>NC_141144.1:60174172-61421672 GCF_053477565.2 Lygodium microphyllum | reverse complement strand
GGCAAGTTGTTTGCCTCAGCCCTGGACCGCCTTCTAACAGAATTTTCATTACCCTTATCAAGTTCCTCCAGAACTACCTCCTCTTTTGCAACACTGGTATTGCTCAATCTTGACCTTGCCTTAGCTTCCCGAGGATTAGTATTTGACAGTACACTCCCAAAATCGCCAGTATCATTCTTCAAAAGCACGACTGGTTTTGTTGGTGGAGAGAAAGGTTCATAATCTGAATGGTCTTCACAATCTGAATCTGCTGATGCCATTATTGTCTGCTCATTGCCATGGACTGTTTGCTGTGCTGATGAGGAATGTAGCCCATAATAACCCCTCAAAAGATCCATTGATGATGAAGGTGGCCTCTTTTTCCTCCATATGGGTTCTGTGATATCTCTTATGCCCGACCTGGATTTCAGATTGGGCACCTCCTCAGCTGATAAGCTGGGAAAATTAAAATTAAAGACCAGTTAGAAGAACAGCCCTGAATTGAGGCATTATCATGACAATCATAGTACAATTTGAACATCCCCATGACTGCCTTGCAGTATCAGACACGAGATTCCATCCTGATAGGTGCACTTTAGCATACATCAATGAAGAACGCTCTCTAGTTCAGGTTTCTTTAGTTGGTTATTCATCTGAATCCAAGTTCATATAGAAATCCTGACCCAAGATAAACCATTTTCATCGCTACTGATTAGAATGCCAATTCAGAATAACAGCAAGTAAGTTTCCAGGCTCACAACTACCTATTCACACAACCACCACCAACTTTCAAAGCATACTACTGCCTACTCATGCAAAAGCAGTCAACTTTCAAGGCTATTTTTAAAAACCTTGAAGAATGTACTTATCCTGATTCATGTCAGATTTAGACATGTTAAAATTATCTCTTTGTTTTGCATAGTTGTAATGAAAAAGAATCAGATGAGAAATTGATCCTATGGCTACTATGTAAATGCTGATACCTCAATAAACCTCAGATATAGGTCACATCAATTTTAGTGCTTTTTCCCACCCAATCAACCCTTCTATCCCTAATAGAAACTTTGCCGAAAGAGCAGCCCCTGAATCCTAGCCCATTTACATGTGACTCATCCAGCAGTCTAGGGGTGGATTCATAGGGTTGAACAGAGGCAGTATCAAGGGAGTTGGTGCACTTCGAGTGAGCACTAGCTACTTGTTCTCTGTCCTTGGTTCAGTTGGCAGACTAATAACAGCACTGACAAATAATGATGAGCTGCTCTAGGCATTTGCATGTGGCTACACAAGTGGTGTACCTACTGTTTGATACATGGCCATATCTGCTGCACTAGCAGTTGTGCGTTCACTGCAAGATACCTGTGGTTAAACGATGCTATTTGCTGCAGCTAGGCTTGTTGCCCATAACTACAAGGGTTGTCGCAGATGAAAAGCAGTCACTGATGATGCTGGGGTAGCAGGATGACAAAAGTACCAGCAATAACAACGATCAGTATGGCATAAAGTTGGTGATGGCAGGCTGGTTGTAAACACCATGATGGCCATGGGTGAAGGGATGGAAGGGGTGGTCACATACAAAACCCCTTACAGAGCTTAATGAGCCTTTTGTCCCTCCAAAAAGTCTCCTCTTTTCTAAACAAATGATTTTAAATGTGTTTTGAATATGTCCAAGAGCCGAGAAATTTAGCCAAAATGTGGCTTAACATGGCTAACCAATGATGGTTTGCAAGATACAGACTTGCCCCCGAGTGCTTCTAGCTGTAGGTGGTCGTTACTCTGATGTTGGCTTGTTCCTTCTTCCTTCTTCCTAATGATCCCATGCATGAGAGTTGGAACCAGTTCTAGGCAAATATTTCAATCATGTGGTGAGCAGACCTCCAGTTGTATTTATAGCTAGGCCTCACCTGTGAAACTTCTTTAATTCCTAGAGACTGGAGGCATCCCTGCTAGATCACAATTCTTGGCTCTTCAGGTGTAATTTAGCACAAGTGTTAGTAGTGGAGACGCCCAGCTCTCTAGAGGAGCTGCATCAGACTGAGCCAACAACCATAGAGCCATCTCAGCTCTGAGATCAGCTTCCAAGTCTCAAGAGGTATCCCACAGCTGGAGTCCAAGGGTGACGAGTCCTCTCTTGCAACCAAACCCCAAGTGTCTTTTCTACATGCCTCTTTAACCTCCTCATGTTACCCTCCTCAACCTAACCTACTGATGTTAACCTCCTCAATTTTTACACTACTCTCGCCCTCTCTTGCAACCAAACCCCAAGGGTCTTTTCTACATGCCTCTTTAACCTCCTCATGTTACCCTCCTCAACCTGACCTACTGATGTTAACCTCCTCAATTTTTACACTACTCTCACCCAACTACTAGCCTCAATAGATACCTAGACGTTAGGATCTCAAACTTCCCCCCTTTTCTAGACCACTGTTGTCCTCAGCATTAAATCCAAGTAATTGATTCTTGAAACTACGAACTGATTTCCTGGTAGCCTCTACCTTACAACAATTCTTTCAACTTTAAGAATATGCTGTTCATGTTATTTGATGTGATGGAATGATACATTCTAGATTGTTTCGAGTCATATCTACCCAAGCATATCTATCCCTTATGTTGGGTGTGAAGTCCCTTAATCTCCATGTGTATAAACTTATACAAGTGTGAACACGCCCTTATTTGTGCCCTAACATATAAATACATTTTATTTCTTGTGTTGGGTGTGAAGTCCCTTAATCTCCATGTGTATAAACTTATACAAGTGTGAACACGCCCTTATTTGTGCCCTAACAAATAAATACATTTTATTTCTTGTGTACTCTGATTGTTGGTACACTCATCTTTAGATCCTCTCTCTCACTCTCAACACTGCTACTGCTCCATTTGTGTCTCCCATTCCATTGTGCACTCATCCCGACAAATTGGTATCAGAGCTACGACAAGGTGTGCACACTTCCCAAGGCGGGTGACGATCTGTCAACAATGTTTCAGGCTCTTTTTCTGCTTGCACAGGTCAGGTTGTCATCTTTCAAACACGTGTACCAAGCAAGGCAATCACAGGTTAGTTTTAACCGAGCCGACCAAGCGACAATAGACAATAGGTCAGTTTTGACCAGGTGGACCAAGCATGACCAGGCGGACCAGGCAATAGGTCAGGTTGAGCAGGTGACAACTTTTTAGGCTTGCGGCAATCAATCGCAGGCAAGTGACAACCTAAAGACCACGCAACAACAGGCGACTACTCGTGGCAGGTCAATGACTACCTTTCGCCACATTTTAACCTTTGATGGTGTTAGGGGCTCTATTCTCAATGAGAAGATCAACAGAAAGTCCAATGGAGAAACAATGGTTCAGCCTATCATCTCAGACACATGTCAAAAAAGAGGAGTAATGCAAGAAATAAAGGCAAAAGCGGAAGTAAAAGCAAGGGCAAACAGCAGGATATTACTTGCTATCATTATGTACATAAAGGGCATAAAAAGCCCGATTGTAGATACTACAAGAAAGAGCAGGAAAGAAAGAAACAACAAGGAAACAAAAAGAAGAATGACAAGAAAGATGATGACAACTCTCCCTCAAAAGAAGTTGCAAAGGCAAATGTTGTATCTAGTGTGGTCATTGAAGAGCTCTCTGACACTGGAGAGATACTTGTTGCAACCTCATGCAATGATGTAGATGTTATGGCAGCAGCAGGTGATATGCACATCAACAAAAAAAAGGAGATTGATGCCTTACTTACAGCTCATGACGGGCTGTCCCAATAATTGATAGTGGACAACAGTGTCTCTTTTCATGTTACTCCCCCTTTGGAGTCATTTTCAAAATAGGTTGCAGATTGCCTACACAAGGTTTACTTACGCAACAACTATGCATGTGAGATAGAGGGTGCAAGTACCATTCACTTGGCCCTCGAAAACGGCCAAGAGCTGATTTTACAGGATGTCAAATATGTACCTAACATAAAGAAAAGCCTATTGTCAATTGGGCAACTTGATGCAAGAGGATATTTTACTATCTTTGGTGGTGGATCTTGGAAGGTCCACAAGGGCTCTATGCTGATTGTTAAAGGCAGCAAAAAGGGGACTTTGTACTATTTGCATTGTAAAGCATTACTTGGCAAGTTTTTGGCTATGGCATGGAACTTTGGCACAAAAGACTTGGCCATATGAGCTAGAAAGGCCTTCAAGTTCTCTCCTCTTTAGGGAGATTTGATGTAAAAGGCTTTGGTCTCGACTATTGTAATGATTGAATATATGGAAAACATGTGAAGTCTCCTTATTACTCTGGTGCCGTTAAGAAGTCCAATGCACTTGATTTAGTACACTCTAATGTGTGCCCTATGCCTATTATTTCATATGGGGGTGCACGATACTTTGTTACTTTTATTGATGATTTCAGTAGAAAGTCATGGTGTATGTGCTAAAGAGTAAAAAGGAAGTGTTGGATACCTTTAAAAAGGTTTTATGCTTTTGTTACCACACAGAAAGGGCTTAAGTTAAAAGCTATTAAAACAGATAATGGGGGCAAGTATGTCTCTAATGAGTTCAAAAAGTTCTGTGAGATGCATGGCATTAAGAGGGAGTTAACAACCCCTTATAATCCTGCATCAAATGGCGTGGCTAAAAGATAAAATCGCATACTTTGTAAGAGAGTCAGATGTATATTGTTCACAGCTAATCTCTTACAATAGTTCTGGCGAGAGACTCTTAAAATTGTAATTCATATATGCAATCACTCTTCCAATCGTGCATTGGAAAATGGCATTCCTGAGGAGGTCTGGTCTGGCAAACCTGCTTCATATGACCATTTGCGTGTCTTTGGATGTAATGCCTTTGAGTATGTTCATGTAAATCAGAGGATAGACATGAAACCCATGAAGGGCATCTCCATGGGATATGGAGATGAGGGAGAGATGGGTTATAGATTTTGGCTTCCTCAAGACAGGAAGATAGTACACAATCGAGATGTAGTATTTAATGAGGCAAAGTTTCTGAAAAATGCTACACATAGTGATCTTGACAAAAAGATCAAATTTCACCATGACCAGCCAGCCATTCAACAACCATTAGCAAAAGATTTTGTTCCTTTTGATGCTGAAAATGAGTTAGATGCATGTTGTCTATAGCTAATCTCCTGCAACAATTCTAGGGAGAGGCTCTTAAAATTGCAATTCATATATACAATCACTCTTCCAATCGTACACTAGAAAATTGCATTCCCGAGGAGGTTTGGTCTGGCAAACCTACTTCATATGACCATTTGCGTGTCTTTGGTTGTAATGCCTTTGCGTATGTTCCTGTAAATCACAGGACAAAACTAGACATGAAATCCATGAAGGGCATCTCCATGGGATATGGAGATGAGGGAGATATGGGTTATAGAGTTTGGCTTCCTCAAGACAGTAAGATAGTACGCAGCCGAGACGTAGTATTTAATGAGGCAAAGTTGCTGAAAAATGCTACACATAGTGATCTTGACAAAAAGGTCAAATTTCAGCATGACCAGCCAGCCATTCAGCAACTATTAGCTGAAGATTATGTTCCTTTTGATGCTGAAAATGAGCAGCAACCTATTGTGCTACAGCCAAAAGATATGGACAGCAACCCAAGGTAAAGTAATAACTTGTCATGGACCACCGATGCTCAGGAGTCCCCCGTAGAAACCGCAAAATCCTCTCAGTAGCCTGCCAATGCACCATATTGGATTCACTCATAAACCCGGCAAGCACACCTACAGCATAACATAAGTCAACACGGGTATTAAGAAGCCAAATCAAGGAGCCAACCAACTGCCTATATCGGATAGCATCCGCCAAAGGAGAATCAGATTTGAGTTGTAGCCTTTCAATTCCGATCCATAGGAGTTGAGAGAGACTTACATCCCTCCATCTCAAACATAGTCAAGAGCTCCTGCACATACCACTTCTCGGGAATAAAAATCCCCATCAAAGTCTGATAGATCTCATGACCTAGAAAGAAGTGAAGAAGTCCCATATCCGTCATCTCAAACTTCTCATGAAGTGCTGCCTTCGTCTACTCAACCATCTAAGTATGGTCACTTGTCACAATCAAGTCGTCCACATAAAGGCAAAACAAGACACGACCTCCACACAAGGTGTGTACATACAACTAGGGGTCAGCTTTGGAACGCCAATACCCTAATTTCTCCTGGAGGAACAAGTCAATCTTCTCATTCCAAGCACGAGGAGCCTGCTTAAGGCCATAGAGAACCTTCTACAACATGTACACCTTACCATCAGAAGAACCAAAGCCTAGAGGCTCCTCAACATAGATCTCCTCCTTCAACTCCCGATTCAAGAAAAAAGACTTCACATCCAACTCATAGACCGGCCATCGCCCATGGCAAGAAGCTGTAGGGGCAAAAATATCATGGAAATCAATGCCTGGGCACTATGCAAAACCTTTAGCAACAAGGCACGCCTTGTACTTGTCCAACGTGCCATCACTGCAATACTTGGTCTTGAAGACCCATTTGACTCCAATGATCTTCTTATGAGAAGGCTTTGGCACGAGATACGAAGTGCCATTCCTCTCAATCTACGCCAGCTCTTGCTCCATCACTTTCCGCCAATGATCATGTTCTAGAGCCTCCTTGATGAAAGTGGGCTCCCGATCCTGCATAATACAAGTCATCAAACAATAACTAGTAAAACAAGATCAGTGTGGTGTGCTTGGTTCCTCCGAGAACGCCGCAGGGCATCCTGCAGCTGCCACTCCTCAAACATCCCCTCAATCCTTACATCACGAAGAGTGTCACGAGCCCAACGAGGAGGAGGCCGAATCTCGCCTCATCGCTCTCCATCTGCTAAAGTTTCAAGAAGATCCATCAACGGCAAGGGAGCAATCAGTGAATCCGGCAGTCTAATCTCCTCATCCGAAGAAGAGTCCTCAAGAGGCATACGCTCCAAAGGAACAATTGCTAGCGCCCAGCTGTCATCGGGATCTCCAAGAACAAGGTGTTCCTTACCCCCCGCTGAGGCTGGAACTTCCATGAACCAAACATCACCGCTCATGTAGACATCTTGCTTAACAAGATCATACAATCGGTAGCCTTAAGACTACGAGCTATAGCCCACAAACACTTGTCGTTTGGTAGCCACTTCAAATTTGTCATGTTGTGTCTTCGGGATGTGAACATAGGCATCACACCCAAAAACCCGAAAATAAGAAACGTCTGGCTTAGACCCAAAGTATGCCTCATATGGAGTCACACCAACAACAACGGAAGTAAGAGAGCGATTAAGGATGTGAACTATGGTAGCCACAGCCTCAAACCATAGATACTAAGGTGTCTAACAATGCTCCATCATAGTATGGGCCATCTCGATCACACTGCGATTCTTCCGCTCCAAGATGCCATTCTCCAGAGGGGTGTTTGCATTGGCAAACTCTTGGTGACAATCATGATTTGCACGAAAACGAGCAAGCTCATTAGAAACAAATTCTCCACCCTTATCCAATCGTAAGGTCTACAACTTCCAACCTGATTGATTCTCCTCAAAGAGCAACCAATCCTTAAACTTGGAGAAAGCCTCCAACTTCAATGTCAAGAAGTAAGCCCATGTCATCCTGTTGTAATCATCCACAGATAGCATGGAATACAAGCTCCCTCAAAGGGACTCCGTTCTCATCAATGCACAAAGATCAGTAGAAACAAGCTCCAAGGATGTTGAAGACCATCTCGAAGCTTGCTTCAAGGCGGTCTGAGACTCTTCGATGGAAAGAGTTGGTTCCTATGGTCACGGACTAAGAGGAGTAATTAAAAGGAACCAATGCTTCTAAATCTGAGGCCTTGGTTGGTCAGTCCTCTGAGAAGAAGAGAATGGATTAAAGGAGGAGGACAAATCTAAGAAGGATAAAGAAAAGGAGTCTACTTGTCACATTTGTGGCAAAACAGATCACTGGAAGAAGGATTGCCTCAACAAGGAAAAGAAGGAGAAGGAGAAGGAGAAATCTTCAAAGGATTCTGGAGCGGTGGTTGCTCCCTCATTAGCTACTCTCATTAGTGGCTTTCCTCCACTTGGAGGTGGTTGAGGATTCGACCATGACGGCTTCTGATGCCGCATTGCCGGCCTCATACACTCAGGAGTGGATTGTTGACAATGGTGCCTCACGGCACACGACTCCTTGAGCAGGTGTTGCTCATTTGTGGCCTTCACATGGCCAGATTCTCATCAATGACGGTTCGTCTATTTCAATATAGAGACGAGGTAACATGTATCTTATTCGAGATGGACGAGGTGACATGCATCTTATTCCAGATGGACGAGGTATTGCCCATACATCCGAGGTGCTTTATGTGCCGACCCTAGGGTACCATCTACTTTTGATGCACAAGATTTGTGCCCTCTGCCTCTTGGTTGAATTTGATGTGGATTCTTTTCGAATTCTTGATCATGGATCGAGACAAGTTTTTTCTTCAGGTTATGAGGAGAATAGAGTCTACAAGTTGGGGTCTTCTTCTGCCTTGACTTCTCTTCTCCTTACCTCACAAACTCAGTCCGAGCTTTGGCATGCTTGGTTTGGCCACCTCAATTATGATTACCTTCAGAAACCCAAGGGATAGCTTGTTCGAGGTTTGTCGGATATTGTGGTGAGCCTACAGCCTTGCGTATCATGCACTTGTGGGAAGCAGACTCGTGATGTAGTTCCCAACAAGGCCCTCCATATTGAAACACTGCGAAACTTTGAAGATATACTCCTGCTGAGATAGATAGAGTAAGCCTTTAGATCTATCTCTGAGTATTCGCATGCCAAGAATGTGATTTGCATCACCCAGATCCTTCATGTCAAAGCTGCCATGAAGACTTTGCTTCAATGAATCCAAGGCATGAGTATCCCTGCCAGCAATCAACATGTCATCAACATACAAAACCAAGATAATCAGGTTGTTATCTGCTGCCTTCTTGGTGTATAAGCAGTGATCCACTTGACTTCTATGAAAGCCTTGGGATTGCATGAATGTATCAAACTTATGATATCATTCTCTTGGTGCTTGTTTCAGCCCATACAAACTCCTTTTAAGTTTACATACCATTTTTTCCTTCCCTTGTTCAACAAACCCTTCACGCTGCTGCATATATATGTCTTCATGCAAATCACCATGTAAAAATGCAGTCTTTACATCCATCTGTACGAGCTCCATATCCTCAACTGCAACCAAGCCCAAAATGGTTCTCAATGTTGTCATCTCAACTACAGGAGAGAAAATCTCATCAAAATCAATTCCATGCTCCTGCTTGTACCCCTTTGCAACCAATCTTGCTTTGTACTTTGGTGAGAAACCAGAAGTGACCATCTTGTAAACCCATTTGCATGGAAGGGTTTTCTGCCCTTTAGGCAATTGCACCAAGTCCCAAGTGTCATTTTTTTCAAGAGATTCTATCTCTGACAGCATGGCTTTATACCATTTCTTGCTGTCCTGTTTGTCCATTCCTTCCTTGAAGCAAGACAGTTCACCACAGTCTCTCAACATGACATAATCAGCCACATTAATTGCACCAGGAACAAATCTGTCAGGTTGCCTAGTAGCCCTAGACGATCTCCTAACCCAATGGTCATTGTTTGCTAGCTGTTCCTGCAAATTTTCATTTTCAACATACTCCTGGCATTTCAGCCTGCAAATCAGCATTAACAGCTTGCTGTCCTGGCTGTTCCTGCACATGTAATGGCTCATTTTCATGGGCAATAGCTGGCTGATCATTTCCAACATCATTTCATGCATTCACAGGTTCATTTACAGCAGGTATTTGCTGCTGTACAGCGGGCACATTTTGCTATCCAAAAGGTATTTCTTCTCGGAATACAACCCTACGGACCTCCTCAGTCTTTTCGGGCTATTTGTGCATTCCCGAAAGATAACGTCATTGCTGCGTACTACTTTCCTTTTCTCGAGATCTCACAATTTATACCCCATTTCACCCTTGTCACCATATCCTAAGAAAATGCATTTACAGGACTTTGGCTCAAGTTTGCTGTGTTTTTCTTTACAAATGTACGGCTGTCATAACAGCCTCTGCCCAAAAACCATGGGGTAATGCAGCATGAGACAGCATCGTACAGACCTTATCCTATATGGTCCGATTCATACGCTCTGCAACTCCATTTTGGGGTGGATTATGAGGGGCAATGAGCTCCCTCTTTATCCCTTTGCTGTCACAAAATGCCTGAAAGGCCTTGGACACATATTCCCCACCATTGTCGGAGCGAAGACACTTAAGTGTCTTATCTGTCTAATTTTCAGCCAATGCCAAGAATTTTTTAAACTTGTCAAGCACTTCATCCTTGCTACAAATAGGGTAAACCTATACTTTCCGTGTAGCATCATCGACAAAGGTGACAAAATATTCCTTTCCCCCTAAAGATAATCCTGGCATTTGATATACATCCAAATGCACTAACTCTAGAGGAGAGTATTTCAAAGAAAGAGACTTTTTATGTGACGTCTATGCATGTTTGCCATAAATGCAATGATCACAATGCTCAAAATCAGCATAATGAAGACAAGGCAAGTAACCCAAACGAGAGAGCACTTTCATTCCTATTTGACTCATGTGTCCCAACCGGCCATACCACAAAGAAAAGCTTGGCTGCTCGGTCACGACAACAACATGGTCAAGCACACTAGATACTTGAAGTGGATACAAAGTATCACTCTTGAAACCTCTGGCAATAACCCTAGATCCATTACAGATCTTCCATTTTCCATCACCAAAGGTGGTATGAAAACCATCATCATCTAGCTGCCCTGTGCTAATTAAGCTCTTTTGAGCTGAGGTACATGCCGTACATGCTAAAGTGTAAAGACAAAGCCATGCTGAAACTGTAACTACACACTGCCAATACCTACAATCTCACATGCATAGTTGTCCCCAAGATCGACAACACCATATCGACCCCCTATATAGGCAAAAAACCACTCGATGAGGGGTGACATGAAAGGAAGCACCTGAATTAAGAATCCAGGTATGCATGTCATCATCTGTATCTACAAGTAAAGCATGTGCACCAAAGTGTGAAGAGACAAAGAGTACATCACTCCCACTATCACTGTCATGAGTGACTACATTCACCTCTTCAATTTTTACACTGCTCTTCTTAGGCTGACTGTCCTTCTTCTCTTCCTTCCTATCATCTGTCTTCTTGCCTTTTCCTTTCTCTTTCTTCCATTTGTAGCAGTCACGTTTAAAGTGACCCTTCTTTCCACAATGATGGCATTCAACATCTTTGCCACATGATTTACTGCGTCCCTTGCCATCATATTTGCCCTTTTGCTGTGATCTGCTCCTAGTATGCAAAGCACTGGAAGACTTACTGGATACATTGTTCTGCTGATTCAACTCTTCCATAAGTAGAGCACTCTCTACATCAGCATACAAAAGAATTACATTAGAATTGCTCATAGCAGTCCTGAATGTATCCCAACTCTCTGCTAGAGTGCAAAGCAAGAAAGTAGCCTTAAATTCCTCATCAATCATGAACTTCAAGGCAACCAGCTGGCTGAAAATGGAGTTAAACTCACTCAAGTGAGTAGACATTGCTGACCTTCTTTCATACGCAAATCCATAAGCTTTTTTAGCCAATACACTTTGCTTGCAACACTCTTTTGTGCATACAGTTCTTCCAATCTGGTCCATATAGCATATGCAGAATCCAAACCTTCAATGTTGAACAGCAAGGCATCAGAAATTGATAACTCTATGGTTGAGCGTGCAAGCTCATTCAACTCATCCCAATCATCATGATCCATGTCCGCGGGCTTTGCCCCTTTGGTTTTGATCGGCTTTGCCTGCTTCTTTTGTAACAGGATATTGTAGCACTGCTTTTGCCAAACTGCAAAATTGTGTGCGCCTTCAAGCTTCTTTATGTGCATCAGATTACTGCTGTCATTGCTGCCAGCCATGATTTTCAGCCCAAATGTGACCAAAAAACTAGCAAATGCAGGCCCAAACTGTCACCCAAGTGACCAAGGTACAAACAAGTACCAATCAGCAATAAATGACCATGCAGAAGTACAGATTTCAGATCCGTAATTAAATTTTCAGAAGTGCCAAACCAAGTGCTACAGCATTATCCAACTGATTACAACTGTTCCAAGGGCATGTGCATCACATAACATGAGAAATCCCAAAATTTCAGCTGCAATTTCTGTTGTACATGTACCCACGGGCATAAAATTTGACACGAACAGTCAAAAGCCCCAAAATTTTGTGCTCAAAAGCGTCACACACACCTACATTTCCTCTGTCATGCATAGGACTGTCCAATTTTGCCAAAATAAAGCAATTTCAGCAAAACCCCCAAATTTTACCAAGTGTTGATGTCCAGATTGCGCAGAATTCAACCTGCATGTACATAAAATGACCAAATGCTGCACAAATTTTGCCCAAATCGCAAAAGCCCCAAATTGCACGGGGTCCAATGTGCCTCAATGTTGAGAAATTGGGTTAATTTCAGCCCAATTTATGCATGTACATGAAAAGCCCCGAATGTCGGGGACAAAATGTCACAAATTCCTACAATTTTTGAGGCAAATTTGCTTGTCCTGAATCAAATTTCACAAATCTGGGAAAAGCCCCAAATTTTTGGGCCAAATGTTGAGAAATTTCACTCAAATGAGCAAAATTTCAACAATTTTGGCGAAATCCCCAATTCAAATGCGCACAATGTGTGCAATTCCAACGCAGATGCCTCAATTTTTCACAAACAGTGCTCAATTTGGTAAAGCCCCAACTTTCTAGGCCAAAATTGCAGAAATTTGAGATTTTGTGCTTACACGCGCGAAACCCTGTTAGTGGTGGGTAAAAGCAATTTCAAAAAAAAATGATTTTTTTGAAAAATTCTGACGGGTCCGTTGACCCGCCAGGCGTCGCCGTGAGTCTGGAACCCCGCCGGCTGGTCGTGCTCATCAGCACCCGCCCGCTGGTTCCATCTAGTCCACTGCAATCACCGTCAGCAACTGCAATCGTCGTGTACAGGTCGCTCGTCGCCCTCTAAACCGTGCAGCGTCTGTCGTCAACACTGCCACATTACCACGCTTGTCCTTGTTCTGGTCGCTGCCCACTGGCCCCCTCCGTGAGCCCCGTTGTTGCCTGTCTGACACCTGCTACTGCTCGTCAACTATTGCATGGACTGGCGACTGCTGCAAGGCTTGACGACTGTCGCTCACGTCAAATGCTGCCTGTCGTGACCTGTCCGTTGACTTTCCTGCTCGCCTTTGACTACCCACCATGCCTGCAGCTCACGACTTGCTTGTCTGTCTTGTTCGAACTCCGAGAGGCACGAACGCCTCAACCGCAGCTCTAATACCAGTTTGTAGGAATCGATTAGGTACGGAGATCGAGACAGACAGTCATTGTGAATGAGAGAGACAAAGAGAGTGCGAGAGAGCAAAGTAGAGAGTGAACACGTTTTTCGGTACAATGACGAGTGTACCACTTTAGGTTTTTAGATAGATATATGTATGAAAGTACAATGTGCTAAGGGTGTGTTCACACCCGTGCACATATAAAAGGCACGATGGCCCTTTATTCCCAACACTGGTATCAGAGCTTGGCTCTTCGAGGTCTTGAACATGGTCTAGCACTCCTCCAGCATTCATTCGAATACCTACACTCTTCTCTTCACTCTTGGCAACCATAGCCACACCTTTTGAGCTTCCGGTCAGTCTCATCCTTCTCCGACAAGCATTAGGCCTTCTTGGGCAACCTCAGGGCATTCATCTACAAGCATTGGAGCTCTCATTCCACTCTTTATTTCAGTCCACACGGTTTGAAGAACTAGGCAGCCATGGCTCAACCCATGAAGGCTTGGAACTGAGCTCTCTCTCTTCTATGCCTATTGAGGCCTCTTGGGAAGCTTCTTTGGGAGCTATAGAGGCTCCCTAACCATCAAGTAGTGCCCAACTCCCTCAGCAACATCAAAAACGTGATTTCAGCAGGTTGCCTCATTTTCTCAACCTGTCAAAAACGTGGCCTTCATCTCCAACACCTCTTCAAGCCATTGGCACTACACAAAGGTCTCATTTAAGGCATAGGAGCATGCTTCAACCATGGCATTGAAGGCTTGAGCTTGACATTGACATTGGGGTTTGATATACTTCAGTCCAGGACTATCATAACAGTCCATAGGCAGCCCCAAACAGCGTTACATTAGTATTTAATGCTTATTCTTGCTTGGTACTAGCTATTGATGCCATATGTTACCCGAATCATGCCTGGATGTTATGGGAAACTATGCATATGATATGCCATTGATTTGGTGTTAATTTTGGCCCTGTTAATGCTCAGTTTGACAATGAATTTACTACTGTAATAGAGCAGGGCTGAAGCTATTTAACTCGGGTTATGTTATGCCTATTGGTCCGGGGTGCTTTCCAAATGCTTATTATGACTATTTGGATGGTTCGGGAATGTATTTTGAGCCTCATTCAAGCTCCGTATTGGTTGGCACTTACTTGGCATTGGTCTACATTGGCATGCTTTGTGACAGAGATTATATCTGTGGTCTATGCATGACCCGTTGGTACATGCTTTGAAGCATATGTCAGTGATGCATGCTACCTACATTGTTTGAGCTTCCTTTCCACTTGGAGCTTCAGTTGGGCTTGTACTCGGATACTTTGGAACCTCTTTTGGATGTTTCTTGGCTTGTCAGAGATTGACTTGGGTTCATACATGATGTACTTGGATGCTATCAAATGCTTGACCGCTTACATGCTCTTGGTGCTCTCATGATGTATGGTCTTGGCAATGAGATGTCTTATGCATTTACATGCTATCTCTGAGATTGGTTAATCATTTGCCATCGAATTTTGTGCCAGTGGGAGCTTTATGCTTATGGTCTTGGATTTACCCAAAGCTTGCAAGTTATGCATTTGAGCTATTATTTGAGATTTGAGATTGGGATCTCTTACACGTCCTTGACTATGATATTTGCTTGGTAGATGCTTCCATGTCTGCTCTTGGATGCTTATGAGCTGATTTGATCCGTCTTCATTGAGCATACACCGACCTTTGTCAGGTCTTGCCAGTGGTATGTACATCTTGCTTATTACTCAGGGGATGTATCGGTTGTACTGACGGACTCTCTTGACACATTTGGGTGTTTGGCTCATGTTCATTGGCTGTCATAGTGTCCTTGTTATGCCCGATTGATGCAGGATTGGACTTGGCAATCACTGTTGTCATTGGATCTCTATTAGCTCACTATTTTCTCTCATTTACTCACTGCTGTCATTTATTACAGCAAGCTGTTTTATGCGGATTGTGATGTATTTACTAAACTTAATCATGTCCTTTTGATGTACTTTTGGAACTATATGGTGGATAACTGGTCATTCTAGCAGTTTCTCTTGTTTTCAACTTGTTTTGGCAGTGGTTTTGGCTTGTTTACTGCTAATTACAGCAAGTTGTTTTTTGCATAGTCCGCCTCTGTTTGACTCATTATGGCTGGTCATCTCAAAGATATGGCTTTGTTTAACATTGCCAAGTTGGATGGCACCAACTATGGCTACTGGAAATCTCAAATATAGCAGGTTTTGGTATTAAAATTGCAAATTAAGCCACTAAGAAACAAAGTCCACTATCATTTTATCACTCTTTGAAGAGGTCCATAATAATGTTGTTGAAGATGAAGATCAAAGTGCACGGAATCTATGGGAAAAGATTCGCAAACTTTATCAAAGCAAAGCCCTACTTCACAAATGTATTAGATTAAACAGTTGATGGATCTCCGCATGAAGGAGGGGGCCCCATTATCTGCTCACTTTAGCCAATTTCATTCTATCATGAAGAATCTACTTCAACAGGATATTGAGTTTCAGGATAATCTACATCCTTTGTTTCTGCTTGGCACTTTACCTAAGTCTTGGGATGTATTTCGCACTGCGATCTGTACCAACAGACTTGATGGGCTAAAATTGCAAGATGTAAAGAGTGCTCTTTTGACTAAAGAAATTAACAGGAAAAACAATGATGCTTCCCACAGTTTACATGCTTTATCCATTAGAGGTGACAGAAGTGGCAAGAAAGATAAAGATCGTCATGGGAAAGACTCTCAAAAGTCCCGGTCTAAAAGTCACGTGGACGCAGCAAGTCCCGTGGACGTAAGTCTAATCTTACATGCCATTACTGTGGGAAAGCAAGACATATACAACTACAGTGCCATAAGATGCACCATGACAAGCGCAAAGAAAAGGAAAAAGAAAAAGTGCAGGAGAAATCTAATGATCGCAACATTATACCTGCAAAGTCCAGCAAAAAGATTGAGGAGATAAATGACATGTAGCCTGAGAAGTGTGATAATGACTACATCTTAGGAGCCTCTTCATGTGATGCCTCTCAGCTGACTGAGGCTCAGTCTATTCATGCGCAGGCTCTTCAATTTGGATGCGTCTTTTCATGTGACCCCCTACCGTGAGTGGTTTCATACCGATCGCAGTGTATTTGGTACTGTGCACTTAGGTGACGATCGGTCTCTTGCTATTGTTGGCATTGGTGATGTCACTCTACAATTTCCCTCTGGTAGCACTTTTATTCTACATAATGTACGTCATGTATTCGCACTAACTAAAAGCCTTATGTCTGTTGGGCAGCTTGATGATGCAGATTATCATATATGCTTTGATAATTCTATATGGAAGATAACTCGTGGAAAGCTTGTTCTTGCAAGAGGTGCCGAGTCTGGCAGCCTCTACCCCTTGGTTGTATCTTGTACTATTGACCATGTTTTGTCAGTGGATTCTATCCCACATGTATCTCTCTGGTATGCTAGTCTCAGGCATATGTCACTTAAGGGAATGAAAATGCTTAGTGCTTTGCAATATCTTTCGCCTTTTAACTACTCGCATTTTGAGTCGTGTGATCATTGTTTATATAGCAGACAGACTAGAAATTCGCATAAAAAGCCTGGTATTCCACGCACGGGTGAGCCTTTGGCTCTTGTGCATTCAGATGTATGTGGATCCATGCCCTATCAATCATTAGGGGATGTGAAGTACTTTGTCACATTTATTAACAATTATTCACGTAAGGTTTGGACTTATCCCATAAAGTAGAAATTTGATGTCTTGGCCGTCTTTCAACATTGGCTTGCTTTAGCAGAGAATCGGTCTGGAGAAATACCCAAGGACCAATAACAGGGGTGAGTACGTCTCAAGTGTCTTTGAGCAATTTTGTGAAGAGTGGGATATTAAGCATCAGTTGACCGCCCCTTACACCCCTCCCCAGAATGGTATGGTTGAGCATATGAATAGGACTATCTAGGAGAGGGTCCGCAATATGCTTAGCCAAGCAGGCTTACCACAGCATTTTTGGGCTAAGGCAATCTCTACTGCCATGCATCTCATTAACAAGTCACCCTACAATGGTATTGACTTTCAAGTTGCAGAGGAGGTATGGACAAGAAAGCCTCCTTCATTTGCTCATTTGCATGTCTTTGGATGTGAGGCCTTTTGCCGTGTACCCAAGGATAAACACAATAAGCTGGATCCTAAAAGTGTGAAATACATTTTCCTTGGCTATGGAGATGCAAGTAAGATGGAATATTGTCTTTGGGATCCGCAAGCATGGAAAGTGATTCGCAGCCATGATCTTGTGTTCCATGAGGACAAAATGCATATGCAACCTGAGAAAGTTGTTGAGATACGCAAGGTTATCTTTCAAGAGGAGTCCCCTGCTCCCACACAGCTAGCGAGACAACCTGCACTAGCTAATCCTTATGGTAGGATGTAAGACAGAATGTTAAACAAGGTGTTACACAGGATGTTAGACAGGATATTGGACAGGCATTACAGTCTGCATTGAGGCGTTTTACTAGAGATAGACAACCTCCTGACTGCTATGAGCCCTCCATAAATTATATCTTGGTTACAGATGCAGGAAAGCCTCTCACCTATGATGAGGCTATGCGCAGGGGTGACAGTCAATCCCGGGAGAGGGCTATGCAATCTGAGATTAACTTGTTGTATAAAAATCGTACGTGGGATTTGGTTTCCTTACCTAGTGGCAAGAGGACTTTGCCTTGCAAGTGGGTGTACAAGTTGAAAAGTACCCTTGGACACCCCAGGCCAAATTGGTAGCAAAGGATTTTAAGCAGGACCATAGTGTTGACTTTAATGAGATCTTCTCTCCTGTGGTTAAGATGACCACCCAACGCTTAGTCTTGGCTTTGGCTACACAGCTTGACTTGGACTTATATCAATAGAATGTCAAAACAGCTTTCTTCCACGGGGACTTATATGATGAGATTTACATGGAGCAACCTAAGGGCTTTGCAAAGCCTGGCAGGGAACACCTAGTGTGCAGATTGAGAAAAGTCTTTATGGCTTGAAGTAGGCACCTAGGGAATGGTATCATAAGTTCAATGCATTTATGCAATCACAAGGCTACAATCGTAGTGCTATGGATCCGTGCTTGTACACGAAGAAAGCCCGTAATGGATTTTTATTGATTTTGGTACTCTATGTGGATGATATGCTTTTGGCAGCAAAAGCTCATGATGAGCTAGATGCTCTTAAGCCCCAGCTCAAGAAGAGCTTTGAGATTAAAGAACTGGGATAGGCCTCTCATATTCTTGGTATGCACATTATGTGTGATAGCATCAAGGACTACTCCATCTATCACAGAGAGAGTACATTCATAAAGTCCTTGAGTGCTTCCATATACAAGATGTAAAGCCTATTGGTTGTCCATTGACTTCTCATGTGAAGGTATCACAAGCCGATTGTCCGCAGACAAATGAGTAGAGGGCCGAGATGGCCAAGATTCCCTATGCATCCGCAGTGGGCAATCTTATGTATGCAATGATAGCACCCATCAAAATATTGCTTTTGCAGTTGGTGTTGTGGCACGTTATACGGCTACAATTGGCAAGAGGCATTAGGATGCCATGAAGGGTATCATGAGGTACCTGAAGGGCATTGCTAATATGTGCATATGTTATGGCAGCCAGGATACAAGAGTCGTGGGATACACTAACTCTGACTATGCAAGACATGCAGATAGTAGGAAATCCACCTCTGGCTATGTGTTCACTTTTGCTGGAGGTGTTGTTTCATGAATGTCCAAGGTGCAGAAATGCACGGCCCTTTCTACTACAGAGACCGAGTATATTGCAGCCACTAAGGCTTGCAAGGAGGCCATTTGATTGGGTCGTTTGGTTGCTCACCTTGGTATTGCAGATACTATCTCTACACTGCATTCAGATTTTGAGTGCTATCCAGTTAGCCAAGAATCCGATCTTCCATGCGATAACAAAACACATTGAGATGAGGTATCACTTTATTCATGGGATCATTGAGGGCAAGTTTGTTGACCTTGTCAAGATCTCAACTGGCCAGAATCTTACAGACTTTCTCACGAAAAGCCTCTCTACAAAGCGCTTTGCCTTCCTTAGGAAATTGATGGGCGTTGGATGAGATGACCTCTTTCCTCATCCTCTTGTATCTATATACATGTTGTACTATATTTTTTTCTTTTTTCTTCTCACTCCTCACTGAGACAGTTTCGCCTTTAAGTGGGAGATTGTTGGGGGTAAAGGCGCCTCTGCCTAGCCGCCTGTGTATTACTACACTAACAATACCCACACCTGCACACTGCAAGCGGCGGGCACCCATCACTATCACTTCATTCTTTATTCTTTCGGCGACATTCGAATAAAGAAAAGGCCGGTCACACATTGTAACTATTGGAGTTCCCACATTTGAAGTCTCTCTCTTTCTTGCTCTTACTCCATCCGCCATAGCTCTCACCTCTGAGCTCTCTTGCTCAATCCTTCTCACCTTTCACCTATATTGGTTGCATTAACACCTTGTGTGGCAGTTGGCTGCTTCCTTCCTTGGCAGGCTATTAAATTGCTCTGATTAGTTGTCCTTGGGGTAGGTAACTGCCCTAGAGCAGCAACCTTCGGGGCTGTTAACTGCTCTAGTCAATTGAGGCCGACCTTGAGACTAGTACCTCATTATGTTACTTCTTGCTTTCTTCCTTCCTTGATTAACCTGATACAATGCTAAATGTCTCACACAACTCCTCTACCCTACTTCATAACATGTTACAAGATAGTAATATGGAGCATTGTTGTCTTCTACTTCTCTTGTCAACCTTGAAAGAAGTGGTGCATATTATTGACATACACAAGCCATATGCAATGGAGATGGTAAATCAAACCAAGGACTATGCATCATTGGTACACTTTTTCACCTTATGTAACTGACAATCTAGGTTCAAGAACAACATTGAAGTGAATGACCCTTAAACCTACCTATAGTAAATGAGGGCCAAGTGTATGGGTATATAGTTTGGTCTAGATAAGGCCCTAACTTGTACTTTGAATGTCAAGTTTATCCACCTAATTTCATTGAGTTCTTTTACAGTGTTTATATTTATTTTGCAGTCTCTCTCTTCTTTCTTGTGTTATGCAGCCTCTTACAGCAGATTCTCATGCTTCCATTGCTGCACCCACTTCTGACACTAACAAGATAGTTGGTACTTTTTAAGGCTGGCTGCTTTGGTTCATAGCAGGAAAATGTCCTCAAATTGACAGACATTGCTTGATAAGAGGCTGTGTTCCTCCAGTTGCATCCAAACACCAATACCTGGTTTCTAGTGCATGAGTGGTTGGCTCAAATAGGGAATCGGAGCTTACAAACAAATCACACAAAAGTTGATTTTTAACTTGGTCGTAGAGAATAAAGATACTGAAGCCAATACTTTTAGTGAGCCCTATAGGAAAATTGTAGCCTTACCAGCAAGCTTTAGGAGATTGACTTGGATACTAGATTGGGCATCCCATTTATTGCACTATATATGTTTGTATGCCAAGAACAGTATATTTGGTTAACACAGCCCCTCAATTTTCACTTTTTGTTTTTGATCTAGCAAACCCTTGCTTTAAACTGAATCTTGTGGCTGTTGACAAAATAACACAGCCCCTCAATTTTCACTTTATGTTTTCGATCTAGCAAATTCTTGCTTTAAACTGAATCTTGTGGCTGTTGACAAAATCTTAGGATGCTTTTCATCACCTCCTTAGAATGCTAAGCACTGTGTTCCCAGTCTAATTACAGAACAATGACGATAGCCCATTATAGAAAGTATATGAGGGTTCGCAAGGAGTTACACAGACCTTCCCACTTTTTCTCTATGATACAAAACTTACATTCCCACATTACTAAGTTTCTAAAGAAAAGAAGCCCAATAACTTGAGAGGCTGTTAACTTTTGGTAAAAATAAAACAAAGATGCATCTGCAAAATTTTCCACCTCCAATCAACAAACCACATTTTTCTTATGTTGCAAGGAAGAATCATACTTGCTATTGTACCGCAGAGTGTCCAAATCAGCTGATGAAGTTGAAGGCAGAGGCCTTGAGTGACAAGGAATCCTGATTGTGTTATGGGCAAACATTTGAAAATCTGTAACCAATCCATTGGCTCGTTTTACATCCGCAACCTAGTCAGAGTGAGAAAGAAAAGATAAAACACATGAAATAGAATACTAAAAAATAAAACACGTGAAATTTAAAACTTAAAAAAATAAAACATATGAGAGAGAAAACTTTCTTTTGGTGCTGAGATTCGCAAGACTTCGCTGATAAGCATGCTCTCTTGAAAATTTTCAGTGAATGCATACAGGTTTTTTTGTCTCCCTATTTTTCTTGCACCAAGAACATCAAATTGATGGGAAACTACTGCGGATGGAAAAACAGTTCCCTCCAAAATGAAATAAAATCAATGTGCATTTAAGAACACAGGCACAATCAAGGGCACATGGTAACATTGCATAGTAACACTCCTATACATTCACACACATTTCAGCTATATGCCACAAACTATCTCCCAGAAAACATTGACTCATGTGTGAAATGCTTCGGCAATGCAACTATACCTTACGAATGTAGATCTTCTTGCATCAGGCAAATTAGATTGTTGAATGGGTTAGAAATTCCATGTTGAATCTTGATTAAGGGTGATATCACCATTTCTCTTCACATTGAAATTGTTAGTAGCTCTATGCAACTGTAATGGTACTGGATATACGCATTAAAAACAGAATCTTCCAGCTATAATGGTATAGTTAGGTGATTACACATCTCCCTTCCCCATTGAAGGTCTTACTACACATACTTGAAATGGGCTAATAGCTCAGCATTGAATCAAGGATACAATCAAGATCACTACTACATATTGAACAGCATATTTCCAGCTATATGCCAAAAGAACTTAACAGCTTATACACATTAAACAGAATTTTGCAGCTATAAGCCAAAAGAAATGGTATGGTTAGTTGATTACGCAATCCCCTTTCCCATTGAAGATACTACTCGATAAAAATGAAATGCGATAATAACTCAGCGTTGGATTCAGGATATACTCATGATCACTACTACCTACTGAACAGCATGTTCCAGCTGTATATGCCAAAAGAACTGATCAGAAAACGGACCTCCACCCCATATTTGATGGCAACTCCAGCCAGAGTATCAAGCTTAGACACATGGTGCAGGATGAACCCTTCTGCGGCAAAATCTGCCTGCGAGGTGGTGATGCCCAGGGGCGGCCTTTCCCTGACCATACTGGGCAAATAAGGGATGGGTTTAAGCTACAGAGCCATATTGATAAACGTAAACCGGTGGAATCAAAAGCAATAAGCAACCAAATGTCGGGAACCCAAATCTCCCCTTGGATCCAATGGACAGCCCTTGCTATTGGGTTCCCGATAGCTCTGTGAGAGGCAAGCTCTTCCTTCCCCTGAGATCCAATGGACAGCCCTTGCTATCAGAGTTTCCGCTGCTCTTCTGTGAGGCGAGCACTTCTCTGTCTAAGGTGCCTTTTGTCAGAGGGGCTGACAGCCCAACTGGTCAGATCTCATGGTAGTATTGAATTTGGGGGAATCGATCAGGAAAATGGGAACTTTGCATTTAACAAGAATATGAGAGAGAGAGAGAGAGAGAGAGAGAGAGAGAGAAGCTTGATTGATTCAGTGCAAGGGCACATTCATACGAGTGGTAGGTGAAGCGAGGCACAAGTCAATGATGTGGGTCACGCGGTTTTGCAATTTTTTCTAGGACTCTTTACACATGCAGCGTTGCATGGTCACACTGTGGAACCTTGGGTTTAGTCGCAATTCACCCCCATTAGGATAGGATGCAGCAGCTTATTTAATTCATTCCTTCTTTCAATGTTTCCTTGTAGAACATGTAGTTGGTTAAGGTTTTGTTTGCAATAAAGAAGCAATGTCATCATAATTGATTTGGGTAGAAGCATCTAATTTACATCAATAGTAAGTAATGGCAAAATAACATCATGTCCCCCTACTATCATGATCAATCCACCTATTCCTTTGAGACTTGCATGACCTTAAATATTTGTCGACACCATGTGATATTATGTATGGAAAGTTAAGACATTGTCTGGTTGGTCTCCTAGTAGAAAAGAGGTGTCCTCAAAGCGAAACAAGATATAGAAGCACACCTAAATTTTACGAAAAAGGCTACCATCCTTGTGAAACCCCAAGGCTTGCTATTAATATGCTTAAATTTATGTTCCCTACAAACAACAATGGCTTCTTTGGATGCAAGAAACCAATTGTAGAGCTTTAAGTCTAATAGGCTCAGCATGTACCAATGTTACATTTTGATCTACTAATCCTCAAATAAGTATTTCTTGTGTCCCCTCAACATTAGTTTCCATGTTAACCTAGCCTCTCGTCTCTAAACAATTATTGTGAATACTCGATGGAGTTCCTAAACATTATTATTCATCTCTATAATTTGAGTGTGACCCATTTGTTAATCCCCTATTCCATTTATTTTGTAGATGTATTTAAAAGGAGATGACTAGAACTTTTATTTCCCTGCTCCCATAGCAAGTTATGTGTGTAACTTGTAGCATTGTTATTTATCTCAATATTGTTGACGAATCATATTTTTACCTCTGCGATTCTAAAATCTTATGGTTGCACACTATTTTGGAAACATGTGATGCATATGTAAGTATTTTTTATGTATACACTCCAACTAAGTGTGGTCTTTGTGTTGTCAAATGGCTTTCTCAATTGAATGGTTTCTCTATCTAGTAATCCAACTTTATCATACTTTCTTCTTTTATTTAGTCCAATTGGATCCAAATTGTTTTTTCCATTGCAAAAATATATTGATGGTAGATAGCATGGCTTCACTTGCAACAACTTTAGGGTAAAGTAGAAGCAGCTACAAAATAGCATGTCCCTATATTAATGTGCATGAAATGACCAAATTGAGGATCCTCTAAAATCTTGACTTTCTCCACCTTCCAGTTTGCACCCTCATCATTTGATCAACTTGATCAAAATGACCATGGGGTTATCTAAATAAATAGGTACTTATACAAAGATGTTGCATAGGAACCAACAAGGTCATGGTGTAGGGTTTTGAGTGTGGGTTGAGTTATATGGGTGCATGAGTTCAAGCCCTAAGCCCACATGCCCCAAAGCATAATAAAATATACTAGTGTTCTACGCATGCTTCACGTGCATGGAATACTAGGCCACTTCGCGGCAGCTTCATTGCCCCAAAGTGGCAAGTGAAGTTGCCATGCTATCACATAGCAACTTCACTTAACAATCCATTTCTCCTCTTTTCCCTATTTGTTTCTATTTTTTTTCACCCTCTCTCTCTCTCTCTCTCTCTCTCTCTCTCTCTCTCTCTCATTATCCCCCCTCTCTCCTCCCTTTTCCTTCTCTCTCCCTCTCCTCTTTTTTCCTTTTTTTTCTTCCTCCTCTCTCTTCATTCTCTTTTTAAATTTTTTATTTTCTATTTCTCTCCTCTCTATTATTCTCTCTATATGTTTATATTCTCTCTTCTTGTTCTTCTCTCTCTCTCTCTCTCTCTCTCTCTCTCTCTCTCTCTCCTTTTCTTCTCTTTGAGCTTTTCTTTTCTCCCTCTCTCTCACTCCTCTCTTTTCCTTCTCTCTCTCCTCTATTTTTTATTCTCTCTTTTTAAATTTTATATTTCCTCACTCTATGAATCTCTCTCCACATTCCCGCCCTCTCTCTCTCTCTCTCTCCTCTTTTTTCCTTTTTTTCTTCTTCTCTCTCTCTCTTCATTCTCTCTTTAAAATTTTTTTCTCTTTCTTTTATATTTTATATTCTCTCTTTGTAGTTCTCTCTTCTCCTCCTTCTTTACTCTCTCTCATTTTCTTCTCTTTGTCTCTCTCCCCCCTTTTCTTCTCTCCCTCTCTCCTCTCTTTTCCTTTTTTCTTTTCTTCTCTCTCTTTATCCCTTAAATTTTACATTTTCTCTCTATATAATTATCTATGTTTTCTCTCTCCATAATTTTCTCTCTCTATTCTCCCTCTCTCCTCTTCATTTTTGCGCTCTCTCTCTCTCTCTCTCTCTCTCTCTCTCTCTCTCTCTCTCTCCTTATTTTTATTTTCCTCTCTCTTTCTCTTTCAAGTTTTTCAATGTTGCTCTCTTTTCTCTCTCTCTATTTTTCTCTTTCCTCTCTTCCCTTTTCTCTCCCCCTATTTTCTCTCTCTTTCAAATTATATATTTCCTCACTATTTCTCTCTCTAAGTTAAAATCTATATCAAAAAATGTTTAATTTTAAAAATATTTTTCTCTTTCCTCCCCCTCTCTTTGTCTTTTCTTTCTTCTTCTTCTATCTCCCTTTCAAAGTGTGTGAAAAACTATGTTCAAAAACCTTTTAAATTAAATAACTTTTAAAAATATTTAATTAAATTAAAAATTTAATCTAATGGAGAGTGAGTGAAACTTTTGATTTAATTAAAGGAGAGAGAAAGAGAAAACCTAGGCCCTACACATGAGAGAGAAGGAGGGAGGCGGAGGGAGGAATTTAATTAAAAAGGGAAGGGGAAGAGAAAGGGAGAGATTCTATGTGAGAGAGAGGTGACAGGGTTTTAATGAGAGAGAGAGAGAGAGAGAGAGAGAGAGGGGGGGGGGGGGGGAAGGCTTTTAATTTTAAAAAGGGAGGGGGAAGAGAAAAGGAGAGATTATAAGTGAAAGAGAGCGGAGGGGAGGGGGGTTAAATATATAAAAGGGGGATTTGGAAAAGGGGTAGGTTGTTTGGGAAGCCATCTAGAGATTCAAGGCTTTCCAAACCTACAACCAAAATAAGATAGTAGTAAGATGTTCATGTCTAAAGACATTGTGTAGGAACAACAAGGTGTTAGGACTAAAAGGGCATATAAGGCTCTTTTGAAAGACAAGATTTAAGCATGTGCAATAAGCCTCTCGACCATCAGGAATTCTTCCTTCCAATATCCAAATGTTACCACATCAAGTATCATCATAATATCTTTATAGAGCCTTAGAAGTATAATCACAAAAGGCTCTTAGAAATCCATGGCCCATTATCGCCATACTATCAAAAGCAATATTTTCCACGGTTCAAACTCCTTCGTATTCTTGAGGATCTGTAAAGGAAGTTAAGTTGTGAACATCTACTGTATAGAGCTCACTTACTTTCATCAAACCCTTGCATATGCATTCACACTAGTAGAGAGAATATGCTAGCAAAAATTGACGTGCCTTTTTCCCTCTTAAATTATTGCACTCTTCATTCACTCATTGCTTACATGTCACACCCTTGCATATGTATTCACACTAGTAGAGAGAATAGGCTAGCAAAAATTGATGTGCCTTTTTCCCTCTTAAATTGTTGCACTCTTCATTCACTCATTGCTTACATGTCACACTTATTAGAGTCTATTTAATGGGTGGTTTGGAATGAATTGTTCATATTTTGTTGCACAAATGACTAACTATGATTTAAAGGGAATGTGGAAGAAGTTCTCATTGTAACAAAAATCATTGAGAAGATGGCATGTGAGCATTAATGTTGTCCTTTTGCATATAAAAATTAGGCGTGAAGTTTAATCTCTCGAGACAATACTTGATCTTTTTTGTAGATGAAGCAACATGTGAGAATCAAAAGTAAACAAAAAATTTGTAGAGGAAGCAACATGTGCATATAAAAAGTAAACAATGAGTGTTTGTACCAAAGCACATTCGATTTTATTGGGATAAACAATGTCGGAGCTTCTAATAGCAAAATTGAAGCATTCATTCTAAATAAACAATGAATGGATTCACGTAGTCATTTCATGACTGGGAGCATCTCTCTTTCAAGTGGTTGAAAGAAAAAGCATGACTGGTAAATGATTGAGAGCATTTTGTATTTGCAAGCAAGCAGCAAAGATTCCAATTATTCTAAAAGGGGATTTATCTAAGAATTAACTACTTCCCAACTCTACATTTTTCATTCCTTTGAATGGATTGCCATATTGTGTTTCTAAATTGAGCTTATTGGATGTTATTCTATGTCTTATTGCCATATTGTGTGGACTCCAAAGGTCCAGAACAACCACTCAATTTCATTCCAATTGTATACCAACCTACATTTGGGAAAGTTTCCATAGCCTTTTTTTAACGATTCAAGAAAGCAACATTTAAAGGTCCAACCAATAGAGAGTGTTCACTTGTGAAAATCAATTGGACTTTCGTGCTTTGCGATGAATGATGTAAAACATGGCATTATGAAAGGAAAAGTGCTTTTGTAACTGTTTTTAGAGGATTTTGGGCACTTATAATAGATTCAAACAAAATTTGTAGAGCTTTTATTTGTGAAACAAAGAACTAGCCTACATTTTCTTTTCAATTTTTTTAAACAATATTCTTTTCCCAATGATTAATTATAGTAAAAGTATATTGCTCATATCCCTCAAGCTAAATGAAAAGGTTATGAATTAGCACTCGTATAATAATTTATCCTTCACTTGCTATTCCTTACAAAGATTTCCATGAAATCAACTCAAGTCGAACAATATAAAGTGTAAACTAGGCTTTCTTATCGTGTGGTTATCCATAAAGAGAATGATGAAAGTATAATAACCCCCCAAATAAAAAGCCACCATCCAACCACTCACCCAACACACACACACACACTCACTCACTCACTCACTCACTCACTCTCTCTCTCTCTCTCTCTCTCTCTCTCTCTCTCTCTCTCTCTCTCTCTCTCTCTCTCTCTCTCTCTCTCTCTCTCTCTCTCTCTCTCTCTCTCTCTCTCTCTCTCTCTCTCTCTCTCTCTCTCTCTCTCTCTCTCTCTCTCTCTCTCTCTCTCTCTCTCTCTCTCTCTCTCTCTCTCTCTCTCTCTCTCTCTCTCTCTCTCTCATAATTTTGGTTGTAACTTTAAAGGTTTTAGAAAACTTTAAGAACTCCAAGTGTTGCCAAATGGTGAACTATTCTTCATTGAGTAGATTTAAGTGTGTGAAACCCATGTATTTAGCAAGGAAGGGGGAATTTTGACTACAACATTGTCCAATGTTCACATACTCATATTTCAAGTTCATGCTGCCACACCTACATAAAATTGATAAGTGTATCTCTAAGCCCATCAAATATTATATTTGATGACTATTCTCAAACAAGAATTACACCTAGCCCTCCTATGACACAACCTTGTGAAATTTATACAATGGTCAAGCCGTCCTCAACATCAATCATCAAATAACAAAGTTAATGGTGAATAATAAAAGACACCCTCATTCAATTAACATCCATGGGACCAATGTTATTCATAGCTATGGTTTTGAGACATTTAATTATACATTGTTTAATTCTCTTAAAGGCCCTCATCTTGCAAAAGAAAAACAAGAAGAATGTGTTAGATGATATTTTTGCACATGATACATGTACATGTTATAAATAGTCAACACTTTCTTGGCCACTCTTTGTTTTTTTTAATGGTGAAGTCACTCCCTAGAGTTTTGGAGGAGTTTTACCTTCCTTCATTTTTGCATTATATTACTTTAACATGTTATTAGACATGTAGCTTTTGTTAATGACACAATCTTAGTAGGCATATTGCCTTATATAGAAGTAATATATCAATGGTTGCATTTTCCATGAGTTTTTCAACCCAATTTGTGTTCATGCCAGTGTAAGGACCCTACTTCGAGGATAGGTACCCTTGCTAGATCTAGGCTCTTTGTAAGGGAAGCGCAAACTTTTGACAAATTTGAACACCCATTCCAAGTTCCTATGGAAGGCTTGTGACCTATCACCTATATCTTTACATGAGCTTTGGAAATGGATAACATAGTTGTTGTGTGCCATGTGATGTTTTGGTGGTTACAAACCTTTGTTAGTGACACAATTAGCATGTTGGTTGAATGTCACCATCAAAAATCTTGATCCACCCTTGACAACATGGCTGCATGTTAATATTGACCAAGAAAAAGTACTCATGTTTGATTTTGGTGGTTGCAATTTTTTCATTTTATGTTTGTGGCACTTGAGAGGGGGTACCATGCCCTTCTTCCTTATCTATCCTTAGCTGTGCTTGAGTCATTCTTGTTGTTGACATTTTGTGTATTACAAGTTTTCCATTGTTAACACATTTTGAAATAACTACCTTTTGCCTTTGCATGTTGACTCAAGGTTTCTATTCTATTTTCTTGTTGTTACCATTAGGGAAACACTTATTTTTGCTAATGTTGTGACTCTTACCTCCTTGTCTATATCTTCTCTTCCCCTTGTTCTAGTAACATAATCCATACGATGGGTTGAGTTTTTGAAGTCAAGGTGACTACCTCAATGCTTCTCTTATTGGCACTATGATTTGTTCATATGGCTACATTATCAAATGTTGTAAATTCAAATAGGAAATGCCATCATCCATGGAGCTTTGGTTAATTGCTCTAGTGCTTATTATTGCTATATGGTGAGAATGTTTGGCTTGGTTTTGACTTTTGAAGATGTAGATGATTCCTACATCATGATCTCATTGGGTCCACAATGATTATATGGTGAGAATGTTTGGCTTGGTTTGACTTTTGAAGATGTTGATGATTCCGACATTTTGATCTCATTGGGTCCACAATGATTATATGTGGTAAACACAGCATTGCCCACAAAATAAATCTACTATAGACAAGGTGGCATCATTGATTTCTTTTCTCACACAATTGACTTGCTAAGATGGTCATGTTTGTGGAATTCCATATTTTATAGATGATCAAAAGTCTCTACATTATTTATTCTCTTCAAAGTATCAATGGCTAGGGTGAACTTATTGTCTTGAGGTGTTTGATTTCTTCATCTTCTCATGCTCTCTTTCAAAAAGAGACATAAGAGAGAGTAGCAACAAGATAGGTAGAATGATGATGCTATTGTGTGCTTCTTTCATAGCACTACTATAGGGCAAATACCAACAACTATCATGACATCAATACACATAGGCATGAGCCAAATTATTCAACTCTGACCATTGAGAAATGTGTCATTGTTAGTATTGCTACAAGAAACACATAGGTATTTGTGTCACCGCATGTGTTGCTACTAGCAACTCATGTAGCAATTCTAAAAATTGGTAAATTTCTAAGAGTTTGGTTGATTGTTTATTAGTAGAATTTTGACTTTCATAGCAATGTGTCTGCAAATGAAATTTTTTATGCAAGGGCATGGAACTACCCCCTCTAGACACATGTTGCCACTCATCTAACATGGGTGTGGCCTCAAGATACATTGGATCAATTAATAACGTACATAATACAAGAAATGGGATGTATTTTACATTGTAATAAGCAAGACACTTGTCTTGCTTCAAAAGTTCATACTACATGAAATGTTTGTACATGTACTTGCACATGAATTGAATACTACACCAAAGCACATGTTACATGCACCCTACAAAGAAATAGGCTGGCTAACATGCAAATAGATGCATTTTTTAACTAATAAAAAACTCATGGGTGCATCTATAATCATGTTTAAAAGCACATCTAAAGACTCATGTTTATACATGTGTCAAAGCTATAGTGTGGATGTGCAAATAAATGCACTAATAGATGCACCATTTTCTAATATTTAAAAAATGAAGGACTTATTTGTTGCATAATTGAAGCTCCCTTTGAGCTATAATACCAATAGCTCCTTGATTTTGATCAGTCCTCCAAATATTTACAACTCACCCACTAACAATGAAATATGAAAATATACCATTATAAGATTGTATAACAAAAAGAATCTTATCCTAAATATTGTTATTAAATTATATACTTGTAGATTTTCATTAGTAAGTGTAAATGCACATAGATTTGTAAGCCAAATTTGGGTTTGATTACAAAAAAGAGAGAGGCTACATTTGAATAATAGATAAGCACATCCTCTACTTACACAGTTTATAATCTAGGATACATACAAATAACATGTGTTATAGAAGATGCATTTGAATACACATGCCTCGTTGGTGCATGTGGGGCTTGCTTTCCAAGAAGGGCATTGTCATGGAGGATCATGAGGATCTCCTTGTGATGAAGTTTGCATAGTGTGTGGTGTTAAGGTAACCTACTCTTATTAAAGTTGCTAGTTTGTGTGATGCCCTCCACCTATCCTTATAGAGGCCTATTGAGCATACACACAGTACCACCATAAATGACAACTACTTCCACAACAAAATGTTACAAGTATATGCTGATTTATCTATGTATAAAACAAGACATCTAATTTATACATAGGGTCCAAAATTATTTTAAGCACCTAGCTTGTTTGCTTATATAAGCAACCAATCACTTTGTTTCAAGCTATACAAAATACCTATCTATGTGAATTAATTGTCACATTGTTTCTATCTATACATTTTATTGTTAGAAGTGTTTATAGGTGCATCTAACATCATGTTTGACTATTAGTTAAACATATTTTTCCGCAAGTAATACTTTAAATAGGGTGTTTATACAATTTTTAAAAATAGCAAATAGCAATATATGAAGCAAGAAGTGAAAAAAAGTGCACAACCATACTTTTTAAGAAAGCCAAATTTAGTAAGAAAAAGAGGGGAAAGGAAAATATATTCTTCTTCTTCAATCTTGCTTTCTCATATCATCCAATAGTCCTTCACTTGCCCCTCTCTTGAACTATGACAAAGAAGAAAAGAATAGCTTTGCTTGTTTTTGAGAATGATGAGAAGGAGAATAATAATGATAATACAAATAAAATGTATATTTTTCCTTATTTTTTTGAGAGCACCTCGTGTCTTCTTCAATCTTGCTTGCATAGCACACTCAATGGTCCTTCACTTGCTCCTCTCTTAAACTATAAAGAATAAGACAAAAAATTTGGCTTGTTCTCGAGAAGAAGAAGGAGGGAGAAGTGCCATGTAGGTGATGCAAATGTAGATGAGCTAAGAAGGTAGTGTCCGATCAATGAAGAAATGATGGAGCTTGACTATCTCATCACCACAAAGCAGGGCAAGGTTGATACAATCAAGGTGGAAAAGGATGTCAATGAAGGGCTCAAGTTGTTCAATGAGAGCAAAGAAAGCAAGAAGTTGCAAAGAATAATGCCAACATACTCAAGACACTAGTTGCATTGCAACAAATCAAATAGAGGTATGCTAATTTCTCATCCTATGAACTCTACTTCTACTCCTTGGGATGCCAATCCCTACTAAGGAGGAGTTTCTACAAATCATTCATCCAAATGTGCCACAATAGGGCTATGATTAGCCAATATAAGTTTGTTGGCATGGTTTTTACTTTGCTATTGTTAGTTCCAAGCAAGAGAGAGATTGAACTGTTGCATCTACAGTCGGCTTCATAGGCGGTTATGTATATGCCACCCTTGACTTCAGCCCTAATGACTCTCTCCTCCATGAATGTCCAATTTGGGCTACCTTCCTAGGCATGCCAAACTAGTTGGACAAGGAAGCTGCGGTGCTAGTAGAGATATTGGGCATAGTTCTCTATATTCCTAGCTCCTAAGATGGCAAGCTCAAGGTGGAAAACAAAACTTACATCCTTTGGAATTCCAAGAAAGAAGCATCAGATTTCCTCAAAGTCTTTGACCCTCGAGTCCTAGAGTTATGCATCGAGGTCAACTTTAGCCGCTTCCTGAATTCATGTTATACTTGCCATCAAACAAGCCATTTTGCATGCAACCATGGTCTCAAGGATGGGGCCATATCCTCTACAAAAAAGGAGCTGACTCATAAGGTGCATTAGGTTGAGGACATTTGGGGCTCTGGTGATGAGTCTAGGCTCATCTACATTAGCCAAATTGCAATGGATAATTACCAAGGTCCAACAAAAACTAGAAAGATAACCCATGTTCCCATAAGCTTTGGTGGCAAGCTAGTGGCATTAGATAATATACTATTGTCTGCAATTATGTTTGTTGCTGTAGTGACCCCCTTTGCAAGGTCCCAGTGAAGAAGGTGGAGAAGATCTTGCACACCTACCTATGGAGCTATGGGGGGATGTAGAGGTGGCATAACATATCCTAGATGATGATCACAATAGATATAGCAGACGATGGAATGGGATTGGAGCTTACTCATGAGAAGGCTAAAAGGCACACCTGTGAATTGCTCTCCAAATTAGATTCAGAAGAACCTTCGGCCTTGATTACCAAATCGGCCATGAATCAAGCACATGTGGAAGGTTGCCATTGGGAGGAAATCAATTGGGAAGGTGAGATATTGACTCCCAAATTTAGATTAAGGGACATACTACTATAAGGAGACTGGTAACAATATGGAGAAGTAGACTCAAGGAGCTACAATGGGGAGGAGGTAACCCTAAGAAGGGGGATTTAGCATTGCAACAGTCCCTTTGGACCTCCCCCTTTGCATTTCTGGGCAAGAAAGCCCCAATATCCTCCAATTTGAAACTTTGCAAGAGTGTAGTAGCGAAGGGTTTGTTGAAATGGATAGACCTCTGGGGGACAACAACAACCTTAAGGTGGTAGGGGTTGAAAAGGCCAAAGGATAAGTTTGGGTTGGAAGACCAAGAATCGGTATTGCTAAAAGAGATTCTATAGAATATAGATGAAAAGTGGCTAAAGCATACTAAGGTTGGTCTTGTTAGAGCCCTCCAATGCCTAGTTAAACGCAAGGGCAAACTAACATGCAAACTCAATAGGGGTAGGGACTTCAGCAAGCACTGAAGTGAGTTTGTAGGCAAAGTGGCTAGAGAATGGAAGGCAAAATGCCTACAAACTACAATCAGGGTGTGGCACACGTGTCTGATCAGAGCATGGAAAGCCACACCTAGTAGAAGATTAAATTTGCATCTATCAAAGGTGGTGGCTAGAAAGCTACCCACTAAGGACAAGGTTATTAAGTACACTGGATGCAACACAACTTGTAGGTTTTGTGCCATGCACATGAAGACATCCAACCACCTTTTTTGGCATTGCTGAGAAGCCAAATTGATTTGCAAGAGTATGAAATGAGATCTACCTTGTTAGATTACAAGGGTTGTATGGATGAAGAAACTTTCAAGATTTGGGACATAATCAAAATAGTCATTTTGAAACACATTTGGTGCAATAGGAATAGGGTTATTATGAAAAAAGAGGGTGTTATCCCTAGGAGTAGTGTAGTCTCTCTATGCAAAGAAGAAGTATTAGCCTTGCTCAAGAGTATTAGGAAGAGGGGGACTCATTTTCAAAGTGGCCTATCTCAAGCTTTCCAAGAATGCCTAAGTTTTTGGCTTATGCATGTCTGTCCTTTTTTATGTAAATAGTTGCTAGTAATATAAATCTTACGTGAATTATTTTTTTCAAAGAATAAGAATAAGAAAATGCATATTATTCTTGGGAAAAAGAATAAATGGAAAATATAGTTTATTCTTAAGACGAAGAACAAAGAGAAAATGTGGCAACTCCTGAGAAGAATAATGATACTAATAATGAAAATTGTCTCTTCACATGATAGCTCTTGTGTCCCATCCATTGAGCTCTTCTTCCACCCTTCTTTCTCTTAGTAGGACATCTTAAAAAATGAAACGAATTATTGGCAGATTTGAAAATCATATCCATGTTTGCACATCTACAATAGGGCACCAAAGTTTCTGACTAGACATTTATTTAAATGTGCTATTAGAGACACTTATAGACATGCATGTAAAAGTGCATCTATAGTGTGTGTCTATACCAATGTTTTGTTGTTGTGGCATTAGTCAAAACAGTAAACCTAATATGTGAGTATCGAACTAACTAAGTTAAATAAAGATATTAATTGATAATATTCAAATAAACATAATCAGATATGTTTGTCGTTTCATAAAAGAGCATCATATAATAAAATATAGAATCAATAGAATGGACATAGTCACACTATGCCATGATCTCTATTCCTTCATTATGATCTCTTTTCCTAATTATAGCTTGGGAGATCCAATGGGTAATAATATACCATGACAATGTAAAGGCTACTTCCCGCCTAGATACATTGACTAAGGATGTTTTAGGCCTTAAAATCTAGCATAGCTTGATGGATGGCTTCTCGATAGCCTAGCTTGAATCCACATACCCCTTGATACAAAGTTAGATACAATTCAGTCATTTCAAGGTAACTTGCAAGGGATGGAAACCCATTACATACAATGATATCCATAAAATATCATAGATAATAAAGACATAGAACCATGACAAACTAAGTAAACCATTGCTCCACTGACATTAAGTGGAAATATCAATAAAAACCTATGTTGATGATGCTCCAACATCTGCAAATGTGGTATGTCCCATCAGTCTCAATGTCCAATTGAGATGATTCATTGGCTTTCTTCTAAGGTTGAAAAGGGAATGCAGTAAAAATTGTAGCAATTGAAGCTTCAATTGTAATTAATCAACATCATGAAGATAAAGTATTGTTGCAAAGGGAAGTTTCTCAAGCTAGGGATGCAAGGGATTTGTAAGTTTCTCACTTGCTCGAGGTCAGCAATGCTCTTGACAAAGTTAAATTTTCTCATGTTCTATGTCAAGACATTATTTTTGCGATGTAGATTGAAGTTGTGCAAGATTATCATGCACATGTAAATGCAATTTTGCATTGTTTTCTTTTGCAAATTCTCTTGAATTATATTTCATAAATATTTGGTAATGCAATGTTTTACTTGATATCAGAGTAGTGCAGTGCATTCCCATACATTGGATCTTTAGGAAAACCATCTAAACTAATTTATTCCTTTTCAATTCCTAACTTTGAACCAACTTCTACAAATTTGGACATTGTTAGAAACTAATAATCTAATATCCAAAAAATTGTTGTCCTAGAAAATCCCCATCTAGAAAACAAATATGAATGTTTATAACATCTTAAACTTGTTGAATTACTTCAAGCTAAATAGTCCAATAATCTACATTCTCATTGGTATGCTAAAAACACGAGTTTCTTGAAAAAACATAGCTAGTGGTGTTTCATCTTTCACTATGGGTATCAAGAGTTCATGATCTTCCAAAGCCTCTTCATTGAAATCCAACTTGATATACAATAAAAAAGGAAAATGAAATCATCATAAGAAGATTGTAAGGATATGGAAAGTTGGATAGACAAAGATGCAAGTTCAATCCAAATGGGAGTTGAAGCACAAGTCCCCTTTCCGAAATCAATAACAAAACAAAGGAATTCATCCACAATAATATTCTCATTCATATAACCGTGATTCTCAAACTTGTATGTGTTAAAACATTTTCTCATTGTATTCATATCTTATCTAGTTGATCACCTAACTAATCAACTTTCTTGCCTATCTCTTCTTAATTGCTTTCTTCTTGATTAAGGTTGATTGGAGGTCAAGTATGATTACTTATTAGAAGATACATTGAATTTGTCAATGCAAGGTGTGTGAAGTTCAACTCTCCCATCAGTAAGTTCCTTTGTTGGGTTAAGAGCACTTGAGGAATGTTGGCTTTCTATCCTCTCTTCCTCTATCACCCCCATAGCCTCAATCATTGGTGAATTGATAGTAGGAAAGCACCAATGCACATCTTTATCTTCTCCACTTGAACTAGAAGTAGAATCCAACTCATCTTCATACTTGTTTGTCAAGCTAGCAATCACTATTTCAAACCTTTTTGTGTCCTTCAAGCTTGAGCAAGTCCAAAAATCTTCACCATCCCAAACAACATGTCGTTTACAAGCTCCATCCAATAACTGCTCAGAGGAGACCAATTTATCCCATGATTTATCCATTTTGGAAATTGATCCATTCTTTGATTATCTTCTTTCGAAATGCCATCAAGCTCTTTACACAAATAAACCATGCAAAAATATTTGCAAGACTTGCCTCTTTCACAAGGTTCATGAACATAGGAATAATCTTTTGCGCTATCCTAGACTCATAACATATGCCATAATTCTTATTCTTCTCATTAGCCATTCAATAAAAGTTAAAGCATGAAAAACCACACTTTGCAACTTAAATGCACAAAATTGCTTGAAAGCTCCCTAAATATAATAATTGCTTTTAACAATTGTTTTTTTAATGAAATTACACGAACTATGTTCATTATGAAAAATTATTTGAATTGTTGGATTACAAGAAATTGCCTAAATTGCTACTTGTCCTTGGCTATGTGACAACTAATTTACCTGAATTGCTACTTGAACTCTTTGGATGCTACCTAAACATTTTGTCCTACAAGACATTGTTACTATTCAAGCACTCAAAAAAAAAAAACATGAGAGTTATGTTTTCTTACATGACAATTATATGTGACATTGTGAGGTTTTTTTTGAAACATCCAAGATCCACACAGAAAAGAAACTCCAAGATCTATTGGAAATTACCTCCATTTGCAAAAATGTACAAATTGCAAGAATATTGAAAACCACCTTGAATTTGTAACAGGCCATCAAATTGTAGCAAATCGAATTCCTTGACATGCACATCACACTCGGTACCTTTTGCCATAGAGATAACATCCATAGCCATCTACATTTATTGCCTAGAACAAACAACACTATGCCCAAATCCAAGAAATGTCATTAATCTTGCACTATGTTGCAAAGAAGCATGCATGATCACCAAGTGTACTTGGCATGGAAATTGAATGTAGTATCAAAGCACATGTCACATGTGCTAACTTGAATAGTAAACTTGATATGCAAGGCTTGAACTAACTAGCCTAAACAAAGACATTGATTAGCAAATAAGAAAATATACACAATCAAATCCACTACTCATTTCAGAATAGGAAATCACAAAACATATTATCGAATCAATAGGATGGAAAGAATTAGATTGTGTCATCATCTCTAATCCTTCATTGTGCTCTCTCTTTATAGGTACATCTTGGGAGATCCATGGTATTAATGTCCCATGACACTTAAATTCTACCTCCTATCTAGATATATTGACTAGAGTGTCTTAGGCCTTAATTGTACCAATGCAAGAAGTACAAAAATGCCAAGCACACCATGCTAAAGAGACAATGTTGTCATATAGGTAGCCAACATGAGTTCCTAATCTAAAATTTTATGCTTCAATAATGGCTCCCTAGCTACATCCTACGTCATAACAAACATACAAAGCAAGTCATATTCATAGCTTCTAATTATTAACAAATCTTAATCTATTAAAAGTATATGAGAATTATATAATGATATACTTCACTCCCACAAGCCCATAACTTCCCTACAAGTGTGATTAACATATATCTCCTTCCCATATCAATTATTCTCTGCAGCGATTGGGCCCTTATTCAATGTGCTCTTTGTGGGATTAAATCATTGTAACTTACTTATGGAGTAATCAATAAATCAAAAGCAAAACAACATATAATATACTACACTACACTTATGAAGTTGGCCATAAAGGACCCTAATTGACTGCTTTGTAATTGTGACATTCAACTTGCCCCCACTCACACTCATGTGACATCTATTATTTCCACTTATCTGGTGTCTCCTCATCTCCCTCTTTAGCTAGTTCTACTCAATCATAATGGCTTGCTTGCCTTGGCCCTACATGCTCCTATCTCATTAAGTAGTGACGTAATAGGTGCACTTCAATTCTTTCTTTCATATAGTCCTTTAAAACTTGCACATCTTGTATGGTTTGTGGTTACTCCTTGTCTGGGGTCCTAATGACATATTAACCCTTCACTTTCCTGTCTTACTATTTCCACTTCACTAGCCACAATTGCTTTCACACCTAGCCAACCAATTGATGCATGCATAGTATTACATCCTTCCCTTGATTGTTCATTACTATCTTACCTATGTCCCTATCCATCAAGTATGAGTGGATAATAGAGTACAAGTAACATGGGACCTATGTGGACTAATAGAAGTGTTTGTTTATGCAGACTCGGTAGGGATGGTTTGTGCTAGCTCTACAAGGGGTTGGTCTATGTAGGACTTATGGAATCAGGTAAATCTAAGGATTTTGGACTCTAGAGGAGATTGACCATACTCGTAGGGCCCATAACATAAGGTGGACGTTGAGACACTCTCTCTATAGTGTAGGTGCCTTGATGTGAACAAAATCCTGGGTACAATATGTGTTTGAACTAGGGAACTACTAGGTGCTAGTATCATTGTATTGGTTATGTTGTGGATCTAAGGGGCATGGATATAAACTAGGTCATGTAAAGGACTCTCCTTGTTTATTGTCCAAACCCTCCACCCATGGGGATGAGGTGCCAAGCTATAGGCTAGCTGAGGTGACCCTGAGGATGGAGAGCAAGGTGCAGAAGAGTGGGAAACTAGACAAGGTGGAGGAGATATGTCATTGCTACTCCCATAGCACACTACCACCCAACCATGACTTTGCCACTAATGAGACAAGTGAATATGTCTTGATGATTGTGTCAACCATTTTGACTTTGAATGTGATATATGAGGGGAGAGGGATGCACCTACTCGTTTGATGCAAAAAACTCTTGTGATAGATGACAGTCCTAAAAATAACTCATCAATCTTCTCATCTTTCATGATCCAAGTGTAGCTGCTACTTGACAATTTGACACATGTTGTAGATTTCTCTTTCCCTCTCTCACTCTGTCTCTTTCTTTCTCTATCTATCCATCAATCTAATATAATCTCTTTTTCTTTCTTTGTCTCTTTCTCTTCGTAGACTCATCACAATACTTCTCAAATTATTGAATGAAAACAAAAACAAGGTGATTTTACAAGCTAGAATTCAATGCAAATATTTTGAGAGAGAAATACTTAAATATCAACAAATATCAGCACATATAGAAGTAAATATCAACATAGACTTCTAGATCTAGGTGAAGCTCCCTATTTAGTTCCTACTCAGACAAAGGTCAAAGTCCTCTTTTTGAGAGGCCCTTCATCTCTAGGCTCCATTTAACCTACTCATCTTCTCTGTTGACTATGTTAAGCTCATCCAACAATTTGGAGTCATTGGAATCTTTGTATACTTTTCAAAACCCATCACAATCTTCCTCAAGTTGATTGTGCTAATAGATCTTATGTATGTGAGGAGCATCTTGAATGATGTACAACCATCTTTCATCCAAAGGATTGGAGTGAAAAATAACTTGATAAGTGTAAGTGGTGTTTAGCAAAGTCTCATGAAGAGTAGACACTCAAGTTGTACTAACATCCATACTTGCTCTCAGTGCTCAAGAACCATGGAAGTGTTATGTTTGTCCACAGCCTATTGGAGTCAACCTCTACAAAGTAAGACATGTTTCTTCAAACAATTGCATGTGGGTCCTCCATGATCACCTTGAATCATAAACATGATAAATCTATCCTCAAAATATCCTATACCTTGCTAAAACAATCCATTAAGGAGACAACCACATTTGGATCTATAGCCCTACGATGACTCTCTTATTCAAAAATTTTCCATTACTCCACAACTAAAAGCTTGGTACCTGTCATCCACATGCTCTATGTGGAAATGTTGATTGCAACGCCACAAGGATGTAAATGTCTTGTACTAAATGCATCGGCATTTTTAGTTTAGTAGCAACAAGGGGTCATTACACCTCACCTTTTGATTACACCCACTTCAGGTTTCCACTCCTCTTTAGTTGTAACCCTTCTCTCTTACCTTATCCTTGTTAATGCATCATGCAACCATCAAAGCATAATGAATTTCGGTGATGCTTCTAGCTCATCTAAATATTGCACATGCCGATGTCTATGGGCATCCCTAAAGCCACTTCTCCATTGTTAGTTGGTGTAGTACAAAATTGATTAATCTCATTGGGGAGGGTTTCATCCATTATCTTCTATTTGCCATGGCTTTGTGTAACATCATTGTCCCATCATCTTGAACCTATGGCTTATATGGGCCCATGACATTGTCCTCAATGAGGTCCTTGCATGCAAAAATTAATACCATCAAAGAAACTAAGGTGCTCCCATAAGAGAGTCCCCACATTCTTTAAGATGTGCATTGGGTCAAGAAGGTGATTTTTCAAGAGATGTTACCAATTTGGTAGGTTGTAGAAGTTGGAGAACCTTTTCATACCATTTTGCAAAGTGTCATTACATTGTGACCAAAGAGTCTCCAAGTGGCTATAGTCATGTGTTTTGGTGGTCCACCTGAGAAGCCTTCTTCCAAGTTGTGTCCCTCTTGAAGGAAGATCTAATGACCTTAATATATAATCTCTTCAAAGACTTTGAATTGTGTGTCTTGAATATTGGCTTGTAAACTAAGAACCTTGGTAACCACTTTGTCACAAGATTGTACAAGAAATCTGACTTATTACACATGCTAGCATGAACAAATCAGACTCAATCCATAAACCTTGTATGAAATGCATTTGTACATGATCACTCTTCATACTTAGGAAATTCATGGATTGTCCACATCAAAATCTCCTTGATTTGAGTAACTCTCCTACCTGCACACTTGTCCATGTCTTAACCTCAATTTTAGGCAATAAGACCTTGTTTTCATCAACAAGAGGTTACAAATAAATATACATATTCTAAAATTTGTATTTTCTAGGCAAGGGTAGGCTAACAAGTGGATGACCTTATTTTTGGAGAGCCATGGAGGATATTGTAAGTCTCCAAGTCCACCAATCTTGCACTATATGTGATTAAGCAAAAGGATTTACCCCATCCATGTAAAACCCAAGTGTAAGTTTCTTCACTTTTTCTTAGCTTTGGCCATATACTCTTAAAATGCTTACATGCATTGCCATCAATAAGTATGTATAGCACACCATTTGTGGAATGAATCTTGGAGTTCCACGATTTTACACTTGAACATGTGTTAGAAGCATGGTAGAAGTAGAAATTTTCAAAGCACACTCACAACCATTGTGTCTCCTTAGAAGTTCTTACAATATTGATTGGCACCACATTGTGGGTACTTATCCATGTCTTGAAGCTCATTCTTGAGTAGGACACAATAATTGTGGAACAAGCATGGATTGAGTTGTAATCCAAGCCTAACCTATGCAATACCCTCTTTGTGGCATCATAATATTGTGGCATGGCATTTGGTGTAGGAAAGATCTCTTAATAATGGGAAATACAACGAGTGTTATTTAACATCTTCTGTTCTAGTTAAAGCTATTAGCAAGAAGTTGACATAATTCCAAATTGAATCTTATCTAAATAAGTATGTGACACTTATGTCACTCCATCCTTAGATCAAGTGCAAGCTAAGCTCAGAGAGATAAGCTTTAGCTTTAATATCCTTGAACCATTGTAGGGAGGCATATTAGCTTTCGCTCTCAACACCTCAAGAATAGTGGCATTTAGCTCAAATAAAGTTTCAAATATTTTGTCCATATTTGATTTTAGATAAGAAATAAAAATTGATTGCAGTGCCATTGTCCCCATATAGTGAGAAAACAACCGAGTTGGCTTCTTGATAGCCAAAATTGAGGGATCCAAAGAATATGGTCATAAATTTATTCCAAAAACACTCAAAGAGTTGAAAATTGGTTGTGATGAGTTTCTTTTGCCTATAGAGAAGCAATGCTTTGAGGAGATGTTATCTAGGTATGGCAAGGCTTTTACATTTCAGCTACATCTTAGTATAGCCACTTGGTTTGTATATTGTGTTGCATGCTTATGACAATACCACATAATCTCTTTTTGAGTTGGGTGGGATTGCGTTGAAGATACCCATAACTAGAAAATGGATCAAATTATTCAAGAGAAGGAAATTTGACACATATGAAGAATTGGATCATGAAGTTGAAAACACATAGGACAACATTGGAGAAGATGAAGAGGATGATTTTGTGGATGAAAAAGAAGACCTTGAACATGTGGAAGAATAAAGATATGTGGCACGTGCTAGAGGGTGTGCAAGTTTAGAGGGTGTGGATGTCATGTGGTTATAGGTTTAGTGAAGGAAAAACATATGAAAAACTATTTATACAAAGATACATGGCAAGAGTATTTACAAGGTTTTCTAGAAACATAACTGCTCTTTGAGATAGTTTGAGTACCCAACATTAACTTTTAATGACTCAATGAGATATTTGGGTGGATTTAAATACATGAAATGACTTATCCTAAGTGGTATGTGTTGACATATCGAGCTCCACTCGTGATACGCCAGGGTGACCGTTGTGCATTTATGTCACCGACGTGTTAGTTGCAGACGCGGTTGGTACACCGCCCCTGAATAATAGCTACACGATAGCTATCCTTATCTACTCTAGTTTGTGGCTCAGTTAGTATGCCACCTTAGTTAGTTGAGTTTGGTTTGAGACCCATATATACAGGGTTCTTCTATTTCTTTGTAAGAGAGTTCTTTTTGGCTTACACAACTAAGAAGAGGAAAACTGTTTTTCAGCCTCCACCCTTGTGTGTCTTCCCCCATTGTGCAAGCAAGAAAGCTTCAAGCGAGACTCCTTCCTTCTCTCCCACAATCTTGACATGGTATCAGAGCCTTGTTCGTGGTAAGGAGCTCAAGAAAGCAAGCCAAGCTCGTGGTGGTCTGGTAAGAGGAGCAGTGTTGCTTTCATTTTCTGTTTTGGGAGCAGATCTCTGCAGGTAGCACAGCCGGAAATTGCAGGAGTGCATTGTCTCAGGTTGAGACGCCCTTCGCGGTGAAGCAAGAGGGCAGTATATGCTGCGGGTGAGGGCTTTAGCCCTCGGCGACCTTGTTTTTTTGATTTGAGGCCATTTCGGGGCCTGATTTGCAGACGGAAGTTTTCTGCACGCACTCAAGAAAAGGCTCAGTTTTATGCTGTGCGACCACTGTTCTACAGGTCGGTGAAAAGTTACTGTAGAAATTGCATCGTATGCTTGTGCGCAGAGACATTGGGAGTTTCAGAATCATCCTTGGTTCCTGTTTATGCAAAATCGTCACTAGGAAGTGACTGTGTGGTCAAATACCACTTTCGCCAGTTTTGCAGATTTGCCCTTGTGAGGGTGAAGCTGTGTTTTTTGCAGTGACAGAATTTCTTGCAGTATTCTGTAATGGCGTCTGATTCTCTTTCACAGATTGTCACTGAAAAGCTTGACAAGAACAACTTCCAGGCATGGAAGTTTAGAATGACGAATTTCCTTATGGGAAAAGGATATTGGGAATTTGTTGCAGGAAATGAAGAAGAACCAGTTCTTCCTGATGTTCCCAATCAACAACAAATGCAGGCATTTAAAACATGGCATGAGAGAGCCAGGAAAGTTATGTATTGGCTGTCTATCAGTATTTCAGACTCTATGATTGTGCATATTCAGGATGCAAGTACGCCAAAGGAGGCATGGGATACTTTGTCAAAAATGTATAGCACAAATACGCAAGCCAGGAAAATGCAGCTCAAGCAAGAGTTGCATAATGTGCAAAGAGAAAGTATGAGCATCAACGACTACCACATGAAGGTGAAGAAGATTGCAGATGCACTTGCTTCCATTGGGTCGCCAGTGGAAGATGATGATTTAGTTTCCGTGACCTTGAATGGTCTAGGAAAGGATTATGCACAGTTTCGGACATCCATTTCAGTTCGTGAAAGATTTCCTGATTTTGAGGAGTTGATTGCTCTTCTAATTTCTGAGGAACAGAGAAATGGTGGTGCATCTTCTTCAGGAGGAACTTCAAAAGAAGCTGTCTTCTACTCAAATGCTGGAAGAGGTAGAGGCAGAGGTAGAGGAGGCCGATTTGGAGGCCGTGGCAGAAATCAGAATATGCAGCAAACTCAAGAAAACCAGTCCTATGGAGGAGGACGTGGTAACTCTAGAGGCAGGGGGAGCCAAAGAGGTCGTGGTGGATGGCAAAGAGGCCAAAATGCAAACAGTAATGTTGAATGCTACTATTGTGGTAAAATGGGTCATATGGCTAAAGACTGCTATAAAAAGCAGAATGACATCATGAATGGAAAACTGCAACAAGGGAATTATGCATCTTCTAGTAGACAGGGTGATGACAGAAATGAGCATTTGTTCATGGTGCAGCACATGAACAATTCTATGACAAGTGCAGAAGAAAGCAATGATGTATGGTATGTTGACTCAGGTGCATCAAACCACATGACAGGTCATGCAGAATGGATGGAGGATGCAAGGAAAATGGAAAAACCAGGATTTGTGGAGACTGGTGATGATACTGCACATCCTATTGTGCAGATTGGAAAAATTCCCTTGTCTATGCAGGGTGGGAAAAAGAAATACCTGTCCGATGTATTTCATGTCCCGAATATTACCAAGAATCTGGTTTCAGTGGGTCAAATGGTTGAACAGGGCTTGCAGGTCAGATTTAATCCTCATGGATGCTTTGTTGAGGATATGAAAAATAAAGGTCGCTTGATAGCAAAAGGAAAGAAGAAGGGCAGAATGTTTACATTGGATGCAGACATGTCTGAATTGAGTGCAGCAATGTTTGCACATGGGACCGGTGTAGTTGCAGATATTGATATCTGGCATAAACGCATTGGTCATGTTAATGTACAGCGACTTAAATCAATGCAGGCCCAAAATATTGTTGCAGGATTGCCCAAATTCAAGGTTGCAGAAATGCATAAGGTATGTGAAGCCTGTCAGTTTGGAAAACAGGCAAGGAAACCATTTCCTAGACATGTTCAAGAGAGTGAGAAGCCATTGGAATTAATTCACTCTGATGTGTGGACAACTAAAGCTGCATCTCTTGGAGGCTGTCATTATTTTGTCAGTTTTATTGATGACTATAGCAGAAAAGTTTGGGTGTATTTTATGAAAAAGAAAAGTGAAGTTTTTGGGCATTTCAAAACTCTTAAAGCTATGGTTGAAAAAGAAACAGGCTTGCAGATAAAATGCCTAAGGTCAGATGGAGGGGGAGAGTACCTCTCAAATGAGTTTGCAAAGTTCTTGCAGGAGCATGGCATAAAGCAACAATATTCATGCAGTTATACCCCACAACAAAATGGAATTGCAGAAAGGAAAAACAGGCATATTGGAGAGGTATCTCGTGCCATGCTCAATGAAAAAGACTTGCCAGATTTTTATTGGGCTGAAGCAGTTGCTACAGCAGTCTACATAATGAACAGGACTCCCACTGCAGCAATACATGGAATGACTCCAGAGGAGAGGTATACTGGTAGGAAACCAGATATTTCTCATTTGAAAATCCAAGTTGGATCCAAAAGCTGAGAAGTGCATCTTTATTGGTTACTCTCTGCAGCAAAAAGGGTATAGATGCTATAACCCTTCTACTCGTAAGTTTACAGTGAGCAGAGATGTTGTTTTTGATGAGATGAGTAGCTGGTATAGACCAGTAAATGTGATTGATGATGAAGATGCACAAAATGGTAATGCTACACAGAATTCACAGCAGCAGTCACAAAATATTAGTGGACCTGGAGCGTCCTCTAGCAGTGGTTCACATTCTTCGCCATGGACAGGCAGATTGAGATCAGGAGAATCTTCTCAAAGCAATGCAGATAGTGGTATGCAGGTATCACGAAAAGGAAAAGAGAAGGTTGATCAGCCCATGTTTGATGTGAATGCAGGTCACTCTTATGTGGATGGTGAATCCAGTGGCTCAGAACAGAGCATTGATGATGAGTTGGGTATTCCTTCTATTGTTACACCTGGAGTAAGGAAGACCAGGGATGTTTTGAGAGCACCTGGGAGTGAACCTACTTTGCGCAGGTCTACAAGAGCTAGGTATCCTGTGGATAGGCTGAAATATGATGGATTTACAGCCATTCACTATGCATATATGGTCAAAGTGATACAGGAACCAGAACCCACATCTTTTGAGCAAGCCATGGGAAAAGAAAAATGGGAGAAAGCCATGGATGAAGAAATGGATGCCTTGGAAGCAAATGCTACATGGGAGTTAGTACCTTTGCCTAAAGGTAAGAATGCAATTGGCTGTAAGTGGGTTTATAAGGTGAAGCACAATGCTGATGGTTCTGTGAACAGATACAAGGCAAGATTAGTAGTCAAGGGGTATGCACAAACATATGGCATTGACTATGAAGAAACATTTAGTCCGGTTGCAAAGATGGCAACCGTAAGAGCAGTCATTGCTATGGCTGCATCAAAGGGATGGTCTTTACATCAGATGGATGTAAAGAATGCCTTCTTGCATGGTGATTTGCAAGAAGAGGTCTATATGGAGCAGCCACCAGGTTATGTGCATGCTGTTCATCCCGAGTTTGTTTGCAAGTTGAAGAAAGCTTTGTATGGCTTGAAGCAAGCACCTAGAGCATGGTCTGACAAGATAGGACAGTATCTTGTCACTATTGGCTTTCAGATTTCCAAGGCAGATTTCTCACTTTATGTGAGAAAAACAGAGAAAGGTATTATGCTACTTGTCATTTATGTTGATGATTTGATTATGACAGGTGACAGTGATGAAGATATCCTTCATGTGAAAATGCTATTGAAGCAGAAGTTTGAGATGAAGGATTTGGGAGAGCTGCGTTATTTCTTGGGCATTGAGGTGATTAGGTCACCAAGTGGGATACAGCTCTTGCAGAGGCAGTATGGATTGGACATGCTGTCCAAATATGGGATGACAGGCTGTAAGCCTATTTCAGTTCCTTTGGAGCAGAATGTGAAGCTGAGCGCAGATGCAGGTGAGCTTCTAGAAGACCCTACTATGTACAGATGCATAGTAGGAAGCTTGATTTATATGACTATTACCAGGCCAGATTTGAGCTATGCTGTTGGATTGGTAAGTCAGTTTATGCAGGCTCCAAGGAAACCACATTTGGATGCGGCTAGACGCATACTTAGGTATGTGAAGTCCACATTGCAGTATGGACTATTTTATGAGACTGGGGTTCAGATACAGCTGCATGGATACACCGATGCTGATTGGGCTGGTAGTATTTCTGATAGACGATCTACCAGTGGATATGTGTTCTCTTTTGGGAGTGCTGCAGTCACTTGGAGCAGCAAGAAACAGCCTACAGTTGCCTTGTCGAGCACAGAGGCTGAGTACAGGGGTGCAGCAATGGCTGCATGTGAGGTAGCTTGGTTGCATAAGCTACTTTATGATATGCATCAGTCTACAGATGGGCCAGTTGTCATTTATTGTGACAACATGAGTAGTATACACTTGGCAAATAACCCAGTCTATCATGCTAGAACAAAGCACATTGAGGTGCATTATCACTATGTGCAAGAGAGGGTTTTACTAGGTCTTATTGATCTAGTTTATGTCAGCACAGAAGATCAGGTAGCTGACATATTTACGAAGGCATTGGGTGCAGAGAAGCTGCGCAAGTTCAGAGACCTGCTTGGTGTGCAGGAATTGGGATTGAGCTCGAGGGGGAGTGTTGACATATCGAGCTCCACTCGTGATACGCCAGGGTGACCGTTGTGCATTTATGTCACCGACGTGTTAGTTGCAGACGCGGTTGGTACACCGCCCCTGAATAATAGCTACACGATAGCTATCCTTATCTACTCTAGTTTGTGGCTCAGTTAGTATGCCACCTTAGTTAGTTGAGTTTGGTTTGAGACCCATATATACAGGGTTCTTCTATTTCTTTGTAAGAGAGTTCTTTTTGGCTTACACAACTAAGAAGAGGAAAACTGTTTTTCAGCCTCCACCCTTGTGTGTCTTCCCCCATTGTGCAAGCAAGAAAGCTTCAAGCGAGACTCCTTCCTTCTCTCCCACAATCTTGACAGTATGCCATCCAATCCAAAAAATATGAAAAAGTGATGTGTTTATAGAAAAGAAGCATTTAAGAGTATTCTCAGAGGATTTTTGTAATTTTGCCCATGTTGACTTGTCAATCAAGTTTGTTCACTTTGATTTAAGTATCTAAATGACACTATTTAGAGTTTTAATATGAAAATTATGGTGGAAAAAAGCTATAACCAAGCTTAGGATAGGACTACCATGTTAAAGAATCTATGACAATTACATGGTCTTCTTGGATGTATGTTGCTAAAGATTAAGGAAAGGTTTTGTGATGTTTTAGAGGGATGATATTGCGCTTATATATGATATTTTGGATTTATGAGGACTACTTTATCTTGTATGAAATTTATATATATACGTGTTTTGTTCCTATAGCAAAGGGGTTTGTATCTTGATTTTGGATCATGTGTACAACAGTTGGATTGATGCATATAGGGATTTTTAAACTCTCATATCAGGCTAAGCTATTGTCTTAGTGAAATTATCTTGAGCTATTTGTGAAAACATGGGATCTAGAGCATGGCAGCTATGGTAGTTCTCATAGACATAGATTAGATACATGTAGACACTGACATGATAGAGACCAAGAGACTTGACTCAAGAACAGAGAACAAGTAGCAAGTACACTATACTAAATTACAAACCGACAATGACATTGCATTCATCTCATATGAAAATGACAAGCAAGTACAATGTTAAATAGAGTTGGGTAGGTAATAGCCTTTCCCTTTATGCCTATGGGATTCCTACAGCTTGCATGTCCTCAGCCCATCTGCTCTTGCAAAGAGACATCATGGATGTGATTGCAAATTTCAACATCCCTCCTCAATCACAACCAGAAGTACAAAATGTGTAGAGGCTTTAGTGAAAGCAACACCTGCAAAGTGTGGGCACACCATAAACATGGCAAAACACAAGCAGAGGCTATCTCACATAGAAAAGGCTAAGTGTAGGTACCACAAACATGGTGGACATCCAGAGGCTGTAACAGGGGCCTCACAAAGTGTATAGAGGCTATAGTACAAGGCTACATGAGGAGTTTACAAGCTTATGATAGAAGCATTTGGGCTTTAGACATTACAAGGCTAAAACTATCTATCAGAGTAGGCGTACAAGGACTGATGAGGCTCGTCCTTCTCCTGGTGGTCTTCTTCTTCTTCTTCCTTTGCTCCATGGTCTTCTTCTTCTTTAACTGTAGCAAGATAGGCCTTCTAGGACCTCTTTTTGGCATGGAAGTACTTCTCGGTGTGTCTGGTCCTTTTGCAAAAATCACAAAAAAACTGGTCCTTCTTGCCTTTGTACCTGTTGCCAACATATAACACTTGTTCATCTCTAGAGGTGCTTGGTTCTTACTTAGTTTTCACCTTCTTTTCCTCCTCTAATAGTGATGCTTGGATATCAACAAGCTTAGGATTTGGCATATTGATTAAGGTTGTTGATACATTATTATATTCAAGAGGCAAACTTTTAAGAGAACACCAATACAAACATCTTCTTCCATTTTAATGTTGATTCCTGCAAGCTGGGTTAGAAGTCCTTCCATGTAATTTAGATGTGTGGCAAGTGGTGTGTTGGACTCATGTCAAGCCTGAAAAATTCAATCAAGAGACCATACTTTGATGACTTAGACTGTGCATCAAATAAGGTGTCCAGTCTCTTCCATGTATAATGTGAGGTCACACAGTTATCTACGTGGTGGATGTAACTGTCATCTAGCTCTAGTTTGATAATGGCATGAGCCTTATCATCAAACTTTTGCCAAGTGACTACAAGATCCGCCTCACGAGGCTTCTTTTCTTTGCCACTTGTGATGGCCTAGAGACCCTTCTTCATTAGGATAAGCTTGATGCGGGTCTGCCAAGTGTGAAACACAACCCCCTTAAGGCAAACTATCAGTGAGTCCTTGCCCATGCTGGAGTTGTAGGATCAATAACAAATAGGCTCCCAAATTCTTAGATTTCAACAGTAGAAGAGTTTAACACAAGTGTGCTAACACAAGTGACAAGAAGCACTAGGTGGTAGTATCAAGAGATACTTGTGGAGTTGAATGCTTGGAAAAATCTTCAATAAGTCTTCAAGAACTTCAGGAATCTACTCCAAAATCAAGGGCTACTCCTTGTGTCTATTTTATGTGGTATATTATACCAATATGTGTAGGAATTCCCTCCAAATCTTCTAAATCCTGTCCTTGACTTGGTGCTGACAATAGAAGGGTTGATTGTGTTAAGAAACACTTGAATAGTATCAATAGATATTATGGTTTCTAGTGCTTGATGTTTGGATTTCTCCAAATTTTTTCAAGAAGCTTGCTTTGCAAATCTCCCTTCCTTCACATATTGCTAGGCATTGAGTATTCAATGTACTCAGGATGGCATTTGAGTGGCAGGAGAGATGATGAAGAAAATTAAAGCTTAAGAGTACTTGGCGATGGAGGATTGTGTTAGGGTTTTAGACCCATCTGACAAAAATGACGACAGTAGCATGTACATGCAGGCATTTCGGCCAATCTTGGGTGGGGAGTAGGCCTATACAAAGGGCTAAAGAAGCCCTATACTTGCAGGATGATGCACAACATACACCACGGACATGGACTGTACGACCAGATGAACCCAAAAACCAGGTAGCGACCACGAATCTTGATAATGCTAGAGCCAGCGAGTAGTAATGTCGACAATTTAGGTGTTGGGATGAAGCGCCTTGAAGTGTAGAGCAATCCTCTAGAAGGAAGTGTGTGGAGTTAAGGCTTGTATCAAGAGATTTGAGAGCTCTATTAGAGGTAGGCAGTGTGTGCCTATGGTTGCCATGGCAGATTGGTGAAGGTAGAGTTGAGAAATGAGGTCATTAGTTAGCCTTGAGCTACGCTGAGGTTGAAAGGACCTGAGAGAGCTAAGAGGAGACTTGAACACACTAAGCCATGCTCAGCTGTGTTCTAATACCACCATGTGAAAACACAGGATCTAGAGCATGGCAGCTATGGTGGCTCATAGACATAGACTAGATTCATGTAGACACTAACATGACAGAGACCAAGAGACTTGACTCAAGAAAAGAGAACAAGTAGCAAGTACACTATATTGAAGTACAAACTGACAATGACATTGCATTCATCTCATATGAAAATGACAAGCAAGTACAATGTTAAATAGAGTTGAATCTTTCCCTCTATGCCTATGGGATTCCTACAGCCTGCATGTCCTCAGCCCATCTACTCTTACAAAGAGGCAGCATGGATGTGGTCGCAAATCTCAACACTATTGCCTCAAACTTGTATGAAACGGATTCATGTATGTTGTATAATATTTGAATCATAGACTCTCCTATAGTTGGGGTTTTCGATATTTCTTGCATCTCTATTGAAGAATATGTTCTTTCTTTCAGAGATTGCTTAACTCTTTTCTTTGTGACTCTTCTTATTGAATCCTTGTAATTAAGGCCTTTAACTTACCCCCCTCTCGACATTGTTCTTGGATGTTGCTCTTGCCTTGATCCACTTTGCCATGTAGTTCATCATGTGACTATGATTGTATAGTGCTTGGAAATGTTTCATTGTGTGAATGATTAGTCCCATGAAGTCACTTCTTCAAATTTCAAAGCATCACCATGCCAAAACGTGTACAAACTTCATCTTATCCTTTTCGATGGATACCTTTCTGCATTGATACTCATTGTAGCACTCAATGAATCATGTTGCATCCTTGAATACAATAGACTACCAAAGTTGCAATTATAGTGCTTTTTGAGCTATGACGTTGACATCAAAGTGGCCTCTCACTATTCCTCCATCTCGCTCCTATAATGCTTTCTCAAAATTGTACTCAAACATGTATTGTCTAAGTAGATCATCTTGACCCAATGTATACAACTATCTCGCAATCAATTGATAAAGTCTAGTTTTGATGAGGTGCATAAGGTGAGCTTTCTCTATTAGATGTTCAGGTACTCTGTGCTTTAGATATCTACAAATGGTGTCAAGTCAACCTTCAAGAGACAAGTCTCTTGCTATATCATGAATAATTAAGAATATGGGAGATTATCATTGATCCCAATCACCTTTGCTCTGATAGGCACCCTACACATGTGCTCAATCACATAGTACTATTTTTCTTTTTGTACAACTACATTGAAGTCAAATTCCAAGAGCAAAAGGTAGCCATCTTGTGATGTGCATGTGGCACACAACTTGTTTATATAATATAGCAAGGCTTGATGGTTTACAAAGAAGGTGAAGGGGTTGGGTAGTAAAAATAATGGTGAAACCTTTTCATAGCGTATACCATGCCCTACCCTCACATTCTATTATGGAGTAGCTCATTTCTATTTTCATGTGTTATTGTGGCTAGCAAAACTCATTGGAAAGTCTATTTTATGCTCACTAGGATGGTAGAGCACCACTCCAATTGTGATTTTGGATGTATTGATATGCATGGGGAATTTTTTCCAATCTAGGGCTCACAAGGTAGGTGCATTGATGAGAGTCTTTTTTAGCTCTTTGTATGCTTGCTAGTGCTTCTCCATCCACTCCTAGTTTAGCAAGAGCTTGTACAATAGCTTAGCAATTGTTGCATAATTAAGTATTAAGCACAAAGTGTTTGTAGTAATTGATGTGTCCAAGGAAGCACTACATGCTCTTGGTATTTTTTTGAGGGTGGTAGCTCCAAGATGACCTAAAATTTCAAATGTGGTTGTAGCAATATTATTCTTGGATACCACATGGCCTAAGATGATGTCATGCTTTATTCATGATTGGCACTTGGGTGGATTCAATGAGAGGTATGGATTACACCACTCAAAGCCCACTTGAAGCTTTGTTTAAGTGTTCATCCTCAAATGAGTTAATATAAAGGTCATTGATGAACACTTTGAGAGACTTGTGGAGTATATCCTTGAATATCGTACATATCAAGCATTGGAAAGTTATTGGTGTACTTGTCAACGTGAAGAGCATAACTATATAAATGATCAACCCCTATATTATGGAAAAGGCTAACTTGTGATGATCATTAGGGTGGACCTACCTAACTAAAGCCCAAGAATACATTGAGAAAATTATATGCTTCCTTGCCTGCTACTCCTCAATCATATGCTTAGTGTATGGCAATGGATAGTGGTCCCTTTTTATAGTTGTGTTCACCTTTTTATAATTGGTACATACTCTTATTTTTTATTATTCTTAAGCATTGCTACTATGGGTAACACCTAGTTGGTATGCTCTATTCCATAAATGAACCTTGCCTTGAGAAGCTTATCCAACTCTTCTCATACAAGATACACGTGTTTGGAATTCATTAGATAAGTTCTTCATTTGGTGGGCTTGACATTAGGGTCTGTTGATATTATGTGCATGAGCATATGTGGTAGTACCCCCTTAAGGTTAGTGTACTTCTAGGTGAACATGTCTTGGAACTTTGTGATAACAATTGTTCAAGGAAAACCCATTATGAATCTCAAGCTAGATGGTAGTAGATGGCAATCTAACACCCACCTAAGAAGAGTCACTTTGTAACCAATGAAGTATGAGAGTGGTCTAACACTACATTTGATTCACAAAGATTAGAGCTATCTTTTAAGCTCCCATAACCATTAGGATCAATATTCTAGTCCCCTAAAACGATGTTAAATCAATTCTATCCTACCAAATTAGGGGGTCATGTTCTAACAACTATATCCATAGTATTTGGAAAGTTACTTGATTGACCAAGTCCATCCAACCATAGACTCTCAATTATGAGGATCGAGGTCTCGTATTTTTTTGAATAGGTTTGATTTAGTTATCTAATTAGACAAGGTATGTTATCACATTGTGTAAACATAAAAGTAGCTTCCTTTTATTAATTTGTTACACAATATTCATTACACATAATTCAGTTATGGATAGAAACAATGAATAATAAAACTAGTTTCTTTTAATCAAGGTTCAATTCCTTTAGTACAATATCCAAAATTTTGACTCTTGTGTGAAGCCATCTCAATCCCCTCAAGGACTTCCATCTCCTCAAGGTCATTCCACCTCTTACCTAGTCTTCAAGATTATCTATCCCTAATTGAAGATGGGGATCACAAAGCTCTACATCCCTATCATAAGTTGTTGAGGGATTTATTGGCTTAGAGCCCCTCTAAGCTCCTCTACCTAAGGTGTGAAAGGTGAGAAGGATCGAAACTTTCTTGGAAGAGCTATGGTGGGAGATCAAGAGCAAGAAAGAGAGAGAGTGTGGGAGCTTTCGCTCAACCGCCAAGACCCACGGATTGCTTATTGTTTCAAGCGTTCCAAGCGAGCTCTAATGGCTACCTCTCACATAGCCGACGTGCCATCGATCCTACGAGTGTAGCGAGCTTACCTTGATGCCGATATGAGTTGCATTCTCTCTTGCGCACTCCAGTAGCTCCACGATCCTAGAAGCTAGCTCAAGTATCCTCAAGCCTCCTCCATCTCCAAGCTCCATCCACCATAGCTGCACACGCAAGAGAAGAAAAGAGAAGAGAAGAGAAGAGGAGGTGGTGAAGAGCTTCACCCTCTTGATCCCTCACTCCCACTCACTCACTCCCTCACACCCTCACACTCCCTCTCTCAAGAGTGCACACAAGCAAGGAGAGGAGAAGAAGAGAATAACTCTTGTTGGGCACACACCAAAGAATGAGCTTCCATTCACTTTTTGAACTTTATATATACAAACCCTAAAACCCCATGGACACCCATCCCTTTTTACATGACCGGCCATTGTGGCAAGGTACCTTTTTCTAATTCTCTCTTTTTTCTTCATGCCCTAGGCCTATATTCAACTATTCTTTTACAAGTGGCACAGGAGGGAGCTTGGCGCTCTTTTACAAGAGTTTTTAGAGTATTTGAGGAGCCTTTTATTTAAAACTACGCTTTTGGCCCCGGCTTAGCTTTAGAGGCCGCCTGTGTGTCTTTGCTCCTTTTCCATATTCTTTCCACTTTTTCATTCATCCTTCCACCTTCTCGGCTTGGGGTTAACATTACCCCCCTCCGAGACGGGTGCCAGTCCCATGGCACTCTTGTCGACTGTTGGTGTTTAAGAGGCAGTTGGTGAAGCAGTCGTGTGAAGGCAGGGCAATGTGTAAACTCGGGTGCTCGTGGAAGCGTGGTAGTAAGGTTGGTTGGAGAAGCCAAATGGATAGCGAGTGGTTGACGGGGGCCTCCGAAGTCGGTGGTTGGTCATGTTGGTGATGCTTGGAAGGATAGGGTGTGGTGCTCCACCTAAGGAGGGGGTGTCTATCGTATTGTATAGTGCATTGTGCTTGTGTTGGTGGAATGGGGAGTTGGGTCTAACCATAGGGAAGCCTGGGTGATATCCCACGCTTGGAGGCCCCATTCGTGCCAGAGGTGCAGTGCGAGTAGCTTAGGGTGACAGGTCTAACCATGGGCGAGTGGACCTCGCTAAGTATGTCCTGCCCTTGATGGGCCCTAAGCGTGAAGTGGGGGAGCAAAAAGGGCTAGGGGGTTAGGAGTAGAGTCGGCCGACTGAAGCCACCGTGCACACCTAACTTGAGGACCCCTAGGTGCAGTGATTGTGCTTTATGTGGTGCTAAGTGCTTGTGTAAGTGAGTTGTTTTGGTTATTCCATGTGTAATGTTCCGCTTGCGCTTCCTTGTTTTAAAAAAAAATAAAATATTACACTAGTAGAATGACATCCTGTACCTAATCTTCCTTGTCTGATTGAGGCTAAGAAGGGGGTCGGATAGATTTGCTAAAAAATTGATAGCTTTGCATGTACCCTTTGAGGTTCATGCGGATGTGTAGGGAGGTGGTGGAGAGGAAGGGATGGTTGTACTGAATAAACTGGTTGTCGTTCATATCCTCTAGGAGAGCTAGGCAAAAGGAGGGAAGAAGGCTAGCTCTCATCATTAAACGCGCCATGGCGCAACTGTCAATGGCGTTGGGGTCAAAAAAGAGTAGAGGCAAGCCATGCTCTTGTGGGATTGGGTCCTGCTTGAGTAGTAGCTTAATTAGCCTAAGATAATTACAGGTAGTTATAAAGGCTGGATTGAGGCATGAAGAGAAGTCCGCGAGAAAGCATGTCATGGAATCATTTAGGCTTCCCGAGTAAAAAAAGAGGGCATGCTCGAAGGAGGCGGCATTGGAGTTATAGATGATGGGAAAATCATGACGCCCATGGAGGGTGGCGACAAAATCCACACCTACCCTACGAGGATATGCCATGAATGTGGGGTCGTTCCTCTCATAGGGTAGGGTGTTGCAAAATGCCATCCAAGCGAGCATGCTAATATTGCACACTTGCCTCCTCCATAGGGGTTGGCAGTTGTAGCCCTGTACAGTATGTGGTATTTCAAACACCTTGTCTCGCCAAAACTCAACTTCCTCCATGCCCCACAGAGTGGGGGTCTTCTCTCTTTCTTCCAGCCATTTTTGTCCTAGTCGGTCGCTAGTCACGATCACCTCCTCCATTACCTTGATCAGTAGGGCCCTCCGCAGGCTGTTAGGCATGAGGAAACTAAAGGTGAAAGGGTCCTTTTCGTTTTCTTGCCGTTCCCAAATCACCAGCTTCGCGTGGAATCCAGCAGGGAGGTCATCGAGGCATGGTGGGAGGGGTGCGGACGGCCACACAACCGGTTTGGCTCTTAAATGCCTCATGGTTTCTTCAACTAATTTTCTCAGTCTCTCCCTTAGCGCGGTTTGTTTTTCCGAGGGCGGATCAATCTGTTGTTGTTCTTGAACATGCGGCGAGGGGGGTTGTGGGATTATCTCTTCGATGGTTCTCCTCATAATGAATTCAAGGTCAGCCTCCTCCCCCTGCCGGTCTTCTAGTTGCGTTTCTTCCTCAAAGCCCAGTGCGTTCAAATCCTGGGGGGTTAGGCCGGCTAGTAGTAGGTACTTCCATTGCTTTTCTAAGCTCTGCCTAACCTCCGCAGGTGGGGTGGCATTTGTAGCCCCGCATGCAGGGCCCTGTGTGCGATGCTTGGTTTTTTCTGCACCACCTCCAATGACTCCTTTCCCTCTGGCCGGGTCGTGTCCAGTAATGTGTTGAGGAAGGCCTATTGCTGGGCACTGAAGGCTGTCTGGGCGGCATCTGCTTTACTTTCTGCAAGGATTTTTTATTTCTCCACCAAAGCGAGGCGCCGTGCCAGTTTCTTCACCTGTTTCTCGTTTTGCACGGCCCATTCCTCTACTCTTTTGTTCATTCTTTGCATGATCTCCCCCTGCTTCTGTGCTAGGGTTATGAGCTTCTGCTCCTGGGCTTTGAGTTCTCTGCTCATATTCTCATGCTCTTTCCTTCCCAGGTGTAGTTGATCATTCATAGACTCGATCTCCTTTTGTTGCTGCTCCCTCTCTTATCTTCTCTCCTCCTCTTTGGCATTTAGTTCCTCCATCATTTACTCGATGTTAGCAGTTTTTGCCTCCAATTCCCCATGTTGCATCAAGAGGAGCTTGTATTCTCGCTGCATCTGCACCAGCTCTTGATTTTCATCCTCGAGCCACTGTTTGTAGCTTTCTTCCATGTCTTCCTTGGCATTTAATTCCTGCTTGAGGTCAAAGATCTGTCGTTGTTGCATGGCTATTGTGCAGGTTTTCTCAAGCTGGAAGGCAGCTACTGACTCCTTTTCTGCCACCAACTCAGCCGCAGCCATCCTCTTTTCCTCCTTCGCCCTCTCCAATTGGGAGAGCAACTCGGCAACATACTCATCGTAACTGGCTGGTGGCGTCATTGTTGTGTGGGTTGGGGTGGTCGAGGCTTCCACTCTCGGATGCTTCTGGTCCTGTCTCTACTCAGCATCTGTGGCTAGTCTCTTTTGCCCCATGGCCGCGGTTTCTGTGCTCTTTCCCTAGGCCATTTCTTTATTGATAAAATATTGTATCAAGGCCACGAAGTTGGAAACCTCCATGTTGGTGGGAATGCTAGGGGTGAGGATGGATGGTTCGGTGGGGGGTGCCATGAGGGTGGGGATAGGATGGAGGAGGGCCTTGCCTTTGACTTCCAGGATAGCGGCCAGTACGACTTCTGGTACATGTGTGCTGGAGCTAGACCCTTCTTCCCTCAGCTGGCTCCAGGCTCCCGAATCGTGAGCCCTACACTGTTGCTCAATGGACTGGAGTGTGGCTTCGGCCAAGTCCTCGTCCTCCTTTCTTCTTCTTCTTCCTCCTCAACTCTTCTTTGCCTTTCTTTTTCAGCTTTCTTGTACTCTTCCTCCAGTTTCTCCTTTTCTTCCCGCTCTTCTATTTTTCTCTTCTTAGCCTCCTGTTTTGATGCCTTTTTAGCCCTCTTGACTTGTTCTATTGTTTCTTCTTCTTCCTCTCCTTGGCCTCCTTGAGGGATTGTCTTTTTACTTTTTCCAAATCCTCTTTCTCCTTCCTACGGCCTTCATCCAGCTTATTTTTCTTCTGCACTGTCTTCTTCTTGGGTTCCTTGATTTGATTTTTGCTTGATTGCTCTTCTTGCCCCTGCCCTTCCTTATCAGTCTCGGTCCTGTCGTTGGACCCATCTTGATCCTGATGAGGGGGTGACCTGTCGGGCATTTCTCCTTCCCCTTCTTCTGCATCCTACGTCTCTTTCACTGCCTCCTGGATGAGCGCAGTCAAAATGCTTCCATAGGCAATGAATGAGGCCTTGGACGAGGCATTCTTTTTTTCCGTGGCCCTAGAAGCTGGAGACTCTCCTCCTACGGGTGTGCTTCCTAAAGCCAGTGCTTTAGCCGCCTGGTCGATAGTTTTGCGGATATAGCTGTTCCAGTCAACTTCATGCAGGGTATGAGCCGCTACATTCTCTAGCACAGGCACACTGATTCAGTGCATCAAGGCGTTGTAGCATTGGCTGGAGAAGAGCACGTGTACTAGTTTTGCATGCAATCTGGTTTCCGCATCAGGGATGTCCTGGATGCTGATGCCGTCATTTGTCAGCACGTCCTCCTTTCTCATCTTCAGCATGGCGTACACATCCCTCTTCTGCTTCTTCTCTATTTTTGGCTCCAGTCCCAATGCCTTCTCCACCAAGGCAGGGGTTAAGCGAACCTGCACCTGTTTGGTGTTTTGTCCCCTTCCTATTGTGACGGTGCCGCACTCATTGTCAGGGTCGTAAGACCTGAGAAACTCCACATACTTTGAGTGGTCAGGTTCTTATGCAAAATTTTCAAGGTACTTGGTGAAGTTGCATTTTTCAACGACTCTCCTGGCCGCTTCCTCTTTGGCCACCAAACCTTCTACGTTGTGAATGGTTCAGAACTTTAGCTGGCTGTAGGCGCGGCTCTCTAGAGTGATGCTGTACTGTGCTCTTTCCTCTTCTGTGAACGGAAGTCAGTGGGCGTGGTCTTGCTGCGACATCTTTTGTTTCTGTCATAAACCCCAGTTTCCATTAGTGCTTCTAAATTAACAATTCGTAAGAAAAGTCATAGACTAAAAAGGAAAGACTCTATGTGTTTATTGAATGAAAGCATTAAAATCCTATCCAATGTGGAGCCTTCCCTTTTAGCTTTAACTTTTTTCCCTTTAGTTCAAAGTTCTCTTGACATTTTCCTACCTCGCTCGTTGTCTATGTGCTTATGCGTTTTGCTTGATTTTCATTGGTTTTAATTGATCTCTTGATTCACCTCAGTCCCCTTCCCTTCCCAGCTTGAGAAGAATCCTTACTAGGATTGAAGGTTTTGGAGGTTGAGGACCTTCGGCAATGGGTCTTAGGAGTCACCGGCGTAGGAACCAAGTGTAAAAATCGAGGTTGTACTCTAACTGAGCTGCGCAATTGAGATCAAAAGGGTGAGTGCCAACGTGTGTTATGTAAGTGAGAACATTTGTTAGGAAGTCATCGGAGGCACCGCGGGCGGCTAGCAATGTGTAGCTCCTCCTTAGTCAGTAGAAAATCGAGGTAAGGGTGTCCCTTGATGTGCTCTTCTAGGGGGCGGTCGTGAAGAGTGGTTAACACTCTATACGAGGTTGGCGCGATATAAGTGGGGTCATACTCCGTTGTTTTGATTGCACTGCGCTGCTCCGTGTTGGTCATGACTCGGTATCCCTCTACTTCCCATTGCAACCTAAGAGTGTACCAGTGCCGCAAGAATGGGGATTCAATCCCAGCAAGTTGGGATAATTCTGCAATTTCTTGGTCAGTGATGGCAGAAGTGGTTCGCTGATCGTATGACATTATGAGGCGTTGTTTGAGGGCTTGCTCTTTAGAGACCTCACTATTGAGCAATACAGTAGCGGAGTTTGCTGCCTTTGCGAAGGCAAGTTCAAACGTCTCCCAAAAACAAGGCATTGTGCAAATTTTGGTTGCAAAAGGCTCGAGCGACAAGCCTAAGTTCAAGCAGTCATAGCTTAGAGCTAGCTCTCTGAAGGTGGCATCGAGCCGTCTAATGCAATCAACCATGTCATCCCCTGTATCTTCAGCTAGATCTGAGGCCAGTGTCAAAAATGACTTCCGCTCGTAGGAGGGTTTAAGACGTGCTGGTGGTTGGGGTTTGATAGCACTAGAGCCTTTCATAGGAGGGTTTAAGACGTGTTGGTGGTTGGGGTTTGATAGCACTAGAGTCTTTGACAGTGGATAGTTGTGGTTGCGGGTGTGCCTTAGGTTGTGGTTGGGCTTCTTGGCTTAGGGCTGGGGAAGCAGTAGCTACTTCTGATGGACTGCTGCCTTTAGAGTGGATCATTGTAGTCGGATGGGCTCTAGTGGGTGATGGGTCATGTGACAATGTCTGTCGTTTGGGCCGGTATGCTTATTCGACTCTCTCGGGCATATGTGTGGATGGGCTTGATGGATGTGGGCCTGGGGAGCACTGCGCCTTATGGTTTTGAGGTTTGATGGGGCTAGGGGTGATCAGGCTTGGGGGTAGCATACGAGTGGTGGTCTTGGCCATGTGGGCTTTAGGGATCCATAACCAGGCCTTCCCCTTATAGTAGCCTTGCGCGTTTAGGAGGGCTTTAGAGACCCACCTTCGCCTGATCATGCCTTGATTTCTATAACTGTGCCTTGGTGTCCTAGGTTTAGAGCTTTGGGTCTTATGAGGTCATGTGTGACGACTCCTAGGTGGTGGTTGTGACTGTTTAGGCCTCCATTTGATCCTTGCGAATCGGGACCTTTGTCCGCTGACATTCGTCACAATGCTTAACAAATCGTGCGGCATCACGAAACAACATTGGCCACCATAGTTGAGACTGCAACACCTTGTGGGCCGTTGTGTCTCCGCTAAAGTGTCCATCAGCAATCCCGCTGTGTGCCTCCGAGAGCATGTCGTGCATCTCATGTTCGCACATGCATCTACGCAGCAATCCATCTTGCCCTAAGCGATATAGCTGGCCTGCTATCAACTGGTAGGGTTGGATTTTGAGAATAAGTCGCCTCAGTCTTGCCTTCTCTATTGGTCGTTCAGGCAGTCCGTGCTCAAGCACTTGGACTATGTTATCTGCCCAATATGGCATTAGATCGGCCTTGAATAATTCCCTCCCGCTGGAGAGGTTAAAGAGGTGGGCGTCTGGCAATTCATTAGTAATGCCTTCTCTATAGGATTCTCTTGTGGGGATGCGTGACATATGATAAGCCATGTAGTGCTGTTTTCCCTTCCGTACAACCACAGACAAGTCAAACTCCAAAAGCAGAAGGAGCCACCGAGCTATGCATCCTGTAGTGCAAGGTTTGTTCACTAGGTATAGCAAGGCTTGATGGTCTACAAAGAAGGTAAAGGGTGTAGCCAATAGATAATGCCGGAACTTCTTCACAGCAGACACCACGGTCAAGCCCTCTCTTTCCGTCATCGAGTAATTCATTTCCGTCTCCGTGAGTTGTCTACTAGCAAAGCTCACTGGATAATCTAGGTTGTGCTCGCCAGGTTGGCACAACACTGTTCCATAGCAATTTTAGAAGCATCGATATGCACGTGGAAGGTTATGGTCCAATCCGGGTCTCGTAGAATTGGTGTTGTGGTTAGAGCCCTCTTCAACTCTTCATATGCTCGTTGGCATGCTTCAGTCCATTCAAAGACAATTGACAGCTTGTCTAGCTATCAATGCGTAATTCAACACAAACCGTCGATAGTATTCAGTATGGCCTAAGAAGCATTGAACTCCCTTGTAGTTGGTTGGGGGTGGAAGGTCGATAATAGCCCTAACCTTCGAGAAGTTAGTGGCAATGCCATTCTTTGACACCACGTGGCCGAGGATGCATCCATGCTTTACCCAAAACTGGCATTTCAAGGGGTTCAAGGAGAGACGATATATGCAACACCAGTCAAAGATTGCTTGTGAAGTGTTCCATCCAGGTCGAGTGAACGCAGAGGTCATCAACAAAGACTTCTAACTCCTTGCAAAGCATGTCTTTAAATATGGTGCAAATGAGACGTTGAAAGGTGGCAGGGGCATAAGTCAACCCAAAAGGCATGACTATGTATGCAAAGACGCCCCACTCGGTGGCAAAGGCAGTCTTATGCCTGTCGACAGGATGCACTTGCACCTGATTGTATCCTGAGAAGCCGTCTAGAAAACTGTAGGCCTCCTTGCCTGCCACTCTTTCAAGCATGTGCTCGGTGTATGGCAATGGATAATTATCCCTTTTAGTAGCATCGTTCAACTTCTTGTAATTGACACACACTCTAATTTTTTCGTTTTTCTTCATCACAATGACTATGGGTGATACCCAGTCCGTGTACTCAATTTCGTAAATGAATCCTGCTTTCATCAGCTTATCAATCTCTTCCTTGACAGCATGAGCATTCTTAGGATTCATTGGGTACGGTCACTGCTTCACCGGCGCTGCCTCTAGTGTCATGGGTATGTTATGAGTCACTACACTAGGATCTACCCCTTTAAGCTCTTCCAAGGACCATGCGAATACGTCTACATACTCTCGCAAGAGAGCGACAAGACTCGCTTCCTCTTTCTCAGCCAAGTCATCGGCAATGAAGACTGGTCGGGGTGTCTCCCCTTCCCGGGCTAAGTTCACCTCTTTGACCTTGGCTGGTCCCTCGATCGGTTCACTCGTTTTCCCTTGCCGTTTGGCACCCATCAAGATCACTACCCTATCTCCTTTCTTGAATTTCATAAATCGTTTAGGAAGGTCCCGTGGTTTTCTTTGTTTGTCTGTTCGGGTGTCCCTGGGTTGGTTCGTCCTTCCTTGCTTCAATCGTCTGCGCCTCAGGTGGACAAGTAAGTCCCCGACTGTGCATCGGGTCTTGGGCGGCCTAGGTATTTCTTGGTCGCTATCCGAGCTCACCACCGACTTAAAGTCAAACTCACCATCTTCGCTAGAAGAGGGGGTCTTCCCTGGTGGTTGCAGTTTAGATGGTGACTCTACCCTAAGCACTGGTGTCGCTCCTGGTTGAGATAGGCCTGCTTGTTCAAGGTCTATGGCTCCTATGTGTTCTAACTAGGTGCAATCACAATTTATGTGCATGAGTCCTCGCTCTGTCTTGTAGACACTTCTTTTTTGCGGTTTGAAATCCGCCTGTATTTGTTCTATTTCATGTCCCTCCGTGTTGTATTCTGCTGAATCCATCTCACGCTCGCTTCCATCACTGAAGGGTTGGAAATCTTCGTACTCGTCGTCAGAGTCATTTGCGCCAGATTGTTCATCGTCTCGTAGGGCTTGGTACATCTCTTGTCATCGATCTGGGACTAAGGCCCAGTTGTACATAAGGTTCAAGTCATGCACCTTGGTCCATTGCCACTTGGATTCACCTAAGAGATCCTGGAGTGGTTTGAGGTTTGCTGTTGAATTGTCAACCAACTTGTCTGTTAAGTATTCTAGGGCCTCCTAGAGTTCTCTCTTGTTTCTTGGCACTTGGAAGGTGACGGGCTTAGGTCTCCCAAGAAGGGTTCCTTCCATCATGCACACTAGTATAGAGGGCGTGCTGTTGGTCGTGCCCATCATCTTGATGGCTTGCTCATGCACCTTTTGATCCGAGAACGGCAGGTCGACTGTAGCAAGGACATGCATCTAATCCCGCTCATCCTCTGGGCATGGGATATACTTGGTCAAGGGCCCATAAGACTTCTTGACCTGACTATCATCCTTGAGCATCGAGGAGATGGCATCCAAGTTGACTGGTGAGGTCTTCCAAGTGTCCATCTCTACCCTCATAGCTTTCGTCCTGTTGCCTAAGAATATTAAGCCATTACCCCAATCTTCAATAACTTTGGCATTGCGCATCCAGGGCCGGCCTAACAGGACATCGTAGTCCACCCCCTTCATGACTATAAACTCGACAGAGAATTGGACACCTGTGATTTTCACTGGCGAGTTTTTAAGTACCCTGAATGGCCTCACCCTCATGCCGTTTGCTAATGTGACATTAAACTGAGCGGTCTCAATAGGTGGGTTTCCCCAGGTCTGCAGTACTGCATGGCTTAGCACACTAACCTCGACTCCCATATCTACGATCCCCTTTCTTGTTGTGTCTCCTAAGGCTAGGACTGGTAACACTACATGCATCTCGATGCCTTCCCAGAAGGCATTAACATGCAAGGATTTTGGCACAGAGTGTAGCGTTAGACTCGGTATTTGTGTTTTTGCGTCCTGATCCTGCAGATCCGACACCTATTCTCGTGATTCTTCGACCCACTACTTGAGGTTTTGCCATAGGGTGGGGTGCTGCTTAAGCAGGTCTCCTAGGCTTAACGTCACTGGGGTGGTCACTAGCGTGGTAAGGAGGTTGTTGGTTGCTCGTCCCTCTCCTACGCCGGATTGTCCTGGCCAATGACCATGACTGATTTGTGGGCCTGCAGCATCAAGGCTTGCCCTAAGGGGTACTGTCTGCGGTGCGGCTGCATCTCCTGACTTTGGTCGAGGGGGTGAGATTGCCATGCTCATGCTGATGAGATCCTCGCTCTCGTCCTCTAGGATGGGCTTAGCGTCCCTTAAGTGCTCTTGGGCCTCTTTTACCTAGTCCTTCACTTTCTCTATGGTCTCAAGTTGGCGCTTCAGATGCGGGTACTCCCCTACCTTGGCACTTCCCTTTTCGGCCATCTTGGGGGCTAAAGTTTCCGTCTCTGCGTCCTCGACTTTCTTTCCAACAAGTAGAGTTGTAGCACTCTCAGCTTTTAGTGAGATCTTAGCCTTCGGCCTCCTCTTCCTCGCCTACGGCTCTTTTTTCCCATCGAGGCTGCATCGAGGTTGCTGGGTCCCGGTAGTGATATGCCGGCCTACTTTGTTTGGGCACAGGTCATGACCCGCAACGGGATGGGTGTGGCCTCCCCATCAAGGTTCTCGACACCAAACAACCCCAATGGGATAGATGGTACTTTGGTTGAATTTGCAGAAGGTTTTCGCTTTGGGCAATCGACGAAGAGATGGGTGATTCCACACTCAACACACCTTAGGTTAGCTTTGTCTCTGTTTTGCTGCTCCCTCTCGGGACAATGTGATGAGACATGGCGTGGGTGACCACAAGTCCAATAGATGATTGGATCCTGCATCTGCCCTCCTAGGCCTCTACCTTGTCCTCTCCCCAACACCATCAGTGGTACTGGTCAATAGTCCATAAGGACGGTGTTGCCCTCGTCGTCGTGAGAGACATAAGGGTATAAGTAAGTCTCTTCCTCATTTAGCTCTTCCACGTAGTGGATTGGAGCGTCACTCGGTGGATGGGTCACATAGGGACCGGGCAGCCTAGGTATACATGTAGGGTTTATGTCCATCCTGGGGATAGCCGTCTTAATGTCGTTAGGCGCAGGAAGGGCCAATGGGGCTCCCCTTCCGAAAAGTGGCTGTGGTCTGTTCGCTAGGTAAGGCTGACCATATGGTTGGGAGTATGGAAGTCTCCTAAGCAATTTGCAGTGCATAATGTTGTGACCGAACCTGCTGCAGTTAGAGCAAGGTCTCGACCAAGGGTCTTGACACTCAGCTAGCAAATGATTTTCACCACAATATACACATTGGACGTGTGGCCGCATTGGTCATCTCCACAGGTCTTGCAGCTTGACTATCTCCATCTTGACATCAGCCAAGTCGTGGTTTGTCTTGGTGGCCTTCCCCTTATCTTGGGATGATGGGGTTGGTCACTTATCAGAGGTTGATGCTCTTTCCAAATCTCGCGAGATGGTTTCTTCAGAGTTGGAGCTCCTAGAGCTCCTCTCTTTTAGTTGATTGTCAACTCTGATAGCTTCCTCAAAAATCCTAGCTAGCATGTCTCACTGCAAGCTCGAGCTGGCTGCCAAAGCCTTATACAATTTCTCGTTTTGAATTCCGCTGATGAACACAGTTGAAACTGCTCTTTCATTCGGTCGTTCACTTGTAGGGATTCTCTTGAAGAGGCTCCTTACATGGGTTACGTAATCGTGAATGTCCTCCTTCTCTTTCTGCTTGACATTCATCAGCCGCACTAGCAGATTGTCAGAGTATCCAGGCTCAAAAAATCTCTTAATGAAGAGATTCTTGAGGTTATTGAAGTTTACCCGCTCTGCGGCATCTAAGCTTGTATACCAGGTCTTGCCCTTGTCACCTAAGTAGAGCCCGAATGCTTGAGAATGCTGAGTCAGGTCGCTGAGGCTATTGGCTTCGCAGACTTGCTCGAACTGCTCTACAAAGTTGTATGGATCGTCATGGGGTTGGTGCTTGTCGAGCTGCTTTGCGAGACTATTGGGATTTTAGACTAGCTCTTAGAGCCTTGGGTTGCTCCTAATCCTGCCAGCAGTGAGGTCGCCAATGCTGCAGCACTTTGCTCTGCTGCGGTGTTGTCTAACAAAGACTTCATAAGAAGTTTGCTCAGCACATTAAGTCTCCTTCTAGGGCTCTCTCGTGATCCATTCGGTTTCTGCCAGCTAAGTTTAGCACTTGCTGTACCTCATGCAACTCCGTGCTTTGCCTTTGACTCCTGGCCTGTTGGTCTCTATTGTACACGGCTATGCCTTGCAATGCCTTATGGGCTAGCTTCCTCTCTTCTTCTAAGTCTGTGATGATAGCATCTGTTGTTCGACCGCGGTGCTCATACCGGGCGTGCGCATCGTAGCTGCTGACCAGTTTGCTGAATAGCCTCTGGGAAGTCGCCCAAGTCGAGTTCCTCGTTAGACCTGCGGTCCGAGCTTTCCTCTGCCATAATTGAGTTCTTGTGCTTTGCCAAGCTATCGATTAGGTTGAGTGGGTTTGTCAAATCCCCTTCATTTGCGCCGCTTGCTTGGTTCTACTTTGCGTGTTGATGGGTTGTCTCTGTCTGTGGGTTCTCTCCTATTCGTGGGTTCCTTGAGTGGCTTATCTGAGTGAGTTCCTTGACTTATTAAATACAGTCCTCAAGTTATCTCCACTCCGTGCGTGTGTTCTTTATGGTACACTTGTGTTCAATCAGGCTTTCAGTTTTTCTTAAGTGCACTTCAAGTATGGAAATTCAAGGTGAGTGCGGCAAACAACCTCTAAGTGTCTCATGCACCCTCGGGCCTGATAGGCTTTGTAGATCAATTCTCTGGCCATCTAGACGGGATTTAGGGCCTTTCGGTTACGTTGCCTTGCCGTTTTTGGGCTCGATCAGGGTTTTATGGCTCAGCGGGTTACCTCTAGGTCTCTGGGTTTCTAGGTATCACAACAACCCACTCAAACGGTTAAGCGGCTATGCCTTACGATTTTGTCTACTCGGTGTGCCAGAATTAGGCTGTTCTGAACATCAGGAGGGCTTACGATAGGTTGCGCTGCTGAGCTCCAGTTGGGTTAGGTCCAATTTCTGAGACTGAGTTAGACACACACTCGGCCCAACTGGTCCGAATTGCAGGGGTCGAGCGAGTGACTCGGACAGGCCGAATCGCACTTGTTTGAGTGTAAAATTTTTTTAGTAGGCCGAGGTCCGAGTGGAGTAACTCGGACAGAACGAGTCAAATGTTGGGCCGAGGGCCGAGTCGGGTCCTGGGCCAAGTGGACCTTAGGCCGAGTGGACTTCGGGCCGAGTGTCGATTTGGTCAAAGGGCCGAGTGGAGTAACTCGGACGGGTTGAGTTGAATGTTGGGCCGAGAACCGATTAGGGTTTTCGGGTCGAGGTCCGAATGGACGGGTCTGAGGGCTGAGTATGGGACTCGGCCTAACAAGGGCCATTCGAATGGGCCAAACGCGGCACAACGAATGCCGCGCGATGACGATTTTGATCGAATCTCCTGAGTCAGACAATCATCACAAGCACAAACTTCGAGATTGTGGCTAAGGAACCAAGGGAAGTGATTGGTATACCTAGGGTGAGCGGTAGGCTCTCCGATGACGTGATCGAATCAAATCTTTGCAGGGTCTCTCTCTCTCTCACTGCAACGATTGCAAATGAGATCTCCCTTGGCCTCCTGGCTCTTAAACCCCTTCCTGGGCAGGGCTTTGACACTCTCAATCACTCACTTGCCAACATTAAGCATCCCAAGCCAGCTTTTTGCCATTTTTTGCATGATTTATGCCCTGTTTTGCCCTGTTTGCAATAGTAAACCCTACCCTTTTTCGGTTCAATTTCCTAATCCTATCCTATACTAAATGCAACGAGAATCAAAAGCAACAAACTGAAATTATTTCTCCCTGTTTTCCAATAATTAAACAAACAAATTAACCCAAAATACTTACTTGTTTCGAAGATCAAAACACCCAACCTTCCTACCTACCTCAAGCTCTGTTTCGGGGGAGAATCCCTTACTTCGATGCTCGATATGGGGTGCGCAAGCGCTTAAGCTTGAATCCGTTGTCCCGACAATGGAACCAAAATGTGGGAGCTTTTGCTTAACTGCCAAGACCCACGGACCACTTATTGTTTCAAGCATCCCAAGCGAGCTCTAATGGCTACCTCTCACATAGCTGACGCGCCATCGATCCTACGAGTGTAGTGAGCTTATCTTGATGCTGATATGAGTTGCCTTCTCTCTAGTGCACTCCTGTAGCTCCACAATCCTAGATGTTAGCTCAAGCATCCTCAAGTCTCCTCCATCTCCAAGCTCCATCCACCATAGCCGCGCACGCAAGAGAAGAAAAGAGAAGAGAAGAGAAGAGGAGATGGTGAAGAGCTTCACCCTCTTGATCCCTCACTCCCACTCACTCACTCCCTCACTCCCGCACACTCTCACACTCCCTCTTTCAAGAGCACACAGAAGCAAGGAGAGGAGGAAAAGAGAAGAAGAGAAGAGCTCTTATTGGGAACACACCAAAGAATAAGCTTCTATTCACTTTTTGAACTTTATATATACAAACCCTAAAACCCCATGGGCACCCATCCCTTTTTACATGACCGGCCATTGTGGCAAGGTCCCTTTTTCTAATTCCCTCTTTTTGCTTCATGCCCTAGGCCTATATTTGACTATTCTTTTACAAGTGGCACAGGAGGGAGCCTGGCGCTCTTTTACAAGAGTTTTTAGAGTTTTTGAGGCGCCTTTTATTTAAAACTACGCTTTTGGCCCCGGCTTAGCTTTAGAGGCCGCCTGCATGTCTTTGCTCATTTTCCATCTTCTTTCAGCTTTTTCATTAATCCTTCCGCCTTCTTGGCTTGGGATTAATAGAGAGAGACCAAATGGGAACTTCAACAGCCACAATGTGTGATCGAGCCTTTCTTTATTCAAAATGTCATTGAAAGAATAAAGAATAAAGTGACGGTGATGGGCGCTCACCACTTGCAGTGTGCAGTGGCGTCAATATAGTAATACACGAATGGCTAGATAGAGGCGCCTTTACCCCCAACAACCTCCCACTTAAAGGTGAATCTGCCCCATTGAGGAGTGAAAAGAAAGAAGAAAAGACAGTACAATGTACACATGTACAATAGGATGAGGGAAAACGTCATCTCATCCAATGCCTATCAATCTCTTGAGGAAGGCAAAGCGCTTAGTAGTGAGGATTTTAGTGAGCACATCTGTAGGATTTTCGTCAGTGGAGATCTTGACAAGGTCATTAGACCTGTCCTCCATGACCCCACTTATGAAGTGATATCTCACCTCAACGTGTTTTGTCTTTGCATGGAAGACCGGATTCATGGCTAGTTGATTAGTACTCATAGAATCTGAATGCAGCGTAGGTATAGTATCAATCCCAAGGTCATGAACCAAACACCCCAACCATATAGCCTCCTTGCAAGCCTCTGTGGTTGCAACATACTCGGCCTTAGTGGTAGAGAGAGCCATACACTTTTGAACCCTCAACATCCAAGAGACAACACCTCTAGCATAGGTGAATACATAGCTAGAAGTGGATTTCCTACTATATGCATGTCCTGCATAATTGGAGTTTATGTATCCCACAACTTCTATATCTTGGTTGCCATAGCAAATACACATATCTGCTATGCCCTTTAGGTATCTCATGATACCCTTTACGACATCCCAATGTTTCTTGCCAGGTGTAGCCATATAGTGTGCCACAACATCAACTGCAAAGGTAATATCTGGATGAGCGGCTATCATGGCATACATCAAACTTCCCATAGCTGATGCATAAGGGATCTTGGCCATCTTTGCTCTCTGCTCATCTGTATGTAAACAATAGGCCTGGGAGACCTTCACATAAGAAGGAGATAAGGAGATGGACAACCAATAGGCTTGACATCCTGCATGCGGAAACACTCAAGGACTTTATGAATGTACTCCCTCTGTGAGAGGTAGAGTAGTCCTTAAAGCTTGTCGCCCTTAATACGCATACCAAGAATGTGAGAGGTCTTCCCCAAATCCTTCATCTCAAAGCTCTTATTCAGCTGATATTTAAGAGCATCCAACTCATCATGAGCTTTCCTTGCCATCAGCATATCATCCACATAAAGTACCAAAATAAGCAATGAGCCATCATGGGCTTTCTTTGTATAAAGATACGGATCCATAGCACTCCTGTTGTAGCCCTGTGACTGCATAAAGGTATCAAACTTATGATGCCACTACTTTTCTTCAAGTTGCACACTAGGTGCTCCCTGTCAGGTTTTGTAAAGCCATTAGGCTACTCCATTTAAATCTCATCATACAAATCCCCATGCAAGAATGCAGTCTTGATATCAATTTGATACATGCCCAAGTCAAGCTACGCAACTAAGGCCAAAACCAAGCAAAGGGTGGCCATCTTGACCACAGGAGAAAAGACTTCATCAAAGTCAACTCCATGCTCCTATTTAAAACCCTTAGCAATAAGTCTTACCTTATAAGTCAGCTTGGGGTGTCCAGGGGTACTTTTCACCTTCTACACCCATTTGTATGGTAGAGTCTTCTTGCCAGCAGGCAAGGAAATCGAATCCCAAGTCATATTCTTATGTAATGAGTCTATCTCAGACTACATAGCCCTCTCCCAGGAGTGACTATTACCCTTAAGCAGAGCCTCATCATAGGTGAGAGGCTCTCCTGTATGTGTAACCAGGACATAATACATTGAGGTCTCAAATCTATCAAGTGGATGTCTATCTCTAGTAGACCAACAAGCTACCTATTAGGTGAGAGGCTCTCCTGCATCTGTAACCAAGACATAATGCATTGAGGGCTCAAATCTATCAAGTGGACGTCTATGTCACGGCAGGCTCTGTGGTCTATCTAACACCCTAGCCATATGTACCAAACTGTTGTTGCAAGCTGACCATCTCACTGTGCAGGCTGTAATGGAGCATGAGGCTCCTCGTGGAATATAACCCTGCATATCTCGACCACCTTCTCAAGCTACCTATACATCTTGTCTTCATGGAAGACTACATCATGGCTGCGGATGACTTTCCATGCCTGCGGATCCCAGAGCTGGTAACCCATCTTGCCTGCATCTCCATAGCCAATGAAAATGCATTTGACACTCTTAGGATCCAGCTTAGTACGCTTGTCCTTGGGCACATGGCAGAATGTCTCACATCCAACGACACGTAGATGCACATAAGACGGAGGTTTCCCAGTCCATATCTCCTTTGCAACCTGGAAATCCAAACCACTGGAAGGTGATCTATTTATGATATGTACATTTGTACTAGCTGCCTCAGCCCAAAAGCTATGTGGTAGGCTTGCATGGCTAAGCATACTGTGTACACGCTCCTGGATGGTTCTATTCATCCACTTAGCCAAACCATTATGGGGTGGGGTATAGGGGGCAGTCAACTGATGCTTAATACCCCTCTCGTCACATAGCTGCTCAAAGGCATGTGACACATATTCTCCCCCATTGTTAGTACCAAGTCATTTGAGCCTCCTATGCCCAGTTTGGTTCTCAACCAATGCAAGCCATCTATGAAATACAACCAAGACATCTGACTTGAGCTTAATGGGATAAGTCCAAACTTTACATGAAAATTTGTTAATAAACGTCACAAAATACTTTGTACCACCCATAGACTAATAGGGCATTGGCCCATAGACATCTAAATGTACTAACGCCATGGGCTCACTCATGCGTGTCCTACCCGACTTCTTATGTGTATTCCTAGTCTATCTACCATAAAGACAATGCTCACATGAATCAAAACATGCATAGTCAAGGGGTGGTAAGTACTACAAACTAGAAAGCATTTTCATTCTCTTCAAGGAAATATGACCCAAATGGGCATTGCCAAAGAGATACATGTGGGATGGAACCCATTGACAAAACATGGTCAACAGAGGGCCCATCAACTACAAGAGGATAGAGGCTACCAACCTTAGCAAGCACAAGTCTACCACGGGTGATTTTTCAGGTAGAATCCCCAAAAGAGACATGAAACCTAGCATCATCAAATTGCCCAGCAAACATAAGATTGCATGTAAATGCAAGTACATGACGTACATCTTCTAACATAAAAGTACTACCGGTAGAGAATTGCAGTTGTACATCCTCAATGCCAACAATAGCAAGTGACCTGTCATCACCCAAGCGAACTGAACCAGAGAGACAGTGCGGTAGGAGTGAAACCACTTACGGCATGGTGTAATATGAAATGAAGCATCAGAATCCAAAAGCCAGCACTGTACATACATAGAGTGAACCTCGTCAACGGCGTAGCATCACAAGAACTAGCTACAAGTATGTACTTCCCATCAAAGTCATCAGTCTGCATGACATTTATCTCCTTGATTTTCACACTGGATTGCGCAGGCATAATGTTGCGATCAGAGGACTTTTCCTATACTTTGTCTTTTCCCTTCTCTTTGCGCTTCTCATTGCACAATTCATGACACTGTGGGTGTATATGACCCTTCTTGCTGTAATGATGACATGTCACATTAGCATTTCTCCCACGAGACTTGCTGTGCGCCTTACCATGCGACTTAGATCTAGACTTGTGCGAGTCTTTGCCACGTCCATACCCACGGTCATTCTTTCCATTACCATCTCTGCCTCTAACAATCAAATCATGCGACACATGAGAGGCATCCAAGTTCTTACGGTTGATCTCTTCATGTAGAAGAGCACTCTCTACATCAGGCAAATTCAGAATAGTAGTAGGAGCACATAAGGCAGTGCGGAGTACATCCCATGACTCACTCAGAGTCCCAAGCAAAAACAATGGAGTAACCTCATCATTAAAGGTAATGCCCTATGAAGTCAAGTTCTTGAGAATAGCATGGAACTGGCTCAAATGAGCAGACATCATCATATTCTCCTTCATGCGCAGGTCCATAAATTGCTTCAGCCAATACATCTGACTTGCTGGACTTTTCTTGTCATAGAGATTATTGATTTTATCCCAAATCTACCAAGCACTCTGTGCTTTCTCAACCACATTGTAATGCACATATTCAGTGAGAGACAAGATGAGGGTGGACTTCCATAACTCATCAAGCTCATCCCATCCATCATCAATCATAGTTTTAGGCTACTCACCATGCATCCTTAGTGGCTATATCTGTAATTTCTGCACCAATACCTGCCAAACTGGGCTCTTCCAATAGGCATAATTCGTACTATCAAGCTTAGTGATGTTGAAGATAGCATTGTCAATGGAAGAAAGAAGCCAAATTACAGTCCAAAACGGTACAGACAGTTCAAAATCACTTGTTGTTTTCTACTGTAAATAGCCAAAACATCATTAAAACCAAGGCAAAATGACCACGAATTGATAGCTAATGATACTGCCCACTAAGTACCATCAAAAGTATATAAAATCAGGATGATTCAACATGAAAAATACATTACATTACATGCATAACTGCTTGTAATAAATTACAGCTAGGTGCAATGAGAGCAAAATGTAGGTAAAATGAATGCACCAAGTCAACCATTGACTATCAAAGCATAACTAGCATTAAGCGATCATAAATCAGCATGTGATAGTCATACATTGTCGTGATGTTATAAGAACACAGTGTGAAAAAGTATGGAATGAATCATCATCCGACTTCTTTATTGATCTAGAGAGTCAATGTGATCTGAGCCATTAGTACTAGTGTGAGTTGCATGGATTATCTGAAAATACTAGATTTTTGGATAATTTTAGCCTATTTATGATATTATTTATTGTAAAAATTCGAAAAAGTTAGAAAAAGCTTCTAGATTAGGATGGCATGCAAAAAGCTACTTGCTTTTTCAGCCAATTAGGAGATAATTCATAAAAAGGACATATTGACGAAATGGCGCGCGTCACGATCGCTGTAAACAAGCTGAAAACTGCAGATTGAACTGAAGGAAGAAGAAGGAGTGATCTAGGAGATCCGTGACTATGTGCCCTGAGGTTTTACCCCCCTTTCGGAGCCAACGGAGCCATCAGATTCGGGTTCCGGGCAGTAAAGAAAGAGCTGATTTTACTGAACCACGTTTTTGGTCTACGAAGAAGCTCCAGGAGAATTAATGCATGGAGGTTGCTTTTGAGTAGTGCAAAGATTCCAGGTTCTTTCAATACATATTAAATCAATTCATTGTGGTTTGTTTTTGTCGTGTTTACCACTTGGGTATTCTCTATCTTCTCTTCCATCTCCTACCTCTACTTCCGTCTACTTCTGATCTGTGGTGGATTCGAGCTTTCGACAAAAACCCTTCGACATTGGTGAACCCGACGTGAAAGGTCGTCACAGAATAAGGAAAGACAAGATGGGAGAATCTTCGAATACAATCTCCAGTGATGTTTTGCAATAGTTGGTGCAAAATATGAATATGCTTATGCAGGTACAACAACAACAACAAGTGATGTAAGCTTCAGCTCAAACAGAAAGTGTTATGATGAATGCTTTGCAAGCAGTTGAGCGTGAAGTGAAGTTATTCAATGGTAGGAATGTATCTGCATATGTACATACCTATGCTCAAAAGATGGAATTCTTTGGAGTGGCTCAATCTGCATGGAGCCAGTATTTTGTACGTGTTACTATTCATGAACTGAAAGCACAGATTACTGAATTATACTTGCAGGATGCAGACTGGGTAGCCTTCAAGAAGACACTCAGGGAAGAATTTTACATTGAGGACACCAATTTGATTACGCACAAGACTTTTCAAGAGTGGGTTATACAACCCAATAAGGGTCTTGTGGCTACATAATTGTTAAGAGAATTTGAAAGTATATTTGAGCAGTTGGATCTTGCAGAGCATCAAGCTCTTGCAAGTCAGAAAATTGAATTGTTTCTACAGGCAGTTGATCCTGAGCTTCAAGAGAAGCTTGATGATTTGCTGGAGGATCAAACTACAGAGACAGATTTGAAAATAGAGTGGAGACATGTCAAGGAAGCTATTACTGCACTTGTGAAGAAGCATAGAAGAAGAGAAAGATTGCACGTCTCTAGCTTGCCCACTGTTACGGGTAAGACAGTTGAAGTATCCAGTAAGCCACCCGCTTCTGTGGCTAACCCTATGGTTGTACCTGCTATTATTCCCTCTGTTAGGGAAGATGTCTTAGATGAATTGGCCAAAGGGATGCGGGATCTTCAATTGAAGGTTGCAAAATTGGATGAAAAAGGACAAGAGGAAAGGGGACGGGCAGTAGCCCCTAAGCCCGGAAAAAGATGTATGTGGTGTGACAGTTTGCAGCATGAGAGAAAGGATTGTGCTGCCTATCAGGAGGCCTTGGCACGACAGCTTATCTTTTGGAAAGATGGCAAGATCCATGCACAAGAAATGGGATTGCCTCTTGCTTTGAATTTTGGAAAGGGAGGTATGCAGAAGTTGTTGGAAGACTTGGCTGTCCGAAATGCTTATGCTGTGATACATGCTTCTACTTTTGGTCTACAGTTGGATAGAATGCATGGCCAAGTGATGGTTGGTCCAAAGACTGAAATATGGACACATGCTTTATATGCAGCTAAAAAGAGAAAGGTCACTGATAGTGAAATGTCTCATGCAGGGCAAGACATTTGTGGCATAACTGGTTGGGAATCACCGGTAGATGCATATTCAGTGTATGCATATTTAGCAAAGGTACAAAACATGGATGTACTTGTGGAAGAAAAACTAAAAGGAGATGAAGATATTGCAGGGACATCTAAAATAATGATAAGAAGAAGTGTGGATCAGCCTAAAGCTGCAAATCAGCCACCTCCCGAGCATGTTATGGAAGAGGTCAGTCAGAAGCAAAAACATGATAACAAACAAGAGGGCAAAAATAAGGGCAAGTAGCTAGGATATAAGTTGCAATCTGACATTGAGAAAGCCACAGATCTTAAGAAGGTTCTTGAAGAACGAATCTTAAACAGTCGGGTGGAATTTACCTTGGGAGAGGTGCTTGGCATTGCCAAGTGAGAATTTCATGATGAGATAATTGACATAATTAAAAGGAAGTGTCAGTTTCTTGGTGATACCACTAGTGCATTGTTGCAATTTGAAGAGGAAACTGGTTTGTTGGGTATTCGGGCTGAATATGAGCATGAAGTAAGTACTGGATTATCTATGCAGGATGCTACTAATCAGTGGACAACATGTGGAAAAGAGAAGAAAGTGGCTGAAAATGCATTGTCTTGTAGCAATATGCATGGTGGAGTAAGGCAAATGCAACAATATGGAGAAGAGACTCTAGGATTTATTCCTCGAAGTCACTACACAAGAAATCATTGGGCTAGAGCTACCACTGAAATGGTAGTGAAAATAGGGGAGCGTGAAACTCCTTGTGTTGCTTTACTTGACCATGGGTCTGAGATAAATGTCATTGAGCGGGGATTGTATGAAAATGGTGCATGGCCCTGGACACTGATCATGGTTGGCATATGAGGGCTGCAAATAATTCTTCAAGGGAGCTCTATGCTGCATGTCCTAATGTAAAAGTGACAATTGGTGATGTACAGGAAGAGCAACACTTCTTTGTGCAAGATAATTCCTCATGTGTAGTGATTTTGGGACAGCCCTATATTATAGGAGTGCGTATGGAAACAAAGGTACTTGATGATGGTTCTGCTTATGCAAGAGTCAGAAGCAAAGATGAGAGAAAAATAGTCCAATTTCTTACTGTTTGTGTTAATCATCCTAGAAATCATGATACGCTTCGTGAGTCTCCTTTGGTTCCAAATGCAAGGAATTCAAAGACCTGGATTTTCATTAAGTACTGTTGTAATGTAGGGCTACAGTAGTGCTGTTCAGAGGGTGTATTGCCTCTTGATGAAACAAAGCATGTATTTACTATTGGCAATTCTCAGTTTATAGCAAACAGTTCATGTTGCTTTAAGCCTATGGAAGCTATGTGTAGGGCTGAACGCATATCTATGAAACGGGCTATTAAGAAACTAAGATCATTGGGGCTGTTAGCTGAAAATGATGGCATTATAGGCATCTTTTATGGGCTGAATATTGCTGACACTATGGCTGAAATTTCAGCAAGTATACATGCAGAAAATGAGGCTAAAAATAGAGTGTTATCAGTATGTTCTTTGGATATGTATGATGTTATAGCATTGTTTGCTCAGCAGGAAGGATTACAACGGGCTGAAGCACTTGTGGAAACAAAGTATAAGATAGTTGACAAAAAGGTGAAACCAATTGCTTTGCCACTTCCACCAGGGAGTGAGGGTATATATGAAAAAGTGTCAAGGTAGCCAAGCTTATGGGATCCTAAAGGTATAGGTCATCAGTTTACATCTGAAACATTACAGGAATTGAAAGTTGGTGCAGAAGGGTTTCTTTTGCCTGCTGAGAGAAACTGTTTTATGCAGATGTTGGCTAGACATGGGAAGGCATTTGCATTTCAACCAAGTGAAATAGGTTGTGTGGATCCAAATGTTGTCTCTCCTATGGTCATATTTACTGTGCCACATGTACCAGGGAACTTGAGGCCTATTCTAGTGCCTAAAGCTTACTTGCCAAAAGCTGATGGATTTGCTAAATGAAAAGATTCGCATGAAGGTCTTGGAGCCTTCTTCAGCCCCGTACTCAAATCGTTGGTTTACTGTGCCCAAAAAGAATGGGGCTTTGAGATTTATTCAAGATATGCAACCGGTCAATAAAGTGACCATAAGAAATGTGGGTGCAGGTCCTGTGGTTGATGAATTTGCAGAGGCTTTTGCAGGTAGAGCGATCTATTCTTTGGGTGATCTTTACTCGGGTTATGACCAGTTTCAGCTTACAATTGAAAGCAAGGATATCACAACCATGAAGACTCCTTTGGGGTTAGTACGGATGTGTACTCTCCCACAGGGTGCAACAAACTCAGTGGCACATATGACAAATGATATGAATAGGGTACTTAGAGATTTTATACCACAATTGGCTATGCCCTTCTTAGATGATGTTCCAATCAAAGGGTGTGCAGTGGATGAAAAGAATGAAGAGATGGATGCTCATGGATGTAGACAGTTTGTTGCAGACCATATTATGGATTGTGAGAGGATTTTGACACGTCTAGAAGAGGTGCATTTAAATCTTTTTGGACAAAAGTCTATCTTTGGAGTTGAAGAGGTTTTGATTGTTGGGCATATGTGTGGGCCTTATGGGCGAAGGCCATCACCAACAAAAATAGATGGGATTAATAGAATGCGAGATGTATGCACGAATGTATCAGAGGTGCGTAGATTCTTGGGTGCATGTGTGTTCTATTTGATATGGATTCCTCACTTTGCACATGTGCCGATGCTCTTTATCAGCTTCTAAGGAAAGGTCAAAAATTTCATTGGGAAAGGAAGCATCAGAAAGGAATGAAGAAATTGAAGCAACTCTTAAAATCTACTCCTACATTGAGAAAGGCTAACTATTCACATGGAAAGCCTATCATTATTACTGTTGATACAAGCCCAATTGGGATTGGATGGGCAATTGGGCAAGATGATGAGGAAGGACAAAGATATGCAAATCGCTTTGGTGCTAAAGTATTGACTGAACAACACAGAAGATATCCAAGGTTAAAAGAGAATTATGGGGAATTGTGACAGCCCTTAAATGTGATAAGGAGTATTTTATGGGTGCTCATGTAGTCATTGAGACTGATTGTTTGCCGGTATTGGGTATGATTACAAGTTGTGCTACCCCGAACATTGCTATGCTCCGGTGGATTGCATACATTAGATCTTTGAACCCTGAATTTCAGCATATTGCAGGAAGAGATAACCCAGTGGTAGACATGTTATCTCGAGCACGTTATGAGAATGAAGATGGGATGATGGATGAGGAGGAAGAAGATGACTTTCTTATGGCTAAAAATGATGTTGCAAGAGTGAATTTAGTAATGCAAGGTGTTGCTACATCATTAATGGAAGCTTGGACAACAAAGAGAAGACACTTTAGATGTTTTGCATCTTGTGTAGAAGTGTTTCTGGAAGACAAATATGCAAGAGAGTGGCTAAGAATTGGTGAATATCTCAGTACATTAACAAAGAGAGATGAATGGTCAGATGACGAGTTTAAGAAGATCAAGAGGAAAGCCTATGGATTTTTCTTAAAAGATGGATACTTATGGAAACATGCTAAAAAGAAACAGGGTATACCATTGCGAGTTTTGGGTGACAGCTTCACAAGTAAAAGTAATCCAAGAATTTCATGAAAGCTTGTGGGCTGGTCATAGAGGCGTTTGTGGTACTTTTACAAAAATCAAAGAAAGATATTGGTGGCAGGGTATGTATAAGGATGTTGCTCACTTTGTGGAAACATGTACGACATGTCAAATGTATTCAACTATGAGACATCAGGATGGATTGCAACCCACATATCCATTGTCTCTTCATTTTAAGTGGGTGGTGGATTTGGTCACAATGCCTACAAGTCTTTGGCAAATGAGATATCTTGTGCTTGCTCGTGAAGACTTGACTAATCAAGTGGAAGGGAGAGCTCTACGTACTAAGACGACAAATGCCGTATGTACTTTTCTCTTAGAAGAGATCTTTTGTCGATATGGCTGTGTGGGAAAAATTATAGCAGATAGGGGTGAGTTGGATGCAGATGAAGCTCATGATTTCTTTGCATGGTTGGGGATAAAGCTTGCTTTAAGTTCAGCCTATAACCCTGAAGGAAATGGCAAAAGTGAATGAGGTCATCCACCTATTGTGAAGGCATTGGCAAAAGCATGTGGAGAGAAGATAAAAGAGTGACCACGATTGCTCCCTTATGCTTTGTGGGCTGACAGAACAGCTCATAGTGCTGTTACAGAATATATGCCTACAGAATTGATGTATGGTCAAAAACAGATCATGCCAATAGAAGAGATGACAGTCACATGGAGTGTGTTACCTTGGGAGGAGGAGTTGAATCGAGAGGAGCTATTGGCCTTACGCATTAGACAGCTGGAAAGAAAGTCAGAAGACATAGAGGCATCAAGTACAAAGTTAAGGGCAGCAAGGATATAGAATAAGAAACGGTTTGACAAAAGACATAGACTGAGACCAAGAACCATACAACATGGGGATTGGGTATTGGTTTATGATAGCATTTTAGATAACCAGCATAGTGCCATGTGTAAAGTTTCCAAAAGATGGTTTGGACCCTATGTGGTAAGACATGTGTTTGATAATGCTACTTATGCATTAAATGAGCTGGATGGGACAACCATAAAACTTTCAGTAGCAGGGAAAAGAATCAAATTATTCAAAAGGAGAGAATCTACTACCTATGAGTTGCCAGAATTGGAAGAAAATAGTGGCCATGATACAGGGGCTAGCCAGGAGGATATGGAAGATGAAGAAGTAAAGGACATGGTTGCAGAGGATAAGGAGGACTCAGAATCCGGTGACAACTAGGATTTTGGCACATACCGGAGGATATGCAGGTTCAGAGGGGGTGGTGGATGCCGTGATGTTATGAGGACACAATGTGAAAAAGTATGGAATGCATCATCATCCGACTTCTTTATTGATCTAGAGAGTCAATGCGATCTGAGCCATTAGTACTAGTGTGAGTTGCATGGATTATTCGAAAGTACTAGATTTTTGGATAATTTTAGCCTATTTTTGATATTATTTATTGTAAAAGTTCAAAAAAGCTTCTAGATTAGGATGGCATGCAAAAAGCTAGTTGCTTTTTCAGCCAATTAGAAGATTTTTCATAAAAAGGACAGATTGACGAAATCGCGTGCGTCACGATCGCTGTAAACATGCTGAAAACTGCAGATTGAACTAAAGGAAGAAGAAGGAATGATCTGCGAGATCTGTGAGCAGGTGTCTTGTGGTTTTACCCCCCTTTTGGAGCCAACGGAGCCATCAGATTTGGATTCTGAGCAACAGAGAAAGAGCTGATTTTTCTGAACCACGTTTTTGATCTACGAAGGAGCTCCAGGAGAACTAATGCGTGGAGATTGCTTCTAAGTAGTGCAAAGATTCCAGGTTCTTTCAATACATATTGAATCAATTCATTGTGATTTGTTTTTGTCGTGTTTACCACTTGGGTATTCTCTATCTTCTCTTCCATCTCCTATCTCTACTTCCTTCTACTTCTGATCCCCGGTGGATTCGTCGACCTTTTGACAAAAACCCCTTCGACAACGGACATTGAGCAAACACCCAAGCATGTCAAATGAATCCATTAGTAAGCTGGCACACCCCCTGTGTAATGGGGCAAAGTGTACACAACACTGGCAATATCTAACACAAATAGGTGTATGCTCAGGGAGTGCAAAGCCCAAATCAGCCCAAGTACATATGTGAGGACCACGGCATATCAACCATACAATATCCAAGTGAAGTTCCCAGTCTCAAGTATCCAAATGCTCAAATAGCATAAACTGCATGCTCAATGTCTCTGTCAAGCGTATCAAGATGCTCCCACTGGCACAAAAGCTGTAAATATCAAGCAAAGAAGCTCAACAAGGGCATATGATAGCACCAGTGCCAGAAGATCCAAGATCAAGCATTAATAAGACCTCATGAGCATGTACGTTGTATAGCATTCGTACATAACATCCATAGACATCAAGTACATCCAAATTGTAACTTTGTCAAGTTGAGAAATAGCCAAAGTAAGCTTCGGGCAATCAAATGTCAAGCCAAAGCAAGGCTCAGTAGCATCCAACTCTAGACAATGTAACGAGCATGTAGTAGTGGCATAGGCCAAGCATGTCAAGACCTGTTAGTCATAAGTAAAGTACATGCCATAAGTACACCAAAGATGGAGATCCAAATGCTATGCGAAGTGAGTTCAAGATCAACTAATGATCCGAAGCAATATCAAGCTTAAAGCCGATCCCCGATGATCAATACATCAAAGTACATCTCCAAAGCATGTCCCGATTCCAAGAGGCATAGACAAACATGAAGTAATCAGCTTTAGCCCACTGTTGTATAATAGTGATTTATTGTTTAGAACTCAGTATTTTCAACCCTTATATTAGGCCAAAGGCATGCCAAAGCACTAGCATTACATCCACCAACCAGTAGGCATCAATGGCCTAGCATACGGGCATCAAGTGAAGTGTAGATGAGCTCCAATCTTCATGTAAAGGTCTATGACAGACATAAACAACAGGTCTGCTATATAGACAGTCAAACTGGAGCTGAATATTAGTGCCCCAAAGCCTCTACAAGGCTCAAAGCATGGCATGGATCAATCCAAGTAGTGCCACAATGCCCAAGTGTCTAAGCATGATCATCAGCAAGAGCAGAGGAGCTGTCCAAGGGCTGCAGGAAACATGCGCAAATCACACTGATTTGTTGATGGCTTTTGTTGCTCCTACTGAGGCTATACCAGGTGGAAGAGGGCTTAACCTTGAGCCAATGAAGGCCTAGTTCAAGCCCAAGGTAGCCTACAAAGGCTTCATGCATGATATGATTTGAATAAGCTCTGACGGTGGGAGCTATTGCTTTCCCTAATCTTGCAAACCGTGTTGTACCTATAAATTTCAATGAAACCATAAAGCAAGTGAATGAATACCTTTGTTGGAATGCCCTGAGGGTGCCCAAAGGGGCCGGGTAGGTGCTCGAGAAGCCGGGGAGTGATGGGAGCTTGAGAGAGTCGGCTATGGTTGTTGGGAAGGAGACCCACTGAAAGTAGGGATTCAATAGGAAGCTAAAGATGCCACGAACCAAGCTCGAGTACTCATGAATCCATTTTGATACCAGTTGAAAGGTGAGAAGGATCGAAGCTTGCTTGAAAGAGCTATGGTGGGAGAGCAAGAGCAAGAAAGAGAGAGAGAGATCAAATGGGAACTCCAACAGTCACAATGTGTGACTAGGCCTTCCTTTATTCAAACTTTCATTGAAAGGGTAAAGAATAAAGTGACGGCGATGGGTACCTGCCACCTACAGTGTGCAGTGGCTGGTACTATCAGTATAGTAATACATGGGAGGCTAGGCGGAGGCGCCTTTACCCCCAACAAGGTGATACAACAATAATGTGCTTGGCATTCATGATTTAGCTCTTGGCCCTAGATAATAAACAATGACATTTCAAGTTTATCTCAATCATTTTTGTATTCTCCTTGGTCCTTGCAGTGAGATCAACTACCGCTAGCTCTGTTGGTCCCACGGGTCTGATAGCCTCATATTCTATTTTTGTTGATCAATAGATCCAATAGCCACATATCCTACTAAACCTTCTTATTAATTCACAAGTATAATCATAAAGTAGATATATCCAAGCAAGGAATATAATTTTTTTCAATCAATAAGTAAATTCAACCAAAGCAATATCGTTAACTCAAATAAAAATAATTAAATATATCTTATACTTTGTTTCAACTTTAGCTTTAGCCTTATCATCAGAACATTGACCCTCTTGCATCATAAAATCAACAATCTCATAATACATCCAAAGAACACACATGTATCAATCCATTTTCATTGTTTTGCTCAAATTTCAATGTAGCTAAAATTTTAGCCAAGGTATTTGCATAAGGTAATCCATCATATATGCTAGAAATACACTTATCTATAGCCAATAATCCACAATTCTCATCTCTTTTTCAGTCTTCAAAACATATTTCTTTTCAACCCTGTTCGTGGTTTCAGTTTTTTGAAAGCATACAAAATTTCCCGTTGTTAAAAATCCAATGGAGCCCAAAGAAAAAGCATTTGAGCCTACTGTCTAAGGTGAGAGATTTTCCTACTTAGCACCATCAAAGTCCCACTTTACAATGGCACTCATTAAAAACCTAGCTCTCAAAATTCTTCTCAATGTATCCTAATTTTTGGCACGATTAAAATATATAGTCAAAGTTCAAACATCCCTCTTACAATGTCAACTCCTGATTCATGCATAGACTAAACCATCATCCAAGACTTTTGTCTCCATACATATATCAATGATGTACAGTGTCCAAGAATAATGGGATAAGAAGAGGAATCCTGCATGAAAAAGTGTTGCTCATCATGTACATCATTGATAGTAACCTTAACATTCGAGCATCTTGCATAAAAATCTATTGGACGAGTTTCAAGAATCCCAACCTTAACAATTGTCTTTGTAGTAGCATGAGTCCAATGATTACACGTGCAATGGATCCTAGGTATCATACCTAAAGTATCATCATCATTATAACGCATCTCTCTCACATCCCTTTGAGTAATGCTACAAACTACTACTTTTTTAGCCATATCACTTGGCTTTTCTTCATCAACAAGGACATTTTCATTTTCAAACAATTCAATTACAACACCTATGTCATCTTCATGAACCACCTAAATACCCTATAAACTGGGCTCTCCATCACCCTACATCATAGCATGCATAGGTTCTCCAAAAAACAACCTCTTTCTCTTGATAATATTAATAATCTCTTCATGAAAATCCCTCTTAGAAATGCCAAGAATCTCACCAAGGATGAATCCTAATTTTCTATTTAGGATGTGCTCCTCAAATACCTTTTTCAAATCCATTGCAGTTTCAATTTTTGATTGCAATTTTGCATAAGCCTAGCAGGAGGTGCAAGAGGTGGTTGATTTGAATCAAACCTATAGCTCCCTCTAGTGACCCTTCTAGAAGTACTAGGATTGCTATCATCCCTCTCTCTTTTTCTCTCTTATAATCACATCAATATTCTATGATTTAGCAAGATATGCATAGGCAGGGAAATAATCTACTAGCGCATCCCAACTAGTCATCTCATAGATACTCTTCCTTGGATCATTATTTAATTCAACCATAGAGGTTTTACCCTTTTCTACTGCATGCATTGCATAAGTCCAAAGGTTAGCTTTCTTACCACAAATTGCAACACAACCATGAGTTTTCTCAATTTAGGGACCAAAACTAGTAGTTTCTACTACTACATATGCATTTCGTGTAGCCATCTCATCCACTAACTTTTCCATTTCACCCTTCCCAAAATTAGGGCTAACTAGCAGATTAGTCTCCTACAAGTGGATCTTACCATCTTTAAGGAAAACCAAGTTTTTTTCTAGTGCATATCTATAATATTTGCAATCCTCGTGCTTATTTTTTGTACTATCACACCAAATACATTGGGGTTTAAATCCCTCCCACATCGAGGCTTTTAGTGCAATAGATTGACCCTTTTCTTCCATCCTTGCAAATTTCAACTATAGATCACACATGCTCTTAACCAGTTCATCCATGTCATCCTTCTTGATTGAAACAACTATAGAAACATGTTGCTTTCTACAAGCTCTATAACCTTACTAGTGGCCATAAGCATAGGCCTAAGCCCGTCTCCTTTTCTCTTAACCACCATAGAGACATCATCTCATCTTCCAAAAGCTCTTCTAAGCTTAACTGCAAAGTAAGATTTACATCTTGTAAGAATAACTTTATCTTCTTAGTTTCAAGAGCCTATTACTCTACAATATCCAATTGTTCAAACTTGCATTCAAACTCATGTAAAAGCTTTGTAGATGTAAGATCTTTATTAGATTCCATAATTCCCTCCATAAAAGTCTTACAAGTCGCCAAACTTGTGTCTTTAATAAAAAAATTATCTTTTAAAGCTTTCTTAAACTCATCCCGATTGGCATCTTTCACATAAATTTCATTTATGCGTAACTTTAGCTCATGCACTACAAGTCACACAAAGTATTAACTCATAAAAGTCCAACTCTAGCTCATGAATGCATATGTGTGGAGGAACCCCATAAAAATTCCATCTTTTCAACATATTCATTTAGATAATTGGAAATATTTTTGCCATCAAACAGTTTTAGTTGGCTTTCCATAGCTTTCAAAGCTTTAGTGATGATAGATTCATGCTTGTGGCAACAGAATCCAATTGCTGCTATTGTTGTTGCTACTACAAATAGGTAGTAAAAGTCTACAACAATTTCCTTGCATCATATGTAGAACCTAAAGCATCACCCATTCTACTAAAATATTTTGCAAGATTTCATGTCAGATTGACCAAAGTACAAGGATCCACAAAAAGAGAAGACAAGAACAATTGAAATAATTGGAACATAGAGAATAGTCAAGATCCCAATTGCAATTTGTATTTAATGTATTTGAGCTTTGGCTCGGATTCAATACAACATATACAATCTCTTTTAGACTATAAATTTGAGATGATAGCTCCAAGAAAACTTGATTTGATTTATTCCAAAAGATTTATAGTCTTCTGTACATCAATCCAAGCTCAAAATAGTATAACTCTAACCCAAAGTAAGACTTAAGACATGTATAAATCAAGCCAAAACCCAAGCAACCCGTATCTATCAAAATACCATGTTCCTCCCTTCAAAAGATAATGTTTTTAATCTAAAATATATTTCTTCAATTACCTATAGCAGTGAGAAAGAAAAATTCTAGATTTGCCCACTCAAACCCCTCAATTGAGAGCATAACATGCAATAGAATCACCCCGAATCACGAAAGAACTCACAAGCAAGTATTCAACAATAGTGAAACAACTTGAAATATATAAATATATAGAAATCCGCAATAGTCCAAAGACTCTTAGATTAGTCCTCCCACATGCATCCAACAACCACAATAAATCTTGTCCCTTTGTACTTTAGTGCTTTTCTTAAATTTGTATTCTTTTGTGCAAGGCTTCTACCTAGTTGCAACTTGCTTTTGTTATAAATTTGTTATGGAAACTCAGAATAGGGTCATGTAGATACTCAAAATAAATCAAATAAACCTAGTTGACAAGTGTATGTGGGCAAAATTATGGAATTCCCATCAAAATAGTATTAACACTACTTTTTTGTAAACACGACATTTTTTGAGATTTTTTGATTTGAATGACTTGTACCACTCAAGATAAGTCCTTGCATGTATTTAGATTCACCCCAAAGTTTTTATGAAGTCATTAGAACTTAAAATTGGATACTCAAAATACCTCAAAGACCAATTTTCTAGGAAGAAAACCCTATAAAGACTCCCTACCATTTATCTTTGTATAAATGGTTTCACCTACTATTTTCCTTCACTAAACTTGTGAACACATGATACCGATGGCCAAGTTCCTATGGAAACATCTCATATCCCGATTCAAATTCTTGATAGAAATAGCTTGCAACAATACACTTCATTAAATAATGAAGTAGTGGAGTAGCCACTCTTCACATTCCTAATTATCCATTGATAGTTATCTCCCTGATATCCCCAAGTAAATGGCAAAGCAGAGTCAACAAATAAGACCCTAGTCAACATATTAACAAAAATAGTTTTTAGATAAAAAATCGATTGGGACAATAAACTCATGGTAGCTCTATGGGCATCTCAAAGCACATACAAGATAGCCACATGTCAAACCCATTTCAAACTAACCTATGGTATGATGCAATCATGCATGTAGAATTCTTAATCCCAAGTTTGTGCATTGTAGTACAAGAATGTTGGGAGCGGAATAGAGCATGCGCTAAATGCCTCATTAAGTTGGATTGGCTAATAGAGACTAGACTTTTAGCCACTCACACACTCTTTGTAGAGGAAGATTGCATGAAGACTTTGTTTGATAACCACATACAATAACAAGCATTTAATCGTGGGGACTTGATCCTCCTTTGATTGCTTAAGGAACACAAATAAAAGTTGAATTTTTGAGGTTTGGGACCTTACTAGGCTCTCACTATTAGTAGTCGAACATAAAACATAGAACTTGGAATCCTTGAGGTGGAGGGAATCAAACACTTTAGTGGAAGTTGCATTGAGAAGTACTATCCCCCCCAAGGCACTCAAAGCATGAAAAACCTCTAGGACCCATGCCAAAGGCTCTAGGTGATTGCCATGTGAAGCAAGACCCTTTATAATAAGACCATAATGATCTAGTTGAACAACAGAGGTTCAAAGTGAGGGTAGTCATAAACAACAACTTGGACGATGATGAGGAACTAGTTGTACCATTAGCCTACCTTAGAGTTACGTTCATTGTTGCTAAGGAAGTCCTAACCGATGCCCTCATCTCATTGATGAAGGCTTAGATTTCAACACCTTGCCCGATCAATTCTAGAACAATGTAGGTTAGCCTTCACTAGTACCAATTGATGCCAATTGACACCAAGCTGAATCTGTATTGGGGGACCAAGCCTATTCAATGTGCTAGGCAAATGTGAGCTATGGTGTCAATTGAAATCATAAGCATCCTTATGTCCTTCTACATCCTTCCAAACAAAGTAGATGTCGGATATGAAAGTTTTCCATGCCAATTTTTTACATTTTAGACCAAGTGTTAAGTTGATTATGTGGAAGAGTGTATCCACTTGAAACTCCCCATAGCAGAGTGATCTTTGCCTTCAATAAGGGGAAATTGGTAGAGAAACAACCACCACCAACTAAACCAACCCCACCAGCTACTAGTAAATAAGGGGAAATTGCAATAGTTGCTAGTGGCCCAAGCTAAGAAGCTACCCCCAATTAGCAATCAAAAGATCAACCACCCATGTGAGATACATACCAAATGTCAGTGGTGCCCAAAGAAATAGACATAAACTATAAACAACTCATATGGACCATGTAAGCATTGTAGGAAGTGCAAGAAGTGCCACACAAGAAAGCATGTGACTCTAAGGTGTGCACTTAAGATGACTCAATGATCAATTTATCAAATGGCAATGTTGATGGCCAAAAAAATTGATCTTCCCACTATTGACTACTTTGCCTAGCTTAATACCACATTCAAAATACTTAATAGAGCCTACAAAGAGATTGATCCCAAAATTACAGAGGACCAAATGGTGGAACTTGTTGAAACATGGGCATATATTCTATAAAAGTATATTGATGTAGTAGGTAATACCAAGAAAACTACCATAGAGGATTGGTAGTGCAATGTGGCTCCTTTCTAGTTAGGCATGAGTAAAAAAGCTTGCAAATCATTTGAAGTGATCAAACTTGAGCAAACATAGGCATGTCGACATCACTTTCTAAGCTCTAAGTACTTGGAATGACCATTGCATTGACATTGTTTGTAATGATAGTTGCCTCATGATCAACACAAAGCAAAGATCCAGCATCAAAACTTTGTAGCATGACCCTACATATTGTGATGACATCTCACTTAGATTGATTTTAATTGCTCCAAACTTAGCATGGCCCATGAAACTAGAGCAACACCCTCATGTAGACAAAATTCTTCATGAAGAAGTTTTACATGTCACTAGCCAAATTGAAGGGCCATCCCTATTAAATTGATATTGTCACCTATCTTTGAAAGCTAGCTTTTGGACTCTTTGACTTAAATTCCCTCATCAAGCTCCAATACTAACCCAACATTTACAAGTGTGCTTCCCCAACAATGCCACAATACTAACTTGTATATGAATAAACACACATGCCTTTGTATGCATGCAATAGAATCTCACTTTCCTTACCACTTGAAGATTCAATACCGATGAATTATAGTTAGGAACTTGTCCACAGTCTCCCCATGAAGGGGGGAAAATAGCTACAATGAAGATAATTTAAAGTCGAAAAAATCTCAAAACTAATGAAATATTAAAGAATAAGAGCATTGGACACTTGAAAAAGTGCATGGAAGCATCTTAAACTATCCAAACCTAACCTTACTAATTGATTTTGTGTGTTTCTTATTATTCATTTTTTGTTTGAAATATTACCATTACTAGTAGAGACAAGCAAGAAAATCTTCGCCTTCCATCACTCGTTTGTTTTGTAGATGGTAGAACAATTGTCTAGTCTTGGTGATGGAAAGCCCATCAAGAAAACAAAGAACCATGATAAGATTGTCCTCACTACAGAGTAACAATGAACATTTGAGGTACGATCCATGCTTTTTAGCATGGGGGTGATGAAGTACCACCTACCAAACAACTTGGATAAGGCAATAATGAGCATCTCCAAACTAAAAAATGTATCAATGAATGTGGGCTTGAAACATATGCCAAAGCTATGGCTAGAAGAGCACAATTACTAGGCTTCATAACCTTCATCACACCAAATATCAAAACTTGCATAGTATATGTCACAAGTAGGGGGAAATCAAGACTCACAAAAGTCATGGTCACCCTCAAATTAGTGGAATGAGCCCTAGGCCTAAAGAGATAGAATGAGAAGCATGATAGGTCCAAGAAGGCAACAATTGTGACAAACACTTGGCAAGATAGAAAGAATTTAAAGAATGACAAACTACTCTTTAGTGCCATCATGGATGAAGATCTTAAGATTGCTGCTCAAGTCCTCCACATAATGCTCATCTATACCCAATGACAATTCTAATAAAACTCCTAAAAGTTTGATGGAGGAATTAATGATGGGAGGCATCACCAATAAGTAGAATCTGAATGACCTATTTCTCAAATTAGCAAGTACGTCTATCACTAAAGCCTAGAGTATCTTAAAGCTACCATCGAGAAACCAATATCTAGTGCAAATCCAAAGGTGGGATGTTGGTGTATGCTTCCACCCTATCTAAACTCATAATAACAGCCATTGAAACAATGCAAAAACCAACCCCACTAAGTTGGCTACACTAGAGTCCCACCAAACCGATGGGGGCACCTCAAGAAATCAAATTCGCAATAGACAATGAGGGAAAGAGTAGTAGGAAAGCCTAGACAAGGCCACCATTGGGGAAGGAGTGAAACATGGTGATAAGAGGCCAAGATATGAGAAGGCAAGCAGATAAAGACCATGAGGACACAAATGACGAGGGACAAAAGCAAAAGAAGAAGGTGCAAGAAGGGAATGAGTAGGAGAGAGAATTCAATCATGCTAACAAAGAATCTTGAAAAGAATCACAAAAAGAGAAAGCAAAGCATCTCAAGTACCAAGGCAACTTACTATGGGCCTTGTAATAATCCTTTTTAGAAGGAGGGAAAATGAGCTAATTGGAAGAATAGGAGAAGAATGGAAAAAAAGAGTAGAGATCTTGAGTAAGAAAAAGGAGAAAGTGGTAGAGGGCCCAAAGTACATATACAAGAACTTAAAAAGGAAAAAGTAGTAGGGCAAGCCCTCTCAAGGGGAGAGAAGCAACACCAAGAGGAATGTCCCATGAGTTAGCATGAACATGAAAGACGACAAGCAATTACAAGAGAAAGTGAGGTTATGTTGGAACACCTATGTGAGGATCTATGCCAAGAGAAGACACAAGACAACAAAACAAGGCATGAGCTTGAAGTGCAACTCTACAAGGGGCTTTTTCATATGATCTTAAGCACTTAACTTCCAAGCATGTTTTTGTTTCAACAACAGTCTTGAAAGTTTTGAAGTGCTTAAATACTTCACTATTTCCTTTCATAAAATGTACCTAGAGTTTCCTAGAGCAATCATCAATGAATGTAGCAAAATACTCACTCCTAGTAAGAGATATATTTTGGGTAGGCTCCCAAACTTCTATATGCATGACATCAAGTATATTCTTGTTTACATCTCTATCATGCAAAAATGGTTGCCTTGCTTGCTTCCTAAATTGACATGCTTCATAAACTTTATGTAATTCTGCAACTTTGAATGTAGCCAATTGTAACCACCCTTTGGATTGCATTAATTTTATCATTGTGTCGATTTGCATGTCCAATACATTTGTACCATATTTCATTGCTTGCAACCACACCTTTGCCTTTAGCATACATAGCAGTATTGATAGTAGGAATTCCAATATCCAAGGTAAACATGCATCCAACTCTCCTTCATTTTGCAATCAACATGTACTTATTATTAAAGTCTCATTAAATCTAACTTATAACAACCTTTGCTCTATCCTTTGACCAACATATACCAATTCTTTGTGATGGATGACACATATAAAACATGTGACAAACACTTTGTTGACCATCATACGAGGACAAAGGAACTTTTCCAATATATGAAATTAGATGACATGAATCATTACCTATCTCTACATAACCTAGACATTGTAAATTCTACATCTCTCCTAACATTCAACATGGCTAGTCATATGATTACATGCACCCGAATCAATATATCATACATCATCATGTGCCCCCTTTCTTGTAATAACATTCATCATATATTGCATGATAAACAAGCACTCATTTTTATCATCATTCTATTTTGAAGATGATGCATAATTTCCTTGCTATAACTTACCATTATAAATATCATCCTTCTTATCAAAACAATGGGCTACAATATGACCCGTTCTTCCATAATAATGCAAATAATATTAGAATTGTGAGAATCTTTGTTCTTCCATCCACCTCTTCCTCTCGAGATTTTGCTACCTCTCGAACTACCATAGCCTTCTGAAATCTACATGTCAGCAAACTATTGATTAAACTAATTTTGCTAATTACCACTGGCACTACACATACCATGACCTCTTGAAGAGGATTTGCTATGTTCCCTTCCTGAGCTTGAGTAAAAGGTTTGGATCTATTCACTACTTCTTTCATATGGTTCACCTTGCATGTTGCTCTCTTCAATGATCATGAGAGAGACTAACTCATCTAAATCTAGAAATGGATTTTGTACATACACAGAAGTAACCAAAGATTTTTAGGCCTTCTCATTATTAGGGCCACCCAAAGAAGATGAAACCAAAGAATCATCATTAAGCATTGTATCAAGAGCTGCTAAGGCTTCTGCAATGCTTCTCACCTTCAAAAAATACTCATTTATAGATAACTTCCCTTACTTTAAGGTATTCGACTCTTACTTGAGTTGAATCTTTTATGCCTTTGTATTTACGGAAGACATATTCTAAAAGGTTGTCCAAGCAGCACGTGAAGTTTTTGCATTTTTTATATATTTCAATGTAGTACTATTAATGATTGTAGATAACCAATATATTATCTTTTTGTATTTTGGATTCCATTCTTTTTATGCCTTTAATTATTCTACAATGAGAAGATTACTTAGGTTTGTTTCCTTTTTTTCACTTGAAATAAACTTGTAGAAGCCTTTTCCAATAAAGAAGTCCATCACACAAAACTTCCATGATGGATGATTTTTATTGTCTAGCTTCTCAATGATTGGATTTTCATTGTTCTCAGTCATTATGTAGCCTTTTACACTCATTGCTTGATAATACATATAATCTACAACCTCTTTGTAGATGAATCTTGTATTTGTTGTTGGAAAAACATTCAAAACTTACATATAACATGCGTGTCGAAGAATGTCCAATACAATCAAAATTACAATATGCCTTGAAACTACTGTCTGTAACCTTGTGGAGCTAAAAGGGGGCCTAAAATGACCTCAAATGGCAAAAAGCATAGTGGTTAAATCCTAAAGAGCTTAGCTATAGAATATACACAATTGTACTTGCTCACCAAATCTCATAGCAATATGAGATTTTTGCTACACCTTGCTTCTAGTACATCCATAAGCACCATCTTGGGGAAAGAGAGAAAGAAAGGGAGATCTTCTTACCAATTTCTTACTTGCTTCAATCCTTTCTCCTTCTCCTTCACTTCAGCCTTCAAAACCAACCTCTCTCAGTGGCACTGCTCTAATACCATGCTACGCAATGCATGGTGAGGGGACTTGAGGTATTGTGCTGAACACACAATACACACAAGAGGAAGCTCACTCAAGAATACAAGAAGAGAAATTGAGGAAAGGATTAGCCTGGTTTATGGGGAAAAGAAGTGTTGACACTACTTAGGTTGGGTTCAGATGAGCGGCGGCAAAGATATATCAAAGGGGCGTACTTTTGACATGGCATCCCACAAATGATTGAGACTTCCCTCCTCTTTCCGCTAGACCCACCCTCTTTCTACCGACCCCTCCCCCTCCCCCTCAAAAGAGCCTTGGAACTAAGAAAAAACCTCTTTACCTTCTTGTAGCACATTGTGCCTTCGGCTTCACTATTCACACAAAGGAGGCGGAAAGTTGGTCATGTTTTGTAGTGCTGCCACCTTTGTCTGAACCCAGCCTTAGTAATGATACCATTTACCTTTTTCATAGGCTATCAAACACTATTATATTTTGTAAGTAAGCCATGTACTACATGAAGGATTATGTGAGAGGGTTTCCATTCACTTTTTTCCCATTGTCATGCATATAAAAGCATATGATCCTAGTATTAAGCATCCATAAATAAACAAACTATTTGACAAATATCTCTTTGTTTTGTGATAGGGAGATACCTTAAAAGCATTTTCTTTGGCTAATATAGATTTAATACCATTTACATCCTTCATAGCTGCAACCTTGATCAAAAAATCATTTGCACTCTCTGTTAAGATATCATTTGTACTCATAGCCAAAGCATTATTGGCATCATGCACTATCATTGTCTTAGTTACATTCACTCTCATTATACCATTTACATTTTCAAACAAAGCATATGTATCCACTATCCCTTTGTCTTTTGTATTTATTGTCTCAGCATATCATTTGTATTCATAAAGAAATGTATCCGCTGCACCTTTAGGCAAAGCATCTATCAAAAACACATATGCAACATCAGACAACTCATCATGTAAGTCATTTGCATCTTTAGCATATTGAGCATATTCTTGAAGTCATGTTAGCTTGTCCTCTAACTCATGCATTTCATGTAAGAGTTTTCCAACTTCATCTTGCACAGTCATGTCTATATACTTTCAAATCATCCCTTCCGATATTATTCACTCTTTTTCTTGAAGTCATGCAATCTTCAACTACAATTATAATAGTTTGCTAAATTTGATTTGCTCTAGATCACCATCTTGCTGGATCATGCATAAAATATTATTATTTAAGAGCTTCATCAAAATTTTCCCAGATTGTGCCATGCTCTAGCTATATATCTCAAAGTTTCTCCTTAATTTCACTCACCACAATCGATAAAAATACTTCATCATATTATTTTTTGGAATACCATACAGTTCCAGTACATGCAATAGTTTATGAGATATTTAGATATTTCTTGCCCGTCAAATTGACCTAGTTCACTGGCCATTACTTGAAGCCTTTTTATCATTAATTTGTTTTCCATGATTGCATGATACATCTACATTAGATATATATCTGGTTGAGACTCCATGTCCAAATCCTCACCCAGGTTGCAATAACTACTTTACATTATCCAAAGGACTTGTAGCATCTCCCATCCTGGATAACTCTTCTATAGGCCTTTCACATTGGGTCGACCACAAATGTGGGGATTATTTTTTCATGATTGCGGCCAAGCAAACATTAGGTCTCTATCTGTGAGAGTTCATGAAGAGAAGAAAGATAAAATGAAGATAAGTACACTTAGAATCAAACAAAAGTGTAAATCTCTTGTATTTTAATTGATTTAGGTTACATATCTCATCATGCAATTTGAACCGTATATATGATACCCAAAGCTTGTTTGATTCATTTTTTATCTATCCTCTTCATGCACCCCAAAAACATCAACCAGTCTTCTCCTTGTTTATTTTAGTGCTTTCTCTGAATTCATTCTTTGTGCAAGCCCTGTGCTTGACTACAACTAATTTTTGCTATAACTTTGTCATATAGACTTTGAATAGGGTCATCTAGGTACTCAAATCAAAGCAAATAGACTTGGTTGACAAGCTAACTTGGGAAAAATTACAAAAATTTTACCATAATAGTTGTAAATGTTGTTTTTCTACAAACACATCACTTTTTAATATTTTCTAGCTTGGACGATTTGTACTACTTAAGATAAGTCCTTGCATGTATTTTGATTGAGCCAAAGTCTTCATTAAGTCATTAGAACTTATATCTTAGATACTTAGATTATTTTAGAGTCTAGTTATGTAAAGACTCCTCAACATATTGCCAAAGTGACAGAACATCTCATGAAGACACGGGATAAGTGTTTTACAGATATACTAATGAAACACTAGTGTAGATGGACATTTCTATTATTTTCATTCTTTAGACCTAGAGTCACACAACAATGTATATACACACATAGAGGAGATGGAGGGAGGGAAGGAGGGAGAGGAAGACAAGGAATGCAAAGGGAGAGGCACATGTGTCTCCATGACCTTGCCTCTAATTGTACATGTATGTCAAGACTTTTATACATAGAAGATCCTTCAATTAGCCTCAAAGCAAGCCAAATGTCAAACGTGTTATTTAAACTATTCATTTCTTAAGCCTAGATCAAATGATCTATATTAGGGTAATTAAAGATTTACCTTAAAGAGACTAAATTATATCAAAGTTAAGTTTTTACCCAAGGGGGTTTAGTTTACATAAGGATACTTACATAACACATATAGTTAAGGTATTTAAGTGCAAAAATAATGGGTTATCTAATATCTAGGCCAAATGTGTTGTGGATATTGAAGAGAATATATCCACAAGAGTGAAAGGTGGAGTAGGAGTGAGACCACGAGCAAAAGAAAGAGGGAGTAAGAGCTATGGAGGTCCAAGCAAAAGATGTCATAGAAAGAATAAAGAATAAAATAACCGTGATGGGAGATTGCCATTGATGGTGTACAAGTATGCGAGCATTGTGTACAAAGTAAATATATATGGCTAGGCACAGGTGGCATTTAACCCCCAACAACCTCCCACTTAAAGGAGAATGTGCCTAAGTGAGGAGAGAACAAGAAAAAATTAACAATATACAATGTGTACATATGTTGAGAAATAAGATATAGACTAAACCATATCCTATCTATACATAAATAAAGTAGAGGCGGTGTGTGAAGTGACTTGAAGGTCAAAAGGGATCTATCACTTTTGAGGATACTTTGTGAGACGATGAGAATAAAGATGAAGATGAAGAAAATCTCTTGAGCCTCCATATCTTCTGCCATTGTTCCTTCTGTTGCGCATCCACTTTTATTCTTTTAAGTTGCTATTAGAGTGGGAGTGTGGGATAAAAATATTGGATTGAGGAGGATAACAAATCAAGGTCTACATCGAATTGAAAGCTTGTTGTCCACCATTAAATTAGGTACAAATCCTCATCTTATCCACCCAAAATAGGTACATCGGATTGTAGAGCCATTAGAGCTTGGATTTTGGGCATTGGTACTCACTTGGAATGTATTTTGAAACCCAAAAGAGGCTAGAAATGATGTATGATAGCAAGGTTTGATTGTCACATTGGGTTCAGATAAGCTTATGTATGAGTTTTGAAAGCTAGGGGTCATCTTAAGCTCAAGGTCTGCCTATGATTGACAAGCATAAGGATAGCTTGTTGAAAGTAGAGAGTCTTCTTGTGTAAGGAGTAGGGGCCTTACCATGTCTGTTATTATAGAGAGAGAGAGAAGAGAAGAGAGAGTTGCCTTGAGATTGCTTATGGTTAATAGAGCTTGAAGCTCTAAGCGCATTTTCATGGAAAAGAGGATATTGATGGTGCAATAAATCCTATTGTCACATGTAGGAGGCTTGTTGCAATTCACATCATCAATGGATGGCATAGTTGCAAATGATCAAGCTAAATTTTTTTCCCTAATAATTGTAGGCCTTAGCTACAAAGGCTTAAATCAAACACTCTTTCACACTAATACATCCAGTGAATTGGCTATTTGAATAAAATGGCTTTCATACTTCATGGAGGGTTGAACTAGATATTTTGAAATTGGTTCATTGTTGGTTTTTTTCATATTGTAGATAAAAGAACTAGTTGTTTTGAAGCACAAAGGTAGGTTTCCATGTGAATTTTGGGTGGCTATTTGGAGCCCAAAAAATTGTCAAAAATTCCAAAAAAAATAGCGATTTGAGCTTAGTTTGGACTTTATGTCCGGTATAAACAATTGTAAAAAGATAGTAGGAAAATCAATCAATTTTTGACTCATATTTTGGTGCTTTTTACATCATACAGACACTATATGAGCCTTGTTTTCATTGATTCTCACTAGATAGCCAATGTTTGACACATGGACATGATGTATGGCTGCAGTGACAATAGTTGGACACATGTATGGACATGATGTATGGGTGCATGTGACAATAGTTGGACATCATGTGTGGACATGATGTATGGGTGCATGTGACAATAGTTGGACACATGTATGGTAGCTACAGTAATGAAACTCAATTTATATATATTTTCTTGGACATTTTAAATGCTGTTTAGTCTCAGTCTTGAGTGGTTGACGCCAAAACTTGTTCACATGCTTGGATATTGATTTGGCACATTACATTTGCTGCTAGTCTTATTGAATTTGCAATTATCATAATGTCAAAAACCACACAAATTATGCAAATTGTGGGTGATAAATTGACTAAGGACAAATAGAATGCATGGTCCTATCATATGGAGAATTTTTTGATGGCAATAGAGGTCTATGGGACCTCATTATAGATAAAGATGCATGCCCTAGAATTACCTAATGAGTCCACTAAAGAATTGAAAAAGTTGTAAAAGGATTGGAAGGTAAAAATAGGAAAGTCTTGCATTGGATATCTATATATATCTTAGAGACATTGATTATGCACATTAAAGAGGCAAGTGCATGTAAAGATGCTTGGAAAATCATTTGAGAATATGTATGGCACTTACATGGAGGCTAGGAAGATACAGTTCGAATATAGATTGCATGGTGCATGGCGTGGAAATAGAAGCATTAGTGATTATGTGGCAAAAATAAAATAGGATGTAGAGGATCTTGCTTTAAGAAATGTAACAATTGATTATGATGATTTGATATCTGTCACTCTTAACAGACTTGGACCTACATACAAGTCCCTTGATACCCTTTCTATGAGAGAGGCTCTATGCCTGATTTTGAGGAGTTCATTGCTTTGAAAATTATGGAAGAGATTAAATTGGACCTTAATGCATCATACATTGGGAAGGATGTAAATCAAGATAGGGTATTTTATCATCAAAGAGGCCATGATAAGTCATCTAGAGCTAGAGTATCATCATGTGGTTGTGTAGATAGCTTTGTATGTGGTGGTAGTACCTTTGGGCATGGCGATTTTATGCCTAGAGGCATGGGAGATCCTACTCTAGAGGCAGAGGATAGTGTAGTCCATAGAGAGATGGTGCATATTATTATTGTGGGCAGTTTGGTCACTTTAGGAGAGAGTGCTTTCATAAGCAAAATGCTATGTTTAGGAGTTTAGAAAGGACCTATTTTGGGCACTATGCAGGTTGATATAATGGTGGTGGCTATGGTTCTAGAGATGGTTCATCATCTAAAGGTCATCTTTTCACCATGGAGTATCTACTTGGCCATTTAATGCACCCTTTTAGAAAGGATGCATGGTATTTGCATTCAAGTGTTACAAACCATATGACACACCATGGAGAATGGTTTGATAGAAGGTAATAAATGCAAATTGAAGAGTATATGGCTATAGGAGATGATACATTGCATAAGATTACTCATATTGGTAGTTTCCCTTGGTGATTAGAGATGGGATAGAAAAGAAGCTTGGGGATGTCTTATATGTGCCTACTATCACTAAAAATTTGGCTTTAGTTGGTCAAATGAATGATCAAGTATTGCAAGTGAGGTTTAACAAGTATTGTTATTCCATTGAGGAGTTCAAGAATGGAAAACTTGGATCAAAAGAAAGGAAGGTTATTTGCTTTGGATGTAAGAACTCCCATCATATAGAGCTCTATGTATGTTGAGATAGAGCATGGAAAAGATAAAGATGTAGAACTATGGCATAGACGAATTGGGCATGTGAATTTGCAAATGCTTAAATAGATGCAGTCTAGATAGAAGGTTTGTGGGCTTTTGCAGTTTAGATATGTAAATTATGATCATGTTATGTGTGGTTTGTCAATTTGGCAAGGAGTCTAGACTCCCAATTCCAAAGAGGGGGAAAGTGGGCAATTATCCTTTTGAAATGGTACACTCAAATATTTGGGCTCCATGTCGAAATGTCTCATTGCGTGGGAAATGTGGGTTTTAAATCACCTTCATTGATGATTTCAGAAGGATGATATGGGTGTACTTTTTGTAACATAAAAGTGAGGCATTTGAAAAGTTTTTAGAGTTCAAGGCCATGGCAAAAAACCAAACTCCATGTGGGGTGTCAATCAACTCAATGCCAAGAAATTACCTCAATATTCCAAGGTCCTTGATATCAAATTCATTGTGCAACCCATGCTTTACTTTAGCAATCTCTCTTTCAAGAGTACTTGTAATGATGAGATCATCAACATAAATGGCCACAACAACCATTCCATCTTCTGTATGTTTGACATAAAGTGAATAATCAGCCATGCTTTGTTAAAATCCCATGCTACATAAGAACTTGTTAATCCTCTTGAACTAAGCTCTTGGTGCTTGCTTCAATCCATACAATGTCTCCCTCAACTTGCACACATAATGTGGATATTTATGGTGTACATACCCTTCAAGATGATCCATGTATACCTCTTCTTCTAGTTCACCATTTAAGGAAGCATTCTTCATATCCATTTGGTATAATTTCTAGCCTACATATATAGAAGTTAATATAGTGATCAATCTCACAATGGTCATCTTAGCCACTATACTAAATGTCTCTTCATAGTCCAAATCATATGTTTGAGCATAACCCTTTGCAACCAACCTTGCTTTGTATCTCTCCAATGAGCCATCAGATTTGCACTTGACTTCATACACCCACTTGTAGCCAATTGTCTTCTTGCCATAAGGCAAATCAACTAGATCCCATATCTTGTTCTTTGTCAGTGCATCCATTTCCTCATCTTCCAATCTTTGTTTCCAATTGCCTCTTCAAAACAAGTAAGCTCTACATGCTAAACATACGATATCATGTATGCATAATACATGTTCATGAAGGCATTAATGTCAACATGTCCACTAGATGCCTCACTCTATCTTATCTCCTCAACTAAGATGCACTATATGGTGTCTCAACCATTCTTACATGTTGTGAAATATACTTTCCGGCACTCTTGATTTGTGGAGTCCTAACATGTGGTATCCCAAACTAATCATCTATATACTCATCCTTAGAAATTTCACCCATAGGCTTCTTTCCTTAAATTTTTCCTCTTTTGTGCACTCCTTAACCTACCACTAACTATCACTACTTTCTTCATGAACTTCAGGTCTAAACATATCGTCAACACACTGATTTATATCACCATTATTTGCTACAATTTTCTTTACATAACCATCATCATCACTACTCTCATAAACATCCATCTCAACTACAACTTTCGATCGATACTAAGACTCATACTCATTGGATCTCATATCCCTGCTTATGTGAACCTCTTTAGTGAGACATTATCATAACATTTGTAGCCCTTCTTCTCATCTAGATACCCAAGAAAAATGCATTTAATAGCCTTTGATTCTATCTATTTCCTCAAATCATTACGGATATGTATATAACATACACAATCAAACACTCTAAGATATGCAATTGTAGGTGTCCTTCCATACATCTTCTCAAAATTAGAAGTAAAAATAGGAAAAGAGCTGTCCAGTTCTTGACTTTATGTGTGAATCATCCTAGAAATAGAGATATGTTAAAGGATTACCCATTGCTACCAAATGAAAAGAGTATAAGGAATCAATTTTCCAATAAGCACTACTGTAAGGTAGGACAAAAGTGGTCTTGTGTGGAGGAAGCTCTTGCTTCTCAGTGTAGAAAAAGATGCTTTTTTGTTGATTTTATTGAATTTATAGTAACCAATTTCATACATTTTTAACGAATTTGGTGAGTAGAAATTATCCACACATGGAAAAGATTTTTCAAGCAATGAATAGCACTTCAAAGTGGGAGATGAAGAAGGAGTGATCTAGGAGAATTCTAGCCAAGTGTCCTGCTATTTTACCTCCCTTTCGGAGCCAATGGAAGCATCAGATTGGCAGTTTGTTGAGTAGCATAGAGGAAGGTATTATTTTAAGCACGTTTTTGTCTACAAGAGATTTGTCTTCTCATAATGCAGAAATAAATTGACAGACTTCAACTCTATGAGTATTCTTCTACGTCTCCTATTTCTTTCAACCCCTTGTCTTCCGTCTACTCCTCTCCATGAATCTCCCTTCACCCTGCTATCTCTTTACCCTGCGGTAGACTTTCGACCCCAAATGCTTCGAGAACATGTGTATTTTGCCTCATCTAGATATCGCATCTCGCATGTGACTGCTAATGATATCTATTAGTTATTTTGTAAGGGATAGAAATTCTAGTGGGAAAGATAGCACACAAAGGCCATGAGGAAATTGAAGAGGTTATTGAAGACTACACCAGCATTAAGAAAGGTTGACTATTCAAAGGGAAAGCCCATTGTAATTACAATGGATACTAGCTTGATTGGATGGGCTTGGGCAAGATGATGATGAAGAGAATAGATTTGTAGTCAAATTCGGTGCAAAGGTTTTAAATGAAATACAAAAGTTGATACCGCCAAGTGAAGAGAGAGGGGACGTTATTTTACAACCCTTAAATATGACAAAGAGTATTTCATTGGTACACTTGTGATTGTTGAGACCGATTACTTACCATTACTGAGGATGATTTCAAGTTTTGCTACTCTAGTTACTTCCATGTTGAGATGGATTGCATACATAAAGTCTCTAAATCTTGAGTCTCAACATATTGTGGGAAGAACAATTTGCTGGTTGATATGTTAATCTAGGGTATGGTTTGAGAAAGAAGATGAGATGATGCATAATGATGATAAGGGTAAATTTACAACAGATAGTGCATATACAACTGCTAAAAATGCATTGACAATTATTGTAAATGTAGGTACAATATTCATATTGTAGACAATATAGAGTATATATTTTATCCTTAGCAATGAACAACTGATGTAATAAATTTCATCTTGCTTTTGAGTGTACAAGGTTATACACAAGAAGCCTCTTCTTGGATATTTTTTTGGTGCTTATCAAGAGGAGTAAAGGACAGAATCTAGGAATGATTTGAATTGATGTGGAACAAAGTTTTATGCTATTATAAATAGTGTATTATTGCTATAATCATTTTTTCTCAATCTCTACAAGGTATTGAATCACTTACAAGAACCATATTAATGTATGCTTTGAGTATATGGTTGAAGCATGTAAATGATTGAATTCGAATAGCAAAACTTTTTTACTAATGTAAATACACAAAGAATAAGGCTGAAATCAGAGACTGCAGATATCAAAAGGCTTTTCTTCATTCCTATGTATACTATGAGTGGGGGGGGGGGGGGGGAGGGGAGAGCCTTTCAACATGATGGTATTTGACAATTGCTACATGTATCTTGGGTTTTAAAATGACATTTGAAGTTTATGCATTGGATTAAGTTTATACTACATATGTAATACTTCCACGCAATTAAAAATTAGTTGGTTAGTTCGAAAGTTAGTTAGTCAATTAATAAGTTAGTAAGGTAACTAAAGACTAACCAAAGTAAAAACTAACTAACATTAACAACTAAATTTTTTATTTAATTAAAAATATAAAAAAATCGAGAGTCATAATCTGACATTTTTCTTGGATTGACAAGGACTGTAGCCATCCTTCACGGAAGTTCCAAGATGAACGAGAGTTATGAGCCATATTAATCATAGTGTTAATGTGTATAGTATGGATGGTTTAAAAATATTAGATTTTTGAAAAAAACTAGCATATTTTAGATAATACTTATTGTAAATATCCTAAAAAACTATGGAGATGTAATATTTCCATGCAATAAAAGTTAGTTGGTTAGTTAAAAAATTAGTTAGTCAATTAATAAGTTAATAAGATTACTAACTAAAGACTAACTAAGGTAAAAACTAGCTAACATTAATAACTAATAATTTTTATTTAATTAAAAATATATTTTAAAATAAACTAAGAGTCGTAAGTCAACATTTTTCTTGGATTGACAAGGACCATAGCCACCCTTCATGAAAGTTACAATGTGAACGAGACTTATGAGCCTTATTAATCACTAGTATTAATGTGTATAGTTTGGATGGTCCAAAGATTTTAGATTTTTTGGGCAAAATAGTATATTTTAGATATAATCCTGAAAAGATAGAAGTGAAAGTCATTTAAAAAAAAAACAAGTGATGTTTTAGTTAGTTTTGAAAAAATTATAAAAAAAAAATTAAAGAAAAGTGACTGACGAAATCATGCACGCCGTGATCGTAGTCTACAGGCAGTAGACAACACTTCGAACAGAAAAAAGAAAAAGGAGTGAACTGAGAGCTTTTTAAGAAAGTATCTTGGGGTTTTACCCCCCATTTGGAGCCAATGCAACAATTAGATTTATGATCTGAGCATCAGATCACTGAGTCTTCTAAGAGCCCCTCCATTCTTGTTCTTAGCCCTATCCCCTTCCCTCAAATTCATTATAAATCTGAGGCATGGGGAGGCACAAGGAAGCATAAGGAGACCCCGAAAGGTTGCAAGAGAGAGGGAGAAAGAGAGGATACCCCTCCAAGAGATTGAGAGAGAGAGAGAGAGAGAGAGAGAGAGAGAGAGAGAGAGAGAGAGAGAGAGAGAGAGAGAGAGAGAGAGAGAGAGAGAGAGAGAGAGAGAGAGAGTAGTTACCCCGAGAGGCTGCACAATTTCCCTCTATCTCGATCCTCGATTTAACCATCTTCCCTTACGCTCTCCCATCTCGAATCTATTCCACCTTCTTAATCTCTTGAGTCTACTTGCGGATGATGGCCTCCAAGCAAAGAATGTCACGTGTGGATGGCAATCCTACAACTAGCAACGAAGCTTTGGGTGAAGGCATCACTGTTAATCCGACTGCGGTTCTAGTCATAAATGAGGTATTTCTAAATTGATAGATGCTTGCTTTAATGCTCGCAAGAGATAGGTTAGGCTCCGTACCTTCTGGTGCTAGAATAGGTCATTGAAACGGATAAATCACATCTCAAATATTCAAAGATGAAGTTTGTGAAGTGCTTGTATCAAAGGAAGTTAAATTGCACTTGGTTGCTATGTGATGAGTCCATGCATAGCATAAGCAACATATGGGACACTAAAGTATCGAGCATCAATGAGTCTTTGATTAATCTTTACCTAGGTCAATATTGTTTAAGGTTCGCAAATGCACATAAATGGTACATACTTGGGAGAGATTATGTGAACTTTACATCAATGACATGCGACTCCTTGCCTTAGGAGAAAGGAAGATAAAGCCAAGATAAAATGCTACATAATAGGGAAAGGCTAAAAGATAAATGTCACTTAGAGAAAAGGCATAAATGCTCTTGCTAGATTGATTAATTCGCATTGAAATGATAGGACTTACGTCGGTATAGTGTTTGAACCTTTAGCATACGCCTTAGTCAAAAGGAGGGAATGCTAAGTAAATTTTACTCTTTGGTCCCAGGGGGAGAGCAAAATTGCGATTGAATTATTATCGCCTCTATTCTTGTATTGTTTGGGAAAAATACAAGTAGTTTTGTTGGGTGATTGAACAACACCCTAAATGTTTTTCTTTCAATCAATTGATTGTTGCATTGTGATTTGGATAAATATTCCAAGGCGTGTGTTGATGGTAAATGCATGGCAAGGGTTTGTAATGACAAGTTGCCATGGGAATAAAGGAATATTTTCCTAGAAGATGATATTAGGGCTGATTGCCTTGATTATGCTTGCTTCTTAATTGGTTAATTAAGGAAGGATATTTGCACGGGTGGATCATCTCCAAGATCGCACCATGGATTGCCACAAGAGGGCATTGCTTGATTCTCGGGCCGAAGGTCGAGTGGTGAAAAGGTAAACCACGGAAAGTGTCTCGCTCCTAGGTCACTCAGGGTTAGTGGAGCTCTAGACACCCCTTGCCGAGTTCGGAACGGAGTTGTAGACTACCGTGAGCCCAACGTCTGGAGGCATTGGAAGATCCTATTCTAGATAAAGTATGGAAATTTTTGTGCCATGTGATTTGGACCAAGTTCTTCTGTTGGACAGAAGGGATACATAATTCTCCTGTATGGACAGGAGACAAAGATTAACTTGAAGATAAGTTAATGAACTTGTTTGTCAACAGGACTACTTGTTTTGTTTTCATGTCTATGCTGTAAATTATGCGAACGAATCCTGTTTCCTAAAAGGCTTAATTAATAAAGCTGATTTTAAATGTCGCACATAAATGTGGTAGGACCTAATTAGAAAACTAAAGCTATTAAGGGATGCGGGTGGACGGAATCCCTGACGTGTCCGTCCTACGAATGGCTGGTCTTAGAGAACTAGGAGGATTCTCATTAGGATTTATTGCCGGATGACTTTAGGTATTGTTAGGTTAGAATCCGATTCATGCCATTTTAGGGGATCGGAATGGGACTATGCTCTATGGGTAGAGAGGTTGAGTGGAGAATCCCTCTCGTTTCCCATTCTCTTTGAACCAAGTGTGGTATGGATTTGCTTCGGATTGAGTATCTCTGCATAAAGTTGGATGTTCAAAACCCGACGCTAGAATGCTGTTAGGAGACCTTGACCCTAGGAACTTAGATTTCAGGTCGATCCTAGTGGGTTGGCCGTGAATGTTCTGTTGCGAGGCGGACTCAGGAAACCCTAGGCGACAAACCCCAAAACATTCCATGGGAGTCCCGAGCGGTGACACCTAGAATCGTTTCTCGATGGTGGATGGCTAAAATGTGCTTGGATAGTCAATAGGCAGGCACGTGACAAGAGATTTCTAGAACAGGATATCATGTAAAAAAAGCAAGTGATTTTTTCAGCTTGTTTTGGAGATTTAATAAAAATTGTGCGTATTGCGATCACTGTTAACATGCAGTAAACAACACTTTGAAGAGGGAGAAGAAGGAGTGATCTCGAAGATTTCTAACCAAGTGTCTATGGCTTGGGGTTTTACCCCCCTTTCGGAGCCAACAGAACTATTAGAATTGTGATTTGAGCATTAGATTGCTAATTTTTCCAAGAATCTTGGGGATTTACCCCCCTTTCAAAGCCAACAGAACTATCAGAATTGTGATTTGAGCATTAGATTGCTGATTTTTCCAAGATTCCCTCCACAAAGAGCTCTTTTTCTCATCCACAACCCTTCTTCTCTTGTTTAGCTATAAATATGAGGCATAGGGAGCACTTAGGAAAGCACAAGGAGACCCCAAGAGGCTGTGAGAGAGAGGTAGAGAGAGGGAGGTAGAAGGATACCCCTCGAAGAGATTGCGAGAAGAAGCTTGAGAGAGAGAGAGAGAGAGAGAGAGAGAGAGAGAGAGAGAGAGAGAGAGAGAGAGAGAGAGAGAGAGAGAGAGAGAGAGAGAGAGAGAGAGAGAGAGAGGAGTTACCTCGAGAGGTTGCGAGGGAGAGAGTTAGCTCAATTCCTCCTATCTTAGTCTTCGACTAAGCCATCTTCTCTTATGCTCTCCCATCTCAAATCCATTCCGCCTTCTTTATCTCTCAAATCCACTTACGAACGATGGCCCCCAAGCAAAAGGTCTCTCCAAACACTAAAACTCCCACCACAACCAACGTGATCGTGAACCAAGGGACCATAACTACAGGAAACACATCTCTTATGAATTAGATGCACCTCGTTCTATTAGGGAAAAGAAATTGGGAGAAAAGAATGTTTACATTAATTATCACAAATTAATTGAGCATGTTTCGAGATAATGAGCATACTAGGAAAATTTTGTTCATCGCATTGATATTAGGTGATTAATTAAAATTACACTTAGACGCCGTTGAATTGCATATAAATTGCATGGAAATTTCATGCTAATATGCATATGAAAAATTTCAAGAATACGCATTAAATTGCAATTAAGCTAGATAGATTTTATACATCCACATCTATTTCCTTGGTTGAAATAATAGGAAATCCTATTACATCTCACAAAACATAGATAGAACTTGTGATAGAATACGTAGGGTTTGTAGGAAATTGAAAGAATTTCAAACCCTAAAGAGTTGAAGGATTCTTCTCAATGCCCATCTTTCTTGAATCTAAAAGGAATTCAAAGTCCTAAAGTAACTATATGAATTACACGACAAAACCTAGTTCAAATGAATATGTAGGGCTTTGTTGTAGGGAAGCCAATGTCCCAAATTGCAATCAACATTGCAAGGATACTTCTTTATTCAAAAGAATGAGAAAATTAAATTAGATTATTTTTGGAAATCTCGGATGATGACAGGGATAAAGCCAAGACTAGATGCTATTGCATCAAATCGAAATTTCCTTCCTCAAAGAGAACAAAGAATTGTCTAGTACATACTGTGCACTTCTGCTTGTGTTTGTACTTAGAAACACTTGTTTGGAAAAGGAGTCATCTTACAAAGGAATTGATAAGAAGAAAATATTTCAAATTGGATTCAAGTTGAAACACTTGGGAAAGGTGTTTTGAGCACCCCTAGCTAGCCGCCAACCCTGGTCCAAGGGGGTTTTTGATAGCCATGTCGAGAATGTGGACTGAACCCATTGTGAGAGGTCTCTTCGTATAAACGTCTATTCGTAGGAGGATGCTCGGGTGCAAGGGGGGCTCTGGATGTAAATCCCCTGCCTCCGGGTCCTACTCAGATGGTCTACATGACTTGGGAAAAGGAATCTCAAGGCCCTGTTACTAGTGCAAGAGCGGAAACTTGGAGGAAAATAAGATGCATCCTTATGGATTGCGAGAATCATCCCATGGATGGGATTTGTATATCAATTGACATTTTACTTTCAAGGAATTTGTGTGATCTCTTTTTGTGTCAGTGCATAAAATTACGTAAAGGAACATGTGACTAACGGGTTAATTAAGGAAGTTGCTTGTATGTGTTACCACTAATGTGCCCTTAGGTAAGTCGAAAACTAAAGCTATCAAGGAAAGCGGATGGGCAGAACCCCCGAGAGGTCTATCCTACAACAAGATGGTCCCAGAGAACTGGGAGGCTTCTCAACATTTAAATTGCGATGACGTATTGACCTTATATAATGTAGGATAGAACCCTAGCTCATATCGTTTTAAGGGACTGAAATGGGTCTTTACCCTATGAGTGGAGAGGTTGAGTGATGCATCCTTCTCATTTCCCATTCTCTTTGAAGCAAGTGCGATATGAGTCTGTGTCGGTTTAGATGCTCTACACAAAGTAGATCGTTTGAAGACCGCATTTGAAGACCAACGCTAGAAGTTTATAGAATGATTTGACCATTAGAAACCCAGGTCGATCCTAATAGCGTTGGCCGATATGTTTTGCTGCAGAGTAGAATCGGGAGTCCCTAACCGACAAACCCTATGACATTCTGTGGGAGTGCCAGGTGGCGTCTTTTAGATCAGACTCTCGATGGACTACTAAAATGTGTCGTGACCTAGGCATGTTACAATTGATATCAAAACAAAATCGCTACATTGAGACAAGTCATGAAGAGATGTGTAAATGCAATTAATGCAGAAATTTTAATCGAATTGGACACAACCCCAAACGGAGAATCAAGATCATGTTCCAGCACTAAGCCACACAGAGGCACAAGAGAAGAAGTTTCTTCTCAAATAAATCAAACCACCAGAATTTAATGGGAAAGGGAAGACTGTTGAAGCCGATGCTGAAGTATATATTGAATCCATGGAGGATTACTTCAGTGTAGCAGGAATGACACCTGCAAACTAGGCTATTATTGCCAAGCTCAAGCTGACCAATGAAGTTAGGCTCTGGTGGAAGCAGTGGTGCAAGGACCAAGCAATAGTTGAAAGAATAGTAACTTGGGATAAACTCAAAGAGGTAGTGGAAGGGAGATATATGCCACTGGCATACATGACTCAGAAGATGAATGTGTTCTTTAAGATAAAGCAGTTTGGTCTATCTTTGGAGGTATACTACTTAAAATTTGTCTCCTTTTGTTAAAGTATGCCCTGCCTATGAGCATATCCCAACAGGTTTCCAAATTTTGCGATGGGTTAGATCCACCAATGAATACCCCGATTGGAATCTATGCGTCCTTCAGATTTACAAGATGCATTGATAAGAGCAGGTCCCATTGCCCAAGAAGTTTAGCCATAGATCTTGATCTTACAAAGACCAGAACCATGAAACGACAAAAGCCCAATTTAAAAGAGTACAAGGACAAGGTCAAGGATAATGGAAGAAACCAAAGGCGAATGTAGTTAGTGACTTTGTTCCTACACAGAGAAATGACCAAAACCTGCAATGCTTCTACTGCAAGAAACCTAGGCACTTCAAAAGAGAGCATCCCAAACTTAGTGAGGACCACTACTAAGGACGATTCTGTGGGCAAACCAGAGTTGCGTGTGGTCAAGGTCAAGTAGCAATGGGGAGGGCAAGGACTTTTAATATTAAAATCAAGGAAGTAAATGAAGAGGAAGAACCAACTATGGAAGCAGAGATTGAAAAGGTGATAGCCCATGCTGCTTTCCATAAAAAGGGATCGAATCGCCAATTCTTGGTGATCCAAACCCCTCACACTGCCAAGGTAAGAATTTCAAAACCTTGATTGACTATGGAAGTACATATTCTTTTATTTCTCTTGCTTGTGCAAGAAAGCTAGGAATAACCACAATAGTTACACCCACTTTACTTGTGGAATTAGCAAATGGGCATGAAATCACTTGTACTAGACAAACTGCCAAAGTGAGATTCCTACTCGGTGGAAAGTCAAAAATTGTAAAATTCAAAGTAATGAACTTAGGGGCTCATGAATACTTACTTGGTATTGATTGGTTAATACCCAAGATGCCCACATTCACTATGGAATGGGCCAAATTTCCTTCCGAAGTTCTAAAGGGGAACTGGTCACAACTCAAGGGGAGGATGGTAAACCCAAAATCCAATTAGCAAAGGCATCACTGATAGTTAAGGGAATGCAAAAGGGTTTACCCGTCTACTTGATCAAACTAAATAAGCTAGAGCAAAGCAAGGAGTCTAAAGAAGAACCTTCATGGTTGAAGGAGTACGCAGATGTGTTTCTCAAAGACTTGACGGAACTACCGTCCCCAAGGGAGATTGATGATGAGATCAAACTCATATCAGACGCTGCTCTAGTCACAAAAAGACCTTACAAAATGTCTATTCCCGAAGCTATCGAATTAAAGGAGTACCTCAAACAACTTTTAGATTAGGGGTTCATTCGGCTTAGTAGTTCGCCATGGGGAGCTCCTGTGTTGTTTCAGAAGAAGAAGGATGGAACGCTCTAGCTATGCATCAACTATAGAGGGGGCCGAATCAAGTAACTATCAAGAATGAAATCAAAGGTGTACTACAAGAAGCACATTGAGGAATTACAAGAGTCCACTTTGACACAAACACCATAATAAGGAAAGTTATACATTGTTGATTGTGGTGGCCCACTTTGTTTTGAGACATGACATGTTTTATCTAACACTGAGATAAATGTCAAAGAACCAAGCTTTCACCAATTAGAAAGGACAAATGAAGCTGTCGCCTATAATCATCTACCAACCCTCGACTGGTAGACTTTATGGGAACCATTAGTCCTATTTCCCAATACTTGCAAGCATGCTAGATTATCATAGCAATCAACTACATGACTAAGTGGGTAGAGGCAAGGGCCATAAGAAAGAACGATGCTAGAACCATGATTAAATTCTTCCGGAGTAGGTCATCTCATGCTTTGGATGCCCCATCAAGATTGTCAATGACCAAGAAGCTCATTTTCTTAATGATATTATTGAACACCTTTCATCCATGTTTCTTGCCTTAGATCAGAAGTCTAGTCCCTCCTATCCACAAGACAATGGCCAAGCAAAGGCAACTAATAAAATCTTGATTAATATTTTGGTAAAAATTTTCTTAGCCTCTCGATCAAACCGGGATAATAAGCTCATAGCTCCACTTTGGGTTTATCATGCAGCTTATAAAATGACAACATGCCATTTGGGCCAACTTCAAATTGACGGATATGCCAGTCAAGTTCCTTATCCCAAGTATCTACATCATAGTTCAAGAACATTGGAAATGTACAAAAGCTTGGACTAAATGCCTTATAGAACTAGAACACTTATCTAAAATAGAGTTACTCACAATGCTACTTACTAAGAAAGCCTAATGAAAGGATTGGTTTGATAAAAGAATTAATTAGTGATCTTTAAGAAATGTGATCTTGTATTGCTATACTCAATCAAAGGCCATAAAAAAAAACTTAACTTTTGAGGGCTCAAACCCTACCCTGTTAGTGCCATCAATAGAACAAGCAATGCAAAGGTAGAAACCTTGGACGAGCACACATTGGTCACTTCAATGAAATTCATATTAAATGATACTACCCCCTAGGATATTACTTACATAAGTCACCCACCATGAAGGAACTTGATGTTCCAATGTGATCCATCATGGTGTGACTGAGCAAACTTGGTATGAAAAAATGGAGCAATGCACACAACCACCCATCAACCCTCAAGTAGTCTTTTTCCTAGGAACTTAAACATTAGAGCAACCATTGTTAGTATCCTAGATTGGAAGATGGCATTATAAGTCCACCTGCTTACTTCCATATATCTGGTTGATTACCACCAAGGATATCATAGTTGATGTGCTTATCGATGAAAGTGCCAACTACAACACCCTTCCTTACTGTTATTGGTATGAATTAGGTGAACCAACACTAAAATCCATTGATGCAAAAGTACAACCCTATGGAGGCCAACCTTACACATTGCTAGGAAAGTGTTAAATACAATAGACTGTAGACATTGAAACCATTCCAATCTCCTTCTATGTTCTAATGAGCAAAAAATGGGATGGAACCAAAATATTATAAATCCACTCTTCAAATTCATCACTTATTTCCATGTCAAATACATTAATAAGCACATTCATCTAAAGCCAAGGATCATCTCACCTTTATACCTATGGGACTAACTCAATGACCACTCCAACTAATACTTCCAACACACTACCCCAAAAACTAGTTCTATAATTGAGATGATCCTTCTTTCACAGTTGCTATCTACATATGCTCAGTCAATGGTGGTGAGAACCAATGCTCAACCTCCTCGTACCCACCAAAAACCCCAATCCATTTCTCACACGACATCCAAACCATCTAAGACCATTGCTAGTTTTGTATGAATATGCAGACATCATCCTCTCAACTATCACAAATCATGAACAACACCCCCACTAGGCTCCCGAGGCCCTTATAATATCCTCAAGGATATTATCAAGGCTATACATACCTATGGCTTCCTATGAAAATCACACTAATGTGATTACATCACCATGAGCCACTACCTTGCTCTAAGTCCACCCATACATATACTTACAATCCAAAACCATAGTAGCAGTAGCCCCATGCCACTACTACAACTTAAGAAAGGTTATAGGCTAATCCTTCTAAACCCATATCATCATCTAAGTGACAAATTCCATTACACAAAGCATGGCATAGCCCATCCACCAATGTTGATACCCAAAAGGACACTAGGCTCATCATGGTCTATCAACCTAAGCAAACCCTTGAGACTCCCTGAGGCATTAGTGACACTAGAAACTGTAAGCATAGCCAACAACTAAATGTCTCACAAAGAAACTTCAATTGAGCTAGCTCTAATAGCTAATCTACCCACCATGCATGAACTTAGTATACCTATCTCTTTGCCTACAAGCAAGAAAATGTACTCTTCTTATTCTGCAAGAGGTATCTTTGCCTCTTTTAGCCTTGCAATAGGGGGTTATTTTAAGGATTAGCTATCAAGGCATAAGTGCTTAGCAATATAAGTATCCACTTCTTGAACCTTAGCCAAAACACTTAATTGTAGCATACTTTTCAATCTGTATTTCTCCATTTGCAGGTACATGGGAATACCCTAAATACGTAGAGAAAGTTTTGAGAACAAATATTGGCATTGTTGACTTGTCAAAAACTTTCTATGGTAAATCTTCATAGTGCTTGAATCGATCTTGGGAAAATAATGAGCAAGGACAAAATTGTGTCCAAATGTGGTTCTTGTGCCACCAAAACAAGCTAGGAAGCCATCATTACCATACAATAATAATTATTAAAAAGTAACCAATTAGTAATTTTTTATAATACCTTTTGTAGAATCACCATGGACATTTTAAAGAGTTGGCACAACATCTCGAAGGAAAGCAACTTAGAGTTATTTTGAGCTTTGATATAATACATTCAAGGGAAGCATACTATCTCAAGCATATATACATATTACATCAAGCATGTATAGATCTTACCTTGGGCTTATGCAGATATTATCTTGAATCTGAATCTTGAGTGGTGACATATCTTCTATTGAGAAGACACAACTCTTACATAGTCTTGCTTATTTTGGAGACCTTGGTTCAAAGCTTGCTAGAGTTGTGAAGTTTCTTAATACCTTGAGCTTGCAAGTTGTTACCTTGAGTCACATTTTGGCATCCAAAAAGCCTTGAAAGACAGCCTCATAATTGATAATATTGAGCTAGGAAGTCACTATTGAAGCACATCATGTTCTTGCTCAATAACCTCATAACATAGCCAAAACAACTTGGATCCTAGGGTATGCATGGGGCCATTTTAGCGACTTTGGACTCCATCCTTATATATATATATATATATATATATATATATATATAGAGAGAGAGAGAGAGAGAGAGAGAGAATGTGTGTGTGTGTGTGTGTGTGAGTGCGTGTGCTGCGTGCGTGCGTGTGTGCATGTGTGTGCGTGCATGTGTGTGTGTGGGTGTGTGTGTGCGTGGGTGCATGTGTGTGTGCGTGCATGTGTGTGTGTGTGTGTGTGTGTGTGTGTGTGTGTGTGTGTGTGTGTGTGTGTGTGTGTGTGTGTGTGTGTGTGTGTGTGTGTGTGTGTGTGTGTGTGTGTGTGTGTGTGTGTGTGTGTGTGTGTGTGTGTGTGTGTGTGTGTGTGTGTGTGTGTGTGTGTGTGTGTGTGTGTGTGTGTGTGTGTGTGGTTAGTTAGTCCTTTTATTAGCTTTTCAGTTACATTCAGTTTTTTTGAGTTAACAGGAAGGAATAATTTTATTTATTATGTATAAAAACCAATCATGAATTTTGACTTCACCCAAAAGGAATTTTAGTTCTTTATTCCATTCATGCCCCAATAGAATCACAGAAAAGACACGGTTAATATTTCCCTGTGATGGGCCAGGTAGGGGAGGTAAGACTTTAAGTATCCTTCGAGGTCCTACAAGGCAGTATACTATCACCCCTACTATGCTTACTATTTGATAGTCTCAATTATATGTGGTTCGATTATTTCGGGAGCTCTTTCTCATACTAAGATTCGTGGCAATCATTTGAGGTGAATTGACCTTTTTTTCAGGTATGTAATAGTGGCTCCCCTTTTAGTTAGAGACCCTATTTCTACCACTTAACATGTACTATCTATGTTTTTGCTTGGCCATGATAACAACATCCCACTTTTAGAAGGCTTTGAAAGGCTTTTGATGAAGGGATCCAAAACAATAATTGCCACAATGATAACATTTTCCAAAGCACCAACTTTCGACAAAATCTTAACAAATTATGCCATGTTTGAATGTTTTTATCCAATCGCTACATACAATGACTTTGTGTTGCAGTAGAGTGATGCTCCACGTATGGCCCCTAAGAGCATGTCTCCATAGGCCGAGGGTCATAGTCCAGGTACTCGACCAAATGATGTATTGACATTCCAAAACACCTAATTTGATTAGTCATTGGCCTTCTGCCCGAGTCTTCGCATCAACTCTTGATTCACGGAGGAGCATTAGCAGTTAGATTAGAGAGAGAGAGAGAGAGAGAGAGAGAGAGAGAGAGAGAGAGAGAGAGAGAGAGAGAGAGAGAGAGAGAGAGAGAGAGAGAGAGAGAGAGAGAGAGAGAGAGAGAGGACCTAAGAGTGTGTCCACCTTGGAGTGTTTTTGTAACATTAGCATAACATCTTCTGTAGAATCATCATGGATGTTTTTCAACATTGGCACAATATCTAGAAGGGAAGCAACTTGGGGTTACTTTGAGCATTGATATAATGCCTTAAAGGGAAGACATGTGTAGATCTTACCTTGGGCCCATGTAGATATAATCTTGAATATGGATCTTGAGTGCTTGACATATATCCTACACACCTAGGCTTGAGAAGACTTGTTACCTAGTCTTGCTTATTTTGGATGCCATGCTCCAAAGCTTTCTAGAGTTGTGAAGTTTCTTAACACTTGAGCTTGCAAGTTGTTAGCTTGAGTTACATTTTGGCATCCACAAACCCTTGAAAGATAACCTAAGAATTGATAAAATTGAGCTAGGAAGTCACCATTGAAGCACTCATTGTGTTCTTGAACAACTCAAATCCTACAACACACATGGGGTTGTTTTGAGGATTTCAAATTCCATCCTTGTGCATTGTAGGGTCAGAGAGAGAGAGAGAGAGAGAGAGAGAGAGAGAGAGAGAGAGAGAGAGAGAGAGAGAGAGAGAGAGAGAGAGAGAGAGAGAGAGAGAGAGAGAGAGAGAGAGAGAGAGAGAGAGAGAGAGAGAGAGAGAGAGAGAGAGAGAACTTTATCATATATCTAGGCTTGGATGATATAGAAGTAGACTTGGATGATATAATGGAATAGAACTTCATCACAATTAAAAGTACGACTAGAGAAAAAAATAGTTTGATGAGTTAAAACTTGTGAGAGAAGGCATAGACTAGTCGAAATAAGCGGTATGGGGAAGAAATAATAATAATAATAATATAACTTTTCGATTAACCTCTGAGCAATATAAAAGAATAAAATCATATGTATTATGCAATCTTGATTGTTAATACAAAAGGTTATTTAAGTGACCTCTCTAAATAATAATGTAATTAGAATCACGTCTTGTACAAAGTCATTATACTAATAAGAAGCTTTATATTGAATTAGATTTGTATCCTCTGTGTGGTTTCTTTAGTTTATTCTATAGTGTTAAATGATTTTATACATCGAATATGTTTTCTATAAAAAATCTTGAGTATTTCATAAAGGGATTTTTCTTTTCTTTACCCACCACCATGTCTTGTGGTTCTAAAGTGGAATGTTCTTACTTGGTAGTGAAACTTCTCCATATTGACAATAGTCCATACTTGTAAATAGAGTGTGTTTCATATCTTAACAAAATGTGTTGCATAAAAAAAGGAAACTAGTTACAACCATAGAAAATATTCTTGTAAGATGTGTGGTAGAAAATCATACTTACCAAAAGTAGATAGTGATTCTTATTTCTACTAAGATTTTAGCATTTTTTTCAACAAATTTTTTGTAGCATTCTTGAAATCTAAACAATAGCTTGCAATGTTCCTAGTGTACCTCAATAGTTGTATGAAGTTATCAAGCAAAAGAGAGTGGGAGACCTACAACATGCAAAGATAAGGTTATGAGTAACTTCTTAAACTAATGCAAGTACAAACACAAATAGAAAGTATCTTAGCATTCCAATTACCTTAACAAGTTTCTTGCTTCTTCCAATCTAATTGCCATGCTGATTTTCTTTTTTAATAGAGCATATAAATGCACAAAAGGCACAAGAGAAATGGTAAGGAAGAAAGAGGATAAAGGCATGTAGCAATGAAAGACATCTAAAACCCTTACAATCAATAATCCAATTACCTTCATAACTTCTTGCAAAATACATTAAAAGAATAAGACTTTTATATCCCTTAACAATGAAAAGAATAGAGAGGAATGTGCAACGAAAGGGGCAATGGGAAGAGATAAGGAGGCTCATGAATTTTTCTTCTTCATCATCTTCATTCTTCTTCTTCCTTCATTCTCTAATGATATACCACAAACATCCTCTAAAGTGATAGATACCCTTCGACTTTTCAGACTTTTCACACACAATTTCTACTTTATTTATGCATACATAGGATATTAATTATCCTATGCTTTATTTCTCACCACTCCCCCTCAAGCTCAAAATGTGCTTGCAAATACAATACCCCAAGTGCACTCCTAAAATACTCAAGCTTATCCTTACCTAATGCTTTGGTAAAGATGTTCGCGACTTGGTTGTTGGTTTAGACATGTACCACGTCTATCTCTCCATCCATAACCTTCTCTAATGAAGTGGTAGTGCACTTCAATACGCTTTGTCCTTGTGTAGTAGACTAGGTTCTTTGCCAACATGATGCTGCTAATGTTATCATAATATATGATAACTCCACCATCTATCTCTATCCCCATATCACATAGTAACAATCTTAGCCATGTTTGCTCACATGCTGTCAATGCAATACCTCTATACTCTACTTTTGTGCTAGATAGAGCAACTGTAGGTTGCTTCTTCCGGCTCCAACTTACCATGGCTAAACCAAATGAGAATGCATGGCCACTAGTGGATCTCCTATCCATGATACTTTAGCCCAGTCTACATTTGTGTAGCCAAATAATTTAGGCTTGATCCCTTTCTCATAGAACAAGTCAAAGCTAATTGTCTTCTTCACATATCTCAAGACTCTCCTCACCGCATCCAAATGTGACTTGTCTAGTTTCTGAATAAACTAACTAATGACTCCCATTGACTAACTTAAGTCAGGTCTAGTAATCGTTAGGTAGATTAGATTACCAACCATCTTCACGAACATAGTAGCATCTTCCATATATTGGCCATCATCCATCATCTTAATGTTTTGATCCAAAGGCATATCCACTGGCTATCCCTCTAGCATCTCCAATGCGTATTGTCTCTTCACTAGCCAAACTTCATGTGGATTATCAATCACATAAACGCCTCAATAAGCCAAGGTACTTAAGGTTAAACTCCTTGTGTAACCCATGCTTTACTTTAGCTCTCTCTCTCTCTCTCTCTCTCTCTCTCTCTCTCTCTCTCATTTGTAATGATGAGATCCTCGGGATAGATGACCACAACAACTATTTCATCTTCTATATGTCTGACATAAAGTGAATAATCAACCATGCTTTGCTAAAATCCCATGCTACATAATAACTTATCCTCTCACACCAAGCTCTTGATGCTTGCTTCAATCCAAGCAATGTCTTCCTTATTTGCACACATAATGTGGATATTTTGGTGAACATGCCCTTCTGGTTGATCGATGTATACTTCTTTCTCCAATGTACCATTCAAGAAGGGATTCTTTACATCCATTTGGTATCATTTCTAGCCATAGATAAAAGACAATGTAATAATCAGTCTCACTGTAGTCATCTTAGCCATTGGACTAAATGTCTCTTTATAATCCAAACCATACGTTTGAGTATAACCTTTTGTAACTAACCTTGCATTGTATCTCTCCAATGAACCATTAGATTTGCACTTGACTTTATATACCCACTTGTAGTCAATTGGATTCTTTCCATAAGGAAACTCAATTAGATCCCATGTCTTGTTCTTTGTCGATGCATCTATCTCTTCATCCATAGCATTCTTCCAATCTTTATTTCCAACTGCCTCTTGAAAAAAAGTGGGCTCAACATACTGAACATATGATACGATGTATGCATAATCCATATTCATGAAGCCATTATATGCCAATGTATTCAGTGGATACCTCACTCTATCTTATCTCCTTAACTACGGTACACTAGATGGTGTCTCAACTGTTCTTGCATGTGGTGGAACATACTTTCGTGCACTCTTTATCCCTACAGTTCTTACATGTGGTATGCCAAACTCGTCATCCATAGGCTTCTTCCCTTGTGCAATCTCTTCTCTTTTATGCACTCCTCAATCTCCCACACCATGGACTATAACTTCCATTACTTTCTTCATGGTCTTTAGGTCTCCAAACATGTCCACAACATGCTGATTTCTTAGACCATTATTTGCTACAATTTTCTTTACATACCCATCATCATCACTATTCTCATGGATATCCATGTCAATTTCAGCTTTCAAACAATACCAAGACTCATCCTCATTGAATCTCACATCCCTAATGCGAACCTCTTAAGTGATAGGATTGTAACATTTGTAGCCCTTCTTCTCATATGGATACCTATGAAAAATGAATTCAATAGCATTTGGTTTCATCTTCTTCCTCAAATCATGGGATATGTACATAGTATACACAACCAAACACCCTAAGGTATGCAATTGTAGGTGTCTTGCCATACATCTTCTCATATGGAGACATATGATGTGTCACAATTGTAGATGTCATGTTTATGATATGGACTGCAATATGTATTGCCTCAGCCCAATAGGTCAAGGGCATGTGCATATGATTCATCATTGACCTTGCACAATAATCACGTTCTTCCTTTCTGCCACACCATTTTGATGTGGTGTATACATAAAAGTGATTTCTCTTTTGATCCCATGGTCTCTCAAATAGTAAGAGAACTCATTTAATATATATTCTCCACCATTATTTGATCTCAAACATTTAATGTAGCCCCCAAATTGTTTGTCTGCTGCATAGCCTTAAACTCAATGTAAAAAAAAAAGCTTCACTTTTGTATTGCAAAAAAATACACCCATGTCATCCTGCCAAAGTTATCAATCAAAGTGATATAAAACATGTATTTTCCACTCTAAAATGGACCCCAAATGTTGGAATGTATCATTTCTAAAGGATAGTTGCTCACTCTCCTCCTCTTTGGAAACGAGAGTCTAGACTGCTTACAAAATTGATAAGCCTCACACACATGATAATAATTTACATACCCAAACTACGAAAGTCCATGAACCACATGTCTAGCATGTATGAGTTTAAACCTTTGGAAATTCAAATGTCCAATCCTTCTATATCATAGTTTTACATCTTTATCTTGTCCATGCCCTATCTTGACATACTTAGATCTTTGAACTGATGGAAGTTCTTGCATCCAAAGAAAATAACCTACCTTTCTTTTGACCATGAGCAACATTTTGCATTGTGAGTTATATGGTTTGTAGCACTTGAATCAAAACTATTCATCCTCTCTAAATTGGTGTGTCATACTGCCAAGTACATGCTCCATGGTGAAGAGACGATCTCTAGGTGATGAACCACCTCTAGAACCATAGCCATCAATGTTATATCAACATGCATAGTGCCCAAATTGGGTCCTTCCTCAACCCCTAACCATAGCATTTTGCTTGTGGAAGCACTCTCTCTCAAAGTGGCCAAATTTCCCACAATAATGACATGCACTATCTATTTGTGGACCAGAGCATCCTCTACCTCTAGGCATAAAACCATCACATCCAAAGGTACTACGGACTTGTGCAAAGGTGTCTCCACCACCATAAGATGATCCTCAAGCTCTAGATGCGCTACTACGGCCTTGTTGATGATAAAAACACACTATCCTCATTTGATATAGAGACTCCCCTCACAAAAATGGAGGTATCAAGGGACTTGTATCTTGGTCCAAGTCCATTTAGAGTGATAGATACCAAATTATCATCATCAATTGGTGCATTTATTGAAGCAAGATCTTTTGTAACTTATTTTATGACATATAGTCACGAATGCTTCTATTTTTTGGCCATGCACCATGCAACCTCTACGTTAGTTGTATTTTCCTGGTCTTTGTGCATGTGTCATACATCTTTTTAATTATTCCCAAGCATCTTTACAAGTATTTACATTTTAATGTGCATAATTACTATCTTTGAGATACATATAGATATCTAATGTAAGACTTTCTTGTTTTTGCCGATTCAATCCTTGTATGCATTTTTTAAAATCTTTGGTGGGATCATTAAGTAATTCTAGACATGCATCTTCACCTGTAATAAGGTCCTGAAGACCTCTTTCCACCATCAAGAAATTCTCCATATGGTAGGACCATGCACTATAGTTGTCATTCATCAATTTGTCACCTACAATTTGCATAATTTGTGTACTTCTTTACATTATGATGGCTGCAAATTCGGTAAGACCATGTATATATAATGTGCCAAATTAGTATCCAAGCATGCGAACAAAATCAAGTATCAAGCGATCGAACCCAGATCATAAAGCATTCAGAATTTCCAAGAAATGCATATAAATTGAGTTCCACTTCAATGAGTATCATACATATATCCAACTGCTATCATATATACCCATACATCATACCCATATATCAAAGTTGTCTAGCAAGAACCATTGAAAATGGGGTTCAAAGGTTCCCATATGATCCAAAATGCATTAAAACATGGGTCTAAAATTAACCAATTTCCCTACTATTTTTTTGCAAATTTTCATGCTAAGAATGAAATCCATACAAGCTCAACCCACAATAATTTTCATGGAATTTTTCTAACACTTCTCCTTCCAAATTGGCACCCAAAAATGGAATAAAATTGGCATTTTAGTCTTGAACCAAGCTAGTTCAACTTTTACAATATGAATAGTCCAACAACGAACTAGTTTGCAAAATAACTAGACTTGAACCAAGCTAGTTCAACTTTTACAATATGAATAGTCCAACAACGAACCAATTTGCAAAATAACTAGTTCAACCTTTGCTAGTGTAAACACATAAATATTTAGTACAATCTTTCTTTGGTGTAAATAGTTGAGAGGTGGAACTAGTTCAGGACATTTGATAGTGTGAAAGGGGTTTAATTAATTGACGATCAAACGAAGGCTTAGAAAATCCTTAGTGATTAAGCTTTTGGAGTTGAAGAGAACCATTTTTTGGCTATGATTGATGGTCTGAGGCCTCCAATATGTAGTCACCATGGTCATCTCCAATAAAGACACACTTATTTACCACTAGGTTGGAGATAAACCTCAAGGCTCCCTCTAATGGCAATGAGTAATCTCCTCTTTCTTTGTTTATTCCATAAACTCCCTACTTCTTTTTCCCAAGCAGGGGCCTATGCTTCTCAGAAGTAGACCCCTATGATTTTTCTTCACAAGCAAGTCCCTTGCTTAAAGCTGGGCATGAGCTCTCAAGCTAACCCCTTACTTCCAACAACTAATACATAAGCTGATTCGAACTTGTAGACTAAGAAAACCTTGTTCCCATATAGCATATCTATTGAGGAATGTAGTGATAAATTGTAATTTGTCATCAAATTGGATGAAAATGAGGTTGTCGAGGGAGTAAAGATCGAAAGAGTTAATGTAACTTTGATGAAGAGAACCTTACAATTTGATGAGAACAACCCAAGGTTCATGTGTGTTATGTTTTCTTTTGATAAATTATTAAGCATATTTTTATTCATGTGTATTATATGACTTTGTAGCATATCCTTGAGATGCATGTGCATACTTTATAGAAAATTAAAACATCAGAGTTTTGCCCCCATAAGTTATGGAAAATTCACATTGGATAGCATGCGGTGCATACAAAACAAAATTGATCATGGTGGAGGAGTGAATTGTAGCAATCCAATGGTCCAATTGCTATCTTGGTGGTACATAATCATAGTAGTAGATGATGCTCAACTCTCACACAGAAGAAGATAAATGAAAGTGTTGATGAATTGGCTATAGACATGATTGAATTATGTTATGCCACTAAAGGAACATGTTATGATACCTTAAGTGCCAAGGAGAACCATTTGAAGTGACCAAAAACACATATTTGAGAAGGTAGCAAATGGGTTTGAAAAGAGGTAAGATAGTAAGATTAATAATGCACTCAATTGAGTGCAATTCATTATTTAAGAGACAAAGAGAGTGTGTGTATCTATGTGAATGAGTCTTAAAGTTTAAGCACCGTATATTAGAGCTTCACTCTATCTTATTCATTGAGTTTTCAAATCTCTTGCTATGTAGGAAAGATAGCTAGGCCTAAGGTGGCCACAAAGAAGCTTCTTCTTAGAGCCCCATATCGTGTTTAGCTCAATGGAGCACCTATTGGCTCATATGTAATCTTGGACAATGACGCTTCACAACTTACCAATGGACCACCCCCTTCTCAACCTAACTCAACTTCCTCAAGTTAGCATAAGAGGGGTCCGCTTTAGCATCCCCACAAGAAATGCAACTAGAGGCCAGGTACAATGTTCACAAGGGAAATTAGGAAGTATCAACACTCGTTTGATCTCATCATTCCAAAGGCTAGTTTCTCGAGACATGTGCGAGATTGTGTAAGACCTATATTGAATAAAAATAAGGTTTGTTACTTACAATAAGGTAAAAAATATTGCTACGCAGAAGGTACCAAGTGAAGATCCTATGTAGATTACATGTGTTGAGTGTTTCTATGTTATTCCTAATTCTGTGAAATTCAAATCTCAAATTTCATCATTTGTAGTGAAATATTGTATTTTTTCTTTTATGTTTAAATTTGTGAAGACATTTACATTAGAAAAGCCTTATTATCCAATCATGGAGCTTGAAGTTTCTTGGATATATTGGATATCATTCTCTTGCATTGTAGCATTATATGCCTATATAGAGTTAGAATGTTCCTAAGAAGAAGCTATGGAAAAAGATTCTCGAGTATTGACGAGGAATGAGATTAGAATAGAGTAGAGGTAATGCAAAAATGAGTTTGGAGAAGCTAAAATGCCAAAATAATGAGTTACAAGACAAATGCACATAAAGAGAGTGCAAGTTATAAAAACCTTTAAAATATCTCTTAGATCAATATATATATATACATATATATATATATATATACATACATATATATATATATATATATATATATATATATATATATATATATATATATATTTATTTATAATTTTATTAGTTTTGGGGCGACTTAAGAATCCTACTTTTCAAAAAGGCACATCAAGGTGCTGAAAGCAAGAAAAAGGAATTAAAAATGACATTATTAAGGACATATCCTTTGGCTAGAATTGCCTCATGAAGATAAGTTTAGAGGCCCATTTTTACCTTTTTACTATAGGTAGATGAAGTCTGGCCAAATTCCTAGAGAGTCAAATATTACATTTGACCACACGTAGCAATGTTCCATTGGCTTATTCACTAACCTTGTCATTAGTGAACACTAATTACAAGGCTTGTTTTGCCTCAAATTTGATCCTAATGCTTTGGAGCCCATGGGATCTCTCTATATACTCATTGGTCTATGTAAACATTATTCTTGCAATTATTGATCATTATGGATGATATTTATTTGATATTTGATTATTTGATACTTCCTCCTACTATCAAACGGATTGTCAATCATGGATACATGTATCATTATATATTGAGCTTCAATGTTCATGAGTAGTGTGTTCGTTTTGTAGCTTGACAAATCTCACCATTTCTTAGATATCTCTTATGCATAGTTAGCTTATGTACTTGGTTTCCCCTTTGCTTGGGATGTAATTATATATCTGACACTTTAGTTCTCTAACAATATTTGGTACTTGGACTTCCTTGCACACTACTAGTTGTATTGTAAGTCATGTAGCTATCCTAAGTTCCCTAGCTATGGGCACACTTCATTCTGAACATTCACCTATAGTTCACTTATCATTTATTGCACTTCTATGAACAAAATTGCTGAAATTTAATTTTGAGTTAATTTATAGCTAGGAATATATACTTATTTCAAGGACTCTAATGCTTGTACTTTGTGGACATTAATCAATTGAGTTGTTCTTCTCTTGTTGCATTAATTTTTGGATCAATTTTGGGGCTATTTTACAATTATTATAGCAACCCATTATCTCTTTATTTTTTAGTCTATCAGAGTACAATTCATATGGTTATATCTTGGTTGCTTCTTCACTTGGTGCTAGACAATTGATTGATGATCAATCTTCCTTCCCTCATCACTAGGCTACTTGATTCGAGGGCATTATTTCATGTGACTCCACATTGTAGTTGGTTCTATACTTATCATACAATTTTTGGTTCAATATGCCTAGGAGATGATTATGTATGTGATATTGTTGGTGTTGGTGATGTACATTTGTAGTTTTCTACTACTACTCCTTTTGTGTTGCATGATGCACATCATGTAACAACTTTGATCAAAAGTCTTATCTCTGCTAGATAGTTTGATGATGCTAGGGATCATGTTTCCTTTGGTGATTCTATATGGAAAATCATGCTTGGCAATGCCATTTTTGGTCAAGGTGCCAAATTTGGTAGTCTTTATCCTTATCTTGTTTCTAGATCCACTGATCATGTAATGTCTATTATATTGATCTTCCTCATGTATCTCTATAGCATTGCTTGCCTTGGACACATGTCACTCAAAGGAATGAAAGTTTTGACTCATTTGTAGTATCTTCTTACCCTAGACTATTCATGTTTTGATTCTTGTGATCATTGTTAATATGTCAAGTAGACATGTAACACTCATAAGAATTCTAGATCTATATGCATGAGTGAGCCATTGGCTCTTGTTCGTTCAGATAAGCATAGTCCCATGCCTAGTCATGCTAGCTACTTTGTCACATTTATTGATGAATTTTCACATTAAACATGGGCCTATTGTATAAAGAAAAAGTAAGAGGTTTTTACTACTTCAACGCTTTGTTACTTGATTGAGAGCTAGTCTGGGCATTGTGACCGAAACGCATAAGATCTAATAATGGGGGTGAGCAAGTCTCACATGTTTTTGAGTAGTTTTATCATTCTCGAGGGATTAAGTGTAGCTAGCTGCCCCCTATATCCCACCCTATAATGGTGTTGTACACTACAACAAAAAGGCATGTTAGACACACTTTTAGACGCGATTTTTGAATTGAGAGAAAATCTTACGGGCGCGTCTACAAGCCCGTCTATTTGTGCGTCTACCATTTCACGTTTATAGTCACATATATGAGGAAATTCACACGCACCAATAGACGCGCTTTAGACGCGCATATACATGCATGAATACAAGCGCATACGAAAACCAAAATTGTTATTTATTTAATTTATTTTATGCGTCTACAAGCGTGTCTACATGGAAAATTAGACGGGCATATAGACACGTTCATAAACACGCTTTTACAAGCGCCAGTAGACGCAAACGCAAAACCAAAAATCTCCATTTTTAAAAAAGATATTTAGTTTCTTTTTATTAATTTGAATTATATAGCGCGTGTATGAGTGCGTGTACTCTGCATTTTAGACGCGCGTTTTTTGCAATTTAGACGCGCAAATAGACGCGAAGCACAGAATTGGAAAAAAAAAACCAGAGAGTATCATGCTCTCTGGATCCCCCCCCCCCCCCTACATCAAGGGAAAAACACAATGGATCTGAAGGCACGAGAATTGAAAACAAAAATCCATGTATTCATTATATATAAAATGCATTTACATGGGGAGTTTAAGTGCTTGCGACCTAAAGCGTGGCCGCAAGCAGTAGGCTCAAAGATGGATAATAGATATACAAGGAAACAAGGCCATAGAGGAGGTATGGTGCTCCTCTACGAATCTGAAGAAGAAACATCTTCGCTAGCACCGCCATGGCTACTAGTGTCGCTATCCCCCTCCTCGCTATGCTCCACATCGGGGTTGGTCTACACACACAAAAGATCAAGGTTGCTTACGTACAATTGCAAAGAAAAAGTTATAATTAGCTATACTTTTAATGGGAAAGTAAGAAAAACATACCTCCTCTGGCTGTCGAATCCTCATAGCCCGGTTGTATTACTCCTCAGTGATGAGAGCCTTCTCATAGAAGTGAAGCCATGTGGCTACACGGTTATGGCCTCGATGGTAACCTACCTCTTTAGGAGTAGGTATCCTACCAACGATAGTAGTCTGCAAAACAATTATGATATATACAAACAATTATGAGACACAATGTATTAGAATAAATTATATAAAGAATTAAAAGAAATATAAATTTAAAAAAACTAGAAATCAAAATATACTTACAAACTCTGTCTCCCACGACTCTCTGCCGCCCGATCCGTAATGCGACAATCCCATGGTTTCCATTTGGATGCGTTGCGCCTCTGTGTGCTGGCGACTCTTCACTTTCTTTGCTGCTTTCTTCTTGGCTTTCTTTCACTCTATGTGGTGGCAAATAGGTGGTTGGTTATAGGCTCCACACCCCTCCTCCTGTCTCCACAGTGACTCCCTGGCACGTGTCATGAGGTGGGAGCTTTTGTTGTGAAGCAAATCCCTCACTTTTGTGCGTCCCCAATCATCCGAGAATCGCTGACCCTCAGGATTTGGGTACCTCCTATGGACTGCCCTCAACACCTCCTGCCACAAGCCGCTTTTCTGATTCTTGAAGTAAATGAAACAATCTTTATACGTCGCATGCACGACACTCCTCATGTACGCCATTACATCCCTTTCTTCATCATCATGGAAGATGCCACCAGTATCTGTAACTCTATAGTACTGGCGTACATGCTCCTCTATGTGATCTTCTGGTGAGGGTGATCGCTCGCCATCTCCTAGGCAATCCCCACACAAGCCTCGTCCTCCCCCTGGACTCTCCCTCCTCCCTCTCTGTCAACGATCCTCTACCTCGCTGGATGCACGTGCTTCTGCAAATGCACGTGCGTCCGCTGACGCTTGTGCTTCAGCCAATGCATGTACAAGCGCTGCAGGTGGAGTACCTACAATTGGAGTTTGGACATTTGGTGTTTGGGAAGCAGTGCCAAGCAAAGACGTTAGAGGCATTCCAGACATGACGCTGAACACCTCGTCTGCTGTGGGAGAGCGGCCAAGGTGTCTAGTCATCTCTCCCATGAAGTCTTCCTTACTAGGAAAACCTCCAAAAAAAGCATTGACCCCTCTGTTGAACAAGCCCAATGTATCATTTATGCGATCCAAATCTAGGTCATTGCTAGATGAACCAGGATGCGACATCTGCAAATAAAACACAGGAATAAGACAAATTTGCTAAACTGCAATATTGTGTAAACTGTACTATTGTGTAACATATTCGTACAATTCCAAAAAAAAAGTTTGTTTTTTAATCAAAGCTAGCACGTGTATAATCGCATCTGAGATGCAGAATAGACACGTTCTCAGATGCTTCCCTGAAGTCAAACCTTCTGGTCAGAGTACGTGTATATTCGCGTCTGAGATGCAGAATAGACGCGCTCTCAGACGCTTCCCTGAAGTCAAACCTTCTGGTCAGAGCGTATGTATATTCGCGTTTGAGATGCAGAATACATGCACCTAGAGACGCGACTCTAAAGTCAAAGCTTTTGAGCAGAGTGCGTGTATTCTCACGTCAGAGATGCAGAATACATGCGCCTGGAGATGCGACTCTGAAGTCAAAGCTTCTGGGCAGAGCGCGTGTATTCTCGTGTCTGAGATGCAGAATACATGCGCATGGAGACACGACTCTAAAGTCAAAGCTTCTGGGCAGAGCGCATGTATTCTCGCGTCTGAGATGCAGAATACACGTGCTTGGAGACGCGACTGCAGACGCGATGACAACAAACATAGCTGTGCGTCTATGTCTGCCTCTGCACTGAAATCTATACTCACTATCAAACGCGCTAAGTCGGCTGCTCTCAATCTGACAATTGCCATCCATGATTTATTTATGATATAAGAAGTTCAATCATAGATCCTAATACAGAGACAGAGAGAGAGAGAGAGAGAGAGAGAGAGAGAGAGAGAGAGAGAGAGAGAGAGAGAGGACTCACCTTGGGTCTTTGGTGTGGACGGGTGGTGGCGCTGCTTCCTTCCCCTTCTTCCTCTCCTTGGTGAGTTGTTCTCCCTTGATGCTTGCTGCTTGTTGTCTCCTCTCTTTGCTTCTTATTCCTCTTGTTCTCCTCTCTTTTGTTCTCTCTTTATTCCTCTCCTTGGCTTTCTTCTTTCCCCTCTTGTCTCTTTGAAGTGAAAGAAGAGGTGAGTCATGAGGAGGTGAGGCATGAAGAGACTAGTGGAGGTAGACTGCATGTCACCTGAACTTGAGCTTAAAAACGCGCAAAAAATTCAGGAAAGGAAGGCACAGTTTGAAAAGAAATGATTCAAGTATCTTTTGAATTTTGACTTTTGCGTCTATTTTTGCATGTATATGCGCGTCTACGTTTACGTAAATGCGCTTATAGACGCGGAGTTAGACGCGCAAATAGACACAGATTTAGACGCGTAGTTAAACGCAGATATAGACGCGCATTTAGCGCGCTTGCATTTTTATCATGAGTTTTTGTATTTAAGATAAGTTTTGATAGCAAGTTCTTATCATAAGTTTTTATGTATTTATGATAAGTTTTGTGTATTTGAAATTGAGATCTTAGAATAATTAATATGCCTTGAAGTTTTTATGTAAACATATGAATAACAAATTTGATGTTGTCATGAATTAGGTTTAATCATATCGTCGTCATCACCTAGTGCGGTGCATGCTGATGAGTCAACGAGCACATCCTCAAGTGAGGATAAAATATTACGTCTTCATAATCAAGATGCATGGCTATGATGAAAAATTAAATGCATGTGTGATCATTTTCGAGGGTGTATTTTTTTAGCACGTCGAGTTGCAATGTTACACCTCAGCATGTATGGAGAATGGGACCGAGAAAAATCACCGGTATTCATTGTTTTTAACACTACGATTGCTAGTCTATGTTACTCAATATATATCAACGTACATGCAACTCCCTTTTGTGGTTTGGTGCCACATCCTCAGATGCTCCCTCCCAGGCGTCGAGAGGCTGCAAAACGTCAACACGAGGAGGCAGAGTCTTCAAGAAGAGTGGAGATTGATGACCATGATAGTAGCCCTCATTAAATGCCCCATCAAGTTGTAGAGGATGAGATTTTGGACAACATGGTACATGATCTATTTTCGCAACCGGTTCGGGGAGAATGTCACTCTACGAAGCTAGATGACCCACTATATGTAGCATCATCTACTCCGTTGTATGAAGGTTGTACGTACTCTGTTCTTCGTGCGTCCCTCGAGATACTTAACTTGCAAACAATTTATGGATGGAGTAATGTCAGTTTGAATGCGTTATTGAAGTAGGTATCAACTCAGTTTGGCTTATGAATCATAATATTAATTGTTCTATTTTGAAATCAGACACAAATATATGTTGGTGGTTTTTTAACTCTCTTTTAAAAATATATGTAGGTTATTATCACAAATGCTTCCAAAAGGAAACAAATTTCCAACTAAGAGAGAGCAAGCAAGACATTACTTGACATCTCTGGGAGGCCTTGATTATGTCAAGATCCATGCATGTGTCAATGATTGTGTCTTATTTCGTGGGATTCATGAGTTCGCACGAGAGTGTCCTGTTTGTGGCGAATCAAGATATGAAGTGGAGATGAAGTCAATGGATGTGCCTCGTAAGGTTTTGCGACATTTTCCGATTGTTCCACGTATTTAACTTATGTTCAAGTGTAAGTCTATTGGAAAGCTCATGTCATGGCATGTTAGTCATCATTCAAGTGATAGAAAATGGAGGATCCTTGCAGACACACCGGCATGGCAATATATAGACAATTTGTGGCCCATTTTCAAAGAAGAGCTAAGAAATTTGAGATTTGGTTTAGGTATGGATAGAATCAATCCATTTGGCATCAAAAGTACGTCATACAATGTATGGCCAGTGGTATTGGTGAACTATAATATTCCTCCATCCATGGCAATTAAAAAGGGACATGTAATGTTATCCCTTCTGATTCCTGGAAAGTATAAGGTAAAAAACATGGACATTTACTTAGAGCCTTTGATTGAAGAGTTAGAAATGTTATGGGAAGGTATTGAGGTACAAGATACAAGCGCATCTGCATCCTCTAGAGATTTCACGTTGAAGGCCATGTTGTTGTGGACCATGCATGACTTTTCAGGATATGGAGAGTGTTCAGGTACATGTATATAACTCTATATTTAAAATTCAAGACTTGAATCAATCACATGTTATTAATTCACTTGTTTGTTCAGGTTTAACCACATCAGGATATCATGCATGTCCTATTTGTGGTCCCTCTCTAGTTTCCTCTAGGCCGGCACGTTTAAAGAAGGTTATCTATGACAATCATCATCGATTTCTTCCTATTGACCATCCCAAATATGTTCTCCCTACTAATGGAATGACTCCACAATCTCTAACCATTCGAGATTGGAAGGAGAGATGGATTAATGCCGACAGCCACCCTTCACTCGGCATGAGTTGGTAAGAAGTATATTTCTCTCGATTGACTTTAAAATATTTAGCATGATGAATTGTTTACATAATATATTGTTTGTTTGTTAGGTTCTCTATATTTTTTCGTCTTTCGTATTGGACTGAACTCAAGATCAATCACATGTTGGATCCCATGCACATATTAAAAAATGTTGTATCTCCATTGTGGGATCACTTGATAGAGGCTCGTGATTCAGTCAATGTAAGGGAGGATTTATGTAACATTGGTCGCATGAGATGAGCCTGGCCATGCATTGGACCCAGAGGAAAGATTGAGCTACCCCATGCACCTTGGATGTTGTCAAAGAACGAGGAGAAAATAGTGAAGGAACAAATATGTAGTTTTCGAACACCCACATGATCTATGAGATGTCTCAAGGGAGCCTTCATAAAGAAAAAGAAAAGAGGTGTGGAGCAACTATGTGGTTTGAAGTCCCACGATTGGCACAAAATGATTCAAGTAAGGGTATCTCTAACCATGAATATAGTAACTAGTGGAGTAACTATGTGTAAACTTTGGGGTATGATGATTTTTTTCTCAACTAATCATTTGATCTATGAATATTATTTACATTCAATTCGTACTTCCTACTAGCATATCCCATTGTGTATCCAAAGATGTACGTGATATCATTTACAAGATGGGAGAGCTTGTGAGGTGTGTATACATTGTATTTTTTCATTATATATTGCATACATCATGTAGTGAACCTCTTTGAATTTCTACACAAAAAAAAACAATTGTCAAATACATCCTGACAGATACGTGAGCTCGAAGGAAATTGATCCAAACACATTGCAAGATGCTCGAGTATTATCTATTGAGGTGGTTTGTTTAGTGGAGGAAATTTTTCATCGGTCCATTTTGACTACTCAATTACATTTACTCGTACATTTGATTGATGAGATCGCACTTTGTGGGACAGTTCATGCAAGGTGGATGTTTTTTCTTGAGCGCTTCATGAAAACCTTGAAAGATTTTGTGAGGCAAAAAGCACGGCTTGAGGGAAGCATGGCTGAGGGTTGGTTAGTGCAATCATCCCTTGTTTATATCTCTGAATATCTTGCTGAAGTGGACCCCTCTCAACCACGACTATGGAAAGACGATGAAGACTTGAGGATGACCTCTATAATACCTCAAGAAAAAGGAATGAGTAAAGTGCTAACAAAAGAAGAACTTCGTAAGTTAAATAGTTTTTGTGTGCTCAATAGTGATGTGATGAGCAAATGGGTGACACTATATAATGAAGCAAGGACAAGAAGAAAAAGCGAAAGACAAGCATTTCGCACCAGATATGGACGTAATGTCTCATTTCCAGATCATCTAAATGCTCTCCCACGTCATATTGATATAGATTGGTTACATGAGGAAATGGAGAGAATGGAAAAAGAGGAGGAAATTAATATCTCAAGAAGAGTGGGAATACGCACGAGGTTGCTTATCAAAGGTGAGACACTATCAATTAATTTGTTTCTAGTTATATTTTATATAATAAATTGACATGTTTGATCTTAATCTTTTACTACTAGTGCACATTATTCAATGCTATTTGGTGTGAGGGTAAACATATTTGAACTCGACGTATAGATGAAAAGAGAAATACCCAAGATTGTGGTGTCCTTGCTCACTTCGAGGATGCCAATTGTACCATGGAAGGTTATTGTGGCTTGATCCAAGATATTCTGAAGCTTGACTTCAAACGATTCTTTATATATGTACTACATGTGAAGTGGTTTAAAGAAGTGGTAACAAATGGTGAGCATTGCACAATCAGGCGTCATCCAAGTGGTTTTGTAATCATTGACTCTACAAAATTTCACCAAAACAAGAATGACACATTAGTACTACCTCAACAATGCAAGTAGGTATATATGTAAAAGCTAATTTTTTTATATGTATACATGTGATACATATACACAATATAATAAGTATTTAAGTTTCTTGCTTTTGTTTTTCAAATACAAGTTGTGTATCATCCAATGGTATACAATAACCGATGGTGGTATGTCATCCCTATATCTAATAGTTCAAAACCAATATATGGTAATATTACCGACATAGAGATAGCAGATGACAATCCAACAATTAATGATGATGTACATGATGACACCATAATGGATGATATGCGTGATATAGTACAAGATGAACCTCGCGAGGATGTTCAAGGAAACACAGAAGAGGACAATAATGTGGTTGATGATGATGAAGTTATTGAGCAATATAGCAACACATCTGATAGTGGGATAGACTTATTTTTTTCATTACCTCTTGGTAACATAGACCTAGAAGTAGATAGTTTAGCAAGGGCTGATCTCATTGATGATGAGATGGATCATTCACTGTAACATACTTAATTCGCTTAATGATTCAATGTGTATTCTTAATTCTATGGAAAATATCATGCGCACATGTGCATACTCAAGAACCAATAGTCAAGTTTAAAGCTAAATTGAATTTTTCATAATAAAAAGGAAGTATGTTTTATCATCTTCAAGTAGAGAAATTACGAGATATATGCAATGCTTGCTACTAATTGTGTAATAAGGTTTGTGTCGCTTGTCGCTAATTACTTATATTAGGCTTATCAACTGGAGGAATTGCCATTTATTAGAGAGCAATGCAAAAATAATTATTAACTCTGGTTTTCTTATTATATTAAGTCCAATTTCAGGTGGTTAAATAATTACGCTTTTGAAAACGCGTCTATATTCACATCTATTTACGCAGATATATAGACGCAAAATTTGCATCTATTTACATGCTCTTTTACACGCACATATAGACGCAATGTTAGACGCGCAAGACTTTGCGCGTCTAACGTGCGCGTCTATGCCTCGTTTCTGTTGTGGTGGTAGAGCACATGAACAAGATTACTTAGGAGGTAGTCTATAGTATACTTAATCATGCAAGCTTATCTCATATGGTTTGGGTTAAGGCAATTGCAACTGCAATTCACTTGATTAATAGGTCCCCATACACTACTCTTGGTGGTAGAGTGGCAAAGGAGGTATGGTTTGGTAAACTTCCCTCATATGCATATTTGAGTCATTGGATATGAGGCATTCTACCATATTCCCAAAGGCAAGCATAATAAGTTGGATCCAAAATTTGTCAAATGTATCTTCCTTGGATATGATGATGTAGGTGAGATGGACTATCATCTTTGGGATCCACATGCTAGGAAATTTATCTATAATCATGATGTTGTGTTTCATAAGGATAAGTAACATGAGCAAGTGATTGAGGTACCTTCAGTGATCTTTCAGGAGAGGAGCCTCCTATTACCATACACCTAGACCTAGTTAGATAGCTTACAATTACTCTTGATGCTCCAAATGGCCCAGGATTTTCATGTTATGCAAGATCATGTTGATGATGGAAAGAGAGTACAAGATGTATTGACTCCATAGCCAATCATGTGACACTCTATTAGAGCCTCATGTCCTCCAAATATTTATGAGCCCACTATAAATGGCATGGTAATAGGTTCTAATGAGCCTCTTACTCATGAGGAGGCTATACACAGAAGTGATTGTTCATGTAGGGACAGGGCTATGTAGTCTGAGTTTGGATCACTATAGGAGAATCATACTTGGAACTTGGTTTCCTTACCTCATGAAAAATATGTATTGCCATGCAAATGGAGTAGAATTGGTTGCCTTAAGCTAGTATATAAGGCCTAATTAGTTGCAAAGGGTTTTAAATAGGAGAAAGAAGTTGGCTTTGATGAGATCTTCTCTCCTATTGTCAAAATGACTATCCTTTGCTTGGTTTTTGCTTTCGTTGTACAATTAGATATGGACTTGTACTAGATGGATGTTAAGATACTTTTCTTATATGAGGACTTGCATGAGGATATTTATATGTAGCAGCCTAAGTGCTTTGTGGAAAAGGGTAGGGAGCACCTAGTGTGTGTAAGTTCATGAAGAGTCTTTATAAACTTAAGAAGGCACCTAGGGAATGGTATCATAAGTTTGATGCCTTTATGCATTCACAATCTTATACCCATGGCACTATGGATTTGTGTCTTTGCATGAAGAATGCATGTGATTATAGCATTATCATTTTGGTATTACGTGTTGATGATATGCTATTTGGTAGGAGTGCTCATGATGAGCTAGATGCTTTGAAGACTCAGCTAAAGGGAAGTTTTGAGATGAAGGACATGGTGCATGGTTCTCACATAATTGGTATGTACACTATATGCAATCCCTCTAACTACTTATTGTACAAGGTGCACATCTATAGGATATTTAAGCAGTTTCGTATATAGGGTGGCAAGCCCATTGGCACTCCTTTACCTTCCCATGTGAAGTTTAGTTAGGAAGATTGTCACTAGTCAGATATTGAGAGGGATGAGATGGCTAAGATTTCATATGTATCTATGGTGGGTAGCTAATTGATGTATGCCATGATAGCCATCAGTAGACCTAGCATGGCATTTGTAATGGGAGTTGTAGCTCCTTATCTAGAGACTCCTTGCAAGCAATATTTGGGATGTCATGAAGGGTATCATGAGATACCTTAAGGGCACTACAAACTTGTTCCTTTGCTATGGTAGCTAAGATACTAGAGTCGTGGGATACATTGACTCAGATGATCTAGGACATGGAGATTGTAGAAAGTCTATCTTTGACTATGTCTTCATCTTTGCTAGAGATGTTATTTTTTGGATGTGTAGGATGCAAAAATGCACTGCCTTGTCTACTATCGAGATTGAGTATATTATAGCCACTAAGGCTTACAAGGAGGCTTTATAGTTAGAACATCTAGTCGTTGTAGACCTTGGTATCACTTCTATGATTCCTACCTTGCATTCGAATTCTATGAATGTTATCGAGTTGGCACGTGATATGGTCTTTCATGCGAAGACTAAGTGCATGGAGGTGTGTTTTCACTTAATCCAAGAGGTGATTGAGGACAAGCAAATAGAGCTTGGCAAGATCTATATAGATAAGAGTCCTATTAATCTTCTCACTAAAGTCTCCGAGTGGGTTGATATGCCTTCCTTAGGAAGATAATGGGTATAGAATGATATGCTGTATTTTCTCATTTAATTATACTCTTATGTATATTTTATATTTTTTCTCCTTACTTTTGGCACATTCGCCTTTATATGGGAGGTTATCAAGGGCTAAAGGTTACCTATGCCTAGCCACCTATATTTATCTTGTACTTAGCACCTACACACTTGTACACTACCGATGGCAGTCGTCCCCATCAGTGTCATTTTTATTATTTATTATTTACTATGGAACAATAAAGCGAAGGCAAGTCACACATTGTGATTGTTACATTTTTCACTTACTGTTCTTGCTCTCTTGAGTTCAAATCTCCATAATCATAGCTCTTGCTTACACTTGTGCTCTTCTCTTACTCTCACTCCTACTCACCCTTTCATAAAGTATACAAACAATTTAATTTTCTAAAAAAATAGTCCCTAGAAGTAGTCTTTCTAGGCTTGAGTGGATAAAGCGTCCAACTGTTAACTAGATCCATATAAAAGTAGAAAGTTAGGACCTTATCTAATGCATATTGTGGTATCATCATGGGACCTAGTTATCATTCTCGATCACACCTACAAAGACACTAGAAAAACCAAAACCTAAGGTCTTACTACAAATAATCATTTTAACTAATTGCCAATTTGACCATCAAAATTAATGGAGAATTCGATTCCATGCTATCATATTTTTTTAGGAGCTAGTATTTAAGCTCATGATCATTTTGGGACAATTCTAGTACTATGCATAATATCTACATACAACTTCTTCGAAGGTAACTAACACAACTTAATACTAATTGCTTATTATTTACTAAGTGCTTAGTAAGCTACCTTAGCACTTAGTACTTGATAAGTTTTTAAAGTTCCATAACCACAACACCAAAGCATAGTCTGATTCATTAAAAACAACTATTACTAGGTATTGAGCTACTAGATGTGTGTGTGTGTGTAGACACTCCAAATTCAGGTATTACAATCCAAGTTTTTCGAAAGAGAGGGTTTGGCAATTATATAGGCCATCTGAGTACACATTAGTATAAGTCATAAAAAAAGGACTACTCTAGCTATCATTGCTTACCAAGTAACTCACACCAGTACGTGTGTGTGTGTGTGTGTAAAATTTATTACTAGTGGAGTATTTCAAAGATGTGAAAACAAATATCACAAGACACATTAGTTAGCATTACAATAATTGAGAACCCAAAGTTACAATTCATGCTAGTAAACTATTGCAAAGTATATGCTACCAACTATGAGAGACCGTATAGTTAAACTCCTTATACATCCTTATGATTATAAATCTATAAATTGATTAGGATAGTATATGCGGAGGAGTAAGAGAGATTCAAAATATCCACTAACAAGTTGCTCAAAGAGCAATTATAGTCTTTATGTAGCCCTGCTCCAAAGCGCGGTTATGTGAGTGCAGTTGCACTGCACCTCGTATCAACCCGTGAGGCTCTAATCATATTAACCCGCACTCATGTCAACCCGTGAGGCTCTAATCGTATTAACCCGCAAGGCAGTTGGCGCACCAGCTGCTAGTTTCAAAGCAAATGACTAGAGGGCGCTGAGTCGGTCATCCAATCGCCGAAGAGATAAAAGCCGATAGTCCGCCGCCTAGCCTGCATTATTACGCCAACTCCAGCATTACAGCGCACGCAGATAGGACACAGAAGCATGAACAAATCAATCAACACCAATAATACATATGCTCCACGATGTCGAGATGGCACAGTACAGTTGTATATGGCGGCAGAGAGAGAGAAGACTGGTGCGAATGATATCATGCCTCGGCCGTTTAAGAGCTAGACTGCTGCAGGGCTTCATACCATAAAAAGGGTTGCTTCAGTTAATAGCGTGCGCATCGATTTAGTACTCTTGTACTGCAGCGATTTACTTAGATCATGAGTAGGCTGCCTCCGCCGCCATCGAATTGAAGGTCCGGTAAAGTACGTGTGTGGCTGCCTATCGGGCTGAAGTAATGTCAAGGTGCGGGTAATTCATCCATGCAAGCTATCTATCGGCCCTCGCGAGGGTGCAGCACCATCCATGTCCCGTACTGGATAGTCGATCAAACGGAAACATGATGGTTACCATCCTCCGGATTATTGCGCTTTGATGATGAATCTTTAAGCAACCCTATGCTCATCTGGGCATGTCAAGGAAAGGAGAGGGATGTCACTGTGTTTTAGAGAGGAGGGAGATTTACAAGATTATTATGTTTCAAGTGCAATATATACGCTATTGCATTCGCCCCGTATCTTAGGAGACTAACCATGCTAAAACCATTACAAATACACTTGTAGTAAAGAGCTGTCTGTGTGTAGGGCATCGAATTCTACAATAGACAAATGTGAGTTCAGGCTACGGTAGGACCAACTAGGAAGACAATGTTAACAACAAGCATGTATAGTATATACCCATACTGGCAAGCCTTCCAAGAAAAAGACCTCATAAGCATTGAGTGTATCTAGGCTCAAGGCTAAATAGTAAGGGATATAAGACAATGCTACAATGGCAAGCTCAACATATGCGAACATTGATGATGATGGACCGCTTGGTTAGATGGGTCTACATGCCTACACTTAGCATGCTGGTAGTCATTATGATCCTCACATGGCCACTGACTTATCACATTATATTTAGTTTGTTGTACTTATCTACATCTAGTATAGTTATAGCGCCAATCAACTAGTATAGTCAGTTATGTAGTGTTTGACTCAATAGACCACTTTCCTTTATATTGTATCTTATCTATACTTTGTATACATTGTATTGTGTGAGAAAGAAGAAGAAGAAACCAACAAGAAAATGTTTTGGCCTCCATTTCTCTTATTGTGTTTTTGAGTGAGCTTTCTCTTATGTATATGGTGTGTGTTTGGCACAGCAACTCAAACAAGTTCCCCCAACATGTGATTCATGATAGAGGGGACCAAAAAAAGGGGTGAAAATTAAAAGAGAAAGGAGTATAATCTTTGCATGTATGTGTGTGTGCGATATAATGTTCCAAGATGAATTGAACCTCCACCTCATCTCTAAAAATATATCACTAATAAACTTGAAGTTTATTTCCTTCTCACTTCATAACTTAGGCAACTGTCTAAATTACTAAAATAGCAAGCTAGAATATAAACGCCCCAAAAGAGACTAAAGAGGTGTAGAATTCATGGTAGGCAAGAAAATGGACATTGTTGCCTACATTAAAGGCCAAAATGGTAGTTGGTAGATCCAACATTAATATAGAGAGAGAGAGAGAGAGAGAGAGATAACATGTGTGGAGAAGAAGCAAGCATAAGTTTTGTGTGTATGTGTGTGTGTGTAGGCATTTAAGAGAAAAAAGAAGGGAAAGATGGAGTGTAGGAGCATGAGTAAGGTAAGAAGAATAGTCCAAAAAGTGTACTTATGTGTGCACGTACATGCATGCATGTGTGCATGTGCATGTCACTACAAGGGAATGGGGCAATAGCGACGCCGATTAGCGACGGCGGATATCGGCGTCGCTATAGGCGTCGCTATTGGCGTCGCAATTGGCGTCGCTATATGCGACGCAAATAGCGACGTATATAGCGACGCCAATTGCGATGCCGCAGGGAAAAAAAGCGCGGCCGAAACCAGAGCGCCGTTTTCATTTTCTTTTCTTCGCCTTTTGAGAGCGAGAGTGAGGGAGAGAGCGAGGGAGAGAGCCAAGGCTTTGCGAGAGAAGAGGAGGAAGAGACTTGCTGCCGCCGTCGCCGCCGCCGCCGCCACCGCCACCGTCGTTGTTCGCGAAGGAGAGGAGGAGCCCTCGTTGCAAAGAGAAGCCGCCCATGCTCGCTATATCTCATTGGTGAGTCTCCCTCTCTCTTTCTTTTACTTGTTGAAGGTTTAAATCGTTCTCTTTTGTTTGTTTAGGAGAGGAAAAGAAAGAGAAGGAGAGGGAGAGGGAGAGAGAGGGAGAGAAAGAGAGGGAGAGAAAGAGAAAGAGAGGGAGAGTGCATTCTCTCTCTCTCTCTCCCTTTTGCTTGTTTAATGTTTAAATTACTTTCTTCTTTGCTTATTTAGGAGAGGAAATGAGAGAGTAAGAGAGAAAGAGAGGGAGAGGGAGAGGGAGAGGGAAAGAAAGAGAAAGAGAAAGAAAGAGAAAGAGAAATAGAGGGAGAGGGAGAGGGAGGGGGAGGAAATAGGAGAGGGAGAGAAAGAGAAAGAGAGGGAGAAGGAGGGAGAGTGCATTCTCTCTCTCCCTCCCTCTCCCTTTTGCTTGTTTAATGTTTGAATCACTTTATTTTTTGCTTGTTTAGGAGAGGAAATGAGAGAGAAAGAGAGTGAGAGGGAGAGGAAGGGGAAGGAAATAAGAGAGGGATAGAAAGAGAAAGAGAGGGAGAGTGCATTGTATCTCTCCCTCTCCCTTTTGCTTGGAGGATGTTTAAATCACTTTATTTTTTGCTTGTTTAGGAAATGAGAGAGAAAGAGAGATAGAGAGGGAGAGGGAGAAAAAGAGAAAGAGAGGGAGAGGGAGAGGGAGAGGGAGAGGGAGGAAATGAGAGAGGGAGAGAAAGAGGGAGGGGGAGGGAGAGGGAGCGAGGGAGAGGGAGGGAGAGGGAGGGAGAGGGGGAGGGAGGAAATGAGAGAGGGAGAGAAAGAGAACGAGAGGGTGAGGGAGAGGGTGAGAGAAAGAGAGGAAGAGAGGGAGAGGGAGAGAAAGAGAGGGAGAGGGAAAGGAAGGAAATTTAAGATAATAATGGTATGCAATGTGCTTTGCATACGGCCACGTACTTCATCAAAATGAATCCAAAATTATTGTTATAGAAGAAGAAACCCTTAAATTGAGTATAGGATAATTTCTCTCAGGTCTTATGACTATGAGTAGAATTGATTGAAATAAATTTTATTACTATCGTTATAAAATTTCATAGATGACGCGCATTAATTTTAAAATGGATTACTTATACTCAAAGCCGAGATATAACAAAAAATTATCTACCGGGACAAACAAATCGTTGAGCATGATACAAGGCCGAGATATAACATCGGAAAATCTCTCGACTACTATATACAATGCAAGGTTTATGGTCAACTTGCAACTTGACGTACATCTCCATAAAGCTATCCATTTAAGCCTCGTTTGCTGTAATGTAGATAAGATGGCAAACGAAGAAGGTCCTATTGTTCAAGACCGCGAGTCGTATCTTAATCAGCGTGTCCCATGTCCTTGCTCTCAATGCAAGTTGGCAATTAGACGAAAACGCCGATTGTCTATAGAACACGTACGACGATTTGGCGAGTTTCAATCTGAGATCATTGATCAGGCGATTGCAGATTTTCAGCAAACGGTAATTTGAAGTTAGCATTTTTCATGCATTGTACTCTCATGCTAATTGAAAACCATACACAATAAGATTGGGTCTTGTTGGCAAATTTTGTATCCAGGGGGGTGATGTCTCGACCCAAGGGGGAGTGCACCCTTTGCGGCCAATTAGAAGAGTTTGTGGACGTGCGATGGATGGATTGCAGAAGCCAATCGACCATTCGCAAGGCCCATCTATATCGTCAATGCCAGAGGAGACAGACAAACTTCCCGACTTGCCTACAATCTTGGAGCCTGAGATGGAGGCAATGATCGATGCATTGATTCCCATGGATGTTGAGACATCTGACCCGCTTAGAGAGGAAGCATCCATACCATTATATGATGGGTGCCGAGTATCTCGGTTGAAGACATTGCTTGCACTCTTAAGTGTGCAAGCAAAATACAGTTGGAGCGATACAAGTGTGACTGAGTTATTCAGGTACCTTGCACACAGACTTCATTGTTTTTTTTTTAAACAGTATTATTGCAAACATGGATGGATTTTTCAAGGTGTTTTATGATTCTTTCAGGTTATTGAAATATCATATATTGCCACCTGCAAACACCATGCCTGAGTCTCGTGATGATGCACGACATGTTTTACGGAAGCTTGGCATGGACTACAATAACATCCATGCATGTATCAACGACTGCATATTGTTTCGAGATGAATACGAGACTATGGAGACATGTCCAAAGTGTGGTGCTCACAGGTATCGACAGGACTTGCAAGGGCAGACCATCCCTCAAAAAGTCCTCAGACACTTTCCGCTCATCCCCCGCATAAACCACATGTTTCGCACGTCTGCCATGGCAAGCTTGACAACGTGGCATGTGTAGAATAGGTCTACGGATGGAGTGCAACGAATATCAGTAGATTCGTGTGCATGGAGCCACATTGACTCTACCTTCCCAGGCTTTGCGCGAGAGCCAAGGAATCTTCAGCTCGGTCTCGCCATGGATGGTGTGAACCCATTCGGTCTGCGCTCGACTTCTTACAGTGTGTGGCCTATAGTGCTTGTCAACTACAACATTCCTCCATGGCTTTCTACGAAGAAAGGACATCTCATCCTTAGCTTGCTCGTCCCGGGCCGCTACAAAGTAAAAAATATGGACGTGTATCTTCGTCCATTAGTCGATGAGCTTAAGATTTTGTGGGAGGAGGGGGTCACGGTGCAAGATATGAGCAGGCGCGATGGTCGGCGGTCAGCCAACATTCGAGCCATTCTCATGTGGACGATGCATGACTTTTCGGGATTGGGAGAGTGCTCAGGTGAGCAGACCTTTGTTCTTGCCGGTAATATCTATATTTTATTTCATTCAATCAAGTATTCACTAGGTCGTGGATCACCTTGCAGGTCTCGTTACCTCAGGTTATCATGCATGTCCATTGTGTGGGCCACAGTTAGACTCCCGAAGGTCACGAACCATGAAGAAGATGGTATATCAAGGACACGCCGCTTTCTTGCCGGAGGATCATGAACTTAGGGAAGGTTTTCTTGGACGATCTCCAGCACGTATGAACGCTGCAAGCTGGTACGAGCTGAAAATGGTAAACCCGGAATCACATCCAAATGGAATGCGACGGTTCTCAGTTTTCTACGAGTTGCCATATTGGACCCACTTACAGGTCAACCACTTGTTGGATCCCATGCATATTTTCAAAAATGTGGGCAGCTTGCTATGGGACCACATCACAGGAAAGAGAGACACTATAGGGTCACGAATGGATTTAAAGGAGGTAGGTAAGATGGAGGCGCTTTGGCCGCAGTCGAGTGCTGAAGGGGGAGTGCAGCTTCATCGCGCTCCCTGGGTTTTGTCTACCAAAGAAGAGCGCATTGTGAAGCAAGTAATCAAGTCTATCCGCACTCCGACGGGTACGATGCGTTCTCTCAGGTCCGCATTTTCTAAAGATGACCAAATGTCTGGGCTAAAATCCCATGATTGGCATAAGATATGTCAGGTTTGTGAACAGAATGGATTTTAATTAGCGTGGACATTTTGAAATTGTAAAAGTGACCATTATTCTTAATGGTTTCTCATTTGTGGCAGTTTGTCCTACCGATCGCGATCGCGGGATGCCTAACTCCAGAAATTCGCGGGGCCATTTACAAGCTGTCGACTTTGGTGCAATCAATCTCACAAAAAGATATTAAGACGTCCTCTATTGAATCCGCAAGGCGGGGAGCTGTTGAGACGGTCTGTCTCTTTGAGAAATACCTGCCCACTAGCATGCTCACAATACAAGTTCACCTTCTTGTGCATCTTGTGGATGAAGTGGAGATTGCTGGACCTGTCCATACGCGATGGATGTTCTTCCTGGAGCGCTTCATGAAAACCCTGAAAGGCTTTGTGCGACAACGAGCTCGTCCGGAAGGTAGCATGGCGGAAGGTTGGTTGGTGTCAGAGGCGTTAGTCCATATCTCACAATGGCTACCAACGGTGGAACCAGACAATGAAATGCTATGGACGCTGAAGGACGATGACAGGCTGACTGGAGATGTGGTGGTTGGAAATGGGGTAGAAAAAAGAATGGATGCCTCAATGGAAGAGAAGGTGAATCGCTTTTATATGTTGCACCATGCCTCCATGGAGACGTGGCTCGCCAAGTGCCAGATTGCAAGGCAAGATCGAGAGGAAGCGCGAGCTGAATTCCGACGCAGTACGCGTCACCGACCGATTCGATATCCCGAAGGCATGGAGGAGATGCCGCGGTTTATGTCAACACGATGGTTGCATGGAGCCTTGATCGCAGCATCCAGCGAAGGGACAGAGGTCTCAATGGAGGAGTGGGAGTTCTCGAGGGGATGTAGTCCAAAGGTAATGAGGGGTTTAGAATGTGTCGTATCTAAATTTGTTTGCTACATCTAATTTGAGTGTTTCAATGTGCAGTACAAAATATATAGTGCAGCGTGATCGCGCGGACGGCATTTTCGGGTGGAGCGTATTGACAAAATGCACTCCACAATGGACTGTGGTGTCATGGCAAGGTTTGAGCAAGAGAGCCGGCGACGAGCAACGGATCCGAATACGGTTGTGGATGAGATGGAGTATTTTGGGAATTTACAAAGTATTATTACGGTGGATTACCGTAGCTTCTCCATGATAATATTCAATGTGCAGTGGTTCAAAGTGGTACTTGGAGGAGCTGGCGCAACAGTTCGACGAGGTCCATCTGGATTTCTCGAAATAGATTCTGAAAAAAAATGGATGGATTTGCGCGACACCTTTGTGTTGCCGGCACATTGTGAACATGTACAACTAGTCATTTGCTTGCTAATTGTAATACGACATGGTTTATGTCACAATGGTTTGAAGACGGTTTGTAAGTGTTTGTGAACAAGTAATCTTCTATCCAAATCCCCGACAACCTCGATGGTGGTATGTTATACCTTCAGCTCCTCGAGATGCGAGAGTATACGATCAAAGCGATGTTCCAGGCATAGATGAAGAAAATATGCAAATAGAGGGATCGAAATTACAAGGGGTGGAGGCCACCGCAAGCTTGGAGCCCGCATCGGCTAACAATGATGGAAATACAGAAGTCGTAGAATTTTTTGAGAACGAGGCAGACTCGTTCTTTTGTGGTGACATGTCTATCGACCTTCCAGTGTATGCAGAGTTGTGTCAGGAGATTAACATGGGACCATAGAATACTTCATTCTTGGAGAATTGTATTACTCAATTCGTTGTTTAGATCTTCCATAAAGGTAGATAAGATATGCATTTTAAGAGGGATTTTTCAAAAATGATTTATATTAATGTGCTTTGTATAGTTTAAATTGATTATTTTAACATTATTTTTTATCTGTGCAGGTATCGACATTTTTAGGATGAGTCGAGGGATGAGCGATGAGGAGTTTCAGGAGATGATGGCACGTATGTCTCCAGATCAGCTCGCGAGATTCAGAGAGATAGCAGATCAGGAGCTGTCTCGTTCTTCGTCAGGGCGCTCTGCTAGATCAGCTTCAGCGCGATCAGATGCTTCAGCTTCGAGCAGACGATCTCGACGCTCGCGACTTGGGCCAGAGGGAGGGACTGCGACTGCAGGAGGATCAGGGGGGTGCTGCTGTGGAGACACGGATGCGGTGTCTCCGTCTCGTCGTTCAGCTGGAGCTCGGTCACCTCCAGGATTTGTCACACCTGTGGGGACGTCCACTCCAGTTACTCCGGCTTTTGCGCAGCCGTCGGCAGATGTCACGCCTTTTGGTGGCACTCCTTTTGGTGGCACCCCCTCTAGTGGCACCCCTTTGAGTGGCACTCCGGGAGAGGGTACCCCCGTCGGTACACCGGATGTTCAGGGGTCTCCTGGATATGCCCAGGAGCGTGGATGGAGATGGGAGAGGGCCCATACAAGGCACACTCCTAGGGATTATGGATACCTAGTGGATGGCAGGTCATGAGCCATCATCATGAATGATGAGGGGAGGAGGGTGATGGCTCGCATGAGGGAGTTGTGCCAACAAGTTTTTCATATGTATTTATAGACTCACTAGATGGATAACATTTTAAAAGATGTTTCTTTAAGAAATCTTCTTTTAGATTGCCCAAGCACGCCTTAGTGGTCCATCGAGAAACGAATCTAAGCGTCGCTATGCCCAACACTCCCACGGAATGTTCATGACTGAACCCACTAGGATCGACCTAAAATCTGGGTTCCTGGTGGTCAAGGTCTCCTGAGAGCATTCTAGCATTAGGTCCTGGATATCCTACTTTACATAGAGATACCTAAGCCGAAGTAGACCCATGCCGCACTTGGTTCAAGGAGAATGGGAAATGAGAGGGATATATCGCTCAACCTCTCTGCCCCCTTAGGGCATAGTCCCATTCCGGTCCCCTAAAACAGCACGAATCGGGTTCTAACCTAGCACTACCTAAAGGTTAAACGACGGTAAAATCTTATAAGAAGCCTCCCAGTTCTCTAGGACCACCCTTCCATAGGACAGACCCATCGGGGACTCTGTCCACCTGTTTCCCTTGATAGCTTTAGTTTTCTAATTAGGTCCTATCATATTTATGTGTGACATTTAAAAACAGCTTCCTTAATTAAGCCTTTTAGGAAACAGGGTTTATTTGCGTAATTTACAGCACAAACACGAATATAGAGCAAGCAATCCTTTTGACAAACAAGTTCCTTAACTTATTTTCCATTTAATCATTGTCTCCTGCCCATATAGGAGAATTGTGTATCTCTTCTGTCCAAATCACATAGCACCATAATTTCCATCCAGTATCTAGAATAGGATCTTCCAATTCCCTAGACGTTGGTGTCACGGCAGTCTACAACTCTGTTCCGGACTACAACTCCCCAAGCGACCTAGGAGTGAGACACACTTTCCATGGTTGGCCTTTTTACCTCAACTACAACGCAACAATCAATTGAGTGTAAAAGCATTTAGGTCGTTGTTTGATCAACCAACAAAACAATTGTACTCTTTTCCAAACATTGCAGGAATAGTCGCCATAACCTTTCCATTGCATATTTGCTCTCCCCCTTGGGATCATGAGCGGTTCTACGTTAAATTTACTTAGCACACCCTTGTTTCAACTAATGCATATGTTAAGGTTTCAAACATTGTACAAGACATAAGTTCTAATAGGCACTTACGATGGTTGATAACCTAGCCTTCTTCCCAACAAGTACAAAAGCATCAGTCTTTCCCTTGACTTAGGGTTTCCTAATCCTTGAGTTCTTCATTTGCCCTAGAGTTGTTGTTGCATTTAGCTCAACCCCGAATAGGATTGATAAACATAGAAACTATCGGGCGGATCTCAAGGCGTCCTAGTGTTAGTCCTAAGTAAACCTTGGTATATCTGTTGAGCCTCAGGTCAAGCAAACTCACTCCCCTCAAGGAGTTCTCCCATTTCGATCGAGATTTAAGGCAAACAATCTACTAGCAACAAAGTATATCTCAAAATCCTTGACATAAACCAAAGCAATTTCATTTGAATGCTTTACAAGGAATGATATAGTCCATAGGCTTCTTCTCCCAGGGAGTGTAATTACTTTAGGGATTAATACATAGGTTATGGGTTTATCAATTGGTTCCAAGAATAATATTGCCAACTTTGAAGCCCAGACCAACCTATTTCTAGTAGTAATCACGATCCAACCAGCTTATTAATGTGATAACCTACTAAATAAGTTAGATAGCACCTGCAAAGCTTGTGATGTGGGAGGAACAGGCGTTACATTGCAATTAGATGCTTTGGGTCCGAAGTGCTCCTCTTGGGTTCCATGCATGTCCCTCTCCTGGCACTTTGACTTTAAATGCTTTGATCATCAACTCTTTAAGCTAAGGCTTTAATAGCCCCAAAGATCTCTCTCTCTTTCTCCCCCTCTCTCCCCCTCTCTCTCTCTCTCTCTCTCTCTCTCTCTCTCTCTCTCTCTCTCTCTCTCTCTCTCTCTCTCTCTCTCTCTCTCTCTCTCTCTCTCTCTCGTTTCCCTCTTCTTCTTCTTCTTCTTCTTCTTCTTCTTCTTCTTCTCCTCCTCTCTCTTCTCACCTCTCTTCTTTCTTTTTCTTCATCTTCTCTCTCTTCTTGCCTTTCTTCCTTCCTGCTCCTCCTCCTCCTCTTCTTCTCTCTTCTCACTTCTTCTTCTTCTTCTTCTTCTTCTTCTTCTTCTTCTTCTTCTTCTTCTTCTTCTTCTTCTTCTTCTTCTTCTTCTTCTTCTCATCTCTCTTCTTCCTCTCCCGCTCTCTCTCTCTCTCTCTCTCTCTCTCTCTCTCTCTCTCTCTCTCTCTCTCTCTCTCTCTCTCTCTCTCTCTCTCTCTCTCTCTCTCTCTCTCTCTCTCTCTCCATGCCTGTGCAGCAGCAGATCGAGACCTTCCAGGCCAGAGGGGGGTATTATAATGGGGAGGGAGGAGTGTTATGGGGGGGTGATGGGGACCCATTCCTCCACTTGGACGGCTAGAGTGGGGCTACCACCATGCAATCTACCCCTCCTCCCTCGTTATGATCATCTTCTTCCTCCACTTTGTCCTCGTCAGCTTTCGTCGGCTTCCTCCCGGCTTGGCATCATCATCAACCTCGTTCCTCTCGCCACCTGTTCGGCGGTGGCTGGGAGAAATAAAAAAATTTAAACTAATTTTATTTAAAATTGTAGGGGGTGTTCATATGGGGGGTATTACATCCTCTCCCCCTTAGAGAACTCGAGATGTCCTCATCTCAAAAGAACTGGGGAAGACAAGCATTAATGGGGCTTAAGGCCTGTGGTTAGGATCCACCATGCGTCCGTTGTGCTACTTGTAATGAATCAAGTAGTGCAACTCATATTATTGCAATTAATCATAGATACAAGAGTAGGATTTATTCCAATACAAGTTGTATTACATGTTGATAAAATTTCTAGGTTTTTTTGTTAAGAAACACATATCTAAAGCTAGTTAGCTATGGTGGATGGAAATCAAACATACGATACATGATTAAAATGAGAAATTGTAACTCAAGTGAATAAGGTTCCAATATATATTAGCTTGGACTCATAAACACAATCTTGAGTAACTCAAAATGATTGTACCATATCATTGAAATGAGTGTCAAGTACATGCCTTTATAACTTTATGGATAGTACCACTTTTCTTCTTTGTGCTCATGGGATTTTGGACAACTCTTCCTAGAGCTTCTAGAGCATACATCTTTGTCATATCTCTCATACAAAGCCACTTATGGGCAAGCATCATTTGCTATTCTCAACACCCCCCCTCAAATGATGAGTTCCTACACCTGCTGGCATTTGCCCCCCTACATGCGGACATGGACCAGGAGACTAGATCTTTGGCAGCCTTAGTTAGGTCAAGCTTGAAACTTTACATTTTCGGTAGGGTTTATTACATCCACTATGGGAAGCATGACCCACTAAGGGAAAATTCTTTGTTGTCAGCAACGGAAATAATTTCTTGATCTTTTGCTTCTTTGGCAACCTTTGGTAATATCCTCGATCTTCTTGGTCTTCCTAGACTTCTTTATCTTGGCTTTTGTTGTGCTTCTTATCCCTTTTGTCGATATGTGGTACGTGCTTTTCACCCCAGTCTTCTTGACACAATCTTTTTGTTCAATGCTTTTGTGATGCATATACACAGGTACATTGCTTTGACGTTGTAGGTGTTTCATGAGTCTTAATATGGGCTTTTGCCACATCCTTTACATGTGCCCACCCCAAACCTGCATTTGGGAATGTAGAAGTCGCACCAGTCATGAACTTCAAGATAAATTCTGAGCTTGTATTCATGGTTTGCTATAAAATCCTTCCCACAACCATTGCTGGATTTATTGTCACCAGATCTAAGCCATGTTCCTTTGAGAACTTCCAAGCCTCAGCTTCTGCTAGTGTTTTTGATAGCATATACCATGCATTTGATGGATGATAGTGTTTTGAGTTGCTAAAAAAGCTCTCATCGACAACATCTTCTAGCTTTCTTGTTGGATTATAAACTACTGCAGCTGTGGATGATGATAAGACAACCCTTTTTACAAATGAAGCTTTTGCACAGGCCCTCAGTACATTCAATGTTCCCTTTATTTTTGGATCAAGCAGTTCTTTCTATGGATCCATTGTGTTAAAGAAAAAAAGGAAAAGCTGTGTGGAAAACTCCAACACACCTCGGTCCAACGATAGCAAGGCTGCGGCTAACATGTACGTGAAGCGACAAGTCTTGAAATACGGTGACATCGGATCTTCCAGATAGCTAAAAACAATGTGCCGCAATTCAACCGCATCTTTTACCTTTGAAACTACCTCTGAGTAGACCTTGCTGGATGTATGTTTCCATGTTGTTGCAAGTTGACAAGATGGGCATACATGCCTCCTGCTTTACTAATCAGGTGTTTATGGCTCCCATGCTCTACAACCTGCCCACCTTGCAAGACAACAATATCACCAAACCCCTCTCTCTCAATGGTGAGTATTTCATTTCCATGTGTCTATGAGCTATTGGCTAGCTACTAGCATTTTAACAAACTTTGAAGTATCAATGTGCATGTGGAAGGTTATACTTCAATTTGGGGCTCATAGAATTGGAGTTGATGTTAGAGCCATTGTCAATGCTTCATAAGCATATTGAGATTCTTTGATCCATTCAAAGACAATCAACAATTTGTCTAGGGATTGAGTGATCAATGCATAGTTGAACACAAATCATCAGTAGTATCTCGTGTGGCTGAGAAAGCACTAAACTCCATTGTAGTTTGTTGGTGGTGATAAGTCAACAATAACTCTATCTTTCAAGAAGTCAATTACAATTCCTTTATTGAAAACTATTTGTCCTAGGATACAACCATGATTTAGCCAAAATTGACACTTTAAGGGGTTGTATTACCTACAATGCTCAAAAACTACTCTAAGCTTTTCTAGATGCTCTACCTAGTTGGCATGCATGCAAAGATCATCCATAAACACCTCCAATTATTTGTAGAGCATGTCCTTAAAGACATTACATATGAACCATTTAAAAGCAAAAAGCATATTAGTTATCCAAAGGGAATCATTATTATGTAAACACTTCCCATTCAGTGGTGGTGAATGCTATTTTATGCCTATCATTTAGACAAACTAGCACTTGGTTGTAGCCTAAAAATTTGTCAAGAAAGCTATAAGTCTCCTTTCTTATAACTCTTTGCAGCATGTACTTTGTGTAGGGAAATGGATAATTGTCTCTTTGTTGCTACATTTGAACCTTTTGTAATTCATGAATACTTTGATCTTTCCGTTTCTCTTCAACACAATGATAATAGGTGAAACCTAGTATATGTGCTCAATTTCATAAATGAATTCTATGTTTAGGAGTTTGTCTATTTCCTCATTCATAGAAAGCAAATATTTAGGATTCATTGCATATGTTCTATGGACTAGCAAATACACCTCTATATTCTTCCAAGAGATTTGCAAGGGTTTTTTCCTCATTTTGGTAAGGTCATCAATGAAAGATAAGTCAATTTTGATGCCCTCGTTGGCTAAATTGACTTCCTTTACCTTAGCGTGGGTCCCTCTATCAACTTACTAGTCTACCCTTGATGCTTAGCTCCTAGCAACACCACAATTTTTTCTCCTTTCTTAAACTTAGCAAAACATGTGGGAAGATCCTAGGGTTTTTTATGTTTCTCATCTTCTCAGTCCTTGGTGGTCCTTCTTCTTCTCTCCTTTACTTTTTGTGCCTTAGGTGGATTGGCAGGTCCCCCTTGGTACATCAAGCTATGTAGGTTGCTTAAAAAATGCCATAAAACACAAAAACTAATGAGATTTTTTGTGGGGTTGATTTCCAAATTTGATTTATAGTTGCATCCTTCAATAGATGAGGCCATTTTAGCCACCAACAATCATAACTCAAGTTCAACTCCAACCTCATATAGTGCTAGACTATGAGCTATGCGCTTGCTCATAGTCTAGCACCTCAAGGTACTCAAGCCAAGTCTATCTTGACTATTCCATCAACAAGAATCACATGCACTTCTTTGGTCTTAGAGTCTACAATGATTTTCTCTATTGTATGCCCATTGGTGTCATATTCGATTGTACCATTTTCATTGTTTGAGGCTTCTCCCTTAGATCTACAATTGTTGTAAGCACTTTCAATGCCCACTTTATTAGAAGATTTCATTGTCAAAAAGTCGATTGTGATCGAGAGTATTGCTTTTATCTAGAAGGGCCTAATTATGTAGGAGGTTTAGGTCCTGCACCTTGCTCCACTTCCATTTTTTAGCATCCAAGAGTTCCTCTAGGGGTTTCAAATTAATATTAGGATTGTTATGAAATTCCTTCAAAAACTCTAAGATGCTCACAAGTTCTACTTGATTGTTATAGGTCACATGAGGAGTCACATTTTCACTTTGTAAAACCATGGATCTAGAACATGGCTTGAGGCGGAAGCTATGGAGGTTGGAAGAGAAAGAGTGAGTTCATGAAGACACTAACATGACTGACTGTTGCACAAGTGAATTAGGTTCCAAGATGGAAGCTTGGACTCATAAACACAATGTTGTGTATAGATTGACAATGACACCACAGAGACTTTACTGAAGAACAAAAGTACTATGACATTGCGTTAGAAAAGAGAGCAAGTACAATGCTTTATAGGAAAGTAGATGGTAGCACTTCTCCTACTATGCTTATGGGATTCTAGTCCTGAGCCCACACTGCTCCATACAAAGAGGCTAAGTAGGTGTGATTGCAGAAATCTCAACACACTTTGCACGAGAATGAAAATTGGTATTGAAGGAAGTTTGAGGTGTCTACCATCCTATCTTGCTTTTCTGCATCACTTGCTCTATCAACCAGCTAGTTTGTAGTCATTGTCATTGGCTGAAAAGGAAGTCTATGGTTGCAAGAATGTGCATCCAATCTCGCCCTCATCTCATCAAGACGAGGGATGTGCTCTTTGAGCAAACCGTACTTGGTGTGATTTTAGATTCTCCTTTTCAACATAGCCAATATAACATCTAGGTCAACTAGTGAGGACTTCCATATGTCCATCTCAATTCTAATTGCCTCCATCCAATTACTAAAGAACATTAGGCAGTTGCCCCAATCCTTAACTTTACACATGTTCCTCATCCACAATTTTGGCAACGTGATATCGCAATCAAATCCCTTCATGACTATAAAGGTCTTTAAGGATTGGATACATAAAATCTTAATTGGCTTGCTCTTCAACACCCCAAAAAGGACTCACTTTCATTTCATTGTCCAATGTAATATTAAACCAAGTCATTTCCATAGGTGAGTTGCCCCGATCTTGTAAAATTATATGGTTCAGGATTCTAACGCCTACCCTAGTGTTAGCAATTCTCTTTCTAGTCATGTCACCCAAGGCTACAACTAGGAGGATTGCATGTATTTTTGTTCCTTCCTAGAAGGCATTGACTTGCATGATTTCTAACATGAGGTTTAGAGTTAGGCTTGATATCTCTCTTTCAACATCATGACCTTGTATGATGCCTACTTTTGATTGTATTGGTCCTTCTATCCATTCTTTTAGCACTTTTCAAAGTGCATGGTTTTGTTTTAGCAAATGTTTGAATGGCAAAGAGACTCGTATTATTGAGGTTAGAGAGGCCAAGAGGTTGGCACTCAATCCTACATGCTTATGCTATCTAATGCTTTTTTCCATGGCTCTATCTTCATGAGCCAGATTGTTGCTTCACTCTTGGTTAGGTTCCTTAGGCATTTGATTTCCCTTAGATTCAATAATGTACATGAGCGATGATGGTAGGCTCATGCTCAAAAGGTCATGTAGCTGACTTTTTTTACACGAGTTCTGTATCCTAGAGTTACACGTGTGCTTTCCTCACCCTACTCACCTTTTCCACTATCTCCAATTGTTCGTTTGGATTAAGATAGTCTCTAGCCTTTGCATTCCCCTTTTATGTTGTTATTGGAGTACATGTTTCTACATTCACATTAGGGATTTGTTTTCCCTTAACATTGTAGCATTGCCTACTTTTTTAGGGTCAATTTTCTCCTACTTTCTTTTTTCTCTTCTTTTGGTTCTTCTTTCCGATGCAGAATGCATCTAGGCTACTAGATCTTTATATTGAGATGCCAACTATTTTTCTTGGGCTTTAGTCATTACATTCAAGGGTTTTGGAGTGGCATTGTCATCTTGGGATTACACATTAAAAAGTACAAGTGGTATATAAGGCATGATGGTTGAACTAGTGGAGGGTTTCTATCTAGGGCAATCGTCTTATAAATGCATCACACACCACTCTAGACATATCTACCTTGTCTTTGTTAACAAGTTTTCTCTTGGGGCACCTCAACCAGATATGTCATAGGTGACCAATAGATGAGAGGTTCCTTTGCTCCCCCAATTTCTCCGACCACTTCCCCTCCCCAAATCCATCATTAGAGCTGCTCTAAAGTCCACAAGGGTAGGGTATCCCTCCTTGTCATAAGTGACATGTAAGGTTTGTCTTCTAGTGCCTCTTCCACAAAGTGCAAGGGTGCATTGCGAGGTGGATTAGTGAGATGATGATTCTCAGTGATCTAGGTACTCTTATTCGATTGAAATCCACCCTAGGCTTGTGGGTCTTTTGTCATTAGGTGCTAAAAGCACTAGTGGAGCTCCCCTTCCATAGTTGAGTGGTCTATACATATGATAGAGGGGCCATGGATAGTCTTATGGATAGGAAAACCTCATAGGAAATGAACAGAGCATGGCTTAACATTCATATATCTTGAAATTTGTGAAAGTGCATGGATGGGGATTGGAATAATCTACTAGAAGGTGGTTCTAGCCACAATAAATACAATATACATGTGGTCTCATAGGTCTCTTCATTGCACCCTAAACCTTCACAAGCTCTAGCCATTTCTCTGATATCCGTGCCTTTCCCTTCTTGCACATCCAAGAGAATATTTCAATATCTTGGGAGATCTTTTTGACTCTAGAGTTATGTGCCATTGCTTTATATCGAATCTCCCAATTAAGAGATGAACTGCTTGGCATTGGCAAATATTCAATGTATCCATACACATAGTTGGTCTAAGGGGGGGAGGGGGAAACATATGATGCATAACATACAACAATATTACATTTGCTTTAAAAATCCAAGGTGTGATCAGCATAAATAATCTCTACAAATTCTTTATGAATGTCCTAGTAAGTATCACTCAAACATTCCATAAGCTGCCACTCAAAACTTATTCATGGAAAGTAGTATGTAGGCAATAATCCACTATTTGTTACTTGGACTAAGAGAATACAAAGATATATATTTGCATAAATTATTCAACCTGAAACCTATAGTGTATTTATGGAGGAATGTGCTTGCTTGGACTCAAGTACATATCCCTAGCCATGTAAACATGTTGAACATAAGTAAACTATCCTTGAGATATAGCTTTGAGAGTAGCAATATATATCTTCCAATTATATTATATATCCTCTCATTTCTCTTTTTCACCTTGTGGGAATCCTTACACTATGTCGGCATGGTAACCCAATAGTTAACGGTAAAGGTCTTGGGTGCTCAAGTTCCATATACACTTTTGTCATAGATAATGCAAGAGTTTATGGAACAAGAAGGATGCCATCTAAAATTGACGAAAGCACAAATAATGTGCAAAGAAAGAAACTCAAAGAGAAGGTCAAGACGAAAATCAAGAAAGCTTAGAACAAATCAGTATGGGAATCAAAGATAATATTATAGTTAGGCCTCCTAATTTCCAAAACATTTGGTAAAAACTTCACACCACCTTTATCATATCTTTTGACAAACTTTTTCAATAAATAGAACCATTAGGAAACAAAAAACATGTTTGACTTTCAAGGTTCCAACTAAGAAAGAGGAGAGAATTATGAAGTGAACTTTACTATCTCCAAGTAGAGGAGACAAGAATACCATATTCTTGTACATTCAACAAACTCTCTTTCGCTCTTTTTTTTAATTTGAGGATTAGTAAAGGTCCCTTTTTTGAAAAATTTTGCCCTAATGATGGGTTGGGGGGACTTTTCATCCATGGCAACTTGAGGTAAGCCTCACCAAAAACATGTGGAGTTTATTCAAAGAGGATGAGGATAAAGGAGGTTTATAACTATAATGATAGTAGATAGGGAAAACTATTGGGATCGTCACTATCATCAATGTGAACACACACACACACACAGAGGGCTTGTTTCTATCTCCCTAAATCTCAAGTCTCTTGACCCTCTCATATATCCACCTCCGCATGTTGGCTAATACTAGCAGTCACCCTCTCGGGAATCCATCTACACCTGCTAGTTACTTGAAGCCAAAAATAAAAGAATATAGAGCACTAACCAATACCCAAGTAGCTAACTAGAACTCCCACTAGAATACACCATGCATCTCAAGTTTCAAAGAATAATAATGTAAAGGAAAATGCCTATATAGACTAAACCATAGATATGATCTATGTAAATCTTACAACATCACAACTTTTGTGACCAAGATCATCATACATGGTGTATAAGGATGTATCCATGTTACAATTCACTCCTTGATGAATCAGATGTCTACCACCCCAAGAAAATGACTCCTTGGCAAGGTCTTCTTCTTTGGGAACAATGGAAACAAAGCAACTCTCCACATCTAATATGATTGCACATCCATATTCAAAAACTTCATCCCAAAAAATGCACTTTACCTAAGGCATATATATCAAGAGCATCAACATCACAATCCTCTACAAATCTAAGCTATGTGGGCAAGTAGAAATCCTTAGATCATGTTTGGATCATATTTGAGGAGTTCTCACTCTAAGACACTTCCAAGCAACAAGGTCTCACACTCCACAATTCACTTCCACACCTCCTTGAGTAGACTTTGGCATGATCACACACAACCTTTGTAACATCAAACGTTTCAAAAAATCCATAACACAAGGTCTCCAATTGACTTGAATACCCTTTGCAAGAAATCTTAGCTTGCACCAGTAGCTCCACTTCTTTGTACCTTTGTGTTCACAAGTCCTCCGCAAATGTGCAAAAGCATAATTCTTTGCCTTCTGTATCTCATGATCTTGCTCTTTTTCACCTTGCACCTTTGTCTTGTGAGAAGCCCTCTACTCATCACCTTGAGTGAGAGAGACACACCACAATCTTGTAGCATCTACCTTTATACTTCTTTACCACCTCTTTCTTCCATGACTAATTTTCTTCTTTGTAAGTTTTGAGGCTTGATACTCTCCTCTTTCATGGCAACACCCATATGATAACATAATAACTCGGAGGTTAGCTTTTATGTTTACTTTATTATCCTCACCTCCATATATGGTAGTGATGCTATGCTTTTTCTTTCCAAAATAAATTGTACTAATCGTCACAATGATATTATAGCTTTTGCTAATGCTTATAATCCACATGGTCACACTTTTTATTTAGGTGGTCATGCCACATATATTGACCTATCAACTTGGCCACCATGGGCAAGCCCATCATGCCACCTTTTCCATACCATGGGGCACACACCCAAGACTATTCTTTTTCCGTACCCTAACATCCCACTAACCTTGCAACTTATACCAAATGATCCATCATCTTATGGTCCAAATTGACCTTATAGGCATCTTATTTGGCATTTCATGATGTCCCATATGTCTTTGTGATGATGCACTTTCTCTTGATCTCAAGGTATTGAGGCCTTAATCCTCACACCAACCATAGTATTGCATAAACTCAAAACATCAAAATAAAGACTCATGGATCCAAGTAGAACCCTGCTAACTGGGAGAGAAAACCCTAAAACTTTTTCCCACAAAAGCACAAAGAACCTAATTGCTAAGCATCCTGCCTAGATGCACAAAACCAATTGTTTTGTTGCTCAACATAGCAAATTCTATGTGGAATCATCCACATCCTTAGTCCAACTTAGGGTCTCACAACATTGATAGCCACCACCTTGGTCTTTTACCCATTGCCTGCTAGCCACCACTCTTAGGCAATCATTTGCAATGACTTAAAGCTTCAAAGTTCACGTGGCCCCACATGGGCATTTAGACATAGCCACCCCATCCTCAATCATGAATAGAACCTCATGATACCCTTGCAAGAAGTCCAAGTGCACCTTCTATAAAGCCGTTAATAAAGTTTATTAACAAATAAGTTGGATAGGATCTTAAAGGTTGTTAGGTTATCGATAAGCTTGTTTTAATAATAATTTAGATTGTGAAGGGGAGGAAGATATTGGAAGAGGTCATGTGTTTTTATAGTAAGGTGCACTTCATTGTAGAAGTTGATTGCCTATAGACCAAAGCTAGAATTCCAAGATGTGCTACTTAATTGAAGCCTTGAAAATGGGTGTTCAATCCATTCTAGAATTTCTATAGAGCACATAGTCAATTATTAATCATTATTTGGAAGATTAAGCAAAACAAAGATCTTAATTAGGTCTCCTACTTAGGATAGTTCTAAGGAAAAAAGGATGGGAAACAAAGATCTTAATTAGGAAAAAAGGACCTTATTAAACCATGAGAAGACTAAGCTTCAAGTGGATTTCAACCAACTAGAAAAAAAAATTCATACTACATACTATTTGACCCCATTCTAGTCTCCCAATTTGATGAGTACCTTTAGAAATCAAAAAATCTATACATAGATCATGTCTTATTCTTTTGGAGTTTAAACCATCCATTTTATGAAGCATGTAAGTACAATGGATCAAACAAATATTCCCTTAACACTAGGTCGATTCCCCACCTTAAAGAGCTAGGGAATCTCTTAAATACTACTAATGAGTTCAATTGATTTACTTACCATAAGAGCTTAACTCTTGGTCCAAAGTAAAATCTCTAGTTCAAACAATTTGAACTAGCTAGGACTTAATCATGGTCATGTCTAAGCTAATGAAATTAAAGAGTGGAATAAGAACAAACCCTTAGGAAGGATAAGTTAGAAAAACCCTAGTTGATCATCAAAACAATTTGTGTGATTTAGAATAACAACTAAAGACTAGTGTATCTCCTCAAAGACTTGAAGTTGCCTTAAGATCATATGCCAATTATTATTGCTTCATAAGAGGACAAATAAAAGATGAGATCAATAAGACCCATGTTTTGTTAAGGCTAAAATATAGGAAGACCCAGTTAGTTAGATCTCTTATAAGGTTGGTGCCCATTCCTAACAAAGATGTAACCATTATAAACTATTGCCAAGAAACTTAAGTCATTAAAAGCCAACAACTAATTATTTAAATCTAAGTGAATGCTTAGAAGACACAAACAAAATATGAAAACTACCCAACACACTTCAAGTGGGAATTGAGCAATCCCAAGTTGTGAATTTAGTAATCCTTCCAATATATGGTTCTTTGAAATTGATCCTTCCACGTTTCATGTTAACATCTCAACCCCAAAGGGTACAATGTTTCTAAAACTAGATTACCTAGGTTGACCTATAATGTATGTAGGTTAGATCTAAACCATGCACTTTACGAATTAGTTTAGAGACCACAAAACTTCCATAGAGCTACTAGTGGTCTAATATGTAGTTCATATGGGTCTATCACACTACCACTTTATTTCCATGAGCTTTGTTTCCTCTAGCAATCCTTATTGCATATCACTTTGTATTTCAATATTATCAAGATGAAACCATTAAGATAGAGTTAGACCTAGAGCTTTTCTTAAAGGATCATGCATGGGACTAGGGGCATGCTATTGATTCGTGCTATATAAAGGGATTCATGGCTCTATCATCATCAGCTTGGATATTTTTTTAATGCTTTGTCTCTCTTGGAGATCTTGATAACTTCTCTAGATGTAGCCTAAGCCTTGGGCTTATGATGGAGTGGCTCACATTTGGCAAGAGTGTAGCTAGCTAGAATTTTGGTTCATTACATGAATCAATGCAAGCTAGTTGTCAAATTTTGAACTCTTTTACTACTTATTTTTGACACATTAGGCACCTCATAGTAAGAAGATGTCATTCTTTTAGTACATATTAAAATAAAAAATTATCATGTCACAAAAGTCATCTATCCTTGTCTCTTCCCCCTAAAATGACTAGATCAAATGCAACATGACAACATGCAACCTAAAGAATCTGGTAGAGGAACTTGAGTGATTTTAGATTTCTTTGAACAAGATCTAGTTTTTATACAAGTGATAGACATTACACATGGAGCCAAAGATTATGTCTATACTTGGGCTCAGAGGCTTGTATAAGGTGGAGCCATATATCTTGTCTACATTTATACCTAGAGGCATTCTTAGAAGTTGAGAATCTCCTAAAGGTAGCACAACAATTGATTAATGTCATGCGTCAAAGGAGTACATTAAAAAAGTTTAAACCACAATCTAAGGTGCCTCAAACATTAGCTATTGTGAATTCAACTCCTATGTTATGAATACAAAGCCATGTTTTCCTTACACATTTTAATGCTTGCACACCTAGCGCTAATAGTCTACGAGTAAATGTTAGAATAAATTTCTCTCAATAACTAATTTGACGAGGTGTTATTTCTCTGGTAGGAAAATTCAATTGAATTTAGCAAAACTATAAATAGACTTGTTGATTCTAATCCAACTTCCCTTGCTTTGGTAAAAGTTAAGCAACAAAAGATGATTATGTTGAACTCATCACAATAAGATTCATGATGTCATGATTCTATTTCTAACCACGTTTCAAGGATTACATTTGTGGAATTGAAAGAGAATAATCTTGCAACAACTAGATAGATATCTGCGTCCATAAGTGAGCCCATCAATACCAACTCTTGTGGTCTTGAAATTAATAATGAGAATGTACATGCTACTCACACCAATGGGGATCTTACTTTTGTTGTTGGTTGAGCCAAGTCAAAATCCACCCACCTTTAGATGCAAATTGTACATTGTAAATAGTAGAATGATCATTACAACTAGCTAAGATCATGAAACATCTCATGACATAACAATGTCTCTAGTAGGGAGCACTTGAAGGGAATATTGCTAGCAGTAAGAGTAGTGAAGAAGGTGAAGATTGAGTTGCCTTCAAAAGAGCCCTTGTTCTTGAACTATGGTGTATTGTTATGTAACAAATGAAAAGGAATTCTTCACTCCTCCTCAATATCAAAAAGAGTAGAACCCATTTTGCAATCATGAGCCGACTCAAAACTTCCATTGGAGGTGGAGAAAAGGAGCTTGATAAGGATAGAGAAAGTATGATGAGTGTAGAAGAAGAGAGCTTATTTCTTCCAGCAATATGTTCCAAGAATCTTGTTAGTTTTTATAATAAGAAACCTCATTAACAAATCCCACTTTGGGAATGCCTCCACACCAAGAAGGCTAAATTATGAGACTGCCCATCAAGATACCCTAAATTAGCACACGTTTTTCTCTAAATGTGACCCAAGATAAACCCCAACTAAGCTTAGCAAAAAATAATTGGAAGATGCCTTAGTGGTCTATGAGGTTAATTTCACAATTTTGTCCATAAGACTCAACTAATTAGAAGTGACATGGCTAGAATTGAATCTAGGAAAGGCAAAAAAAAATATTAAATAAATTTCCTAGCTAATTTTAATGGATCTAGATCCAAACTTTGAAGCCAATTGAATAGATTAACAATAGTAGATGGATGCTATAGTAACTCTTAGTGTTAAAGGCTTGGATAACCTATCACTTGAGGGGTGTGGGATGCATAGCCTACTCTAAGAGGAGTCTCAATTGCCAAGGTCCACTAAATCAATGATAGAATAGTTTATTCAGAAACTAGACAAGTCACATTTGGATGCGGTGAGGAGAGTCTTGAGATATGTGAAGAAGACAATTAGCTTTGACTTGTTCTATGAGAAAGGGATCAAGCCTAAATTATTTGGCTACACAAATGTAGACTGGGCTAAAGTATCATGGATAGGAGATCCACTAGTGGCCATGCATTCTCATTTGGTTTAGCCATGGTAAGTTGGAGCCGGAAGAAGCAACCTACAGTTGCTCTATCTAGCACAAAAGTAGAGTATAGAGGTATTGCATTGACAGCATGTGAGCAAACATGGCTAAGATTGTTACTATGTGATATGGGGATAGAGATAGATGGTGGAGTTATCATATATTATGATAACATTAGCAGCATCATGTTGGCAAAGAACCTAGTCTACTACACAAGGACAAAGCGTATTGAAGTGCACTACCACTTCATTAGAGAAGGTTATGGATGGAGAGATAGACGTGGTACATGTCTAAACCAACAACCAAGTCGCGAACATCTTTACCAAAGCATTAGGTAAGGATAAGCTTGAGTATTTTAGGAGTGCACTTGGGGTATTGTATTTGCAAGCACATTTTGAGCTTGAGGGGGAGTGGTGAGAAATAAAGCATAGGATAATTAATATCCTATGTATGCATAAATAAAGTAGAAATTGTGTGTGAAAAGTCTGAAAAGTCGAAGGGTATCTATCACTTTAGAGGATGTTTGTGGTATATCATTAGAGAATGAAGGAAGAAGAAGAATGAAGATGATGAAGAAGAAAAATTCATGAGCCTCCTTATCTCTTCCCATTGCCCCTTTCGTTGCACATTCCTCTCTATTCTTTTCATTGTTAAGGGATATAAAAGTATTATTCTTTTAATGTATTTTGCAAGAAGTTATGAAGGTAATTGGATTATTGATTGTAAGGGTTTTAGATGTCTTTCATTGCTACATGCCTTTATCCTCTTTCTTCCTTACCATTTCTCTTGTGCCTTTTGTGCATTTATATGCTCTATTAAAAAAGAAAATCAGCATGGCAATTAGATTGGAAGAAGCAAGAAACTTGTTAAGGTAATTGGAATGCTAAGATACTTTCTATTTGTGTTTGTACTTGCATTAGTTTAAGAAGTTACTCATAACCTTATCTTTGCATGTTGTAGGTCTCCCACTCTCTTTTGCTTGATAACTTCATACAACTATTGAGGTACACTAGGAACATTGCAAGCTATTGTTTAGATTTCAAGAATGCTACAAAAAATTTGTTGAAAAAAATGCTAAAATCTTAGTAGAAATAAGAATCACTATCTACTTTTGGTAAGTATGATTTTCTACCACACATCTTACAAGAATATTTTCTATGGTTGTAACTAGTTTCCTTTTTTTATGCAACACATTTTGTTAAGATATGAAACACACTCTATTTACAAGTATGGACTATTGTCAATATGGAATACACAAGATATGGAGAAGTTTCACTACCAAGTAAGAACATTCCACTTTAGAACCACAAGACATGGTGGTGGGTAAAGAAAAGAAAAATCCCTTTATGAAATACTCAAGATTTTTTATAGAAAACATATTCGATGTATAAAATCATTTAACACTATAGAATAAACTAAAGAAACCACACAGAGGATACAAATCTAATTCAATATAAAGCTTCTTATTAGTATAATGACTTTGTACAAGACGTGATTCTAATTACATTATTATTTAGAGAGGTCACTTAAATAACCTTTTGTATTAACAATCAAGATTGCATAATACATATGATTTTATTCTTTTATATTGCTCAGAGGTTAATCGAAAAGTTATATTATTATTATTATTATTTCTTCCCCATACCGCTTATTTCGACTAGTCTATGCCTTCTCTCACAAGTTTTAACTCATCAAACTATTTTTTTCTCTAGTCGTACTTTTAATTGTGATGAAGTTCTATTCCATTATATCATCCAAGTCTACTTCTATATCATCCAAGCCTAGATATATGATAAAGTTCTCTCTCTCTCTCTCTCTCTCTCTCTCTCTCTCTCTCTCTCTCTCTCTCTCTCTCTCTCTCTCTCTCTCTCTCTCTCTGACCCTACAATGCACAAGGATGGAATTTGAAATCCTCAAAACAACCCCATGTGTGTTGTAGGATTTGAGTTGTTCAAGAACACAATGAGTGCTTCAATGGTGACTTCCTAGCTCAATTTTATCAATTCTTAGGTTATCTTTCAAGGGTTTGTGGATGCCAAAATGTAACTCAAGCTAACAACTTGCAAGCTCAAGTGTTAAGAAACTTCACAACTCTAGAAAGCTTTGGAGCATGGCATCCAAAATAAGCAAGACTAGGTAACAAGTCTTCTCAAGCCTAGGTGTGTAGGATATATGTCAAGCACTCAAGATCCATATTCAAGATTATATCTACATGGGCCCAAGGTAAGATCTACACATGTCTTCCCTTTAAGGCATTATATCAATGCTCAAAGTAACCCCAAGTTGCTTCCCTTCTAGATATTGTGCCAATGTTGAAAAACATCCATGGTGATTCTACAGAAGATGTTATGCTAATGTTACAAAAACACTCCAAGGTGGACACACTCTTAGGTCCTCTCTCTCTCTCTCTCTCTCTCTCTCTCTCTCTCTCTCTCTCTCTCTAATCTAACTGCTAATGCTCCTCCGTGAATCAAGAGTTGATGCGAAGACTCGGGCAGAAGGCCAAGGACTAATCAAATTAGGTGTTTTGGAATGTCAATACATCATTTGGTCGAGTACCTGGACTATGACCCTCGGCCTATGGAGACATGCTCTGAGGGGCCATACGTGGAGCATCACTCTACTGCAACACAAAGTCATTGTATGTAGCGATTGGATAAAAACATTCAAACATGGCATAATTTGTTAAGATTTTGTCGAAAGTTGGTGCTTTGGAAAATGTTATCATTGTGGCAATTATTGTTTTGGATCCCTTCATCAAAAGCCTTTCAAAGCCTTCTAAAAGTGGGATGTTGTTATCATGGCCAAGCAAAAACATAGATAGTACATGTTAAGTGGTAGAAATAGGGTCTCTAACTAAAAGGGGAGCCACTATTACATACCTGAAAAAAAGGTCAATTCACCTCAAATGATTGCCACGAATCTTAGTATGAGAAAGAGCTCCCGAAATAATCGAACCACATATAATTGAGACTATCAAATAGTAAGCATAGTAGGGGTGATAGTATACTGCCTTGTAGGACCTCGAAGGATACTTAAAGTCTTACCTCCCCTACCTGGCCCATCACAGGGAAATATTAACCGTGTCTTTTCTGTGATTCTATTGGGGCATGAATGGAATAAAGAACTAAAATTCCTTTTGGGTGAAGTCAAAATTCATGATTGGTTTTTATACATAATAAATAAAATTATTCCTTCCTGTTAACTCAAAAAAACTAAATGTAACTGAAAAGCTAATAAAAGGACTAACTAACCACACACACACACACACACACACACACACACACACACACACACACACACACACACACACACACACACACACACACACACACACACACACACACATGCGTGCATGCACACACAAAACTAAAGTTTATTGTGGCCTCATGAGGCATGGCTTCTTGGAAAAGAACATAAAGCCATAAGTAATACTTGTTACTCAAGTGCTTTTTGTAGCAAGGAGAAATGTCAAGTTCCCATTTGTCATATACTAATTTTTGTATTGAGAGGAATGTCATGTACACTCTAGAGGACATCTATCATTCATATATAAAGTAATACCTTCATAATAAAGAGAAAAATAGGGATGGCATGATTGGAGTATAATTCTATCATTTATTAGGATATGGGCCAACTAAATCAATGATAGAATGGTCTCAAGTAAATTTTTGGTATAGCCTTTCACATGGATAAGGCAAGGCTAGAAGATAAATTTGAGCAAGCAATCTTCTCTACTCATAGGAATAAGGCAAGGCTAGAACATAAATTTGAGCAAGCAATCTTCTCTACTCGTATAAATAAGACTTGTAAAGACATTTTAATTGAGTGAAAATAGGCCACAAAATTGTGTTAGATATCGGTCAATGGGGAGGTCGCTCAACTAAAATGTCTTTGCAAGTCTCATTTCTACAAGGAGAACATATTAATTACTCAAATTTATGTTCCAACATCACCTCGTCCATATGAAAGGCTATACCAAAGGTTTCCTTAAAAACATTTGGAGTTGATTGATCAAGGGGGTGTGAAAAACACGGATCTAGAGCATGGCAGCTATGGATGTTGGAAGATGAAGACTAGATTCATGATGACATAGACAATGATTAGACTCTTTGTTACACAAGTGAATTAGGTTCCAAGATGGAAGCTTGGACTCATAAACACAATCTTGTGTAATGGACAATGACACTTGACAAAGACACTAACTGAAAGAGATAGGTATCGTGACATTTTTTTCATTGAAATAAGGACCAAGTAGAAGCTTATATAGTTTTCTAGCTATTCCCCTCTCCTCACAGTGCTTATGGGATACAGAGCACATTTACCTACAACATACATCATTTTTCTATTTCTTAACACCCCCCCTAAAATGATGAGTCCCTACACTTGTTGGCTTCCCCCCCCCCCCCCCCTATATGGTGACATGGCCCGGGATACTAGCACATAGGCAGCCTAATCAAGTTAAAGCTTGAAACTTTACATCTTTGGCAAGGATTTTTATAAAGAAAATCTACTAAGGGAAAAAACATATAAAAGATACAATCAAAATTCTTTAGAACAATCTGTCAAAGTTGTTGATGGTAGCGGAAGTATCTTCTTCTTCTTCTTTATTCATGAACTGGTTTTGGTGGTGATCATTATGCATCTGTTGTGCTCTTTTCTTATGGAAACATTCACTGGCTGTATGGCCAGTCTTGCCACAGTAATGACATATAATCCAATCCTTGTTGTTGTTGGTGTTGAGTCCTCGACCATGGCCTTTTTCTCCATAATTGCCCTTGGTATACAAGATACTATCTTTGATGGTGTGTTCCTTTGCATCCTTGCTTTTAACTTTGCTTTCTCCATCAAGTAGTGAGTGCTCAATATCTTTAAGTGAGAGACTTGGAACATTACTTAGGGTGGACACAAGATTCTCATAAGTGAGAGACTTGGAACATTACTTAGGGTGGACACAAGATTCTCATATGGATCCTTATTTACACGTGCAAGTAGTATGGCTATTGCTTCATCTTCATCAATATTCTTCTTAAGAGTTGCAAGCTGGGTTTTCAAGCTCTTGAACTTGTTAATGTGTATGGTCATGGAAGCACTATCTTTTATATCCAATTTATAAAATTGCACGAGTAATTTTATCTTTGAATTCTTTCCTTGGGTACCAAAGATCCTATCAAGTTCCTCCCAAGGAGTTCTAGCATCTCTGATGCTAGAGATATAATGTAGCACATCATCACTTAGTCCCCACGCAATGATGCCTAGCTCCTTGTTATTCATCTTCTTCCATTCTTTGGTTTTTGGTGGAGCTACTGTAAGGATCTCACTTTCTGAATCTTCTTTTCCACCATATGCATCACCTTCATTATCTTCAAAGAGATCCCAGAGGTCTTTCCTCTCATGAGGTGGTACATGGTCTTTTCCTTCCAGGCATGAAATCCTTCTCCATTGAACTTTGCTATTTGTTCAAGCTCTGCCATTTTTTATTAGCAGCGAATTAGCCAGCAAAAGATTTGTACCTCAATGTGTCAAGAGACATAAGATTATTAGTGTTTAATAGCACTACATGAAAATTAAAAAATACTATCTTGGAGCTCAATGTCGGATGTTGATGCTTGATCTTCTTCTTGCTTGTTGTTGATTTATGTTAAAAGACACGGATCTAAAGCATGGCTATGGCGGATGGAAGATGAAGATTAAGCTCATGATGACATAGACAAGACTTGAATTGTTACACAAGTGAATTAGGTTCCAAGATGGAAGCCTACACTCATAAACACAATCTTATGTAATGGAAAATGACACTTGACAAAGACACTAACTGAAAGAGAAATGTATCATGATATTTTTTTCATTGAAATAAGGACCAAGTACAAGCTTATATAGCTTTCCATCTGTTCCACTCTCCTGGCAATGCTTATGGGATACAGAGCACCTTTTCGTGTAGCATACATCATTTGCCTATTTCTAAACAGGGGGCACTAGTACTAGTCCTCTTTTGTTATTTGAGTTCCCTATAACTATCCAAATTATGCCCAAATAAGGACACTATAGAAAAAAAATTGTGTAAAACATGTGGACCAAACCACAATCTCAAAATATTTGTAGTTATTAACCAATTGGCTATCTATGTGCATTTCACCCTAAACGCAGTGCACACACACACACACACACACTCTCTCTCTCTCTCTCTCTCTCTCTCTCTCTCTCTATATATATATATATATATATATATATATATATATATATATATATATATATATATATATATATATATATATTAGCTCCATCTACCTTCCTCTATCTATCTCTAGATACACCCTCCACTAGTAATCCTCTCTCTTCCTCTTGCTATCTTCCTACCTCCTATCAACTCACTAGATTTTTGCCCCCTCCATGTCACTCTACCTCTATCCCTAACTAGAATGGAGCTTTTATGCCCATTTTGAAATGTGCATTACTATAAACTCTTGCAACAAAAAAAGAGAGGGAATGATGAGTTTGAGAATCACAATTCATTAAAATATTTTGGCATTTTTGAGCATGTTTGTGATGAGAGGGGTATTAAGCATGAACAAGGCCATTGAGAAAAGATTCTGCAGTATGCTTAGTCAGGCAAGCTTACTACAACATTTTTAGGATGAGGCCATTACTACTATCGTACATTTGATTTAAAAAATTGGACTTGCATGAGGATATCTATATGCAATAGCCTAAGGGATTTATGGAAAAGGGAAGGAAACACCTAGTATGCAAGTTGAGAAAGAGCCTTTATGGTCTTAAGTGGGCACCTAGGGAATGGTACCATAAGTTCAATGCTTTCATGCATTCACAGGGATACATTTTTAGTGATATGAATCCGTGTATGTACACAAAGAAGACTCGTGATGGCAATCTTATTATCTTGGTACTTTATGTCCATGATATATTGATTGGGAATAATTAAAAAGATGTATGACACATGCACAAAGACCAGGAAAATACAACTAACGTAGAGGTTGCATGGTGCATGGCCAAAAAATAGAAGCATTCGTGACTATATGTCATAAAATAAGTTACAAAAGATCTTGCTTCAATAAATGCACCAATTGATGATGATAATTTGGTATCTATCACTCTAAATGGACTTGGACCAAGATACAAGTCCCTTGATACCTCCATTTTTGTGAGGGGAGTCTCTATATCAAATGAGGATAGTGTGTTTTTATCATCAACAAGGCCGTAGTAGCGCATCTAGAGCTTGAGGATCATCTTATGGTGGTGGAGACACCTTTGCACAAGTCCGTAGTACCTTTGGATGTGATGGTTTTATGCCTAGAGGTAGAGGATGCTCTGGTCCACAAATAGATAGTGCATGTCATTATTGTGGGAAATTTGGCCACTTTGAGAGAGAGTGCTTCCACAAGCAAAATGCTATGGTTAGGGGTTGAGGAAGGACCCAATTTGGGCACTATGCATGTTGATATAACATTGATGGCTATGGTTCTAGAGGTGGTTCATCACCTAGAGATCGTCTCTTCACCATGGAGCATGTACTTGGCAGTATGACACACCAATTTAGAGAGGATGACTAGTTTTGATTCAAGTGCTACAAACCATATAACTCACAATGAAAAATGTTGCTCATGGTCAAAAGAAAGGTAGGTTATTTTCTTTGGATGCAAGAACTTCCATCAGTTCAAAGATCTAAGTATGTCAAGATAGGGCATGGACAAGATAAAGATGTAAAACTATGATATAGAAGGATTGGACATTTGAATTTCCAAAGGTTTAAACTCATACATGCTAGACATGTGGTTCATGGACTTTCGTAGTTTGGGTATGTAAATTATTATCATGTGTGTGAGGCTTATCAATTTTGTAAGCAGTCTAGACTCTCGTTTCCAAAGAGGAGGAGAGTGAGCAACTATCCTTTAGAAATGATACATTCCAACATTTGGGGTCCATTTTAGAGTGGAAAATACATGTTTTATATCACTTTGATTGATAACTTTGGCAGGATGACATGGGTGTATTTTTTTGCAATACAAAAGTGAAGCTTTTTTTTTTACATTGAGTTTAAGGCTATGCAGCAAACAAACAATTTGGGGGCTACATTAAATGTTTGAGATCAAATAATGGTGGAGAATATATATTAAATGAGTTCTCTTACTATTTGAGAGACCATGGGATCAAAAGAGAAATCACTTTTATGTATACACCACATCAAAATGGTGTGGCAGAAAGGAAGAACGTGATTATTGTGCAAGGTCAATGATGAATCATATGCACATGCCCTTGACCTATTGGGCTGAGGCAATACATATTGCAGTCCATATCATAAACATGACATCTACAATTGTGACACATCATATGTCTCCATATGAGAAGATGTATGGCAAGACACCTACAATTGCATACCTTAGGGTGTTTGGTTGTGTATACTATGTACATATCCCATGATTTGAGGAAGAAGATGAAACCAAATGCTATTGAATGCATTTTTCATAGGTATCCATATGAGAAGAAGGGCTACAAATGTTACAATCCTATCACTTAAGAGGTTCGCATTAGGGATGTGAGATTCAATGAGGATGAGTCTTGGTATTGTTTGAAAGCTGAAATTGACATGGATATCCATGAGAATAGTGATGATGATGGGTATGTAAAGAAAATTGTAGCAAATAATGGTCTAAGAAATCAGCATGTTGTGGACATGTTTGGAGACCTAAAGACCATGAAGAAAGTAATGGAAGTTATAGTCCATGGTGTGGGAGATTGAGGAGTGCATAAAAGAGAAGAGATTGCACAAGGGAAGAAGCCTATGGATGACGAGTTTGGCATACCACATGTAAGAACTGTAGGGATAAAGAGTGCACGAAAGTATGTTCCACCACATGCAAGAACAGTTGAGACACCATCTAGTGTACCGTAGTTAAGGAGATAAGATAGAGTGAGGTATCCACTGAATACATTGGCATATAATGGCTTCATGAATATGGATTATGCATACATCGTATCATATGTTCAGTATGTTGAGCCCACTTTTTTTCAAGAGGCAGTTGGAAATAAAGATTGGAAGAATGCTATGGATGAAGAGATAGATGCATCGACAAAGAACAAGACATGGGATCTAATTGAGTTTCCTTATGGAAAGAATCCAATTGACTACAAGTGGGTATATAAAGTCAAGTGCAAATCTAATGGTTCATTGGAGAGATACAATGCAAGGTTAGTTACAAAAGGTTATACTCAAACGTATGGTTTGGATTATAAAGAGACATTTAGTCCAATGGCTAAGATGACTACAGTGAGACTGATTATTACATTGTCTTTTATCTATGGCTAGAAATTATACCAAATGGATGTAAAGAATGCCTTCTTGAATGGTACATTGGAGAAAGAAGTATACATCGATCAACCAGAAGGGCATGTTCACCAAAATATCCACATTATGTGTGCAAATAAGGAAGACATTGCTTGGATTGAAGCAAGCATCAAGAGCTTGGTGTGAGAGGATAAGTTATTATGTAGCATGGGATTTTAGCAAAGCATGGTTGATTATTCACTTTATGTCAGACATATAGAAGATGAAATAGTTGTTGTGGTCATCTATCCCGAGGATCTCATCATTACAAATGAGAGAGAGAGAGAGAGAGAGAGAGAGAGAGAGAGAGAGAGAGAGCGCTAAAGGAAAGCATGGGTTACACAAGGAGTTTAACCTTAAGTACCTTGGCTTATTGAGGCGTTTATGTGATTGATAATCCACATGAAGTTTGGCTAGTGAAGAGACAATACGCATTGGAGATGCTAGAGGGATAGCCAGTGGATATGCCTTTGGATCAAAACATTAAGATGATGGATGATGGCCAATATATGGAAGATGCTACTATGTTCGTGAAGATGGTTGGTAATCTAATCTACCTAACGATTACTAGACCTGACTTAAGTTAGTCAATGGGAGTCATTAGTTAGTTTATTCAGAAACTAGACAAGTCACATTTGGATGCGGTGAGGAGAGTCTTGAGATATGTGAAGAAGACAATTAGCTTTGACTTGTTCTATGAGAAAGGGATCAAGCCTAAATTATCCACCCAAAATAGGTACATCGGATTGTAGAGCCATTAGAGCTTGGATTTTGGGCATTGGTACTCACTTGGAATGTATTTTGAAACCCAAAAGAGGCTAGAAATGATGTATGATAGCAAGGTTTGATTGTCACATTGGGTTCAGATAAGCTTATGTATGAGTTTTGAAAGCTAGGGGTCATCTTAAGCTCAAGGTCTGCCTATGATTGACAAGCATAAGGATAGCTTGTTGAAAGTAGAGAGTCTTCTTGTGTAAGGAGTAGGGGCCTTACCATGTCTGTTATTATAGAGAGAGAGAGAAGAGAAGAGAGAGTTGCCTTGAGATTGCTTATGGTTAATAGAGCTTGAAGCTCTAAGCGCATTTTCATGGAAAAGAGGATATTGATGGTGCAATAAATCCTATTGTCACATGTAGGAGGCTTGTTGCAATTCACATCATCAATGGATGGCATAGTTGCAAATGATCAAGCTAAATTTTTTTCCCTAATAATTGTAGGCCTTAGCTACAAAGGCTTAAATCAAACACTCTTTCACACTAATACATCCAGTGAATTGGCTATTTGAATAAAATGGCTTTCATACTTCATGGAGGGTTGAACTAGATATTTTGAAATTGGTTCATTGTTGGTTTTTTTCATATTGTAGATAAAAGAACTAGTTGTTTTGAAGCACAAAGGTAGGTTTCCATGTGAATTTTGGGTGGCTATTTGAAGCCCAAAAAATTGTCAAAAATTCAAAAAAAAATAGCGATTTGAGCTTAGTTTGGACTTTATGTCCGGTATAAACAATTGTAAAAAGATAGTAGGAAAATCAATCAATTTTTGACTCATATTTTGGTGCTTTTTACATCATACAGACACTATATGAGCCTTGTTTTCATTGATTCTCACTAGATAGCCAATGTTTGACACATGGACATGATGTATGGCTGCAGTGACAATAGTTGGACACATGTATGGACATGATGTATGGGTGCATGTGACAATAGTTGGACATCATGTGTGGACATGATGTATGGGTGCATGTGACAATAGTTGGACACATGTATGGTAGCTACAGTAATGAAACTCAATTTATATATATTTTCTTGGACATTTTAAATGCTGTTTAGTCTCAGTCTTGAGTGGTTGACGCCAAAACTTGTTCACATGCTTGGATATTGATTTGGCACATTACATTTGCTGCTAGTCTTATTGAATTTGCAATTATCATAATGTCAAAAACCACACAAATTATGCAAATTGTGGGTGATAAATTGACTAAGGACAAATAGAATGCATGGTCCTATCATATGGAGAATTTTTTGATGGCAATAGAGGTCTATGGGACCTCATTATAGATAAAGATGCATGCCCTAGAATTACCTAATGAGTCCACTAAAGAATTGAAAAAGTTGTAAAAGGATTGGAAGGTAAAAATAGGAAAGTCTTGCATTGGATATCTATATATATCTTAGAGACATTGATTATGCACATTAAAGAGGCAAGTGCATGTAAAGATGCTTGGAAAATCATTTGAGAATATGTATGGCACTTACATGGAGGCTAGGAAGATACAGTTCGAATATAGATTGCATGGTGCATGGCGTGGAAATAGAAGCATTAGTGATTATGTGGCAAAAATAAAATAGGATGTAGAGGATCTTGCTTTAAGAAATGTAACAATTGATTATGATGATTTGATATCTGTCACTCTTAACAGACTTGGACCTACATACAAGTCCCTTGATACCCTTTCTATGAGAGAGGCTCTATGCCTGATTTTGAGGAGTTCATTGCTTTGAAAATTATGGAAGAGATTAAATTGGACCTTAATGCATCATACATTGGGAAGGATGTAAATCAAGATAGGGTATTTTATCATCAAAGAGGCCATGATAAGTCATCTAGAGCTAGAGTATCATCATGTGGTTGTGTAGATAGCTTTGTATGTGGTGGTAGTACCTTTGGGCATGGCGATTTTATGCCTAGAGGCATGGGAGATCCTACTCTAGAGGCAGAGGATAGTGTAGTCCATAGAGAGATGGTGCATATTATTATTGTGGGCAGTTTGGTCACTTTAGGAGAGAGTGCTTTCATAAGCAAAATGCTATGTTTAGGAGTTTAGAAAGGACCTATTTTGGGCACTATGCAGGTTGATATAATGGTGGTGGCTATGGTTCTAGAGATGGTTCATCATCTAAAGGTCATCTTTTCACCATGGAGTATCTACTTGGCCATTTAATGCACCCTTTTAGAAAGGATGCATGGTATTTGCATTCAAGTGTTACAAACCATATGACACACCATGGAGAATGGTTTGATAGAAGGTAATAAATGCAAATTGAAGAGTATATGGCTATAGGAGATGATACATTGCATAAGATTACTCATATTGGTAGTTTCCCTTGGTGATTAGAGATGGGATAGAAAAGAAGCTTGGGGATGTCTTATATGTGCCTACTATCACTAAAAATTTGGCTTTAGTTGGTCAAATGAATGATCAAGTATTGCAAGTGAGGTTTAACAAGTATTGTTATTCCATTGAGGAGTTCAAGAATGGAAAACTTGGATCAAAAGAAAGGAAGGTTATTTGCTTTGGATGTAAGAACTCCCATCATATAGAGCTCTATGTATGTTGAGATAGAGCATGGAAAAGATAAAGATGTAGAACTATGGCATAGACGAATTGGGCATGTGAATTTGCAAATGCTTAAATAGATGCAGTCTAGATAGAAGGTTTGTGGGCTTTTGCAGTTTAGATATGTAAATTATGATCATGTTATGTGTGGTTTGTCAATTTGGCAAGGAGTCTAGACTCCCAATTCCAAAGAGGGGGAAAGTGGGCAATTATCCTTTTGAAATGGTACACTCAAATATTTGGGCTCCATGTCGAAATGTCTCATTGCGTTGGAAATGTGGGTTTTAAATCACCTTCATTGATGATTTCAGAAGGATGATATGGGTGTACTTTTTGTAACATAAAAGTGAGGCATTTGAAAAGTTTTTAGAGTTCAAGGCCATGGCAAAAAACCAAACTCCATGTGGGGTGTCAATCAACTCAATGCCAAGAAATTACCTCAATATTCCAAGGTCCTTGATATCAAATTCATTGTGCAACCCATGCTTTACTTTAGCAATCTCTCTTTCAAGAGTACTTGTAATGATGAGATCATCAACATAAATGGCCACAACAACCATTCCATCTTCTGTATGTTTGACATAAAGTGAATAATCAACCAAGCTTTGTTAAAATCCCATGCTACATAAGAACTTGTTAATCCTCTTGAACTAAGCTCTTGGTGCTTGCTTCAATCCATACAATGTCTCCCTCAACTTGCACACATAATGTGGATATTTATGGTGTACATACCCTTCAAGCTGATCCATGTATACCTCTTCTTCTAGTTCACCATTTAAGGAAGCATTCTTCATATCCATTTGGTATAATTTCTAGCCTACATATATAGAAGTTAATATAGTGATCAATCTCACAATGGTCATCTTAGCCACTATACTAAATGTCTCTTCATAGTCCAAATCATATGTTTGAGCATAACCCTTTGCAACCAACCTTGCTTTGTATCTCTCCAATGAGCCATCAGATTTGCACTTGACTTCATACACCCACTTGTAGCCAATTGTCTTCTTGCCATAAGGCAAATCAACTAGATCCCATATCTTGTTCTTTGTCAGTGCATCCATTTCCTCATCTTCCAATCTTTGTTTCCAATTGCCTCTTCAAAACAAGTAAGCTCTACATGCTAAACATACGATATCATGTATGCATAATACATGTTCATGAAGGCATTAATGTCAACATGTCCACTAGATGCCTCACTCTATCTTATCTCCTCAACTAAGATGCACTATATGGTGTCTCAACCATTCTTACATGTTGTGAAATATACTTTCCGGCACTCTTGATTTGTGGAGTCCTAACATGTGGTATCCCAAACTAATCATCTATATACTCATCCTTAGAAATTTCACCCATAGGCTTCTTTCCTTAAATTTTTCCTCTTTTGTGCACTCCTTAACCTACCACTAACTATCACTACTTTCTTCATGAACTTCAGGTCTAGACATATCGTCAACACACTGATTTATATCACCATTATTTGCTACAATTTTCTTTACATAACCATCATCATCACTACTCTCATAAACATCCATCTCAACTACAACTTTCGATCGATACTAAGACTCATACTCATTGGATCTCATATCCCTGCTTATGTGAACCTCTTTAGTGAGACATTATCATAACATTTGTAGCCCTTCTTCTCATCTAGATACCCAAGAAAAATGCATTTAATAGCCTTTGATTCTATCTATTTCCTCAAATCATTACGGATATGTATATAACATACACAATCAAACACTCTAAGATATGCAATTGTAGGTGTCCTTCCATACATCTTCTCAAAATTAGAAGTAAAAATAGGAAAAGAGCTGTCCAGTTCTTGACTTTATGTGTGAATCATCCTAGAAATAGAGATATGTTAAAGGATTACCCATTGCTACCAAATGAAAAGAGTATAAGGAATCAATTTTCCAATAAGCACTACTGTAAGGTAGGACAAAAGTGGTCTTGTGTGGAGGAAGCTCTTGCTTCTCAGTGTAGAAAAAGATGCTTTTTTGTTGATTTTATTGAATTTATAGTAACCAATTTCATACATTTTTAACGAATTTGGTGAGTAGAAATTATCCACACATGGAAAAGATTTTTCAAGCAATGAATAGCACTTCAAAGTGGGAGATGAAGAAGGAGTGATCTAGGAGAATTCTAGCCAAGTGTCCTGCTATTTTACCTCCCTTTCGGAGCCAATGGAAGCATCAGATTGGCAGTTTGTTGAGTAGCATAGAGGAAGGTATTATTTTAAGCACGTTTTTGTCTACAAGAGATTTGTCTTCTCATAATGCAGAAATAAATTGACAGACTTCAACTCTATGAGTATTCTTCTACGTCTCCTATTTCTTTCAACCCCTTGTCTTCCGTCTACTCCTCTCCATGAATCTCCCTTCACCCTGCTATCTCTTTACCCTGCGGTAGACTTTCGACCCCAAATGCTCCGAGAACATGTGTATTTTGCCTCATCTAGATATCGCATCTCGCATGTGACTGCTAATGATATCTATTAGTTATTTTGTAAGGGATAGAAATTCTAGTGGGAAAGATAGCACACAAAGGCCATGAGGAAATTGAAGAGGTTATTGAAGACTACACCAGCATTAAGAAAGGTTGACTATTCAAAGGGAAAGCCCATTGTAATTACAATGGATACTAGCTTGATTGGATGGGCTTGGGCAAGATGATGATGAAGAGAATAGATTTGTAGTCAAATTCGGTGCAAAGGTTTTAAATGAAATACAAAAGTTGATACCGCCAAGTGAAGAGAGAGGGGCGTTATTTTACAACCCTTAAATATGACAAAGAGTATTTCATTGGTACACTTGTGATTGTTGAGACCGATTACTTACCATTACTGAGGATGATTTCAAGTTTTGCTACTCTAGATACTTCCATGTTGAGATGGATTGCATACATAAAGTCTCTAAATCTTGAGTCTCAACATATTGTGGGAAGAACAATTTGCTGGTTGATATGTTAATCTAGGGTATGGTTTGAGAAAGAAGATGAGATGATGCATAATGATGATAAGGGTAAATTTACAACAGATAGTGCATATACAACTGCTAAAAATGCATTGACAATTATTGTAAATGTAGGTACAATATTCATATTGTAGACAATATAGAGTATATATTTTATCCTTAGCAATGAACAACTGATGTAATAAATTTCATCTTGCTTTTGAGTGTACAAGGTTATACACAAGAAGCCTCTTCTTGGATATTTTTTTGGTGCTTATCAAGAGGAGTAAAGGACAGAATCTAGGAATGATTTGAATTGATGTGGAACAAAGTTTTATGCTATTATAAATAGTGTATTATTGCTATAATCATTTTTTCTCAATCTCTACAAGGTATTGAATCACTTACAAGAACCATATTAATGTATGCTTTGAGTATATGGTTGAAGCATGTAAATGATTGAATTCGAATAGCAAAACTTTTTTACTAATGTAAATACACAAAGAATAAGGCTGAAATCAGAGACTGCAGATATCAAAAGGCTTTTCTTCATTCCTATGTATACTATGAGTGGGGGGGGGGGGGGGGGGGGGGGAGGGGAGAGCCTTTCAACATGATGGTATTTGACAATTGCTACATGTATCTTGGGTTTTAAAATGACATTTGAAGTTTATGCATTGGATTAAGTTTATACTACATATGTAATACTTCCACGCAATTAAAAATTAGTTGGTTAGTTCGAAAGTTAGTTAGTCAATTAATAAGTTAGTAAGGTAACTAAAGACTAACCAAAGTAAAAACTAACTAACATTAACAACTAAATTTTTTATTTAATTAAAAATATAAAAAAATCGAGAGTCATAATCCGACATTTTTCTTGGATTGACAAGGACTGTAGCCATCCTTCACGGAAGTTCCAAGATGAACGAGAGTTATGAGCCATATTAATCATAGTGTTAATGTGTATAGTATGGATGGTTTAAAAATATTAGATTTTTGAAAAAAACTAGCATATTTTAGATAATACTTATTGTAAATATCCTAAAAAACTATGGAGATGTAATATTTCCATGCAATAAAAGTTAGTTGGTTAGTTAAAAAATTAGTTAGTCAATTAATAAGTTAATAAGATTACTAACTAAAGACTAACTAAGGTAAAAACTAGCTAACATTAATAACTAATAATTTTTATTTAATTAAAAATATATTTTAAAATAAACTAAGAGTCGTAAGTCAACATTTTTCTTGGATTGACAAGGACCATAGCCACCCTTCATGAAAGTTACAATGTGAACGAGACTTATGAGCCTTATTAATCACTAGTATTAATGTGTATAGTTTGGATGGTCCAAAGATATTAGATTTTTTGGGCAAAATAGTATATTTTAGATATAATCCTGAAAAGATAGAAGTGAAAGTCATTTAAAAAAAAAAACAAGTGATGTTTTAGTTAGTTTTGAAAAAATTATAAAAAAAAAATTAAAGAAAAGTGACTGACGAAATCATGCACGCCGTGATCGTAGTCTACAGGCAGTAGACAACACTTCGAACAGAAAAAAAAAGAAGGAGTGAACTGAGAGCTTTTTAAGAAAGTATCTTGGGGTTTTACCCCCCATTTGGAGCCAATGCAACAATTAGATTTATGATCTGAGCATCAGATCACTGAGTCTTCTAAGAGCCCCTCCATTCTTGTTCTTAGCCCTATCCCCTTCCCTCAAATTCATTATAAATCTGAGGCATGGGGAGGCACAAGGAAGCATAAGGAGACCCCGAAAGGTTGCAAGAGAGAGGGAGAAAGAGAGGATACCCCTCCAAGAGATTGAGAGAGAGAGAGAGAGAGAGAGAGAGAGAGAGAGAGAGAGAGTAGTTACCCCGAGAGGCTGCACAATTTCCCTCTATCTCGATCCTCGATTTAACCATCTTCCCTTACGCTCTCCCATCTCGAATCTATTCCACCTTCTTAATCTCTTGAGTCTACTTGCGGATGATGGCCTCCAAGCAAAGAATGTCGCGTGTGGATGGCAATCCTACAACTAGCAACGAAGCTTTGGGTGAAGGCATCACTGTTAATCCGACTGCGGTTCTAGTCATAAATGAGGTATTTCTAAATTGATAGATGCTTGCTTTAATGCTCGCAAGAGATAGGTTAGGCTCCGTACCTTCTGGTGCTAGAATAGGTCATTGAAACGGATAAATCACATCTCAAATATTCAAAGATGAAGTTTGTGAAGTGCTTGTATCAAAGGAAGTTAAATTGCACTTGGTTGCTATGTGATGAGTCCATGCATAGCATAAGCAACATATGGGACACTAAAGTATCGAGCATCAATGAGTCTTTGATTAATCTTTACCTAGGTCAATATTGTTTAAGGTTCGCAAATGCACATAAATGGTACATACTTGGGAGAGATTATGTGAACTTTACATCAATGACATGCGACTCCTTGCCTTAGGAGAAAGGAAGATAAAGCCAAGATAAAATGCTACATAATAGGGAAAGGCTAAAAGATAAATGTCACTTAGAGAAAAGGCATAAATGCTCTTGCTAGATTGATTAATTCGCATTGAAATGATAGGACTTACGTCGGTATAGTGTTTGAACCTTTAGCATACGCCTTAGTCAAAAGGAGGGAATGCTAAGTAAATTTTACTCTTTGGTCCCAGGGGGAGAGCAAAATTGCGATTGAATTATTATCGCCTCTATTCTTGTATTGTTTGGGAAAAATACAAGTAGTTTTGTTGGGTGATTGAACAACACCCTAAATGTTTTTCTTTCAATCAATTGATTGTTGCATTGTGATTTGGATAAATATTCCAAGGCGTGTGTTGATGGTAAATGCATGGCAAGGGTTTGTAATGACAAGTTGCCATGGGAATAAAGGAATATTTTCCTAGAAGATGATATTAGGGCTGATTGCCTTGATTATGCTTGCTTCTTAATTGGTTAATTAAGGAAGGATATTTGCACGGGTGGATCATCTCCAAGATCGCACCATGGATTGCCACAAGAGGGCATTGCTTGATTCTCGGGCCGAAGGTCGAGTGGTGAAAAGGTAAACCACAGAAAGTGTCTCGCTCCTAGGTCACTCAGGGTTAGTGGAGCTCTAGACACCCCTTGCCGAGTTCGGAACGGAGTTGTAGACTACCGTGAGCCCAACGTCTGGAGGCATTGGAAGATCCTATTCTAGATAAAGTATGGAAATTTTTGTGCCATGTGATTTGGACCAAGTTCTTCTGTTGGACAGAAGGGATACATAATTCTCCTGTATGGACAGGAGACAAAGATTAACTTGAAGATAAGTTAATGAACTTGTTTGTCAACAGGACTACTTGTTTTGTTTTCATGTCTATGCTGTAAATTATGCGAACGAATCCTGTTTCCTAAAAGGCTTAATTAATAAAGCTGATTTTAAATGTCGCACATAAATGTGGTAGGACCTAATTAGAAAACTAAAGCTATTAAGGGATGCGGGTGGACGGAATCCCTGACGTGTCCATCCTACGAATGGCTGGTCTTAGAGAACTAGGAGGATTCTCATTAGGATTTATTGCCGGATGACTTTAGGTATTGTTAGGTTAGAATCCGATTCATGCTGTTTTAGGGGATCGGAATGGGACTATGCCCTATGGGTAGAGAGGTTGAGTGGAGAATCCCTCTCGTTTCCCATTCTCTTTGAACCAAGTGTGGTATGGATTTGCTTCGGATTGAGTATCTCTGCATAAAGTTGGATGTTCAAAACCCGACGCTAGAATGCTGTTAGGAGACCTTGACCCTAGGAACTTAGATTTCAGGTCGATCCTAGTGGGTTGGCCGTGAATGTTCTGTTGCGAGGCGGACTCAGGAAACCCTAGGCGACAAACCCCAAAACATTCCATGGGAGTCCCGAGCGGTGACACCTAGAATCGTTTCTCGATGGTGGATGGCTAAAATGTGCTTGGATAGTCAATAGGCAGGCACGTGACAAGAGATTTCTAGAACAGGATATCATGTAAAAAAAGCAAGTGATTTTTTCAGCTTGTTTTGGAGATTTAATAAAAATTGTGCGCATTGCGATCACCGTTAACATGCAGTAAACAACACTTTGAAGAGGGAGAAGAAGGAGTGATCTCGAAGATTTCTAACCAAGTGTCTATGGCTTGGGGTTTTACCCCCCTTTCGGAGCCAACAGAACTATTAGAATTGTGATTTGAGCATTAGATTGCTAATTTTTCCAAGAATCTTGGGGATTTACCCCCCTTTCAAAGCCAACAGAACTATCAGAATTGTGATTTGAGCATTAGATTGCTGATTTTTCCAAGATTCCCTCCACAAAGAGCTATTTTTCTCATCCACAACCCTTCTTCTCTTGTTTAGCTATAAATATGAGGCATAGGGAGCACTTAGGAAAGCACAAGGAGACCCCAAGAGGCTGTGAGAGAGAGGTAGAGAGAGGGAGGTAGAAGGATACCCCTCGAAGAGATTGCGAGAAGAAGCTTGAGAGAGAGAGAGAGAGAGAGAGAGAGAGAGAGAGAGAGAGAGAGGAGTTACCTCGAGAGGTTGCGAGGGAGAGAGTTAGCTCAATTCCTCCTATCTTAGTCTTCGACTAAGCCATCTTCTCTTATGCTCTCCCATCTCAAATCCATTCCGCCTTCTTTATCTCTCAAATCCACTTACGAATGATGGCCCCCAAGCAAAAGGTCTCTCCAAACACTAAAACTCCCACCACAACCAACATGATCGTGAACCAAGGGACCATAACTACAGGAAACACATCTCTTATGAATTAGATGCACCTCGTTCTATTAGGGAAAAGAAATTGGGAGAAAAGAATGTTTACATTAATTATCACAAATTAATTGAGCATGTTTCGAGATAATGAGCATACTAGGAAAATTTTGTTCATCGCATTGATATTAGGTGATTAATTAAAATTACACTTAGACGCCGTTGAATTGCATATAAATTGCATGGAAATTTCATGCTAATATGCATATGAAAAATTTCAAGAATACGCATTAAATTGCAATTAAGCTAGATAGATTTTATACATCCACATCTATTTCCTTGGTTGAAATAATAGGAAATCCTATTACATCTCACAAAACATAGATAGAACTTGTGATAGAATACGTAGGGTTTGTAGGAAATTGAAAGAATTTCAAACCCTAAAGAGTTGAAGGATTCTTCTCAATGCCCATCTTTCTTGAATCTAAAAGGAATTCAAAGTCCTAAAGTAACTATATGAATTACACGACAAAACCTAGTTCAAATGAATATGTAGGGCTTTGTTGTAGGGAAGCCAATGTCCCAAATTGCAATCAACATTGCAAGGATACTTCTTTATTCAAAAGAATGAGAAAATTAAATTAGATTATTTTTGGAAATCTCGGATGATGACAGGGATAAAGCCAAGACTAGATGCTATTGCATCAAATCGAAATTTCCTTCCTCAAAGAGAACAAAGAATTGTCTAGTACATACTGTGCACTTCTGCTTGTGTTTGTACTTAGAAACACTTGTTTGGAAAAGGAGTCATCTTACAAAGGAATTGATAAGAAGAAAATATTTCAAATTGGATTCAAGTTGAAACACTTGGGAAAGGTGTTTTGAGCACCCCTAGCTAGCCGCCAACCCTGGTCCAAGGGGGTTTTTGATAGCCATGTCGAGAATGTGGACTGAACCCATTGTGAGAGGTCTCTTCGTATAAACGTCTATTCGTAGGAGGATGCTCGGGTGCAAGGGGGGCTCTGGATGTAAATCCCCTGCCTCCGGGTCCTACTCAGATGGTCTACATGACTTGGGAAAAGGAATCTCAAGGCCCTGTTACTAGTGCAAGAGCGGAAACTTGGAGGAAAATAAGATGCATCCTTATGGATTGCGAGAATCATCCCATGGATGGGATTTGTATATCAATTGACATTTTACTTTCAAGGAATTTGTGTGATCTCTTTTTGTGTCAGTGCATAAAATTACGTAAAGGAACATGTGACTAACGGGTTAATTAAGGAAGTTGCTTGTATGTGTTACCACTAATGTGCCCTTAGGTAAGTCGAAAACTAAAGCTATCAAGGAAAGCGGATGGGCAGAACCCTCGAGAGGTCCATCCTACAACAAGATGGTCCCAGAGAACTGGGAGGCTTCTCAACATTTAAATTGCGATGACGTATTGACCTTATATAATGTAGGATAGAACCCTAGCTCATATCGTTTTAAGGGACTGAAATGGGTCTTTACCCTATGAGTGGAGAGGTTGAGTGATGCATCCTTCTCATTTCCCATTCTCTTTGAAGCAAGTGCGATATGAGTCTGTGTCGGTTTAGATGCTCTACACAAAGTAGATCGTTTGAAGACCGCATTTGAAGACCAAAGCTAGAAGTTTATAGAATGATTTGACCATTAGAAACCCAGGTCGATCCTAATAGCGTTGGCCGATATGTTTCGCTGCAGAGTAGAATCGGGAGTCCCTAACCGACAAACCCTATGACATTCTGTGGGTGTGCCAGGTGGCGTCTTTTAGATCAGACTCTCGATGGACTACTAAAATGTGTCGTGACCTAGGCATGTTACAATTGATATCAAAACAAAATCGCTACATTGAGACAAGTCATGAAGAGATGTGTAAATGCAATTAATGCAGAAATTTTAATCGAATTGGACACAACCCCAAACGGAGAATCAAGATCATGTTCCAGCACTAAGCCACACAGAGGCACAAGAGAAGAAGTTTCTTCTCAAATAAATCAAACCACCAGAATTTAATGGGAAAGGGAAGACTGTTGAAGCCGATGCTGAAGTATATATTGAATCCATGGAGGATTACTTCAGTGTAGCAGGAATGACACCTGCAAACTAGGCTATTATTGCCAAGCTCAAGCTGACCAATGAAGTTAGGCTCTGGTGGAAGCAGTGGTGCAAGGACCAAGCAATAGTTGAAAGAATAGTAACTTGGGATAAACTCAAAGAGGTAGTGGAAGGGAGATATATGCCACTGGCATACATGACTCAGAAGATGAATGTGTTCTTTAAGATAAAGCAGTTTGGTCTATCTTTGGAGGTATACTACTTAAAATTTGTCTCCTTTTGTTAAAGTATGCCCTGCCTATGAGCATATCCCAACAGGTTTCCAAATTTTGCGATGGGTTAGATCCACCAATGAATACCCGATTGGAATCTATGCGTCCTTCAGATTTACAAGATGCATTGATAAGAGCAGGTCCCATTGCCCAAGAAGTTTAGCCATAGATCTTGATCTTACAAAGACCAGAACCATGAAACGACAAAAGCCCAATTTAAAAGAGTACAAGGACAAGGTCAAGGATAATGGAAGAAACCAAAGGCGAATGTAGTTAGTGACTTTGTTCCTACACAGAGAAATGACCAAAACCTGCAATGCTTCTACTGCAAGAAACCTAGGCACTTCAAAAGAGAGCATCCCAAACTTAGTGAGGACCACTACTAAGGACGATTCTGTGGGCAAACCAGAGTTGCGTGTGGTCAAGGTCAAGTAGCAATGGGGAGGGCAATGACTTTTAATATTAAAATCAAGGAAGTAAATGAAGAGGAAGAACCAACTATGGAAGCAGAGATTGAAAAGGTGATAGTCCATGCTGCTTTCCATAAAAAGGGATCGAATCGCCAATTCTTGGTGATCCAAACCCCTCACACTGCCAAGGTAAGAATTTCAAAACCTTGATTGACTATGGAAGTACATATTCTTTTATTTCTCTTGCTTGTGCAAGAAAGCTAGGAATAACCACAATAGTTACACCCACTTTACTTGTGGAATTAGCAAATGGGCATGAAATCACTTGTACTAGACAAACTGCCAAAGTGAGATTCCTACTCGGTGGAAAGTCAAAAATTGTAAAATTCAAAGTAATGAACTTAGGGGCTCATGAATACTTACTTGGTATTGATTGGTTAATACCCAAGATGCCCACATTCACTATGGAATGGGCCAAATTTCCTTCCGAAGTTCTAAAGGGGAACTGGTCACAACTCAAGGGGAGGATGGTAAACCCAAAATCCAATTAGCAAAGGCATCACTGATAGTTAAGGGAATGCAAAAGGGTTTACCCGTCTACTTGATCAAACTAAATAAGCTAGAGCAAAGCAAGGAGTCTAAAGAAGAACCTTCATGGTTGAAGGAGTACGCAGATGTGTTTCTCAAAGACTTGACGGAACTACCGTCCCCAAGGGAGATTGATGATGAGATCAAACTCATATCAGACGCTGCTCTAGTCACAAAAAGACCTTACAAAATGTCTATTCCCGAAGCTATCGAATTAAAGGAGTACCTCAAACAACTTTTAGATTAGGGGTTCATTCGGCTTAGTAGTTCGCCATGGGGAGCTCCTGTGTTGTTTCAGAAGAAGAAGGATGGAACGCTCTAGCTATGCATCAACTATAGAGGGGGCCGAATCAAGTAACTATCAAGAATGAAATCAAAGGTGTACTACAAGAAGCACATTGAGGAATTACAAGAGTCCACTTTGACACAAACACCATAGTAAGGAAAGTTATACATTGTTGATTGTGGTGGCCCACTATGTTTTGAGACATGACATGTTTTATCTAACACTGAGATAAATGTCAAAGAACCAAGCTTTCACCAATTAGAAAGGATAAATGAAGCTGTCGCCTATAATCATCTACCAACCCTCGACTGGTAGACTTTATGGGAACCATTAGTCCTATTTCCCAATACTTGCAAGCATGCTAGATTATCATAGCAATCAACTACATGACTAAGTGGGTAGAGGCAAGGGCCATAAGAAAGAACGATGCTAGAACCATGATTAAATTCTTCCGGAGTAGGTCATCTCATGCTTTGGATGCCCCATCAAGATTGTCAATGACCAAGAAGCTCATTTTCTTAATGATATTATTGAACACCTTTCATCCATGTTTCTTGCCTTAGATCAGAAGTCTAGTCCCTCCTATCCACAAGACAATGGCCAAGCAAAGGCAACTAATAAAATCTTGATTAATATTTTGGTAAAAATTTTCTTAGCCTCTCGATCAAACCGGGATAATAAGCTCATAGCTCCACTTTGGGTTTATCATGCAGCTTATAAAATGACAACATGCCATTTGGGCCAACTTCAAATTGACGGATATGCCAGTCAAGTTCCTTATCCCAAGTATCTACATCATAGTTCAAGAACATTGGAAATGTACAAAAGCTTGGACTAAATGCCTTATAGAACTAGAACACTTATCTAAAATAGAGTTACTCACAATGCTACTTACTAAGAAAGCCTAATGAAAGGATTGGTTTGATAAAAGAATTAATTAGTGATCTTTAAGAAATGTGATCTTGTATTGCTATACTCAATCAAAGGCCATAAAAAAAAACTTAACTTTTGAGGGCTCAAACCCTACCCTGTTAGTGCCATCAATAGAACAAGCAATGCAAAGGTAGAAACCTTGGACGAGCACACATTGGTCACTTCAATGAAATTCATATTAAATGATACTACCCCCTAGGATATTACTTACATAAGTCACCCACCATGAAGGAACTTGATGTTCCAATGTGATCCATCATGGTGTGACTGAGCAAACTTGGTATGAAAAAATGGAGCAATGCACACAACCACCCATCAACCCTCAAGTAGTCTTTTTCCTAGGAGCTTAAACATTAGAGCAACCATTGTTAGTATCCTAGATTGGAAGATGGCATTATAAGTCCACCTGCTTACTTCCATATATCTGGTTGATTACCACCAAGGATATCATAGTTGATGTGCTTATCGATGAAAGTGCCAACTACAACACCCTTCCTTACTGTTATTGGTATGAATTAGGTGAACCAACACTAAAATCCATTGATGCAAAAGTACAACCCTATGGAGGCCAACCTTACACATTGCTAGGAAAGTGTTAAATACAATAGACTGTAGACATTGAAACCATTCCAATCTCCTTCTATGTTCTAATGAGCAAAAAATGGGATGGAACCAAAATATTATAAATCCACTCTTCAAATTCATCACTTATTTCCATGTCAAATACATTAATAAGCACATTCATCTAAAGCCAAGGATCATCTCACCTTTATACCTATGGGACTAACTCAATGACCACTCCAACTAATACTTCCAACACACTACCCCAAAAACTAGTTCTATAATTGAGATGATCCTTCTTTCACAGTTGCTATCTACATATGCTCAGTCAATGGTGGTGAGAACCAATGCTCAACCTCCTCGTACCCACCAAAAACCCCAATCCATTTCTCACACGACATCCAAACCATCTAAGACCATTGCTAGTTTTGTATGAATATGCAGACATCATCCTCTCAACTATCACAAATCATGAACAACACCCCCACTAGGCTCCCGAGGCCCTTATAATATCCTCAAGGATATTATCAAGGCTATACATACCTATGGCTTCCTATGAAAATCACACTAATGTGATTACATCACCATGAGCCACTACCTTGCTCTAAGTCCACCCATACATATACTTACAATCCAAAACCATAGTAGCAGTAGCCCCATGCCACTACTACAACTTAAGAAAGGTTATAGGCTAATCCTTCTAAACCCATATCATCATCTAAGTGACAAATTCCATTACACAAAGCATGGCATAGCCCATCCACCAATGTTGATACCCAAAAGGACACTAGGCTCATCATGGTCTATCAACCTAAGCAAACCCTTGAGACTCCCTGAGGCATTAGTGACACTAGAAACTGTAAGCATAGCCAACAACTAAATGTCTCACAAAGAAACTTCAATTGAGCTAGCTCTAATAGCTAATCTACCCACCATGCATGAACTTAGTATACCTATCTCTTTGCCTACAAGCAAGAAAATGTACTCTTCTTATTCTGCAAGAGGTATCTTTGCCTCTTTTAGCCTTGCAATAGGGGGTTATTTTAAGGATTAGCTATCAAGGCATAAGTGCTTAGCAATATAAGTATCCACTTCTTGAACCTTAGCCAAAACACTTAATTGTAGCATACTTTTCAATCTGTATTTCTCCATTTGCAGGTACATGGGAATACCCTAAATACGTAGAGAAAGTTTTGAGAACAAATATTGGCATTGTTGACTTGTCAAAAACTTTCTATGGTAAATCTTCATAGTGCTTGAATCGATCTTGGGAAAATAATGAGCAAGGACAAAATTGTGTCCAAATGTGGTTCTTGTGCCACCAAAACAAGCTAGGAAGCCATCATTACCATACAATAATAATTATTAAAAAGTAACCAATTAGTAATTTTTTATAATACCTTTTGTAGAATCACCATGGACATTTTTAAGAGTTGGCACAACATCTCGAAGGAAAGCAACTTAGTTATTTTGAGCTTTGATATAATACATTCAAGGGAAGCATACTATCTCAAGCATATATACATATTACATCAAGCATGTATAGATCTTACCTTGGGCTTATGCAGATATTATCTTGAATCTGAATCTTGAGTGGTGACATATCTTCTATTGAGAAGACACAACTCTTACATAGTCTTGCTTATTTTGGAGACCTTGGTTCAAAGCTTGCTAGAGTTGTGAAGTTTCTTAATACCTTGAGCTTGCAAGTTGTTACCTTGAGTCACATTTTGGCATCCAAAAAGCCTTGAAAGACAGCCTCATAATTGATAATATTGAGCTAGGAAGTCACTATTGAAGCACATCATGTTCTTGCTCAATAACCTCATAACATAGCCAAAACAACTTGGATCCTAGGGTATGCATGGGGCCATTTTAGCGACTTTGGACTCCATCCTTATATATATATATAGAGAGAGAGAGAGAGAGAGAGAATGTGTGTGTGTGTGTGTGTGTGCGAGTGCGTGTGTTGCGTGCGTGCGTGTGTGCATGTGTGTGCGTGCATGTGTGTGTGTGGGTGTGTGCGTGCGTGGGTGCATGTGTGTGTGCGTGCATGTGTGTGTGTGTGTGTGTGTGTGTGTGTGTGTGTGTGTGTGTGTGTGTGTGTGTGTGTGTGTGTGTGTGTGTGTGTGTGTGTGTGTGTGTGTGTGTGTGTGTGTGTGTGTGTGTGTGTGTGTGTGTGTGTGTGTGTGTGTGTGTGTGTGTGTGTGTGTGTGTGTGTGTGTGTGTGTGTGTGTGTGTGTGTGTGTGTGTGTGTGTGTGTGTGTGTGTGTGTGTGTGTGTGTGTGTGTGTGTGTGTGTGTGTGTGTGTGTGTGTGTGTGTGTGTGTGTGTGTGTGTGTGTGTGTGTGTGTGTGTGTGTGTGTGTGTGTGTGTGTGTGTGTGTGTGTGTGGTTAGTTAGTCCTTTTATTAGCTTTTCAGTTACATTTAGTTTTTTTGAGTTAACAGGAAGGAATAATTTTATTTATTATGTATAAAAACCAATCATGAATTTTGACTTCACCCAAAAGGAATTTTAGTTCTTTATTCCATTCATGCCCCAATAGAATCACAGAAAAGACACGGTTAATATTTCCCTGTGATGGGCCAGGTAGGGGAGGTAAGACTTTAAGTATCCTTCGAGGTCCTACAAGGCAGTATACTATCACCCCTACTATGCTTACTATTTGATAGTCTCAATTATATGTGGTTCGATTATTTCGGGAGCTCTTTCTCATACTAAGATTCGTGGCAATCATTTGAGGTGAATTGACCTTTTTTTCAGGTATGTAATAGTGGCTCCCCTTTTAGTTAGAGACCCTATTTCTACCACTTAACATGTACTATCTATGTTTTTGCTTGGCCATGATAACAACATCCCACTTTTAGAAGGCTTTGAAAGGCTTTTGATGAAGGGATCCAAAACAATAATTGCCACAATGATAACATTTTCCAAAGCACCAACTTTCGACAAAATCTTAACAAATTATGCCATGTTTGAATGTTTTTATCCAATCGCTACATACAATGACTTTGTGTTGCAGTAGAGTGATGCTCCACGTATGGCCCCTCAGAGCATGTCTCCATAGGCCGAGGGTCATAGTCCAGGTACTCGACCAAATGATGTATTGACATTCCAAAACACCTAATTTGATTAGTCCTTGGCCTTCTGCCCGAGTCTTCGCATCAACTCTTGATTCACGGAGGAGCATTAGCAGTTAGATTAGAGAGAGAGAGAGAGAGAGAGAGAGAGAGAGAGAGAGAGAGAGAGAGAGAGAGAGAGAGAGAGAGAGAGAGAGAGAGAGAGAGAGAGAGAGAGAGAGAGAGGACCTAAGAGTGTGTCCACCTTGGAGTGTTTTTGTAACATTAGCATAACATCTTCTGTAGAATCACCATGGATGTTTTTCAACATTGGCACAATATCTAGAAGGGAAGCAACTTGGGGTTACTTTGAGCATTGATATAATGCCTTAAAGGGAAGACATGTGTAGATCTTACCTTGGGCCCATGTAGATATAATCTTGAATATGGATCTTGAGTGCTTGACATATATCCTACACACCTAGGCTTGAGAAGACTTGTTACCTAGTCTTGCTTATTTTGGATGCCATGCTCCAAAGCTTTCTAGAGTTGTGAAGTTTCTTAACACTTGAGCTTGCAAGTTGTTAGCTTGAGTTACATTTTGGCATCCACAAACCCTTGAAAGATAACCTAAGAATTGATAAAATTGAGCTAGGAAGTCACCATTGAAGCACTCATTGTGTTCTTGAACAACTCAAATCCTACAACACACATGGGGTTGTTTTGAGGATTTCAAATTCCATCCTTGTGCATTGTAGGGTCAGAGAGAGAGAGAGAGAGAGAGAGAGAGAGAGAGAGAGAGAGAGAGAGAGAGAGAGAGAGAGAGAGAGAGAACTTTATCATATATCTAGGCTTGGATGATATAGAAGTAGACTTGGATGATATAATGGAATAGAACTTCATCACAATTAAAAGTACGACTAGAGAAAAAAATAGTTTGATGAGTTAAAACTTGTGAGAGAAGGCATAGACTAGTCGAAATAAGCGGTATGGGGAAGAAATAATAATAATAATAATATAACTTTTCGATTAACCTCTGAGCAATATAAAAGAATAAAATCATATGTATTATGCAATCTTGATTGTTAATACAAAAGGTTATTTAAGTGACCTCTCTAAATAATAATGTAATTAGAATCACGTCTTGTACAAAGTCATTATACTAATAAGAAGCTTTATATTGAATTAGATTTGTATCCTCTGTGTGGTTTCTTTAGTTTATTCTATAGTGTTAAATGATTTTATACATCGAATATGTTTTCTATAAAAAATCTTGAGTATTTCATAAAGGGATTTTTCTTTTCTTTACCCACCACCATGTCTTGTGGTTCTAAAGTGGAATGTTCTTACTTGGTAGTGAAACTTCTCCATATCTTGTGTATTCCATATTGACAATAGTCCATACTTGTAAATAGAGTGTGTTTCATATCTTAACAAAATGTGTTGCATAAAAAAAGGAAACTAGTTACAACCATAGAAAATATTCTTGTAAGATGTGTGGTAGAAAATCATACTTACCAAAAGTAGATAGTGATTCTTATTTCTACTAAGATTTTAGCATTTTTTTCAACAAATTTTTTGTAGCATTCTTGAAATCTAAACAATAGCTTGCAATGTTCCTAGTGTACCTCAATAGTTGTATGAAGTTATCAAGCAAAAGAGAGTGGGAGACCTACAACATGCAAAGATAAGGTTATGAGTAACTTCTTAAACTAATGCAAGTACAAACACAAATAGAAAGTATCTTAGCATTCCAATTACCTTAACAAGTTTCTTGCTTCTTCCAATCTAATTGCCATGCTGATTTTCTTTTTTAATAGAGCATATAAATGCACAAAAGGCACAAGAGAAATGGTAAGGAAGAAAGAGGATAAAGGCATGTAGCAATGAAAGACATCTAAAACCCTTACAATCAATAATCCAATTACCTTCATAACTTCTTGCAAAATACATTAAAAGAATAATACTTTTATATCCCTTAACAATGAAAAGAATAGAGAGGAATGTGCAACGAAAGGGGCAATGGGAAGAGATAAGGAGGCTCATGAATTTTTCTTCTTCATCATCTTCATTCTTCTTCTTCCTTCATTCTCTAATGATATACCACAAACATCCTCTAAAGTGATAGATACCCTTCGACTTTTCAGACTTTTCACACACAATTTCTACTTTATTTATGCATACATAGGATATTAATTATCCTATGCTTTATTTCTCACCACTCCCCCTCAAGCTCAAAATGTGCTTGCAAATACAATACCCCAAGTGCACTCCTAAAATACTCAAGCTTATCCTTACCTAATGCTTTGGTAAAGATGTTCGCGACTTGGTTGTTGGTTTAGACATGTACCACGTCTATCTCTCCATCCATAACCTTCTCTAATGAAGTGGTAGTGCACTTCAATACGCTTTGTCCTTGTGTAGTAGACTAGGTTCTTTGCCAACATGATGCTGCTAATGTTATCATAATATATGATAACTCCACCATCTATCTCTATCCCCATATCACATAGTAACAATCTTAGCCATGTTTGCTCACATGCTGTCAATGCAATACCTCTATACTCTACTTTTGTGCTAGATAGAGCAACTGTAGGTTGCTTCTTCCGGCTCCAACTTACCATGGCTAAACCAAATGAGAATGCATGGCCACTAGTGGATCTCCTATCCATGATACTTTAGCCCAGTCTACATTTGTGTAGCCAAATAATTTAGGCTTGATCCCTTTCTCATAGAACAAGTCAAAGCTAATTGTCTTCTTCACATATCTCAAGACTCTCCTCACCGCATCCAAATGTGACTTGTCTAGTTTCTGAATAAACTAACTAATGACTCCCATTGACTAACTTAAGTCAGGTCTAGTAATCGTTAGGTAGATTAGATTACCAACCATCTTCACGAACATAGTAGCATCTTCCATATATTGGCCATCATCCATCATCTTAATGTTTTGATCCGAAGGCATATCCACTGGCTATCCCTCTAGCATCTCCAATGCGTATTGTCTCTTCACTAGCCAAACTTCATGTGGATTATCAATCACATAAACGCCTCAATAAGCCAAGGTACTTAAGGTTAAACTCCTTGTGTAACCCATGCTTTCCTTTAGCGCTCTCTCTCTCTCTCTCTCTCTCTCTCTCTCTCTCTCTCTCTCATTTGTAATGATGAGATCCTCGGGATAGATGACCACAACAACTATTTCATCTTCTATATGTCTGACATAAAGTGAATAATCAACCATGCTTTGCTAAAATCCCATGCTACATAATAACTTATCCTCTCACACCAAGCTCTTGATGCTTGCTTCAATCCAAGCAATGTCTTCCTTATTTGCACACATAATGTGGATATTTTGGTGAACATGCCCTTCTGGTTGATCGATGTATACTTCTTTCTCCAATGTACCATTCAAGAAGGCATTCTTTACATCCATTTGGTATAATTTCTAGCCATAGATAAAAGACAATGTAATAATCAGTCTCACTGTAGTCATCTTAGCCATTGGACTAAATGTCTCTTTATAATCCAAACCATACGTTTGAGTATAACCTTTTGTAACTAACCTTGCATTGTATCTCTCCAATGAACCATTAGATTTGCACTTGACTTTATATACCCACTTGTAGTCAATTGGATTCTTTCCATAAGGAAACTCAATTAGATCCCATGTCTTGTTCTTTGTCGATGCATCTATCTCTTCATCCATAGCATTCTTCCAATCTTTATTTCCAACTGCCTCTTGAAAAAAAGTGGGCTCAACATACTGAACATATGATACGATGTATGCATAATCCATATTCATGAAGCCATTATATGCCAATGTATTCAGTGGATACCTCACTCTATCTTATCTCCTTAACTACGGTACACTAGATGGTGTCTCAACTGTTCTTGCATGTGGTGGAACATACTTTCGTGCACTCTTTATCCCTACAGTTCTTACATGTGGTATGCCAAACTCGTCATCCATAGGCTTCTTCCCTTGTGCAATCTCTTCTCTTTTATGCACTCCTCAATCTCCCACACCATGGACTATAACTTCCATTACTTTCTTCATGGTCTTTAGGTCTCCAAACATGTCCACAACATGCTGATTTCTTAGACCATTATTTGCTACAATTTTCTTTACATACCCATCATCATCACTATTCTCATGGATATCCATGTCAATTTCAGCTTTCAAACAATACCAAGACTCATCCTCATTGAATCTCACATCCCTAATGCGAACCTCTTAAGTGATAGGATTGTAACATTTGTAGCCCTTCTTCTCATATGGATACCTATGAAAAATGCATTCAATAGCATTTGGTTTCATCTTCTTCCTCAAATCATGGGATATGTACATAGTATACACAACCAAACACCCTAAGGTATGCAATTGTAGGTGTCTTGCCATACATCTTCTCATATGGAGACATATGATGTGTCACAATTGTAGATGTCATGTTTATGATATGGACTGCAATATGTATTGCCTCAGCCCAATAGGTCAAGGGCATGTGCATATGATTCATCATTGACCTTGCACAATAATCACGTTCTTCCTTTCTGCCACACCATTTTGATGTGGTGTATACATAAAAGTGATTTCTCTTTTGATCCCATGGTCTCTCAAATAGTAAGAGAACTCATTTAATATATATTCTCCACCATTATTTGATCTCAAACATTTAATGTAGCCCCCAAATTGTTTGTTTGCTGCATAGCCTTAAACTCAATGTAAAAAAAAAAGCTTCACTTTTGTATTGCAAAAAAATACACCCATGTCATCCTGCCAAAGTTATCAATCAAAGTGATATAAAACATGTATTTTCCACTCTAAAATGGACCCCAAATGTTGGAATGTATCATTTCTAAAGGATAGTTGCTCACTCTCCTCCTCTTTGGAAACGAGAGTCTAGACTGCTTACAAAATTGATAAGCCTCACACACATGATAATAATTTACATACCCAAACTACGAAAGTCCATGAACCACATGTCTAGCATGTATGAGTTTAAACCTTTGGAAATTCAAATGTCCAATCCTTCTATATCATAGTTTTACATCTTTATCTTGTCCATGCCCTATCTTGACATACTTAGATCTTTGAACTGATGGAAGTTCTTGCATCCAAAGAAAATAACCTACCTTTCTTTTGACCATGAGCAACATTTTTCATTGTGAGTTATATGGTTTGTAGCACTTGAATCAAAACTAGTCATCCTCTCTAAATTGGTGTGTCATACTGCCAAGTACATGCTCCATGGTGAAGAGACGATCTCTAGGTGATGAACCACCTCTAGAACCATAGCCATCAATGTTATATCAACATGCATAGTGCCCAAATTGGGTCCTTCCTCAACCCCTAACCATAGCATTTTGCTTGTGGAAGCACTCTCTCTCAAAGTGGCCAAATTTCCCACAATAATGACATGCACTATCTATTTGTGGACCAGAGCATCCTCTACCTCTAGGCATAAAACCATCACATCCAAAGGTACTACGGACTTGTGCAAAGGTGTCTCCACCACCATAAGATGATCCTCAAGCTCTAGATGCGCTACTACGGCCTTGTTGATGATAAAAACACACTATCCTCATTTGATATAGAGACTCCCCTCACAAAAATGGAGGTATCAAGGGACTTGTATCTTGGTCCAAGTCCATTTAGAGTGATAGATACCAAATTATCATCATCAATTGGTGCATTTATTGAAGCAAGATCTTTTGTAACTTATTTTATGACATATAGTCACGAATGCTTCTATTTTTTGGCCATGCACCATGCAACCTCTACGTTAGTTGTATTTTCCTGGTCTTTGTGCATGTGTCATACATCTTTTTAATTATTCCCAAGCATCTTTACAAGTATTTACATTTTAATGTGCATAATTACTATCTTTGAGATACATATAGATATCTAATGTAAGACTTTCTTGTTTTTGCCGATCCAATCCTTGTATGCATTTTTTAAAATCTTTGGTGGGATCATTAAGTAATTCTAGACATGCATCTTCACCTGTAATAAGGTCCTGAAGACCTCTTTCCACCATCAAGAAATTCTCCATATGGTAGGACCATGCACTATAGTTGTCATTCATCAATTTGTCACCTACAATTTGCATAATTTGTGTACTTCTTTACATTATGATGGTTGCAAATTCAGTAAGACCATGTATATATAATGTGCCAAATTAGTATCCAAGCATGCGAACAAAATCAAGTATCAAGCGATCGAACCCAGATCATAAAGCATTCAGAATTTCCAAGAAATGCATATAAATTGAGTTCCACTTCAATGAGTATCATACATATATCCAACTGCTATCATATATACCCATACATCATACCCATATATCAAAGTTGTCTAGCAAGAACCATTGAAAATGGGGTTCAAAGGTTCCCATATGATCCAAAATGCATTAAAACATGGGTCTAAAATTAACCAATTTCCCTACTATTTTTTTGCAAATTTTCATGCTAAGAATGAAATCCATACAAGCTCAACCCACAATAATTTTCATGGAATTTTTCTAACACTTCTCCTTCCAAATTGGCACCCAAAAATGGAATAAAATTGGCATTTTAGTCTTGAACCAAGCTAGTTCAACTTTTACAATATGAATAGTCCAACAACGAACTAGTTTGCAAAATAACTAGACTTGAACCAAGCTAGTTCAACTTTTACAATATGAATAGTCCAACAACGAACCAATTTGCAAAATAACTAGTTCAACCTTTGCTAGTGTAAACACATAAATATTTAGTACAATCTTTCTTTGGTGTAAATAGTTGAGAGGTGGAACTAGTTCAGGACATTTGATAGTGTGAAAGGGGTTTAATTAATTGACGATCAAACGAAGGCTTAGAAAATCCTTAGTGATTAAGCTTTTGGAGTTGAAGAGAACCATTTTTTGGCTATGATTGATGGTCTGAGGCCTCCAATATGTAGTCACCATGGTCATCTCCAATAAAGACACACTTATTTACCACTAGGTTGGAGATAAACCTCAAGGCTCCCTCTAATGGCAATGAGTAATCTCCTCTTTCTTTGTTTATTCCATAAACTCCCTACTTCTTTTTCCCAAGCAGGGGCCTATGCTTCTCAGAAGTAGACCCCTATGATTTTTCTTCACAAGCAAGTCCCTTGCTTAAAGCTGGGCATGAGCTCTCAAGCTAACCCCTTACTTCCAACAACTAATACATAAGCTGATTCGAACTTGTAGACTAACAAAACCTTGTTCCCATATAGCATATCTATTGAGGAATGTAGTGATAAATTGTAATTTGTCATCAAATTGGATGAAAATGAGGTTGTCGAGGGAGTAAAGATCGAAAGAGTTAATGTAACTTTGATGAAGAGAACCTTACAATTTGATGAGAACAACCCAAGGTTCATGTGTGTTATGTTTTCTTTTGATAAATTATTAAGCATATTTTTATTCATGTGTATTATATGACTTTGTAGCATATCCTTGAGATGCATGTGCATACTTTATAGAAAAGGAAAACATCAGAGTTTTGCCCCCATAAGTTATGGAAAATTCACATTGGATAGCATGCGGTGCATACAAAACAAAATTGATCATGGTGGAGGAGTGAATTGTAGCAATCCAATGGTCCAATTGCTATCTTGGTGGTACATAATCATAGTAGCAGATGATGCTCAACTCTCACACAGAAGAAGATAAATGAAAGTGTTGATGAATTGGCTATAGACATGATTGAATTATGTTATGCCACTAAAGGAACATGTTATGATACCTTAAGTGCCAAAGAGAACCATTTGAAGTGACCAAAAACACATATTTGAGAAGGTAGCAAATGGGTTTGAAAAGAGGTAAGATAGTAAGATTAATAATGCACTCAATTGAGTGCAATTCATTATTTAAGAGACAAAGAGAGTGTGTGTATCTATGTGAATGAGTCTTAAAGTTTAAGCACCGTATATTAGAGCTTCACTCTATCTTATTCATTGAGTTTTCAAATCTCTTGCTATGTAGGAAAGATAGCTAGGCCTAAGGTGGCCACAAAGAAGCTTCTTCTTAGAGCCCCATATCGTGTTTAGCTCAATGGAGCACCTATTGGCTCATATGTAATCTTGGACAATGACGCTTCACAACTTACCAATGGACCACCCCCTTCTCAACCTAACTCAACTTCCTCAAGTTAGCATAAGAGGGGTCCGCTTTAGCATCCCCACAAGAAATGCAACTAGAGGCCAAGTACAATGTTCACAAGGGAAATTAGGAAGTATCAACACTCGTTTGATCTCATCATTCCAAAGGCTAGTTTCTCGAGACATGTGCGAGATTGTGTAAGACCTATATTGAATAAAAATAAGGTTTGTTACTTACAATAAGGTAAAAAATATTGCTACGCAGAAGGTACCAAGTGAAGATCCTATGTAGATTACATGTGTTGAGTGTTTCTATGTTATTCCTAATTCTGTGAAATTCAAATCTCAAATTTCATCATTTGTAGTGAAATATTGTATTTTTTCTTTTATGTTTAAATTTGTGAAGACATTTACATTAGAAAAGCCTTATTATCCAATCATGGAGCTTGAAGTTTCTTGGATATACTGGATATCATTCTCTTGCATTGTAGCATTATATGCCTATATAGAGTTAGAATGTTCCTAAGAAGAAGCTATGGAAAAAGATTCTCGAGTATTGACGAGGAATGAGATTAGAATAGAGTAGAGGTAATGCAAAAATGAGTTTGGAGAAGCTAAAATGCCAAAATAATGAGTTACAAGACAAATGCACATAAAGAGAGTGCAAGTTATAAAAACCTTTAAAATATCTCTTAGATCAATATATATATATACGTATATATATATATATATATACATACATATATATATATATATATATATATATATATATATATATATATATACATATATATATATATATATATATATATATATATATATATATATACATACATATATATATATATATATATATATATATATACATACATACATACATACATATATATATATATTTATTTATTTATTTATTTATTTATTTATTTATTTATAATTTTATTAGTTTTGGGGCGACTTAAGAATCCTACTTTTCAAAAAGGCACATCAAGGTGCTGAAAGCAAGAAAAAGGAATTAAAAATGACATTATTAAGGACATATCCTTTGGCTAGAATTGCCTCATGAAGATAAGTTTAGAGGCCCATTTTTACCTTTTTACTATAGGTAGATGAAGTCTGGCCAAATTCCTAGAGAGTCAAATATTACATTTGACCACACGTAGCAATGTTCCATTGGCTTATTCACTAACCTTGTCATTAGTGAACACTAATTACAAGGCTTGTTTTGCCTCAAATTTGATCCTAATGCTTTGGAGCCCATGGGATCTCTCTATATACTCATTGGTCTATGTAAACATTATTCTTGCAATTATTGATCATTATGGATGATATTTATTTGATATTTGATTATTTGATACTTCCTCCTACTATCAAACGGATTGTCAATCATGGATACATGTATCATTATATATTGAGCTTCAATGTTCATGAGTAGTGTGTTCGTTTTGTAGCTTGACAAATCTCACCATTTCTTAGATATCTCTTATGCATAGTTAGCTTATGTACTTGGTTTCCCCTTTGCTTGGGATGTAATTATATATCTGACACTTTAGTTCTCTAACAATATTTGGTACTTGGACTTCCTTGCACACTACTAGTTGTATTGTAAGTCATGTAGCTATCCTAAGTTCCCTAGCTATGGGCACACTTCATTCTGAACATTCACCTATAGTTCACTTATCATTTATTGCACTTCTATGAACAAAATTGCTGAAATTTAATTTTGAGTTAATTTATAGCTAGGAATATATACTTATTTCAAGGACTCTAATGCTTGTACTTTGTGGACATTAATCAATTGAGTTGTTCTTCTCTTGTTGCATTAATTTTTGGATCAATTTTGGGGCTATTTTACAATTATTATAGCAACCCATTATCTCTTTATTTTTTAGTCTATCAGAGTACAATTCATATGGTTATATCTTGGTTGCTTCTTCACTTGGTGCTAGACAATTGATTGATGATCAATCTTCCTTCCCTCATCACTAGGCTACTTGATTCGAGGGCATTATTTCATGTGACTCCACATTGTAGTTGGTTCTATACTTATCATACAATTTTTGGTTCAATATGCCTAGGAGATGATTATGTATGTGATATTGTTGGTGTTGGTGATGTACATTTGTAGTTTTCTACTACTACTCCTTTTGTGTTGCATGATGCACATCATGTAACAACTTTGATCAAAAGTCTTATCTCTGCTAGATAGTTTGATGATGCTAGGGATCATGTTTCCTTTGGTGATTCTATATGGAAAATCATGCTTGGCAATGCCATTTTTGGTCAAGGTGCCAAATTTGGTAGTCTTTATCCTTATCTTGTTTCTAGATCCACTGATCATGTAATGTCTATTATATTGATCTTCCTCATGTATCTCTATAGCATTGCTTGCCTTGGACACATGTCACTCAAAGGAATGAAAGTTTTGACTCATTTGTAGTATCTTCTTACCCTAGACTATTCATGTTTTGATTCTTGTGATCATTGTTAATATGTCAAGTAGACATGTAACACTCATAAGAATTCTAGATCTATATGCATGAGTGAGCCATTGGCTCTTGTTCGTTCAGATAAGCATAGTCCCATGCCTAGTCATGCTAGCTACTTTGTCACATTTATTGATGAATTTTCACATTAAACATGGGCCTATTGTATAAAGAAAAAGTAAGAGGTTTTTACTACTTCAACGCTTTGTTACTTGATTGAGAGCTAGTCTGGGCATTGTGACCAAAACGCATAAGATCTAATAATGGGGGTGAGCAAGTCTCACATGTTTTTGAGTAGTTTTATCATTCTCGAGGGATTAAGTGTAGCTAGCTGCCCCCTATATCCCACCCTATAATGGTGTTGTACACTACAACAAAAAGGCCTGTTAGACACACTTTTAGACGCGATTTTTGAATTGAGAGAAAATCTTACGGGCGCGTCTACAAGCCCGTCTATTTGTGCGTCTACCATTTCACGTTTATAGTCACATATATGAGGAAATTCACACGCACCAATAGACGCGCTTTAGACGCGCATATACATGCATGAATACAAGCGCATACGAAAACCAAAATTGTTATTTATTTAATTTATTTTGTGCGTCTACAAGCGTGTCTACATGGAAAATTAGACGGGCATATAGACACGTTCATAAACACGCTTTTACAAGCGCCAGTAGACGCAAACACAAAACCAAAAATCTCCATTTTTAAAAAAGATATTTAGTTTCTTTTTATTAATTTGAATTATATAGCGCGTGTATGAGTGCGTGTACTCTGCATTTTAGACGCGCGTTTTTTGCAATTTAGACGCGCAAATAGACGCGAAGCACAGAATTGGAAAAAAAAAACCAGAGAGTATCATGCTCTCTGGATCCCCCCCCCCCCCCCCCCCCCCCCTACATCAAGGGAAAAACACAATGGATCTGAAGGCACGAGAATTGAAAACAAAAATCCATGTATTCATTATATATAAAATGCATTTACATGGGGAGTTTAAGTGCTCAAAGATGGATAATAGATATACAAGGAAACAAGGCCATAGAGGAGGTATGGTGCTCCTCTACGAATCTGAAGAAGAAACATCTTCGCTAGCACCGCCATGGCTACTAGTGTCGCTATCCCCCTCCTCGCTATGCTCCACATCGGGGTTCGTCTACACACATAAAAGATCAAGGTTGCTTACGTACAATTGCAAAGAAAAAGTTATAATTAGCTATACTTTTAATGGGAAAGTAAGAAAAACATACCTCCTCTGGCTGTCGAATCCTCATAGCCCGGTTGTATTACTCCTCAGTGATGAGAGCCTTCTCATAGAAGTGAAGCCATGTGGCTACACGGTTATGGCCTCGATGGTAACCTACCTCTTTAGGAGTAGGTATCCTACCAACGATAGTAGTCTGCAAAACAATTATGATATGTACAAACAATTATGAGACACAATGTATTAGAATAAATTATATAAAGAATTAAAAGAAATATAAATTTAAAAAAACTAGAAATCAAAATATACTTACAAACTCTGTCTCCCACGACTCTCTGCCGCCCGATCCGTAATGCGACAATCCCATGGTTTCCATTTGGATGCGTTGCGCCTCTGTGTGCTGGCGACTCTTCACTTTCTTTGCTGCTTTCTTCTTGGCTTTCTTTCACTCTATGTGGTGGCAAATAGGTGGTTGGTTATAGGCTCCACGCCCCTCCTCCTGTCTCCACAGTGACTCCCTGGCACGTGTCATGAGGTGGGAGCTTTTGTTGTGAAGCAAATCCCTCACTTTTGTGCGTCCCCAATCATCCGAGAATCGCTGACCCTCAGGATTTGGGTACCTCCTATGGACTGCCCTCAACACCTCCTGCCACAAGCCGCTTTTCTGATTCTTGAAGTAAATGAAACAATCTTTATACGTCGCATGCACGACACTCCTCATGTACGCCATTACATCCCTTTCTTCATCATCATGGAAGATGCCACCAGTATCTGTAACTCTATAGTACTGGCGTACATGCTCCTCTATGTGATCTTCTGGTGAGGGTGATTGCTCGCCATCTCCTAGGCAATCCCCACACAAGCCTCGTCCTCCCCCTGGACTCTCCCTCCTCCCTCTCTGTCAACGATCCTCTACCTCGCTGGATGCACGTGCTTCTGCAAATGCACGTGCGTCCGCTGACGCTTGTGCTTCAGCCAATGCATGTACAAGCGCTGCAGGTGGAGTACCTACAATTGGAGTTTGGACATTTGGTGTTTGGGAAGCAGTGCCAAGCAAAGACGTTAGAGGCATTCCAGACATGACGCTGAACACCTCGTCTGCTGTGGGAGAGCGGCCAAGGTGTCTAGTCATCTCTCCCATGAAGTCTTCCTTACTAGGAAAACCTCCAAAAAAAGCATTGACCCCTCTGTTGAACAAGCCCAATGTATCATTTATGCGATCCAAATCTAGGTCATTGCTAGATGAACCAGGATGCGACATCTGCAAATAAAACACAGGAATAAGACAAATTTGCTAAACTGCAATATTGTGTAAACTGTACTATTGTGTAACATATTCGTACAATTCCAAAAAAAAAGTTTGTTTTTTAATCAAAGCTAGCACGTGTATAATCGCATCTGAGATGCAGAATAGACACGTTCTCAGATGCTTCCCTGAAGTCAAACCTTCTGGTCAGAGTACGTGTATATTCGCGTCTGAGATGCAGAATAGACGCGCTCTCAGACGCTTCCCTGAAGTCAAACCTTCTGGTCAGAGCGTATGTATATTCGCGTTTGAGATGCAGAATACATGCACCTAGAGACGCGACTCTAAAGTCAAAGCTTTTGAGCAGAGTGCGTGTATTCTCACGTCAGAGATGCAGAATACATGCGCCTGGAGATGCGACTCTGAAGTCAAAGCTTCTGGGCAGAGCGCGTGTATTCTCGCGTCTGAGATGCAGAATACATGCGCATGGAGACGCGACTCTAAAGTCAAAGCTTCTGGGCAGAGCGCATGTATTCTCGCGTCTGAGATGCAGAATACACGTGCTTGGAGACGCGACTGCAGACGCGATGACAACAAACATAGCTGTGCGTCTATGTCTGCCTCTGCACTGAAATCTATACTCACTATCAAACGCGCTAAGTCGGCTGCTCTCAATCTGACAATTCCCATCCATGATTTATTTATGATATAAGAAGTTCAATCATAGATCCTAATACACAGAGAGAGAGAGAGAGAGAGAGAGAGAGAGAGAGAGAGAGAGAGGACTCACCTTGGGTCTTTGGTGTGGACGGGTGGTGGCGCTGCTTCCTTCCCCTTCTTCCTCTCCTTGGTGAGTTGTTCTCCCTTGATGCTTGCTGCTTGTTGTCTCCTCTCTTTGCTTCTTATTCCTCTTGTTCTCCTCTCTTTTGTTCTCTCTTTATTCCTCTCCTTGGCTTTCTTCTTTCCCCTCTTGTCTCTTTGAAGTGAAAGAAGAGGTGAGTCATGAGGAGGTGAGGCATGAAGAGACTAGTGGAGGTAAACTGCATGTCACCTGAACTTGAGCTTAAAAACGCGCAAAAAATTCAGGAAAGGAAGGCACAGTTTGAAAAGAAATGATTCAAGTATCTTTTGAATTTTGACTTTTGCGTCTATTTTTGCATGTATATGCGCGTCTACGTTTACGTAAATGCGCTTATAGACGCGGAGTTAGACGCGCAAATAGACACAGATTTAGACGCGTAGTTAAACGCAGATATAGACGCGCATTTAGCGCGCTTGCATTTTTATCATGAGTTTTTGTATTTAAGATAAGTTTTGATAGCAAGTTCTTATCATAAGTTTTTATGTATTTATGATAAGTTTTGTGTATTTGAAATTGAGATCTTAGAATAATTAATATGCCTTGAAGTTTTTATGTAAACATATGAATAACAAATTTGATGTTGTCATGAATTAGGTTTAATCATATCGTCATCATCACCTAGTGCGGTGCATGCTGATGAGTCAACGAGCACATCCTCAAGTGAGGATAAAATATTACGTCTTCATAATCAAGATGCATGGCTATGATGAAAAATTAAATGCATGTGTGATCATTTTCGAGGGTGTATTTTTTTAGCACGTCGAGTTGCAATGTTACACCTCAGCATGTATGGAGAATGGGACCGAGAAAAATCACCGGTATTCATTGTTTTTAACACTACGATTGCTAGTCTATGTTACTCAATATATATCAACGTACATGCAACTCCCTTTTGTGGTTTGGTGCCACATCCTCAGATGCTCCCTCCCAGGCGTCGAGAGGCTGCAAAACGTCAACACGAGGAGGCAGAGTCTTCAAGAAGAGTGGAGATTGATGACCATGATAGTAGCCCTCATTAAATGCCCCATCAAGTTGTAGAGGATGAGATTTTGGACAACATGGTACATGATCTATTTTCGCAACCGGTTCGGGGAGAATGTCACTCTACGAAGCTAGATGACCCACTATATGTAGCATCATCTACTCCGTTGTATGAAGGTTGTACGTACTCTGTTCTTCGTGCGTCCCTCGAGATACTTAACTTGCAAACAATTTATGGATGGAGTAATGTCAGTTTGAATGCGTTATTGAAGTAGGTATCAACTCAGTTTGGCTTATGAATCATAATATTAATTGTTCTATTTTGAAATCAGACACAAATATATGTTGGTGGTTTTTTAACTCTCTTTTAAAAATATATGTAGGTTATTATCACAAATGCTTCCAAAAGGAAACAAATTTCCAACTAAGAGAGAGCAAGCAAGACATTACTTGACATCTCTGGGAGGCCTTGATTATGTCAAGATCCATGCATGTGTCAATGATTGTGTCTTATTTCGTGGGATTCATGAGTTCGCACGAGAGTGTCCTGTTTGTGGCGAATCAAGATATGAAGTGGAGATGAAGTCAATGGATGTGCCTCGTAAGGTTTTGCGACATTTTCCGATTGTTCCACGTATTTAACTTATGTTCAAGTGTAAGTCTATTGGAAAGCTCATGTCATGGCATGTTAGTCATCATTCAAGTGATGGAAAATGGAGGATCCTTGCAGACACACCGGCATGGCAATATATAGACAATTTGTGGCCCATTTTCAAAGAAGAGCTAAGAAATTTGAGATTTGGTTTAGGTATGGATAGAATCAATCCATTTGGCATCAAAAGTACGTCATACAATGTATGGCCAATGGTATTGGTGAACTATAATATTCCTCCATCCATGGCAATTAAAAAGGGACATGTAATGTTATCCCTTCTGATTCCTGGAAAGTATAAGGTAAAAAACATGGACATTTACTTAGAGCCTTTGATTGAAGAGTTAGAAATGTTATGGGAAGGTATTGAGGTACAAGATACAAGCGCATCTGCATCCTCTAGAGATTTCACGTTGAAGGCCATGTTGTTGTGGACCATGCATGACTTTTCAGGATATGGAGAGTGTTCAGGTACATGTATATAACTCTATATTTAAAATTCAAGACTTGAATCAATCGCATGTTATTAATTCACTTGTTTGTTCAGGTTTAACCACATCAGGATATCATGCATGTCCTATTTGTGGTCCCTCTCTAGTTTCCTCTAGGCCGGCACGTTTAAAGAAGGTTATCTATGACAATCATCATCGATTTCTTCCTATTGACCATCCCAAATATGTTCTCCCTACTAATGGAATGACTCCACAATCTCTAACCATTCGAGATTGGAAGGAGAGATGGATTAATGCCGACAGCCACCCTTCACTCGGCATGAGTTGGTAAGAAGTATATTTCTCTCGATTGACTTAAAAATATTTAGCATGATGAATTGTTTACATAATATATTGTTTGTTTGTTAGGTTCTCTATATTTTTTCGTCTTTCGTATTGGACTGAACTCAAGATCAATCACATGTTGGATCCCATGCACATATTAAAAAATGTTGTATCTCCATTGTGGGATCACTTGATAGAGGCTCGTGATTCAGTCAATGTAAGGGAGGATTTATGTAACATTGGTCGCATGAGATGAGCCTGGCCATGCATTGGACCCAGAGGAAAGATTGAGCTACCCCATGCACCTTGGATGTTGTCAAAGAACGAGGAGAAAATAGTGAAGGAACAAATATGTAGTTTTCGAACACCCACAGGATCTATGAGATGTCTCAAGGGAGCCTTCATAAAGAAAAAGAAAAGAGGTGTGGAGCAACTATGTGGTTTGAAGTCCCACGATTGGCACAAAATGATTCAAGTAAGGGTATCTCTAACCATGAATATAGTAACTAGTGGAGTAACTATGTGTAAACTTTGGGGTATGATGATTTTTTTCTCAACTAATCATTTGATCTATGAATATTATTTACATTCAATTCGTACTTCCTACTAGCATATCCCATTGTGTATCCAAAGATGTACGTGATATCATTTACAAGATGGGAGAGCTTGTGAGGTGTGTATACATTGTATTTTTTCATTATATATTGCATACATCATGCAGTGAACCTCTTTGAATTTCTACACAAAAAAAAACAATTGTCAAATACATCCTGACAGATACGTGAGCTCGAAGGAAATTGATCCAAACACATTGCAAGATGCTCGAGTATTATCTGTTGAGGTGGTTTGTTTAGTGGAGGAAATTTTTCATCGGTCCATTTTGACTACTCAATTACATTTACTCGTACATTTGATTGATGAGATCGCACTTTGTGGGACAGTTCATGCAAGGTGGATGTTTTTTCTTGAGCGCTTCATGAAAACCTTGAAAGATTTTGTGAGGCAAAAAGTACGGCTTGAGGGAAGCATGGCTGAGGGTTGGTTAGTGCAATCATCCCTTGTTTATATCTCTGAATATCTTGCTGAAGTGGACCCCTCTCAACCACGACTATGGAAAGACGATGAAGACTTGAGGATGACCTCTATAATACCTCAAGAAAAAGGAATGAGTAAAGTGCTAACAAAAGAAGAACTTCGTAAGTTAAATAGTTTTTGTGTGCTCAATAGTGATATGATGAGCAAATGGGTGACACTATATAATGAAGCAAGGACAAGAAGAAAAAGCGAAAGACAAGCATTTCGCACCAGATATGGACGTAATGTCTCATTTCCAGATCATCTAAATGCTCTCCCACGTCATATTGATATAGATTGGTTACATGAGGAAATGGAGAGAATGGAAAAAGAGGAGGAAATTAATATATCTCAAGAAGAGTGGGAATACGCACGAGGTTGCTTATCAAAGGTGAGACACTATCAATTAATTTGTTTCTAGTTATATTTTATATAATAAATTGACATGTTTGATCTTAATCTTTTACTACTAGTGCACATTATTCAATGCTATTTGGTGTGAGGGTAAACATATTTGAACTCGACGTATAGATGAAAAGAGAAATACCCAAGATTGTGGTGTCCTTGCTCACTTCGAGGATGCCAATTGTACCATGGAAGGTTATTGTGGCTTGATCCAAGATATTCTGAAGCTTGACTTCAAACGATTCTTTATATATGTACTACATGTGAAGTGGTTTAAAGAAGTGGTAACAAATGGTGAGCATTGCACAATCAGGCGTCATCCAAGTGGTTTTGTAATCATTGACTCTACAAAATTTCACCAAAACAAGAATGACACATTAGTACTACCTCAACAATGCAAGTAGGTATATATGTAAAAGCTAATTTTTTTATATGTATACATGTGATACATATACACAATATAATAAGTATTTAAGTTTCTTGCTTTTGTTTTTCAAATACAAGTTGTGTATCATCCAATGGTAAACAATAACCGATGGTGGTATGTCATCCCTATATCTAATAGTTCAAAACCAATATATGGTAATATTACCGACATAGAGATAGCAGATGACAATCCAACAATTAATGATGATGTACATGATGACACCATAATGGATGATATGCGTGATATAGTACAAGATGAACCTCGCGAGGATGTTCAAGGAAACACAGAAGAGGACAATAATGTGGTTGATGATGATGAAGTTATTGAGCAATATAGCAACACATCTGATAGTGGGATAGACTTATTTTTTTCATTACCTCTTGGTAACATAGACCTAGAAGTAGATAGTTTAGCAAGGGCTGATCTCATTGATGATGAGATGGATCATTCACTGTAACATACTTAATTCGCTTAATGATTCAATGTGTATTCTTAATTCTATGGAAAATATCATGCGCACATGTGCATACTCAAGAACCAATAGTCAAGTTTAAAGCTAAATTGAATTTTTCATAATAAAAAGGAAGTATGTTTTATCATCTTCAAGTAGAGAAATTACGAGATACATGCAATGCTTGCTACTAATTGTGTAATAAGGTTTGTGTCGCTTGTCGCTAATTACTTATATTAGGCTTATCAACTGGAGGAATTGCCATTCATTAGAGAGCAATGCAAAAATAATTATTAACTCTGGTTTTCTTATTATATTAAGTCCAATTTCAGGTGGTTAAATAATTACGCTTCTGAAAACGCGTCTATATTCACATCTATTTACGCAGATATATAGACGCAAAATTTGCATCTATTTACATGCTCTTTTACACGGACATATAGATGCAATGTTAGACGCGCAAGACTTTGCGCGTCTAACGTGCGCGTCTATGCCTCGTTTCTGTTGTGGTGGTAGAGCACATGAACAAGATTACTTAGGAGGTAGTCTATAGTATACTTAATCATGCAAGCTTATCTCATATGGTTTGGGTTAAGGCAATTGCAACTGCAATTCACTTGATTAATAGGTCCCCATACACTACTCTTGGTGGTAGAGTGGCAAAGGAGGTATGGTTTGGTAAACTTCCCTCATATGCATATTTGAGTCATTGGATATGAGGCATTCTACCATATTCCCAAAGGCAAGCATAATAAGTTGGATCCAAAATTTGTCAAATGTATCTTCCTTGGATATGATGATGTAGGTGAGATGGACTATCATCTTTGGGATCCACATGCTAGGAAATTTATCTATAATCATGATGTTGTGTTTCATAAGGATAAGTAACATGAGCAAGTGATTGAGGTACCTTCAGTGATCTTTCAGGAGAGGAGCCTCCTATTACCATACACCTAGACCTAGTTAGATAGCTTACAATTACTCTTGATGCTCCAAATGGCCCAGGATTTTCATGTTATGCAAGATCATGTTGATGATGGAAAGAGAGTACAAGATGTATTGACTCCATAGCCAATCATGTGACACTCTATTAGAGCCTCATGTCCTCCAAATATTTATGAGCCCACTATAAATGGCATGGTAATAGGTTCTAATGAGCCTCTTACTCATGAGGAGGCTATACACAGAAGTGATTGTTCATGTAGGGACAGGGCTATGTAGTCTGAGTTTGGATCACTATAGGAGAATCATACTTGGAACTTGGTTTCCTTACCTCATGAAAAATATGTATTGCCATGCAAATGGAGTAGAATTGGTTGCCGTAAGCTAGTATATAAGGCCTAATTAGTTGCAAAGGGTTTTAAATAGGAGAAAGAAGTTGGCTTTGATGAGATCTTCTCTCCTATTGTCAAAATGACTATCCTTTGCTTGGTTTTTGCTTTCGTTGTACAATTAGATATGGACTTGTACTAGATGGATGTTAAGATACTTTTCTTATATGAGGACTTGCATGAGGATATTTATATGTAGCAGCCTAAGTGCTTTGTGGAAAAGGGTAGGGAGCACCTAGTGTGTGTAAGTTCATGAAGAGTCTTTATAAACTTAAGAAGGCACCTAGGGAATGGTATCATAAGTTTGATGCCTTTATGCATTCACAATCTTATACCCATGGCACTATGGATTTGTGTCTTTGCATGAAGAATGCATGTGATTATAGCATTATCATTTTGGTATTACGTGTTGATGATATGCTATTTGGTAGGAGTGCTCATGATGAGCTAGATGCTTTGAAGACTCAGCTAAAGGGAAGTTTTGAGATGAAGGACATGGTGCATGGCTCTCACATAATTGGTATGTACACTATATGCAATCCCTCTAACTACTTATTGTACAAGGTGCACATCTATAGGATATTTAAGCAGTTTCGTATATAGGGTGGCAAGCCCATTGGCACTCCTTTACCTTCCCATGTGAAGTTTAGTTAGGAAGATTGTCACTAGTCAGATATTGAGAGGGATGAGATGGCTAAGATTTCATATGTATCTATGGTGGGTAGCTAATTGATGTATGCCATGATAGCCATCAGTAGACCTAGCATGGCATTTGTAATGGGAGTTGTAGCTCCTTATCTAGAGACTCCTTGCAAGCAATATTTGGGATGTCATGAAGGGTATCATGAGATACCTTAAGGGCACTACAAACTTGTTCCTTTGCTATGGTAGCTAAGATACTAGAGTCGTGGGATACATTGACTCAGATGATCTAGGACATGGAGATTGTAGAAAGTCTATCTTTGACTATGTCTTCATCTTTGCTAGAGATGTTATTTTTTGGATGTGTAGGATGCAAAAATGCACTGCCTTGTCTACTATCGAGATTGAGTATATTATAGCCACTAAGGCTTACAAGGAGGCTTTATAGTTAGAACATCTAGTCGTTGTAGACCTTGGTATCACTTATATGATTCCTACCTTGCATTCGAATTCTATGAATGTTATCGAGTTGGCACGTGATATGGTCTTTCATGCGAAGACTAAGTGCATGGAGGTGTGTTTTCACTTAATCCAAGAGGTGATTGAGGACAAGCAAATAGAGCTTGGCAAGATCTATATAGATAAGAGTCCTATTAATCTTCTCACTAAAGTCTCCGAGTGGGTTGATATGCCTTCCTTAGGAAGATAATGGGTATAGAATGATATGATGTATTTTCTCATTTAATTATACTCTTATGTATATTTTATATTTTTTCTCCTTACTTTTGGCACATTCGCCTTTATATGGGAGGTTATCAAGGGCTAAAGGTTACCTATGCCTAGCCACCTATATTTATCTTGTACTTAGCACCTACACACTTGTACACTACCGATGGCAGTCGTCCCCATCAGTGTCATTTTTATTATTTATTATTTACTATGGAACAATAAAGCGAAGGCAAGTCACACATTGTGATTGTTACATTTTTCACTTACTGTTCTTGCTCTCTTGAGTTCAAATCTCCATAATCATAGCTCTTGCTTACACTTGTGCTCTTCTCTTACTCTCACTCCTACTCACCCTTTCATAAAGTATACAAACAATTTAATTTTCTAAAAAAATAGTCCCTAGAAGTAGTCTTTCTAGGCTTGAGTGGATAAAGCGTCCAACTGTTAACTAGATCCATATAAAAGTAGAAAGTTAGGACCTTATCTAATGCATATTGTGGTATCATCATGGGACCTAGTTATCATTCTCGATCACACCTACAAAGACACTAGAAAAACCAAAACCTAAGGTCTTACTACAAATAATCATTTTAACTAATTGCCAATTTGACCATCAAAATTAATGGAGAATTCGATTCCATGCTATCATATTTTTTTAGGAGCTAGTATTTAAGCTCATGATCATTTTGGGACAATTCTAGTACTATGCATAATATCTACATACAACTTCTTCGAAGGTAACTAACACAACTTAATACTAATTGCTTATTATTTACTAAGTGCTTAGTAAGCTACCTTAGCACTTAGTACTTGATAAGTTTTTAAAGTTCCATAACCACAACACCAAAGCATAGTCTGATTCATTAAAAACAACTATTACTAGGTATTGAGCTACTAGATGTGTGTGTGTGTGTAGACACTCCAAATTCAGGTATTACAATCCAAGTTTTTCGAAAGAGAGGGTTTGGCAATTATATAGGCCATCTGAGTACACATTAGTATAAGTCATAAAAAAAGGACTACTCTAGCTATCATTGCTTACCAAGTAACTCACACCAGTACGTGTGTGTGTGTGTGTGTAAAATTTATTACTAGTGGAGTATTTCAAAGATGTGAAAACAAATATCACAAGACACATTAGTTAGCATTACAATAATTGAGAACCCAAAGTTACAATTCATGCTAGTAAACTATTGCAAAGTATATGCTACCAACTATGAGAGACCGTATAGTTAAACTCCTTATACATCCTTATGATTATAAATCTATAAATTGATTAGGATAGTATATGCGGAGGAGTAAGAGAGATTCAAAATATCCACTAACAAGTTGCTCAAAGAGCAATTATAGTCTTTATGTAGCCCTGCTCCAAAGCGCGGTTATGTGAGTGCAGTTGCACTGCACCTCGTATCAACCCGTGAGGCTCTAATCATATTAACCCGCACTCATGTCAACCCGTGAGGCTCTAATCGTATTAACCCGCAAGGCAGTTGGCGCACCAGCTGCTAGTTTCAAAGCAAATGACTAGAGGGCGCTGAGTCGGTCATCCAATCGCCGAAGAGATAAAAGCCGATAGTCCGCCGCCTAGCCTGCATTATTACGCCAACTCCAGCATTACAGCGCACGCAGATAGGACACAGAAGCATGAACAAATCAATCAACACCAATAATACATATGCTCCACGATGTCGAGATGGCACAGTACAGTTGTATATGGCGGCAGAGAGAGAGAAGACTGGTGCGAATGATATCATGCCTCGGCCGTTTAAGAGCTAGACTGCTGCAGGGCTTCATACCATAAAAAGGGTTGCTTCAGTTAATAGCGTGCGCATCGATTTAGTACTCTTGTACTGCAGCGATTTACTTAGATCATGAGTAGGCTGCCTCCGCCGCCATCGAATTGAAGGTCCGGTAAAGTACGTGTGTGGCTGCCTATCGGGCTGAAGTAATGTCAAGGTGCGGGTAATTCATCCATGCAAGCTATCTATCGGCCCTCGCGAGGGTGCAGCACCATCCATGTCCCGTACTGGATAGTCGATCAAACGGAAACATGATGGTTACCATCCTCCGGATTATTGCGCTTTGATGATGAATCTTTAAGCAACCCTATGCTCATCTGGGCATGTCAAGGAAAGGAGAGGGATGTCACTGTGTTTTAGAGAGGAGGGAGATTTACAAGATTATTATGTTTCAAGTGCAATATATACGCTATTGCATTCGCCCCGTATCTTAGGAGACTAACCATGCTAAAACCATTACAAATACACTTGTAGTAAAGAGCTGTCTGTGTGTAGGGCATCGAATTCTACAATAGACAAATGTGAGTTCAGGCTACGGTAGGACCAACTAGGAAGACAATGTTAACAACAAGCATGTATAGTATATACCCATACTGGCAAGCCTTCCAAGAAAAAGACCTCATAAGCATTGAGTGTATCTAGGCTCAAGGCTAAATAGTAAGGGATATAAGACAATGCTACAATGGCAAGCTCAACATATGCGAACATTGATGATGATGGACCGCTTGGTTAGATGGGTCTACATGCCTACACTTAGCATGCTGGTAGTCATTATGATCCTCACATGGCCACTGACTTATCACATTATATTTAGTTTGTTGTACTTATCTACATCTAGTATAGTTATAGCGCCAATCAACTAGTATAGTCAGTTATGTAGTGTTTGACTCAATAGACCACTTTCCTTTATATTGTATCTTATCTATACTTTGTATACATTGTATTGTGTGAGAAAGAAGAAGAAGAAACCAACAAGAAAATGTTTTGGCCTCCATTTCTCTTATTGTGTTTTTGAGTGAGCTTTCTCTTATGTATATGGTGTGTGTTTGGCACAGCAACTCAAACAAGTTCCCCCAACATGTGATTCATGATAGAGGGGACCAAAAAAAGGGGTGAAAATTAAAAGAGAAAGGAGTATAATCTTTGCATGTATGTGTGTGTGCGATATAATGTTCCAAGATGAATTGAACCTCCACCTCATCTCTAAAAATATATCACTAATAAACTTGAAGTTTATTTCCTTCTCACTTCATAACTTAGGCAACTGTCTAAATTACTAAAATAGCAAGCTAGAATATAAACGCCCCAAAAGAGACTAAAGAGGTGTAGAATTCATGGTAGGCAAGAAAATGGACATTGTTGCCTACATTAAAGGCCAAAATGGTAGTTGGTAGATCCAACATTATCTTTTAACCAAATATATTTGTGCAAGTGAATTTTTTAATTAATGTTTTCCCATAGGTTTAGTGACTAGCACAAGTCTTAGTATAAGTAAGTGTGTTTGTGCATGCATGTGCACCAATATATATATATATATATATAGAGAGAGAGAGAGAGAGAGAGAGATAACATGTGTGGAGAAGAAGCAAGCATAAGTTTTGTGTGTATGTGTGTGTGTGTAGGCATTTAAGAGAAAAAAGAAGGGAAAGATGGAGTGTAGGAGCATGAGTAAGGTAAGAAGAATAGTCCAAAAAGTGTACTTATGTGTGCACGTACATGCATGCATGTGTGCATGTGCATGTCACTACAAGGGAATGGGGCAATAGCGACGCCGATTAGCGACGGCGGATATCGGCGTCGCTATAGGCGTCGCTATTGGCGTCGCAATTGGCGTCGCTATATGCGACGCAAATAGCGACGTATATAGCGACGCCAATTGCGATGCCGCAGGGAAAAAAAGCGCGGCCGAAACCAGAGCGCCGTTTTCATTTTCTTTTCTTCGCCTTTTGAGAGCGAGAGTGAGGGAGAGAGCGAGGGAGAGAGCCAAGGCTTTGCGAGAGAAGAGGAGGAAGAGACTTGCTGCCGCCGTCGCCGCCGCCGCCGCCACCGCCACCGTCGTTGTTCGCGAAGGAGAGGAGGAGCCCTCGTTGCAAAGAGAAGCCGCCCATGCTCGCTATATCTCATTGGTGAGTCTCCCTCTCTCTTTCTTTTACTTGTTGAAGGTTTAAATCGTTCTCTTTTGTTTGTTTAGGAGAGGAAAAGAAAGAGAAGGAGAGGGAGAGGGAGAGAGAGGGAGAGAAAGAGAGGGAGAGAAAGAGAAAGAGAGGGAGAGTGCATTCTCTCTCTCTCTCTCCCTTTTGCTTGTTTAATGTTTAAATTACTTTCTTCTTTGCTTATTTAGGAGAGGAAATGAGAGAGTAAGAGAGAAAGAGAGGGAGAGGGAGAGGGAGAGGGAAAGAAAGAGAAAGAGAAAGAAAGAGAAAGAGAAATAGAGGGAGAGGGAGAGGGAGGGGGAGGAAATAGGAGAGGGAGAGAAAGAGAAAGAGAGGGAGAAGGAGGGAGAGTGCATTCTCTCTCTCCCTCCCTCTCCCTTTTGCTTGTTTAATGTTTGAATCACTTTATTTTTTGCTTGTTTAGGAGAGGAAATGAGAGAGAAAGAGAGTGAGAGGGAGAGGAAGGGGAAGGAAATAAGAGAGGGATAGAAAGAGAAAGAGAGGGAGAGTGCATTGTATCTCTCCCTCTCCCTTTTGCTTGGAGGATGTTTAAATCACTTTATTTTTTGCTTGTTTAGGAAATGAGAGAGAAAGAGAGATAGAGAGGGAGAGGGAGAAAAAGAGAAAGAGAGGGAGAGGGAGAGGGAGAGGGAGAGGGAGGAAATGAGAGAGGGAGAGAAAGAGGGAGGGGGAGGGAGAGGGAGCGAGGGAGAGGGAGGGAGAGGGAGGGAGAGGGAGGGAGAGGGGGAGGGAGGAAATGAGAGAGGGAGAGAAAGAGAACGAGAGGGTGAGGGAGAGGGTGAGAGAAAGAGAGGAAGAGAGGGAGAGGGAGAGAAAGAGAGGGAGAGGGAAAGGAAGGAAATTTAAGATAATAATGGTATGCAATGTGCTTTGCATACGGCCACGTACTTCATCAAAATGAATCCAAAATTATTGTTATAGAAGAAGAAACCCTTAAATTGAGTATAGGATAATTTCTCTCAGGTCTTATGACTATGAGTAGAATTGATTGAAATAAATTTTATTACTATCGTTATAAAATTTCATAGATGACGCGCATTAATTTTAAAATGGATTACTTATACTCAAAGCCGAGATATAACAAAAAATTATCTACCGGGACAAACAAATCGTTGAGCATGATACAAGGCCGAGATATAACATCGGAAAATCTCTCGACTACTATATACAATGCAAGGTTTATGGTCAACTTGCAACTTGACGTACATCTCCATAAAGCTATCCATTTAAGCCTCGTTTGCTGTAATGTAGATAAGATGGCAAACGAAGAAGGTCCTATTGTTCAAGACCGCGAGTCGTATCTTAATCAGCGTGTCCCATGTCCTTGCTCTCAATGCAAGTTGGCAATTAGACGAAAACGCCGATTGTCTATAGAACACGTACGACGATTTGGCGAGTTTCAATCTGAGATCATTGATCAGGCGATTGCAGATTTTCAGCAAACGGTAATTTGAAGTTAGCATTTTTCATGCATTGTACTCTCATGCTAATTGAAAACCATACACAATAAGATTGGGTCTTGTTGGCAAATTTTGTATCCAGGGGGGTGATGTCTCGACCCAAGGGGGAGTGCACCCTTTGCGGCCAATTAGAAGAGTTTGTGGACGTGCGATGGATGGATTGCAGAAGCCAATCGACCATTCGCAAGGCCCATCTATATCGTCAATGCCAGAGGAGACAGACAAACTTCCCGACTTGCCTACAATCTTGGAGCCTGAGATGGAGGCAATGATCGATGCATTGATTCCCATGGATGTTGAGACATCTGACCCGCTTAGAGAGGAAGCATCCATACCATTATATGATGGGTGCCGAGTATCTCGGTTGAAGACATTGCTTGCACTCTTAAGTGTGCAAGCAAAATACAGTTGGAGCGATACAAGTGTGACTGAGTTATTCAGGTACCTTGCACACAGACTTCATTGTTTTTTTTTTTAAACAGTATTATTGCAAACATGGATGGATTTTTCAAGGTGTTTTATGATTCTTTCAGGTTATTGAAATATCATATATTGCCACCTGCAAACACCATGCCTGAGTCTCGTGATGATGCACGACATGTTTTACGGAAGCTTGGCATGGACTACAATAACATCCATGCATGTATCAACGACTGCATATTGTTTCGAGATGAATACGAGACTATGGAGACATGTCCAAAGTGTGGTGCTCACAGGTATCGACAGGACTTGCAAGGGCAGACCATCCCTCAAAAAGTCCTCAGACACTTTCCGCTCATCCCCCGCATAAACCACATGTTTCGCACGTCTGCCATGGCAAGCTTGACAACGTGGCATGTGCAGAATAGGTCTACGGATGGAGTGCAACGAATATCAGTAGATTCGTGTGCATGGAGCCACATTGACTCTACCTTCCCAGGCTTTGCGCGAGAGCCAAGGAATCTTCAGCTCGGTCTCGCCATGGATGGTGTGAACCCATTCGGTCTGCGCTCGACTTCTTACAGTGTGTGGCCTATAGTGCTTGTCAACTACAACATTCCTCCATGGCTTTCTACGAAGAAAGGACATCTCATCCTTAGCTTGCTCGTCCCGGGCCGCTACAAAGTAAAAAATATGGACGTGTATCTTCGTCCATTAGTCGATGAGCTTAAGATTTTGTGGGAGGAGGGGGTCACGGTGCAAGATATGAGCAGGCGCGATGGTCGGCGGTCAGCCAACATTCGAGCCATTCTCATGTGGACGATGCATGACTTTTCGGGATTGGGAGAGTGCTCAGGTGAGCAGACCTTTGTTCTTGCCGGTAATATCTATATTTTATTTCATTCAATCAAGTATTCACTAGGTCGTGGATCACCTTGCAGGTCTCGTTACCTCAGGTTATCATGCATGTCCATTGTGTGGGCCACAGTTAGACTCCCGAAGGTCACGAACCATGAAGAAGATGGTATATCAAGGACACGCCGCTTTCTTGCCGGAGGATCATGAACTTAGGGAAGGTTTTCTTGGACGATCTCCAGCACGTATGAACACTGCAAGCTGGTACGAGCTGAAAATGGTAAACCCGGAATCACATCCAAATGGAATGCGACGGTTCTCAGTTTTCTACGAGTTGCCATATTGGACCCACTTACAGGTCAACCACTTGTTGGATCCCATGCATATTTTCAAAAATGTGGGCAGCTTGCTATGGGACCACATCACAGGAAAGAGAGACACTATAGGGTCACGAATGGATTTAAAGGAGGTAGGTAAGATGGAGGCGCTTTGGCCGCAGTCGAGTGCTGAAGGGGGAGTGCAGCTTCATCGCGCTCCCTAGGTTTTGTCTACCAAAGAAGAGCGCATTGTGAAGCAAGTAATCAAGTCTATCCGCACTCCGACGGGTACGATGCGTTCTCTCAGGTCCGCATTTTCTAAAGATGACCAAATGTCTGGGCTAAAATCCCATGATTGGCATAAGATATGTCAGGTTTGTGAACAGAATGGATTTTAATTAGCGTGGACATTTTGAAATTGTAAAAGTGACCATTATTCTTAATGCTTTCTCATTTGTGGCAGTTTGTCCTACCGATCGCGATCGCGGGATGCCTAACTCCAGAAATTCGCGGGGCCATTTACAAGCTGTCGACTTTGGTGCAATCAATCTCACAAAAAGATATTAAGACGTCCTCTATTGAATCCGCAAGGCGGGGAGCTGTTGAGACGGTCTGTCTCTTTGAGAAATACCTGCCCACTAGCATGCTCACAATACAAGTTCACCTTCTTGTGCATCTTGTGGATGAAGTGGAGATTGCTGGACCTGTCCATACGCGATGGATGTTCTTCCTGGAGCGCTTCATGAAAACCCTGAAAGGCTTTGTGCGACAACGAGCTCGTCCGGAAGGTAGCATGGCGGAAGGTTGGTTGGTGTCAGAGGCGTTAGTCCATATCTCACAATGGCTACCAACGGTGGAACCAGACAATGAAATGCTATGGACGCTGAAGGACGATGACAGGCTGACTGGAGATGTGGTGGTTGGAAATGGGGTAGAAAAAAGAATGGATGCCTCAATGGAAGAGAAGGTGAATCGCTTTTATATGTTGCACCATGCCTCCATGGAGACGTGGCTCGCCAAGTGCCAGATTGCAAGGCAAGATCGAGAGGAAGCGCGAGCTGAATTCCGACGCAGTACGCGTCACCGACCGATTCGATATCCCGAAGGCATGGAGGAGATGCCGCGGTTTATGTCAACACGATGGTTGCATGGAGCCTTGATCGCAGCATCCAGCGAAGGGACAGAGGTCTCAATGGAGGAGTGGGAGTTCTCGAGGGGATGTAGTCCAAAGGTAATGAGGGGTTTAGAATGTGTCGTATCTAAATTTGTTTGCTACATCTAATTTGAGTGTTTCAATGTGCAGTACAAAATATATAGTGCAGCGTGATCGCGCGGACGGCATTTTCGGGTGGAGCGTATTGACAAAATGCACTCCACAATGGACTGTGGTGTCATGGCAAGGTTTGAGCAAGAGAGCCGGCGACGAGCAACGGATCCGAATACGGTTGTGGATGAGATGGAGTATTTTGGGAATTTACAAAGTATTATTACGGTGGATTACCGTAGCTTCTCCATGATAATATTCAATGTGCAGTGGTTCAAAGTGGTACTTGGAGGAGCTGGCACAACAGTTCGACGAGGTCCATCTGGATTTCTCGAAATAGATTCTGAAAAAAAATGGATGGATTTGCGCGACACCTTTGTGTTGCCGGCACATTGTGAACATGTACAACTAGTCATTTGCTTGCTAATTGTAATACGACATGGTTTATGTCACAATGGTTTGAAGACGGTTTGTAAGTGTTTGTGAACAAGTAATCTTCTATCCAAATCCCCGACAACCTCGATGGTGGTATGTTATACCTTCAGCTCCTCGAGATGCGAGAGTATACGATCAAAGCGATGTTCCAGGCATAGATGAAGAAAATATGCAAATAGAGGGATCGAAATTACAAGGGGTGGAGGCCACCGCAAGCTTGGAGCCCGCATCGGCTAACAATGATGGAAATACAGAAGTCGTAGAATTTTTTGAGAACGAGGCAGACTCGTTCTTTTGTGGTGACATGTCTATCGACCTTCCAGTGTATGCAGAGTTGTGTCAGGAGATTAACATGGGACCATAGAATACTTCATTCTTGGAGAATTGTATTACTCAATTCGTTGTTTAGATCTTCCATAAAGGTAGATAAGATATGCATTTTAAGAGGGATTTTTCAAAAATGATTTATATTAATGTGCTTTGTATAGTTTAAATTGATTATTTTAACATTATTTTTTATCTGTGCAGGTATCGACATTTTTAGGATGAGTCGAGGGATGAGCGATGAGGAGTTTCAGGAGATGATGGCACGTATGTCTCCAGATCAGCTCGCGAGATTCAGAGAGATAGCAGATCAGGAGCTGTCTCGTTCTTCGTCAGGGCGCTCTGCTAGATCAGCTTCAGCGCGATCAGATGCTTCAGCTTCGAGCAGACGATCTCGACGCTCGCGACTTGGGCCAGAGGGAGGGACTGCGACTGCAGGAGGATCAGGGGGGTGCTGCTGTGGAGACACGGATGCGGTGTCTCCGTCTCGTCGTTCAGCTGGAGCTCGGTCACCTCCAGGATTTGTCACACCTGTGGGGACGTCCACTCCAGTTACTCCGGCTTTTGCGCAGCCGTCGGCAGATGTCACGCCTTTTGGTGGCACTCCTTTTGGTGGCACCCCCTCTAGTGGCACCCCTTTGAGTGGCACTCCGGGAGAGGGTACCCCCGTCGGTACACCGGATGTTCAGGGGTCTCCTGGATATGCCCAGGAGCGTGGATGGAGATGGGAGAGGGCCCATACAAGGCACACTCCTAGGGATTATGGATACCTAGTGGATGGCAGGTCATGAGCCATCATCATGAATGATGAGGGGAGGAGGGTGATGGCTCGCATGAGGGAGTTGTGCCAACAAGTTTTTCATATGTATTTATAGACTCACTAGATGGATAACATTTTAAAAGATGTTTCTTTAAGAAATCTTCTTTTAGATTGCCCAAGCACGCCTTAGTGGTCCATCGAGAAACGAATCTAAGCGTCGCTATGCCCAACACTCCCACGGAATGTTCATGACTGAACCCACTAGGATCGACCTAAAATCTGGGTTCCTGGTGGTCAAGGTCTCCTGAGAGCATTCTAGCATTAGGTCCTGGATATCCTACTTTACATAGAGATACCTAAGCCGAAGTAGACCCATGCCGCACTTGGTTCAAGGAGAATGGGAAATGAGAGGGATATATCGCTCAACCTCTCTGCCCCCTTAGGGCATAGTCCCATTCCGGTCCCCTAAAACAGCACGAATCGGGTTCTAACCTAGCACTACCTAAAGGTTAAACGACGGTAAAATCTTATAAGAAGCCTCCCAGTTCTCTAGGACCACCCTTCCATAGGACAGACCCATCGGGGACTCTGTCCACCTGTTTCCCTTGATAGCTTTAGTTTTCTAATTAGGTCCTATCATATTTATGTGTGACATTTAAAAACAGCTTCCTTAATTAAGCCTTTTAGGAAACAGGGTTTATTTGCGTAATTTACAGCACAAACACGAATATAGAGCAAGCAATCCTTTTGACAAACAAGTTCCTTAACTTATTTTCCATTTAATCATTGTCTCCTGCCCATATAGGAGAATTGTGTATCTCTTCTGTCCAAATCACATAGCACCATAATTTCCATCCAGTATCTAGAATAGGATCTTCCAATTCCCTAGACGTTGGTGTCACGGCAGTCTACAACTCTGTTCCGGACTACAACTCCCCAAGCGACCTAGGAGTGAGACACACTTTCCATGGTTGGCCTTTTTACCTCAACTACAACGCAACAATCAATTGAGTGTAAAAGCATTTAGGTCGTTGTTTGATCAACCAACAAAACAATTGTACTCTTTTCCAAACATTGCAGGAATAGTCGCCATAACCTTTCCATTGCATATTTGCTCTCCCCCTTGGGATCATGAGCGGTTCTACGTTAAATTTACTTAGCACACCCTTCTTTCAACTAATGCATATGTTAAGGTTTCAAACATTGTACAAGACATAAGTTCTAATAGGCACTTACGATGGTTGATAACCTAGCCTTCTTCCCAACAAGTACAAAAGCATCAGTCTTTCCCTTGACTTAGGGTTTCCTAATCCTTGAGTTCTTCATTTGCCCTAGAGTTGTTGTTGCATTTAGCTCAACCCCGAATAGGATTGATAAACATAGAAACTATCGGGCGGATCTCAAGGCGTCCTAGTGTTAGTCCTAAGTAAACCTTGGTATATCTGTTGAGCCTCAGGTCAAGCAAACTCACTCCCCTCAAGGAGTTCTCCCATTTCGATCGAGATTTAAGGCAAACAATCTACTAGCAACAAAGTATATCTCAAAATCCTTGACATAAACCAAAGCAATTTCATTTGAATGCTTTACAAGGAATGATATAGTCCATAGGCTTCTTCTCCCAGGGAGTGTAATTACTTTAGGGATTAATACATAGGTTATGGGTTTATCAATTGGTTCCAAGAATAATATTGCCAACTTTGAAGCCCAGACCAACCTATTTCTAGTAGTAATCACGATCCAACCAGCTTATTAATGTGATAACCTACTAAATAAGTTAGATAGCACCTGCAAAGCTTGTGATGTGGGAGGAACAGGCGTTACATTGCAATTAGATGCTTTGGGTCCGAAGTGCTCCTCTTGGGTTCCATGCATGTCCCTCTCCTGGCACTTTGACTTTAAATGCTTTGATCATCAACTCTTTAAGCTAAGGCTTTAATAGCCCCAAAGATCTCTCTCTCTCTCTCTCTCTCTCCTCTCTCTCTCTCTCTCTCTCTCTCTCTCTCTCTCTCTCTCTCTCTCTCTCTCTCTCTCTCTCTCTCTCTCTCTCTCTCTCTCTCTCTCTCTCTCTCTCTCTCTCTCTCTCTCTCTCTCTCTCTCTCGTTTCCCTCTTCTTCTTCTTCTTCTTCTCCTCCTCTCTCTTCTCACCTCTCTTCTTTCTTTTTCTTCATCTTCTCTCTCTTCTTGCCTTTCTTCCTTCCTGCTCCTCCTCCTCCTCTTCTTCTCTCTTCTCACTTCTTCTTCTTCTTCTTCTTCTTCTTCTTCTTCTTCTTCTTCTTCTTCTTCTTCTTCTTCTTCTTCTCATCTCTCTTCTTCCTCTCCCGCTCTCTCTCTCTCTCTCTCTCTCTCTCTCTCTCTCTCTCTCTCTCTCTCTCTCTCTCTCTCTCTCTCTCTCTCTCTCTCTCTCTCTCTCTCTCTCTCTCTCCATGCCTGTGCAGCAGCAGATCGAGACCTTCCAGGCCAGAGGGGGGTATTATAATGGAGAGGGAGGAGTGTTATGGGGGGGTGATGGGGACCCATTCCTCCACTTGGACGGCTAGAGTGGGGCTACCACCATGCAATCTACCCCTCCTCCCTCGTTATGATCATCTTCTTCCTCCACTTTGTCCTCGTCAGCTTTCGTCGGCTTCCTCCCGGCTTGGCATCATCATCAACCTCGTTCCTCTCGCCACCTGTTCGGCGGTGGCTGGGAGAAATAAAAAAATTTAAACTAATTTTATTTAAAATTGTAGGGGGTGTTCATATGGGGGGTATTACATCCTCTCCCCCTTAGAGAACTCGAGATGTCCTCATCTCAAAAGAACTGGGGAAGACAAGCATTAATGGGGCTTAAGGCCTGTGGTTAGGATCCACCATGCGTCCGTTGTGCTACTTGTAATGAATCAAGTAGTGCAACTCATATTATTGCAATTAATCATAGATACAAGAGTAGGATTTATTCCAATACAAGTTGTATTACATGTTGATAAAATTTCTAGGTTTTTTTGTTAAGAAACACGTATCTAAAGCTAGTTAGCTATGGTGGATGGAAATCAAACATACGATACATGATTAAAATGAGAAATTGTAACTCAAGTGAATAAGGTTCCAATATATATTAGCTTGGACTCATAAACACAATCTTGAGTAACTCAAAATGATTGTACCATATCATTGAAATGAGTGTCAAGTACATGCCTTTATAACTTTATGGATAGTACCACTTTTCTTCTTTGTGCTCATGGGATTTTGGACAACTCTTCCTAGAGCTTCTAGAGCATACATCTTTGTCATATCTCTCATACAAAGCCACTTATGGGCAAGCATCATTTGCTATTCTCAACACCCCCCCTCAAATGATGAGTTCCTACACCTGCTGGCATTTGCCCCCCTACATGCGGACATGGACCAGGAGACTAGATCTTTGGCAGCCTTAGTTAGGTCAAGCTTGAAACTTTACATTTTCGGTAGGGTTTATTACATCCACTATGGGAAGCATGACCCACTAAGGGAAAATTCTTTGTTGTCAGCAACGGAAATAATTTCTTGATCTTTTGCTTCTTTGGCAACCTTTGGTAATATCCTCGATCTTCTTGGTCTTCCTAGACTTCTTTATCTTGGCTTTTGTTGTGCTTCTTATCCCTTTTGTCGATATGTGGTACGTGCTTTTCACCCCAGTCTTCTTGACACAATCTTTTTGTTCAATGCTTTTGTGATGCATATACACAGGTACATTGCTTTGACGTTGTAGGTGTTTCATGAGTCTTAATATGGGCTTTTGCCACATCCTTTACATGTGCCCACCCCAAACCTGCATTTGGGAATGTAGAAGTCGCACCAGTCATGAACTTCAAGATAAATTCTGAGCTTGTATTCATGGTTTGCTATAAAATCCTTCCCACAACCATTGCTGGATTTATTGTCACCAGATCTAAGCCATGTTCCTTTGAGAACTTCCAAGCCTCAGCTTCTGCTAGTGTTTTTGATAGCATATACCATGCATTTGATGGATGATAGTGTTTTGAGTTGCTAAAAAAGCTCTCATCGACAACATCTTCTAGCTTTCTTGTTGGATTATAAACTACTGCAGCTGTGGATGATGATAAGACAACCCTTTTTACAAATGAAGCTTTTGCACAGGCCCTCAGTACATTCAATGTTCCCTTTATTTTTGGATCAAGCAGTTCTTTCTATGGATCCATTGTGTTAAAGAAAAAAAGGAAAAGCTGTGTGGAAAACTCCAACACACCTCGGTCCAACGATAGCAAGGCTGCGGCTAACATGTACGTGAAGCGACAAGTCTTGAAATACGGTGACATCGGATCTTCCAGATAGCTAAAAACAATGTGCCGCAATTCAACCGCATCTTTTACCTTTGAAACTACCTCTGAGTAGACCTTGCTGGATGTATGTTTCCATGTTGTTGCAAGTTGACAAGATGGGCATACATGCCTCCTGCTTTACTAATCAGGTGTTTATGGCTCCCATGCTCTACAACCTGCCCACCTTGCAAGACAACAATATCACCAAACCCCTCTCTCTCAATGGTGAGTATTTCATTTCCATGTGTCTATGAGCTATTGGCTAGCTACTAGCATTTTAACAAACTTTGAAGTATCAATGTGCATGTGGAAGGTTATACTTCAATTTGGGGCTCATAGAATTGGAGTTGATGTTAGAGCCATTGTCAATGCTTCATAAGCATATTGAGATTCTTTGATCCATTCAAAGACAATCAACAATTTGTCTAGGGATTGAGTGATCAATGCATAGTTGAACACAAATCATCAGTAGTATCTCGTGTGGCTGAGAAAGCACTAAACTCCATTGTAGTTTGTTGGTGGTGATAAGTCAACAATAACTCTATCTTTCAAGAAGTCAATTACAATTCCTTTATTGAAAACTATTTGTCCTAGGATACAACCATGATTTAGCCAAAATTGACACTTTAAGGGGTTGTATTACCTACAATGCTCAAAAACTACTCTAAGCTTTTCTAGATGCTCTACCTAGTTGGCATGCATGCAAAGATCATCCATAAACACCTCCAATTATTTGTAGAGCATGTCCTTAAAGACATTACATATGAACCATTTAAAAGCAAAAAGCATATTAGTTATCCAAAGGGAATCATTATTATGTAAACACTTCCCATTCAGTGGTGGTGAATGCTATTTTATGCCTATCATTTAGACAAACTAGCACTTGGTTGTAGCCTAAAAATTTGTCAAGAAAGCTATAAGTCTCCTTTCTTATAACTCTTTGCAGCATGTACTTTGTGTAGGGAAATGGATAATTGTCTCTTTGTTGCTACATTTGAACCTTTTGTAATTCATGAATACTTTGATCTTTCCGTTTCTCTTCAACACAATGATAATAGGTGAAACCTAGTATATGTGCTCAATTTCATAAATGAATTCTATGTTTAGGAGTTTGTCTATTTCCTCATTCATAGAAAGCAAATATTTAGGATTCATTGCATATGTTCTATGGACTAGCAAATACACCTCTATATTCTTCCAAGAGATTTGCAAGGGTTTTTTCCTCATTTTGGTAAGGTCATCAATGAAAGATAAGTCAATTTTGATGCCCTCGTTGGCTAAATTGACTTCCTTTACCTTAGCGTGGGTCCCTCTATCAACTTACTAGTCTACCCTTGATGCTTAGCTCCTAGCAACACCACAATTTTTTCTCCTTTCTTAAACTTAGCAAAACATGTGGGAAGATCCTAGGGTTTTTTATGTTTCTCATCTTCTCAGTCCTTGGTGGTCCTTCTTCTTCTCTCCTTTACTTTTTGTGCCTTAGGTGGATTGGCAGGTCCCCCTTGGTACATCAAGCTATGTAGGTTGCTTAAAAAATGCCATAAAACACAAAAACTAATGAGATTTTTTGTGGGGTTGATTTCCAAATTTGATTTATAGTTGCATCCTTCAATAGATGAGGCCATTTTAGCCACCAACAATCATAACTCAAGTTCAACTCCAACCTCATATAGTGCTAGACTATGAGCTATGCGCTTGCTCATAGTCTAGCACCTCAAGGTCTATCTTGACTATTCCATCAACAAGAATCACATGCACTTCTTTGGTCTTAGAGTCTACAATGATTTTCTCTATTGTATGCCCATTGGTGTCATATTCGATTGTACCATTTTCATTGTTTGAGGCTTCTCCCTTAGATCTACAATTGTTGTAAGCACTTTCAATGCCCACTTTATTAGAAGATTTCATTGTCAAAAAGTCGATTGTGATCGAGAGTATTGCTTTTATCTAGAAGGGCCTAATTATGTAGGAGGTTTAGGTCCTGCACCTTGCTCCACTTCCATTTTTTAGCATCCAAGAGTTCCTCTAGGGGTTTCAAATTAATATTAGGATTGTTATGAAATTCCTTCAAAAACTCTAAGATGCTCACAAGTTCTACTTGATTGTTATAGGTCACATGAGGAGTCACATTTTCACTTTGTAAAACCATGGATCTAGAACATGGCTTGAGGCGGAAGCTATGGAGGTTGGAAGAGAAAGAGTGAGTTCATGAAGACACTAACATGACTGACTGTTGCACAAGTGAATTAGGTTCCAAGATGGAAGCTTGGACTCATAAACACAATGTTGTGTATAGATTGACAATGACACCACAGAGACTTTACTGAAGAACAAAAGTACTATGACATTGCGTTAGAAAAGAGAGCAAGTACAATGCTTTATAGGAAAGTAGATGGTAGCACTTCTCCTACTATGCTTATGGGATTCTAGTCCTGAGCCCACACTGCTCCATACAAAGAGGCTAAGTAGGTGTGATTGCAGAAATCTCAACACACTTTGCACGAGAATGAAAATTGGTATTGAAGGAAGTTTGAGGTGTCTACCATCCTATCTTGCTTTTCTGCATCACTTGCTCTATCAACCAGCTAGTTTGTAGTCATTGTCATTGGCTGAAAAGGAAGTCTATGGTTGCAAGAATGTGCATCCAATCTCGCCCTCATCTCATCAAGACGAGGGATGTGCTCTTTGAGCAAACCGTACTTGGTGTGATTTTAGATTCTCCTTTTCAACATAGCCAATATAACATCTAGGTCAACTAGTGAGGACTTCCATATGTCCATCTCAATTCTAATTGCCTCCATCCAATTACTAAAGAACATTAGGCAGTTGCCCCAATCCTTAACTTTACACATGTTCCTCATCCACAATTTTGGCAACGTGATATCGCAATCAAATCCCTTCATGACTATAAAGGTCTTTAAGGATTGGATACATAAAATCTTAATTGGCTTGCTCTTCAACACCCCAAAAAGGACTCACTTTCATTTCATTGTCCAATGTAATATTAAACCAAGTCATTTCCATAGGTGAGTTGCCCCGATCTTGTAAAATTATATGGTTCAGGATTCTAACGCCTACCCTAGTGTTAGCAATTCTCTTTCTAGTCATGTCACCCAAGGCTACAACTAGGAGGATTGCATGTATTTTTGTTCCTTCCTAGAAGGCATTGACTTGCATGATTTCTAACATGAGGTTTAGAGTTAGGCTTGATATCTCTCTTTCAACATCATGACCTTGTATGATGCCTACTTTTGATTGTATTGGTCCTTCTATCCATTCTTTTAGCACTTTTCAAAGTGCATGGTTTTGTTTTAGCAAATGTTTGAATGGCAAAGAGACTCGTATTATTGAGGTTAGAGAGGCCAAGAGGTTGGCACTCAATCCTACATGCTTATGCTATCTAATGCTTTTTTCCATGGCTCTATCTTCATGAGCCAGATTGTTGCTTCACTCTTGGTTAGGTTCCTTAGGCATTTGATTTCCCTTAGATTCAATAATGTACATGAGCGATGATGGTAGGCTCATGCTCAAAAGGTCATGTAGCTGACTTTTTTTACACGAGTTCTGTATCCTAGAGTTACACGTGTGCTTTCCTCACCCTACTCACCTTTTCCACTATCTCCAATTGTTCGTTTGGATTAAGATAGTCTCTAGCCTTTGCATTCCCCTTTTATGTTGTTATTGGAGTACATGTTTCTACATTCACATTAGGGATTTGTTTTCCCTTAACATTGTAGCATTGCCTACTTTTTTAGGGTCAATTTTCTCCTACTTTCTTTTTTCTCTTCTTTTGGTTCTTCTTTCCGATGCAGAATGCATCTAGGCTACTAGATCTTTATATTGAGATGCCAACTATTTTTCTTGGGCTTTAGTCATTACATTCAAGGGTTTTGGAGTGGCATTGTCATCTTGGGATTACACATTAAAAAGTACAAGTGGTATATAAGGCATGATGGTTGAACTAGTGGAGGGTTTCTATCTAGGGCAATCGTCTTATAAATGCATCACACACCACTCTAGACATATCTACCTTGTCTTTGTTAACAAGTTTTCTCTTGGGGCACCTCAACCAGATATGTCATAGGTGACCAATAGATGAGAGGTTCCTTTGCTCCCCCAATTTCTCCGACCACTTCCCCTCCCCAAATCCATCATTAGAGCTGCTCTAAAGTCCACAAGGGTAGGGTATCCCTCCTTGTCATAAGTGACATGTAAGGTTTGTCTTCTAGTGCCTCTTCCACAAAGTGCAAGGGTGCATTGCGAGGTGGATTAGTGAGATGATGATTCTCAGTGATCTAGGTACTCTTATTCGATTGAAATCCACCCTAGGCTTGTGGGTCTTTTGTCATTAGGTGCTAAAAGCACTAGTGGAGCTCCCCTTCCATAGTTGAGTGGTCTATACATATGATAGAGGGGCCATGGATAGTCTTATGGATAGGAAAACCTCATAGGAAATGAACAGAGCATGGCTTAACATTCATATATCTTGAAATTTGTGAAAGTGCATGGATGGGGATTGGAATAATCTACTAGAAGGTGGTTCTAGCCACAATAAATACAATATACATGTGGTCTCATAGGTCTCTTCATTGCACCCTAAACCTTCACAAGCTCTAGCCATTTCTCTGATATCCGTGCCTTTCCCTTCTTGCACATCCAAGAGAATATTTCAATATCTTGGGAGATCTTTTTGACTCTAGAGTTATGTGCCATTGCTTTATATCGAATCTCCCAATTAAGAGATGAACTGCTTGGCATTGGCAAATATTCAATGTATCCATACACATAGTTGGTCTAAGGGGGGGAGGGGGAAACATATGATGCATAACATACAACAATATTACATTTGCTTTAAAAATCCAAGGTGTGATCAGCATAAATAATCTCTACAAATTCTTTATGAATGTCCTAGTAAGTATCACTCAAACATTCCATAAGCTGCCACTCAAAACTTATTCATGGAAAGTAGTATGTAGGCAATAATCCACTATTTGTTACTTGGACTAAGAGAATACAAAGATATATATTTGCATAAATTATTCAACCTGAAACCTATAGTGTATTTATGGAGGAATGTGCTTGCTTGGACTCAAGTACATATCCCTAGCCATGTAAACATGTTGAACATAAGTAAACTATCCTTGAGATATAGCTTTGAGAGTAGCAATATATATCTTCCAATTATATTATATATCCTCTCATTTCTCTTTTTCACCTTGTGGGAATCCTTACACTATGTCGGCATGGTAACCCAATAGTTAACGGTAAAGGTCTTGGGTGCTCAAGTTCCATATACACTTTTGTCATAGATAATGCAAGAGTTTATGGAACAAGAAGGATGCCATCTAAAATTGACGAAAGCACAAATAATGTGCAAAGAAAGAAACTCAAAGAGAAGGTCAAGACGAAAATCAAGAAAGCTTAGAACAAATCAGTATGGGAATCAAAGATAATATTATAGTTAGGCCTCCTAATTTCCAAAACATTTGGTAAAAACTTCACACCACCTTTATCATATCTTTTGACAAACTTTTTCAATAAATAGAACCATTAGGAAACAAAAAACATGTTTGACTTTCGAGGTTCCAACTAAGAAAGAGGAGAGAATTATGAAGTGAACTTTACTATCTCCAAGTAGAGGAGACAAGAATACCATATTCTTGTACATTCAACAAACTCTCTTTCGCTCTTTTTTTTAATTTGAGGATTAGTAAAGGTCCCTTTTTTGAAAAATTTTGCCCTAATGATGGGTTGGGGGGACTTTTCATCCATGGCAACTTGAGGTAAGCCTCACCAAAAACATGTGGAGTTTATTCAAAGAGGATGAGGATAAAGGAGGTTTATAACTATAATGATAGTAGATAGGGAAAACTATTGGGATCGTCACTATCATCAATGTGAACACACACACACACACACAGAGGGCTTGTTTCTATCTCCCTAAATCTCAAGTCTCTTGACCCTCTCATATATCCACCTCCGCATGTTGGCTAATACTAGCAGTCACCCTCTCGGGAATCCATCTACACCTGCTAGTTACTTGAAGCCAAAAATAAAAGAATATAGAGCACTAACCAATACCCAAGTAGCTAACTAGAACTCCCACTAGAATACACCATGCATCTCAAGTTTCAAAGAATAATAATGTAAAGGAAAATGCCTATATAGACTAAACCATAGATATGATCTATGTAAATCTTACAACATCACAACTTTTGTGACCAAGATCATCATACATGGTGTATAAGGATGTATCCATGTTACAATTCACTCCTTGATGAATCAGATGTCTACCACCCCAAGAAAATGACTCCTTGGCAAGGTCTTCTTCTTTGGGAACAATGGAAACAAAGCAACTCTCCACATCTAATATGATTGCACATCCATATTCAAAAACTTCATCCCAAAAAATGCACTTTACCTAAGGCATATATATCAAGAGCATCAACATCACAATCCTCTACAAATCTAAGCTATGTGGGCAAGTAGAAATCCTTAGATCATGTTTGGATCATATTTGAGGAGTTCTCACTCTAAGACACTTCCAAGCAACAAGGTCTCACACTCCACAATTCACTTCCACACCTCCTTGAGTAGACTTTGGCATGATCACACACAACCTTTGTAACATCAAACGTTTCAAAAAATCCATAACACAAGGTCTCCAATTGACTTGAATACCCTTTGCAAGAAATCTTAGCTTGCACCAGTAGCTCCACTTCTTTGTACCTTTGTGTTCACAAGTCCTCCGCAAATGTGCAAAAGCATAATTCTTTGCCTTCTGTATCTCATGATCTTGCTCTTTTTCACCTTGCACCTTTGTCTTGTGAGAAGCCCTCTACTCATCACCTTGAGTGAGAGAGACACACCACAATCTTGTAGCATCTACCTTTATACTTCTTTACCACCTCTTTCTTCCATGACTAATTTTCTTCTTTGTAAGTTTTGAGGCTTGATACTCTCCTCTTTCATGGCAACACCCATATGATAACATAATAACTCGGAGGTTAGCTTTTATGTTTACTTTATTATCCTCACCTCCATATATGGTAGTGATGCTATGCTTTTTCTTTCCAAAATAAATTGTACTAATCGTCACAATGATATTATAGCTTTTGCTAATGCTTATAATCCACATGGTCACACTTTTTATTTAGGTGGTCATGCCACATATATTGACCTATCAACTTGGCCACCATGGGCAAGCCCATCATGCCACCTTTTCCATACCATGGGGCACACACCCAAGACTATTCTTTTTCCGTACCCTAACATCCCACTAACCTTGCAACTTATACCAAATGATCCATCATCTTATGGTCCAAATTGACCTTATAGGCATCTTATTTGGCATTTCATGATGTCCCATATGTCTTTGTGATGATGCACTTTCTCTTGATCTCAAGGTATTGAGGCCTTAATCCTCACACCAACCATAGTATTGCATAAACTCAAAACATCAAAATAAAGACTCATGGATCCAAGTAGAACCCTGCTAACTGGGAGAGAAAACCCTAAAACTTTTTCCCACAAAAGCACAAAGAACCTAATTGCTAAGCATCCTGCCTAGATGCACAAAACCAATTGTTTTGTTGCTCAACATAGCAAATTCTATGTGGAATCATCCACATCCTTAGTCCAACTTAGGGTCTCACAACATTGATAGCCACCACCTTGGTCTTTTACCCATTGCCTGCTAGCCACCACTCTTAGGCAATCATTTGCAATGACTTAAAGCTTCAAAGTTCACGTGGCCCCACATGGGCATTTAGACATAGCCACCCCATCCTCAATCATGAATAGAACCTCATGATACCCTTGCAAGAAGTCCAAGTGCACCTTCTATAAAGCCGTTAATAAAGTTTATTAACAAATAAGTTGGATAGGATCTTAAAGGTTGTTAGGTTATCGATAAGCTTGTTTTAATAATAATTTAGATTGTGAAGGGGAGGAAGATATTGGAAGAGGTCATGTGTTTTTATAGTAAGGTGCACTTCATTGTAGAAGTTGATTGCCTATAGACCAAAGCTAGAATTCCAAGATGTGCTACTTAATTGAAGCCTTGAAAATGGGTGTTCAATCCATTCTAGAATTTCTATAGAGCACATAGTCAATTATTAATCATTATTTGGAAGATTAAGCAAAACAAAGATCTTAATTAGGTCTCCTACTTAGGATAGTTCTAAGGAAAAAAGGATGGGAAACAAAGATCTTAATTAGGAAAAAAGGACCTTATTAAACCATGAGAAGACTAAGCTTCAAGTGGATTTCAACCAACTAGAAAAAAAAATTCATACTACATACTATTTGACCCCATTCTAGTCTCCCAATTTGATGAGTACCTTTAGAAATCAAAAAATCTATACATAGATCATGTCTTATTCTTTTGGAGTTTAAACCATCCATTTTATGAAGCATGTAAGTACAATGGATCAAACAAATATTCCCTTAACACTAGGTCGATTCCCCACCTTAAAGAGCTAGGGAATCTCTTAAATACTACTAATGAGTTCAATTGATTTACTTACCATAAGAGCTTAACTCTTGGTCCAAAGTAAAATCTCTAGTTCAAACAATTTGAACTAGCTAGGACTTAATCATGGTCATGTCTAAGCTAATGAAATTAAAGAGTGGAATAAGAACAAACCCTTAGGAAGGATAAGTTAGAAAAACCCTAGTTGATCATCAAAACAATTTGTGTGATTTAGAATAACAACTAAAGACTAGTGTATCTCCTCAAAGACTTGAAGTTGCCTTAAGATCATATGCCAATTATTATTGCTTCATAAGAGGACAAATAAAAGATGAGATCAATAAGACCCATGTTTTGTTAAGGCTAAAATATAGGAAGACCCAGTTAGTTAGATCTCTTATAAGGTTGGTGCCCATTCCTAACAAAGATGTAACCATTATAAACTATTGCCAAGAAACTTAAGTCATTAAAAGCCAACAACTAATTATTTAAATCTAAGTGAATGCTTAGAAGACACAAACAAAATATGAAAACTACCCAACACACTTCAAGTGGGAATTGAGCAATCCCAAGTTGTGAATTTAGTAATCCTTCCAATATATGGTTCTTTGAAATTGATCCTTCCACGTTTCATGTTAACATCTCAACCCCAAAGGGTACAATGTTTCTAAAACTAGATTACCTAGGTTGACCTATAATGTATGTAGGTTAGATCTAAACCATGCACTTTACGAATTAGTTTAGAGACCACAAAACTTCCATAGAGCTACTAGTGGTCTAATATGTAGTTCATATGGGTCTATCACACTACCACTTTATTTCCATGAGCTTTGTTTCCTCTAGCAATCCTTATTGCATATCACTTTGTATTTCAATATTATCAAGATGAAACCATTAAGATAGAGTTAGACCTAGAGCTTTTCTTAAAGGATCATGCATGGGACTAGGGGCATGCTATTGATTCGTGCTATATAAAGGGATTCATGGCTCTATCATCATCAGCTTGGATATTTTTTTAATGCTTTGTCTCTCTTGGAGATCTTGATAACTTCTCTAGATGTAGCCTAAGCCTTGGGCTTATGATGGAGTGGCTCACATTTGGCAAGAGTGTAGCTAGCTAGAATTTTGGTTCATTACATGAATCAATGCAAGCTAGTTGTCAAATTTTGAACTCTTTTACTACTTATTTTTGACACATTAGGCACCTCATAGTAAGAAGATGTCATTCTTTTAGTACATATTAAAATAAAAAATTATCATGTCACAAAAGTCATCTATCCTTGTCTCTTCCCCCTAAAATGACTAGATCAAATGCAACATGACAACATGCAACCTAAAGAATCTGGTAGAGGAACTTGAGTGATTTTAGATTTCTTTGAACAAGATCTAGTTTTTATACAAGTGATAGACATTACACATGGAGCCAAAGATTATGTCTATACTTGGGCTCAGAGGCTTGTATAAGGTGGAGCCATATATCTTGTCTACATTTATACCTAGAGGCATTCTTAGAAGTTGAGAATCTCCTAAAGGTAGCACAACAATTGATTAATGTCATGTGTCAAAGGAGTACATTAAAAAAGTTTAAACCACAATCTAAGGTGCCTCAAACATTAGCTATTGTGAATTCAACTCCTATGTTATGAATACAAAGCCATGTTTTCCTTACACATTTTAATGCTTGCACACCTAGCGCTAATAGTCTACGAGTAAATGTTAGAATAAATTTCTCTCAATAACTAATTTGACGAGGTGTTATTTCTCTGGTAGGAAAATTCAATTGAATTTAGCAAAACTATAAATAGACTTGTTGATTCTAATCCAACTTCCCTTGCTTTGGTAAAAGTTAAGCAACAAAAGATGATTATGTTGAACTCATCACAATAAGATTCATGATGTCATGATTCTATTTCTAACCACGTTTCAAGGATTACATTTGTGGAATTGAAAGAGAATAATCTTGCAACAACTAGATAGATATCTGCGTCCATAAGTGAGCCCATCAATACCAACTCTTGTGGTCTTGAAATTAATAATGAGAATGTACATGCTACTCACACCAATGGGGATCTTACTTTTGTTGTTGGTTGAGCCAAGTCAAAATCCACCCACCTTTAGATGCAAATTGTACATTGTAAATAGTAGAATGATCATTACAACTAGCTAAGATCATGAAACATCTCATGACATAACAATGTCTCTAGTAGGGAGCACTTGAAGGGAATATTGCTAGCAGTAAGAGTAGTGAAGAAGGTGAAGATTGAGTTGCCTTCAAAAGAGCCCTTGTTCTTGAACTATGGTGTATTGTTATGTAACAAATGAAAAGGAATTCTTCACTCCTCCTCAATATCAAAAAGAGTAGAACCCATTTTGCAATCATGAGCCGACTCAAAACTTCCATTGGAGGTGGAGAAAAGGAGCTTGATAAGGATAGAGAAAGTATGATGAGTGTAGAAGAAGAGAGCTTATTTCTTCCAGCAATATGTTCCAAGAATCTTGTTAGTTTTTATAATAAGAAACCTCATTAACAAATCCCACTTTGGGAATGCCTCCACACCAAGAAGGCTAAATTATGAGACTGCCCATCAAGATACCCTAAATTAGCACACGTTTTTCTCTAAATGTGACCCAAGATAAACCCCAACTAAGCTTAGCAAAAAATAATTGGAAGATGCCTTAGTGGTCTATGAGGTTAATTTCACAATTTTGTCCATAAGACTCAACTAATTAGAAGTGACATGGCTAGAATTGAATCTAGGAAAGGCAAAAAAAAATATTAAATAAATTTCCTAGCTAATTTTAATGGATCTAGATCCAAACTTTGAAGCCAATTGAATAGATTAACAATAGTAGATGGATGCTATAGTAACTCTTAGTGTTAAAGGCTTGGATAACCTATCACTTGAGGGGTGTGGGATGCATAGCCTACTCTAAGAGGAGTCTCAATTGCCAAGGTCCACTAAATCAATGATAGAATAGTTTATTCAGAAACTAGACAAGTCACATTTGGATGCGGTGAGGAGAGTCTTGAGATATGTGAAGAAGACAATTAGCTTTGACTTGTTCTATGAGAAAGGGATCAAGCCTAAATTATTTGGCTACACAAATGTAGACTGGGCTAAAGTATCATGGATAGGAGATCCACTAGTGGCCATGCATTCTCATTTGGTTTAGCCATGGTAAGTTGGAGCCGGAAGAAGCAACCTACAGTTGCTCTATCTAGCACAAAAGTAGAGTATAGAGGTATTGCATTGACAGCATGTGAGCAAACATGGCTAAGATTGTTACTATGTGATATGGGGATAGAGATAGATGGTGGAGTTATCATATATTATGATAACATTAGCAGCATCATGTTGGCAAAGAACCTAGTCTACTACACAAGGACAAAGCGTATTGAAGTGCACTACCACTTCATTAGAGAAGGTTATGGATGGAGAGATAGACGTGGTACATGTCTAAACCAACAACCAAGTCGCGAACATCTTTACCAAAGCATTAGGTAAGGATAAGCTTGAGTATTTTAGGAGTGCACTTGGGGTATTGTATTTGCAAGCACATTTTGAGCTTGAGGGGGAGTGGTGAGAAATAAAGCATAGGATAATTAATATCCTATGTATGCATAAATAAAGTAGAAATTGTGTGTGAAAAGTCTGAAAAGTCGAAGGGTATCTATCACTTTAGAGGATGTTTGTGGTATATCATTAGAGAATGAAGGAAGAAGAAGAATGAAGATGATGAAGAAGAAAAATTCATGAGCCTCCTTATCTCTTCCCATTGCCCCTTTCGTTGCACATTCCTCTCTATTCTTTTCATTGTTAAGGGATATAAAAGTATTATTCTTTTAATGTATTTTGCAAGAAGTTATGAAGGTAATTGGATTATTGATTGTAAGGGTTTTAGATGTCTTTCATTGCTACATGCCTTTATCCTCTTTCTTCCTTACCATTTCTCTTGTGCCTTTTGTGCATTTATATGCTCTATTAAAAAAGAAAATCAGCATGGCAATTAGATTGGAAGAAGCAAGAAACTTGTTAAGGTAATTGGAATGCTAAGATACTTTCTATTTGTGTTTGTACTTGCATTAGTTTAAGAAGTTACTCATAACCTTATCTTTGCATGTTGTAGGTCTCCCACTCTCTTTTGCTTGATAACTTCATACAACTATTGAGGTACACTAGGAACATTGCAAGCTATTGTTTAGATTTCAAGAATGCTACAAAAAATTTGTTGAAAAAAATGCTAAAATCTTAGTAGAAATAAGAATCACTATCTACTTTTGGTAAGTATGATTTTCTACCACACATCTTACAAGAATATTTTCTATGGTTGTAACTAGTTTCCTTTTTTTATGCAACACATTTTGTTAAGATATGAAACACACTCTATTTACAAGTATGGACTATTGTCAATATGGAATACACAAGATATGGAGAAGTTTCACTACCAAGTAAGAACATTCCACTTTAGAACCACAAGACATGGTGGTGGGTAAAGAAAAGAAAAATCCCTTTATGAAATACTCAAGATTTTTTATAGAAAACATATTCGATGTATAAAATCATTTAACACTATAGAATAAACTAAAGAAACCACACAGAGGATACAAATCTAATTCAATATAAAGCTTCTTATTAGTATAATGACTTTGTACAAGACGTGATTCTAATTACATTATTATTTAGAGAGGTCACTTAAATAACCTTTTGTATTAACAATCAAGATTGCATAATACATATGATTTTATTCTTTTATATTGCTCAGAGGTTAATCGAAAAGTTATATTATTATTATTATTATTTCTTCCCCATACCGCTTATTTCGACTAGTCTATGCCTTCTCTCACAAGTTTTAACTCATCAAACTATTTTTTTCTCTAGTCGTACTTTTAATTGTGATGAAGTTCTATTCCATTATATCATCCAAGTCTACTTCTATATCATCCAAGCCTAGATATATGATAAAGTTCTCTCTCTCTCTCTCTCTCTCTCTCTCTCTCTCTCTCTCTCTCTCTCTCTCTCTCTCTCTCTCTCTCTCTCTCTCTCTCTCTCTCTCTCTCTCTCTCTCTCTCTCTCTCTCTCTCTGACCCTACAATGCACAAGGATGGAATTTGAAATCCTCAAAACAACCCCATGTGTGTTGTAGGATTTGAGTTGTTCAAGAACACAATGAGTGCTTCAATGGTGACTTCCTAGCTCAATTTTATCAATTCTTAGGTTATCTTTCAAGGGTTTGTGGATGCCAAAATGTAACTCAAGCTAACAACTTGCAAGCTCAAGTGTTAAGAAACTTCACAACTCTAGAAAGCTTTGGAGCATGGCATCCAAAATAAGCAAGACTAGGTAACAAGTCTTCTCAAGCCTAGGTGTGTAGGATATATGTCAAGCACTCAAGATCCATATTCAAGATTATATCTACATGGGCCCAAGGTAAGATCTACACATGTCTTCCCTTTAAGGCATTATATCAATGCTCAAAGTAACCCCAAGTTGCTTCCCTTCTAGATATTGTGCCAATGTTGAAAAACATCCATGGTGATTCTACAGAAGATGTTATGCTAATGTTACAAAAACACTCCAAGGTGGACACACTCTTAGGTCCTCTCTCTCTCTCTCTCTCTCTCTCTCTCTCTCTCTCTCTCTCTCTCTCTCTCTCTCTCTCTCTCTCTCTCTCTCTCTCTCTCTCTCTCTCTCTCTCTCTCTCTCTCTCTCTCTCTCTCTCTCTCTCTCTCTCTCTCTCTCTCTAATCTAACTGCTAATGCTCCTCCGTGAATCAAGAGTTGATGCGAAGACTCGGGCAGAAGGCCAAGGACTAATCAAATTAGGTGTTTTGGAATGTCAATACATCATTTGGTCGAGTACCTGGACTATGACCCTCGGCCTATGGAGACATGCTCTGAGGGGCCATACGTGGAGCATCACTCTACTGCAACACAAAGTCATTGTATGTAGCGATTGGATAAAAACATTCAAACATGGCATAATTTGTTAAGATTTTGTCGAAAGTTGGTGCTTTGGAAAATGTTATCATTGTGGCAATTATTGTTTTGGATCCCTTCATCAAAAGCCTTTCAAAGCCTTCTAAAAGTGGGATGTTGTTATCATGGCCAAGCAAAAACATAGATAGTACATGTTAAGTGGTAGAAATAGGGTCTCTAACTAAAAGGGGAGCCACTATTACATACCTGAAAAAAAGGTCAATTCACCTCAAATGATTGCCACGAATCTTAGTATGAGAAAGAGCTCCCGAAATAATCGAACCACATATAATTGAGACTATCAAATAGTAAGCATAGTAGGGGTGATAGTATACTGCCTTGTAGGACCTCGAAGGATACTTAAAGTCTTACCTCCCCTACCTGGCCCATCACAGGGAAATATTAACCGTGTCTTTTCTGTGATTCTATTGGGGCATGAATGGAATAAAGAACTAAAATTCCTTTTGGGTGAAGTCAAAATTCATGATTGGTTTTTATACATAATAAATAAAATTATTCCTTCCTGTTAACTCAAAAAAACTAAATGTAACTGAAAAGCTAATAAAAGGACTAACTAACCACACACACACACACACACACACACACACACACACACACACACACACACACACACACACACACACACACACACACACACACACACACACACACACACACACACACACACACACACACACACACACACACACACACACACACACACACACACACACACACACACACACACACACACACATGCGTGCATGCACACACAAAACTAAAGTTTATTGTGGCCTCATGAGGCATGGCTTCTTGGAAAAGAACATAAAGCCATAAGTAATACTTGTTACTCAAGTGCTTTTTGTAGCAAGGAGAAATGTCAAGTTCCCATTTGTCATATACTAATTTTTGTATTGAGAGGAATGTCATGTACACTCTAGAGGACATCTATCATTCATATATAAAGTAATACCTTCATAATAAAGAGAAAAATAGGGATGGCATGATTGGAGTATAATTCTATCATTTATTAGGATATGGGCCAACTAAATCAATGATAGAATGGTCTCAAGTAAATTTTTGGTATAGCCTTTCACATGGATAAGGCAAGGCTAGAAGATAAATTTGAGCAAGCAATCTTCTCTACTCATAGGAATAAGGCAAGGCTAGAACATAAATTTGAGCAAGCAATCTTCTCTACTCGTATAAATAAGACTTGTAAAGACATTTTAATTGAGTGAAAATAGGCCACAAAATTGTGTTAGATATCGGTCAATGGGGAGGTCGCTCAACTAAAATGTCTTTGCAAGTCTCATTTCTACAAGGAGAACATATTAATTACTCAAATTTATGTTCCAACATCACCTCGTCCATATGAAAGGCTATACCAAAGGTTTCCTTAAAAACATTTGGAGTTGATTGATCAAGGGGGTGTGAAAAACACGGATCTAGAGCATGGCAGCTATGGATGTTGGAAGATGAAGACTAGATTCATGATGACATAGACAATGATTAGACTCTTTGTTACACAAGTGAATTAGGTTCCAAGATGGAAGCTTGGACTCATAAACACAATCTTGTGTAATGGACAATGACACTTGACAAAGACACTAACTGAAAGAGATAGGTATCGTGACATTTTTTTCATTGAAATAAGGACCAAGTAGAAGCTTATATAGTTTTCTAGCTATTCCCCTCTCCTCACAGTGCTTATGGGATACAGAGCACATTTACCTACAACATACATCATTTTTCTATTTCTTAACACCCCCCCTAAAATGATGAGTCCCTACACTTGTTGGCTTCCCCCCCCCCCCCTATATGGTGACATGGCCCGGGATACTAGCACATAGGCAGCCTAATCAAGTTAAAGCTTGAAACTTTACATCTTTGGCAAGGATTTTTATAAAGAAAATCTACTAAGGGAAAAAACATATAAAAGATACAATCAAAATTCTTTAGAACAATCTGTCAAAGTTGTTGATGGTAGCGGAAGTATCTTCTTCTTCTTCTTTATTCATGAACTGGTTTTGGTGGTGATCATTATGCATCTGTTGTGCTCTTTTCTTATGGAAACATTCACTGGCTGTATGGCCAGTCTTGCCACAGTAATGACATATAATCCAATCCTTGTTGTTGTTGGTGTTGAGTCCTCGACCATGGCCTTTTTCTCCATAATTGCCCTTGGTATACAAGATACTATCTTTGATGGTGTGTTCCTTTGCATCCTTGCTTTTAACTTTGCTTTCTCCATCAAGTAGTGAGTGCTCAATATCTTTAAGTGAGAGACTTGGAACATTACTTAGGGTGGACACAAGATTCTCATAAGTGAGAGACTTGGAACATTACTTAGGGTGGACACAAGATTCTCATATGGATCCTTATTTACACGTGCAAGTAGTACGGCTATTGCTTCATCTTCATCAATATTCTTCTTAAGAGTTGCAAGCTGGGTTTTCAAGCTCTTGAACTTGTTAATGTGTATGGTCATGGAAGCACTATCTTTTATATCCAATTTATAAAATTGCACAAGTAATTTTATCTTTGAATTCTTTCCTTGGGTACCAAAGATCCTATCAAGTTCCTCCCAAGGAGTTCTAGCATCTCTGATGCTAGAGATATAATGTAGCACATCATCACTTAGTCCCCACGCAATGATGCCTAGCTCCTTGTTATTCATCTTCTTCCATTCTTTGGTTTTTGGTGGAGCTACTGTAAGGATCTCACTTTCTGAATCTTCTTTTCCACCATATGCATCACCTTCATTATCTTCAAAGAGATCCCAGAGGTCTTTCCTCTCATGAGGTGGTACATGGTCTTTTCCTTCCAGGCATGAAATCCTTCTCCATTGAACTTTGCTATTTGTTCAAGCTCTGCCATTTTTTATTAGCAGCGAATTAGCCAGCAAAAGATTTGTACCTCAATGTGTCAAGAGACATAAGATTATTAGTGTTTAATAGCACTACATGAAAATTAAAAAATACTATCTTGGAGCTCAATGTCGGATGTTGATGCTTGATCTTCTTCTTGCTTGTTGTTGATTTATGTTAAAAGACACGGATCTAAAGCATGGCTATGGCGGATGGAAGATGAAGATTAAGCTCATGATGACATAGACAAGACTTGAATTGTTACACAAGTGAATTAGGTTCCAAGATGGAAGCCTACACTCATAAACACAATCTTATGTAATGGAAAATGACACTTGACAAAGACACTAACTGAAAGAGAAATGTATCATGATATTTTTTTCATTGAAATAAGGACCAAGTACAAGCTTATATAGCTTTCCATCTGTTCCACTCTCCTGGCAATGCTTATGGGATACAGAGCACCTTTTCGTGTAGCATACATCATTTGCCTATTTCTAAACAGGGGGCACTAGTACTAGTCCTCTTTTGTTATTTGAGTTCCCTATAACTATCCAAATTATGCCCAAATAAGGACACTATAGAAAAAAAATTGTGTAAAACATGTGGACCAAACCACAATCTCAAAATATTTGTAGTTATTAACCAATTGGCTATCTATGTGCATTTCACCCTAAACGCAGTGCACACACACACACACACACTCTCTCTCTCTCTCTCTCTCTCTCTCTCTCTCTCTCTATATATATATATATATATATATATATATATATATATTAGCTCCATCTACCTTCCTCTATCTATCTCTAGATACACCCTCCACTAGTAATCCTCTCTCTTCCTCTTGCTATCTTCCTACCTCCTATCAACTCACTAGATTTTTGCCCCCTCCATGTCACTCTACCTCTATCCCTAACTAGAATGGAGCTTTTATGCCCATTTTGAAATGTGCATTACTATAAACTCTTGCAACAAAAAAAGAGAGGGAATGATGAGTTTGAGAATCACAATTCATTAAAATATTTTGGCATTTTTGAGCATGTTTGTGATGAGAGGGGTATTAAGCATGAACAAGGCCATTGAGAAAAGATTCTGCAGTATGCTTAGTCAGGCAAGCTTACTACAACATTTTTAGGATGAGGCCATTACTACTATCGTACATTTGATTTAAAAAATTGGACTTGCATGAGGATATCTATATGCAATAGCCTAAGGGATTTATGGAAAAGGGAAGGAAACACCTAGTATGCAAGTTGAGAAAGAGCCTTTATGGTCTTAAGTGGGCACCTAGGGAATGGTACCATAAGTTCAATGCTTTCATGCATTCACAGGGATACATTTTTAGTGATATGAATCCGTGTATGTACACAAAGAAGACTCGTGATGGCAATCTTATTATCTTGGTACTTTATGTCCATGATATATTGATTGGGAATAATTAAAAAGATGTATGACACATGCACAAAGACCAGGAAAATACAACTAACGTAGAGGTTGCATGGTGCATGGCCAAAAAATAGAAGCATTCGTGACTATATGTCATAAAATAAGTTACAAAAGATCTTGCTTCAATAAATGCACCAATTGATGATGATAATTTGGTATCTATCACTCTAAATGGACTTGGACCAAGATACAAGTCCCTTGATACCTCCATTTTTGTGAGGGGAGTCTCTATATCAAATGAGGATAGTGTGTTTTTATCATCAACAAGGCCGTAGTAGCGCATCTAGAGCTTGAGGATCATCTTATGGTGGTGGAGACACCTTTGCACAAGTCCGTAGTACCTTTGGATGTGATGGTTTTATGCCTAGAGGTAGAGGATGCTCTGGTCCACAAATAGATAGTGCATGTCATTATTGTGGGAAATTTGGCCACTTTGAGAGAGAGTGCTTCCACAAGCAAAATGCTATGGTTAGGGGTTGAGGAAGGACCCAATTTGGGCACTATGCATGTTGATATAACATTGATGGCTATGGTTCTAGAGGTGGTTCATCACCTAGAGATCGTCTCTTCACCATGGAGCATGTACTTGGCAGTATGACACACCAATTTAGAGAGGATGACTAGTTTTGATTCAAGTGCTACAAACCATATAACTCACAATGAAAAATGTTGCTCATGGTCAAAAGAAAGGTAGGTTATTTTCTTTGGATGCAAGAACTTCCATCAGTTCAAAGATCTAAGTATGTCAAGATAGGGCATGGACAAGATAAAGATGTAAAACTATGATATAGAAGGATTGGACATTTGAATTTCCAAAGGTTTAAACTCATACATGCTAGACATGTGGTTCATGGACTTTCGTAGTTTGGGTATGTAAATTATTATCATGTGTGTGAGGCTTATCAATTTTGTAAGCAGTCTAGACTCTCGTTTCCAAAGAGGAGGAGAGTGAGCAACTATCCTTTAGAAATGATACATTCCAACATTTGGGGTCCATTTTAGAGTGGAAAATACATGTTTTATATCACTTTGATTGATAACTTTGGCAGGATGACATGGGTGTATTTTTTTGCAATACAAAAGTGAAGCTTTTTTTTTTACATTGAGTTTAAGGCTATGCAGCAAACAAACAATTTGGGGGCTACATTAAATGTTTGAGATCAAATAATGGTGGAGAATATATATTAAATGAGTTCTCTTACTATTTGAGAGACCATGGGATCAAAAGAGAAATCACTTTTATGTATACACCACATCAAAATGGTGTGGCAGAAAGGAAGAACGTGATTATTGTGCAAGGTCAATGATGAATCATATGCACATGCCCTTGACCTATTGGGCTGAGGCAATACATATTGCAGTCCATATCATAAACATGACATCTACAATTGTGACACATCATATGTCTCCATATGAGAAGATGTATGGCAAGACACCTACAATTGCATACCTTAGGGTGTTTGGTTGTGTATACTATGTACATATCCCATGATTTGAGGAAGAAGATGAAACCAAATGCTATTGAATGCATTTTTCATAGGTATCCATATGAGAAGAAGGGCTACAAATGTTACAATCCTATCACTTAAGAGGTTCGCATTAGGGATGTGAGATTCAATGAGGATGAGTCTTGGTATTGTTTGAAAGCTGAAATTGACATGGATATCCATGAGAATAGTGATGATGATGGGTATGTAAAGAAAATTGTAGCAAATAATGGTCTAAGAAATCAGCATGTTGTGGACATGTTTGGAGACCTAAAGACCATGAAGAAAGTAATGGAAGTTATAGTCCATGGTGTGGGAGATTGAGGAGTGCATAAAAGAGAAGAGATTGCACAAGGGAAGAAGCCTATGGATGACGAGTTTGGCATACCACATGTAAGAACTGTAGGGATAAAGAGTGCACGAAAGTATGTTCCACCACATGCAAGAACAGTTGAGACACCATCTAGTGTACCGTAGTTAAGGAGATAAGATAGAGTGAGGTATCCACTGAATACATTGGCATATAATGGCTTCATGAATATGGATTATGCATACATCGTATCATATGTTCAGTATGTTGAGCCCACTTTTTTTCAAGAGGCAGTTGGAAATAAAGATTGGAAGAATGCTATGGATGAAGAGATAGATGCATCGACAAAGAACAAGACATGGGATCTAATTGAGTTTCCTTATGGAAAGAATCCAATTGACTACAAGTGGGTATATAAAGTCAAGTGCAAATCTAATGGTTCATTGGAGAGATACAATGCAAGGTTAGTTACAAAAGGTTATACTCAAACGTATGGTTTGGATTATAAAGAGACATTTAGTCCAATGGCTAAGATGACTACAGTGAGACTGATTATTACATTGTCTTTTATCTATGGCTAGAAATTATACCAAATGGATGTAAAGAATGCCTTCTTGAATGGTACATTGGAGAAAGAAGTATACATCGATCAACCAGAAGGGCATGTTCACCAAAATATCCACATTATGTGTGCAAATAAGGAAGACATTGCTTGGATTGAAGCAAGCATCAAGAGCTTGGTGTGAGAGGATAAGTTATTATGTAGCATGGGATTTTAGCAAAGCATGGTTGATTATTCACTTTATGTCAGACATATAGAAGATGAAATAGTTGTTGTGGTCATCTATCCCGAGGATCTCATCATTACAAATGAGAGAGAGAGAGAGAGAGAGAGAGAGAGAGAGAGAGAGCGCTAAAGGAAAGCATGGGTTACACAAGGAGTTTAACCTTAAGTACCTTGGCTTATTGAGGCGTTTATGTGATTGATAATCCACATGAAGTTTGGCTAGTGAAGAGACAATACGCATTGGAGATGCTAGAGGGATAGCCAGTGGATATGCCTTTGGATCAAAACATTAAGATGATGGATGATGGCCAATATATGGAAGATGCTACTATGTTCGTGAAGATGGTTGGTAATCTAATCTACCTAACGATTACTAGACCTGACTTAAGTTAGTCAATGGGAGTCATTAGTTAGTTTATTCAGAAACTAGACAAGTCACATTTGGATGCGGTGAGGAGAGTCTTGAGATATGTGAAGAAGACAATTAGCTTTGACTTGTTCTATGAGAAAGGGATCAAGCCTAAATTATTTGGCTACACAAATGTAGACTGGGCTAAAGTATCATGGATAGGAGATCCACTAGTGGCCATGCATTCTCATTTGGTTTAGCCATGGTAAGTTGGAGCCGGAAGAAGCAACCTACAGTTGCTCTATCTAGCACAAAAGTAGAGTATAGAGGTATTGCATTGACAGCATGTGAGCAAACATGGCTAAGATTGTTACTATGTGATATGGGGATAGAGATAGATGGTGGAGTTATCATATATTATGATAACATTAGCAGCATCATGTTGGCAAAGAACCTAGTCTACTACACAAGGACAAAGCGTATTGAAGTGCACTACCACTTCATTAGAGAAGGTTATGGATGGAGAGATAGACGTGGTACATGTCTAAACCAACAACCAAGTCGCGAACATCTTTACCAAAGCATTAGGTAAGGATAAGCTTGAGTATTTTAGGAGTGCACTTGGGGTATTGTATTTGCAAGCACATTTTGAGCTTGAGGGGGAGTGGTGAGAAATAAAGCATAGGATAATTAATATCCTATGTATGCATAAATAAAGTAGAAATTGTGTGTGAAAAGTCTGAAAAGTCGAAGGGTATCTATCACTTTAGAGGATGTTTGTGGTATATCATTAGAGAATGAAGGAAGAAGAAGAATGAAGATGATGAAGAAGAAAAATTCATGAGCCTCCTTATCTCTTCCCATTGCCCCTTTCGTTGCACATTCCTCTCTATTCTTTTCATTGTTAAGGGATATAAAAGTATTATTCTTTTAATGTATTTTGCAAGAAGTTATGAAGGTAATTGGATTATTGATTGTAAGGGTTTTAGATGTCTTTCATTGCTACATGCCTTTATCCTCTTTCTTCCTTACCATTTCTCTTGTGCCTTTTGTGCATTTATATGCTCTATTAAAAAAGAAAATCAGCATGGCAATTAGATTGGAAGAAGCAAGAAACTTGTTAAGGTAATTGGAATGCTAAGATACTTTCTATTTGTGTTTGTACTTGCATTAGTTTAAGAAGTTACTCATAACCTTATCTTTGCATGTTGTAGGTCTCCCACTCTCTTTTGCTTGATAACTTCATACAACTATTGAGGTACACTAGGAACATTGCAAGCTATTGTTTAGATTTCAAGAATGCTACAAAAAATTTGTTGAAAAAAATGCTAAAATCTTAGTAGAAATAAGAATCACTATCTACTTTTGGTAAGTATGATTTTCTACCACACATCTTACAAGAATATTTTCTATGGTTGTAACTAGTTTCCTTTTTTTATGCAACACATTTTGTTAAGATATGAAACACACTCTATTTACAAGTATGGACTATTGTCAATATGGAATACACAAGATATGGAGAAGTTTCACTACCAAGTAAGAACATTCCACTTTAGAACCACAAGACATGGTGGTGGGTAAAGAAAAGAAAAATCCCTTTATGAAATACTCAAGATTTTTTATAGAAAACATATTCGATGTATAAAATCATTTAACACTATAGAATAAACTAAAGAAACCACACAGAGGATACAAATCTAATTCAATATAAAGCTTCTTATTAGTATAATGACTTTGTACAAGACGTGATTCTAATTACATTATTATTTAGAGAGGTCACTTAAATAACCTTTTGTATTAACAATCAAGATTGCATAATACATATGATTTTATTCTTTTATATTGCTCAGAGGTTAATCGAAAAGTTATATTATTATTATTATTATTTCTTCCCCATACCGCTTATTTCGACTAGTCTATGCCTTCTCTCACAAGTTTTAACTCATCAAACTATTTTTTTCTCTAGTCGTACTTTTAATTGTGATGAAGTTCTATTCCATTATATCATCCAAGTCTACTTCTATATCATCCAAGCCTAGATATATGATAAAGTTCTCTCTCTCTCTCTCTCTCTCTCTCTCTCTCTCTCTCTCTCTCTCTCTCTCTCTCTCTCTCTCTCTCTCTGACCCTACAATGCACAAGGATGGAATTTGAAATCCTCAAAACAACCCCATGTGTGTTGTAGGATTTGAGTTGTTCAAGAACACAATGAGTGCTTCAATGGTGACTTCCTAGCTCAATTTTATCAATTCTTAGGTTATCTTTCAAGGGTTTGTGGATGCCAAAATGTAACTCAAGCTAACAACTTGCAAGCTCAAGTGTTAAGAAACTTCACAACTCTAGAAAGCTTTGGAGCATGGCATCCAAAATAAGCAAGACTAGGTAACAAGTCTTCTCAAGCCTAGGTGTGTAGGATATATGTCAAGCACTCAAGATCCATATTCAAGATTATATCTACATGGGCCCAAGGTAAGATCTACACATGTCTTCCCTTTAAGGCATTATATCAATGCTCAAAGTAACCCCAAGTTGCTTCCCTTCTAGATATTGTGCCAATGTTGAAAAACATCCATGGTGATTCTACAGAAGATGTTATGCTAATGTTACAAAAACACTCCAAGGTGGACACACTCTTAGGTCCTCTCTCTCTCTCTCTCTCTCTCTCTCTCTCTCTCTCTCTCTCTCTCTCTCTCTCTCTCTCTCTCTAATCTAACTGCTAATGCTCCTCCGTGAATCAAAAGAGTTGATGCGAAGACTCGGGCAGAAGGCCAAGGACTAATCAAATTAGGTGTTTTGGAATGTCAATACATCATTTGGTCGAGTACCTGGACTATGACCCTCGGCCTATGGAGACATGCTCTGAGGGGCCATACGTGGAGCATCACTCTACTGCAACACAAAGTCATTGTATGTAGCGATTGGATAAAAACATTCAAACATGGCATAATTTGTTAAGATTTTGTCGAAAGTTGGTGCTTTGGAAAATGTTATCATTGTGGCAATTATTGTTTTGGATCCCTTCATCAAAAGCCTTTCAAAGCCTTCTAAAAGTGGGATGTTGTTATCATGGCCAAGCAAAAACATAGATAGTACATGTTAAGTGGTAGAAATAGGGTCTCTAACTAAAAGGGGAGCCACTATTACATACCTGAAAAAAAGGTCAATTCACCTCAAATGATTGCCACGAATCTTAGTATGAGAAAGAGCTCCCGAAATAATCGAACCACATATAATTGAGACTATCAAATAGTAAGCATAGTAGGGGTGATAGTATACTGCCTTGTAGGACCTCGAAGGATACTTAAAGTCTTACCTCCCCTACCTGGCCCATCACAGGGAAATATTAACCGTGTCTTTTCTGTGATTCTATTGGGGCATGAATGGAATAAAGAACTAAAATTCCTTTTGGGTGAAGTCAAAATTCATGATTGGTTTTTATACATAATAAATAAAATTATTCCTTCCTGTTAACTCAAAAAAACTAAATGTAACTGAAAAGCTAATAAAAGGACTAACTAACCACACACACACACACACACACACACACACACACACACACACACACACACACACACACACACACACACACACACACACACACACACACACACACACACACACACACACACACACACACACACACACACACACACACACACACACACACACACACACACACACACACACACACACACACACACACACACACACACACACACACACACACACACACACACACATGCGTGCATGCACACACAAAACTAAAGTTTATTGTGGCCTCATGAGGCATGGCTTCTTGGAAAAGAACATAAAGCCATAAGTAATACTTGTTACTCAAGTGCTTTTTGTAGCAAGGAGAAATGTCAAGTTCCCATTTGTCATATACTAATTTTTGTATTGAGAGGAATGTCATGTACACTCTAGAGGACATCTATCATTCATATATAAAGTAATACCTTCATAATAAAGAGAAAAATAGGGATGGCATGATTGGAGTATAATTCTATCATTTATTAGGATATGGGCCAACTAAATCAATGATAGAATGGTCTCAAGTAAATTTTTGGTATAGCCTTTCACATGGATAAGGCAAGGCTAGAAGATAAATTTGAGCAAGCAATCTTCTCTACTCATAGGAATAAGGCAAGGCTAGAACATAAATTTGAGCAAGCAATCTTCTCTACTCGTATAAATAAGACTTGTAAAGACATTTTAATTGAGTGAAAATAGGCCACAAAATTGTGTTAGATATCGGTCAATGGGGAGGTCGCTCAACTAAAATGTCTTTGCAAGTCTCATTTCTACAAGGAGAACATATTAATTACTCAAATTTATGTTCCAACATCACCTCGTCCATATGAAAGGCTATACCAAAGGTTTCCTTAAAAACATTTGGAGTTGATTGATCAAGGGGGTGTGAAAAACACGGATCTAGAGCATGGCAGCTATGGATGTTGGAAGATGAAGACTAGATTCATGATGACATAGACAATGATTAGACTCTTTGTTACACAAGTGAATTAGGTTCCAAGATGGAAGCTTGGACTCATAAACACAATCTTGTGTAATGGACAATGACACTTGACAAAGACACTAACTGAAAGAGATAGGTATCGTGACATTTTTTTCATTGAAATAAGGACCAAGTAGAAGCTTATATAGTTTTCTAGCTATTCCCCTCTCCTCACAGTGCTTATGGGATACAGAGCACATTTACCTACAACATACATCATTTTTCTATTTCTTAACACCCCCCCTAAAATGATGAGTCCCTACACTTGTTGGCTTCCCCCCCCCCCCCTATATGGTGACATGGCCCGGGATACTAGCACATAGGCAGCCTAATCAAGTTAAAGCTTGAAACTTTACATCTTTGGCAAGGATTTTTATAAAGAAAATCTACTAAGGGAAAAAACATATAAAAGATACAATCAAAATTCTTTAGAACAATCTGTCAAAGTTGTTGATGGTAGCGGAAGTATCTTCTTCTTCTTCTTTATTCATGAACTGGTTTTGGTGGTGATCATTATGCATCTGTTGTGCTCTTTTCTTATGGAAACATTCACTGGCTGTATGGCCAGTCTTGCCACAGTAATGACATATAATCCAATCCTTGTTGTTGTTGGTGTTGAGTCCTCGACCATGGCCTTTTTCTCCATAATTGCCCTTGGTATACAAGATACTATCTTTGATGGTGTGTTCCTTTGCATCCTTGCTTTTAACTTTGCTTTCTCCATCAAGTAGTGAGTGCTCAATATCTTTAAGTGAGAGACTTGGAACATTACTTAGGGTGGACACAAGATTCTCATAAGTGAGAGACTTGGAACATTACTTAGGGTGGACACAAGATTCTCATATGGATCCTTATTTACACGTGCAAGTAGTACGGCTATTGCTTCATCTTCATCAATATTCTTCTTAAGAGTTGCAAGCTGGGTTTTCAAGCTCTTGAACTTGTTAATGTGTATGGTCATGGAAGCACTATCTTTTATATCCAATTTATAAAATTGCACGAGTAATTTTATCTTTGAATTCTTTCCTTGGGTACCAAAGATCCTATCAAGTTCCTCCCAAGGAGTTCTAGCATCTCTGATGCTAGAGATATAATGTAGCACATCATCACTTAGTCCCCACGCAATGATGCCTAGCTCCTTGTTATTCATCTTCTTCCATTCTTTGGTTTTTGGTGGAGCTACTGTAAGGATCTCACTTTCTGAATCTTCTTTTCCACCATATGCATCACCTTCATTATCTTCAAAGAGATCCCAGAGGTCTTTCCTCTCATGAGGTGGTACATGGTCTTTTCCTTCCAGGCATGAAATCCTTCTCCATTGAACTTTCCTATTTGTTCAAGCTCTGCCATTTTTTATTAGCAGCGAATTAGCCAGCAAAAGATTTGTACCTCAATGTGTCAAGAGACATAAGATTATTAGTGTTTAATAGCACTACATGAAAATTAAAAAATACTATCTTGGAGCTCAATGTCGGATGTTGATGCTTGATCTTCTTCTTGCTTGTTGTTGATTTATGTTAAAAGACACGGATCTAAAGCATGGCTATGGCGGATGGAAGATGAAGATTAAGCTCATGATGACATAGACAAGACTTGAATTGTTACACAAGTGAATTAGGTTCCAAGATGGAAGCCTACACTCATAAACACAATCTTATGTAATGGAAAATGACACTTGACAAAGACACTAACTGAAAGAGAAATGTATCATGATATTTTTTTCATTGAAATAAGGACCAAGTACAAGCTTATATAGCTTTCCATCTGTTCCACTCTCCTGGCAATGCTTATGGGATACAGAGCACCTTTTCGTGTAGCATACATCATTTGCCTATTTCTAAACAGGGGGCACTAGTACTAGTCCTCTTTTGTTATTTGAGTTCCCTATAACTATCCAAATTATGCCCAAATAAGGACACTATAGAAAAAAAATTGTGTAAAACATGTGGACCAAACCACAATCTCAAAATATTTGTAGTTATTAACCAATTGGCTATCTATGTGCATTTCACCCTAAACGCAGTGCACACACACACACACACACTCTCTCTCTCTCTCTCTCTCTCTCTCTATATATATATATATATATATATATATATATATATATATATATATATATATATATATATATATTAGCTCCATCTACCTTCCTCTATCTATCTCTAGATACACCCTCCACTAGTATTCCTCTCTCTTCCTCTTGCTATCTTCCTACCTCCTATCAACTCACTAGATTTTTGCCCCCTCCATGTCACTCTACCTCTATCCCTAACTAGAATGGAGCTTTTATGCCCATTTTGAAATGTGCATTACTATAAACTCTTGCAACAAAAAAAGAGAGGGAATGATGAGTTTGAGAATCACAATTCATTAAAATATTTTGGCATTTTTGAGCATGTTTGTGATGAGAGGGGTATTAAGCATGAACAAGGCCATTGAGAAAAGATTCTGCAGTATGCTTAGTCAGGCAAGCTTACTACAACATTTTTAGGATGAGGCCATTACTACTATCGTACATTTGATTTAAAAAATTGGACTTGCATGAGGATATCTATATGCAATAGCCTAAGGGATTTATGGAAAAGGGAAGGAAACACCTAGTATGCAAGTTGAGAAAGAGCCTTTATGGTCTTAAGTGGGCACCTAGGGAATGGTACCATAAGTTCAATGCTTTCATGCATTCACAGGGATACATTTTTAGTGATATGAATCCGTGTATGTACACAAAGAAGACTCGTGATGGCAATCTTATTATCTTGGTACTTTATGTCCATGATATATTGATTATTGGGAGAGCTCAAGATGAGTTGGATACTTTGAAAACTTAACTCAATAAGAGCTTTGAGAGAAGGACATAGGGCAAGCCTCACATGTTCTTGGCATGTTCATCACAATGATATTGCTTGCTTAGAAATATGCTTGTGTGTATATGCAAAAGGTGCTTGAGGAATCTCATATGTAGGATAGTAAGACTATTGGCTATCCTTTACCTTCCCATGTGAAGTTCAATCTAGCCGATTGTTCCCAATCAAATGATGAGCAGAAGGCCAAGATGGCCAAGATCCCTTATGCATCTACAATGGGAAATTTGATGTATGTCATGATAGCCACTTGCCCCATAGCATTTGTAATGGGAGTTGTGGTATGTTATATGGCTATACCTAGCCGAAGACATTGGGATACCATAAAGAATATCATGAGATACCTAAAAGACACTATAGATATGAGCATTTGCTAAGTGGCTAGGATACTATAGCTATGGGTTACACTGATTTGGACTATGTAAGACATGTAGATAGCAAGAAGTCCTCCTCTGGATATGCCTTCACTTTTGTTGGAGGGTGTTGTTTCTTAAATGTCTAGGGTGCAAAAATACACTGTCTTGTCCACTATCGAGGCAAAGTATAGTGTAACCATTGAGGCTTACAACGAGGCCCTCTGGTTAGGCCATCAAACCGTGGTATTACTATTACTCCTATATTGCATTCGGATTTTATGAGTGCTATTCAGCTACCCAGGTATCTAATCTTTCATGCGAAGACAAAGCACATTAAGGTGCATTATCCCTTCATCAAGGAGGTGGTAGAGGATAAGTCTACTGAGCTTATTAAGATCTCGGCTGATGAGAATCCTATAGATTTGCTCATTAAAAGTCTTTTAGTGAAATTTTTTGCCTTCCTTAGGAAGATGATGGACGTAGGATGAGATAATGCCCATTCCTCATCCTGTTGTACTTTATGTACATATATACTTTGCCACTTTTTTCTTATTCTCTTCTCACTAAAGGAACATTTGCCTCTAAGTGGGTGGTTATTGGGAGTAAATGTGTATGTGCATGCACCACCTTGTATTTACTACACACAGTGTGATCATACACATATACACTGCAAGTGGTGGGTGCCCATCATTGTCACTTTATTCTCTATTCTTTCAATGACTATTGAATAAGAGAACGCTAGTTGCACATTGTGACTATTAGAGTTCCCATATCTTGTGTGTGTCTCTCTTGCTCCATCCTCGATAGCTCGCATCTCTCTTGCTTTCACTTGCTCGTGCTTCCACTCGAACTTCTCACTTCAAGTATGTTTGAGAGAGAGAGCCATTTCTATACTAGAAATATTGTATTTGAGAGTGAGATTGTGAGATATAAAGATGAAGACTATGTATTATTGTGCAAGAGATTAATGAATTCTATGTGATGATTTCCATTCAATTATGATCATTTCTTTGTGTTCATTTTATTCTTAGTTTGTTTCTACGAAGATGTGGTGTGCTGAATGGAAGATAAATCCATGGGAGATATTGTACATGATGCTATGTGAATATCTTGTTGTTGTTGTACATGTTATTTTCTCTATGTGATGCTATAAAGAGATGAATAACATGCTTGTTGGTTAGTATGTTTGAGAAATAATGCCATGTCACATTGACATAGATATTAAGATGTAAGAGACTTGCAATTTTTCATTTTTCAGTAATACGCAAAACAATCTCTCCAACTTCTCCAAGCTTTCATGGCTTTTCTCACTTCTTTTCTCTCATTCTAGTATTTCTCTCTCATCTACTCCTCTATCTCCTCCCTAGTCACTTTCATGACAAGTGGTATCAAAGTTTTGGTCTTTGATCCCATTTAGTCACAATCTAACCAAGATTTTCCCATTCAGACAATCAATCCAAGGTCACGTAAGTACATGTGGTAAAGCTATTGGAAGGTATTGGTGTAGAGACCAAAGGTCCTTCAAGTGAAGAAAACAGATTAATTGGAGCCTATTTTAAGATATGGAGGACAATTTTGAGGCAAGGTGGACAAGTTAGCAAGCTATCATCAAGATACATGCCATTTGGGAAGGTATTTTGGTAAAAGATGTTATTGGAGTTGATCATGGCTTAAGAGGAAAAGGCTTTCTCTCTTCTTCCCTACAAGCTTTCTTCCAAGCTTCCATGGTGGATAGCCTTCTATCTTTTGTCTTGCTCACTAGAACCATAATCTCTCCCTAAAACCTTGGGGCAAGCATTTTTTTAAGCTTGCTCAACACATAGATAACACTTGCGGCCATCATCAACAATAGAAGGAGCCTCAATTTTTGCCCAAAATTGTGACATATTTTGTGTTGATCTCCATGCACTTCTAGCTCCATCTCCAACAAAGATCATCATTTAGTAATGGTGTTTTTTAAGGCTTTCAATCATCTAATGCCTATTGCTCAAGGATTTGATCTATTTTCTTCAAACTTTTCAGCTTCTTTTCTTTGAAAACCCTAAATCATAGCAAGGTAGCCAAAGCCAATAGCTTGAAGCTCTCATTTTCCTCAAGATTTATCATTCTTTGGCCTTCAATAGTTCTCTACAGTGATTCTACTCCAAGAATGGGCCAAGATTGCACATGTTGAAGAGAAATCAAGCATCAAAGGGCATTATAGGGCTTCAAGCTCCAATTTCTTATTAGTGAGCTTTCAAATGGACTAAATACTCTTTTATTTCAAGGCTTTTACACTCTACTAACATTAGCATTGATTGATCAAATGGGCATTGAAGCTATGGGACATTATGGAGCCATTTGGGACATTCATTCCATCTTAATCTAAAATTTGATTCATATTGGTTCATCAATGTTTGAAAGAGGCAATCCACTCATTTGATCTCTAAAATCTCTCTTAATCAAATTTTTGAAGCTTTATCCACTTATTGATGGGAGATTATGGCATTCATAGGCTTCTAATGCACCATAAATCAGAGAAAGATACCTCTTTTACATTGATATAATCTTTTGATCAATTCTCAACATTAAATCCAATTAGATTGCAATCATAATTCAATTTTCCTATGCTTTGATTGAATAACCCTGATTTGTGCTTGGATCTTTATTGGCCTAAAAGTATATTGTGAAGGGTAAGCTAATGCAATCAATGAGTTAGTCAATTACAATGATAAGACCCTCATCTAATCTTCCATTTCAATTCTTCTTTTCCAATTGATCCTTGCACTTCATTTAAGGTTGAAAGCTTCATTACCAGAAATACATATCATCCCTAGTTTCTTAGATTAGTATGCTCTTGCCATGTGGAATATTCCCATCAAGGAAAAAGGTGGATGCTAGGGGAGATAGTGGAATGAAAGAGAGGTGACCCTCCCTCACTATCAAAGATCTTGAAGGGGTGTGAAAACCGACTCGGGGGAGCTTTTCCCACTTCTTGGTGACTCAGAGTTCATGTATGGAGGCCGTCATACACTGCTTTATCCCTCACACATGTACTATGAGAGAAGCATTGAAGATTCAAGTTGAACTATCAAAAAAATGTTATTATTGATTAGTCTATAGGGTTTATAGGGTATCTTGACCGTCAAGAACATGTGACAAGATTTCACATGTGAAATAGGGTACTATAAGCTATTTCGAGAGTGATTCCCATTCATTTATAGCTGCTGTAAGGTTTTACATGGTATATACAAGTTTATTACAAGTCATTACAGGTTAATTTTAGCCCCACAAGTCATATAGAGGTTATTACAATATTTTGACATCTTACTTTGGACATATGAGTGGCTAGAACTCTAAAATAGGGCATTTACAAGTTGCTAAACAACTCTATATAGCCATAAAAGAATATTCCCAAAGTGTTTTGTCTTGATTCTAATGGATTTCTTCATAGCTTATCTCAAAGAGCTCATCCTTAGCTTCAATTTAATTAGAAAGTAGCTCTTTTTCATACTGAGATTAAAAGTTATAGCCATTTTACTAACATGTAGTCTATTTGGACAACAACAAAGGAAAGAACAAGGAAAACGAGGATGTATAGCAACAAATAAAGAAATCTAGAGATGCAAAGACTAAGTAACAACATGAGGAAGAGTATTCTCAAGAGTGTGGGGTGTATAACTCTTTAAATGCCACTTTATACAACCATGAGACTAGGCATTCAGTTAGGCGTCTTAAGCTTACTTCAAAATTGGATCTAATGATTGAACATGTGGTACAATCTAATGCCCAAACCAAGGAAGCAATTGAGAAAATGGCTTATTCTACCAATGTTTATTTGGACAAGTTCAAGGCTTCCACAAAGGATTCATTAGACAAACTCACTACCCAAATCTCATAGCTTGTGATAGCATGATTGTTGGAAGAAAAGGAATATCTATTACCACTTATGAAATAGGAGAATCATCGTTTAGGAATGAAGAGCCAATCTTGAGCATTCATGCATCCAATCCTTAAGGGGTAAGAGCTCCAAGTAGATTTCAAACATCTTATCAAAGGAGTGTTTCAAATAATTCAATCCCCACTGGAAGTTACATAGGCATGCATCCCCAAACTTCTAATGGGAAGTAATGTTTTATTGAAAGAGAACTCCATGATAAGATAGTTTTGACCAAGTACAGTAGGCACTCATTTTCCCTTTTAAGTTTAGATGAGTGGATATCTAAATTGGAGTCATATTTTGATGTCTTCCCTACATCAGATGATCAAAAGATAATGTTTGCTACTCTTCACATAGAGGGCTTTTCTCATACATGATGGAGGTTGATAGTTGAAAAGATTCCAATGTAAAAATGGGTCAAGTGTTTGTGTCTCCTATTGAAAATGAAAATTTAACCAAGCTATGTTATCAGTTAGACCAAAGGAGTATGACAACTAGAGAGTATAAATTAGTTTCTGAATCTTACCATGTATGTGAAAAGTGTGAGCAATAATTAAAGTTGCACAAATACATTTATAATTTGGAGCCTAGCCTCTCAACAGATGTTATAGCCCAAAAACCAGCCACACTGCAATTGAATTAGTTGAAAGGTATACTCACAAGTATAGGAAGGATGTTCCTATTGAGCCCACTTTTGGACAACATAAAGTTGTAAATAGACCATGCAACTCTGGGGGAAATACTAGTAAATCTAGCATGTCTTTTGGCAACCCTAAAGTCCCTATACAACCACCCTTTAATGCTTCAAGGTAGACAAGAAATTCTAAGACATCAAAATCAACCCTAAATTTGAGCACAAGAAAGGTGACAATAGGCCTTGAAATAATTGAGCAAATGGTGGATCAAAGTTCATATCCATGGATCTCTTTAGAGAAAGAAAAGAAAATAGTATATGCTTTAATATATGCTTTAAATATGGAGAAAAGTATATAGCAGACCATGCTTCAAAGTGCACTTTCAAGAATAATAAGGCCAAGAATTATAGCATGATTATCCTTGAAGATCTTCATAAAGAAGAAGTTGAGGATCAAAATGTGGTTGGACATGCTGAAATTAAAAATCATGATGAGGACTTTGAACAAGATCCATTCTATGACCCATTAGGTGGCCTTCCTTTTGGCCCTTAAGAATGTACCATTTGATCTGGATGGGACTGATTTACACACTACTACCACTACACTTTGCTCTATCCCTATGGATGCCTTGACAAGTTCTAAGAGCCCCAATACACTTCATATGCAGGGTATGATCCATGGTAACCATGTTTTAATTTTGATGGAAAACGGCAGTACTCATAGTTTTGTAAATAAGTTGGCTACTAACTAGCTAAAATGTCTTCCCATAGATTTACAATAGTCCATTAAGGTGCAAGTAGCCAATGGCGAAGAAGAAATCAACACCCAAATGTATAGTTGGTTGAAAATTATGGGGCAAAAGTGAACTTGATTGCTTCAGAAATGGGACCCATAGATGGATACTAGGGTATGATTGAATTATGACATTGGGTGAGATTACTATGTCATATATGGAGTTTTTCATTGATGGACATCCTATCCATTTATAGGGAATCCATAGCAAAACTGATTTTCAACTTATTACTATTATCAATCCAAAGATTAATTGGATAATTGAGAATAAGAAGCTCTTCTTCAGGAGTACAGGGATTTGTTTCAAGTGCTTATAGTACTACCTCCTAAGAGAACAGTTCATCACCCTATTGATTTGGATCCTTACTCCAAACCAGTTCATAAGCTGCCCTACAAAAAAGTTGTCAAAACGTGAGTGTGAAGAGGTTGCCAAGCAAATTAAGGGCTATTAGAGATGGAATTAATTGAACCTAGTTATTCACTATATGCTTCATTGATCTTACTAGTAAAAAAAAGAATGGATCTTTCAAGATGTGCACATATTATAGGGATCTTAACAAGATCACAATGAAGAACAAGTACCCTATTCCTAGAGTGGATGATTTGTTGGATGAGCTGAAGGGAGCTAAGTACTTTACGAAGATAAACTTGAGATCAAGCTATCACCAAATTTACATGAGAGAGGGTGATGAGGTGAAAACACGTTTAGGACTAATCGTGGACTCTACATTTCTTGGTTATGCCATTTAGTTTAACTAATGCCCCATTCACTTTCTAGAGTTTGATTAACAATACATTGCAACCATTCCTCTTCAAAGTTGTCTTGGTGTTCTTTGACGATATACTTGTTTATGGTAGGTCATTGAAAAACCATTTTTTGAAAATGAGAAAGATATTTGATGCATTGAGACACCATAGACTCTTTGCTAAGGAGACAAAGTGCTCTTTTATTCAAATAGAGGTGGAATACTTGGAATATATTGTCAATGAGAAAGGTATCCAAGCTTATCCTAAAAAGGTACAATGTGTCAAAGATATTGGCCAACACTTGCAAACACTACCTCTCTTAGAGGGGTCTTGGTCTATCCTCATTCTACCACAATTCCATTAAGCATTATGCGATCATAATAGCTCCTTTGATTGATAGATTGAAGAGGGAAACTTTCTTTTGGGATATCATGGTAGATAAAAGCTTCAATCGATTGAAGGAACTACTCCTTTTGCTCCTATTCTACTATGCTCAGACTTCTCTAAAGAGTTTACTATATAGTGTGATGCTAGTGGTAGAGATATAGGTGCATGCGTTGTTACAAGAGCATGGTGTCATTGTTTTTGAGAGTCATAAGCTTACATAGAAAGAATTCGCTATAAATGTGTATAACCAAGAGATGTTGGCTATACTCCATGAAATCAAAAAGTGACACCATTATTTATATGACAATCAATTCAAGGTCAAGAGTGATCAAGGGTCCTCAGGTATTTTCTCACTTAAGCAAATCTCACTCTTGAGTCTACATGGATTAACACCATCCTCAAATCAAAGAATGTTGTCAAGAAAATATATTATGGAGGGAATGTTTTTTTGAAGTGGTCTTCTGCAACATTGAAAGTGCTAGAGCAAGGCGTATGTTTATGGCGGCTAAATACTATTTATATTATGCCTTAACAACTGGTAGAATCAATGAAAGATTGCATCAAGCATGATTCCTATTTGGGTGGAAATGCCGAACTTGCCAGCCTATCTCAAAGATTTCCTTTTATGTATCCTAAGGAATTTGGAAAAGCTTGTGTATATCCCACCTCCCTTCATGAATAGGTTATGCTTGCTCAGGGATACTAAGGAAGAAAAGCCATACTTGGACATGGATATTCCTCATGTTGGTGATCTTCATCTTAAGATTTGGTGGACCAAATTTGTTGGTACATGTTTTAACTGTGAGCATTAGGGTCATTTTTACAAGGATTCTCCAGTTATCAAGGATAATGTCAATGCAAAAACTAAGTGATCATCATCCCCGCAGTCAAAACCCTCTTAGGTGAAAGTGGTACGCAATGAACAACAACGCAGCAAAGATCTTGCTAGTGTTAGGAATGCTACAGAAGACGATGTCTGGTAACTAGCCAGAGGGTTGAAAACAAAAGGCAAGAAAAATAATCTCATTCTAGAGAGTACTTCAACAAAACCTCCCTTGGTAAAAAGAATTCGGAATCAAGCTACAATTCCAAAGTCTAGTCATGGCAAGGCAAATTCATTCGCCAATCTTAGTCAACTAAAGCAACAATACCGAGGCCTCCATGAAAAAGGGCGTATGGAGCTAAGCAGAGTGGATGGTTTTCTACTCAAATCTATACAGACAAAACGTTTGATCAAGCAAATGCTCAACTACATGCATTGTTCAAATATCATGGCCAAGCCGAGAATGGTAACCAAGGATATGAAATTATGGAGAGAAATCCCAACCTAACCATCATGGTGGTGGAGCAAAGTAAACTTGCCTCATTCAACATAAAGGGCCCTTCGTCAAGAGGAGGCAAGGCGCAAGATTGGGTTGCATGACTATTGTCAAGAGTAGTAGGAATCCCACTCTAAAGTTCAATTCCCAAGATGGCAAGGTTCTACAAGTAGTAGTGAACTAGGGCATCTTTGAAATTGATAGGGTCAATATCTATGGGTATAATTATGCTTGCATAAGATCAGACCAATGGTCTATGCTCAATGAGCTCAATGTCAAAAAATGCATTTTGGTGGAGACTTTAACATAATATCTAAAGAATCTGATGCTTCACAAACTCCTCTTTGGCTCAAGGAACAAAAGTACTAGCTTGGGAATGAACTTCTCTTCAAATGGGGTCCATGGATATTTACAAATATCTGCAAGACCCCAATCTTGTCCTTACCATCAATTCTCTTAGTCATGTTGGCTATATTTGAGCAAGATTAGATAGGTGATATTGTTCTGATGATGTCACCTAGCTTCTCTAATGGTTTTTGTGAATACAAACTTCAATTGTCTTTTTTGTGATCACATTCATACCATGCTCAGTATGTGTTCTGTCAAGCTCCAAAGACTAGAAATGCAACAAACTCTTGGTCACTAATCAAGTCACTTGAATCAGATTGAATTCAATTATCTTGTGGAGGAATCCATTGAGGCACAGAAATCAAGAATGTGCAATGACCCAAAAGGGGCTTGGGACAACTTTGCTAATCTTGTTGAACAAAGCATTAGATTGCAAGGAATATGGTTGTGTGGGAAAGAAAGAGCACAACTTAATTAGGCCAAAGATATCTCTTAAGACTCTACAACTACAAAAAGCAAAAAGCTTGAAGGAGGTGAGATTCTAGCTCTTCAGCACACAATGGAAATAACACAAACTAGCTATTATAGGGAATAAGAAAGTATCTTATTCAACAAGAAATTGGTTTTAGATCCCAACTATATTTGTCCTGGATTTGTTGTCGGTATTTTTTAAGTCTCGAAGAGAGTCTTGTCGTCTTAAGGAATCAAGATGAGAATGGGATAACTCATCAAAAGGTTATCCTTAGTGAGTGCAAAAGTTTCTTCAAAAACTCTATGGCCAAGATAGTGTTTGTGATCATGATGTTGCTGGTAAACTTCTCAAGTAAGACACTCTCATTAAGGAATCAAGATGAGAATGGGATAACACATCAAAAGGTTATCCTTAGTGAGTGCAAAAGTTTCTTCAAAAAAATCTATAACCAAGATGGTAGTTGTGATCAAGATGCTATTGGTAAACTTCTAGAGTATGTGGACAAGGTGATTTCCCATGAAGAAAATGCCATGTTGACAAAATAACTCTCTAAAGAAGAACTCCACAATGCATTGAAAAGCGTTGGCACAAAGGATGCTCCAAACTCCAATGGTATGCATATCAAATTTTTCATCCATTTTTTTGCCTAAAATCAAGGATTTGATAAACCTGATCTAGGGAATCAATGCTAGGAAGCTAATAAACCCGATCTAGTGAATCAGTGCTACAAAGCTAATAAGCTACATTGTCATGAAAAAGAAGTGTAATCTCTCTCCTCTTGAAGTAGAGTCGATGCACATAATTAACTCATTGTGGAGGCCTATATCTCTTATGGGCACAATTTACAAGCTGTTCACCAAAGCATTGTCATCTAGACTATCTCCCATCCTTCCAAGATGTATTAACAAAAATCACTATGGCTTTATTAAGGGAGCTTATGGACAATGTGTTGCTATTATAGTAATCTAATGGACCAATACCTCCAATTAGAAAATTATTTTTCTACAAATGGACATGGAAAAAGCCTTTACAAGGTTAATTGGAGTGACCTCAAGAAGGTTATGCTTTGGATGGACTTTTGTGAGAAGATACTAATATTCATTCTCCTTGGTCAAGGTGCTTGAGATTTTATCTCAACTAATGGTACGTATTGTTGGAATCTTTTCAGGTTTCAGACTTGATACGTGGCTTTCAGACAATGGCTATGGACTGCTAGTAGATGGCATTTTGGATAATCCAGTTTCTATCCCTTTCCGCATTATATATCAAATTCTTTAAAAAGGTAGAGGGTCAGGGAGTTAAAAAGCCCAATGCTCTACCAACTAAACCATACACCCAAGTATTATTATTACGTTGCTCTCTGAGCATTCAAGAATTGGATAATTTTCAGTACTCATTCTTTGACTGAAGTCCACGCATACTGATGGTCTAGCTTTCTTTTCAATCAACAGTGAACCAAATTAGCCATCTTGCTGTCGTGTATATTATGGTTCCCTTCATTGTTTCACATTGAGGCAACTGGTTACCGGTAATACTATATTCTTCAAAGAGATTTGATTACCATTCAAACTCATGAAGATGAATCATAAGACTGGCTCATCTGTGTTGTTGAAAGCTCAATTTGAGCCTCTTAGCTTTTACAACAGACTGGGCATGGAAATTTATCCCAGAAATATGATATATTGCTATCATACCATGGATTTCATTTTATTGCCTAAGTCTCGGACCTTAATATCCACTTGAATATTGAAATTTACATCAGTTATTGCTTCATGTGCATACAGCCGGGGATTGAGTCTTGATAACACCGACAATGATGCAACGCGTAACTCTGTATTGCAGAAAAGAAGTACATTACTAATAGCAAATGAACAGTAATCAAAATATCAGTCTTTTGATGAAGGAAAGCAACACTGAAGCCAATGTATTACCTGTACAATTTGCTTCCAAGTCAGTTGACTCACAGTTGTTACATGCTCGAGCAATTTGCATGTTAATAAATGATTGCTTGCTCAATCGTTTTGACTGTCCACTGCATCTTTGACATGCACAATCGTCTGAGGTGTATCATCCTTCATTTCAACACCTAGGCACCAAGTATCACCTCTAGTGCATACTGCCAAGGTGTTGCAGGTTATCAACCATCCAAACCCCCTCCGAGATCTCTCTTTCAAACAGCATCTACAGAGCTATGCACATGCACCACATCCTAAAGGAAGGCTTTTCATGGTTTTTCTTTATAACCACCTATTTAACATGCTTTTTTTGGTGGAAGCTTCCTTCTGTTTGCCCTTCTCCAGCTTTGGGTCAGTTTGTAGTGTCTTCAATGTCAATGAGTTCACAAGTTTATGTAAATGGGCATTATCAATAAAAATTTCAGTTAACATTTTTCTTATCAATTCAACACTTCCCTGGGAAGAGTTACCATCATTAATGCCATTTGAAAACTCTGTTCTTGATGTTTGATGAGTCAACCCAGTAACGTTCTCTTCAGCTGAAAGTAGCTGTGCCTGCATGGCAAACTTATGTTACTTATGATGAACGATACAGGCTGACAATGAAATTCATGTTGAAAGACAAATACAGGCAATATGTCAATATGAAGCTGTAAGCTTTATTGTGGCTCAAAAGAGGTGAAAACCACCTCTGGGCGTAGTTGAGACAGACAGGACTTGAGAACATACGCATGTGTTCCCAGCCAAAATGAAAGGAACTGGAAGTGCCCACACATTTGAACCTAGGATGTGAAGTCAAGTGTACCCTTCCAATTCAGATTCCAATCCAGATGCTTGTTTGTAAGCTTTCATGAGGAATGGTGCATTATATATCCAGAATCGTGCAGGTGGTTCAAAATTTTTGGCAGGACCAGCTTTGGAAAACAAACATAAATTGAGCCATGAGTGATAAACAAAAGAAGGATATAAGTCAATCAATGGGCTTCTCAAACCAAGCAGAAAACAAAGATGTGGAGTTGAAGAAAATTCACAACGTGCATTGACCAGAGGCCAGGAGTGAAATATAAATTCAGATAATGATGCATTTGCAACTGCAAACACATTGACTATTGCACAACTGATAAATAGCTGGCAAATCCTTCAGACACAGTGGATGCGCGTCAGCACCACATGCTTGATCTAGCAGTGTCAGGTGGTAGAATCACAAATTGCTCTGCCAGGGATCTTCAGTTTATGTTTGATAGTGAAATAATCTGCTATTTCACAACTACAGCCTGAAACGTCAAACATTTGTTCATACAGCCACCTAGAACCATTTATCTAGACTAATATCCCTAAGTATCACTTGCCCTTTTCATCTTCGTTTAAAACTGATAATACTTTAGTGGCTGTACCAAGACAACACAGCAACTCAGCACTTTACATATAGTTTGTAAAAAGTATTGCTGAAGTCAGTCCAAGAAGGCTGGCCCCATATGTTATTGCCCTACAGGATTTGTTGACATGCACTAAGCTAAGGGCATGCTCTTGTACATTGCAAAACTCTTCTCACCATAACATCGAAGGAGAAATATAGTGTGTTGAAGCTCTCTAAGCTACCCTCTGATAAGTACTTTAGAAGGTAACTCACAAGATTTGGATCCACAAGGAGCATCACCTCCTTCAGTACCAAACAGGTCACTCATGTCCTGGAGAACAGGCATTCTTAAAGCAATGTTATGCTTGCATGGTGGATCAGTTTGGCAGACAATGTGTGCTTGATCCTTGCAGAACCAGTCATGATGCCACACATATTGCCAGACTTTTTATTAAAGAAGTCAGCAAGCATGGCCTTCCCTGCAAGATTGTATCTGATCAAGATGCAAAATATGCTGCGTAACTTTGGAAGGCTTTCTTCTATGCTTTGGGCACCAAGCTGCCTAATTTATATGGACAAACAAAGGCCACAAACATGATTTCCTTTGTTGAAAACATTTATCATTGTGTTAACAAGAGTTTGCTAATTGGCAGAGGTACACTCCTGAGTCCTAGAAGGCCAAACTTGCTTACAGCTCACTAAAATGATGGAGTCCTATACTAACATATGTCTCTAGCATTTGTCGGGCTGCATTTGCAGGCTCAAGTCCATCATCAAAATCTAGATGGTTGATTGGTGGTCATCTATATTAATGAGGTCTACTTACAAGCTGTCATCTGTTGACCAGAACTTTTGGAGTCTCAGCCCATCTTTAAAAAGAACATTATACATGGGCCAGTGAAAAGTGTTTTCCTACACTTCACACTCATATTGGAATATAGCCTGCAAATCATATATTGCCTAGTACCACATGACCATATGTCCAAACACTTTCTAGTTGTCCAAAGGTATCTAGAATTGGAGCTAAACTACGATGCACAGCTGAAGTGTGGCTTGAAGGTTTTTGATTCATGTGGTATAGGCCAAATTGTTGGAGAGACGGGCCATTCTAGCAAGTTACCATTGTCTTCTTTGCACTTCTTTTCTCTTTTTTGTTTCTCCACGTCACTTTACTCTTCACTAGCTCCTGTGACAGTCTCCTCCCTCCTCAAGCCAGCCTACTGACTCCAAGCCTCTCAGAGAAGCTCCTTTACCAAAGCCTGACAGAAACGTTAAACTAGAGCCACTTACATGTAATATGTTCATCATTTATGGCTGAAAGTATCTAAATTCACAGTTACACCTATACACAGTCTGGTTCTCACCCTGGTTCCATATTATTACCCAAGTCAAAAGTGCTAAAGTGGATACAAGCTTTACTTGTGACAGTTCAAATTTTTCACAGAACAAAATAGCAGCTTCATTGAACCAACAAAGAAGGTTCAGAGTGACCATTCCTATAAACCTGTTGACCCAGCAGCTCATACTTACTTCAGCTATAAGAAGACCGATGCGATTGTCCGATGTCATTAACAGATCAGCAGCATCTATAACGGCTCCATTATTCTCACCGGATCGTGCATCTTCCTTGGCCAGAGAGTCAACAGTGCATTGCTGCAGTCTTTCACGAAGTTCAGCTACTTCTTCCAATATTTTAAGTATATTCTCTTTGTGCTTTTGCTCCTGCTTTACCTGTGCCTGGAAATCAAACATATTGTAAACAAGCAACTTACAGATACTCAAATTCTCTCTCTCTCTCTCTCTCTCTCTCTCTCAAAACAAGAGAAAAAGAACTTGTATCCTTGTTAATAATTTGCATAATCAATTACTTATTGAGCTTGTTTCCTTTGTAATTAATAGATATCAAGAAAAGTACATTAGATGAGTGGTTAAAGATTATGCAGAGGGTTAGAAGAAAGATAGTACACCACCCCACCTATATGACAAATTTGGAAATATGTGACCACATTCCAGCATATCGAGTTAGACTTGTACACAAAAAAGGATTAATACCTTGGAGTGTGGGCTAGATCCACCAAAGTAGACAGCTACAATCATCAAGGCAACATGATCATGAAAAGCTTATAAAATGTGCATGTGTAAACTAAAAGTTTAGAATGCACATATCTTTGCATAGAAAATTCATGCAAGGATTCTGCAATGGTCTTTGTAATACACACTGAATTTTTTTCTTTTCTTTTTTGGACCATGCAGAGAGGGGGTGTGTGCGCAATTTAGGAGCGGCCTAAATGTGCTAATTCTAAAAAATAGAGATGGTGTTCTAAAAATCGTAAGCCTATGTTCTGATAGCTCTTACTAAGTTTGGTTGTTTCTAATTCTTGACAATTCTCAATCAAAAAAAGAAAGCCATAAAGAAGAGACCAATGCAAGCTCTTACTAAGTTTGGTTGTTTCTAATTCTTGACAATTCTCAATCAAGAAAAGAAAGCCATAAAGAAGAGACCAATGCAAGGACACTTGTCATTCAAGCCTCCAAGTGCCCCACCACTTGTCCCACTTCATCACATGTATATCAGACGCTTGCCTTGTGCTACTCTACTTTTACCTCTTTGCACTAAGCCTACTTACCTTCTATAAAAAGAGCCCATTTCCTCTCATTGTACATCAGATTTCGTTGCTATAAACTCATATACGGCAGCTAAAGGTAGCCCCATGGTTGGTCATATCCTCCATATCTATTCATCATTGCATCTCTCAATTGGAGACCCTGTAAATTTACTACAACACCTCTCTTTGAAGCTCTTCTACCACTTGAGGATTAAGGTGTGAAAGTGCGCAATGGAAGTGGAACCAAAGAGAAGAGAAAGATCACACATGACACACAAAATAACAAAAGGAATATTGATATGAAAACAATGATACAGGGCTACATACAATCAGCCCCTGCACAATACAAAAGAATCTAAGGTTGCCGGACTAATGGCAAAAGATCTGAAAAAGATGAGTGAAAATGATGATGGTTGGAATGATGATGTGTAGGAGCCTTGGACTAGGGCAGCCTTAAATAGGCAATCAACAGAAAAATACGAGCTGCCCAAAAGGATATCCAACCAGCAAATATGACCGACTATTGGCTGCAAATGAGACATCACTACTGCCATGTGGCATAAGTGGCACATGGACCCACTCAAATTAGTGTGCAGAGTGAACAAGCTGATGGAAAAAATCAAGAACTAACTCTAATCTCCACCTTATGAGCTTAAAATGAAGAAGACTAACATATGAGAATCAACGACAAACTAAGATAGCTCCCAATGTCCTCATCTGACTCAAACTAAGGCTAGATCTAACTCAGGTACTAGAGCTCGGAAGAGATCCCTCTCATCAAATACCACCCCTCTCCAAACTAAGAGCTTGTTTGCCCAAGGGTCAACCAAACAATAGGGCTTTCCCTCATATGAGCAGGCTACACATATCAAAAGCTCTGAGAGCTTTGCCCACTTATCAGGTAGTGTGTGAAAGTACCCACAATGAAGATTTGCTAGGGTTTGCAAAGGAAACATTGAAAGTATAAAAACTTGATTAACACACATAACTCAAATAAAAACACAAATGAACAAGAGAAATTGATGAATGAATAAATGCTAAGTGAATGAATGATGAAAGGGATGAGATGCTAAGTGAATGAATGATGAGAGGGATGAAATGCATGTGAAGGGTGATCAAGGATGGAGACTGTTCAACAACCGCTCTCTCTTATGGGAGTGGACTGAGAGAGTGTGGCAGAGTGTCGTCCCATGGAGAAGGATCTTATGCATCAAACCACTAATGTCAATGTCAATATCTTATGCAAAGGACCAAAGATAGCAAGGCAGCAGGTTGGATGTTGGAACATGACAATCTCTTGGGCTAGAACAACCAAATGCAGCAATGTACTGCCTAGAAACCATCTTTGTCGAAGTATGCAGCAGCTCGCAGCCAAAATACAGTCCCCTAGGAGGGCCGTGAATGCAGGCAACCATAGTACACAGGAGTTTCGAAAACGGGGGAAACTGGAGTTTTGGAGTTTCTACCAAATTTTGGAAATGTGGAAATGGCATTTCAGATTCTACACTAAAATAAGTAGGTTATTACGCAAGTATGTAAATATATCAATGCCTACAACACTATGTATCCAAATTTCATACAAAACTTTCAATCTTCATACCATATGATCGAACGCATTGCAATTACTAGTTACCAATGGCATTACACATGCACATGATAATATCATGATAATTTTGGAAACAGGGAAACAACATTTCAAATTCTATACTAAAATAAATAGGTTATTACGCAAGTATGTAAATATATCAATGCCTACAACAACATATATCCAAATTTCATATAGAACTTTCAATCTTCATACCATATGATCAAAAGCATTGCAATTACCAGTTATCAGTGGCATTACACATACACATGATTATATCATAATTGATCATTAATGTTGATACTCAATAGTTACTAGCACTCATTGAACTTTGGACACATTATTCGCATGACATAGTTACATGTATCTTGATTTTACTTATTATGCATCTTGATTCCACCATTCTTAATGTCAAACTTCAAATGATTCATCAGTCATAAATTATAATTCATCTTGTTGTTTAAAGTTTTAAAAACTAATTCTTAACTCTTTTAACCATTGAGTCTTCACTCATGATACATATAATGAATCATGATTTCCATTATATGACATGAAGTTTCAAATTTTTGTATGAAATTTGGATATATGTTATTGTAGGCAGTGATATATTTACATACATGCATAATAGAGTATTTATTTTAGTGTACAATCCGAAATGCCATGATTAAAACTTAGGAACTCTTGGCTCTAAACCTTCAACTAGGAAGCAAGAAAAGGATGGAAGTTGAAAGAGATTTAAGGCTTAAGACTTAAGATAAAGGGCTTAGGTAATGGAAAAGAAGTTAAGAACTTAGAAAAAGATTATAGAAGGAGTAGGCGGAGTAGGAGGATGGAAGAAGAATCAATAAGAAGAAGGATGGAAGAATAAGAAGAACTTAGAAGGAAAGAAGGAAAGAGAAAAACTTAGGAGGAGGGAAGAAGAAGAAGGGGGGAGGGGGGCGCGGGGAGGGAGGAGGAGGAGGAGGAGCAGCAGCAGCAAAAAGAAGGAAAGAGAAAAACTTAGGAGGAGGGAAGAAGAAGAAGAAGAAAAGAAGAAGGGGGGGGAGGGGGGGAGGAGGGGCAGCAACTGCTACTGCTGCTGCAGGAGGTAGTGCGGTTTACATGGTCTACCTCTCCCCCGCAAGATCCCAAAGCACCGTCTCCCCATCCATGTTTTAGGCTGAAATGGCCATTCCATTTTGGGGGCCCCGAAACATCATTTCAGGGTACTGAGCAAGCAAGTCATCAATATTGCACGACAGACGGAAGCCAACAATAAGCATAAGAAGATGCTAGATAAAGTAATGGCTATCAACACCACCTGTACATGATGAAAGGGTGCTAGATGATAGCAAACGCATCTAGCATGGGCACGCATCACCACCAACCAGCAACTAGAGCCACTAGCAACAACGGCGGCAAAGGTAGAAGCAGAGGGCAGTGTGGTAGCTACTATTAGCAATCATGATTATCATGCCTTGTCATCTCCTACCTGTGAACCTCAATCTAAGTCAAACAAGGACTTTAGAAACTCTAACTTGTCTATCACTTTTTTTTATAGAGGTGGTAGCTCATTCTAGAGTAGTCATTTTATTGCCTTTCAGTGCATTTTCTCCTCCAATCGGGATTGTGTGTGCATTCCCTAGGCTGTTTCTGCATACATTGGTCTGCCTCACCTACCGGACATTATCCACATTTGCCGATATTTTTCTATGCCCATCTGGCATTTTTACCAGCATTAAATGCTAGTTGGCCATATTTTAGGCCCCAAATATCAAACCGGCCAGATTTAGGAGTGTTTGGTTATTTATAGCCACCTCCCACTCACTTGGCAAATCATCTCTCATTCTTTCCTTGCAGATTTTGCAGGTGCACACTCCGACTCCATCATCTTCCTCCGTCTCCAATGTTGTCATCATCAGCAACCTAATCTAGTGCCCTCATTGACACTATGGGCTGCGTGCAAGGACTAATCAGTCCTCTTGTATTCAGCATTTGTTCCTTGTTTAGTACAGATTTCTTTCTTCTTTTCTTGCAGTCTCTCTCTATTCCCTTGTCTCTGTGTTCGTGTTTCCTTTCCATTGGGTAGTCACATGGTATCATCACCTAAGAGAGACACAAAGTTGCTTTCTCGCAAAGGAGACCACCCCAGACTACCAGGCAGCCTTGCAACATCAGCATTTTGCTGAAAACGCAGCTTTCTGCCTGGAGGCATCAGCTTTTCTTGTGCCAGCATGTCCCCGTTTTGTTATCAACTCCCTCTCCTCCTAGAGGCAACAAGCTTCCTCAACCATGAGATCGTCTTCTGCAACATACGTATATGTTTCTTGATTACGCAACAGCTCTCCTTAGCAAATGCACCATTTTTTGTGCAGGCGACAGTATTATCCCTCCAAGCGAACCCTCTACATCAACTTCCTTGTAATCTTGTAGCCATTTCCTCCTCTTTCGGGGCTGTCTATAACCAAAACACAAATTTCTTGTGGGTGTCTTGTAGGATATCAAAGATGTCTTACAACCAGTTTCGTGGCTTTGATGATATAAATAAGGAGCCTTCTCATCACTCCTCTAAACAGTGGTGAGATTACCACGAAGACTTTTGCAGAGATTGTGAAGAAAGGAGGTCACCTCGCCCATTCGTTTGAAAACCCCTCCATGTTCTCTCCATGTTTCACAAAAGGTCCATTCTATTGGCCTCCATATGCCATCCACGGCACCCTCTATATAGATGCCTGTACTCCATTACCCAAAGCAGACCGGCTTGATGGTCCAAACTACTTGCTTTGGTTATGTAAGGTGGAGAGTATCCTTGATACCTTTGATTTTTGGGAGTTTGTTACCCACCCTATCCCCCGTCCAGTGGAGGATCCCACCGTTGGATCATTGATGGATCGTACCGTCTTATGGGATTGGCTCAACTCTAGAGCCCAATCTTTTCTCCTTATGAGCTTACACGATTCTATCCTAGTGCATGTACATAGGTTGTGGAAAGCAATGGAAGTATGGACAAAGCTTGCTTCTTTGTACCATCAAAAGACGTTTGCCCACCAAATTACTCTCGAGAAGCAATTACGGATGCTCGCTATTGATGATTTTCCTTCCATCCAAGATCATATCAACAAGTTGGACGACATGAGGGATGAGTTTGCATCCCCCAACAGGATGATCTCTTCAAAAGATGTGGCCACCATTCTTTTGACTCAACTGCCATCTCCTCAGTTTGATGTCTTTTACACTAGTCTTCTTACATTGAGGACCCATAAAAAGCTTCTCTGGGAGGAACTTGCACCACTTTTTTTGAAGCATGACGAGTGCGCCAAAATGGTTACCAGTGGATTCACCTCCACCAAAGCTTTTGTTGCAAGTTTGGGAGAGGAGAAGAAGAATAAAGAGAAGTGAAAGGCTAAACTATAAGAGGGTTTTTCAAGCTCCGACTCTGTCTCGGAGAAGCCTAAATGCCCATACTGTGGAAAGGGGACACATCCAGAGGAGAAATGTTTGAAGAAGTACCCTCACCTTCGTCTAGGAGCGAAGGATAGTGCTAAAACATCCGATACTTCTACCTCTACTCTAGCGGTTACCCATGAGTTAGTGTTGCTTCATATTGTTGAGTTGGAGAAGCCTTCTTCAGTGCTTGCCTCATCTTCTGCAAGGTTGACTAGTTGATAGTGGCGCTTCTAGTCATATGGCTCCATGAGGTAATTTGTTGCAGCATCTATACCCTTCTAAGGGTTCTGTCATTGTTGGTGACATTATATCAGTGCCTATTAGTGGTGTTGGCACTTTGCCTTTGTTTCTCGACCGCACATCGTGCTCCCTTTCACATGCCCTTTATATTCCAAACTTGGGCTTTCCATTCCTCTCAGTTTATGGCCTTACAAGGTGGTATCCAGATTGACTTCACGGATCAAGCCATTTGTACCAAGGATTCTTCTATCGAGGTTGTCATCTCATGACAAGTTGGTAGGAGAGCGGGCTTTATAGGCTCCATTTCCCTTCTCTTCTACAGGGTCCTCTAAGGCAATTGTCTATTGCTACCCCCATTCCCACTTGTGTACCATTTATTCCACAAGTTCCTTCCCATCCCCCACCCTCTCCTCTAGTGGTTCCCTCATACCCCTCAGCCCTTTTAGAGGGGGGCAATAATGGTGATGTGGCTGTAGATTTCCTAGCCCCTAGTGTTTCAAAGGGGGTTTCCCAAGATCATGAGGAGCTTCTTCATTGGCAATCTTCATCAACAGACTTCATCGACATTGGCATTCCTCTTGCCACCCTAGGATCTGTTTCTCCCCTGGCCTTCTGCCATATCCAAGATTTGGGAGGGGGTGTTAGCAATCATGATTGGCATGCCTTGTCATCTCCTACATGTGAGCCTCAGTCTCAATCAAACGAGGACTTTAGGAGCTTTGACCTGTTTGTCTCTTGTTTTAACGGAGGTGGTAGCTCATTCTAGAGCAGTGCTTTTATTGCCTTTCAGTGCATTTTCTCCTCGGGTCGACTGCACTTGGTCAAGGAGAATGGGAAATGAGAGGGATGTGAAGCTCAACCTCTCTGCCCGTAAGACATAGTCCCATTCCGTTTCCCTAAAAAAACATAAATTGGCCTCTTGTGCAGGGTCCGGAGGTAAGGGATTTATGGCCAGAGCCCCCCCTGGCACCCAAGTGTCCTCCTGCTCCAAGTAGCACCCACGGAGAGATCTCTCATGGTGGGTTCAGTCCATGTGCTCGGCGCGGCTTACAACCCCTTGGATAGGGTCAGGCAAACAGTCAGGGGTAACTAATGCTGCCTCTCCCTCCAGATTTTTGTGCATTTTCCGAGCAATTTCTGCATACAACAGTCTGCCTCATCTGCCAAACATAGTCCATATTTTCCAAGATTTTTATGTGCCCATCTGGCATTTTTATCAACATTAAATGCTGATCGGCCATATTTTAGGCCCCAAATATCAAGTCGGCCAAATTTAGGAGTGTTTGGCTATTTATAGCTACCTCCCACTCACTTGGCAAATCATCTCCCATTCTTTCCTTACAGGTTTTGCAGGTGCACACTCCGACTTTGTCAACTTATCTCTAGTGTTGCCGTCATTGTTAGCCTGATTTGATGCCCTCATTGACGTTGTGGGCTGCGTGCAGAGACTAATCAATCCTATATTCAACATTTGTTCCTTGTTCACTACAGATTTCTTTCTTATTTTCTTGCAGTCTCTCTCTATTCCTTTGTCCCTGTGTTCGTGTTTCCTTTCTGCTACGCACTCTCACAGTAGCAGCTTTCAAGCCAAGCAACAAAGTAGTCTGCATGATTAAGGGTAGAAGTGGAGAGGAAGAATGATGATGATGGAGTGGGCACTGGACACTAAAAGCAAAAATAAGAGAATAAGAGAATGCCTTTTTAGTGAATGATTCTTTTAAGGTTATTCTTATGGAGTTAAAATAGGAGGAAAGCACAATAATTTTGTGTTTAATGCATGTCTTTGATTTTCGTGACTCAACACCTCCCACTCAAGCCAAAACTCTCTCTCCATGCTTTCTTTTACTCAAAAGGCCCCACCCCAAAGAGAGAGGCATCGAACCAAGGGTGTCACAATGGACTTCACAAGGCCCTACTAGGATCACAAAGGTGAGCACGATAATTTTGTGTTAATGCAAACCTTTGATTTCAGTGGCTCAGCATCCCCCCTTAGGCCCAAACTCTCTCTTCTCACCCTCCTTTAGTCAAAAGGTCCCAACACAAAGAGACCAAGGCATCGGACCAAGGTTAGCATGGTGGACTATTGCCCAAGGGCCTACTAGAAGCACAAAGGCGATGGATATCTTCTTTTGAGTAGCCCAAGAGAAAGGGTCTACCTATCCTCCATATATATTTAGTTCATTGAGTAGTGTTTCTATCATGAGGACATGAAATTTTGTTTTCACTTAACATATGGATTCATTTTTAATCAAACGTTTAAGTATGTGTTGCACATGTAAAGTGCAATTGAGATTATTTCATATCTATGAGCCAAGGACCCAAGGAAATCAATGGATAGCAAAGACAAATATTGCACAAATACTAGGTGCTATCTAGTGCCAGAAATTGACCCAAGACATTTTATTAGTCATAATTGTTGATTTGGTAACACTAGGGATTTGACACTTAATGGTACTTAATGCCAATCTAGGAGCTAAAGAAGACCCAGGAACACTTGATTGGCCTAGCCAATTTAATTGTTGGTTGGTCAAACTAATTTTCTAGGCACTAAAATAAGTATTAAATTAATTTTCAGAATTTTAATTTAATAATGCAAATAATGCTGAAATTTTCAGTTTCGAAGGCTGCCACTTGGCACACTTGCCAATGCAAGCTGGAGGATGCTATTGGGAGGCTTTGTGAGAGAGAGAGAGAGAGAGAGAGAGAGTGAGTGAGTGAGTGAGTGAGTTTTTTTTTTTTTTTTTGCATTACGAAAAAAAAAAGAGAGCATTTTTGGCTGATCTCTGTCATGGAGAGGCTGTAGAAGCAGGTTGCCATCAGGTTTTGGCCATTTCTAGCCAATCATGAGCAGTTATGGAGCAGACGATAGCAGCTAGGGGGTCCTCTTCGGGTAACAGCCTGAGACAGCAAGCAACAACCATTCTAGGCTTCTCTAATTGCTGGCAACAATTTTCATGCTGTCAGGACAGAGCAGCAGCTGTTTTTGGCTGAAATCAGGCCACTTCTCGCGAAGAATTTCTGAAAGTTCTCTCTCCTCAACATTCTCCAACCATTTCCCATCGTTGCTCCGAATATCTCAGTATTCTACTCCTTCAAGGCCAAGAAATTGCATTTTTCTCTTAATGTAAACCCTACTTTACAACAGAAATTAGGGTTCCACAACAACCTCGAGAAGTGTGCCAGGAGATTGAAGTATCAAGACTTGAATTTTCAAGGTTGAGAATTAGTCCTCAGCAAGATTCAAGTGAGGGACCAGCCAACATTCAAATTTGAGGCAAATTTCATTTCCCAAAGAGTCAGTGAAGGCCAATTGCTTGAGCAAATCAAGGGGCAAATCAATTTGAAGACTTACTAGTCATTATTGACAGTAAGGGGCTTTTGGATTGCAAAGGAGATTGAAGGAATCCCACTATATTCAAATTCAATTGCAGTTAGAGATAAAGAAATACTAAAAGGGGCACCAATTTTGGGGCCAACAGGGTGTCCAATATCCAAGATTGATTGGTAAATGTTTGTGTTTCAGCATTTCATTAATTATTGCTTACTATAATTAAGTTATAATCAGATTAGCATCACCCCCCCACAGAAGGAAGGCTAGTTTCAATTTCCATTGAAGCAATTGAAGCGAGTCTCCTCTTTTTATGTCAATTATCCTTAACACTACACGTAAGGTGCAAAAGTGAACTTTTTCAATCTCAATGCTCAAAATAGAATCTAATGATAGGTCTAATTCTTAAAGCCAAACGTGAAATAGTAGAATCCCCCATAAAGAACAATCACGTGGCAAGGGTGCTAGACTCTAGTATAGAAGCATGAAGGGGTAAAGTAGTAGACCAGGGTAACTACAGCATGAAGTGTGGTAGTTGCCCGGGATCTTGGGTGAGCAAGGAGTACTCAAGAATGCTCCAATCAATGAAGTATAAGGGAATGCCTATAACCAAAGAGTTTGATCTGTTCCAAACCCCAATGCAAAGGGGTAGTGCATAAAGGGGCATGCTCATGCGGCAAGGTGTTACTTGGACACTGCTCTCATACAAGAATTGTTTGCTTGCCAAATGTCCAAGCACCCCTTCACAAGGAATGATCTACTGTAAGAATAGATACAAGAGGGAAGGAATGCCAATGTCAAAGACAAAGAAGACAATATCGAAACTTAAATGTGCCATGGATGTCAATGGCAAGAGCGAAGGAGTAGATGTCAACTCATCTTGTCAAGAACTAGATAGAGGAAGAGTAGCCTAATGAAGAAGAGGAAAGAAGACCTAACACCCCCCAATCAAAAGAGTTGGAAGTAGGATTAGCCGCCAAGGTATTTGGAATATGCTCGAATTTGACCTCGGGAGAGGGCTTTTGTGATTGTCAAATGTCATAGGCATTCCTGCAACTTAACAACAAGAAAGGGCTCCAATGCTAGTCAAGAATGTGTGACACAACCACCAAGGTAGGGCCAGCTGCCCTATGAGCAATTGCCGCTGTGCTGGCTCAAGTCTTCTTGGTGACAGCACTCCGTGCTGCCATCTTCACCCATTCACTACCAATCATCGCCCAAGGCTGCACCCTGCAGCTTGTGCACCTTTCTTATCTATAGCAGCTGCCACTGCTTAGTCAGCTGTTTCACTTGATGTCTGGCAGGCTACAACCTCTTCTTTTGCTGTCCTCGCTCCCTCCTTGCTGTAGCCTCTTCCCTTGTTCTCTCCTCTCCCTACCGTTGACCAACAAAAATCTGCCACTCCAGTTCACCCATCCCCACTGGCAAACTACCAGCTGCCTTGCCATTCACACTTAACACCCTTGTCCCTGATCATGGACTCAAGTGCCACATCACTACAAAAATGAATGCCAAACTCCCAATGAGTGCCCATCATGTCACCACCATGTCATCATCAAGATTCACGGACCTCAACCAACATGACTGCCATGCTTGCAGTTTAGATGCCACCTCCAACCAATATGTCACCAATAACGAGTCCAAAGGTGACTGCTAAATCCTAATTTTTGCAAAAATTTAGGGGCTACAGCAGAATTCCCTCTATTGTCCACCAAATCTAACTACGATCTGCTCCAAATGGCTAAGAAATGCTAAGATCTCCTGAGAATTGACTAGAGAAGGTAAGAGAATGCAAAAGAAGAGAGAACTTCCTGATTTCCATGCGGGAAATGTCCAAATCTGACTGCTGCCTGCTCTAATCAGCCCAAATTGCTATTGCCTGCTACCATGGGAAGTGCCCAACTGCTGTCACCTACATCACCAAGGTCTCCTGCAGCAATTGGCAGCCTCTTGAATGTCTACACAGCAGCAAATTCTGATCAGCAGCCTCCTCTCTCTCTCCCAAAGGCTGAAAACTGATTGAATGGCTAAAACCAAGCCCAAAAAACGTTTTCGTGGCAACCTTCTAAACCCAATTTTCAGCATTACAAACCATTAAATTAAATAATTCTGAAATTTAATTTCAACCTTCTAACCCTACCCAAAATTAAATGTGCCCATCCATAAATAAATTGGATAGGCCATTTGCAACCTGGAGTGATGCCCACGACCTTTGTTGACCCTTAGAATGGCCTAGTGTCACCACTGATACTTAGTAGCTAAACAACTATCCTAGGATCCAAACTAACACCAATTGACCACCAAAGCCCAACTAGCATAACTTATCACAACTTTTGCATTTGACACCTAGTACATCCTCGAGGTCCTTGGCCTGTAATCATGAGATAACTACCAATGTGCAACACATGCGCTTAACAACCTTGCACATTTGATTATTAACTTAATCAGATGTTACTAGCAAGATTAAAGCATCTCAAAATGCCTAGTCAAACATTTCAAAGTGGCACATCTAGATCTATGAGAGCCGCGCCTTTGGCCAAGTTAGATTGGGATCCGAAAGAGCAGCCCTTGTTAGCCTCGATAGTCATCCAAGAGCCATTAAGTTTCTTTGCTCACACAAACCAGATTGGCAAACACTTGTTGATGCAAGATGGAATAAAATGGGCCCCCTTGTGTAGCATGCACTCAGCAATGCACAACATCACAAATGATTTCCGTCGGACCTTTTAGTGACACCCTTGAAATTATTGGTATCCAAGGAGAGTTGGCGGGCCTAGATGCAACGAGTCTGAAAGAGTTGTCCAAAGCAATACTTGGAGACTCCAAAACATTGCCTTTGGTCATGTGAGGTAGCACATCTGATGTGAAGAGTGAGTTTGCCACTACTCAATCGAGTTGCACCTAGCCTCAAGTGCATCCTATGGGGACCCTTCTATTGGCACTTAGTTAGCCAAGGCTACCAATTACTATATGAGACAAAGATGCATTATACGATCTTCATCATCGAGGTAAGCTCTTGTGCTGTGATGGATCTAAAGGCCTTGCCCAGCTGTCATGTACTAGAGCCTATAGCATTACGATCAAAGGGTTGGGAGATCATTGGGAACCTCAAAGGGTGTCACGTTTAGAATCACGCTCTACCAAATGATTTTCAATGGTGAGAGCCTCTCAATAAAACCTCTTACTTTAAAAAGAAACACGATCCTAGAGAGTTACTGTGTCCCATATGCAAAACCCCAATTCGGGTGCCCCAAACTTTTTATAAATAGACATGCAACCCACCACTCTCCCTCAATCTTGTTTTTACAAGTTTCAAGAGCCCTATCTTTGCTACCCACACCCCGTTCGCGGAGGACATCACAATCAGCAAAGCTTCTCCCAACCATCTACTACCATCCGGCACCTAATTCTAGCCTTTGGCACTTGTTTGAAACTGTCATCTAGTATCCTCGAGTTGTTGCCTACTGTCTAAGTGCTACATTTAATGCTGATGTCAGCATCTGGTTCTATTACTAACAGTCTGGGACTGTCACCCTAATCTTCTCTCTCCTCCACAGGCTACGTTTACAATTTCTGGTTACTGCCTTGATCTTCTCTCTCCTCCACAAGCTGCATTTGCACCTAACAACTATCACCCATTTTTTCTCTCTCCTCAGGTACCTGCGTTTTTAGTCTTTCTCTCTCTTGTGCTGCCATCTACATCAGATCCAGTCTTCCTTGGCTACATTTACTGGTGTTCAACACATGGAGGTTGCCTTTGTTGTGATTCAGGATCCATTCGGAGTACAACACACTCTATAGCTCATAACCTTTGCCTTGATCCTAGAGATATGAGAGTTCAAGGTTCAGTATTTACTGCATAATGTGATTGCTACATGAGCACTGTGTATTCATTATTCATTCACTTTATTATTCATTGTGTTCACTGTCTCTGAGTTACCCTAGCCCTAACCCTAGCTATGTTCTATGTTCATCAATCTTTGCTTTGTCATACAATTGGTTTTGTGTTTTTTGCGTTTAGAGCATTTCTTCACGCTCTCATCATCCATCATCCAACCACTCCACAGTCACTGGGATTAGCTACAGGGTGACTCTCAGCACCAACAAGAGCTTTGGCATTAATTCATTCACACTTGAGGTGGCCATGACTTGTTTTTCATGACGCAGACGGGAGATCCTTTGTGGTGATACATCCCCCCCTCCTTGGCTTCTATCCCCCATCCCCCCCCCCCAACCACCTTGAGAGACTTGTATACATGATTTTCTGATTTTCAGAAAGCTTCAGCTAGACTGCTGGGCACATGTACTTCTTTGTAAAATTATTTTGAGTAATATAATTAGCCACACCTTTTTTCCAAACAAAAAAAAGGAGCAAAGTGTTTTGTATTTTTTAACCCTGACAAACTGTTTCTAACTGAGCATAATATTAAATTATACTTGTAAATAACACCCCCATTTCCACTGTCATCTCAGTCCTCATTTGATAACCCTGCTCTTTACTGTTCCATGGGTATGAAACAAAGGCAGCCGTGTGCGTTTCTGTAGTTTAATAAAGAGCATTTCTGTTTATGTGCAGTACCTGAGTTCCCACACATACTTCTATACTTCAAATCTTTATAGATTTTTTTGGCATTAATGAAAGGCAAGCATCCATAACACAGATATGTTCATGTTCAAATACCCTCTTTAAGATATACTGCTTACCATTAAATCAGTATTAGTATCTAATGCCACCTCCAACTTCTCTTTGAGTTCTGGCTGTGATTTTCTCAATGCCTTTATCTCTTTGGCAAGAAGTTTCGTTTCAGTCGTTGCTTTTGCTTTGATGTTGTCCCTATCTATCTGCAAACTTTCACATTTTTCTTTCATATCTGATAATTCTTGCATTAATCTTCTGTTTTCTGTTTCAACAGCTTGTAGCTGCTTTTTAGCTCGAATCATCTCCTCCTGCAAAAGGGATTCAGGTGGCCTTCTGGAAAAGTTCAACTTAAAAAAGCAATCGGGAGAGGGAAAAGACATTGAAACAGAGACAATGCATCCTACCTTGGTCAAGCGAGCCTCTTCCTGGGCTGTGAATGTGGCAATCTTAGATTCCTCCAGCTCCCATTGCAGATTCTTGTACCCTTCACGTTCTACAGACAATGCTTCTTGCAGACTCTCCATACTCTTTTGCTGCGTCCTATGGACTTGTACTTCCAGGTCTCTAACCTTTCAGAAATAGAGATACTTAAGGTAAGCACATCAACAATCTTAACCCATCACTTGCATCTTCATAAAGACATTTTAAAACATACCTTCGCTGTAAGAAACTCCTTCACAGCTGTCTCTTGATTCAATCGTGCAACTAGATCTTCCATATCATCTTTTGCAGAACTCATTCTTCTCTGTAAAGTGGCCAAAGTTCTTCTGACATACCCCCTCTGATTTAGGGGCAAAAGAGCTTGTATGGATTTCAAAATATCTGCATCAAAGCTGGGCATACCATCTGAATTCAACTCCCTGTAATCACCAGGAGTTGACACAGAGAGCTCACTGCCACTTGCAAAGCTCAAATCACTTGCATCACTATCAATTGAATTACCGTGTCTATGTCTAAGTCCTGCCTTTCTGCCTGGTGAGTTCAGAGAAGTCTCCACAATGTCACCTTCTAGATTTGAAGCTGTATCTGATCTATCCTCATGTACTTGGAAATCTTCGTCTTCTTGTGTCAAGCATTGTTCTTGATTACCAAAAGTTTTGAGACAGGTTTCTGTCTCTCGCTTGCTGGTGCCTTTCTCAGCATCCCAAAATAAATTAACAGACAGTCAGACAGAGACAACATGCCATGAGAAAACAAGCCAAAATGTATCAAGTAAGTGAACTCGTCAATAGAAGTTTTTAGTGACAAATCATGTGCATGATGAATTGTCAAAGGTGACATGTGTCTTTGTATATACACTATATAGGATACCCTTGTAACACTTACGAGCCTTTAACTGCTGACTAAAGAACAATGTGCATGGACAAGTGGGATGCACTAACACCTCTTAAAAGCTTTGACTTGTTCATATACAATCGTGTGCATGACGGAGTTTATGGACTGAAGAATTTACAAAGGAAAAATGTGCATCCAACTCTAGAGACTGCTTATGATTCACATTCATGTACCTGGACAAGCTAAATTTGAAGCCTCCTCCAATTCAAGGAAAGATGAGATTGGAGCACTTCGTGAGATATCAACATCTATGAGCAACTTCATAATCCAATCTGACAAAGCAAACCTTCTCTGCAGAGAAAAAGTATCATGCCAAAAATTACTGAAAAGATAGTCTCTTAGACAAAGAAACTGGATCTAACAACACAATACAGAACAGGTAAAAGTGATGATACATCGTCAGTGTATGAAGAGAGCAAGAAAGATGGGGAGGATGTACTGAGTAGATTCTCGAAGATACAACTAAAAATGTAATTTAAAGTAGGTGAAAACAGAAAAGAATAGCATACATGAGAAGGGGGAAAGGGGAAACACACACACACAGAGTGTTGTGTGTCTGTGATGTAACTTCCAATTGTGGTTTAAGATTATTTGGGCTTAATATCTTAAGTAGGATTGATAACTCCTGTTAGCACCTTCAAGCATGTTTAAGGGATTTTCATAAGCCCGAATTTCTGGCACAAGTTCAAAACTTTCGGGATTGCTTTGATCTATTTTTATCTGTACTTCTACTTCATCTGGCATTTCCAGCAAACTGAGCTTTTGCAAATGACAAATCCATGTGTAGATTTAAAAACAAGTAACGTAAGCAGATGAAACCTTATAGTTCCCATGCATTTTCTCATCACTCTGCCTAGGCTGTTGCATGAGAATCCTTGAGACAGGAAAGGCAAAATCATAGGTCAATAGAAAACAGTAGCATAGGCAGGTTGAATGAATACAAACTTCGTCCATTCAAACTTATAGCTCTTGCTCATGCTTATGCTATCTTAAGAAAATATCGTACTGCTAGCATAATTCTAGCTTAATCCAAGCAAGTTACATGCCAGAATTTTGCAGATCCAATTGATGTATTGATCTAAACTAGATCATGCAAGTTCTTCAACGATGTACAAGAATTAATATTTGATCATCTGGTTTGGTACAAAAGGATTTGGTGATGGATGAATGAATGAATGCATATAAATTGACAGACAAGAACCCTATGCAAAACCCATGTCTTTCTAAAGGTGGTAACTCATGAACCACCTTCCTGCTTACAAGGTGTACACTTCATATCTAACTTAGCTGTTAAAAAACATTGTCACGATAAATCCCAGGTCAATACTATGATCAATTTCAGTAGTGTTAGGAGTGCTATCAGTGACTTACTAGCAACATCAATAGAGCCTTGTTTGCCAGGCCTAGCATGCAAGTTTATGTACTGCAGAAAGCTCAGACTGCAATTGGAAGGCAGAAGATGCAAACACACCCATACATATGCTTACCTGCTGAAGATAACTTTTGCTTGAAATCATCTGCATGAATGACTTTTTTGGAGGTGGCAGAGGTAGCTTTTTGTTGGGAAACATTCGCTTCAGCTGCATAACATGTGGAGTTGACTTTTTGTAAAAACTACTCTTACAGATTTGCCCATCATGTCATTATTAAAAGCTGGTGTCATAAAAGAACACTTACTGCTGAATGAAGTTTCAAGAAATCACTAAAACGCCTCAATATCCCATGAAGTGTGCTTATTCCCTCTGGTGATCGTATTCCAACTTGCACCCTATAGAACTAAACTGACAAAACCAGCAATCATTGACCACTAAGTACCTCGAGTATTACATTAACATGAACATCACCAAGGGTAAAGTTCTTTAAGAAGAAAACAAAAGAGTGAAAATGGCATTTCCTCATGAAAACGTGTACAAGAAATCTCAAGAGTTCAGATCTAAAGTAAAGAAGCAGATTACTACTTTGTCAAAGATAGTGAAGACTGAACACATCTGCAAGCAAACTCTACATATTGAGGAAAGATACGCACAATGGGGTCTTCTTTTACCTTCTCTGAGTTTGCAAGTTTTCTTCCTGAACTTAAGGTGCGACAATTGTTGACAACAGCATGCTTACTGCAACTATATAAATGAGCACCCTAAGAGCAAATCAGAATACCATGGCACTCTTATGGCTGTGAGAGTGCACAACAGGAGAAACACGAACACAGAGACACACAGAGAGAGAGAGAGAGAGAGAGAGAGAGAGAGAGAGAGAGAGCAGATGAAAGAAGAATACTGCACTGACTGAAGAAGAATGCTGATACAATGGGGATGGACTGCTCAGTCCCTGCACGCAACCCAAAGCATCAGTGAGGGCACATTAGGCTGATGACAATGGCAGCACCAAGCACAGAGTGTTAAGAGTGAATCTGCAAACGGAAGACTAAAGACTGAAGAGTGTGTGTGTATGCCAAGTGGAGGGTGTGGCTATAAATAACTAGAAGACCAAAAAACTAGCCAACCTGCATCTATAGGGGCCATGAATGCTGGCCGACCAGCAATAAACGCTGGTCCACTAAAGAAAAATGCCAAAAAATAGGGGAGGCCTTGGAAACATCCCAAATGACAATGACAATGTCCGACAAGTGTAGGCAGACTGTGGAAGTAAAAGCTACCCTAGGAATGCACACAGGAAGCCGACAACTAAAGAAAATGCACCTAAACTACTAGAGCTCCTATGTCTCTAATAGACTCTGATGGGAGTTCACAACCAAGAGATGACAGATTGACATGACTAACATAGGCAAGCTAACAATGCCTCTCAGATCCTGGGAGTGTTTGAAGGCCCAACAACCTCTGTGATAAAGATTAGAAACCTTGGGGAAAGGCTTCGTGAAGACAACTATTGTGTTGTCCGCCATGGGGCAGTAGGCCACCGCTAACTCGAAATCCACCATCCGCTCTTGAACATAGTGATGTTGAACCTCAATGTGCTTTGTGCGAGCATGAAACACAGGTTTCTTTGCCAAAGCTAGAGCACTCTCATTGTCCACACACACCTCTATAGGTTCAGGCTAAGGAAAGCCAATCTCTGCCAACATGCAGCAAAGCCAAACCACCTACATAGCTATAGAACATAATGCACGATACTCTACCTCTGTAGGAAGCCATAGAGGGCCTTCCGCAATCTATAGACATGATCCTCCTTCCCCTACACAAGAAAACTAGGAGGCTGTGAAACATAAATCTCCTCCACAGGGACACCATTCAAGAAGACAGACTTTATGTCCACCTAATTAACACGCCAACGGCGGTAGACTACAAGAGCCAAGATAGCTTGAATAGTAGACATCTGAGCCATAGGCACAAAAGTCTCAAAGTAGTCCAAACCTACCCTCTCAGCAAAACACTTGGTAATAAGCCTAGCTTTGTGCTTGTCCAAGGAACCATCGACAAGGTACTTAGTCTTGTAGACCCACTTCACACCTATCACCTCCCGCTTTGGGGGATGCAAAACCAACTCCCAATTCTAATTATGCTTGATAGAATCGAGCTCCTCCTACATGGCTTGACACCAACTATCTTGTGCAAGAGCCTCCTCAACTATAGAATGTTCACTGTCATAAAGAATCTGTGACATAAGAGCATAGTTCACACAAAGTGAACTATTCCGTTGGGCCTCTAAGCAAGTTGATCTACGTGGACCTATAGGAGAAGCAAGGAAGTGAGAAACACCCGAATCCTACATGAGCTATCGGTACCAATGAGGAATCCGAATGGGTTTATCCTATTGCTAGGGAGACTGAGTAGCCTTCGATACCTGCAATGCAGTTGTCTAGGGAAGGGACTCCCCCTCACCAAGGGAAAGTAAATCCTTCACATCTGAAGAAGGTTCCCCCTCCAACGGCTAAGTATCCCTAAAAGACTCCGGAGGAGAGGCTGAAGGGGAGGAAGTACTTGGCAAAGAAAAAGTAGTTGCATCCATCAAAGGTGGTAGGGAAGCTAGGATAGAGGGTGGAGAAAGAGGAGGAGGAGCCAAAGATGAAGAAGGGATACTAAGAGACAACCTAGAAGGAAAAAGAGGAACTGAGGGTGGTGGAGGGTCAATCGATGACGAAGAATCACCTGTAAGAGAACCATCAATAGGATCCTCGTAGGCCGCAGCCTTGTCAAAGGTCACATCCCTCCTCACCTCAAGCTTCCCTGTCATCATGTCGTAGAGTCGATAGCCCTTCGTAGTAGTATTGTAGCCCACCCCCAAAAGATATGAGGAAGACCCCAATGAAAGAAAGCCTCGTAGGGAGTCATATCATGTAACGCATAAGACGGGAGTGGTTGTAGATGTGAACAGCAGTAGCCACCACCTCACCCCAAAGGATATGAGGAAGACCCTAATGCTCCAACATCGATCGGGCCATGGTTCAATTCGCACATTCCACCATACCATTCTTTGAAGGTGTGATCGTATGGGTATACTCCACCTGAATGCCATGATCCTTGCAAAACTGAGAAAAGAGAAACTCGTCACCATGATCTACTTGTACGCCACAAACTTTGGAAGTAGTCTATGTCTCCACAAACAGCTTCCACTCACAAAAATGAAAGTACGCCTCGCTCTTGCACTCCAAAAAATAAGGCCACACATAATGACTGAAGTCATCTATAATCAGCATCAAATACTTGGCCAAGGAGGTCGTGCCAATAGGTCCGAAAGGGTCGATATGAACCATCTCGAGAGGGATAGAGACCCTCCTAATGGCAACCTGTGGATGTGGTTGCCTATGTTGCTTGGCCCTCAAACAACTAGGGCACAAAGTGTGAATAGGAGGGAAATTAAGAAGTCCCTCCACCATCTTTTTCCAAGAAGCCCGTTGAATAGCATCAAAGTTGAGATGACCATAACAAGCATGCCAAAGCAGCCCAAGCTTGTGGGAAGACCTCATAGCTAAGGCTATGAGCATGTAAAGCCTACTCTCCTAGGATCCCATCCAAAGAACAGCACCTATAGACTAATCCTCCACTATCACTGCATCCTATGTAAAGACTACTTGAGTACCAAGCTGTGTAAGACCATGGAAAGACGAGGTTAAAACCTAAATCTGATACTTGGAGAGCTTTGGCTGAAGAAGACTGTCTGTTGTCTAGCAATAAAGGAATACTCCCCACTCCTCAAACGAGAAACGTAGAGTTGTCAACAATGGTGACTGTGCCCTCTCTGGTACTTAGGTCCTGAAGCCAATCCTATCTGTAGGTCATGTGAGAAGAGGCCCCACTATCAATGAACCAAGGCTTCTCCTAAGAGGAAGAAGCAAGGCTATCTCCTCCTCGGCAAATACATACATAAAGACAAACTCTGTCGTGTCGAGGGGACAACCTTCATATCCTTTGAATCCTTCTCCTTTAGCTTCAAATGGGGGTACTTTTGCCAACACTTCTCCTCGGGATGAGCACCCTTCCCACACTGTGGGCACTTCGACTTCTCCCCCTCCTCATCTTTCTTGTCCTCCTGCTTCTTGTCCTTGGTCTACGTCTTCTTTATTCCTTCCACCTTTACCTGCAATAGATGCCTTGATGAAGCCAGAACCACTAGCCCCAACCTATTCAAGTCGCTCGTCATACTCCAATACAAGCGGTGAAAGCTCCTCCCATAAGAGTGTCTCGTAGGTCCTCGATGTGATAAGGCTAGTGTAGAAGACATCAAACCGAGGAGATGGCAGCTGAGTCAAAAGAATCATAGCCATGTCTTCAAAGAATATCATCCAACCAAGAGAGGCAAGCTCACCCCTCATGTCCTCCGTCTATCTGGTGTGCTCCCTCACACAAGAGGAGTCATCAAGACTGAGCATCAGCAACTTCTTCTCAAGGGAAATCTTGTGGGCAAATGTCTTGTGTTGACATAAAGACACAAGCTTCTTCCACACTTCCGTCGCAATCTTCAACTTGCAAACATGCATACGGACAGAATCCTACAAACTCATAAAGAGAAAGGAATGGACTCCAAAGTTGAGCCAATCCCACAAGATTGCACAGTCCATAGAGATCCTATCTATTGGATCCTCCTTAGGACAAGGGATAGAATTAGAAACAAAAGCCTAAAGATCAAAGGTGTCGAGTATACACTCCACCTTACATGACTACAATGAATAGTTCGAACCATCAAGTTTGTCTTCTTTGGATAATGAAGGTAAGATAAGCACCTGCACGGAGGGTATCAAGGACAGAGCCTTCTATGATAAATGAATAGAAGGGGGATAAGTGTGAATGAGAGACTCCTCTTGCCAACTATTATCGCGATAATCCGGTCTCCACTCAAAAGCATGTCTAGAAAGAAGCTCCTCCTCTGAGACATCAAAGCTCGTGAACTGGCAAGACATCTTCAATCCTGCAATCATCCAAAAAGTGTGTCTTGATGGAGACAACACGAGAGACAAAAGGCAATCAGCTACACGGACTCTAGATGTGTCGTCTGTCAAGGAAAAGCTGTCACCTACCACTAGAAGGGGGTTGCCTACACCAAAAGCTGTCGCTTATGCCAGAAAGATGTTGCCTGAGCCAAAAAGCTGCAACCTGCAAAATGCAAAATTTGTGTTGCTGCAAAACACAAAAAACTGGAGCCCTTTAATGTCTGGACAAGGTTGCCTGGTCCTGGATGATGTCATCTGGTCTCCAAAAGGGTCGACTTGGCACTAGACCACCTATACAGGTAGTACATGTAGCAAATGCAAGCTGAAAATCTGCATTTAATAAATCTGGGCTGCTCCTCCGTGATGAAAACCTACTCTTCTACAAGAAATCTCCAAATTGTCCTCACTTAGGCGATGATACCATATGAGAGTGCACAACGGAAGAGAAACAGGAACACAGAGAGAAGCACAGAGAGAGAGAGAGAGAGAGAGAGAGAGAGAGAGAAAGAGAGAAAGCAAAGATGAAAGAAGAATACTGCATTGACTGAAGAAGAATGCTAATATAATGAAGATGGATTGATCAATCTCTGCACACAGCCCAAAGCGCCTATGAGGGCACCAGCGATGGCAACACCAAGCACGGAGTGTCAGAGTGTCGAAGTGTGCACCTACAAACGAAAGACTATGTGTGTGTCTGCCAAGTGGGGAGTGTGGCTATAAATAGCCAAAAGACCAAAAAATTGGCCGACATGCACCTATAGGAGCCAATGGCCATAAATGTTGGCTAACCAACAATAAACGCTGATCTACTAAAGAAAAATGCCAAAAAAATAAGGAAGGCCCTGGAAAAATCCCAAATGACAATGATAATGTTTGGCAAGTGTAGGCAGACTGCGGAAACCAAGAACTAGCCTAGGAATGCACACAGGAAGCCAACAACTACACAAAATGCACCTAAACTGCTAGAGCTCCTATGTCTCCGTCAAACTCTAACAAAAGCTCACAACCAAGAGATGACAGAATGACATGACTAACATAGGCAAGCTAATAATGGCAGCCAACCAGATGATGACTCGCTCAATACAATGACTAAGAATAAACTGGTAAAATTAGGGTACCCAAGTCACCAATCTAGTCCAATAAGTTGTCGATACCTAGTGGAATCAGATATCTATGAACCATTATCAGCAAACTAGCTGACTAGTTAGAATCCATAGGTCTTGTTGATGTAATAACCAAATTATAACTATTGTGAAGAAATAGGGATTGGCTTCAAGCCTCTGTTGGGACCCTTGAAATAGAAAAAATCTATCTTTTGGTACCAAGAACTAGTTTCTTGTGTCAACCATCAAAATAATTCGGTACACATCTTGCATTGTCGCCCAAACATGAAACCACAAAGCCATTTAGATGCATTATATATGTCACCTCCCAAATTTCTCATGCAAAGAATGTGCTCTTCATGTCAATCAATTAAATTCAACAACCGTAATGGGATGCAAGAGTAAGGTCATCTTTCTTGTGGACACAAAACTCTCTTTGTACACTCTCCTATTGGGTACATCCCTTGGCCTACCAATCTAGCCTTGTAACTCTCCATAGTACAATCCAATTGGGACTTCACTTTCAAGATCAACTTCATTCCAAACACTTCTCTATTGGAATATCTCTTCACCAAGAACCAACCATGACACTAACTTGTCGAATCCTACTCATCCTCCACAACATGCCTCTTATATTGTGGGAGAAAGAATCGGACCGTTGGGTTAAGATAAAGGATGGCTTTATACTATTAGAACACACACCTCAAGAATTTCATGGGGCCTCCTAAAGTTCATAACAGCTATGAGATCTTAGACTCTAAAATAGTGGTCTCAAACCACTTGGGAATAGAAGATACAATGGAGCTATTGGAAATGGTCTTTCTCTCACCAATCTAGAGAGGATGCTTGGTTTGAAAAGAACAACTTATCATGCAAAGGAGGAGCTAATCTACAAGGTAAGGATGTGTTGTTACCTATGAGGAGGACAATTCATCAAAGATGACATCTTTGGGGCATTATTAAGTTGTGCACATGTGAGATACACATGCGAAATGCAAGTCAGTTAAGAGACGGTGAGACCTTAGTAACCTAGGTCATCAGTGGGTGACATTGGAAAAAGTTATACTAAGTTATGTCAAACAAGTCCTTGTGGGTTCCTGGTGTCAATTTGGGTTTAGGCCATTAATCGGGCCATTTAATGTCCAATGGTGACATTAGAGGGACTAGGCATTAATTAGTTAATTAATGCTAAGTCCAAGGTCAATTAATGTTGTGACGTTAAATGACCCATGGGGGTTAGCACATTAATTTTGGATGGGCACTAGCCAATCCTTGGGCAGGGTCAAAAGAATAATTAATTAATTTTCAGAAATTAAATTCTGAAACTTAATCAATTAAAGTTGGAAATTACATTTGGCAAGCTGCAAAGTGGCAAAACACACTGCCACTTGTCAAACTTTCCTGTGCAAGGCCGGAAGAGAGCTGTAGGGGCTGGTTGAGGGTCATTCCAGTCAGTTAGTAGACTGTTGTGGATGCTGGGGGAGTGGCATTCAGGGAGCATTTGCAGCCAGCTAGGAGGGTTGCCACAACAGGCAACTGATCCTAGAGGCTGATGAGGACCTGGTGACTGCTCATCGGTGCTGGAGATAGCATCAAAGGCTCCTAGACCATGAGAGGCTCCTAGACCTGCAGGCTACAGCATCTATGCTGTCAAAATCTGGGCAGCAGCAGATTCAAGCATATTCTCGAGACAGAAATTAGAATTTTCTCTCTCTACATCTTCCTCTCTCATTCTCTAACAATCCTTCACCTATTGGAATGAAGAGCAATTGCACAAATTGCTGCTAAAACCCTAATTTGCAGCAAACATTAGGGTTTACACAGCCACCTTGAGATCCATGCCCAATTACTGAAGACCCAACACTTGTGTTGCGACTCAAGGCAAAGAGATTTACAGCTGAACCAAAGGGTAGCCCATTCTCAAATTATTGTGGCCTGCATGCAAGAGATTCAAGACCCAATTTGAGCCCAGATTGTTGTACAAACAAGGGGGAAATTATGCCCAAGCAACACTGGTCAATTTATGACAGCAATTTCATTGAAGTTTGAAAGAGATCATCTTGTATCTCATTGTGCTTCAACCTTAGAGCAATACAAGATAAACAAATAACACAAGGAGCACCAATTATTGGGGCCAATTAGGAGTCGGCTATCCAATATTAAGTGGAAATGAACTAAGAGAGAAGAGAGAAGAGGAGAAGAAATGAACTAAGAGAGAAAAGGAGAGGAGAAGGGGGAAACAGGCGTAGGCAAGACAAGCAAGCGCAAGAGGAGCAAGCGGGGGAGCAGAGCAGGCAAGAGCCTTGAGCGAGATGCAAGCGTCGGGAGTAGGAAACAACTCATGCAAGACAGGCGAGGAGCAAGAAACGAATTGTGCAAGCAGGAAAGAAGACTGCTAATGTGGCATCCCAAGCTCATCTATCCGTGACAGGAAACACAAGTCAAAAACATGTTCCATCTCCCATTTCCTATCAAGAACAAGAAAAGAAACGTCCGTCCCAATCAAGACACATTTTGGGCCAGATTTTGGGTAGCAACAACATTTCGGCATTCGAAGGGCCCATTTCAGCTATTTCTTGTCACTATGAGTGTATCTCAAGTTGCTACCAGCTTAACTGCTCTATCTAACCCAAAAGCTAGACCCACACAAGTCATCTTTTTGCCATTTGGTCACATAGACCTTGTCTAACATACAAGCCCGAACGCAACCAATACGCAAGCTCACACAAGGCTTCTCCTCATAATGGTGGCCTTATAACTTTGAGCACCATGGATTGTTGGTCGCACCTTATGAGGGGGGGCATTGATCATATCTAACAAAGTTGGCATACCATCTCAAAGATATAATATTCTTACGCTCTACACATAGTGCAAGCCTCTAGAATTGCCATACCATCTAAGAGAGAGAAATCTATATATATATATATATATATATATCTCTTTAGAATGGTATGCCAAATATAGAGGCTTGCAATAGAATGTTTTTCAACAAGTTTTTCACATAATTTAATTTGTTCTTCTTTCTATAACTTGATCAATAATGTTAGATCAATGGTGAAGAAGAAAGACCATCTCATTGGATCCTCTCGCCTAAGATTGCCATGCTTACAAAACAGGCAATTGTCGTAAACAAATTGTTGCACTTGTGTGAATCTCATGATGTGATTACATGTTTATACCTTAATTGCAATAATAATTAATGAGCTTCAATCATTGTGATTGCACCAATTCATGCATTAAAAGTCGTGCCAACTAGTAGTGGTCTTGTAAGGGATTTATAATGGAACATGTCAAAAGGATTGCTTGAAGCAAGCAATTCAAGTTGCACATCTTCAAGGCAAGAAAGCTCGAACTTGAAGGACACTCAACAAAGTTCCTTGATCAAGACGAGGAAGTCATAATCATCCATACCCGATGCACCAATTCTATAAGTGAGATGGACATGATTTGTAAGGTGATTGGAAGTTCACAAAAGGTGATTGTGAGATTCCTAGCAACTGAGAAGACTCCCTCTTGCTTTTGCACAACTACGTGCCTCTTAGTCCAAACATATAGTGATCAAATTACTTTGACTCTCTTGAAAGGTGCTAAGAATCTATTCAATGACGTGTGAGTTGATCATGGAAGACCATGGGAATAAATATGCATCTCAAGACTATGTACAAATGGTATATGGCAAACTTCATGGCATGCCACTGCCTCTTTGATACAAAGGAGGTGCACAACAAGGGGGCCACCCTTTTTCATTCATTGGTGAGGATGTGGCACTTGTAGAGAAAGCATTGACCATGCTTGAAATTTTTTTCTGGAGGTCATAGTGAGATTGAGAGCTTGATTCTGGCAAGCATATCGCTCATACATCGAGAGTTGAAAATGGGCTTGTCACTCCTTGCAACATGTGTTCTTCACAAAGATTGAGGATCTTTAGCTCTTGCGACACCTCTACTCTGATACCATGTAGAGAAAGCGAAGGGAAACCTATAACTACTCTCATACCATGCAAAAGAAACAATAGGGTTTGCAATGGAGACAACAAATTGTACGACACCCACTAATACTGAATGAACTTGGAAACACGAAAAGTCTTGGTTTGAAGGGATAACTTGAGATGACTACACTATCCTAGTTCATCATGCACCACCACCTATGAAGTAGCCTGCACTATGCAAGGAGTGAAACTCAGCTCTCCAAGCAAGGGGAAATCAGAGGAGACACCAAATGAAGATGGACATTGATAAAGTAAAAGGCAGTCCTTTGTAGCTGTGGGACCTGTTGGGTGATGACAAGGATAATCTCCAATGAAAATGGAAGTAGAATCAGAATTGATAGAATGGCCTACAGCAATAAAAACACAAATGTCTGCTGGCTGGAAAACTCTCCGCAAAGGTCTCTAGGGGCAACAGCAGCAAAAACAAAATTGTTTGTGATGGATGGACATGTAGCAGCAAAAATGCAAATGCCAGTTGGCTGGAAAGGTCTCCTAGAAAGTAGATGACTGCTCCAAAAGGTAACTCACAAGTGGGCAGCAGGTCACCACAGCTATTAGACAGTAGCCAATCTGAGATGACAGCAGCTCCAGGATGCGGCAGCAATAGCTCCATTGTGATAGCATCCACCAAGCGCATTCAAGAGGGGGCAGCACTCAAGGAAGGAGAGTGGCTGAGAGGAGTTTAGAGGGTGACAAAGTGAGGGATGCTCACAACATGCCCTTTTGTAGGGGATTTTTGGCCATTTGTCCTCGAACTGAATTAAGGAGCAACAATTAAGTCTTAATGCATGTAAATTTTATCTAATGCTACACTTAATTTTGGTTGCTCAACATCCCTCACATATTGCCAAAAATCTGGTCACCTTGATGACAATTGTCTTTCTGAGGTGAAGGGTACTTACCCAAATCCAAGAGTTCTCCTAATCTAACCTCAACCCCATCCGGCAATTGTAGTGCCTCTCCTATGACGATTGAGAGGTGATACTCCCAAGGGTGGTAGTGCAATTTCTCCATTCCCTAGAATCTGAGTTCATTAGTGGCTTGCCACTCTATGGATTCTAGACCACCCCCTCGGTCAAAGCCTTATAGCTTATGTAATTTCTTCAAACTTTGAAATTCCCCTTTAGGCCATTTTCTTAGGATCCGAAGCTAGATTTAGGACCCTTGGGCTAGTCCACTTTAGCCCTTTAGGCTAACCTATGCTAATCCTTCTCTAGACCAATCTATGTAGATCTTTTGGCTAATCTCCCTTTAGGCCTCCTAGGCTAAGTTAGGCTAGGGCAGCACATTGTGGCACCCATGGTCTGATGCCCTAGTCTCTTTGGGGTGGGAACTTTTGAATAACAAAAGAACAAAACAAAAAGAAATGAAGGGGAGAGTTTGGGCTTGTTCGATACTATTGGTTGTAGCTTTGGGTCTAAGAAATTGGGCCTCACATAATCTCTCTCTCAATTCTCCTACAGTCCCAAAATGTGAAATACAAACCCTAAAGATAAGATCCTAGAAGATTTTATAGGAAACTGACTCGGAAAACTCTAAAAGGGATTCATGGGGCATTGCCACACTCATCTCTTCAACCACTTCTTGCTGTCAGTATCATCTTCACCATATTCTCTCTCTTCTTTCAACTGCTGCCCTACTGTCTTTTGATATCCTACACCCCTTGTCAGCCTTCCCATCTCATCCCCAGCCATTATTCTACTGCATTTTACTTTTTCCCATCACTCCTTCCTCCAAACTCTATCATCAAGGCAGTGACTATGCTGCATTTGCTGTTACAGCCACCTGGGCTGCTATGTTTTCAGCTTCCAGCCTCAATCCTACTATTGTTCAATCGTCCACACTTATTGCCATCTCCACTTTGCTGTGTTTGGCACCTGCATCCCTCGTCCTCTCCAGAGACTGCTGTGTATTCAGCTTTTTCTGTAGCTTGGCTTCCTTGACTCATTCTACATCAGTATCCAACATCAAGCGTTGTGTTTGCTGCACTCAGGATACATTCCAAAGGACAACACTCTCCCTTCAGTCCATTCCCATGAGAGACACTGGCTGTTCAACAGCCCTCCATTCATTGAGCATCATCGTATCTCACCTCCATTTGAGTTTTCATGCAGCATTCATTCTTCATCCTTTCTTTCTTCATTGCTTTTTTGTCTTAGGTCATTGTGTTAGTCATTATTGTATATTCACTATATTTTCCCTACAAACCCAATCATTTCTTCACATGGTATCAAAGCTAACTCATTTGTATTAACTCACATGTTATCAGTGTGATTTCCTCATGTGGCAACCTCCCCTCAAAGCTTGGAGACTGACAATCAAGAGGGATTCATCTAGCTGTGAAGAAGGGCAAGCTCTTGCTGCAGCATCACCACCTCCATGTGCATTGCATCCACTTATATCATGAGCTCTTGTGCTCAACTGCACCCCCAATCAGCATTAATAGCCCGCCGTGCCATCATCATGTTGCGGCACTTGTATGTGGACAGTGCCCATGTGCATTACAATTATGGTGTTTTCACCATATAATATTAGTTGATGACATTGAAATCAGCCCTAAGAGGTGGACTGCCCAAAGGGCCTATTCTTTGTTTTGTATGACAAGTAAAACGACCTTAGATTTCACAGATATGCTTGGCTATTGGAGATTGCTAAGACCTCCTCTTGTTCGTACAAGGATCTGCAACGCAAGAAAAAGCACATTGGACCACCAATTCTCTGGAATGAGTTCAACCAATGTTTGAAGCAGCTGGTCACAACTGCATCAATGTTGCAAATCCTCAACAGAAAAAACTAATCTATATGTCTTCTGCCTATTGATCTGACCATCATACATAATCACCATCGATGGTCAGGAGGGAAACCAGCGTCTATGCCAAACATACTGAATCGGATCCAGAAAACTTTACATGTCATCTATATGACCTTCAAAAAAAGCATATCCAAAAAAGCTCATTTTCAATTCCTGGCTTGTCCATCCTCACCCTCTGGATCAGACCAAAGTCAACTCAAAACATTGCTGACTTTATAAAGTGTGGACTCGCATGTGAAGCCTTGATGTGCAAAATAGCTTGCCAATAGAGCAGGCTTTATATAAAATGATGCCATACACACCACCATGTCCATAGACCTGCCTTGTGCTTTTTGCACAAATATGCGCACCGAATCTCACAAATACCACATGTATCACGCACATTATTTCTCACAAACACTATCCATTCACACAAATTACACTACCAATCCGCATAAATCACGCACAATGAGAAATCAGCTTGGCCAAGTATACTTCCTGAATCGAAACCCCTAAAAGTCAAAAACCTCCAGAATTGAGATTGAAACAACTGATCCTCAAGGGGACTGATCTGACTTACCACAACTGAATTTGGGTCATGGCCATTGGCGGCCAGTTTATCTTCAGGAAGCACGATCCAGGAGGGGATCATGACACAATACCTCCAACCGGCGTGTGGATCGTGCGGCCAGATGGTGTCAGCTCCAGTCTGCGATAACAGAACAGAGCAATTAAAAAACCCATGGCACGTTTAAGGAATTTCATGAATTCTGTTGCTTTTCATTCGAGGAAAGGAGAGCTTACCCATCTGGCAGGTGCAGGGCTAGCTTCCATTCCGAGAGGCAGGGGCGAGGAGCCATCGTATCTGGATGATACGCGATGGCTCTCTTCCAGCATGGTGCCAACGGAAGCCCAAAGACACAAAGCAGTACAGAAGAATATGGGTCCTGATGAGATTTGGGTGACTAATGGATCTATGTATCTATAGAGGCAGGGGTCACTCTCTCCCTTTCTGCTGGGAAGGAGGCATCCATGGCGACTGATTATGGAGGAGCATCTGCAGGAGTACAATACCAACCTGGCGTTTCTCCGCTCTAGTCATCCTCCGAATTAATCATGATTGATAAGGAAAAGAAAAATGTTAATCATGATTTTAAAAAACAAAGGAAAAATATTAATCATGATTAAGTATTGAAATTTTATAATCTCTAATCATCTTCCTGATTAAACATGGTTAAGCATTTAAAAAAACAAAATCTGGGTTGCTTCCATTATTTTTTCTTTTGCACTAAAGAAATCAATATTTACTCTCTCCAAAGTCATAAGAGGGCTTTCACACATACATTCTAACATGTTCACTCAACATTTTAATGCATCTCGTTCTACATCTTCGCGCACAAAACAGGGCCTTGTTTCTTTTGCTCTTCATCTTCTTCTTCTACATTCTTCGTGTACAATTAGAATACAAATCCTCCTTGCTTTCTTAAAGACAACAAGTCCAACTAATATTTTGTTGTGTGTTCTTTTTCTCAAGAGACAAGGCTTTATATTTATTAAAATATTTACAAAACTAGGGTGCTATCCCTTATTGTAGTAATCCACTAATAGAAACATACATCAAGTTCTCTTTAGTTCTTAACGACAGCGATCTTCCTACTACAACAAAATGTATCTTCTTCTACTCACCATTACAGCAATCTAGTTCGCATGCCCCTTTGCTTTTCACAAATATAGTTTTTATAAGGACCTGGATGGCCTTTCAAAATGTTATACTTGCATTGTAGTCTACAAATGTGTGCTTGCTCTCTTGTTCGTTTCTATGTTTGCTAGTGGTAGTTTCAATTCCTCTAACTACAATAATAAAATGGTACCTCAAATGTATGCTTGCTCTCTTATTCATTTCTATTGTTGCTAGTGCTGGTTTCAATTCCTCTAACTACTTTAATAACAAAATGCTACCTCAAACTAGTGGTGGTTTCCACTTCAATAACAAAATATTTCTACTTCTTAAAGAAAAATAGTTACCAATCAAAAGCTGACAGTTACTTCAAATATCTCATCATTTAATACAATGGTAAATGATATTGGCTTACTTGAGAAACACTACAAAGCAACTCAAGAGCAACTCTCTCTACCGCATCTTCTACAACTTATGCTCCAATTAAACATCATATCAACACATTGAGCCATCCATTGATTAAGATAGCACAACAACATAGATGGTCACCAAAAAAAAAAAACTCAAATTTTTATTTAGAGATTTTAGAAAAAGGGTAATGCAACTATCAAAAAGCCCTTGGATAGCCAAACCACACTTAGTTAAAGAATATACAAGTAAATATTGTTTTTGTATTAATTATCATCTTTTAAAGAAGATAGCACAACATCACATTTATTTTTTCCTCAATTGGTGTGTAGCTCTAAACATATTTTCACATAATTGGCAATTGAGCTCCATTATGGGCCAAAACCTTTCTTTTTGTGGTTGTTTGTGATGCGTGTGTACTTTGACGTGTTTCTTCTACATCTGATGGAGTAGGCTGCACACATATGGTTCTCATGTTTCTCGTTCTTATGCTCTTCGTGGGTAACTTGCAACACCAAAGTGTCCTCCTATTCTACATGGGACAAAGAAAGGGTTCGTGATTGTGTAATTTACAATGTCAATATGTTAGAATAATTGTGCAATGTTAAATGCAAATCCATGTGTTGATGGTATTCAAGTTGATCCAAGAATAGGTCTAGGTCATTGGGCAAAGCATTGGTTGTATATTTGCTTATTGTGATGCTGCATTATTTTTTTGCTGTGGTATTTGTCATTGTATGCTTACTTTCAAGTTCTCCATTATTTTCATTGCTTCATCATTTGTGAGGGCTTCAAGGTTTGACAACACAATGTTGTATGTGTATTGTTAAATCCCTAATGTGTATGAGAGACATTGATCTTTATGTTGATCAAGCATTTTCCATCAACTAACTCCATGTTAGATTCTATGTCTATTTTGTTGATGATCTCGTTCACTAATGTTGCACACACTATATTCCAAAGAATGTCAACTAACTCCATGTTAGATTCTACATCTACTTTGTTGATGATCTCGTTCACTAACGTTGCACACACTATATTCCAAAGAATGTCAAGAGAATAATACATTATCTATTGTTAAAAAACATGTGCATTTTGGTTGTGGGTTTGCCCTTTGTAGTGTAGTATGTTTGTGTGCTTGCAAAGCATTTTATTATAGCATATATTTCCTAATTGATACATTTTCCCCACCTATCTATAAGTGGATGCATTGCTTAGTATATGCCATGTTGTTTTGTAAGGTTTTAGATGGTGATTTCGCCTAAATAGGCATGTATGGTTAGCTATTATGGTTCTTTTTTCTCATTTTATTGGACTATGCTAGCCTTGAATAGAGCAAATAGTCTTCACAAGTTCTCAAAATTTGTCTTATGTACTATTTTTAAAAGAAGTAGGTAGTTCATCTTTATTATTTGTTAGTGCTTCGTACCAAGGTTTGAAGGCACATATTTCATGTGGCAAGATGGTTCATAATGCAACGTTGAATGCATGAAAATGTAATATATGAGGATGTGACACTCACTGATATAGAGGGAGCGGAAGATCAATATCAACAAGATCAAGCCTTGACTATATCTCTAGAGAACCATTATGGTTGTTTTTCAAAGTTTCTCAAAGACAAACACATTTAATGGTGATTTGTATTCACATTGAGCCTGTCATGCAATGCTTATTATCTACACACATTGAACCTGCAACATTACATGAATTTGATAACCCATAAATTATATAGAGAGTTACTTCTTTTTCTTCCTCCACACACACACACACACACACACACACACACACACACACTCTCTCTCTCTCTCTCTCTCTCTCTCTCTCTCTCTCTCTCTCTCTCTCTCTCTCTCTCTCTCTCTCTCTCTCTCTCTCTCTCTCTCTCTCTCTCTCTCTCTCTCTCTCTCTCTCTCTCTCTCTCTCTCTCTCTCTCTCTCAGCCACCATCATCTATTAGAAACAAGACCATAGACATTGGTAAATTTATCAACAATTCTCTAGGATATTGCAATATGTTTGTTGACTTAGATGTTTATACTATGAGAATGATTGAATACCATCATTACATTTTATATGTTCTATATTTATTTAGAGGGGGGAGCATTAAGTATTTGGTATGTGATTATAGTTCATACAAAATGTCAAGTCAAGGGGTCTAGCATTTGAGGGCTAAGGGGTTAGAATTAATGGGGGAAGAAAGCTAGGGTAGTTGGATGGGATAGTAAGGTCCGAGGGAGGGATTAACATTTTTGGGAGAGCTAGGGTTCGAGATTGGTTTGGCATTTTGAGGGTTAGGGGATCATGACTTGAGTTTTGGTGGCACAAGAGAGAGAGCAAATCAAAACTTAAGGAGATTAGTATTTTTGGATGGGGAGTTAAGCTTGGTGGGGGAACACACACACACAGATAATATTATTAATGTAATGTGTGTGTGTGTGTGTGTGTGTGTGTGTGTGTGTGTGAGATAATTAATGTCTTATAAAGATATTATACATATGTTTATTACATATATGACACATAATATATATTATATATATAACTATACATGATTATATAATATCTATATTATTAAACATCATTATATTTACATAATACACAATATGTTATTTATTATTTATAGATATTATAATCAATAGGCACATGGTGGCATTTTCTTGTGCGCGCAGGCAAGGTCTGATAGACGGGAGTCGATCGCGGGTGGGTGAGGTCATGAGTGCGTGTAGGCGAGTTGTGTGCCATGTGGTATAAGTAGAAGCTTTTATGAGAGGGGCTTTAGGAAAGTAATGAAAGTGCTAGTGTGTTCACGTGTCAAGTTATGTTACTGAACTATTATAAGGTTTGAGGTCTACAAAAGAATGGTCTTCACTTTTAGCGATGGGGAGGATGTAAATATTCACAATTTGATGGAATCGAGTGTGGAAAAAGATGGCATACCCAACCATGCAATCTTTCTAAATATACTAAGGATTAACTTCACAAGTGATTACCTCAATCATTCATACTTTGACTTGCTTGGTTTGTTATCATTGTGTTTCCTTAAAAATTTACTCATAGGCCCCATGCATCAATAATATTGGTCAAGTTCTTTAAGATTTTGCCAGCCTTAGCAATGTTTCTAGTATGGATGCCAGTAGATTATAGCAAACAACGTTATGTATAGCCTCCTAATCATTACATTTTTGTTGATCATCTTGTTGATGATGTCACACTATAAGAGTGCATTGGTTATGCTATTCATATTCATGATTACTATTGCGCTACACAAGTTCAATGTTGAGACCGATGGACACACTCCTATTATTTCAAGAGTCTTAACCTATGAAGCACTTAGACTAACTCTCACCCAACGACTTGCACAATCTATGAACACGATGATCTGCTTGTAGTGAGCTTGCTTGGCATTCCATCAAGCATGATAGTAGCACATGACAAGACGCCATGATCCAAATGAGTGCCCTTCAATTCTCAACCCTCTATGGCCTCCACATGCATGAGAGAAAGCATGAATATGGCAAGAGAGAGCTTCAAGAGAAAATGGAAGAGCTTCATTTACTTAGTCCCTCACTCTCTTTCTCCATCCCTCCCTCCCTCCCTCTCTTTCTCTCTCAATGGGAAGCAAGAAAGCAAGTACACAAAGTTTACAAACACATGCATAGCCTTTTCCATTAGTTCTCATCCCTTTTATACAAGAAGTTTAGGGTTAGGGTTAGGGTTTTCACCTTTTTGATTGGTCATGGCTTTTCTTCATGCCTCTAGAGCTGAGTTTTGAACAAGAAATTGACTAATTCAATTGACAACTTCAAGGTATCACTAGTTGTTGTAACTTCCATAAGGCTCTCAATAAAATAATAGCATAACTTGTTACAAAACCGTTCGAAATTTATGGGCCTTTTTTATCTCTTTTTTGCTTGGAATTAGCATTATCCCCCCTCCTAAATGAGTGCTAGTCCCATGGCACTTATGTCAAAGATATAGTGCTACTATTGACGAAAGGCTCCAAGATGTCTGATTATGAATTTTGGTAGGGAAGGATTGTGTGTTGTGAAAGAAGAAGCATGAAGTGGGCTCAAGATAGTGCTCAATGGAACTTGATAACTAGGTAGGTTGTCTTAAAGAGGAAAGGAGTAGTGGTGGTGGCCAATGCTAGAGGGATCATGATGGTTGTAGGCCGTCGATGTTGATGTGTCTTGAGGAGCTCCATTGTACCTACTAAGACACTTGTGCCCTTCCTACAGGGGGTGTGCCTACCTTGTGTAGTGGTTTATGTGCATACAAATGCAACACCAAGTAAGCTTAAAGTGTGTCCCATACTCGAGGACCCAATTAGTGAGAGATTGTGGTACTATGCTATTCTCATTGTGACACATCATGTAAGAAAGCCCGAGGTCTCATGCCCTTGATGTGCCCTAAGGTTTTGATGTAGAGAAGGGGGCTAGGGTGTTGGCCCAAATGCAACGAGGGTGTAGTTTTCTTTTCTTTTTCTTTCTTTTATTTTTTATTTTTCTTTTCTCTCTCGTTTTTTTATACAATACATAACAAGGTATAAGTGATGAATGAGGAGAAACAAATCACTTAAGGAGTGGCTTGACCATCCATTGAAGACATCCCTTGCCAAGAATGTTCTTTGACTCACACAACTATAGTGATGACTTTGACTAAAAATGATGTATGTACATAGCGAACTTGCTATCCACCATGTCCTTTAGTAATTGGGTATAAAAAGTTGGTGGTAGTAGGGCTTGGAGGTGTAGGCGAACCATCAACACTCCATCAATTCCAACATTAATATCAAAAAAGAGTGGTGGCAATCCATCTTCATAAGGTGTTACTAGTTGTTGTAGGACCTTGATGATGAGTCAAAGATGGTGATCAAGGAAGGCTCAAGGTAGTTGGTGAATTCTTTTACAAATTGGCTAAAGGAAGACACTATGTAAGTGGGTTGGAACAAGTAGGTCTTGTTGGATGGTTTGCTCTAATGTTAAGGATCTTTGGAAACTTATGCCTACTATGCTCTTTCTCCTAGTACTCCTAGTACTCCTAGCCATGTCTCCTTGGGTAGGAGCTAAAGAGTGGATCTACTTGCTCTTCTTTTTCGCAAGTAAATGAAGGTTTCGCAAGTCCTCTTGTTGCCTTCTAGAATGGGATAACACCATTCTGGTAGATCTGGATGTAGTTCTATAGGTGTCAAATTTAGGTATCTTTTACTAATTCCTTAAACTCTAGAGAATTTTTGATAGGCCTCGACATCTAAGGGATCTAACCACTTCATGCTAATATTTTTAGTTGTTCATATGAGTGACTGTATTGTGCACAAAGAAAGTCACCTTGTGAATCTACTCTTCATTGACCTTAAAGCTAGACATTATGGAAGAGCTAGACTCTTACTTTTCTTTGTATCTCTACACTATTTCTTTTGGGTTCTCTTCCTCTTCCTATGGGAGAAGCTCATGGGGAGGGGGTGTTCTATTACCTTCTTCACAATTGAGCTCTCATGCATCATGGTTGAGTAGGCCTCCTTTAGTTTTGGATCTTCCTCTTCTTCTATAGAGTGTTCTTTAGACTTCCCTATATCAAAATCCAGTAGCTTAGATATATCCATAGGGGGTGCCATGATAGTGGATGGCTCTAAGATGAGAGAAGTAGTTAACATTGGTGTGCCAGGCTATATGAAACATGCAACTTTTAGCTCATGCTCCTCATAACCTTTCTTCTTGAGATGACAAAGTAAATGCTCCTTAGTCATCTCTTCATTCATTAGGGAAATATTTTTTATTCTCTCAGTGCTTGCCAAGGTGTTTTAGATCAACTCTAATTGAGCCGTGAGCTCCCCAAGGTCCATCAATGTGTAGGGTACGGGTCATTGACGGTGCTTCCTTGAAAAGCTCATGCTGCTTAGCCATGACAAACTTGTAAGCCTCTAGTTGCACTTTCTGATGGCTTTCATTGTATAGCATCACACCTAGGTCATTAGAGAGCTTCATCAAAGATGTTTCATATAATTTTTTGTGTTTCACTCTCTATCTAGCCCACATCTCTTGTTAAGCTTTCATAGAGCATTTATTGTAACTATACATAAGGAGCCTTCCATTGGCCTTGTGCTTGTTGATGTTGCAATGTCTATGTTTCATACAATATTGTCTTAGCTTTCTCCTTGTTCAAGTCAAGAGAAGTCTCTGGTTCATGCCTAGAATTTGCTTGCACAGCTTGTCTATATCTTGCTCCTTCACTTTGAGTGCCTCATCTTTCTATTAGATCTCAAGATCTCCTCTACAACTTTGAGTTATTTTCCTCGAATTGTGATTGGAGGTTTGTTACTTGCTCTTCTAATTCAACCAAAAACTTTCTATAGGCTTATTGAGTTTCATCTAATCTTTTTTTGTAGGCCCTATCTAGCTACTATGGCTTTATCCTTGTCTCTTTGGAACTCATCACATAATTGTTTCAAAGCTTGCAACCTGCTTGATGCATTCTATCCTCCTATAGGTGGTTCATGGGTGCTTTTGGACGATCCTTCTAGGCGTTACATGATATCCAAACTTGACATTGTGGTGTCCTTTGCCTTAGTAAGCTCATCAATCTATGCTTTCATGCTCCCCAAGTAAGTCATTAATTCACAAATAATCGACGTAAATGATGGTCACTCTTTTGAGACATTCTCTTTCCCTTTGAGTGACTTTCCTTTCTCGGCCAAGATATGTGCTACACGAGAGATGGATCGATCCTTTCTGTGCAATCCCTACTCAAGAAAAGCCTTAAATGCCCTCTCATATTCCTGTTGGCTCTCTTTGATTTTAGCATCTAGGTTTTTCCACTCCTTCCTTGATCTCCTTTTTGCAACTCTTATAATCATCCATTACATTCTTCTATTTCTCCTTTGTCTAATTCTCGTGATGAAGATGATGAGCTAAGTTCAATCTCCTCTCTTTGTTTCTTCTTTCTTTCTATAGCTTACTAGCAAGGTTTGGGTTTTCTGTTTCCTCCTTGTGTCTCTTCTCCTTTTCTTTTGGTGCTAGGCTCTCATGTTGTCTCCTATACTAGTGGTTAATGTGGCCATGCTACAATATTGGGTGGCCATGCTACACCCATATTGATTGTGACAACTTGTGTCAGTGCACTACCATAGTTGATAATGTTGTTAAATGCCTCTATGCGATTGAGTTTCTAGTTGGGGCCTTTCAAAAGGACTTCATTTGCCTTGGTTTAGGACTTGGTTACACATTCTAGCAAGAGGACATTTGATCTAGAATGACAAAATTCCATGTTATGATGTGTTCCAATAACCGTTTAGGGTCTTTGGCTGGAGTCAGTGGTGGCTTTATTGTAGAGGAAGATGTGATGGAACACTTGTGCAATAACTCAAAGGTTGTCATCTATAATGGCTTTGAGCAACATCCTTTCATCATTTATGATAATGTCATCCCACCTTTGTGCAACTTGCGGTGTCATTATGTCCTAATGTATTTGCTTGATTAACTTTTATACAAAGAGTATCCTCTATTAGGATTGAGCTTGAAGTTTACTATATCTATTAACCCCAATTCGAGACAGAGAAAAAGAAGTCCAAGAAAACTCTAAATGCAGACACAATGGAAGAAGCAGAAAGGGAAACAACCAAAAGCACAAGGGCGGCCTCAAAAGCTAAGTCAAAGGCAAAGGCACAAATTTTTAAATGCAAGGCGCCCCTAAAACTCTTGTAAAAGAGCGCCAGGCTCCCTCCAATGCAAATTGTAAAAGGTAGAAGGGTATAGGTAAAGAGAAAGGGCGACTAGAAGGGAATGGGAAAAGAGGACCTTGCCACAATGGCCAGTCATGTAAAAAAGGGGATGGGTGCCCAAAGGGATAAGGATTTTGTATATAAACTCAAAAGTGAACGAGAAGCTCATTCTTTGGTGTGTGGCTAAAGTGGACTCTTCTTCTTCCCTTCTTCTCTCCTTCTTGCTTGCTTGTGTGTACTTGAGAGAGGGAGTGTGAGAGTGTGAGCGAGTGAGTGTGTGAGAGTGAGGGATCTTGAAGAAGAAGCTCTCCATCATCTTCTCTCTTCTTCATCTCTTCTCTTCTTTTCTCTTGTCTCATGTGCAGCTGTGGTGTGTAATCACACAAAATCTATTGTTAACCCTCAAACGAACAAAGGTGGAAAATCCGGAAAAGCTGAAGCAGAAGACAAGGCCAAAGCAAAAGGGAAACGGAAGACGAAGGTGTGCCAAGAAAAATATGGAAACACAAGAAGTGCAAAAAAATCCTAAATAAAGAAAAAAGGCGCACAAGAAAAAGTGCAAGTCAATACTTTTGTAAAAAAGCGCAAGGCACACCATGATTTATTTTAAGAGTGTCGGACTCTCACTCGTGCAATTTGTAAAGGTAGATGGGCGGTAGGAAGAAAGCTAGGAAGATAGGAGAACAATGGGAAAAAGGGCCTAGGCTATGGCCGGCCATGTAAAAAAGGGGACAAGGGGATGACCGCCCAAAAGGGATTTACGGTTTTGTATATAAAGTTGAAAAATAAATGAGAACCTCATTCTTGTGTGTGGCCAAAAGTAGCTCTCCTCCTCCTCTTCTTCTTCTTCTTCTTACTTGCTTGAGCTTGTGCTTGAGAGAAGGAGTGTGAGAGTGTGAGGGAGTGAGTGTGTGAGGGTGAGGAACCGGGGAGGAGAAGCTCTCCATCTTCTCCTCTCTTTTTCTCTTCTCTTCTCTTCTTTTGTCTTGCTCACGGCAATGCAGCTTGGGAGTGTGGAGCGTGGAGCTTGAGGATGGAGCTTGCTTGAAGCTTGCACTTGGATCATGGAGCTACCAGAGTGCGCGGGAGAGGAGGTAACTCGACCGGCATGGAGGTAAGCTCACTACACTCGTAGAGATGGATGGCGTGTCGACTATGTGAGATGTAGCCATTAGTGCTCGGCTTGGAACGCTTGAAATAATAAGCGGTCAGTGGGTCTTGGCGGTTGAGTGAAAACTCCCACATTTTGGTTCCATCGCCGGGACAACGGATTCAAGCCTTGAGCGCTTGCGTGCTTCGAATCGAGCATCGAAGTAAGGGTTTTCCCCGAACCGGTGCTTGAGGTAGATAGGTAGAAAATGAGGGAGTTTGAAGAGGTATTCAATCTCCTTAGCAAGCAGGTTTTTGGGTTTTTTTATTTGGAAAAGCAAGTTGGAATAGGGTAGTTATTTGCCTTGTGATTTGGGTGCATTAGGGTAGGAAAAAACAAAGAAAAAGAAGAAAAACAAGCATCAGGGTTTTTGCTGTCATAACAGGGCATGAGGGTTTGATTTGATTGCCGATTAGCATTTTGGAGTTTATTGGCTATTCCAGGTATATACAATTCTTCCCCTCCATCCATAGCTTTGATCTGGAGATGTATGTAATAGGCCGTGACCTGAATTGTGTGATTCAAGCGATTTATCGTTGCACCGGCCAGAGTCGCGCCACGTTCGGCTAGTCTGAGTGATGATGATTCTGGGCTGAGTCCGAGAATTGGCCCTTGGCCCATTACCGCTCGGACCACCTAACTCGGACCACTCAGACGCGTCGAAATTCGGCCCTCAACCCACTTAACTCGAACTCCCACCGCTCCGCCTGTCCGAATCAACCATTCGGGCCAACTTTGAAATTCGGCCCTTGACCCTACCGACTCAGCCCAATCCCACTCGGACAAGTTGACATTCGGCCCCGCCGAATTCACCACTCGACCCTCGGTCCATTAAGACACTCGGCCCTCGGATAGGCCGAATTGGGCATTCATCCCTTGCAATTCGGACCTATTAGGTCGAATTTGGATTTTTTCAAATTTTAACCTATAGACCCTGAAACTGATCGAGAGACCATATAGAGCCGAAACCACCTCATAGATCTATCACTGGGCTAAAATCTAGAGAAAGTAGTTCAAAACTTGGCTAAAACGGTCCTTCAAATTGTGCATGGCATTTACTGTAATGGCCTTGCGGGCCGGGGGAGATCCCCCCCCCCCCCCCCCCCCCCCCCCCGACCCCCGCAAAGGGGGATCTCTCCGCACCTCCCCTAAGTAGGTTGGAGAGAAAATGCACGCCATGACAAGTCCTCCAAATTGGACCCTAGTGTAGTAATGGGTCTAATGAGCATGGATTCTCACTTGCAAAAGAGCAACCAGAAGCCCATACCCAAACAGAGACAAACATAGACCCTAGAACCTCAATAGGCCAATCTAACCAACAAGGGCAAAAAGGTCACACTACAAAAACACGTACATGTTGCATTCGGACTACATCTGGTCAAAGCAGAAAGCAACAACATCAAGCTACAACAACGAGGATGACTAGATGATAGTCCTAACGATAGATGCACCTTGAATAGCACTGCACAGGCGATGCAAGACATCAGTGGAGAATCCACATCTAGTCGTGCAATTGGGGACTCAAGGGCATTTGTTCGGAGGCTTAAATTTATAAGCCAAGACCCGAAAGATGAAGACATGGTACTGCTTGCTTATCTTAGGGTCAAACTCACCGCGAAAAGAGAGCACACTATCGATACTCTGATTGATGAAGGAGTAGATTTTAATATCTAGACCTATGAAGCATGGACCCTACTAGGCCAACCAGAGCTTACATCGACTAATGCAACTCAGCTCTTACGGGGGACACCCACAAGCACTCATAGGAAAGTGCAACATCCTTGCAATAATTGAAAATGAAAGCTTGCCTATCCTATTTCATCTTCCTCCAAATAGTATTAATTGCGGAAAGGAACCCTCCTAGGAAGACCCTTCAAAGGGGCGACCAACTGTGAGGCCGACTATGTAGCAAAGAGGATACACCTGACACTACCGGGTGTGAGGATAGTCACAACCTTTAGCAAGGGTGACCTCATTGAACCTCAAGGGAAAGGCAAGGAAGGTGCTGACATAACATTCAAGCCTGCTAACGAGAGCAAGGACTTGTTGGAAGAGTTGATACAAGCATAAGTCGAACAACGAGAACTAGTGAGTGAGGCCATGCCTGAAACAATAAGGTTAAGAGACAATGCCAAGGATGGGCTTTGGACTTACAAATATCGTAGAAGACCCCAAAATAAGCCCAAGCCTTATAGATGAAGGCATCGATGGAGGGTCAGTACAATGCCACGATGGATATCCAAAGCGTTGCTACATGCTCAAGGGTATTATGTAGGTAACCGATGGATTTGGGTGCCAAAACCCCTTGCTAAACCTCCTTTGTCGACTGAAGGCCAGATCATATCAAGAGCAAAGAAGCGTATGAGAAGTTCTAAATGAAAAACCAAGTCTCGAGTCAACAACAGTGGAGTGACTGAGCCCCTCACGGTCGAAATCAAGAAACCAAATGGGACCAATCGGAGGGTAGATCCTCAACCTAGTGTGCTTGACAAGCAGATATCAGATATAATCATTGAGGATATGCAAAAGCCATTAGTGCCCAAGGAGCCTTTGATTCCCCAAGAGGATAGCAGGCATCATAGGCACAACATTGCTCATGGCAAGATTAAATGCTCAATAAAGCAAATGGTAAAATCATCTAACAGCCATGAGCAAATCTTCTAGTGAGTGTCAGAGCCACTTAAGAGTCCCAAGTCTCCTACACCCTCTTTTCCTAAACGAACATAGAAAGCACAACTGCAATCATCAAGTGCAGCTGCTCAATCCCAATCTCTATCTCCATCTAAGCTTCCAAATGTCCAAGAGGTGGGACATGACACCATCCATAGCTCTCGGCCCAAGGATATGCCTGTGCACCCTAATGTGACTAGATCAACTCATGCTCGATCTACACAGGTGAATGCTCAAAGGGAAAAAAAAGACATGGCCACTTCCGATCACCCTAGGGACTTGACATTGCAATCCACCAAGATTAGCCAGCCCACTGGACTAGCCGCTACCACTTCCAATTAGGAATCACAATAGTCACAACCCTTGGCCGTGACAGCGACCCTTGCGGAATGTGTCCTTAGCAGTTCACCTAGGGGGGAGGTGTCGCAACCAGCATCCTTCACAACTCCAGCACTTCCAAAGAACCTAAAGCCTAGGCTTGAGGAGAAACCTCTCAAAGATGTGGCCAAGGAGATGGCACATCTGGCCAATCAACCTAGCAAGGCTGTCTAGCAAGGTGTAGCTATGTCCCATGAGGACACACCAAAGAAGGGGAAAGCTAAGGCCCAACCAAGCACATCAACGGTTGACCTAGTTCAGGGTCCTGAGTCATTAAGTTATGCACCTTCACTGACCAAGAAAAAGAGGAGAAAACAGCGAAAGCAATAGCAGTTACAGGTGGTTGTGGACCCCAAGAACATTGAGACCAAGAGCATTAGAGAGATGAGGAATAAAGCATTGAGTCCATCCACCAATTAACCCATTGATGTCTCTCCTAATAGTGGTGAAACCTCAGACACATCCGTGTGCTCTGAAAAATCAAAGTAGTCATTACCATCAACGGTTGCTTGCAACAGTCAATCCACCGACAACAGAACTCGCATTGACTACAACGCTGTCCCAGGGTGACAAATTTATACCAGTCACATCTAAGGAGAACCATGATGCAATAACAAAGCCTCAGGGAAAACATGGAAACCCCGAGAGCATAAGCAATCCTAGTGTTGACTAATCTTGCTCATCTAAGCCACCTGAGCCCCCAGCTATACTAAAGCCTAGGGAAACTCCTAGAACCTTGCATGTGATAGCAACGGAGCAAGCCCTCGTTGAACATAGAAGTGTCGTAGAATGCTTAACTGAGTTGGATGCTAAGCTCAAAGTGTTCGCATGTGTCTATGTCCTTGCGGACATGGGTGCATTCCCTAAGGAGCAGCTTGAAGAATACTTGCCATTTTTCCTATCCTGGGAAGAGCAAGAACATCTTGACGAGCACTATGACAGGCTTCTACATGAACGCATGCGACTCACCTCTAACGAGGAAGCCAACGAACTATGCTTAACTGTAACATTCAATGATGTGCTCTGCCAACCAAATCTCTTATAAATAGAGCAACTAAAGCGACAATCAGAGGGTCGAAGTCAATTTGAAAAACGTTAGTTTGAAAACTGTGTTGCAATGGCCGAACTAGGAGCCCAGATTATGACAGTCTTAAAGGAGCGATTGGCCAAATGGCGGTCTCAAAGAGACCTAACCTATGTGGCACCAACTTCCTTTCGAGTGCTGACTGTCATTCGGGGTACGGACTTAGCTGAAACTAGCCAAGAGAACTCTCTATCTGATAAGGTTCTCATTGAGGAGGACTTACATATTGCTAGTAGACTCGGACAAGGTTCCATGCTACTCGATGTTGCAAAATATCTATCGGTATTGAGTAAGGTGCCACGAGTACTAGATGCGTGTGCCACACTCCACGGAGTTCTACAATTGGCTGTTATCCTCGTGAAGTGACATGGATTGTATATCAAAAAACAATGAATTTTGTGACCCTGTATAGACAATATCAACACACACAAGCAATGATAGTCAAGCGCAGGGAGAAGAGTTGGGTTTGACAGGCTAAGCTCCTCAAGCCCTCCTCTCACCACACATTTAGAAGTTGTGTGACCATTTCCGCCTCCAGATGGAGGGCATGCAACCCTCATTACCGCCATAGGAAGCCCTAACCAACATCTCTGATGGTGTAGACAGGGTATCATCCCTTTCTATACACCTTTCCCCCTTTCCGGTCTATCCTTCCCAGGATGAGCCTTGCCCCACTCCATGACAACCAGTCCACGCAACTTAGCATAAGCCAAAATCGTGGATGGATGCAAAACAAACATCATCATGGGGGCCATCCCTCTACAACAAACATTGCATGTCTCACCTCTCCCCTCCTTGTCATATGTGCTTGATAACCCACTGTATAATCCCTTCCATGCGAATAGTTTTATCCTGCCTCAGGGCCTAATCCTTGGTTCGCATTTTGCAGGTCCCCCTACGGTAGCAGCCATGGACCACATAGTGTAGCTGGCATGCAAGGAAGCTCTCCACCGTCGGAAAGAGCATAAGGCACTAGCGCCCCCACCAGAACGCTACATGCCTACTCTAAAGAGGTATGCGTCGAAAAAAGGCCCTAAATAACACCACCCAGGAGGCAGGCCGAAAACCCCCCAAGCCAAGAGGATGAGGGCTCAAGGGAGCACACGGGGTGTGGCAACACCAACCATGCAGGCTCCCACCAGATGCTCGGGCACCAGGTGCTCGAAAGAGGAGAGGGTAGTTCGAGACAAGCAAGAATTTGACACATTGTTTAAAAGCATTTTGGAAACAGTTGCAGCCAGGGACTACACCATCTGGGTCCCAGCTGACATCTTCCCCGCCCAGCCTCATAGGAGCCCCTCACCGGCATAGTCTCAGTCGCCCGACCACCCGGACTCGCCCCGCCTTGTGCAAATAGAGTAGCCCCTATGATATATAAGCAGCTTAACAAAGGCCATCCTGCCATAACTTTTTGTCTTTAAATGGTTAAAGGGGCAGGCTCCCCACCTGTATACACTTTCCTTGCCTATTGCTAATATATGCCACATCTTTAACAAGCACCGAAATGTGCATGGCAATCAGTATCATAGGATTTTGATAAAGTAATATCTTGACATGATTGCATCTATTCGTTGTACTTGAGGCATGCGACTTGCATATACTCCCATGAAGTGACAAGTGGATGTAGGATGACATAGGTCTTCGTGTGAACATATTCAATGCCCAAGTCATCACAAGACCACAAATCTCACAAAGAGCCGCAACAAAGCCACGCTGCCGAAAGTGAAAATCACCCTTATGAGTGCCCACGTCGCATGGCCCAAAGCATAATCTTAACCACTTCCTCTTTTTGGGTTACACTCTACGTCGGGCACTCACAGCAGCTGTTACCCCAGTTGTACCAATATCGCATGTTCCAAAGAGGGTTGCAATATCTCAAGTGTATCTCCCCATCTCAACAACTACTTCTCTAACAACGAGGCTAGGATACAATCATCACTGTAATATCTATTTCTTGAGCCTTCGAAGCTTGACATTTTCCAACCCATTGAAAGGCTAATAGCCTCAACATATTGCAATGGTTGTACTCAGGCAAGTCCAAAAAAAAAGGAGAAAAAAGAAGAGAAAGAAAGAAAAAAGCACAAGAAAAAGAAACGAAAAAGAAAACGAAAAAGAAAATAAAAAAGAAAAAAAGAAAAAAAAATAATGAAAAGATACGAAGCACCCACGATCACAACACAGTACCTAGGGGTTCTCAAATTAGGTACCTCCAGTGACCTTGGTTGGCTGGCTCCATCCCTAGTCCCCTAGCCCTTTAGCATCACCCACAATTGTTCAGGGCACATCAAGGGCATGACATACCTAGGGAGCTTGTCTCGCCTACGGTTAGACCTGTCACCCTGACCCATTCGCACGATTCTCTCTTAAACTCTGCCTTGATAACATTGCAATCAATTGTGGTAAGCACCGCACGAATGGCCATGAAAAGTACACCGTCCTCATCAAGCAAGTCTGATAGCTCCCAGCTATCGAAAGTATGGTGTCCCTGTGTTCAATTATGTTACATCGTGCAGTCACAACGCAAAGGATGTCTCATACACCTTCACGTGTACTTCTTCTCAACATGGACAACTTTGCTTAATCCACACATTGTTACGAGAAACTAGCCCACGGTCTTCTAACTACGTAATATCTAAGTATGCACAAGCACTCACATAATATCTGCATCGAAATATATACACAGTTTGGGTCCTCAAGTGCAGGACAATACTCTCAGCTTACTTAGAGTTCGACTTGTCTCCCAAACTAATTGAGCTATGTCTTGTGTATGATAGAAAAGACTAGCACTACCCCTAGGGAGAGACCATCTATGAGAGGTTTTCAATTTTGCAGGTATTGAAGACTCCAACGAAAGTGTCGTTCGCTCTTCATTGACACCCAAATCTAAATTCTTATCCTTTATCATCCTGCAAGCCCGCCAAGAATCGTCATGTGTAGAATCCCCAACAAACCAACACTTTTGCTGGCCATTAGTGCAATCCCCAACAAAGAATAGCCCTACCACTAACTCCAACAACCCTACCACCAGCCACCTAGGCCACCAATGTGCCCCCAACAACCTTCCTCCACACCACCACTAACTCCACGGCAACCACAGATGTTCCTTCCACCCACGTCTTCAGTGCATTCCAAGTCTGCTTACCAACGACGGTGAGTGCCATGGGAAATGTTAACCCTCAAACAAACAAAGGTGGAAAATCTGAAAAAGCTGAAGCAGAAGACAAGGCCAAGGCAAAACTGAAATAGAAGACGAAGGTGCGCCAAGAAAAATATGGAAACACAAGAAGTGCAGAAAAGTCCTAAATAAAGAAAAAATGTGCACAAGAAAAAGCGTGAGTCAATACTTTGTGAGGTTGGGCAGGGAACATGTCGGTCGGGACATGAATGGTGTAGTCTCGGGCCGCCACCGTTTCCAAAATGCCTTTGAACAATTCATTGAATTCTTCCCTGTCCGGAGCTGCCCTTTCTGCCCTTGAACACCTAGTGCCCGAGCGTCCGTTGGGGGTTTGTGCAACTGGTGTTGCCACATCTTGTGTGCTTCTTTGAGCTTTGACTTTCCTGGCTCGGGGATTCTTCGACCTCCGTCCGGGGTGGTGTCACTTGGGACCTCGTTTCTTTGCATACCTTTTGAGGGTGGGCATGTAGCATACCGGCAGAGGGGCGTGTGCTGCATGTTCCCGTCGTCCGCGGAGAGCGTCTCTGCAAGCCAGCTGCCCTAGGTTCTCCATGTTTTTCTCGTAAGGGGACCTGCACGATGCAAACCAATGGTTATGCCTTGATACGGGATAAAACCGTTCGCATTGGAGGGATTATAGTGTGGGTTATCAAACGCATATGACTAGAAGGGGAGGGGTGGGACGCGTAGTGCTCGTTGTAGAGGGATGGCCCCTGTGATGATATTCATTTAGCCTCCAGCTATTAGCAGATCTTGGTTCACGCTAAGTTACGTGGACTGGTGGTCATGGATTTGGATAGGGCTCATCCTCGGAAGGATAGACCGGAAAGGGAAAGGTGTATAGAAAGGGACTGCACCTTGCCTACATCATCAAAGATGTTGGTCAAGGCTTCCCATGGTGGCAATGAGGGGTGCATGCCCTCCGCCCGAAGGTGAAAATGGTCATGCCACTTCTAAATATGTGGTGAGAGGCGGACCGGACGAGCCTAGCCTATTGACCCCAACTCTTTTACCTGCGCTTGACTACTATTGCTTACGTGTGTTGATAATGTCTATACAGGGTCACAAAAGTCATTGTTTATTTATATACATATCCATGAATCCATGTCGCTTCATGAGGATAAAAACCAAATATAGAACTCTGGATTGTACTGGAGCGTGGCACACGCATCCAATTCTCGTGGCAGCTTACTCAATACCGATAGATATTTTGCAACATCGAGTAGCATGGAACCTTGTCCGAGTCTACTAGCAATATGTAACTCCTCCTCAGTGAGAACCTTATCAAATAGCGAGTTCTCTTGGCTAGATTTGTTGAGATATCGAGCTCCACTCGTGATATGCCAGGGTGACCGTTGTATATTTATGTCACCGACTTGTCAGTTGCAGACGCGGTTGGTACACCGCCCATGAATAATAGCTACACGATAGCTATCCTTATCTACTCTAGTTCGTGGCTCAGTTAGTATGCCACCTTAGTTAGTTGAGTTTGGTTTGAGACCCATATATAGGGTTCTTCTATTTCTTTGTACTTGAGTTCTTTTGGCTTACACAACTAAGAAGAGGAAAACTGTTTTCAGCCTCCACCCTTGTGTGTCTTCCCCCATTGTGCAAGCAAGAAAGCTTCAAGCGAGACTCCTTCCTTCTCTCCCACAATCTTGACATGGTATCAGAGCCTTGTTCGTGGTAAGGAGCTCAAGAAAGCAAGCCAAGCTCGCGGTGGTCTGGTAAGAGGAGCAGTGTTGCTTTCATTTCCTGTTTTGGGAGCAGATCTCTGCAGGTAGCACAGCCGGAAATTGCAGGAGTGCATTGTCTCAGGTTGAGACGCCCTTCGCGGTGAAGCGACCTTGTTTTTTTGATTTGAGGCCATTTCGGGGCCTGTTTTGCAGACGGAAGTTTTCTGCACGCACTCAAGAAAAGGCTCAGTTTTATGCTGTGCGACCACTGTTCTACAGGTCGGTGAAAAGTTACTGTAGAAATTGCATCGTATGCTTGTGCGCAGAGACATTGGGAGTTTCAGAATCATCCTTGGTTCCTGTTTATGCAAAATCGTCACTAGGAAGTGACTGTGTGGTCAAATACCACTTTCGCCAGTTTTGCAGATTTGCCCTTGTGAGGGTGAAGCTGTGTTTTTTGCAGTGACAGAATTTCTTGCAGTATTCTGTAATGGCGTCTGATTCTCTTTCACAGATTGTCACTGAAAAGCTTGACAAGAACAACTTCCAGGCATGGAAGTTTAGAATGACGAATTTCCTTATGGGAAAAGGATATTGGGAATTTGTTGCAGGAAATGAAGAAGAACCAGTTCTTCCTGATGTTCCCAATCAACAACAAATGCAGGCATTTAAAACATGGCATGAGAGAGCCAGGAAAGTTATGTATTGGCTGTCTATCAGTATTTCAGACTCTATGATTGTGCATATTCAGGATGCAAGTACGCCAAAGGAGGCATGGGATACTTTGTCAAAAATGTATAGCACAAATACGCAAGCCAGGAAAATGCAGCTCAAGCAAGAGTTGCATAATGTGCAAAGAGAAAGTATGAGCATCAACGACTACCACATGAAGGTGAAGAAGATTGCAGATGCACTTGCTTCCATTGGGTCGCCAGTGGAAGATGATGATTTAGTTTCCGTGACCTTGAATGGTCTAGGAAAGGATTATGCACAGTTTCGGACATCCATTTCAGTTCGTGAAAGATTTCCTGATTTTGAGGAGTTGATTGCTCTTCTTATTTCTGAGGAACAGAGAAATGGTGGTGCATCTTCTTCAGGAGGAACTTCAAAAGAAGCTGTCTTCTACTCAAATGCTGGAAGAGGTAGAGGCAGAGGTAGAGGAGGCCGATTTGGAGGCCGTGGCAGAAATCAGAATATGCAGCAAACTCAAGAAAACCAGTCCTATGGAGGAGGACGTGGTAACTCTAGAGGCAGGGGGAGCCAAAGAGGTCGTGGTGGATGGCAAAGAGGCCAAAATGCAAACAGTAATGTTGAATGCTACTACTATGGTAAAATGGGTCATATGGCTAAAGACTGCTATAAAAAGCAGAATGACATCATGAATGGAAAACTGCAACAAGGGAATTATGCATCTTCTAGTAGACAGGGTGATGACAGAAATGAGCATTTGTTCATGGTGCAGCACATGAACAATTCTATGACAAGTGCAGAAGAAAGCAATGATGTATGGTATGTTGACTCAGGTGCATCAAACCACATGACAGGTCATGCAGAATGGATGGAGGATGCAAGGAAAATGGAAAAACCAGGATTTGTGGAGACTGGTGATGATACTGCACATCCTATTGTGCAGATTGGAAAAATTCCCTTGTCTATGCAGGGTGGGAAAAAGAAATACCTGTCCGATGTATTTCATGTCCCGAATATCACCAAGAATCTGGTTTCAGTTGGTCAAATGGTTGAACAGGGCTTGCAGGCCAGATTTAATCCTCATGGATGCTTTGTTGAGGATATGAAAAATAAAGGTCGCTTGATAGCAAAAGGAAAGAAGAAGGGCAGAATGTTTACATTGGATGCAGACATGTCTGAATTGAGTGCAGCAATGTTTGCACATGGGACCGGTGTAGTTGCAGATATTGATATCTGGCATAAACGCATTGGTCATGTTAATGTACAGCGACTTAAATCAATGCAGGCCCAAAATATTGTTGCAGGATTGCCCAAATTCAAGGTTGCAGAAATGCATAAGGTATGTGAATCCTGTCAGTTTGGAAAACAGGCAAGGAAACCATTTCCTAGACATGTTCAAGAGAGTGAGAAGCCATTGGAATTAATTCACTCTGATGTGTGGACAACTAAAGCTGCATCTCTTGGAGGCTGTCATTATTTTGTCAGTTTTATTGATGACTATAGCAGAAAAGTTTGGGTGTATTTTATGAAAAAGAAAAGTGAAGTTTTTGGGCATTTCAAAACTCTTAAAGCTATGGTTGAAAAAGAAACAGGCTTGCAGATAAAATGCCTAAGGTCAGATGGAGGGGGAGAGTACCTCTCAAATGAGTTTGCAAAGTTCTTGCAGGAGCATGGCATGAAGCAGCAATATTCATGCAGTTATACCCCACAACAAAATGGAATTGCAGAAAGGAAAAACATGCATATTGGAGAGGTATCTCGTGCCATGCTCAATGAAAAAGACTTGCCAGATTTTTATTGGGCTGAAGCAGTTGCTACAGCAGTCTACATAATGAACAGGACTCCCACTGCAGCAATACATGGAATGACTCCAGAGGAGAGGTATACTGGTAGGAAACCAGATATTTCTCATTTGAAAATTTTTGGTTGCATTGCCTATGTACATGTGCCAGATGAGCTGAGATCCAAGTTGGATCCAAAAGCTGAGAAGTGCATCTTTATTGGTTACTCTCTGCAGCAAAAAGGGTATAGATGTTATAACCCTTCTACTCGTAAGTTTACAGTGAGCAGAGATGTTGTTTTTGATGAGATGAGTAGCTGGTATAAACCAGTAAATGTGATTGATGATGAAGATGCACAAAATGGTAATGCTACACAGAATTCACAGCAGCAGTCACAAAATATTAGTGGACCTGGAGCGTCCTCTAGCAGTGGTTCACATTCTTCGCCATGGACAGGCAGATTGAGATCAGGAGAATCTTCTCAAAGCAATGCAGATAGTGGTATGCAGGTATCACGAAAAGGAAAAGAGAAGGTTGATCAGCCCATGTTTGATGTGAATGCAGGTCACTCTTATGTGGATGGTGAATCCAGTGGCTCAGAACAGAGCATTGATGATGAGTTGGGTATTCCTTCTATTGTTACACCTGGAGTAAGGAAGACCAGGGATGTTTTGAGAGCACCTGGGAGTGAACCTACTTTGCGCAGGTCTACAAGAGCTAGGTATCCTGTGGATAGGCTGAAATATGATGGATTTACAGCCATTCACTATGCATATATGGTCAAAGTGATACAGGAACCAGAACCCACATCTTTTGAGCAAGCCATGGGAAAAGAAAAATGGGAGAAAGCCATGGATGAAGAAATGGATGCCTTGGAAGCAAATGCTACATGGGAGTTAGTACCTTTGCCTAAAGGTAAGAATGCAATTGGTTGTAAGTGGGTTTATAAGGTGAAGCACAATGCTGATGGTTCTGTGAACAGATACAAGGCAAGATTAGTAGTCAAGGGGTATGCACAAACATATGGCATTGACTATGAAGAAACATTTAGTCCGGTTGCAAGGATGGCAACCGTAAGAGCAGTCATTGCTATGGCTGCATCAAAGGGATGGTCTTTACATCAGATGGATGTAAAGAATGCCTTCTTGCATGGTGATTTGCAAGAAGAGGTCTATATGGAGCAGCCACCAGGTTATGTGCATGATGTTCATCCTGAGTTTGTTTGCAGGTTGAAGAAAGCCTTGTATGGCTTGAAGCAAGCACCTAGAGCATGGTCTGACAAGATAGGACAGTATCTTGTCACTATTGGCTTTCAGATTTCCAAGGCAGATTTCTCACTTTATGTGAGAAAAACAGAGAAAGATATTATGCTGCTTGTCATTTATGTTGATGATTTGATTATGACAGGTGACAGTGATGAAGATATCCTTCATGTGAAAATGCTATTGAAGCAGAAGTTTGAGATGAAGGATTTGGGAGAGCTGCGTTATTTCTTGGGCATTGAGGTGATTAGATCACCAAGTGGGATACAGCTCTTGCAGAGGCAGTATGGATTGGACATGCTGTCCAAATATGGGATGACAGGCTGTAAGCCTATTTCAGTTCCTTTGGAGCAAAATGTGAAGTTGAGCACAGATGCAGGTGAGCTTCTAGAAGACCCTACTATGTACAGACGCATAGTAGGAAGTTTGATTTATATGACTATTACCAGGCCAGATTTGAGCTATGCTGTTGGATTGGTAAGTCAGTTTATGCAGGCTCCAAGGAAACCACATTTGGATGCGGCTAGACGCATACTTAGGTATGTGAAGTCCACATTGCAGTATGGACTATTTTATGAGACTGGGGTTCAGATACAGTTGCATGGATACACTGATGCTGATTGGGCTGGTAGTATTTCTGATAGACGATCTACCAGTGGATATGTATTCTCTTTTGGGAGTGCTGCAGTCACTTGGAGCAGCAAGAAACAGCCTACAGTTGCCTTGTCGAGCACAGAGGCTGAGTACAGGGGTGCAGCAATGGCTGCATGTGAGGTAGCTTGGTTGCATAAGCTACTTTATGATATGCATCAGTCTACAGATGGGCCAGTTGTCATTTATTGTGACAACATGAGTAGTATACACTTGGCAAATAACCCAGTCTATCATGCTAGAACAAAGCACATTGAGGTGCATTATCACTATGTGCGAGAGAGGGTTTTACTAGGTCTTATTGATCTAGTTTATGTCAGCACAGAGGATCAGGTAGCTGACATATTCACGAAGGCATTGGGCGCAGAGAAGCTGCGCAAGTTCAGAGACCTGCTTGGTGTGCAGGAATTGGGATTGAGCTCGAGGGGGAGTGTTGAGATATCAAGCTCCACTCGTGATATGCCAGGGTGACCGTTGTATATTTATGTCACCGACTTGTCAGTTGCAGACGCGGTTGGTACACCGCCCATGAATAATAGCTACATGATAGCTATCCTTATCTACTCTAGTTCGTGGCTCAGTTAGTATGCCACCTTAGTTAGTTGAGTTTGGTTTGAGACCCATATATAGGGTTCTTCTATTTCTTTGTACTTGAGTTCTTTTGGCTTACACAACTAAGAAGAGGAAAACTGTTTTCAGCCTCCACCCTTGTGTGTCTTCCCCCATTGTGCAAGCAAGAAAGCTTCAAGCGAGACTCCTTCCTTCTCTCCCACAATCTTGACAAGATTCAGCTAAGTCCATACCTCGAATGGCAGTCAGCACTTGAAGGGAAGTAGGTGCCACATAGGTTGGGTCTCTTTGAGACCGCCATTTGGCCAACCGCTCCTTTGAGACTGGCATGATCTAGGCTCCTAGTTCAGCCATTGCAACGCGGTTCTCACACCAACGCTGTTCAAATTGACTTCAGCCCTTTGATAGTCGCTTTGATTGCTCTAACTCTAAGAGATTTGGTTGGCATAGTGTGTCATTGAATGTGACAGTTAAGCGCAGTTCGTCAGCTTCCTCGCCAGAGATGAGTCGCATGCGTTCATACAGGAGCCTGTTATAGTACTCGTCAAGATGTTCTTGCTCTTTCTAAGATAAGGGAAATGACAAGTATTCTTCGAGTTGCTCTTTAGAGAATGTGTGCATGTCTGCCAGGACATAGACACGTGCGAACACTTTGAGCTTAGCATCCAACTCAGTTAAGCATTCGGTGACCCTTCTATGTTCAACGAGGGCTTGCTCGGTTGCTATCTCATGCAAGGTTCTAGGAGTTTGCATGGGTTTTAGCGTAGCTGGGGGCTTCGGCCTAGACGCGCAAGTTTGGCCAATGCTAGGATTTCTTATGCTCTTAGGGTCTCCATGTGTCTCCTGAGGCTTCGTTATTGCGTCATGGTTCTCCTTGGATGTGACTAGTGTAGGCTTGTCACCCTGTTGTGACAGCGTTATGTCCACTCTTGATTGGTCAATGCAAGTTCCATTGTTGGTGGAGTGAGCATTGCAGGCAGCCATTGATGGTAACAACTGCTTTGATTTTTCAAAGCACATGGATGTGTTTGAGGTTTCACCGTTGTTAGGAGAGGCGTCAATGGGTTCATTGGTGGGTGAACTCGATGCTTTATTCATCAACTCTCCAGTACTCTTCGTCTCAATGTTCTTAGGGTCCACAGCCACCTGCAACTGTTGTTGTTTTTGCTATTTTCTCCTCTTTTTCTTGGTCAGCGAAGGTGCATCTCTCAACGACTCAGGACCCTGGACTAGGTCAACTATTGTTGTGCTTGATTGGGCCTCAGCATTTTCTTTCTCTAGTGTATACACATGGGACATAGTCGTGGCTTGCTGATTAGCCTCATCAGGTTGTGAGGGTATAACTATCTCCCTTTTGGAAGAGTCTAGCTCTTCAGCCAATTCCCACGTGTTTAACTCCTCCAGCCTAGGCTTTAGGCACTTTGGAAGTGTTGGAGTTGTCAGGGAAGTTGGTTACGACACCTCCTTCTTAGATAAACTACTAAGGACACGTTCCGCAAGGGGCATTGTCATAGCCGAGGGCTGTGACTGCTGTGATCCCTGATTGGAAGTAGTAGCGGCTAGTCCCGTGGGTTGGCTACTCTTGGTGGATTGCTGTGTCAAGTCTCTAGGCAGATCAGAAGTGGTCATGTCTTTTGTTGCTCTTTGCACATTCACTTGTGTAGGTTGAGCAGCGGCACGAGGTTGCGTGCTTCCCGTGTCCATTTAGGTGAAGAGGATGTAGGATATTTGGGACTCTTACGTGGGCTTAGCATTGATTGGAGAATTTGCTCGTGATTGTTAGACAATTCTGTCATTAGCTTTGTTGGGCAATCAGCCTTATCATGAGCGATGTTGTGCCTGTGGTGCTCATTATCCTCTCGGGAAGTCAAAGGCTCCTTGGGCACTAGTGGACCTTGTGCATGCTCGACAGTTACCTCCGATGTCTGCTTGCTAAGCACGCTAGGCTGAGGATCTAATTTTTGATAGGTCATTTTGGTTGCTTGATTTCCATCGTGAGGGGCTCAATCACTCCAATATTTTTGGTTCGAGACTTGGATTTTCGTTTAGGTTTCCTCCTACGCCTCTTTGCTTTTGACATAATTTGGGCTTCTGGCAGAGGTGGTTTAGCAGGGGGTTTTGGTACCCAAATCCATCGGTTCCCTGCATAATACCCTTGAGCATATAGCAACGCTTTGGATATCCATCACGGCATTGTGCTGACCCTCCATCGATGCCTTCATCTATAAGGCTTGGGCTTCTTTTGGGGTCTTCTACAATATTTGTAAGTCCAAGGCCCGTCCTTGGCATTGTCACTTGACCTTCTTGTTTCAAGCATGGCCTCACTCATTGGTTCTCAATGTTCGACCTATGCTTGTATCAACTCTTCCAACAAGTCCTTGCTCTTGTTAGTAGGCTTGACTATTATGTCAGCACCTTCCTTGCCTTTCCCTTGAGGTTCGATGAGGTCACCCTTGTTAAAGGTTGTGACTATCCTCACACCTGGTAGTGTCAGGTGTATTCTCTGTGCTGCATAGTTAGCCTTACATTTGGTCGCCCTTTTGAAGGGTCTTCCCAGCACGGTTTCCTTACCATATTTAGCACTATTTGGAGGAACATGAAATAGGATAGACAAGCTTTTAGTTTCAATTGTTGCAAGGATATTGCACTTCCTTATGAGTGCTTGTGGAGGTCCCCCATAAGGGCTAAGAGTTGCATTAGTCGGTGTCAGCTCTGGTTGGCCTAGTAGGGTCCATGCCTCATAGGTCAAGACATTAAAATCTGCTCCTTCATCAATCAGAGCATTGATAGTATGCTCTCTTTTCGCGGTGAGTTTGACCCTAAGATAAGCAGGTGGTACTACATCTTCATCTTTCGGGTCTTGGCTTGTAAATTTAAGCCTTCTAACAAATGCCCTTAGTCCCCAACTGCACGACCAGATGTGGATTCTCCACTGATGTCTTGGCTCATCAATGCAGTGCTATTCAAGGAGCATCTATTGTCAGGACTATCATATCTAGTCATTCTCACTATTGTAGCTTGATGTTGTTGCTTTTTGCTTTGACTAGATGCAGTTCGAATGCAACACGTATATGTTTTTGCAGCGTGGCCTTTTTGCCCTTGTTGGCTAGATTGGCTCATTAAGGTTCTAGGGTCTATGTTTCTCTCGGTTTGGGTATGGGCTTTTGGTTGCTCTTTTGTCAGTGAGAATCCATGTTCGTGTAGAGCCATTACTACACTAGGGTCTAGTTTGGAGGACCGTTTAGCCACATCTTGAACTTCTTGCTCTAAGTTTCAGCCCAATGGTGGACCTATGATGTGCCTTCAGCTCTACGTAGCCTTTGGGGTCAATTTCGGGGTTCAGAGTTTTTCTAATATGTTGCCTCGTTTGTTTTTTGCCAATCAGGTTTTGACTGCTAAGCGCTTTGCATCTAGGTCTCCGGGTCTCGCTGCTGCCTACTTGCAGCTGCTAAGCGACTACTTCCTACGATTTCGTCTATTTCATGTGCCAGAATCAAGTTCTGAGAGTCAGAAGGACTTTCGACAGTTTGCGCTGCTGAGCTCTAGCCGGGTCAGGTCAAATTTCTGAGAATTTGGTAAAAATTCACAATCGGCCCAGCTGGTCCAAATTACAGGGGCCGAATACTTGATTCGGACGTAGAAGGGGCCAAACGTAATCGGTCCAAATGTCGAATTCGGACAGTTCGAGTATGGATGTCAGAGGGTTAAGTGGGCCGAGAGCCGAGTTAGGTGGGTTGAGGGCCGAATTCCAAAGTTGGTTCGAGTGCCCAATTCAGACGGGCCAAGTGGTGGGTGTTCGAGTGTTAGTGGGCCGTGTGGTCTGTGGACCAAGTGGCCGAGGGCTGAGTCGAGTGGTCCGAAGGCCGATTCTGGGACTCGGCCCATAATCGCTGTCACTTGGACACGCCAAGCGCGGCGCGTTTTTTCGTCAGTCTCTACAAAATTCGTCGTGCCGAGTGTTGGAGGCCTTCCCCCTAGTCAAGCAGCTTCAGATCCAACCTACTCATGTAGGGGAAGGTGTAGAATTACCTGGGCTGGGTAAATATCTCTCGGATGACAAGATCAAAGCAAATCCACTCAACAAAGCTTTCCTCTTCTCTCCTGCTCTCCTGAAACCCTACAATGCACAATGTGGACTTTCTTGCCCCTCTTGGCCCCTTTTCACCCTGTCCAGGCCTGCACTCACCTCAACATTGCCTCTCTCACTAACATTTAACCCAAAATTTCATTCCTTGTCCTTCTTTTCCCTGTTCGACCTGTTATACAGCAATAGAAAACCTTACTGTTTGCTCCAAGTTTTGCTCCTATCCTTCCTAAATGCAGAAAAAATTATAAGAAAAATACCTACAATACTCCATCTCACAACATAAATCTCAAAAAAGCAAAAAAAAACCTACTTGCCAAGGAGATCGAATACTGTCTTCAACCCCCCTCATTTCCTACCTATCTCAAGCACCGGTTTGGGGAAAGCCCTTACTTCGATGCTCAATTCGAAGTGCGCAATCGCTCAAGGCTTGAATCCGTAGGTCCCGACAACGAAACCAAAATGTGGGAGCTTTCGCTCAACCGCCAAGACCCACGGACCGCTTATTGTTTCAAGCGTTCCAAGCCGAGCACTAATGGCTACCTCTCACATAGCCGACACGCCATCCATATCTACGGGTGTAGTGAGCTTACCTCCATGCCGTTCGAGTTACCTCCTCTCCCTCACACTTCGGTAACTCCACGATCTAAGTGCAAGCTTCAAGCAAGCTCCATCACTGCGAGCAAGAGAAGAGAAGAGAAGAGAGGAGAAGAAGAGAGGAGAAGATGGAGAGCTTCTCCACCCCGGTCCCTCGCCCTCACACACTCACTCCCTCACACTCTCACACTTCCTCTCTCAAGCACAAGCTCAAGCAAGCAAGAACAAGAAGAAGAAGAAGAAGAGGAGAGCCACTTTTGGCCACACACAAGAATGAGCTTCTCATTCACTTTTCAAATTTATATACAAAACCCTAAATCCCTTTTGGGCAGTCATCCCCTTATCCCCTTTTTTACATGGCCGACCGTGGCCTAGGCCCTTTTTCCCATTGCCCTCCTAGCTTCCTTCCTACCGCCGATCTACCTTTACAAATTGCACGGGTGAGAGCCCGGCGCTCTTTAAATTAAACCATGATGCGCTTACGCTCTTTTACAAAAGTATTGATTCACGCTTTTTCTTGTGCACCCTTTTTCTTTATTTAGGAGTTTTCTACATTTCTTATGCTTCCATATTTTTCTGGGCACGCCTTCGTCTTCCGTTTCACTTTTGCCTTGGCCTTTGTCTTCTGCTTTAGCTTTTTCAGATTTTTCACCTTGTTCGTCTAACAGTTAACATCATTCTTCTTTTATTTCATTGAGGGTCAAAAATCCCTTTAGCATTATACAAAATGAATTTAAGAACATAAGCATTAGTTTTTCTTATTAAAATTTCCCTTAGAGGCCACTAGTTTGTTTTGACAAATAGGTGAACAACACTCACTTTGAAAATAGGTATTTTAGAGGTTGAATTACTCTCTACAAAAATAAGTGTTTTATGTTTAATTGCTTGGAGGATTCCTTCTTAGATGAATCATGTCAATTTATTTTGCAAGATTATTAAGATTGCATTCATTGTGTTCTTTGATAACCTTAGCTCTCATGGCTTTTATAAATTGGGAGTTATCAATAATTTGTATTCATCATCATCAAAGTAGAGATTTAGTTGTTCTAGTGTCTACTTGGACAAGGCTTGGGCTCATTCATATTTATGTTTTCTTTAGCCTTGATAAAGTATTCTATCTCAATTCTATGTGTTTAACAAAGTCCTCAAGGTTTTAAGGTCTATTTAACAGAAGACTGAGCTTTTGATTTATTATGTTTGTTAATAGGTTTTGGTTGTTCTTCCCTTTTTTTGTGATTTACGATTTGAAAGCCATATGATGGCTTTTGTTTTGTTTTTCTTTTTGGGGGGGCGGGGGGGGGGGGCGGGGGGGGTAAAGGGTTCACAAGCTTTAAGCTTAGGATAGTCCCTAATATAGTGGCCTTGCTTATAGCATTGAAAACAATACTTATGAGGAATCCTTGTAGACTATATGTTGATCTTTAAAATAAACACCATATTATCAAAGATTATCAACACTTTTGAGAGCTCTAGGGTGGGCTCAATTTCTAGCAAAATCTTAGGATGCCATATGGGGTTCACGTGACTAACAAGTATTTGTCCCATAGCTTTCCCCTAGGGAGATGCAATCAATTTGAGAAAGGGACAAACACACATGTGTATATCCAAGACAAGATGTTGTAGGCTTAGGTAGAGTTGGATAGATTTCATTTGACCGCTTGAAGAGAGAAAGAGAGGAGTTCTTGACCATCCATTTGCCATCACACAAAATCTTCAAGGCCATCTTCTCTATATAGTATGGGGGATGGGCCAAATGCTAAAGGCCTAATGATGCATTATTAGCATATGCATAAGCTCAATGATTAATCCTTTCCCCTGGAAAAAATATACCAAGTTTACCCCTCTACCAGTTGCTTGGTGGTTGTTAGGCAAGGCCTTTGGTCTTGAGGTTTTGGGAGTGGAGGGATGATGGCCAATGTTGAAAATTTTTCCATTGATACTCCCCTTATATGCTAGAATCACCTATCCACTACCTCTTTAACTAAAGCTAAGAAGACCTTCATGAACATCTAGGGTTGGTTTTGACAACCTACTCTTTGTTAGATATGGTATGCATGACTTTCGAACCATATGGTACTACATGCATTGTCCAAAACCAGGAGAAAGCATCTCTACTATTTCTTCAATAAAGCCTCTAAGTCCATTACTCCAAAGAGTTGTTTGTTTGTTCTAGGATATCAAATTATTGAGAATTGATGAATAGCTCATGTACAATCATTCACCAAAGGTGTCATCTATGCCATAGATATTAGGAAGAAGACCCCAAGCAGCCATAATTGAGGTAGGGATGGAGCCAAAGTGAAGGGACCTAAAGCTTGTATCATTTGGATTCCCCAATATCTCTACCTCATTGGACAAGGATAAGGAGCAAGCAAGGAGGGATTCTTAGGCCATCATCAAGGGAAAATAGGCTTACTTTAGGCAAATCGTATGGAATTAAGTCCACTCAAAATGAACTACCATACAATGACATGAGATATTACTCAAGTGAGATGCAAGGAGCTTGTATTTATAAAGCTATTTTTCATGCAAAGAAATCAATTTTTGTAATGTACTCTAAAACTACATGTAAGGTAGTTTTGTGAAATATAGCAAATTACCTATAAGATGGTTTTGTGGAACACAAAACCCACACATAAAATACATCTAAGGTAGTATTGATAGCTTTAAGGAGCTCTAGCCACTCTAATACAATAGCACACACATTGTTGAGAGTATGGGCTATATTCAATACCATTATAATCTCTCTCTCTCTCTCTCTCTCTCTCTCTCTCTCTCTCTCTCTCTCTCTCTCTCTCTCTCTCTCTCTCTCTCTCTCTCTCTCTCTCTCTCTCTCTCTCTCTCTCTCTCTCTCTCTCTCTCTCTCTCTCTCTCTCTCTCTCTCTCTCTCTCTCTCTGTGGGACTGTGCAGGACCGCAATTTGATTTCTTGGAATAGTTCATATAACTTTCTGCTTTGAGTGAATCTTGAGCAACCCTTTGGTATGTGGACGCTCCATTAAGTGGGCAACAATGTTATTCATGGTCTAGTATGAGATAATGGTTGTAGTTGTAGATATTCAACTCCTCAAATGCATAGGTAGGTGCAAGCAAATTTGTTTACAATTAGGTGATCACCCAACTTTGTGGTTATATAAAACGATCTAGGGATCATATCTAGAAAATTCTAGTAGTTAAGTTGTATTATGTAAAAATATGAGCATTTCATCTTTTTACTCCTCCAAAAGTTAATTGTTTGATTGAGGGATATCACCTCAAAAACTTGCTTCTAGTAAAGGTAGTAATTATAAAATTCTCCTTGATTGAAGAGGACTTTTCCACCTTTCAATAGCATGTGTTAAAATGATCAAAAAAGTCCATTCATTGGCCAATTGAAGACCTTTGGGCACTTACTTTTATATCATCTTTCCATCATAACACCATCATTGACCTTTGTTAATCCAAAAGTATTATTCACACCTTAGTGAAGAGACGGTGTGAGCTTGCGTACTTTAACATCTTTCCTCGAGTTCAACAATATCTCTAATTATAATTTGAAAATGTAAAATGAAGTAAGAAGTTTGAAGGACTAGTTAATGATAGGAAGACTTTGAAGCCTTCCATGATGAGCCTTCCCTTACTCCCCAAACTTATCAAGCATGAGTTCTGACAAATCAGAATAAAATGACTCCTAACTTTGTCTTGCAAAATTTCAATACTGAGAATATAATGCAAGTCTCCAAGGTCTTTCATTTCAAACTCATGGGGGAGTTTGGACTTTACATTCTCCACCAAAGCATCACTTCTTTCTATCAAAATTAGATCATCCACAAAAAGTAAGGCAATCGTAATATCATTTCCTTTAATCTTGTAATAGAGAATATGCTCAACATTACTCTTTTGAAATCCTTACCATTTGAGATGGTAATATATTCATCCTTACCGATCTATCGAAGCTTTCTTCAATCTATCCAAGCTCTTTTTCAACTTGCACACCAAATGCTCTTTTCTGGTCACACCATAACCTTATGGTTGTTGCATATAGACCTCTTCCTCATATTATTAGCTCTTTGATATGTTAGTCCTTCGAGTGTCCTTCTATTCCTTGTAGACCTCCTTAAGATTGCTTAAGGTTTTTCATCTTCATTCTCCAACTCTTCAATGGTGTCTTCTTCCATGGATGTTGGTAATTGTACTTAGAGAGTTGTGGAAGAGCATGTGTCCCAATCTGAGGATTGAGCTAATTTCGAGCTTGCATCTTTATCAAATATTATATCCCTTGATATGAAAGATTCATTTTTTATTGGAACATAAAGCTTCTATGCTTTACTCACATCACTACATCATCCGATAAACATGCATTTTCTAGACTCGTCATCGAGCTTCTTCCTTTTCTCATCAAGAATATGACCAAAAGCTAAGCATCTAAAGACTTTGAGATGACATACCTACAGCATCAATCCATGTAATCCTTCATTTTGTGTAATACATGTTCAATAGGAGGAAATCCATTCCCTGAGTGAGTGTTTTGAGTCAACCTAAAAAAATAGGCAATAGTTAAAAATTTAGCTCAAAAAACATGTAAGTTGCTATACTAATGTACATCTATATGGTGGAGAATGAGTGTGGCACAAGTAGTCTCACCACTAAATATTGAAAAAGTCTTAATAACTATAAAAGGTAGAACTTTTAAAATCCACTTCTAACTAGGACCCCCTATACCATCCAACATATCCTCATATTGATCAAAGCTTGAACCCTTCTAGACCTTATAAATGATTTTAAGGGCTAGAGCGATTCATACCCATGCGTAATTCATCCTAAACCAACAAAATGAATTATTAATACATTGAAATGATATGAAGTAAGGGGAACTAGGTAATGTTGTTTTTTCATGAGAGAGACAAAAATAATAGTTTTGATTCCACAACATATTGATATAATCTAACATGGAAGGTCATTTGCTAGTGATTTTTATCCATAGAATACAAGTTCCTCCTTAATGTATCATGAACAATATCCATGGACCCTTTGACTCATTGGGATATCCCCAATTTTTGGCTTTTCCCCTTGATGTAAGATTTGTTGGGGATTGTGGAATTTGGCCCTCTCTTTTTCCTTTGGTGTTATTCACCTATACATGCTATAAAAGTCTCAAGGTTAAATAAAAATTATTAGTCAAAGGTGTGTTTTCAAGTTAATTTCAAAATCTTTGTATTAGGAGAGAGACAAGAGAGCTTTCCAAATCTAGAAAAGGGCATGTTTCCAAAGTTCTTTGTTTTGTGAAGGATTTTGAAACCAAAGTCCCATCTCTCTCTCCTCTTCTTTCCCCTTTTTTTTAAAAGCGTAGTGCCCTTCTTTCCCCCTCAAAAACATTCACTCAGATAAAATTATAACTCCTTCCAATTCATTGCATAGATTGCTTCAACCCAAAAGTTGCTTATTTTTAGCATACATTTGGCTACCTCAAATAGGGTCTTATTCTTCCTTTTTGCTACACCATTTTGCTTATCTATGTAGCTACAAGTAAGTTGTCTTCTAATCTCATGTTTTAGGAGGTACTGGTTGAATTCATTGGATAAGAACTTTGCTCCATTATCTTACCTTAAAAGCATGATTTTCCTACCTGCAACCATTATATGGAAATGCTTGAAAATATCAACTACTTCAACCTTGGATTTCATAAATAATACCCAAGTATACCTAGAAATGTCATCAATAAAGTTAACATAGTATGTATGTTGACCAATTAAGGGTATATGGGCTAATTCACACACATCTACACTTGAGATCAAGGACTCCTTTTGATCAATTTGTACTTCTCAAGGTTCTAGTTTATTGCTTGCTTTTCAATGTAACATGCTTCACAAACTTTGCAATCATTTGTAGTGATAGTATGCTTAAAATTATGTCTTGAAACTTCAACATACACATGCTTTTGAACAAGTGTCCATACCTCTTATGCCATAGTTTGAACATACCTCTTATGCCATAATTCACAAAATTCTAGATTTCGAACATCAATGACATTGAATTGAGTTATGATAGCCTTTGCCTTTGCCACTTCCTCTACCACTAGAGGAATGGCTTTCTCTTCCATATGAAGATTGATTACCTTCTTCGCATAGTTGTTCATTGTTGTGGATGGGCTAGTTTCATTGGTGCACTTATTTTCTTCTTTGGGCAATGAATCTTCCTCATCCCCATGTTGAAAAGCATTCTTTGTCGATTTTTCTTATAGAGCTACTAGCAAAGCTACCATTATGAAATTTCTTCACATTTGCTTGCCTTTGATATTTGTCTCTAAGAATATTCATCAAGTGAGGGTTTTTTCCTTGAAACAATGAGGCCTTGTAAATGTCCTTCATATCCTTCCTTTAAACCATGAATGACAACAATAGAGAGCTCATTGCATGTCATTTTGTCTCCCATAAGAATGAGTTGCCGATGTAGATCCTTCACTCTTTTAATGAAGTCTATGGCATTCTTTTCTTCGTTTCTCTTTGTATTGGTAAGCTCAAATCTCCAGGTTATTTGTCTTGATTTATTCTCAATTCATAAATGTACTTCAAGGTCTCCCAAGCTTTCTTAGGAGGCTTCATATCCACTTGACACTGAACTTCGTCATATGTGGGGAAACAAACATGGCCTAATTATTGTCCCATTTGACCACTTTTTCTTCAAGAATGCCATTTGGTTTCTGTCTATCCATAAAGACCAACTCCAAACAATCTTGGAAAAAGAGGATGAGTTCACATTCACTTTGCAAGTAGCATAGTTGTTTTAGCTCCCTCCTAATGTAGTAGACTAGGTGCCATTTTCAACTTCAAGCAAACAATATAGTGAATGGAAATTTTCACACAAACAAAGCTTACACTAGGCAAGATCCTAAAGGATCCTCCTCTAGTAGCATGTGAAGATTTCAAGATGTAAATATTGAACTTTATATGCCCAAAGAATCATTTTATGGGACTTGAATTTATGCAAATCAACATATGGAAGTAAGTTCAAACAACTCCAAATGAACTCGTTGACAATGATGTGAGAGATCACTCAAATGAGGCATAAGGACTTGTGTTTATCAAGTGTTTTTTCACATACTAATGTACTATTTGACTACATAGACATGTGTTCTAGAACTATTTGTGATATACTTAGAAACTACATGTAAGGAATGTACTCAAAAACTACATTACAGTAGTTCTATGGAATACAAATAACTACATGTAAGGTGGTTCTATAGAAGATATAAACATGTAAGGGTAGTTCTAACAACTCTAAGGAGCTATGCTAGATATAATATAATAATATACTCATTATTGAGAGTGTAGACTATATTAGGATCACTTAGTACTCCTCTCTCTCTCTCTCTCTCTCTCTCTCTCTCTCTCTCTCTCTCTCCCTCCCTCCCTCCCTCCCTCCCTCCCTCCCTCCCTCCCTCCCTCCCTCCCTCCCTCCTCTCTCTCTCTCTCTCTCTCTCTCTCTCTCTCTCTCTCTCTCGGATAGTGCAGGACTATGCAGAACTGCAATTAGTTGCTCAAAATAGTTGATATGTTTTTTACTCTCAAAATGAATCTTAAGTAACCCTTTGGTAGGTGGATGCTTCATTAAGCGAGGAACAATCTTCTTCACAATTTAGAATGAGATAATAGCTATAGCTCCAGATATTCGGCTTCCTAAGTAGGCAGTAGGTGCAATCTAGAATTTTCATGTCAAAGGACCAATCAACTTCATGGCCATACAAAACGATCTGCAAATCTGATCTGGAAAATCCTAATGACCAAGTTTTAGTACATAAACATACAAAATTTTCGTATTTTTTAATGTTCCAAAAGTTAACAATTGGATTGGGAGATACCACCTCTGCAATGCCTCTTCTAATAAAGCTGGTAACCAAAATTTTATCCTTGATTGAAGGAGACTTTTCAAAAAGTACAATCATAAGTCAATTGTACATCCTTAGGCACACATTTTTGCATCATCTTTCCATCCTAACATCATCTTGGACCTTTGCTAATCCAAAAGCATTGTTCACACCTTAATGAAGAGATGGTGTGAGCTTGCTGATGAGGATGAGGAGCAATGAAGGAGGCCATCTAGGCCTTTCCATCGAGGGAAAGCATGCTCGAGCATACGCAAGTCTGATTACAAACCTCAAATGCCACAAAAATCATGGGATTCCCTTGCATGCCGAGCCACATGGCATGTTAGCATCTAGTCCATTAGACAAAAAGGTTAGTTTATTGAAAGGAATGAGCAATTGTATAATCCTAAATAGCTTAATTCTCTGATGGAATGGGTAGTCATACCCTCTCGAAGGCCATTTTGTTCCCTATTTGGGAAGCTTGGACTTCCCTAAATAAAAATGAAGAAAATTGGTTAGAATTTTTATTTAGAAAAAAAAAGATAATGACAACCTTGTGTACTTCCTCTCTCTCTAGTTTCGACATTCTCATAAAGTCCATACATTTACTTATCCTTTACAAAGTGTATAATACATACGATCTCAACTATATCTACTTATAATTTTCAACATTCACATATACAAACCCTAATAACATTTTTAAAACCTTGGTCACTACTCAATGTGTAGCACATGCATGCATATGCACTCACATACATACAAGAATGCACACATACCCTAAACACAATACACATGCACATTTATACATAGGTACTTTGCTTGTTTATATGCATGGCTGCATATAGTCATCCCTTGACATCCCAAAGCTACATATAATGGCATGCATAGGTGGCACACACATGCACGCATGCACGCACACACGCACACACACACACACACACACACACACACACACGTGTGTGTGCAGACATAGACACATCTATAATTCAACATAACTATTAGTATCTAAGATATACACACACAAATAAGTTTGTGCTTGCACAAAAGAAATGTTATGTGCTAGTTAAAGAGAAAACACATATAAAAAGAATATCACAGGCATATAAATATGCATATCGACAAACAAAATTATTATGATCTAGGATATTCAAGTAGATACTCAGTAGAGGACACATGCACACACCCGCATGCAAGGGCGCGCACACACGCACACACACACACACATCTGGCTCATGGTGGAAATCTTTAGTGGTAGGAAATCTAAATTGTGAAGGCGCCTTAATATATATTATACTATTTATTGTATATTAAAAAAGGATTAAGCTATTTACATATCACTTATTGCTAAGCTTTTTATGACCTACTAGGTGATTTAAACATTCTAACTTTAATGGACAATGGTATTTATATATGAAATTGAAGGTTATCCTCCATTCAATGGCATTGAAATTATATTTTAAATTCTAATGGTAATAGTATATTTTTCATTTCAAATATCCTTTTTTTACAATGCCTTTTTTTTTTGTCACCTTAGTAGGCACTACTAATATGATGGATCAAAGTTTAATCATGGAAATTTTATGGCTTTAATACTTTATTATGCAAATTTTTTATATAGTTACTATATTTGCATTAGCCCTTTAATATGTGAATTTGACCTCTAGTTATTATATTTACCAATGATTTTCATATTGGATTATTATTATCTTCCTTTAATGAAGGCAACATATGAAATTTTAAAGGCCTTAGTATGAACTTTGAATATTCTAGAGTAAAATAAAAAGTATGAGCATGATGTAGACTAGCGTTCCGTGCGCACTTCGCGCACACAGAACGCTAGGCCGCTTTGTGACAGCTTCACTACCTCAAAGCCGCAAGCGAAGTTACCGTGTTATCGCGCGGCAACTTTGCTCAACAATCCATTTCTCATATTTCTCTCTCCTCTTTTTCCTCCCTCTCTCTCCCCCAAATTCCCTGTCTAATTTTCTCTCTCTCTCTCTTTCTTTGCCTTCTATTTTAGTTTTTTTTCTCTCCTGGTTCTCTCCCCTCTCTCCTCTCTTTTCCTTCTCTCTCCCTCTCCTCTTTTTTTCTTTTTTTTCTTATTCTTCTCTCTCTCTCTCTCTCTCTTTATTCCCTTTTCAAATTTTTTCTTCTCTCTCTCTCTCTCTCTCTCTTTATTCCCTTTTCAAATTTTTTCTTCTCTCTCTCTCTCTCGCCTCTCTTTTCCTTCTCTTTCTCCTCTATTTTTTATTCTCTCTCTTTTTAAATTTTATATTTTCTCTCTCTATAATTCTCTCTACATGTTCTCTCTCTTCTTCTTTCACTTTCTCCCCCCCTCAGTCTCTCTTAAAGTATGTAAATTTTATCTTTTTCCTATATATAATTCTCTCTTTATGTTTATATTCTCTCTCTTCTTTTCCTCTCTCTCTCTCTCTCTCCGCCCCCTTTTCTTCTTCTCCCATTTCTCCTATTTTTCCTTTTTTTCTTCTCTCCCTCTCTCCCTTTTAAATTTTATATTTTTCTTCTCTCCTTCTCTCTCTTTTAAATTTTATATTCTCTCTCTCTCTCTCTTTCCCTCTCTCTCCTTCTCTCTCCCTTCCTCTCTCTCAAAAAATATTTAAATTTTGAAAAGAATTTTTTCTTTTCTCTTTTTTCCCATCTCTCTTTCTCTTTTCCTCTTTCTTATTCTTATTTTCCTTCTCTCTCTCTCTCCCCCCTCTCCTCTCCTTTCCTTTTCTCTCCTCTTTTTTCCTTTTTTTCTTCTCTCTTTAATGTTTTATTTTCTCTTTCTTTTAAATTTTATATTTTCTCTCTTTATAATTCTCTCTGTGTTCAAAATTTCTCTCTTATTCTTCTTATTTTCTCTATCTCATTTTCTTCTCTCTACCTTTGTCCCCCCTCTCTTCTCTCTTCCTTTTTTCTTTCTCTCTCTCTCTCTTAAATTTTATATTTCATCTCTCTATAATTCTCTTTCTCTCTGTTTTCCCTCTCTCCCCCTCCCCCTCCCTCTCCTCTTTTTTCTTTTTTGCTCTTTGTATATATATATATATATATCTCTCTCTCTCCTTATTTTAATAAAAAAGAAAGTTTGTATTTTTTCTTTTCTATTTTTTTAAATTTTATATTTCCTTTCTCTATAATTCTCTCTCTATGTTTAAATTATTTATTTATAATTCTCTCTCTATAATTCTTATTATGATTTTCTCTCTCTCATTTTCTTCTCTCTGACTCTCTCCCCCCCTCTCTCCTCTCTTTTCCTTTTTTCTTTTCTTCTCTCTCTCTCTCTCTTAAATTTTACATTTCCTCTCTCTATAATTATATTTATTTCTTTTAAATTTTATCTTTCCTCTCTCTATAATTCTTTCACTGTGTTCAAATTCTTTCTCTTCTTCTTCTTGTTTTCTCTCTCTCATTTTCTTCTCTCTATCTCTCTCCCCCTCTCTCCTCTCTTTTCCTTTTTTCTTTTCCTCTTTCTCTCTCTCTCTCAAATTCTCTCTCTTTGTTCCCCCTCTCTCACCCTCCCTCCCTCTCCTCTTCTTTTTTTTTTGCTCTTTCTCTCTCTCTTTCTCTTTCTTAGATTAAACTTTTTAATGTAAATGTTTTGTTTAATTAAAATAAGGAGAGAGAGAGAAAACCTAAGCCCTACGCATAAGAGAGAGGGGGAGAAGAAAAATGTTTACTTAAAAAATACTATTCTCTTTCCTCTTTCTCCCCCTTTTCTCTTCGTCTTCTCTCTCTCTCTCTCTCTCTCTCTCTCTCTCTCTCTTTTATTCTATCTCCTTCTCAAAGTGTGTGAAAAACTATGTTCGAAAAACTTTAAATTAAAAAAAGCTTTTAAAATGTTTAATTAAAGAAAAGTTTAATCTAATTGAGAGAGACGGAGAGAGAGAGAGTTTTGATTTAATTAAAGGAGAGAGAGAGAGAGAGAGAGAGAGAGAGAGAGAACCTAGGCCCTACACATGAGAGAGAGAGGGGGGAGGGGAAAAGAATTTCATTAAAAAGGGGATGGGGAGAAGAAAGAGAGAGATTATGAGTGAGAGAGAGGGGAGGGGGTTTTAATTTAAAAAAGGCAGGTGAGGGGGGGAGGGGAATGCTTTAATGAAAAAAGAGAAGGGGAAGAGAAAATGAGATATTGCACATGAGAAAGAGAGGAGGGGAGGGGGTTTTGATTGAAAAATGAAGGTTTGGAAAAGGGGTTAGATTCGGGAAGCCCTCTGGAGGTTCGAGGCTTTTCGAACCTATAGCTAAAATAGCACAAAAAGCACATATCTACTATGAAGTTTAACTTCGTTTATTGTCAACATTTTTAACTTTCAAAACTATTGTTAATAGGTAGACTATGATTTTTTTTTGAATCATCAATGAAACTTGGACTAGAGGATTCTCCACACTTTTCGTTCTAAGCTAATGATATTGCACTCTTAAACTATCCTTAATAACTAGATTAGGAATTTTCAAACCATAGGGTAAACTTTGATTAGAGTATCTTTGGAATGCAACATGACTGTGCACACAAGGGAACCATCAATTTATAAGCTCCTAGAGTTTTATCATTTATTGAATAAAATTTGATGATTTAACTAGGTCATTATTCCTAAAAACGTATCGTCATCTTTTGTAATTCGTTGCTCCAAATGACTACTACTTTGAGGGGGTGTTAATTTCTTTACTCTTGACATAAAGGATCTAAAAGCAAGGGACTATTGTTTAATTTACACTAGTTTTATTTAGATGGGATGCACTTCAAATGAAAAGATATAGAAAGAATGTTTCTAACTATGGGATTATGGAAAAATCTTACTATTTACTAATAACAAGAAATAAAAGTCAATATGGAATCGCATCACATTAAGATTTCAACATATAAGGACTTCATTAAAAAACCCCAAAGCATTGTGTTGCATATTATAGAATACAAGTTTCCATTCCTCTCAAAATGGGGCACAAGCGGTTGAAGGCATTCTAAAATCTTGAAAAGTTATGGATTGGTGGTTGTTGGAAATATTGCATGGATGTTTATGTATTCACAAGTGGCCTTTACACAACCTAGCCTTGAGGTCTCAACCCTTTAAACCACAATGGTGGTGACATAGATAGGGAAGCTACTTGAAACATGTAACATGATCTTGTTGTGAGTGATTGGTTCAACCAACACCTTCTTAGGTTGCCCCATGTGTCTCTATTCTAGAGGGGACTGTGCATGCCTATTTAAAGGGCTATAAAAATTTGGCTCGACCATTATTTTGCTTACCAATATGCATTGTTTTATCTAGTTGGTATTTGCACACACATGGGGATGTCAACCCAAAGGCCCTTATGAGTTGGTCATCATCATTTCTTGGGTTGATTCACGTTGAAAGAGAAGCATTTCCATTGGCAAAATGCTACTTCATGGAAATAATCTTATATTTAGTGTAGCCTAGTCTAGTAGTCATTAGTATATATTGTGTTTCCTTTGGGCTACATGATCCTAATTGTTGCAATAATCTAATATTTAGTGTAGCCAAGTCTAGTATATACATCAACACATATTGTGCATGTGCACAAGAGAAGACACTTAAAATTGCAAACCCTTCTTGATGATATATCTCTCTCTCTAAACTTTCAATATTCAATATACTCCTCTCACTTTCATTGTTTCCACCTCATGAGTTGGGCATCATCCAATGTATGACATGTTAGATAGATCTCCTTCTCTCTGTTGCTATATATACTAGACCTAAAACTACCAAAAAGCAACATGAAATCTAAACCTAGCAAGATACTAAGGTAAAGGGTGCAACGAGTGCCAAAAATAACACACCTTAAGCAATAGTAATGTGAGAAAATGAGGGAATATACTAGACATCTCACTTAGGTCTTAGCCAATAGTTGGAAAACATCAGATTACTAGTAGGTCACACCATAATGTTATGCTACCTTGACAAAAACTCCAAAAGTTTGTACTTATTTGAGTGAGTATGATGATGTCCAATAAAAGTTTCTATCTTGGATCCATTCAATATCTCATGATATAGTCTACTTACTTATGTCATCATATCTCAAAAATTTCAAATTGAGAAGTCACCCCTCCCAAAAAAAAGGAAAAGCTAAAATACACAAGGTCAAATAACAATTGGCCCCTCCATCCTATTGATTGAACAAACGAATCAACTCAAGAATATTAGGAGAATAACCCTTTTCGCAAAAAGTTTTAAAATACCATTCTAGTTTCAAAATAATCCCATTTAATTTTTCTTAATGTCTTTACCTATTCATGTCACCAAATCTTTTAAAAACTTTCCCAAGCTAAAAGTACACTCACTTTTTTCACCAAGTGTAACAACAATGGCTCCTTTATCCCATTGACTATCAGAACATCAATATAGTTGTTTCACAACACCAATTTTGGTAGGATCCATCCGAAGCAAACCCTCATGTGGTTAACTCTCCAAAGTGTCATATCCAAGCCAATAGATTGGCATTTGTCAAGGTTTTTCAACTATCACTAACTTCTTTGTGAGAGAGAGAGAGAGAGAGAGAGAGAGAGAGAGAGAGAGAGAGAGAGAGAGAGAGAGAGAGAGAGAGAGAGAGAGAGAGAGAGAGAGAGAGAGAGAGAGAGAGAGAGAGAGAGAGAGAGAGAGAGAGAGAGAGAGAGAGAGCAATCATAAGTTATCAAAATGGAAGAAATAACATGTAAGGACTTTAACTTAGCAACCGATTTTCATTAGGATATGTTGGTACACACACTCATTCACACACACACACACACACACTCTCTCTCTCTCTCTCTCTCTCTCAGTTAGTCAATCTCCCCCTTTATGACATTATAGGTGATCATGGAGGCTTTGGACAAGTGGATATGACCTAGTGGAAGGATACTAGTAGTTGTTTGCTATATCCTGACAAAACAATGGTGCATAAATATTGAATAGGAGTTTGGATTAATAGGCAAAGTCATTTTAATGCCATAAAAGCTTTCCTATGCACATGAAGACAATCTTGGTAATATCAAAGGTCTTGCATTCCTTAACATGAGTGTGCTCTAGATGTGATACATAGGAAGGTGTGGAAGACTACCAATATCCTATATTTGATGCTAATTTTTGGAAACATCACCATTCTTTGTGTAGGAAATGATAGAATGTAAGGCTCCAACTTTATTGATGAGATGGTAGAGTTGCACTTGTTGCTTGCCTTTATACCAACAACTAACTTGATCTTTGACCAATGGGCCATCCCAAGAGGTGCCATTTTGGTGATGGTTTTGATCGGCAGAGCTAATTGGTTGATGGTGATGCTTTGAGGGAGGAATTGTAGTCTTGATGCATCAGCTAGATCCTTCCTCCTCTTCATCCACATGAGGCTTTGTTACACCCACCCCCCCCGCTTCCCACACACACAAAGCTCCATTACATGCTACGAGTAGGAGCTCGAAGAAGCTTTTGTGCATTGCAATGCAAATGGAAAAGCCAAAAGCTCTGGTACCTAGCTCAGTACCCATGTTGCCGGCCATGAGAGAGGGAAAGGAAGATGATGGTTTTTATCATGAGGAGGTGTGAGGGAGGATACATAAAAGGGATATGCATGAGAGGTAGGGTGCATGGAAGGGACATGCATCCAAAACGAGTCTTGTTTCAAAGAGTGCTTCTCGATAATGCAAAAAAATTCATGGCAGGAAGGCATATGCATTGCTTCCACTACCTCGGTGGCATATTCTAACTCAACCACTTCCTCTACCTATAGCCCCAACTCGTTTTAATCTATTGCTAATGTAATGTTGCATGCTTGGAATGTTCCTCTCTCCGATGGATAATTGTAGAAGTTCGTTTGCAAGGACAAGTGGGCTAGGATATTGTATCTTGTAAGAAATTGTTAAAATATGCAAACTCAAACCATCTCTTCAATTAGGTGTAAACAATGCTTTTGGTTTAGCAAAACTCAGGATTAATGTTAAGGTGGCAATATGATGTTGAAATATGTGCCCAAGGTTACACATTTGACCTATGGATGCACATTGATAGTACAAAACATATGTGCTTGGATGGTGGAAAGTCCACCACTTCAATCAAGGAGTAAACTTATAGTTACTACCTTTGTGTTGGAAGTAGTTTTGCAAAGTTGATATATATTAATCTGATTGTTAACATTTGGAGTAGTAAAAAGATGCAATGTTCACCTCTTTATGTACTACAACTTCATCATTGGGATCTTCCAAGTTTAATCTCTTAATTATTATATACAGTTGCCAAGTTGGTTAGCAATCGCCAATCTAAGTGTGGCTCGAGATTCAGTTAGAGTGCCAACATACATTGGCTATTGTATATAACTATATCACAATCCTTGATTGTTACAATGAGAGACTATAGTTGAAGAGTTACACACATATAAAGGTGTAGCATTAAGAGTATAAAGTGCCGTTGAATCATGAATGTAGGTGCAACATTGTCATTATAGGATATGTTGTACATTGTTATATCAAAGCTAGTAGCTCATCATTGTATTCATCGGTAGCCATAACTACACCCTTCTCTATTGATTTAAGACTATCATTGTTTCCTCTATGGTGTGATTGTCTTGTCTCTTGCAATTTTCTCATTTCCTCTTCCTCATCAAAATTTCTCAAAAATTGCACTTAAGAAGAATTGTGTTAGACAAACTTGAGAGAGAGAGAGAGAGAGAGGGGGGGGGGGGTCCGTGTCTAGTTTAGAAAATAAGATTATTAAAATTTGACATGGGATCATCTCCTCTTGCCATGTAGGTTTGGTAAGAAACCTGTGGTTCGGAGGTTTGCCTTGGGTTCAATGCCTTCAAAATTGATTTAAGAATAAGATAAAAAGATAAAATATAAATAAAAGATGCGTATGTTACCTGCAAGAAAGCCGCCTACCCAGGTTGGAGAGGGTATATACAGCGACAAGTTCATGGCAAACAGATAAAACCAAAAAAGTACCCCCCCTGCTTTCAAAATCACAGGACTTGTGTGGAAGATGATGGTAACCCATCGACTGGCCGAAGAGGAAGAAGCATCAGGAAGCAGCAGCACCAGGAGAAAGAGGAGGAGATGGTTCGCCTGTGAAGCTTCTGGATGGCATTTGCCTCTCCTAGGCCACTTCATGCTCTTGCCCAAGGCATCACGTAACTGTGTTCTGCCCTGCCCACATGATTTGGGGCATCACATGGTTGTCCTACCCATAGGATTCGATCTAGAATCGGTTCTGTTGAGTCAGTTTTAGAAGACTCGCCTGACTTCCTGTTTGTCACAGTGAGCCACAGACACAGTTTGAACAGGAACTTGGCCAGATTTGCTGTTCTGCACAGTGAGCTTCAGACACAGATTGAACAGCGGCTTGGCCAGATTTACTGTTCAGCACAGTGAGCCCCAGACAGAGAGTCACAGTTTGAACAGCAAATTTTGCATCCTTTCTGGCACGGGGGGCTCATACACGCCCGTCGCTTGAGTGGATTCACACCTTCTCGCAGCTGACACAACGATATGGGCATCACTAATGACGATGAGATTGTCGTCATCCAACCCGGCCAATGCCCCAGTGACCCAAGTGTCATTTCCATCAACTGCTGCGATGAGCTCGGCCTTGGGTGCAACCTTGCACGTGTGCTGCTTGAGTTTGGTCTCTATGTTGTCAAAGGAGGTAAAATTTCTTGTGAAATAAGGCATTTGGTTCTGTGTATATACTCAGCTTTAACAGTAAGAGCGCATGAGAATTCTTTGAGATGTGGACTTGGCAAACTGTGTCACTTCCACCTAGTGCTGTGTTCGACATGCACATGCTTGGTTTAGGTCGTGTAAAGCAAGGATTAAGTCAAATGCTACATTGAAGGTGTAATCAAAGCCTGGCTTACAGGATACGTCTGCATGATGTGTGAGAGATAGCGGTGAAATCATGTGGTGTCTCTTAGACATCTAAGCATCAGCAAACAAAGGTGTGTAGCACAGGAGGGTGCATACGAAGCTACTCATTACATTGGAGGCTGGAGTTACTTGATTCTGAGCAGAGCTGGTCTCGAATGCCAGGAATGTTTTAACAGTTTTATGGTATAGAAGCAACATACACTGAAGAAGCTGAGCTTATGTGTCGCAGGGCTAATGCTGAGTTGAAGAAACATGCACAACATTGCACTTCTGTGATGAAAGGGTGTTTGTATCGGCGTTATGCTGTTGATTCCAAGCATTAATAGTCACTGAGTGCTTGAAGTCTGACAATTACTTCACACATTAATTATGCCAATAATCTGACCTATGCTTTGTAAGTTTCTGCAGATTTTACAACAGATGGGAAGTGGTGCCTTATCATTTTCTGGGTAACCCCAAGAGATGAATCTCAGCATGGTATTAGATGGTCTATGCTGAAGGAACGCCTCATTATGACATGCCCTTCCACAAGAACTCAGCTGCTACTGCCTCTCTTATCCCAGCCTAAAGCCAAAGAAGAAGTGTATATTCTTCAAACTTGCTCATTAGATCGTACTGGTCTTCTGCATGGTAGGGATTCAGCTTACTCCGATACTCATGTTTGGCAAGAAAGTGAGGCCTATCCTGCCTCTGATTTGTCTCCATGTCCTCGTGCAGATGTGGTGCAGATTCTTTGGGAGCTTGAACTAATAATCCACAAACTGAAGGGTACTGTGAGGCCTGATGACAAAGTGGTGAATCTCTTGTACCTCACTGATATCAGGTCTTCTGTCTCTCCTTCTTCTTTTTCTTGTACTGCTATTGAAAACTTAAAACCAAAGCACCAGGTAATTCCAGGCTATGATTCTCGGTGTGTTTTTCTTCCCATTCCATTTTCTGGTAAAAATTGAAGCAGATAGCCAACCTTGGTATTTGAGCCATCCTGCATAGTTTACAATCCTGGGTGCAAGCTGGGTACTTAACGATCCTGGGTGCAAACTTGGTTGTTTATGATCTTGGGTATAGTAGTTGCCTTATATTCCTTGATTGGCTTTCCCTCATTTAGTTGAGTTTCCACATTGTTTATGAATCAGCAAAATTAAGGACTTGTTGTTTTCCCAAATGTCTGGACATTAACTGGCATTGGTTTTTATATCAATTTTCTTGCACTTGGCTGTATAGGCAAACACTCCATGAAAAGAAAAGACAGGAGAGCATTTGCGATCGAGTCAAGGCAATGCTTGGAGACCGTAGTAGTTTGTGTGAACTTAGCCTTGCTGGTCCTGAGTGGAAAGGCCTTGAATTTCTACCAGAGTCTAGCCTTCCTCCTTTTGTAATGGAGACATTCTTTCATGAGGCTTCCACAGGGTCAGAATTGGATGCACATGGTGCTCTTTCAGAACGGACTTCTGCCACTCTAGATAATTGCCTGAGCCCTGGGCTCACATTGCTGCAGATCTCATGCAAAGACAGGAAGGGTGTCATGTATGACTGCACAAGGATATTGAAGGACTTTCAAATCCAGGTGGGAAATTGATCTTTACACCTAGTGCTGTAGGAACATGCTGATGTACTGGATTCATTCAGTTCTCACAATTTCATTGTGCTATTCATAAGCTTGGATGGTTCCATCTCAAACAGGTTGCCTATGGCAGATTATCTACCAAGCCCACGGGGATGGGTGATCTTGACTTGTTCATTCTACAAGCAGATGGCAAGAAGATCATGGATCCAGAAAAACAAAATGTTTTATGTCAACGCTTGGAAGCAGAAATTCTTGAGCCTGTTAGGGTAAAGGTTGTTAGCAGAGGTCCAGAAACAGAATTATTGATTGCTTCCCCAACAGAGATCAATGGTCGTGGTAGGCCTCGAGTATTGTATGACATTACACTTAAACTGAAGCAGCTCAATATCGGCATTTTCAAGGTATGCATTTATGATTTGCATTTGTGACAGTTTTAAATGCAGCCCTGCAAGTTATACTGCAGATCATTGTAAATACTAAATTCTAAAGCTCTCAAAGTTTCAGTTGTAGAAAGATAGTCCTTTTGGTTTTCATGCCATTTGAAAGTCTTTGTTCCAGCCACCTCAGATGTCTTCATCTTTAAAAAATAAAATAAAAAATTAAGGCATACTTATATCTCCAGTCTGAAACAGTTCAATTCTCAGTCACTACGGTAATGTTACCCTACCTCGTGCGAACTAGCATCTCATTTTAGTTTTATGACAGATTACTCGTGATCTGCTTGTAAGGACTCAAATGCAGCGGATTTGAGGCATTTAAACATCTTATGCAAGCTTTATAGATGTTAGCAGATTAGTTAGTTCATGGTTGAGTCTGTACATGTAGTATAGAAGGCTGGGCACAGAGATATTTTAGGCATTTTATTTGCCAGGATTTATTGTGTTTTGACATTATTTGCAGCCAGTCGGCCAGCATGCAATGCTGGCCGACTAGTCATATTTTTGGCATTTATTTGACCTATATATTCTTAGGCTACCTTCTCCACATTCATTCATCACCTGACAGTTCTTGGAGAGAGGGAACATGTGCCAGTGCCTCCACAGTCGATGACTCACATTGCTTCTGTACTGTCTCATGTCTTGGTATATGGATTCCATTTCCTGAGCATACATCTGAGTTCTCATCTGTATTGTGTTCTAAGTTCTTTCTTTCCCTTTCTCTTTTGTCTTGTGTTTCAGCAGTTTATTATAGCTTATGTTTACACTTCCATTGCTGCACCACTTTTGACATGGTATCAGATTTCAGGATTTGTGTTCTTGCTGATTTCAGGACTGTTCTCACCCTTGCTGATCAGGCAGCTGCTGCTCCAACTAGGCGACCTGTTTTACCAGCGTTTTTTACTGACGTCAGCATCCGTACAGCCTGCGTGTCCGTTTCAGCCTGCGTTTTGGTGTCTCTGTATCTCCTCCTGGCTGGATGTTTGCATTATCAGGCCGTTTTTGCTGTTTTTGGTAGTTTTTGACTGATTTTTGGACTTTTTGCAGCAGTTTTTGTCTTCTTTTGGTCAGATTTTGGGTTATACTATATGTGAACTCTTGTTTTTTGCAGTCTGTGCTCGTGTTTTGGTTGTGTTCCCTCTCCAAATACCTTCTTTTCTCTACTTCTCTTCTACATCCTCTACAGATGGCTCCTTCGTGCACATCCATTGATGACAAGCTCCATGGACCTGTTATTACATGTGGAGTGCGGTGATGAAGGCGTGGTTTATCCAAAAGTGGTTATGGTATGTGGTTGGCGGAGCTATGGCACGTCCTCAACAGCCTTTTGTTCCATCTGATTTTGATGAAGACAACAATGAGGAGGCAATATTTACATGGGATTCGGATGATACCCGTGCTTATTCAGCATTACTTCGGTGTATTTCCAAAGAAGTCCTACCGGTGGTTACCTCTTGCAGGATAGCTTCAGACGTATGGTCGAAGTTGCAGTTGATGTACGAGGCTCCTTGCACCATGAGGGCCATTATCTCTATGGACAGCTCCAGCAATTGATGTTTGAACCCAAAGATACGATCCAATCATTTCTACTTCGAGTTACCCAACCCCAGGACTAGCTTCGCACTATGTAGTTTGCCTATCAGAGGCACATCTCGTTGGTACGGTACTCTACAAGCTTCCTTGGGAGTTTGATGGAGTGGCGAATGCTTTATAGACGCAGAGATCTACGACTCCTGTCAGTTTTCTTCAGATGTCCTTGATGCTACTTGAGCATGGCATTGGTGACAGGATGGTCATGTATGCTATATCAGAGACATTGTTGACAAACATTGAGAGCTGCTATGGTCTTCTCTATCTTCAGGAGCTGGTACAATCGACATCGACATTAGGTTCTCTTCGAGGCACCTTGGTGTGGTGGCTTGCGCACCCACTACTTGGGTAACCATGGTTCTACTACGATGGACATTGTTGTATGTACTATGATGCACCATTATCATTGTATATGATATTGTATTAAATCATCCATGATCTGAGAGAGGGTGCTAGCAGATTAATCAGTTCATGGTTGAGTCTGTACATGTGGTACAATAGGCTGGGCACATAGATATTTTAGGCATTTTATTTGCCAGCATTTATTGTGTTTCGACATTATTTGCAGCTAGTTGGCCAAGCTGAACCAGTCATATTTTTGGTATTTATTTGACCTATATATTCTCAGGCTCTCTTCTTCACATTCATTCATCACTTGAGAATTCTTGGAGAGAGGGAACATGTGCTAGTGCCTCCATAGTCGGTGATTCACATTGCTTCCGTACTGTCTCATATCTTGGTATATGGATTCCATTTTTTGAGCATACATCTGAGTTCTCATCTGTATTGTGTTCTTTCTTTCCCTTTCTCTTTTGTCTTGTGTTTCAGTAGTTTATTACAGCTTATGTTTACGCTTCCATTGCTACACCACTTCTGACAATAGAGACATATAAACATATTTGCTTATGTATATGTCTCTATATATTTATGCTTTGTGTACATTTATAAGTTTGCACATTATCTGTGCATATATATATGCTTATGTAACATATATAAATATGCACGACAATGTGAATCTTCAGCTGAAGTAAATGCCAAAAATGAAAAAATTCTGACATTTCTACCTTTTGTAATATAAATATCCACTATAAAAAATACAAAATTGTGACAATAGGTAGTGTAGTACAATGTTTATGAATCAATGAAAACAAGATGTTTCATTTCATAAATTGTTTCAAAACAGTGCTACTATTTGAAAGATGTAATCTTGTGACTTCGAGCCATCAGCAGAAAGACAGCACAAATCAGCAAAATAGAAACACAAAGTTTGATTATTTTATAAACAAGTGTAATCATGATTCCTCAAGAAATTGATGCAAAACATGTCTAACTTCTACACACAACAAGATATATAGTAGACACTAGCACCACAAATGTTATGTCCTTCCACATCAAGGATGGACACTTGCAACATTGATTGTCACCTTGGGTTAGTTGTTGTGACTAGGATGGTTAAGAAGACCTATAAAAAGGACTTAGTTGTTCATATGTGCCACATTGAGTGTGACCACCACACTTGGACTCTTGGATCAATGTCCATCACATCCATATAGTTGCGTGCTGGATAGTGTAGGCTAGTGGTATGGGATGCCAAAGCTTGTGATGTGAGTGTGGCATGTTATGCTACTCCAAAATTTGAGAGGTGAGCCCATTGGGCTTAATGGTTGGGAGGTGAGTCTAATGTTAATTTCCTTATGGTTCTTTCTGTTAGTAGTCATGTTTATCATGCCTTGTCATCTCGTGCCTGTGAGCCTCAGTCTGAGTCAGACGAGGACATTAGGAGCTCTGACATGTCTGTCATGTGTTATGATGGGGGAGGCTAGTCACTCTCGACTAGCTGTCTTAGGATGTGCATTTCTTTTTGGCCTCTTTTAGTGGGCAGCCACTGGCTGCCGGGCCACTTTTTGGTCACTGATGTGGGGCGTCCATTTTAGGGCATTTTTAGGGTTTGTCCTTTTGTCTTTTTATAGGCAGCCCCCCTCCCCACTTGATCACTTGTCTTCTTGCAGATTCTGATACTCCTCCTCCGTGGTGGTGCTGCCATCATCATCAGCTTGATCTGGCGCCCTCACTGACGCTGTGGGTTGCGTGCAAGGACTGATCAGTCTCCTTCCGCCTTCCCGTTTGTATTCAGCATTCATTTCAGTTAGTGCAGATTTCTCTTCCTTATGTTTTGCTCTCTCTCTCTCTCTCTCTCTCTCTCTCTCTCTCTCTCTCTCTGTGCTCCATCGCCCGTCTCATCACTGCCCCATCGTCTCCGTCGCCCGTCTTATCATTGCCCCGTCGTTTCCGTTGCCCATCTCATCTCTCTCTGCCCCGTCGCCCGTCTCATCACTGCCCCATCGTCTCCGTCGCCTGTCTCATCACTGCCCCGTCGTCTCCGTCGCCTGTCTCATCTCTCTCTCTCTCTGCCCCGTCGCCCGTCTCATCATTGCCCCATCATCTCCGTCGCCCGTCTCATCACTGCCCCATCATCAGTGCCTCGTTTGTCCGTCCGGTTCGTCTGTCACCGTCGTCGTCATCTCTCTTGTGACATTAATGTGACATTAAAAGTGACATTTAATGTAACGTTAAGGTCACATTGTTAAGGTCACATCTCTCTCTCTCTCTCTCTCTCGTCATTGGCCCATCCGTCATTGCTTCGTTCGTCCGTCACTTGCCCTGTCCGTCATTGCCCCGTTCGTCTGTCACTTGCCCCGTCCGTCACAATTAGACGCCCTCTCGTCCCAACTCGGACACTGCCACGTGGACTAAACCCCTTGTCCGAGTCCCCACAATCGGACGTCCCTCGTCCGAGTCCCCGCCCTCGTCCGACTCGGACACTGCCCCGAACATCCCCCGTCCAAGTCCCCGCACAATCGGACGCCCCCCTCTCCACGTGACCACGCTCCTCGTCCGAGTCGACAACTGGACCATACCGTCCAAGTCGCCGGACCACGCACGCCAGCCCGCTCCTACCATCGCCCTCCCTGCTCTTTCGACAAGAGCAGTTGCCATCTCTTCTCTCTTCGTAGCAGCCGCCCCCCTCTCCCCCGCCCTGCTACAGGCCTCCCTTACGCCCCGGACTCGGCATCCATATCACACCACCGCCACTAGCCCTGCCAATACCCGACTTTTCCGCCACCTCCCACCACCACCCATCACGCATCCGCCACCACAATGAGGCCAGATGCACACATCCCCTGAGCAAGCCCATGAACCGTGAGGAAGGGATAGGCTCGAGCAAGACATCCCCGTCACCAGGCAATCGCACAAGAGGGGAGAAAAATGAGAAATACTCAACGATTTGGAGTAGTATTGGCAAGGTGACAAACTACCACACAAGGAAAGGCATGGAGGCCCTCCGAGATGTATGCAAGGCGCATGACCAAGACATCAGCAACATCAAGGAAATCATGGCAGCAATGTGCGCGGAAACTGCACACCAAATCAAGGAGGAAATAAGCACGAAAGTGCAAGACTAGAAGAATGAAATCTACGTCGAGATCACATCACACTTCACCTCCTGGAAGGTGGACATTGAAACGTCCCTCTAGGAGAGAAACAGGGTGATCGAAGAACTGAGGCACGAGCTCGATGAATATAGAAACCAGCTGGACCTACTCAAGAAGCAGGAAGGAGAAATCACCGAAACAACGCTCACCAAGGTGCAAACTGAGATCAACGAGTTGAAGACACAAGTAACAAAGGAGCTCAACACATGGGCGAATATAGTGAAACAAGCACAAGCCGAAGTGGCCGAGAACTCCAAATGGATTGAGGTAGCCAAGAAGTCACCAATAAAGGAGGAGGAGTTTGTGAATGCAGTACTGGAGGAGGAGAAAAGGAGAAAGCTTAGAGCGCTCCACATCCGGGTGGTCGGATGGAAGGAAGGGGATAGCCCCCTGGCGGATGCCAAGCAGATATGTGAAAAGCTGGGAGTAGAGGACCCTCAAATAGTGGAGAATGCATGGTGCGTAGGAAAATACCTCACCAAGGGAAGGCCTCTTATCCTCAAATTTGCCAACTTAATCCAGACGAGCCTTCCTCTCTAAAAGGACAGCTCTAAAAGGGGAAAAAGTCTACCTGGAGGATGACCTCACACCCGCACAGGTGGCACACCCGTAAAGAATGCATGCCACAGATCTTGGAGGCTCGCAAAGCGGGAAAATAGGCAGTATACAGAGATGGTTGTGTCATCATCACAGATAAACGCCAATGACGGGGCGCGGCCTATGAGACTCACCTGAGGTTTGCAATGTGGAACTGCAACGGAGCTATGAAAACAGATGCAGGATTATTCCAGGAGACCTTCACCGGCAAGGACATCGTCTTCTACACAGAAACCCACCAAAGCCCATGCATCTACTTACCAAAAGTGAGGGGATATAGATGGGAGACGGCATGCCGCCCTATAGCCCGAACAAGAGGGACCCGAGGGTTCGAAGGGGTGGCTGTGTTGTACAGGGAGGAGTTACAACCCATGGTGCAAGTCATGCGGAAAGATTAGGAAGCCCAGTTCATGTGGATCCGGATACACACAGATCGCCCTCGAGACATATACATGGCGGTGTGCTATTTCCCACCAGCACACTCCCCATACGCATCACCGAAGGGCGAGTCACCATACCTACCACTGTACGAGGATATCATGCACTATTTCAGCTTGGGGGATGTCATGTTGGCCGAAGACTTCAACGTACGCACAACACAGAGGCAGACCCCCTTCTTCGAGAGCGAAGACCACATGTACAAAGAGATCACACCGGAGGAGATAGGACTCAATCGGGCATCACAGGACACAGCTGAATGCACCGAATATGGTGAACACCTACTGGCGTTAGGGGGGGCACACGGACTAGCCATCCTCAACGGTCTCGATAGATGGACCGGGTCGGATGCCCTCACATGCTTCCTGTCAGAGTGCAGCGGTGCGGAAGCGTAGGACTGAGAGAGAGAGAACGCAGAGAGAGAAGGGAGAGAAAGAGACAGTGTACACTGAAGATCTGCTGTATAAAGAATGCTGAATACAAAGATATACACGGGCGCAGTGCGCTGGACTGCGTGTCTCCACCTCGACGATGCGAACTGCTGTCCACCTCGAAGTCTGCTGCAGTCTGCATTGTCTGCTGTCTGAAATCTGTGAACAGAGACAGAGATCTGCACGGCACCGGTCTGTAATCTGCGACAGAGAATAGTGGCCAGACTGCTGAAAACGTCAGCAATAAATAGGCGAAAAATCACCTAGAACGGGGCGCCAAAATAGGGCGCAGCCAGAAATAAAATGGCTGCAGGCAGTCGGACTGCCACGTGGCAGTCCGACTGCTGCAGGTCCGACTGCAGCAGTCCGACTGGACTGCACCTGCCTGGCTGTACCTGCCTGGCTGTGATCCTCTCTAACACCCCCTCTCAGAGCCTGGGCAGGGCAGAAGCCTGAGAGATCTGGAATGTTGCCGAAGTAGAGCCTGAGGAAGCGCCTTCGTAAACAAATCCGCAAGATTATCCTCCGTCTTGCAATACTCCACAGTGATGGTCTCATCCAGAAGCTTTTCTCGGATGAAGTGGTACTGGATCTCAATGTGCTTCGTCCGGGCATGAAAAACAGGGTTCCTTGCCAAGGCAATGCAACTCTCATTGTCACATCGCAGCAATGTAGGACGAGTCTGGGGGCACCCAAGCTCCTCCAACAATCTCCGAAGCCACACAACCTCGCATGTGGTGGAAGACGCGGCCCGATACTCCGCCTCAGTAGACGAAAGGGCTACCGTGGGCTGCTTCTTGCTACTCCAAGAAATAACACCTGCACCCAAAGTAAAGCAGTAACCTGTTGTAGACCGCCTGTGGTCCACGTCACCGGCCCAATCCGAGTCGCTCCAACCTGCAAGTACAAGATCTGACCCATCTGTCCCTGCGGGGTAATGAATCCCCAAATCAGACGTCCCCCTCAGATACCGAAGTATCCTCTGAGCAGCCTGCCAATGCACCGTCTTAGGTTCACTCATGAACCCTGCCAAGAGCCCTACAGTAAAACATAGATCAACCCTGGTGTTGAGAAGCCAAATCAAAGACCCTATCAACTGTCGATAGCGGGAAGCATCCGCCAAAGGAGAAGCTGAGTGGGAAGTGGCCTTCCAGTTCGGATCCATAGGAGTAGAGAGGGCCCGACAATCGTCCATCTCAAAAGTCACCAAGAGCTCCTGTACATATCTCTGTTGGGAGAGAAAGATCCCCCTCTGAGACTGATAAATCTCATGGCCTAAAAAGAAATGGAGTAGCCCCAAATCCGTCATCTCGAACGTCCGATGTAAAGCTGACTTTGTCTCCTGGACCTGCTGTGCATCATCACCTGTGACAATCAAATCATCAACATATAATACAAACAGCACACAACCATCCTCGGAAGTGTGAACATACAGCTGCGGATCGGCCTTGGACCGCCGATATTCCAACTGAGACTGGAGGAACGAATCAATCTTCTCGTTCCAAGCTCGCGGGGCCTGCTTGAGACCATGCAGGGCCTTCTTCAACCTGTAGACTTTCCCATCCGAAGAACCAAAGCCAGGAGGCTGCTCAACGTAGATCTCCTCCTTCAAATCACCATTCAGGAAGGCCGACTTCACATCCAGCTGATAAACAGGCCATCTCCTATGGCCAGCCAAAGCAAGAACAGCTCTAATGGTTGCCATACGAGCTGTAGGGGCAAAGGTGTCATGACAGTCAATCCCTGGGCGCTGGGCAAAACCCTTAGCAACAAGGCGAGCCTTGTGCTTATCCAAAGTACCATCATTGAGATATTTGGTCTTGAAGACCCACTTGACTCCAATCACCTTCTTCTTCAGGGGGCGTGGCACAAGTGACCAAGTGCCATTCCTCTCAATAGCCTCCAACTCAGCTTCTATAGCTTTCTTCCATGGGGTGGACTGTAAAGCCTCCTGCACGGAGGTGGGCTCTCGATCCTGCATAACTCGGGACATCAAATAATAATTGGAGCACACAAGCTTCGAAGAATGCGCCTGGTGCCTCCGTGACCGCCGCGGACCATCTTGCGGTCCCCACTCCTCAGGAACCCCCTCGATCCCTGAATCACGGAGTGTATCACGGGCCCAGCGAGGAGGAGGCCGAACCTCCCCTCGTCGTTCTCCATCAGTAGAAGACTCTGGAATGTCCACCGGTGGTAACTCCTCAGAAGGATCCGGTGGAATAGTAGACTCTGTGTCAGAAACAGAATCATAATCAAACGGTACAGGCTCCAGTGGAACTGTAGAAGGAGCCAAACTCTCCCCTGGATCTCCAAGAACGGGATGCTCCTCACCCGTTGAAGAAGCCGGAACCTCCACAAACCGCACATCACGGCTAGTATATACATCCCGCTTGACGGGATCATACAGTCGGTAGCCTTGGGACTGGGAGCTGTAGCCAACAAATACCTGTTTTCGGGAAGCCGCTTCAAATTTGTCACGGTGAGTCTTGGGAATGTGAACATAGGCATCACACCCAAAGACCCGAAAGTAAGAAACATCTGGCTTCGACCCAAAATACGCCTCAAATGGAGTCATCCCTTCCACGGCCGAAGTAGGAGATCGGTTAAGGATGTGGACTGCAGTAGCCACAGCCTCGGCCCACAGAACCTGAGGGGTCTGTCGGTGCTCCATCATGGTGCGCGCCATCTCGATCACACTGCGGTTCTTCCGTTCTAGAATACCATTTTCTTGAGGAGTATTAGTATTGGCAAACTCCTGGTGAATTCCTCTATCTGCACAAAATCGAGCAAATTCATTAGACACAAATTCACCTCCCTTGTCGGATCGCAAGGTCTTCAACTTCCGGCCTGATCGGTTCTCCTCAAAGAGAAGCCAATCCTTGAAGTGCGAGAAAGCTTCTGACTTTAGTGCCAAAAAGTAGGCCCATGTCATCCTGCTATAGTCATCCACAATCAGCATGAAGTACGAGCTCCCACGCAGGGACTCATTCCTCATAGGGCCACATAGATCCGTAGATACTAACTCCATCGGTGAAGTAGACCGCCGCGAAGCGGTGTGGGGAATGGCATCCCTATGCTGCTTCCCCCTTATGCAGGAGACACATGGCTACTGGCTCACCACTATATCCGGCAACCCTCGAACAAGCTGTCCCCGTGACGCCTTCCGAAGATAGTCATAGTTCAGGTGACCAAACCTAGCATGCTATAATTCAGACTGTGACTGTGAGGTAAGAAGAAGAGTAGAGAGGGCAGTGGAAGACTTCAGTTTGTAAATGCCGTTCTCCTCATATCCAGATGATAGAACCTTCCTCGATTCACGATCAAGGACTCGCACTGTAGAACTGTCAAACTCCACCAGAAGACCAAGGGAGCAAATCTTATGGACTGAAAGGAGATGGTACCCCAATCCTGGTACATGCAAAGCCTCTGAGGTATGGGTGCCACCTCGTCCATCCGGAATAAGCTGCATCTTACCCCGACCTGCAATAGAGACTGAAGAGCTGTCTCCAATGAGAACTGCCCACGTGAAGGGCGCAGCTGGGCAACACCATCTGATGAAGGAGTCATGTGCCGTGAGGCACCACTATCAATCCACTCTCGAGATTGGGGAGCTGCCATCGCAGCATCAGAAGCATTCGGTGAAGCGTCCTCAATGACAACTAAATGTAGAAATGCAGCTGATGAGGGTGCAGCCACCACTCCAGAATCCTTGGTTTCCTTCTTCTTAGTGTCCTTCGAGTCTTTGTCAGGGCAATCCTTCTTCCAATGGCCAATCTTTCCACAAATATGGCATGTGGAGTCTTTGTCCTTGTCCTTCTCCTTGTCCTTCTTGGACTTGTTATCCCCGTTCTTCTTCTTTTGGTCCTTCCCCTTCTTCTGAGAGGCTTGACCTGTCAACGCCTCCGTCTTGGAAGCATTCTGTCCCTTTAACTGTTCCTCTTGGTCCAAGACCATAGGAACCAACTCTTCCCACCGAAGAGTAGACTCTCGCCCCGAAGCAATAAGGGCAGAGTAAAATGTACCGAATCGTGGCGGCAACTGGGACAAGAGTGTGATCGCCATGTCTTCGGAGGAAATTGGCTTCCCCGCATTCTGAACCTGCATCTGTAGCTACCTTAGCTTGTTAATGTGTTCCCTTAGCGAAGAAGACTTATTGACGGACAAGGTCCGCATCTGCACCTCCAAAGAAACCCTCTTCATCAGGGTCATCCGATTGTACATTTGATCAAGCTCCAGCCATATCTCACGAGCCACCGTCAAGTGCTCGATGTGAGCGATCACGGCTGTAGTGCATGATAGAAAGAGAAAGGATCGAATCCTGGCATTCAGTTTGTCCCAATGAGACTGGGCCCTGGCCAACTCCGCACGAGCATCGGAAGAGAGTTTGGACTCATCTCTTACCGAAGGCCGGTCAATATCTTCCTGTACCAACTCCGCCAAATCATAGGACTCCAGAATGGCCAACATCATAACGCGCCATATGCGGTAGTTGTCGCCGTCGAGCTTCTGATCTGTAGGAAGAGCCGGTAGGACAGGCACCTTCCGGTCCATAATCGCCTGGAACTCCAAGTCCATCTCTGTAGACATCTTCACCTGCAATGCCTTCTCAAACGCAAAAGCAGCCCCCTCTGACTGAGTAAACTCAGCTTGCTAAGGCTCTTCAGCGTCCCGAAGCTCCTTCACCCGCCGGAGGCGATGAAAAAGCAAAACCTGCACTTTTAGGTTGAAAACTCAAACTTTCTCCGCGTAAAACAGCAGTAAACAGCAGCAAATCCACCACCTGTACTCCTTTCCTGTGCGCCCACACTCGTTTCAGCCTTGTTCCAAGGCACAGCCCTCCTGTCTGCCCTTAAACGCAAAAAATGCAAATTTGTGTCGCGATGGAAACTCCTCTTCAGGTTGATTCTGCGCTCAGTCAGCCCTCAAACACTGCTCTGATACCATGTCAGAGTGCAGCGGTGCGGAAGCGTAGGACTGAGAGAGAGAGAACGCAGAGAGAGAAGGGAGAGAAAGAGACAGTGTACACTGAAGATCTGCTGTATAAAGAATGCTGAATACAAAGATATACACGGGCGCAGTGCGCTGGACTGCGTGTCTCCACCTCGACGATGCAACCTGCTGTCCACCTCGAAGTCTGCTGCAGTCTGCACTGTCTGCTGTCTGAAATCTGTGAACAGAGACAGAGATCTGCACGGCACCGGCCTGTAATCTGCGACAGAGAATAGTGGCCAGACTGCTGAAAACGTCAGCAATAAATAGGCGAAAAATCACCTAGAACGGGGCGCCAAAATAGGGCGCAGCCAGAAATAAAATGGCTGCAGGCAGTCGGACTGCCACGTGGCAGTCCGACTAGACTGCACCTGCCTGGCTGTGATCCTGTCTAACACTTCCCACACAAGCACGCGGCCAATTGCATCGAACGGGGGGCACATGGAGCACCCACACAGAAACTAGGAGCAAGCACAGTGGACTATGTCCTCGGCCCTCTATCACTTATCCCTGACATCCAGTCCTTTAAAATATCACCTCGCCCACTCGTAGTGGTTGCCGACCATGCCTACTTGCAATTCGACATAACCTGCAGGTATGACCTAACCCCCCCAGCAAGCAACCCCCCAAGATTCCCCAGGTACCACTTTACCAGGCTAATTGCGAGCGCATACTCTGACCATCTCTACTGGAGCTTGCAGGAAATGGACCCCCAAGCACCCTTGGAGGAGGTCACAGCACAGTTGGCGGGCACACTACACACCTCGGCTGCCGAATACTTTCCCTACACACCCCCCCACTCCACCCCTCCGAACAAGAATGTCCCACAGAATAGCTGGTACGACGCAGAGTGCAAGGAAGCCTGGCTCCGTCTTCAACAGGACGAAGCACGGGGAGTACACACGCATAAACATGCACGCTTGATCTTCCGTCGTCTAGTGCGACGGAAGAAACGAGCCTACCTCTCCAAAGTGGAACACGAATTCTACCATCTATTCTTAGGATAGGATAGCAAAGAGGCATGGAAGGCGTTTCAGGAACCTCGAGCACAGACGCCCATCACCCAGGGAGCAGACCCGGATCATCCACATTCTTCAGCACGGGGCGGGTTGGGGACGCCATTGATAGACTCCAAAATGGCCGTGCCCAAGACCACGAAGGCTTGGTAACAGAGCATTTGACCCATGCCAGAGACATACTGGCACCTCTCCTAGCACACATGTTCAACAGAGCCCTATGCGAAGGCTTCCTTGCCAGCTGGTTAGCTAACACCATAATACCTATCCTGAAGACTGGAGACCCCATGGTTCCCACGAACTACCGAACAGTCATGGTTGGCCATGTACTAGCCAAGCTCTATGGATCCATACTGGACCACGAGCTGAGCAAGTGGGAAGAGCAACACCAACATCGAGCGGCAGGACAAGCAGGGTTTAGGAGGGGTTTTTGCACCCTTGACCATATCCTCACATTGAGAGCCATCATAGAGGAGGGCAGAGCACATGGAAGACGGGTGTACTACTGCTTCATGGACTTTTGCAAGGCCTTTGACACAGTCCCACGAGCGAGGCTCACGCAGAGACTACAGGAACTCGAGGTCCCAACTGAAATGCGATGGGGGATACTGGCACTATACGAATCGGTAATGGGCCGAGTTCGGGCACCAGGAGGGCTGTCAAAGGAGATAACCAGCACCATCGGAGTCAAGCAAGGATGCCCACTCTCACCCACCCTATTTGGCCTCTACATTGATGAGATCTCAGAGTACATAGATAGATTGGCCAAGGAGGGATCGAGCTTGGGAGGGACACTGATACCCATCTTACTATATGCGGACGACATAGTCCTCATCTCCAGCACACTCGAAGGGCTACAGCGCCAACTGGACGCACTACAGGCCTTCTGCCAAGACAAAGACCTAACTGTGAACCTGGGGAAAACCAAGGTCATGGTGTTCAACGCATCAACCCAATGGCTTCGACGGTCGGTACCCCCCTTCACATACGGCGGAGAGATGGTGGACGTGGTCCAAAGATACGTCTATCTGGGGATTACATTCTTTGGACCGAGATTTACCCTGAGAAAAGCAGCAGAAGATAGACTAACCCGAGGCTATGCAGCCCTCGGGTCAATGGAGAACCAATGTGCCCGCATGCAGTTCCAGGAACCCCGGACAAAGCTCTGGCTTTTTGACACCTTGGTCACACCAGTCCTCCTGTACGGGGCTGCCATATGGGGGTCCAGTCTCTACCACACGTGGAGGGCCCCACAGGACTAGCCACTACCTAAGGAGGAGGCCACCTATGAGGGATGGGAGCAGATGGAGAGACCCTTAATACTTATGATCTCATGGATGATCCGAAGCAAGCCCTCCATACCACACGAGATCATCCGCGCAAAGCTGGGGGCACCGCCCCTGGTGGCTGAGGCCCTCTTCCAGACCGTGACCTTGCACCGAATATGGGACCTGCCTCGGCACCGGTACCCCAGACTCGCCCTGGAGTCATCCAAACAGCTAGCAACACAAGGGGACACTGAGTGCTGGTATGCCCGAACAGAGACTTGGCTACGGCTCCATGGTCTGCACATGGACCACCTCCCCCCAATACAATACAACCTAGACTGCCCACACCTGGAGCTCAGCCGAGAGGAGGTGAATCACATCATCAGAATGGATATCATCCAAACAGACATAGCCAGGACATGGGTGACCCCCACATCGGAACTAGGAACCAAGAAGGCTTTCTATCGAGAGCACTTCCTGCACATCTCCCCGGATGGCTTCATCACCCACCCAAGCTACATGGACACACACTTGTCTCACGGGATCAGAAGTGCCATCGGACAGATCCGCACGTCCTCACACCAACTACGGGTCGAAACGGGGCCAACCCCCTCCCCCCAGAAGACCGAATCTGTCAGCTCTGCCATCTCGAGCCAGAGACAGAGGAACACTATATCTGTAGATGCCCAGTGTACTACGAAATCCGGGGACGCTTCCACTGCCTATTTAGTGAAGGATTCAGACCACTCTCCAAGGTGATGGAATTCAAAGACCAGAGATGCCTGGGGCTCTTTCTACTGGAAATACGACGCCACAGAGACCACCTCCTACGAACCAGGAAGCAAAGACAAGGAGCCACCAATCAACGCACACTCAACGAATTCTACCAAATACCAGCTACCCTCCCCACCACCGAGCCCCCACCAGCCCAACCGGCCTCCGACCCCGGGGAACCATCTTAGAAATAGCCATAGCGAGAGGCAAAGCCCGACGCCCATGCCCCGCCGGCCCCCGTCCCCGCAGAAGACACGTGTCGAAGATACAAGGGATACTACGCCGCCAATCGGAGGGCCTTGCCCCGCCGCTTTAGTCTCTCCATGTTAGACCGACCCATGCGAGACATCCTAGGATGAACACTCCAAGAGCAGTTCCACACTGCACTGGGAGTACCTCTAGATTGTATCTAGTCTAGATATCATTTTGTACCTACTCAATTTAGTTCAACATAGCATAAACGTTAGCTTCACTGGGACTTTTGAAATCTCCCAAACATTTTGTATGCAACATTTTGGTCTCATAGGCTAACTTGGCCTGTTGTAGATGTTAATATAACTTTCTTTCTCTCTTCTTTCTCTCTCCCTCCGTGTTCGTATTCCTTCTTCTGTAGCGCACTCTCACATGGTATTAGAGCCGAAGGAGAGTACACGGAGCTGAGATTTACGTGGGAGAACACCCACAACCTTGCGTTTGCTGGTCAAGACGTCTCCAACAGCTGAGGCGTCACCTTCTGCACCATCTTCTTGATCAAGGCGGCCTGTTTTGGTGTTACATCTTTGCGTTTGCTGCTGGTGTCATCCCCAACAGCCAAGGCGGCCCTTCCAGGAGGTCCCAAATCTTTGCGTTTGCTGCTGGCGCCTTCTCTAGTGGCTGCCACGTCATCAACAATCTCTTCCTGCTTGCGTTTTCAGCCAGGCGGATTCCCCAACAGCTGGGCGACATCTTCCTTATTGGCGTTTTGCTCATCAGGCGGTTTCTAGGGCTACTGGCGGCTGATCTTCAGCTGACGACTCCTTTGTAGCTTGTGTTTTTGGTGTTTGGCCATTGCCACTTTGGAGTTTGCTCCATCCTTAGCTGCGTTTTCCCCTGCTGGTGATAGGCGACCTCATTTACTGGTGTTTGGTGGTCCGGTCGGTGGTTGGTGACCCTTCTGGTAGTCATTATTCAGCACCGGCAACCTTCCCTTGTTGTGTTTTGGTGTTTGCAGATATCGAAGATGTCTTCTCATCAGTTTATTGGCTTTGATGACTCAGATGACGAGCTTTTGTCTCGACACTTATCTGAACGGAGGCGTGATTTCTATTACGAGGACCGTCGTCCGGAGTCTATTCCTCTTTCTCGTCCCCCTTCTATTCATGTATCTCGGCGAGCCCCTTCCAGTGGGCCGAAGATGCAGCCTTTGGTATCCCCTGTACAGGTACCCGTACTTCCTCAGCTGCCCAAAGAGGACCGGTTGGATGGCTTCAACTTTTCTCTATGGTCCTGCAAGGTGGAGTGTATCTTGGACTCCTTAGATCTTTGGGAGCTTGTTTCTGTTCCTATTCCCCGGCCTAAGGTGGATCCTGCAGATAGGACATCTATGGATCGTGCAGCCTTATGGGATCGGGTCAATTCTAGAGCCAGATCTTTTCTCTTTCTGAGTTTGCAGGATTCTGTCCTTGTTCATGTTCACAGGTTAAAGACGTTTGCCCATCGGATATCTCTCGAAAAGAAGTTGCGGATGCTCGCTATTGATGATAGTCCTTCCATGAAGGACCACATCAATAGATTACACGATATGAGGGATGAGCTTGCATCCCTCGGTCGGATGATATCTTCTGAAGACATGGCTATGATTCTCTTGACTCAGCTGCCATCGCCTCGGTTTGATGTCTTCTACACTAGCCTTCTTACATCGAGGACCCGTGAAAAGCTTCTATGGGAGGAGCTTGCCCCGCTTGTCTTGGAGCATGACGAGCGACTTAGAGAGGTCAGTGCTAGTGGATCCGACTCCACTAGAGCCTTTGTTGCAGGTTCGGGAGGACAAAAGAAGAAGAAGAAGTCAAAGGCTAAGAAGAAGGACAGTTCTTCAGGCTCTAACTCAGATTCAGAGAGACCGAAGTGCCCACACTGTGGGAAAGAGACACATCCTGAGGAGAAATGCTGGAAGAAGTACCCTCACCTTCGTCTAGGAGCGAAGGATGGATCTACATCGGAGCCTTCTTCTACCTCTACACCAGCTGTTACCCATGAGTCAGTGTTCCTTCATATCCATGTTTTGGAGGAGGATCCTTTTTCCGTGGCTGCAGTGTCTTCTGCGTAGCCTTGGTTAGTGGACAGTGGTGCTTCGAGTCATATGACTCCTCGAGCTGATTTGTTACAGGATCTCCGTCCATTAGAGGGTTCAGTCACTGTTGGTGACATTTTATCGGTGCCTATTAGTGGTGTTGGCACATTGCCATTGTTTACCGACCGACCTTCGAGCTCCTTTTCACAGGCCCTACATGTTCCAGATTTGGGGCTTTCCCTCCTCTCAGTTTATGGCCTTACGAGGCTTGGCACACGAGTGGTCTTCACCGAGCATGCCATTGTTATTGAGGATTCTTTTACAGGAGCTATCTTATCTACAGGTTGGCAGGAGAGCGGGCTTTACAGGCTCCATTCCCCTTCTTTGATGCAGGGTCCTCCAAGGCAGTCTATTGCTACACCCATTCCGGCTTGTGCACCTTCTATTCCACAGGTTCCTTCCCATCCCCCACCTTCTCCTCCGGTGGTTCCCTCGTACCCCCCATCCCTTTGAGCGGGGGACGATCTCGGTGATGCGGCTGTGGATTCCCTGGCCCCTAGTGTTTTAGAGGGGGATTCCCAAGATCGTGAGGAGCTCCTTCAACGACAATCTACATCGACGGACTTCATCGACATTGGCATTCCTCTTGCCACCCCAGGATCTATTTCTTCTTCGGCCTTCAGCCACATCCAAGATCTGAGAGGGGGTGTTAGCAGTCATGTTTGTCATGCCTTGTCATCTCCTGCCTGTGAGCCTCAGTCTGAGTCAGACGAGGACATTAGGAGCTCTGACATGTTTGTCATTTGTTATGATGGGGGAGGCTAGTCACTCTCGACTGGCTGTCTTAGGATGTGCATTTCTTTTTGGCCTCTTTTAGTGGGCAGCCACTGGCTGCCCGGCCACTTTTTAGTCACTGATGTGGGGCGCCCATTTTAGGGCATTTTTAGGGTTTGTCCTTTTGCCTATTTATAGGCAGCCCCCCTCCCCACTTGATCACTTGTCTTCTTGCAGATTCCGACACTCCTCCTTCGTGGTGGTGCTGCCATCATCATCAGCCTGATCCGGTGCCCTCAGTTACGCTGTGGGCTGCGTGCAGGGACTGATCAGTCTCCTTCTGCCTTCCCATTTGTATTCAACATTCATTTCAGTCAGTGCAGATTTCTCTTCCTTATTTTCTGCTCTCTCTCTCTCTCTCTCCCTTCGTGTTCGTATTCCTTGTTCCGCAGTGCACTCTCACACTTTCTATGTGCATATGGCTTGTGTTTTGTTTCATGTGTAGATTGGATCCTAGGTGCATGTTTCATTGGTATTCGAGCAACAACTTGCTCTTTTATGAGTGATGCAACATTTACAAAACCATTGGGTGAAAGGCTACTTTGTTGAGAGAGAAGGCTCCTTCACTCATGATAGGTGGTGGCATGCTATATAAGATTAGTTGGATTCCATTTATCAAAATAAGTCTTGGATGTTGGCTTGATCTCCTCTATGGAGTAAGGTTATTGGGATTAGATGGGTCTATAAGACCAAGTGAAACCGGCCTTCCTTCTCAAATAGGGTGGTAGATGATGTGATTCAATGCAAATTACAGCCATCAAGTTGCAACAAATTAACAAATCTGAAATCACACACTTTGCCTTTAATCTTGGATACCCAACACATGATTGGCCCCATCAATTGATACCCCTTGGGATATTTCTTTAACTTGTATTGCTGTTAGATGAAGTACATTGAGGAAATTGAGTTTTGGATCAATCCTCAATACAAAATGGTTGTAATGAGTGACCATTGACCAGCAACAACAAAAATCAATTTGCCCCTTGATTGTGATCCTTGGGCTGTTGCATGCGGGCCAAATCAAATGGGAGTGGGCTCACCCTTCAGATTAGTTGTGAATTCCAAACTTTGGTTTCTCAATTATTGGGCACGAATCTCAAGGTAGCTGAGAAATCCTAATTGTGGCTGTAAATTAGGGTTTTGTTGCTCTTCAGTCATCATTGGTGGCTGGAATTTGTTGAAAATTGCTAAGGCAATGTTGGAGAATGAGAAAGAAAGTTGAGGAGAGAGATTTCAAAACTTCATCAGCAAAATGTGCCTAGATCTCCTATCTCTTGCTACCCAAGCCTTGTACTTGCAGTTGCTCATTGATTGGCAGTCCTAGATTAAAAACTTACTGCTCCTGACCTTATGAGTGTTGTTATCTATACCCTAGGCTGGGTTTGGAGCTGTTGCTTGCTTTCAATGGGTCCTCTAGTGGCTACCAATGGCCCAAAACTACTCCTAATAGGGTGATTCTCCCTCTCTCTTCAGCTATTGGTCACCCGTAGAATGTTTAAGCATGGTCAGTCTTAGTCCACAAATGGCTTCCCTTAGTTTGCATGGCCTTCCAAAAGCAATTTCTAGCATTAATTAATTAATTTTTAAGATTAGATTTTAAAAATTAATTAATTAATTATTTTACCTTGTCCAATAATTGGTTGATGCCCGTTCATATTTAATGTGCTAATTCCTTTGAAACTTTAAGTTATTTTCACTAATAATAATTGGGCTTCAATTAGTGTTAATTAATTAATTAATGCCTATTCTTAATGTCACCACATGACATTTTGAAGGCGCATTTAATGCTCAAAGTCCCAATTAATACCAAGCACTTTCTAATACCTTTCCAACATAACTTGATGTACTTTTGCCAATGTTATCCATTGTATACTTAGGGTGTTCGGAGGATGTGAAATTTTGAGATGCTCTAATCTTATCGATAATATTTGATTAAGATATTAATCAAATGTGCAAGGTTGTCTAGTACATGTGATGCACATGGTAGTTATTTCATGGTAACAGACTAAGGACGCCAATGATACAATGCATGTCAAAGGTAAAAGTTGTAACAAGTAATGTTTGACAAGCACTAGTGGTACCCAGTGTCAGATTTGGGCCTAGATCAATTTATAGGTTACTAATGTTAGTGGTGATATTAGAGATTAGACATTAGTTAATTAATTAATGCTAGTCTAAGGGTCAATAACTGCTCAAGGATACTTGGAAGACAAATTGGCTAAGCCAATTTAATTATTGGTTGGTGGAATTAATTTTTTGAGTACTAGAATAATTATTGAATTAATTTTTATAATTAATATTTTGAAAATTAATTTAATAAGCTAGATAATGCTAGCAAGTGGAATCAAAAGGCTACCACTTGGCAAAACTTGCCCATGCAAGTGGAAAAAACGTTTTTAGGGGTTGGTGGAAGTCTATTCCAGCCATTGTGAGAAATAAAGAGGTTGTTGGAGAGCAAGGAGAGGTTGTTGATGTGATTTGTAGCCACCAAGGATCAGTACTATAGCATGTGACATCACTTTGAAGCCCTCTAGGAGTAGTTGATAGCAGGCCAAGGTCCTTTTGATGCATGTGACAACATATAGGAGGATATAGTAGTCTTTTTGGTGGTCCTAAGCTGTAGGTGACAGCTTTCATGGTTGTTTGAGCAAAGCAGCAGTAGTTTTTTGGCATTTCTTGCGATGAAACTCTGAAATTTCTCTCTCTCTCTATAGCATTCTCTCTCGTCCCCCAACCGTCTCTGAAGTTATCTCAGCATTTTCCAACAGTTTGAGCCATTGGAGAAAGAGATTTTAGTTAATCTTTGTTGTAAACCCTACAGCCACCTCAGGATGCGTGCTCAGAATCGAGGGCCTAGGACTTGAATTGCAATAGCTGAAATTGAGAATTTCAAGAGGCCAACCAGCCAATAGCAGATTTGGGGTTGAATTTGTCTTTCAAGGAGCAAGATGAAGGCCAATCCTTGAGCAAATCAAGGGGCAAATTGGTTTGGAGGCTTGCTGATTAGTTTTGATAGCAACTGGTACCTTTGGAAGAAGGATCTCAGTTGTACACCTTCCATTTGCAATGTAAGATAAAGAAATATTGCAAGGGGCGTTCGTTCTGGGGCCAACAAGGTGTCTAATGTCCAAGAGATGGTATAGTGTGCATTTTCAATTTATGTAAATTAATTACTTGCTGTAATTATTGTTAAATCAGGTTATTTACCACCCTCTTCGGGAAGGAAGGCTAGTTTAATAGTGTACCTAGGCTATCACTATGACTTAGTTGACTTGCAATTCACATATGCCTTCACTTATGCATGACTTAATAGTGTCAAAGCTAAGCATTAAAAATGTACATCCTTGTGACATACCTCCCCCTTGATATCCTTGGAGTTGTCCTTGATTTCACCACAATGTGACATAAGCAAAAGTAATCAAGTGGAAAAAATTATAGGTATCACAATCAAAGAACATCAGCCGCTATTGTTCAATTATGCTACTACCAAACACATGCTAAAATTCAAGCCAACATAACTTAGTCATAACTCACAAAAAATGAACCATAATTTTGTTAGAACCACATGGGATGCATCCATTAACTCTGGCTAAGCAACCATACTAAAGCATGAATTGAGTATAAACCATGTATTTGTGGCATTATGTAATATTGCTGCTAAATAAAACTCAGCTGAAAACTACGGATAATTGATGCAAATATATAGTCTTAGTCTTAGAGACATAGTAAAAACTATTTCCATTTGCATACCAAGTATAGTAACTAGTACATTGAATAGCACCTCAAAAGATCCAAGATTGTGGAATTAGTGTATTCAAATTGACCATTTGTATGCGGATGAAAAGATGAAGAAAATTTTAGCACGGTACCTATATCTTTGAACAGCCCTGTCCAAAACAAATAAATCATTTGAGGTCTTAATCACTCACGATTGACTTAGGTATACCATGGTACTTAAACATATGTTGCATAAATATTCATGGCATATAATCAACCTTGATTTTCTTTTCGCATGGTTGAAATTGTTAGCCTGTCTTTGTTAGTCATGTGAGTCTCTCATCTCCTGGTTGTGAGCTCCTGTCAGAGTTTGATAGAGACATAGGAGCCAGCAGCTTTAGGTGCATTTTTCTGTTGTCGGCTTCCTATGTGCATTTCTAGGTCAATTTTGGTCTTTCCTAGTCTTCTTTTACGTGCTAGACATTGTCCTTGCCATCCGGGTTTTTTCTGTGGCCACCTATTCTTTTTGGCATTTTTCAGAGTGCAACCATTACTAAATGCTGGTTGGTTAGCATTCATTGCACCTATTGCTGTAAGTCGGCTAGTTTTTGGCTTTTTGGCTATTTATAGCTTGCCTTCGCCACTTACTAGACACACACTCTCTCCAATCTTTATACTATCATATGCAAGTGGACACTTTGACACTCCATGCTTAGTGCTATTATCATCATCAACTTGATCTGGTGCCCTCAGTGACGTTGTGGGTTGCATGTAGGGATTGATTAGTCCATCCCCTTTGTATCGGCATTCTTCTTTAGCTAGTGCAGTATTCTTCCTTCATCTTCAGCTCTCTTCTCTCTCTCTCTCTATCTCTCTCTCGATGTGTTGTTCGTGTTTCTCTTCCGTTGTGCACTCTCACATGGTATCATCGCTTAAGTGAGGACATAGTTTGGAGATTTTTTGCAAATGAGCAGGTGGTCTCTCATTGAGAAGCAGCCCAGTCATCAAAATGTAGGTTTTTAGCTTGTGTTTGTTGCAAATGCAGCCTTTACAGGAGTTTTTTAGCCCAGGCGACCCCATTTGGTGCATTGCGACCTCATATGGAGGCCTGTCAGTAGCATATAGGTGTAGGTGATTGATTTTAGGTATCAGGCGGTCCTCTCTCAAGGCTTTGTTGAAAACTCAAATTTTTGGTGGTGACTTGAGTTCCCCAGTCTAGGCAATATCCTTTTGGTGGGAGGTGATAGGCTTTTGTGTGCAAGTGGCACATGTGCAGTCATTGTAGCTAACTGCTTCTTGTCTTTCGTGTTGTTTCTATTAAAACACAGATTTTTGGGTGATTGCAGGATTGAAGATGTCTTACTAGTTCACAAGCTTTGATGACTCAGAGGAGGAGCTCCTTTCCATACACTCTTTTGAGCAGAGAAGTGATTGCCACGATTATTCTTAGCAGGGGGAGGAGTCTCCCATTCACACCCGTCCCCCTTCTATTCATCTGTCACAGAAGGCTCCATCCGAAGTGAAGATACCATCCTTGATACCCTTAGTGTAGGTGCCTGTTTTGTCTTTCTTACACAAAGAAGGCAAACTGGATGGTTCAAACTATTCATTGTAGCCCTGTAATGTGGAGTGTATAGTTAACACCTTTGATCTTTGAGAGATGTTTCTGATTTTTTTTTGTGTCCTAAGGAGGATCCAACAGATGGGATATCTATGGACCATGTAGCCTTTGTGGGATCGGGCCAACTCTTGAGCCAGATCATTTCTCATTATGAGTTGTAGGATTCTATCCTTGTGCATGTTCTCATGTTGAAGACCACAAGGAAAGTGTGAAAGGAGGTTACACCTTTGCATCAATACAATATGATGTTTGCCCACAGGATTTTCCTTGAGAAGTTGTAGATGCTCAATATTGATGACTCCTACGAAGGAGTATATCACTAAGATGGAGGATAGGAGGGTGAGCTTGTCTCTCTTGGTCGGACGATATCCTTTGAAGACATGGCTATGATCCTTTTGACTTAGCTGCCATCTCCTTGGTTTGATGTCTTGTACTCTAGCCTTGTCACATCAAGAACTCTAGCTACACTCTTATGGGAGGAGCTTTCAATGCTTGTCTTGGAGCATGACAAGCAACTCAAAGAGGTTGGGGTTGGTGGTTCTAGCTCCACCAAGGCATTTATTGCAGGTGCAGGTGGAGGGAAGAAGAAGAAGGCTAAGGAAACGAAGCAAATGGACAAGAAGGGTGAGAAGGAGAAGAAGCCCAAATGCCCACATTGTGGGAAAAGTACTCATCCTGAGGAGAAGTTTTGGTAGAAGTACCCCCATTTGAAGCCGAAGGAGAAGGATTCGAAGGATTCAAAGGCCACCCAAGCTATGACAGAGTTTGTCTTTGTTTATATCTTTGTTGAGGAGGATACAACTCTTGCTTGTTTTGCATAGGAGAAGCCTTGGCTTGTGGATAGTGGGGTCTCTTCTCACATGACCTAGAGATAAGATTGGCTTAAAGACATGAGTGTCGGAGGGGACATAGTCACCATTGGTGACAACTCATCATTCCCGTTCATGGAGTGGGGACTATTACTTTATTGCTAGACAAGTAGCCTTCTTTCGCTAGAGTCCATGTACGGGATTTGGGGTTCAATCTGTTGTCTATTCAAGGTCTTACACGGCTAGGTATTTGCATTGTCTTTACACAGGATGCGGTGACCATGGAGGATGCTTCTATAGGTGTAGTTTTTTATATGCTCATAGCCTTAGCCACGAGGACTTTCTACAAGCTTGAGCTGCTTTGGCATGCGTTACGGTCATTTAAACATTGATGCTATTTGATGGGCTTCTCAACAAAAGATGGTGGAGGAACTTCCAGTATTTTTTCCTTCACACCTTATGCCCTAGTTGTTTGTGGGGCAAGTAGCATAGGAAGCCATATCCACGGTTGCCTAGGAGGGCTTCTACCCTGCTCGAGTTGGTCTATATGGAGCTTTGTTTTTTTGGAGTATAAGAGCGAAGTGTACTCTTGATTCTACGAGTGGAAGGTGTTTGTGGAGAAGCAAACTACTTCCAAAGTCCATGGTGTACGAGCAAATCATAATAGAGGGTTTATTCTAACCTCTTTTCTCAGTTTTGCAGGGATCACGGTATTCGAGTGGAGTATTCCCATTTGAATACACCATCAAAGAATGGTGTGGTGGATTGTGCATATTGGACCATGCTAGAGATGGTTGCTCGATGTTGGAGCATAGGGGTCTTTCTCATTCCGTTAGGGATGAGGTGGCGGTCATTGCGGTTTACATTTGCAATTGCTTCTTGACTTTTGCATTATAGGAGATGGGGCTGTCACAACTCTATAGAAACAGAATTTGTATCCTTTTTCATTAATTTGTCTATATAATGATTTATTAAATTTATTTCCTTTTGTACTAATTAGATATAAAGAAAAGTGCATTGGAGCTGGCCACTGATGAGTGGTCACAGGTTATGGTGGACCCACATGGTGGGTTAGAGAAAAGATAGTTCACACTTCCACCTATATGACCCGATTGGGCGCCTGTGACTAAAACTCACGCATATCAGGGTTAGACTCGCACACGGAAATGATTGATGCCTTGAAGTGTGGGCTAGATCCACCAGAACAGACAGTTACAATCAACAAGATGGCATGATCATGAAATGCTTGTATAATGTGCATGTGTGGGCTGAAAGCTTGAAATGCACATTTCTTTGCATAGGAAAGTCACATGAAGATTCGGATACCATTTTTGCGATGTACACGGAAAAAGCTTTCATATGATACCCATATTGGGGGGGTCCCTAAATTTTAGGAGATCCCTAAATTTTAGGAGCCTCGAATTAGCCTAAAAATGCTAGTGCTAAAAAATAGGGATGTCATTCTAAAAATAGTAAGTTCTGTACTCTGACTGTGCTTACTAAATTTGGTTGTTTCTATTCTTGACAGTATTCAACCCAAAAAGGAAGGCCATAGAGAAGAGACAAGTGTCAAGACACTTGTCACACAAGTTTCCAAGTGTCCCACCACTTGTCACATCTCATGACATGTGGCTGGACACTTGTCTTGTGCTACTCCACTTTCCCCTTTTGTACTAGCTCTCCCCTCTCCTATAAATAAGAGCTCGTTTTTCTTCATTCATCATCATTTTTCTTTGCTGTAAACTCATGTACAGCACCCACAGATAGCCAGAAACTGGCCCCATCCATCCCCATCATCATCCCCCACTTCTCCATGATCAAATTCCTCCATATTCCCTCTTCTATCACTGTTGTTTTACAAGACAGCAAGCCTGTAAATTCATTACAGCACCTCCTTCTTGAGCTCTTTCTTCCATTTTAGCTACAAGAAGCAAGCCCTATCCATGTACTGCTGATCAACGATGGAGAAAGGCTGATTTCCCCTTTTTCTTCTCTCATACTGTAAAGAAATCAGTTCTTATCATTGCATAATAGATAATGCATGTGTGTTTGTACATCTTTGCATGATCTTGTGAGAGTGAGAATTACCTTTTTCTCACTCTCAGGTTGATTGTAACTGAGCTCTTCCCTAAGGGACTTGGGTTGAGCAGAAATACATTCCTTCGGGGGGGGGTTGCCCATCTTCAACCCTCAATCTTGTCTCCATTACTTTTACATTTTCATGGCTATAATTTTGTGAGTAATTTTCATTTTTAGCTTTAAGTGTTCATTCTCTTTTATATTAAATCTCGAAAACAAGCAAATATCATAATTGTTAAGCATACTACGTTGTTCGGGGCGTTTACAAGATGACTCCATACAAGGCTTTTTTTGGTAGGAAGCCTTCTGTGTCTCACTTTCGCACCTTTGGGTGTGATGCATTTGTCCATGTGGACAAGAAGAAGAGGAAGACGAAGCTTGACTCAAAGTCTAGAAAGCTCATCTTCGAGGGCTACAGTGCTACCATGAGAGGCTATCGGCTCTACGACTTGATGACCCGAAAGATTGAGATAAGGAGGGATGTGAACTTGGATGAGGTTATGCCTTTGAGGATCCTATTGATGGTTCTCTTGCAAGTGATTCTTCGTGATTGACTCACCCTCCCCCACCCTCAATTCCTCTCTTCCCTTCTCGGTTGCCTCTTAGCCCCCTTCTTCGTCTTCATCTCCTCCCCTTTTTACTTCTCCACCCTCTACATTGGGTTTCCTACCACCTTTGATGGATGCGACTACTACTCCTTCATTGAGTACTTCCATCCCTTCAACCTCTACTTTGAAGTCTTCTAGGGATGCTCAACTATTAGAGGGGGAGCCTTCTTCAGATGAGGAAGAATTACTTTCCTTAGTGAGGGGGAGTCTCTCCACAGATAGGTGCACTGTAGGTACTGGAGGCTAATCAGTCTTGCTTGAAGTAGGATGAGCCTATTCGGATTCCTCTTTGGTACAGATGACTCATGCAAGATTTAAGTGTCTCTTTCTTTCTTACTTCTCCTACAGGTCCATGCAAATTAGCTTGCTTACAGGCCCAACGGGATAGTTCACTCTGTGTGAACTATGCTCTTAGGTCATAGATTCTCCATGACAGAGAGCGTACTATAGTTGAGGAGGCTCTTGCATGGGATATTTGGCATCGGGCTATGTGGGAGGAGCTCGATTCTGTTGAGCGCAATCAAACTTGGGTGTCAGTTCTGCATCGAGAGAAGTGGAAGGTGATAGGTGTGAAGTGGTCTATAAGACCAAGTAACTTGCCAAGGGTTTTACTCAAAGGGCAGGTTTGAACTATTTTAAAACTTTTGCATGTACGGCTTGGGTGTCTACTATTTGAGTTATCTTGGCTCTTCCAGCCTACCACGGTGTCGATAAACCACATCATCCTGTACAGTTTCCCTTCTTCATTCTCATTTTTGGTTTCAATTACCAGCCCCAAAAAAGGCTTTCTAGGGTGTTTCAAGAGAGTCGGAGTGTTGTACGAGAGACTTCAATGGGTGAGACTCTAGACAATTCATGCCTATATATACGGCACATTCCTCATTCTTCACTACTACCACACCCACTTTTATAGACAAATTTGTTGTGTATTTGGTCAAAGTTGGTGAGGACAACTAAGGACCCTGCTTGGAGATAAGTCTAGGCTAATTCAAGAGCAAGGTATATGGGAATCATTGGCATTGAGAGAGTGTTGGTTTGATAGTGGGCCCCTTGTGATTAGCTTTGAATAATGATAAAAAAGTATTGTAAGAGGCATTGTTACATCCTTGGACATTTGGACGGGTGCTAGTAGTATTGATTATAGTTGTCATAAAGTGCCCTTAGTGCAAGGCCCTATTGTATTGTGTAATCACTACTCTTGGACTCTTGGCATGTAGATTGATATATCCATACATTGGGATGATATAGGTTGGTGGTATGGAACTTTGGAGTGAGCTTGCTTGGCTCTATGGCTGGGAGATGAGTTTGATAACCACTCCCAAGCTTTGGAGTGGTTATGAAGTGCCTTGAGTGCAAGGCCTTATTGTACTGTGTGATTACCACTCTTGAACTCTTGGCCCGTAGGCTGATATGTTCGTACACTAGGATGATATAAGTTGGTAGTATGGGATGCCATCTCTTGGGATGTGGTCGTGACCTAGTTTGTTGCTAGCTCCCAAGCTTTGGAGTGAGCTTGCTTGGCTCTATGGCTGGGAGATGAATTTGATGTCCTCTCATATGTTCGCGGATATGGCTTGTGTCATCTCGTATGTGGGTTGGATCCTTTGGGGCCACTTGAGTGTTATCTACCATACAAGATCATTCTAGCTCTCCTATTTAGTGAGTCTAGCAACTAAGGACACCACTTGGAGACAAGTCTGGGTTGGTTCAAGAGCAAGACACATGGGAATCACTGGCATTGAGAGAGTGCTGCTTTGTAACAGTAGGTCACTTGTGATTAGCTTTGAATAATGATAAGGAAATATTATAGAGGGTACCAAACTTTGGGGCCTCTTGGGTGTTATCTACTATGCTAGACTATTCTAGCATCTGTTCAATGACTCTCTTGTTTATTTGCTGATTTATTTTGTGTATACAAGTTTATGTTCATTGCCTTTTAGATTATTTTCGAAGGCCAGTTTTAGGAAAACGAAAAGAGAGTGATTATAAGGCAGACAGGCATACCCACATGCTTTCACACACGATGCTGAACTACTTTACGCTTGTATGTAGTAGTTTCATTTTGCTTTTTGTTCTAAAGCTCTACTTGCTTCTCTGTGGGTGTCTTTGCAGGCAGATCTGGGAAAATACATTGTGGATGACAGACAATGGGAATTGTATAGACTGTTACTGGTGGAGACACCAGCTATGGTATTGTCAGCCGTTAAAAGTAGAGAGCACATCACTGATCAAGTCAAAAAAGTGCTATTACTATGATTAGATAGGCTTTTCACAGTTAACCAAAAGAACAGGGATATTCAGTTGGGATCTAAAGACCTCTAAAAGCTCATGTAAGAAAGTTCCATGCCTTGACCAAGCAGCCATTGTCTTAAAATGGCGTATACAGGAACTAAATGACCATTTTACTAGCAACTGGATTAGATGACTTGCAAATTTTGGGCTGGAGAACATGGGCTACATATGGCCCTGGTGATTTCAGTCTGTTCCTGTCATGCATTGTGGGCACTAATAGTTGACTGGTTCCACTTGGTTTCCATATTTCAATCCCAACTACATCACTACTTTCGGGGCTACTTGGCAGTTGGAATCACAGTTTTTGATGCTACAATGCATTGCAGGCATTAGGGTTAGTTGGGTCCCATTGGCTCCCGTACCTTTGTGATTTATTCTTTTAAAGTGCAGGAGCAAGCATTTCAATCCCTCCCTATTAATGTTGTAACATATGGAATTTATATGTGGACAAAGAATGTCCGTTCCACCTTTGTGCAGAATTGACATCACTTCCATAAATGTTGTAACAATTGCAACTTCTAAGAGAGCAAGACCTGTAACAAGTTGGTAGCATTTGTGAACAAGTGAAGGTTTTCTACATTTCAACTGTAAAGGTTACAGATTTGTCTCTAAGATTTGTGCAATGTGTTCGTCACTAGATTTTAGAACATTTCTTTTCAGCTTTGACCTTCTAAGCCCCAAATCCTGTAGCTTGAGCAAGCATTTCCATCCTCCCTATTGTGTTGTAACATATGGAATTTATGTGTGGACAAATAATGCTCGTTCCACTTATGTGCAGAAGTGACATCTCTTCCATCGATGTTGTAACAGTTGCAACTTCTAAGAGAGCCAAACTTGTAAGTTGGTACCATTTGTGAACAGCCGAATGTTTTCTACATTTCAATTTTAAAGGTTACAGATTTGTGTCTATGATTTGTGCAATGTGTTCGTCGATCATAGGAATCCACTACATTTCAGAATATTTCTTTTTAGATTTTGGCCTTCTAAGCCCCAAATCCTGTAGCTTCAGGGTGAATAAAAGAGCCACTTCAAGTTTCAAAAGGTGTGCGCTAGTTTGTCAGCATTGGCCTTAAGCCATGCTATTGTAGTTGTTGAAGTGCACTATTGGTTAGAGCAATTAAATTATTCCCAAGTTGAGGTGCACTCCAAAGTGGATTGTAAGGACTGTGATGCATGCTGTGGACATTAATATGAGTGTTTCTCTCTCTCTCTCTCTCTCTCTCACACACACACACACACACACTCTCTCTCTCTCTCTCTCTCTCTCTCTCTCTCTCTCTCTCTGTGCCATCTGTGTTCCTTCAGGGCAATGCTTGAGGTGCACTGTTGTGCACCTTGTGTTCCGAGATGGAACCAAAAGGAAGGTACATTGAGGTGCAAACAATGAACTCGTAAGTACCAAGTTCACAAGTCATTTCAGATCAAGGAAACCAAAATAAGTTGCTTTGGTGTAAGGGTAAACTTTTGTTGTCATCATACTTTTTGTTGATTTAATTGTGAGTGAGAGCATCTTGTCAGTTGCCTGGAGACTATACATAACCTATACCTATGCTACTAATGCACGAGCTAGATCTTGGCTGATGAATATGTTGTAATTTGTGCATACCAAGGGTTAAACTCTAGTGAGCTATGTTGCGTATAGTGGAGATCCAGGTTGTAGAGGATCCTGGAAGCAATTGGGACTTGCCTAATTGTATGAGGAGGCTGTCATGTTCTGAACTCATTTGAGAGGTCATTACACTGGACCCATAGAGTGTTCCAAGAGCCCAGATGGGGGTTACTTTCAAGAGTGTGGTTACAGTAGGTGCATCAGTTTCAGCAGCTTTTGAAGGGTTTCAGTCACAGAACAAGCTATATGGCAGTTTATTGGGTCCTTTTTGGTGTCAGAACTCCCTGTATTTGTCTTATGGTTGAAGGAAGCGATTTCATGGTGTCACATGGTGTCACATGGTGTTCGATGGATTGCTGCACAGTGTTTTAGATATTGGCTGCTGGTCTTGGGATGCATTTATGAATATTTTGAAAGTTCTGAGCTGTTATGTTGTTTTGTAAGAACAGTATATGTAGGTTGCTTCAGCATTAGAGATGATTGTTACTGGTCCTAGGGCTGTTGGAGACATGCCTGTTACATGATAAATTTTTGTGGAACCATTGCATCAAAAAGATGGGTGTGCTCATGGGCACTCCTAAGTTGATTCTTAGCCAAATACATCAAATCGTAACTGTTGTACCTGATTAGTGAATGCAGCAGATGGACTGCATACGGTTTTTTCTGTTGCACTTGGGAATTATTTTCAGACCTGAAGTGCCTTAGACATTAATATCAGTTGCGTGCTAGTCTGAATAGTAGGGAAAATCCATCTCTTTTGCGTTTTAGATTATGTATCTTCTTATCTGGATTGCTCAAAAGTGGCTGTTCTAGTTTGACCGACAGTATACTGGTTTTAAGCTGTCTAATAATGTCATTTTTTTCAGCACTCTGTATTTATGGTGCCAGTAGGGCTGACATTGGTGAGAAAGATGTACGAGTGTCCATGGGTTCAAGTGGGCTGTAAACTCGGTCAGTTGATGCACATGGCTGATAGTTGAATTGCTGGTTGTATTTCTTATTTTGGGCTTGTCTGAGTTGATGTTGGCTGTCTACAGTCACCCCTACACATTGGGAATGATAATTCAGATGAGTTGCTAGACTTTAAACTTATTCAGGATAACAGAGCTTGTCTCCAATTAATGAGTTTGCTGAAGAGTTAGACCTATCTAGGAAAATAGAACTTGTCACCAATTGATGGGTTGTTGCTGAAGTGTTCCAGCTTAGTCACACCACTTGAAAGCCAGAGCTTGTTTAGGAGTAAGGAATTGGGAGTCAATTTTACCTCAGAAAATGTTCCAGCTTAGTTACCCCACTTGAAAGCCAGAGCTTGTTTAGGAGTAAGGAATTGGGAGTCAATTTTACCTCAGAAAATGCCTGGTTCTGATCTGGTTGGGACAATCTTTTGCTGACCTGGTATACCCAAGTTGAGATGGAGAATGAAACTGGAGATTGTGTGCGGTTCTGTAGCACAATATTATTTCTAGGCTAGATGAAACAGTTGAGAGCTCTGGGTATGCATATCTGTTTGAAATACTTAAAGGTGAGTTGAATGCCTAATGTTTGAGCTGTAATTGCTGTAAGAAACAGTGCAGCAGCCTACTGTGGGGTTACTTTGACTATTTTTGGTTCATGAGTTGTCGTAAGGATTGTGGTAGAAATTGTTCTCGTAGGAGCAGCGACACACTTTAGTAGCAGGTTGCAACTACTATCATAGGACATTGGATTTCGTTTTCATAACTATACAGCTCAGGATTTGTAATTTGAATTGTCTGCCTAAATATAGGGCAATGACTGAAGATTGTCATATATGCTGTTACTGTCTTTGTGGGCTAAGTTGAAGGGTTTATATTCTGAAATTCAGATATTCAGAGGTCTAAATTATAGCATTTACAATCAGCTTGGACAAGCATATTGCCTGGCTTGCTAGTTGAACTCTAAAGGTTTGTCCGTGAAGTTGCTGATGTTCATTTGACATATACAACTGCTATAGATCTTGGAACTTGAAATTGGAGCTCATTCATATCAGCTAAGAACTGTTCCATTGCCATAAGGATGTCCACTATTCTCTGATTCTTGGATACTGGTCAATCTCTTGATTTGTTTATTAAGGATTTCTTTAGTCTGTTACCTTATTTTTGAACTGTGATAGGGCTGAGCTCCTCATCTGCTTGCAATGCAGTGTAGGTGGCCAACGTGCAAGTCAAGACTTGCCTTAAAATTGAAAAACACAATTTTGTGGTGGTAAGATCATTAGGAACTTCTACCGTTTGATTTGGTGTTTAATCTTGGTGTATATATGGTACCTTTAATGCTGACACTGGCAAGCAACATTTAGTGTGAACATGGTCAACTGGGCTGTAAACCAGGGACTAAAAATTACAGTTTGTTTCGTTGGTCTAACTGATGGGAATCCTAGTAAGTCAGAGAAACGTCCTTAAGAGGAGAAGGCTTCCTCTCTTTGCAGTGTAGGTCTATAGGGGATGCCACCTAAGAGTACCCATCCTAAAAGAAAGAACACAAGATGTCTGTATTGAATATTCATAACAAAGGAGTTCCTGTGCAGGCTACTACATGGATGTAGCTTGTGACACACAACAGTAGTTACTTGTTACATATCGAGCAAGTGCCCCTTCTCGAAAGGGATGGCTTCTAGAATGTGATTCAAAACCTGCCCTATCATAATAGTCCTCTTGCACCTCCGACTCCTTCCCAACAATGCTAGAAAGGAACTTATTAAAGACCAAAGCAATATTTCTCTGACCTCTAAGAAGAACACCCTCTTTGTCAGTCACTTCGACAATCAACTCATGTGCCCTTATTTTTCTAGCTGCCTCGCAGAAAGTAATGGAGGGACAATAACTAACCTTAAGCCATTGAACTCTTGCACTGTGTATTTTAGATTGCCCTTGCACCTCCAAGAGACTCTCAGCTTCTGGCAAGAGATGAAAAGCAGCCTGAACATGAAAGCAAGAACATTATGGGTGATAATAGCATCAGGAAACTTGATTGCAATAGGGAATATCATCTCCCTCCTTGCTTGCTCTTGACCATATTCTTATACATAACTTGCACAGTGGCTGCAATTTTCCTATCGCAATTGACGGCAGGGTCTCTAAAAGCAGAATTGGCAAACATTCAAGCCTAACAAAAACAAGGGAATGATCAGAAACGGAAAACTTAGATAAAACTTAGCTTCCATCCCAGGAACAATCCGCCAACCACCATTGCAAGCTTCAAATCGATCTAGATGAGTGGCTCGCCATGAAGCCACTGCATGTTTTCTCTGTGAAGTAAATCGTTGAAGCTAATCATGTTTGTTCATATCCCACATGCGAGCGATTACACTCAGGGAGTACCATATTCTAGTCACCAAAGAAAGCCCATTTTGTAGAGATCAATTAGCATCAACAAGCCTTAACCACAAATTTGCTCTGTGTTTACCAACATCAAGAGCACAGACACTAAGAACCATACAACTCATATTCATCCATGCTAAGAGTCACACCCTTTACAACTCATGAGGGCTAACTTGGGCCTTAACTAAGATCTGCAGGATAAGAAAGTAATCCTACTACCCTTTACCAGAGCATCAACAAAACATTCATAACCATGGAGAGTCAAAATATTAAGTATGATATGCCAGAAGTAGCTCAATCCCCTTACAGCCAGCTTCTTTAAGAGAGGGTTTCACCCCATCAGCCTTCTCTTTATTCTAAAAGCCATTTCCTTTCTTCTACTTGATAACTCATTCATCAGCTAGAGGAATGTGAGAGGCCAAAACTTTTATTCTATTTGTAAGAGGCTGAAACATCCTTCTTCTTATTTGTGTCCTTGGGCTATAATGGTTTGAAAGATCAAGACTCTACACCTTTCTCCAAATTGTGCATAGCCTTGTCAAAAGCATTTGAAATGGTATTAATTCTTAGACAAACTCCAAGAGATGATCTCCTCCCCCCTTTAGTAGAGCTTCACTAGAAGCTCCTTTTGCTTCTTTCTTTTTAACCTTATACGCGTAAAGCCCATATTAAACTATTCCAAATTAACTAGAAAAGCACATTTGTAGACTTAGATCTAAAATTTCAAATCTATATTAAATCTCTAATAATTATGTAGATTTGAAACCTTAGAGAACAATTAGAGTATTTGAATTCAAGCCTTAGCTAGGCAAGTATTCAAGGTTGTAGAACATTATTTCTATTGTGTTCTTATCAAGACTTTTAGAATCCGCAAAAGAGGAATTGATGGAAACTGCTTGTGGATGACCGTTTTTGTTTGAGAATCATAGAATTAGTCATGGACTCTGCTTGTGGATGACCATTTTTGTTTGAGAATCATAGAATTAGTCCTGGACTCTCTGCTTGTGATAGCCAAAGGAGGAGAAAAGTTCAAGTCAAGTGACCATTGGAAGCACTAAGCCGACATGAATGTAAAAACTTCTTACCAAGAGGAGGTCTAGAGCACTTCTCGAAGGGGATTGCTTTATTTGAAAGACATGGAGCGGGCCTCTCTCTCCCCCATTCTAGTGGAAAATCACTCTTCATCAATCTTTTGGATTTTGATTCTACATTACTTGTTTGGACTATGGAAGGTGGTGGATGGATTCAGCTCATGTTGCCAAGTAGTAGGTTTTTGATTCTACATGCTTTGCTTGGACTATAGAAGGTGGTGGATGAATTTTGCTCATGTTGCCAAGAAGCATGATTTGAGCCTCCTATGACAATGGAATTGTTGGTGTAGTTGTACGATAAGTTTAGGTATTCAATTGCTAATTCTATCTTCAATAAGGTTTTGCCTACTTGCCTCGTTCCAGCTCTGTTGGTGTAGATTTCTTTTGGATGCTCTTAGACTCTATACTATGTATGTAGTGTGGAAGTATGATCTTAACAGTTTGTTTGATTTGGATTATATTTGACAAGTCTACTCTTTACATGCTTGTGTAATTCTAGTAGCTAAAGATATGGGGGATTGCCTCATATGCTAGCATTTTTCTAGAGTCCGATGATATTGAAGAGACCCAAATGAAAATTTTCAATGCTATTATTGTATTAATATTTTTCTTTAATAGTACTGATATGAAACATGAGTTTATTGTCAAAAGTGCACTGATCATGTCAAGATTGTATATAAGGGTATGGATGTGGAAGCTAGTTAAAAATGCTCTACTCAAATCTAAGCAGAGTAATGTCCATGTGTAAGCAATGTGACTTGTGATATATTAGTTTTTGAATTGATTATAATGTAATAAAGGTGTGGAAATGAGCCTTGTTTAATAGATTATAAAAGGAACCTCCTTTTATATATCTCACAAGGTGGTAGTATGTACTATTTAGATAACTAAAGAATTTAGATGAGCATGTGGAAAGTAAGAGAGCTCAATCCTTTTGATTGAACACAAAGGACAAGTAACTTTCCAATTGAAAATTGATTAGGAAGGGTTGATTGATTGAGACCTCCCTCAATCAAATAGAAACCAAACTAAGACTATTTCGACATTAGATTGTTGCTAAGGTGACCCTCTTGACGTTTCCTCTATGAAGTAGAAGTGGAACTCCCATGTCCAACTAAGGATGCTGCTTTTGAAATGGGGACTTGACGGTGCTATTTGTGGAGCTATGAGTTCTTCTTGATTACTCAATGATCCCTCAAGGATCAAGGAGGTGCTACCTCACAATATTAGAGCTTCCACTCGAGAGCATGAAGGGGGGCATGTCATGATTGTGGGAGAGAGATATATAGAGAGAGGAAGGATAGTTCTTGGGATTGAAGGGGCATGGAGAAAAGGGTTCTTTTTTTTGCCCCATTAGGAAAAACACTTTTCTTTTAAAAAAATACAAGAAAGATAATCTACCACACAAACCAAAAAATTGACATGAAAGCAGTACTGTTGGAGTGGAAGCATAATAAGATAATGAAGGGGATGTCATGGAGCCAATCCCACAAAACTAATGCTTTTGAAAAATTCTTCTAAAGCCTTATCCATATGTGTTTTTGATATGTGTGAGGGTTTAGTTAGTTTCCTTTGAAAAGGTTTTCCAAAGCATTATTAACATGTGTTTTCATGGCATTTGAGGCTTTACTTAGGCTCATTTGAGTGTATAACCTCATATAGTATCTTTATATGCATTCTCTTTGATGATTTTATTTGTCTTTTGAAAAAAAAAAAGAAGGGTTGTCTCTATAGGTAGAACGTGTTGCATAAGTGTGGTTAGGACACGTGCTTGGTTGCGTAGAAGGACATAGGGCACTAGATATCAAGCATAGACTGAATGTGTTGCATAAATGTGGCTAGGACATGTGCATAAGGCATTGGATATCAATTTAGAGCTATTCACAGCTTTAGCCCAATAAGCATTTGTAAAGTTAGCATAATTTAACATAGACAAACTATGCTCAACAATGACTTTATTTTGTCTCTTTGTAATCCCATTGGTGAGGGATATACCTGCATGTGTATTGCCTTCTTATGCCATTTTGTTAATAGAACTCTTCAAATTCATTTGAGATGAACTCTCCCCCCCCTCGCCCCCCCTTTCTGCACCATTGCTTTAATGTCTTGAAACTAGAGAATGCCTTCATGACTTTGCTTGATGGGATAAATCTATACTTTCCTTGTCACGCCATAAACAAAAACAATGAAGTATGTGCAACCTCATAAAGATGTTGTTTGGGTTGGACTCCATATGCTTGTGTGAATGATTTCAAGTCTTTACTTTTCTTTTATAGGTCCTTTGTTACTTTCCAAAATAATGTGAGGAACATGTTTGTTTTCTTCATTGTACCAAGGGATGACACCCTTCAACTAGCTTCTCTCTTTGCAAATGCATGATACTTCTATTGTTTACGTGTCCCAATCTTCTGTGCCATAATTTCATTGAGGTAAAGGGGGTTGTGATCGAGTATCTTGCTTGATATTGTGTGAATGTCTTCATTTTGAGCAATCTTCCAATGTAATGTACCCATTGTGCCACAATTATTTGTCTAAAGGTCACTATGTTTCAAGATTCTAAATCCTAGTTCATAAGTTGCCAAACATTATTTTGATTACAGAGGTTTGGTAAACTACTAAGTCTATGTGATTTTTAATAATGCTAAATTATGAGCATAAGAAAACTAGCTAGATTTTATTAGGAATGCAAAACTCAAGAATAATAGAAGAAGATATTAGACAATGAAACCATGCAAATTGCATAACATAGCAAAGGGGTCAAAAAATTGATCAAACTAGAATTTCATGGCACAACAATTGGACATTTGGAACTCACTAATAAAGAACCAAAAATTAAATGTGAAGAAGACTCAAAGCACTAAGAAGAGTTAAGTTGAAAATAGAAGACATGGGATAATTGATAGAACCACGATCTTTGGAGTAATTAGCTTAAAAAGATAAAGACTCACTCAAGATAAGGCCATCCAAAATAGAGCTGTGCTTTTTGGAGTGCTTAACTCAGAAAGGTAGATGGTTACTCAATATAAGAAGACCATCCAAAAATGGAAAGAAGCAACTTTCCTAGGCAAGATCACGGTGGGAGGATTGGACGCTTCAAAATGCATCTTTCTCTTCCTAACCATCATCCGTAGAATCGTGGTAAATCATCATTCTCCTCTTAAAGGAAAAACAACCCTCCTCAACCTTCTCAACTAATCATCTAAGCTCTCCCTCTCATGTATAACCTTATAAGCTTATAAATGATAAGCTATCCTTTTTTCTAAATCACTTATCAAAACCCCCCTCTTATTGCTAAGCCCTCCCTTCACATGCTAAAGGTTTAAACAATTGCTTGAAAGGGGAAGTGCTACCAAATTTTGTGCAAAAAATTTGTGTGTACTTAGAGAGTGGTAGCCAACTTGTGGCCCAAACAAGAAGATTGATGAGGTGGTTAGGAACACTTCCAAAGGAAAAGCCATGAACAAAGAGGAGAAAGACCCAAAAATTATGGCACTTGAAAGACATTGCGATCTTGTGATAGTGGTAGCTATGGTAGCATAATGTGGTGAAGATGGTACATGTGAAGGAAACTAGGTTCTTAGTTAAAAATATTATCATAAGTGCTAATGGAGTTCTACGAGATTACAAATTAATAACACTAAGATATTAATGTTAACACATGCTTTCAAATAAGTAGAGGTGTTAGCTTAAATTATATAATTGTTACTACAAAGAATAGTTTTAAAAGGCCTAAAAATGTGGGGATCACTAGATTAATTCATAAGAAATTAAGTACAAAAAGAGTGTGTTTAAAGACATAGAAATTGGGTTAGGAAAACTTGAAGTTAATATGAAGTCTTGAATAATTTAATGAAATTGAGACCTTTAAAACAAATAGATTATATGATTGAATCCCTGGCAAATGGCATATTTGAATAATTTAGAGAAGTTATTGACAGAGACTACTTTTGAAATTCTTCTTTTTGTTTTAAAATGATGGAATTGACCCTAGAATACTTTCGAAATCCTTGTTTTTGTTTTGAACTGATGGAATTGACCCTTGAATCCATGCTTATGATAGTTGGATGAGAATATAGATACCAATTAAGAATGTTGCAATCCCCAAGTCAACAAGTTGTGAACATCTTAAGGGATGTAATTTACTTGTCTTATGGAATTGACCCTAGAGTACATTTGAAATTCTTGTTTTTGTTTCAAAATGATGGAATTGACCCTTGAATCCATGCTTATGATAGTTTGATGAGAATAAAGATACTAATTAAGAGTGTTGCAATCCCCAAGCCAACAAGTCGTGAGCATCTTTAGGGATGTGAATTACTCATCTTATGGGATGAGATACTACACCATGTTAGTGTATAGAAATAAAATACTACTTGAGCATCTTATCTTATGGGATGGGATACTCCACCTTGTGAGTGTGTAGAAATAAAAGACTACTTGAGCATCTTGTAGGGCAAAGGACCAAGTGGTAGTACCCTTGCAGTGTTCGATAGCTCTTAGGGTGCAAGGGATCTTAGGGGGATGTTTGAGAAAAATAAATCTCCTATTTTATAATTGAGGAGAATGTGTGAAGTGCCCACTTGAGACATCCCTTTGGTAGCACAATTTCATAGTCCATCGAGATGGTTGTTTTAGGTAATGCTACTCAATACTCTTTTGAATAGCACAAAGTTTGCTACCTATACTCTCTCGAGTCCACTTCGCACAATGCAATGTCTTGGCTATTCTCACAAGAATCAACTTGAGTTTTGGTTTCTAGGTAAGCTAAGGCCTCCTATTTAGTTAACTAGTATCGGTCTTCGAGCAATTGCTTGTGCTAGATTGCTTGAATTGAAGCCAACTCGTATCACACTTAGTTCAAGGAGAGTGAGAAACAAGGGGGAGTGTGAATACATAGACCCCTATACCCATAAGGCAAAGTCTCACATTGTTTCCCTAAAACAATAAGGAGTCAAAGGTCCTAGTTGATTCAAGGGTCGATTTTTCCTATATTCTAATGCAATAAATTTGTGAGAAGCTCTCGACTTACCAAGACCACCCTACCTTAGGGGGGATACATCAAGGATCATGCCCTCCTGCTTCCCTCGGTTGGGTAGTTTAGTTAGCAACTTACCTAATACATTTAAGTTGTACACATAAAATGAGCTTCCTTAATTAATCCTTTTAATCACAATGTTTGTTTATGCAATTTAAAATCACAATACACAAATAATGGTAACAAATCTTTTGAAATATGGCCTCTTTATTTAATAGAAATTTCTTATGCAAGTGTTCACCTTCCATCCATATATGGAAGAATGGCATGAAGGCCTTTATTTCTCCAAGATTTTCACCCTTAACTAGTATCAGGGTCTTAGGAAATCCATCCTGAGTCATGTAGGAGTTTGGGTGGTTCCTAGGAGCCTAAGAGTTTATTAGCCAGAGCCCCCTCCTTGGCACCCTCAACTCCTCTTGCCCAAGGACTTCCTATGGAGTGACCTCTTGCCACCACTCGGGGTCAGTCCAAAAAATCTCCAAGGTGGCAATCAATTTCCCCCTTGGAAAGGGATTCACAACTAGCCTTAGGAGAGGTTTAGCATGCTTTCCTTTTTATCTTGTTGCTGTAGACAATATAGTAGGATTTTTTGATTATTCAATCAATTTCTTAAGTGCATCAAGTCAAAATTGTATGCATTGCTATAAGCACAAGCAAATTTTCTAACAAATAAAGAGGCAATTGAGCGAGATCTTGACTTGGAGGCAATTCCTTTTGACTCGGATCTCTTCTAACTCTTGGGTTTTTCCTATTTTTCCTTCATATTTTTTTTTCTAGATTTTTCCTTTTTAAACTTTGATTAACCTTCCTCCCTTAGTCATTTCCTTAGTTATTATTGGTCCTTCTTTGTGATCTTTCGTTTGTAATCCTTGTCAAGTATTGATCGTGATCTCATCGACAAGAATCTAGAGATTATCCAAAATTATAGAATTTATGGAAATTTATCAGATTTTTAAAATTTATAGTGGGGTTCTTCTTCTTTAAAAAGTACTTCCAATGAGCTCCCAATCGATAATCTTGATAATCTATTTCAATTATCTTAATTCACTTAAATACAAAGATGAAGCTATTTTTCTTATGTTTATAAGTACTAAGGGAATATTTCTTGATATTTAAGAATCTTGTAAGTGCAAAGAGAAATATCCTTGATACAATTTTCACCATCCCTTACGTTCACATAATTTGTAAAAACTAAAAGAATTATTCTCAATGCAACTTCACTTATCCTAATGCTTACATAATTTATAAATGTAAAAAAAATATTAACACAACTTTCACCTTTTCAATATTTACATAATTTATAAATACAAAAAGAAATTATTCTTAATGTAACTTCCATCTTTCCAACCTTTATATAATTTATAAATGAAAAAATATTATTTACACAATTTATAAATGTAAAAAGAACTTATTCTTAATGCAATTTTCATCTTTTTCTAAATATCTACACAATTTGTAAGTACTAATGAATTTATTGTTGATGCAATTGTTTGCTTATAAGAAATTAAGATAATTTACTCAATGTGATGTTATGCAATTTATTCTAACTTTGAATTATGAATTTTTTAATTTAATAGTCTTCACTTATTCTATCATTACGTTCCTAGCCATGTGTTGAACAACATTAATTTGCAAAGGAACCTAATCTTGTGTTGCATGTAATGCCGTATTGACCATGTTTGCATCCGCATTGGTAGCTCCAACGTTTCCTTGCTCCAGAATATCTCCTCTTTGGGGCCATTGTGAGAAGATGTCACTTTCCTATACCCACTGGTGAACCGTCTTATGTGCGGCATCACGAGGGTGTAGTCATGGGATGTGCCTATGTTGTACCATTTCTTTGATTGAATAATAGAAGAGTATACTTTGCTCTCACATATCATGTTATCTTTATGTGCCATTTTGAGTGAGTAATGAGTGCAGGTGCATCACACTTGGTATCAAAGAAACTCTTGTGCTTGGAGTGAAGGAGTGCTCACGGAAGCAGGAGAAAAGGATCCAATGCCCCAAAGAGAATAAGCCAAAATGACCCATGTTGTGTCACCCCATATTGCGACGCCCCACGGTGCATCGATCCTCATTGCGTCGTGCCACGTCGCGTCGACCCCCGTTGTGACCCCTATCGCAATGACCCATGTCACACCCCAACACGTGATGACCCCGACACCACCAACCATATGAAGATGTCACGCGGCTTCCCCGCGGCACAACCACCGCCCCAAAGGCGAAACAAGGCTTCCTCGCTTCGACAACCCCACTGACCCCATGGAGGATGACAGAGAGAATGTACCCATCCCAACAATGGAAGAGAGGAAGAAGAGTAGAGGGAAAGAATGGAGAGTAGCCTGAGAGGAGAAGGTAGCCGGATTATTGGAGAGACAGTTGGAGGGCATGTCAGGCATGCTAGAGTCAATTTTGAGGAACATGTAGATGAAGGAAGAGGAAGAAGAAAGGATAAGAAAATTAGAAATGGAGCAGGGCTATAGAGAATGGGTGTTACAACAATAAGAAGAGGAGAAAATACATAAAATGCAAGAGGAAATGGATATATTAGGTAGAGAGGAGACTTGTAGGAGGGTGCAAGATACAAGAAAAGACAAGGAGAAGGTAGTAGAAACAGGAAGTAAGAAGAAGGCCAAGAAGCACAACCATAGAGAAGAGGAAGATAACGACAGCTCAGAAGACAACTATGGCAAATTCAAGATGCCCCAACCCGCCAAGTACAAAGGAGAGAGAGATGGGCTGGTCCTAAAGAAGTGGATTGCAGAGGTGGACAGATACTTGAAGTATGCTTGAATCATTGAAGATAGAAAGGAGGAGGTGGTAGCCATCTATTTGGAGGAGGACATTGCTAGTTGGTACCTGTTGGAACAAGAGCAAGGTCACACCATCTTTTCATGGGAAGAACTCCAGAAGGAACTTAAATATTACTTCATTCCAAAGATGGAGAAATTCAAAGTTAGAGATGAATGGAGAAACCTTAAGCAAACACAAGGGAAGATCAAGCAGTACGTCAGGAAATATAAGTAGATCATGCTGCAACTACCAAACATGGACACTGACACCAAATTACATGGATTTTTATTTGGGATGCAAGAATGGGCCAGAAGAGACGTAGAGAGACAGGAGCCAACCAACTTAGCAAAGGCCATGAGAATGGCCAAAAGGCTAGTGGACTTGGAAGGCATGAGAACATCCTAGGGGAACCAGAATAGATTCAACACCAACCTCAACAACAATTCCTAAACCCCGAGACCCAATGCCCCTAGAGGCCCGTTCATGGACACGCGGAACCAAACTTCTAGCATAACACTAGTCGCGTCGCAGTCCGCATTAGTGCCAAGAGGAGCACCATGCAGATGGGGGAACAACCACTATAGGCCAACTCCTAGAGGATTATATGGCCCCATAGGATCAAACACATCATGGTAGAGACCTCAAGGCCCACCATAGGGATCAGATGTTTCAGATGCGGGAGACGACATTATCAAAATAGATGCCTCATGGAAGATACAACCTCATCAAGTGGGTCGAGGGTGAACGCCACTAGTACGTATGGAGGACAGGAACCGCAACCACTGTGCATCCAAGAAATCCCAAGTGGAAGTGATGAAAGCATGGGTCACCCAAGATTGGGAACAATCAATGCATGACCCCAATAAATGGTGGGCAGAGTAGTAGTAGTCCATCACCTATACATCAAAGGTAGAGTGAGTGAAGGGAATCAAGATATCATGGTGGACACATGGGCCACTCACAACTTATCACCCAAGAATGTGCAACCAAACATGGATTGAAATTTTCTAAGGCCCCGAAAGGAGTAACAATAATATTCACACAAGGAGAGGCCAAAGAAGTGAAACAAGTCTTTGCAATACAAGTACAAGCTGGAAAATGGAAAGCAAAACTAAACTTCTTAGTAATCCCCATGGATGATTTTGAAGTTATCCTAGGCTTAGAATTCTATGAAAAATATGTCATTGCAATGTTTGGAAAAGGAGTTAATGAGATGATGCTAGATATGCAAGGAGAAGGCGTCAGAGTACCGTGCGAAAGAATGTAGTTGCTAGGAAGGACACCAATCAAAGTGCAAATGAAGGAGAACAAGCCAGGAGTCTCATGCCGAATAATGAAGTCAAGTCCGAATCAACCAAGAGCACCAACCCAAGCAACATTGGGTCAAGGGAACCCTATTAGGCCACGCATCATGACGTGTAGTGCCAAGTAAGTGGAGAAACTAGTCAAGCAAGGAGACATGGTTTACCTATGTATGGTTCGACCCATTGAGCAAGAGGGTACCAAGGAGCCCAAACATTAGACCAGTAGCACAGAAGTGGCAGAGATACTTGAAGAGTTCAAAGATTTAATGCCAGCATAGCTACCCAAGGGTCTACCACCCAGAAGGATATGGATTGAAGGGAGCTTTCTTGCTCAACCCCCGAGACCTATAGATCACTTATTAATCAAGCGTTTCAAGCTGAGCGGCCATGGCTACCTCTCACATAGCGGATGCGCTCTCCCTACCTATGGGTTGTAGTGAGCTTACCTTGATGATTGATCAAGTACCCTCCTCTTTCTTGCACTGCGGTCTCCAGGATCCTTGAGGCAAGCTCAAGCAACCTCAATCCCTCTCTATCAAGCTCCATCCTCCATAGCCGCACAAAACAAGAGAAGAGAAGAGGAGAGAAGAAGATGAATAGAGGAGATGGGGAGCTTCTTCTTCTCGATCCCTCACTCTCACACACTCACTTCCTCACTCCCTCACTCAAGCGCACACTAGAAGGCAAGAAGAAGAATAAGCTTTTTGCCACACACCAAGAATGAGAGTTTCCATTGACTTTTTGGCTTATAAACATGTCCTCTTTCCCTTGGGTGGTCATCCCCTTCTTACATGGTCGGTAGGCCCTTTTTCCCTTTTCCCTAACTTCCTAGCTTAGGACCTTTTAAAGTGCCAGGGTCCCTCCTGTGCAAATTGTAAAGGTAGGAGGGACCCTAGCACTCTTTTACAATGGTTTTAGGGGTGCCTTGTATTTTAAAATGCGCTTTTGCCTTAGACTTGATTTTCGAGGTCGCCCTTACACTTTTAGTCAATCTCCTTTCTGTCTCTATCCTTGTGTCTGATTTCCTCATGGGCCACCTCTTCTAGGTCCTGACTTGCACTTCTCCACCTTTTTTCACTTTCTTCTTGTGTTGAGGTTAACATTACCCCCCTCCTAGTTTAGTGCCAGTCCCATGGCACTGATGTGTAGTAGTTGGAGGTGGGATGGGTGTAGCTAGATGAATTTTTTGAGTTTGTATACAAGTCCTTGCGAGGGATGGTGTTGGATGGGAACCGGCCTTTGAAATTAAAGATGTAGTTGGGGCAGGTTCTTTTTTTGCTATTGGTGTTGAGGGGATTCATCCTTTGAAATTGAAGATAAAGTTGGATGGATCCCTACGTGGAGAGAGGTGGATGGACAGATCCATCCTTGAAATTTAAGATGGTGTTGGATGGATTCCTGCTTAGACGATGCCGGGTGGATGGATCCATCTTTGAAATTTAAGATGTTGTTAGATGGATTCGTCTTTTGGCCCTCCATGGTGGCTGCCTTCTCCTGCGTTGTTCCAAATGAGCTTCTTCATTCACTTTTTGATTGGGGCTGCCTTGGTCTGCCTTTGCCTTGGTTTGGCTGCGTGGGAACATTGTTGCATAAGATGACCCCTTTCTTAGGCAGGTGCTATTTCTGAGACATTGCGGTTTTAAGTTGATGAAGGTTCAATGAGAAAGGGCAGACATGTGAGTCGATGATGATGAGGTTGTAGAGGAATTGGGCTTGGAAAGAAACAGATCACCCGATTAAGGTGGTGGGGATCAAAGGTGTATTGCATGGACGATGGGGCCTTCGAAGCTGGTGGTTGGAGCCTTTATTTGTAACTGGAAAGAAAAGAAGGTGCACTACCTGGGGGTGTCTGCTTTGCCGTGTGTCGCTTAGGGAGACATGTATGGGAGCATATCCTGCCCTTGATATGCCCTAAGCATGTGTAGTGGGGGATGGGGCTAGGTATGGAAACCCTAGGTGTAGTGATTGTGGTACTCAAGATGCTTTTGGGGGGTTCAATGTTTCCATTTTTTCTTTCTTTGTTTTTTTCATTTTCTCATTTTTTTTTGAGTAGATGATTATAGTTGGCATTTTGATGCAAGGGGTGCTCTTAGGCTCTACCTTGATCTTTCTCGGACGATTTGCGAGGTGGTCTTAGGGACTTAGTCAAAAAGGCGCGGATTTGCATTTATTTCTTGATACTAGCCTTTGCATTAAGAGGAGTGGTTGACAAGAAAGGATGATTGCACCTCATAAAGTGGCTATTCCTCATGTCCTCAAGGATCCTTGTACAAAAAGAGGGAAGCAGGGTTGTCCTCATCATGAGCCTAGCCATAGCACAACTATCTATTCCTAGGTTAATGTAAAAAAAGAGTAGGGGAAGGTGGGCTTCCTTAGCTACTGGATTTTGTTTAAGCAAAAACCTAATGGTCCTAAGGTAATTACAAGTAGTTATGAAGGTTGGGTTCGGGTAGGAAGAGAAATCCTCGAGGAAGCGGTTGATGGATGGGCATACGTCCCCTGCTTTAAAGGTCATGCATTCCTCGGGATTTGCTGCGTTGATGTTGTAGATCTTTGGGAAGTCGTATTTGCCATGCACCCCCCTATTGTAATTCACTCCATGTCTGCAAGGGTAGGGCATATAGATAGGATCATTCCTTTCTTTCGGTAGCTTACTGTAGAAGGCCATCCGTGCATCAAAATTGGTGTCCCAAATCCTCCTTTGCCACTTTGGCTATGCCTCGTAACCGTGGACGGTTTTGGGAACCCAATAGACCTTATCCCACTAGTAGTCTGTGGGTTCTCGCCTCCATTGTGTGATTACGATGCTTCACTCCTCGATCCATCGGTTCACCACAATATTGCCCAAACAAATTATCCTTTCCACTACCTCTAGGGGTAAGACTTGGTCCAAGGCTCGTGGGTAGAGGAAGGAGAACTCGAAGGGACAGGATTGCAGCTCTTGCTGTTGCTAGATAGTCAGCTCCTGTAGCCAGTTGACAGGATGGTGATCCTCGGCTAGTGGCACGTCAGGAAGCTATTGTGGCTGTGCTCATGCTCTTTGCTAGGCTTGCTCCACATGAGTTCCGATTTTCTTCTTCTTGCATCAATAACACGCTTGGGAACCTGGGCACCCTTTGGCTCTTCTGGGGGTTGATCAGGAAAGGGTGACTGGGCTCTTTGATTTGTGGTTCTTCTTCAAATTTGTGCTCGAAGTCCGACTCTTCCTTGGTGTCTTGTTCCATTGTGGGTTGGGGACTGGGGGTGGATGGGGCTGCCTTTGTTCCTCGAATCCAAGTTCCCTGAGCTCATCAGTAGAGAGGCCAGCTTGTCACAAGTAGTGGCATTGCTGCTCCTTGGTTATGCTTGTGCCGGTTTGGAGTGTGCGCTCTTGCAGGCCATACCTTAAAGCTCTAGTTGTCAACTCTAGCTTCCTTTTTATTCTCTCCACTGAATCCTCGCCTTCAACTTGTGTGACATGAAGCATTGTGCTAAAAAAATCTTGCCTCTGTGTATTGGAGCATGCTTCAATGGCCTCAGCTCTGGATTTTGCGAACACCCTCTTGCACTCCGCTTGCCAGAAGTGCTCTGTCAATCCTCGCAGTCTTTCAAAGTTGCGCCTCTCCCACCTTTGTGCCTTCTTTCCCAGATCTTCCTTACCCCTTTCCATCTCCCGAGAAATCATCATTACGACCTGCTGCTGCTCGTTCCACACTTCCAATATTTGGGTATTCTCTTTATCTTGGCAGTTCAACTGCTCTTTGGCTATTCTTCTACCTTGATCGACCACCGGGAACTACTGTGGGATTCTGCAAGTCTTATGATAGATCTTCAGCAATTTGTGCATGGCTTTCTAGCTCTGCCAGGTGTAGTTTTCTTTCGGTCATGGCCATGGCCATTAGTCCTTCCTGTTGGGCATTTTGCACGTTGTCCTATAGGCTCATGGTGGCTTCTTTTATGGCCTCTTCCTTCTCCTTCGACATGACTCCTATCTCTCTCTCTAGCCTTCCTTGCTCCTCCATTGCTAACCACAACCTGAATATTAGGACATCCTCCAGTTCTTGGAGTTGTTCTTTTGAGGCATGGTTTCCTTCCCGCTAGCTCTCCCATAGTTCTGTATTCATCACTTCCACCCTTGTTGGAGCTCAGCGTATTGCTGGATGAGCAACTTGTGGCCCCGCTACTCTGCCACTAGGTCTTGGGCTTCATCCTCTAGCCTTTGCCTTAGGTGATCTTCATTCTCTTGTGCCTCCTTTTCTTTGGCATTGAGTCGCTCTTTCAGGTTTCAAATTGCTTTCTGATGTCCTGCAGCATGCCGTGTTATCTCTAGCCTTAGCGCTGTGGAAACTCCTCGTTCGGCCTCTAGTTCTATAGCCACAACCTTATTTTCCTCCTTAGCCTTCTCTAGCTGGGTTAGGAGTTCAACTACATAGGCATCGTAGTCCGCAACTAGGGGCACTGCAGGTGGTGCTATGGTGGTGGATGCTTCCAACCTTTGCCTTTTTGGGTATCGCTTGGACTCCGTGTTTGTTGCAGCCATCCTTTTGGCTCCTACCCCTAGCACTATCTCTTGTACTTTCATGACCAGGAAGTGCATCATGGACATGAGCTGAGTGGTGTCCATGGCAGGCATTGGCTCTTGTGTTGTGGAGATGGTGGTGATGGTGGTGGTCTGAGGTGTGAGAGTCGAAGGGAGGGGGTGCAATGGGGTTTGCCCTTTCTTGCAACCACTAGGGTTGCTTCAGTGCCGTTTTCTTGGTTTGCCTTCGTGCCATGGGCTCAAGGTGGCCATTTCTTCTGCACCGTGGGTCTCCTCTATAGACATGTGCATGGCTGCCATGTCTTCATCCTCCTTTCTCCTTAGCTTCTCAACCTCTCTTTTGCTCTTCTTCTCCTCTCCTCCTTGGCTCTCTATGATTCTTCCCTCACTTTCTTCATTTCTTCCTCCTCTTTCCTCCTTCGTTCTCTTTTGCCCTTTTGGATTCTTTTTGGGCTTTTTTAATCTCCACCCGTTCTCCCTTTGTAATATCCTCTCTCCTTTGTTGTTGGGGCTTCGTGGCCTTTTTCTTCTCTTGTGCCCTAGCCTTCTTCTGGGTAGCCTGCACTTCCTACTCTCCCCAATCACTGATGGTTCTCTCACTGGATTGCTCTACATCAGGGCGTGATGACTATTGGGATGTCTCTCCTACCTCCTCTTCAACTCCTGCCTCCTTTATGGCCTCTTGGATGATAGCCATTAAGACTCTACCAAAGCTGATCATGGAGTCCTTGGAGGTAGGCTTCTTATGCACTGATCTAGCCGTTGAGGTTGGGGACTCCCCCCTTGCTGGTGCTGTGCTTGTGACTAGGACGGCGACTGAGGTCTTGATGGTTTTTAAGACAAATCCATTCCAATCCCCTTCTTCAGGAGACCCTGTGACTATGATCTCCATCAGTGGCATGGCAATCCTATTCATCAATGTGTTGGACCTCTGTCCTGAGAAGAGGGCATGGGCCATCTTTTCTTGCATCCTCACCTCTGGGTTTGGGATGTTTGACAGACTTATCCCATCCACCGTGTGCACATCATTCTTATTCGCACCCAACATTATGTACTCGTCTCTTTGATGGCATTTTTCTTTCTTGGGGGCCAAACCTAGGGCCTTCTCCACCATTGTAGCACTTAGGGGCACCTTCGCTTGGCGTTCTTCTTCTCATGTCCTAATTGTTACTATGTTGCAATTTCTCGCATCATCAAAGCTTCTTAGGAACTCTGGGCACATGCTATAGTCAACTGCTTGCCCTACTTTCTCCACGTACTTTTGGAGGGCACATTTGTCCACCAACTACGTTACAATCGGCTCCTCAAGGATGGCTTTGTCCAAGTTCAGTGTGTGTTTGAAGGTGAAATGGCTAAAGCCACTTGTCTCGACACTCAGGCCATACTAGTCTGCTCTTCTTCCTACTCTTCTTCCGTGAAAGGGAGCTTGCCACCTTTATCTTGCCTTTCCATTATGGGTACATGTCATTCACCATAGTCCAACATTATTATTCCTTAGATGGCTTTTCGGTAAGCACGAAATTGATTTTTCTTCCATGGAGAGAATTAACAAGCTAAATTAAAGACATGAAATTTTTGGAGCAACAGCCTTTTCATTCCAAAACATCTTCGACATTTTCTTTCCAACCCTTTTTTATTCTTTCCTACTTCTTTGATTAAGTCTTTTTGTTTTCGTCTTGCCTATGTTTTCTTAATCACCTAATCACCTTACCTCCTCCCCCCTCGGGAAATGATGAGAATCCTTCCTAGGATTGGACATAGGAGAGGCAAGGGTAGTTGAGTTCAGTATGGTGCTATCTAATTTGGTATAAGCCAATCGTAGAAATCAGGGTTGTATTTCAAGTGGGCACGATGATCAAGATTACGAGGGCTAACACATACTTGGGTAATGTAAGTTAGGACATCGGTTAGAAAATCACCCGCATTAATGTGGCTAGCCACATGTAGCTCCTCTTCCGTAAGGATGCGATCAATGTAAGGGTGGGCCAAGACTTGGTCGTCTAGATGTTTGTTTTGAGTGATGGCCAAGACCCTGAAAGAGGTTGGTGCTATGTAAATTGGGTCATACTTGGTTGTTTTAATCGCATGTTGCTGCTTAGTATTAGTCATTACTTGGCAATCATGCTTCTCCCATTAGAGACGTAGGTTACCCCATTTTTGTAAGAACAATGAGTTAGAGTGAGTGAGGCGAGTGAGTTCCTCAAGCTCAGTGGGTGACACAGGCCTTTGGGGCTTGCGGTATGATGTTATTAGTTATCTGACGAGCGCATGCTCTTTTGAGATTTCACCATTATTGATCAACTCCTTTGCGACCTTGGGAAGTTTTACGATCATGAACTCGTATTCTTCCGAAGTGCAGGATAAGGAACAAACATTAGAGGCAAGGGGTTCATCAAGCAAGCCGAGGTCAAGTCTTTCATAGCTCCTAGCGAACATGGTGAAAGTGTTGTCCAAGAGCTTGATGCAAGTCACCAAGTCATCTCTCATGTTCTTAGCAAGGTCCTTGGCAACCGATAGAAATGAACGTCACTTGTAGGAAGGCGTAGGACCTGTTGGTGGTTGGGGTGGAATTGAGCTAGACAATGATGGTTCTAGTGGCAATAGACTTGACATTGGTATTTCTAAGTGTAGCTATGTAGTCAGATCTGTGTGTCTAGTGCTGCTTTGGGGTACTGAGGGTGGCTCCAGTGGCATAGATGGTGCGTTACTTTCCTCTTGCACAACCACAGGGTTGCCAAGCTCTCTGGACTTAGATAATTCTGGGGTATCAAGCTGTTGTTTCGGTTGATAGATTGGTTGGGTTTTTTTGACCGCAATCATCGTGGGTTTTGTACGCTTTGCAGCTCGGGTTTTCTGGGTGTTCACTTCCTTAGCAGGAGTGTGGGTTCCTTGAGATGGGGTGGCAAACGATGGTCATGGTTGGGCTATGCTTCTAGGATTTTCCCTCTTGGGTACTCATATCATGGTGTTGCCTTCATAGTATCCTTGGGTTCACAAAGAATCTTTGGGAATCCATTGTGGCTTGATCGTGTGCCTACGTCGATAGCGTTGGGCCGGTCTCTTGGGTTTCGAATGATAGTTGTTAGCCTTGCGGGGCTGTGTTTGCTAGCTACAAGTAGGTTGCTTTTGGTGCTTTGGCACCCATTTAAGCGTGGGCTTTGTGGCTTGGGGGATGACCTTAGTTGGCGGTGGTTTTGTAGTCTGGGTGGGTTGCGAGGACTCACGACCCACCTCCCTAGGCTTGGTCCTAGGTAGCTCTATTGGTGGTATAGCAGGCTTTGGTAGAGCCTTGCTAGCCTTGTTGAAAGTTGTCACGAGTTGAACGTTGCCAATGGCAAGGTGAATACGGTGCAGATCATAATCTACATTGCAATGTGCTTGCTTCTTGAAAATGTGTCCTAATAGCGATTCTTGACCTGTATCCTTCGTATTTGGCAATAAATTGAAGATGACTAATAGGCTCTCAGACTTGATAGAGACTATGATCTTGCACTTCCCTAGGAGTGCATATGACTTGCCCCTAAATGGTGGTCTGAGTTTAGCGTTGATGGGCTGTAACTATGGTTGACCAATGAGGGTCCAATGAGCGTAAGTCAAGACATTGAAGTTAGCTCCTTCATCGATCAAGTCATCAAATGCATGCATGCACCGAGTGGTGGCTGTGATGCGTAGGTATGTTGGTGCTACTACCTCCTCATCCTAGTCCTCTAGTTTGGTGATGGTGTCTATGTGGACATTGACAGGGGCTTCTAGCATAGGCGGACTCATGCAGTGGATGTGTGAACCACCATTGATCACAAAGGAGGTAGCCCACCTCTTTGAGAGCTGGATTTTAGGACCCGATATGGACTCGTTCTTGAAGTGCTGGAGCCCATTTTGAAAAATCAAATGGTGGCGGATGGCCAAGCTAGAGTTTTCCTAGATTAATTTTGACGTCAGGAATCCAACACAAGTCTCGGTTCGTCATATGGAGGTTGTTTGACCCCCCATTTAATCCCCGCAAGGTTTGGCATTGTAAAGCAACTACTGGACTGGGAAGCCATAAAGTGCATGGGAGAGGCCAGGTTGATGGAGTTCGACACCACGAAGCCACCTGCCCAGTTGGATTGCAAATCAAACTTCGTTTGGGCCTTCAAAATTGAAAAATCTATTTGCTGGGCAGTGTGAACATGAAAGACTGAATCAGTTATTTTAATCTTTGAATCTTAATGAAGGATTAAAAGGGGAAAAAAACTCATGAAACTGTCCAGAAAAAATGGGGCACATTTTTTTATGACAGTTCGATGATTGGTGCCTCTCCGTTGTTGGCTGGGTGAGAGAGATGAAGATGGATTACTGATCCACATAGAGCACTCTCCATTTTGGCTGTAAGCACGTGTCATACGATTGAGAAATGAGAAATCTAAATTTTGAGTCTTTCTCTCTCCTCCCCCTCTCTCCTGCAAGGGGTAGTTCCTACGTGTGAAGGGAGATGAAGCCCGGGTGGTGAATGCTTGTTCGATGTAGTACACTAGATCACTTTCGAGTCCACTTGAGGTTATAGATGGATGATTGGAGACGAGCTGAGCATTAATGTGGACTATTCTGCTGTCTCGAATCCGGTTTTAGAAACCCGCAACCATAAAAGACTGGTAATTCTATTTTATAAAGGAAAAAATGCTTCTTTTTGAGGTTTGGTTGGTCAAATGATGTTCATATTGGATGAAAATTGGTAGAATGTTTTTTGTTGTATATTTGATGATTCAATGTTAAAAAAATCAAAATACATAATGCCATAATGCTGAAAATAATTTTCTAAAACCCAAAAATCTCATTTTACAAAGGAAAAATGGGATTTTGCGTGTTTTCGGTGGGAAAAAAATGTGCACATGGACTCGAAATTTGTTTGAACCTTGCTTGCATCATGTTTGAGGGCTGCATATGGTAAAATATAGAACATGTAATAATTTATGGTTATAACTAATTACTTAAAATCCAAAAAACACACATTTTACCAAAGAAAATGGGGGTTTTTGTCATTTTGGGTTTGAAAAAATGACGTATGAGGGATAAAATGTGGAAAATGAGTGATTCTCATTTGTTGTCGTAATAAAAAAAACGAAAAAAAAACTAGTAAATGCTCTATTTTCTTGATAAATAAATAGTGAAAAAAATAAAAAATGAAGAAAATTAGGTTTTTTTACGATAAATAATTAAGAGAAAATATGATTAATGTCCTTGAATGTTTGGAAAGGTTGAGGCATGAGGTATAGCCTCAACTCACCCTTGTTTGTATGTTTTAGTACATTTTTATTGCTTTATACATAAAAAATGATAGAAAAACAAAACCCTACACCTATGCAACAATGTAATACCTAAGCGGTAGGGGAAAAAAAGGGTTGTGGGAGTGTTTAAGTGCAGAAAATGAGGTAAAGTATGATCTTTTGTTTGTGCATGTCATATAGGACAATAAGAATTTAAGTCTAAAGAGGCTAGTTGTACGAGGTAACTAGGTGCTAGTCTCTAGCGCAAGGCATAGATTGAAATCATTGAAGGGTTGATTTTTACACTCCACTTTGCTAATTTGTTTTAGAATAAAATTTTTGTGCACAATAAGGATCCAATTTTGCATCTTGCATGCCACATGGTATAATCTCTTGGATGCATAGCACCTGTATGCCGAACATTGACCAACACTGAGAGTGTGAGGAAGTCCTTGCTGTAGGTTAGACAAGCAGTTCCTTGGGATAAGTTCAGTGAGGAAATATCAACTTCCGGATCATTTGATAAATCAAAGAGTGGAGCTTGTACGTTTGTCTTTATGTTGAGGTAGTGCATCAAGGGGCCAATCCCCTTAATGTAGGAGAGCTGCAGTGAGGCTACGGTGTTTCAACCAAGGGGTTGCCTCTTATGTATGTGATACAAAGTGTTGTACCTATATGTTATGGGATCTCCCACTGGGGAGGAAGGAAAGGTAAACGTTGGACTGTGTCCTTTTACAAACAGAAAATCGATATTAGAGTTTAGTGTAGTGTGAGCCTTAGATGCTCTTGGTCATGAGGCCGTGTGGGGTGTCTTGTGTGTCTTAGAAGTCTGGCTAGTGCTAGAGAGCCAATGTCGGGCCCGTTTTAGGTCTCGACACTCTTCTTCACACATGTGTTCAAACTACATGACCTCCCATTAGCCATAGTGTCAGATAGAGATGGAAGATTCATGAGTGACATATGGAAGGAACTCTTCAAGTCCAGATTCTCATCATCCTTCCACCTTGAAACGGATGGATGAACAGAACGAGTCAACCAAGGCATTGAAGATTACCTTAGGAGTTATGATTGGGTGGATTAAAAAGATTGGGCCTTGTACCTTAATGCGTTGGAATTTCAATACAATAGCTCCATCCACTCTGCCACATGTTACGCGCCCTTGGAATTGGCCACAAGAAAAGAAGTCATCATCCCACTTGCCTTAGCCTCTGAAGCACGGCCAAAGTTGATGATCAAGATGCCGAGGAATTCCTGAAGAAATGGAGAGATTGGAATGCAGTGGCGAAGCAGAGCTTAGAACAAAGCAAAATCACCATTGACAGAGCAAGCCAACAAAAAGAGGAAGGCCATAATGTTCACTAAAGGTGACATGGTTCTACTCAACTCTAAGAATATATCACTCCCAAAGAATATGAGCCCCAAGTTCAATCCTTGCTACTATGGACCCTACCACATCACTCAAGTGCTGAATGAAGTCACCTACAAACTCGACCTACCAAAAAGTGTATGTGTTCATAATGCTTTTCATGATCGTCTTCTTCACAAGTTCTATCCTGAGAATGGGGATGGCATGTATCAATGCTCCATTCTAATGGTCCTTTCAAGGTAGAAGCAATCGTATGACATCGGGAACAAAAAGGATACCATGAGTATCTTACCAAGTGGTGTGGGCATCCCCTCAAGGAAACCGCTTGGATTTCGAAAGAAAAGGCGCGCGAGCATGGCAAAGACGTCTTCACCATTTGGCTCAAGGAGAACCCCACTACTCCTTCCAATGCCCCTTGAGCCTCTCCAAACGAACGGTTCTCAATCATAGGCCCAATCGTGCCTCCACTCCTCAAATGTACTTGATTCAAGGGTGAAGTTGCATCATCTCGCATGGTAACCCCAAAAACAATAAACTCAAAAAGCCCTACCAAGTCTAGATGGGCAGACAATGGACAGCTTGCTAGAAAAAGCTGTGTTAAGACCTCCAAGTCCTAGTGCAGCAGACACTGACTAGTTTGATAGTATAGACTGTGTTAAGACCCTGTGATTGTCTCTACCAAAAATCCTAGACCGGCAGACATTGGCCAGCTTGTTAGAAAAAATTGTATTAAGACCCCGTATGAGTCAAATAAATGCTACCCTTAGATTGTTGAGGATAGCAATCCAGTAAGTGGGGGTGAGTCTAAGGGCTTTGTAGTTATACCAATGCATTATCACTGGAAACACCTATATAGGGAGTAGTAGTGAATCTGAGCCCTGCTTAGTTTCCATTCTATGTGTGATTCCCTATACCTAGTGGTGAACCCCCTTATGTGCAGCATCATGATGGTGTAGTCTTGGGATGTACCTATGTTGTACCATTTCTTTGATTGAATAATACAAGAGTATACTTTGCTCTCACATATCGTAATACCTTTCTGTGCCGTGTTGAGTGAGTAATGAGTGTAGGTGCATCCCCCCCCACCCACCCCCCCCCACTGTGCCCCCCAACACACACACACGCGCAGGTGTGCACAGGGTATCATGCTAAAATTTGCAACCACAATTTGTCCGACCTTGCAATATTGAAGATCTCATTTTGTGCAAGATAGCTTTGGACACTCTTCTTGGAGTGAGATGATGTAAGTACATTTAAATTTTTTTAAATGTGTTTGTTATGTGATAAAGGTATACCAAGGAACCCTGCTGGATGAATCATAAAAGGAAGCTTTCTTTTATTTGTTTCACAACATGGTAGAATAAATTATAGAGGTGCCTAAAGAAATTCTAAGTGAGTGTGTAGAGAGTGGGGAGTCTAATCTTGGAAATTATCCCTATGGATGGGTGGACTTGATAAGTTCAATAAGTTTCCAATAAAAAGATATTTAGAAAGGGTTGACAGATCATGATCTCCCCAATAGGGTAGAACCCAAGATAACATTACTTTAGGGGAATAGAAGTAGTAACATGTATGGTGCTTTTCTTTGATCTAGTTCCACATAATAGCTCCAATCATCTTTGAGTCTATCTATCCTACCCACATCAATCTCATATTCCTCCTTTGAACACATTTTTTGTTGAATATAGCCAATGGGGTCTTGAATTTCCTATTCCTTTTTGTTATTCCATGAAGAACTTCTCAATGAAACTAGCTACACTTGCATTTTTTCTCATGACAATTAACATGTGTGTAATTTGCATAGTGTCCCTAAAATTCTCATAAGGAATTTCATAGCTATTGTCTAATCTAACACATCTTCCTCCCATAGTCTCATCAACAACTCATCCCATACAGGACATTTATTCCACTTCTCCAAAGAGATACTTGTATAACTCAATGGAGGCCTCTCTATAAAAAGATCCTTAGTATCACAAACTCTTTAATCAAAGGTAGACTATCCTGTCTTTTTAATCCTCCCATGTTGTTTTGAACTCCCAAGTCATCCACGATATCATTTAAAACATCTAAGTTCTCATTAAACACAGATCATCACCAATGCCTTAATCTTTAGCAACATCCATAATAATCCTTTCATATAGGCTTCTCTCATCCTTGTATGCATAGATAGTCACCTCGGATGATTGTGATCATGCTTCCTTCTGCACATGTTCTCCTAAAGCTTACCATTGTTCCTTGTCCCCATAGAGCCTTGTTCTTGACATAGACCATCACTAATACCTTAATCTTCAGCAACATATGTAATAAAACTTTCACATAGACTTGCCTCATCCTTGTATACATAGATAGTCACCTCAAATTGTGAGTGTCCTTCCTTCTATATATGTTCTCCCAAAGCTTACCATTGTTTCTTGCCCATAGAACCCCTAGATTTTGTAGATAAGACTCTTTTTGATGGACCCATGCAAACCTCATCTCCAACTCTTTTTCAAACAAACCATATTTATCATAGGAAGTTTCTCCAAATAAGAACAACTACTTGGACAATGTAGAGTGACTTCCATGATCTTACCCTTGAGCACATTTCCTCCTAGAACTTCTTTGTAAGGAAAAGATATTGATGGTATCATGACATCACACACTAGTAGCATGACTATCATAATCAACCCACATACCTTTGAAGATGGATATTTTCTTGGGTTCTCTGATTCCAAAAGCTTCAAGAATTCTTTTAAAAAAATGTGGGTGATATATTGATTTTTGTAAAAGGTATTTACATCACTCTTAATGGGGAAAAGTTATAGCTCTCTTAAAGAGTCTAGAAATAGGCTTCAAAGCCTCTTCCTTCTTAGCCATCTTTCTAAGCAAAATAGATGCATCAACAAAGATGTTAGTATATAGACTAGCAAGGGGGGCAATATATGTGGTTAACTTGTCCAAATAGGACGGCATTTTTGAGATTCCAAATATTAAGACAAGTAGCTCCTCTAAGGGCATTCCAAACTTTTTCAGATACCTCATTGAGTTTGCCTCTATCACCAAGCAAAATTTTCTTCCAATCAACATGATGGTGAAGCTATAATTCTTCCATCATCTTCTTGATCTTTTTCCACAAAGTTTGTGTCTCTTGACAGTCCCATAGTACATGCTTGACTATTTCTTCTCTTCTTGTAAAAGACATACATTGAAAAAATAGAATTGACTTTGCATAATCAGTCCTTGGTAGCAATCTTGTTAGTTGCAACTCTCCATAAAGAAATGGTCACAAATCATGTGGTGGGAGGACTTGCTTGAGTTGTTGCACCAAATACACACCATACACACAAGAGGAAGCTCACTCAAGAGCACACAAAGAGAGATGGAGGCAAAAACATTTTCTTGCTGGTTTATTCTTCTTCTTTTCACACATAATTCAATACACACAAAGTATGGATAAGACACAACATAAAGGAAAGTGGCCTACTAAATTAAACAATGCATAACTAACTAACTAATCGATTGGTGCTACAACTATGCTAATTGTTGTAGGTAGGTGCAACAAACTAAATATAATAAGTAATAAGTCGATGGCCATTTGAGGATCATAATGACTATCAATGTGGTAAGTGTAGATATGTATACCCATCTAACCAGGTAGTCCATCATCAACGTCCACATGTATTGAGCTTGCCATCTCAACCCTCCCCCTTAAGCTCAATTGTATCTTTGTAACTCCAAGGAAGCTTCGAAATTTTTGAAGCTTATTTGCACCCCAATGCCTTTGTGAAAATGTTAGCTATTTGATCCTGTGCCAAGCCAATATTTCTTGCAAGTACCTTTTGTCTCACAAAGTGGTAATGCATCTCAATATGTTTTTTCCTAGCATGGAACATGGGGTTTCTAGCTAATTGTATGGTGTTCATGTTGTCACAATGAATGAGAACTAGACCATATCCCTACACATCCAAATCAACCAATAACTTTTGCAACCATACCACCTCACATGTTGCCATAGTAGCACCTCTATACTCAGCTGTACTCAATAAAGCAACTGTAGGTTGCTTTTTGTTGCTCCTTGTAACTACTACACTAATACCAAGAAAGTAACTTAGCTTATCTAAATCCTTCATCTCAAACTTCTTCTTCAAATGGTTCTTCACTTTTGTGATCCCACTATCACTGTCACTTATAATGATCAAGTCATCCACATAGATGACTATGACGACCAAGCTTGATCTCCCTTTCTCGTATAAAGTGAGTGATCGATATCAAAAACATAAAAGCCAATGTTGATAAGATACTCTCTGATATTATTAGACCATGCTCTAGGTGTTTGCTTCAACCCATAAATTTCCTTCTTTAACTTGCACATATATGTGGGATGCTCTAAATTCTCATAACTTGTTGGCTGTTCTATATATAATTCTTCTTGTAATTCACAGATCTAACAGTTGCCATCTTAGCAATTGGACTAAATGTTTCTTAAAAATCTATGCCATATATTTGATTATAGCCTTTTGCAACTAGCCTAGCATTATGCGTGCTACAGAACCATCTACATTATGCTTAATTTTGTAGACCTACTTATAACAAATAGCTTTCTTGGCCTTAGGAAATGGTACTAGATTCCAAGTCTTATTGGCTTCTAATGTAGCCATCTCCTCATCCATTTGCTGCATCACAATGAGCATGACCAATAACATCCTCAAAATAAAGGCTCACCATCCTTAACCACCTTCACCATATAAGCGTAATGGTTAGTTGCATGACTTTCAAAACCAAATCTTTTAACATGGTATTTGACCCTGTTAGATCTGTGTGCCATTGGATCACTTAACGGAGCCTTTATATTACCATATTCTCTTTGTATACTTGGTATCTTGACGACTGCTCATCATCTAAACTCTCTGAACCACTAGAATTGCTATCATACCCCAAATGACTAGCATATGAATCATTACTATCTAACACTATCTTCTTTCCTTTGTCTTTACCTACAACACTAGTAGATGCACTTGAAGATGTGGGAGGTATTTGACCCTGCTAGATCTACGTACCACTGGATTACTTAATGGAGCCTTTACATTACCATATTGTCTATGTATACTTGGTATCTTGATGATTGCTCATCATCCAAACTCTCTGAACCAATAGAATCGCCACCATACCCCAAATGACTAGCAGATGCATCATTACTATCTAACACTATCTTCTTTCCTTTGTCTTTACCTACAATACTAGTAGATGCACTTGAAGATGTGGGACTATTCGTTAGTCTCCCATACCAAGGGATGACTATAGATGTAGTGCCAGATGATATTTTTGGTCCACTAAAGCTCCATGATTCTTACTTTTCTTTTAGCACATAGCTATCATGATCATAATCATCATCCAATGCATCACCACTAGATGCATACCAACAACTCATCTCATTAAAGATAACATCCCTTCTCACTTTGAACTCACCTATGATAGGGTTATAACAATGATACCCTTTCTGCTCTAAAGAGTATCCAATAAAAATACAATTTTCAACCTTCAGATCAAGCTTCTTTTGTAGCTCATCTGGCACATGAATATATACAATACAACCAAACACTTTCAAGTGTGACACATTAGATTTCTTGTCTGTAAAATATTCTTCAAGGATCATCCCATGAATTGTACCTATGGGAGTTCTTATCATATTATAGACAATAGTACGAACATATTTAGACCAAAAATATTTTGGCATATTCTTTTCAGCCATCAATGTCTATGCAACTTCTACAATATACCTAATTTTTCTTTTTTGAAATCCTGTTTTGCTGTGGGGTATACTTGTAAGTAAACTATCTTTATCCCATGAGACCTCAAAAAGTCATTGAACTCATTAGAGAGGTACTCTTCCTTTCCATCTGACCTCAAACACTTAACTTTCACATATTTTCAAACAAGAGCCTTGAAATTTTTGAAGTGCTTAAATATTTAACTTTTTTATTCATGAAATATATCTATGATTTTCTTGAGAAATCATCAATAAACGTGACAAAATATTTGTTATATAGGCCCCCAAATATCTATATGCACAACATCAAGTATATTCCTTCTCACATCTAACCCTTTGGACTTCATTAATTTCAACCTTTGTACATTTGCATATCCAATATGTTTGTGCCATTTTTAATATCTATGACCACTCCTTTTCCTTTAATATACATAGCAACATTCATATCAAGAATTCTAGCATCTAAAGTGAAGCCAACTCTACTTCTTTTTGTGACTAACCTACACTTATAATTAAAACCTTTCACTTAGTAGATTTTTGCATTGAATCGAACTTACAGCCCTAGCTCTACCATTTGGTCAACAAACACTAAATTCTTTGTGATTGATGGCACATGTAATACATATGATAGACTCTTTGTTCCCATCATGCAAGGGCAAGGGAGCTTTTCTAATATGTGAAATAGGGGGGACATGAATAATCATCTATCTACACATAACTTGGATTTTGTAAATCCTACATCTCTCCAAACCATTCAACATGATTGGTCATATGACTAGATGCACTTGAGTCAATATACCGCATATCATCATGTATCCCCTTTCTTGTAATATCATTCATTATATGCTGCATAACAAATAAACACTCATTTTTATCTTCATTTTGTTGTAAAGAGGATACATAGTTATCTTACTACAATTTATCACTGTGGATGTCATCCTTCTTAGTATAACAATTGGGCTGCAATGTGACCTGTTTTACCACAATAATGACAAATAATACAGGAATTGCTAGGACCTTTGTTATGCCATCCACATCTTCCTCTAGAGCTTCTCTTATCTCTAAATTTTCCATGGCCTCTTGAAACTTGCATTTTACTGAACTATTAATTGAACCTGTTTTATTATTTATCACCGGCATGTTCCATATCATAGCCTCTTGAAGAGGATCTGCCATGTCCCCTTCCTAGACTTGAGTAAAATGCTCAGACTTGTTCACCACTTTTTTTAGATGATTCACCTTACATGTTGATCCTTTTAGTGATCATGAGAGAGACCAACTCATCAAAAATTAGAAATAGCTTTCGTACGTATATAGAAGTGATACATGATTTCTAGATCTTCTCAATATTGAGGCCACCCAAAGTAGATGAAAGTAAATTATCATCGTCAGATATTGCATCAATCACTGCCAAAGCATTTGCAATGCTCATCACCTTCAAAACATATTCATTGAGATATATTTTTCCTTTCTTCAAAGTATTTAGCTCTTACTTGAGCTGAATCTTTCATGCCTTTTGTATTTACTGAAAAAAAAGTCTCAAAGATGGTCCAAGTTGCATGTGAAGTTTGTACATTTTTGATATGCCTCAACATAGTGTTGTTAATGACTGCAGATATCCAATACATTACCTTTTTGTGTTTTGAATTACATTCTTTCCATGCCTTTAATTCTTCTCTACAGTCGTAGGATTACTTAGCTTGGCTCCTTTTTTTCACTTGAAACGAACTCGTAAATACCTTTTCCAATAATAAATTTCATTACATGAAACTTCCATGATGTATAATTGTTCTTATCTAGCTTCTCAATGATGGGATTTCCACTGCTCATTGTCATTTTCACAAAATTGATAAAATAACAAGCAAGTCTTCTATAATCTTTCACAAAAAGTGTATAACAACACATAAAGCAACCTTTTTCATTGATTGCTTAATAGTACATGCAATCTGTAACCTATTTGTAGATAAAACTTGTGTTTGCTTCTTGGAAAATACCTCAAAACTTACATATTTGAAATCTATAATCTATGTACTTGCTTTTGGTCAACACATTCAAAATTGTAGTATACCTTGATATTGATGTTCACAACCTTGCGGGTCTAAAATGAAACCCAAAATGGCCTTAGATGGCCAAAAGAGCAATAGAAAATCCTAAATGAAAAATTTACCAAATATACATTGCCCTAATTGCATATCAAATCTCACAACAATATGAATTTTTTGCTTTGCTCTACTTTCAGTGCCTCCACAGCCTCTATCCAAGAGAAAGAGTGGAAGAATGGGAGAGCTTCTTATCCATTGCTTAGTTGCTCAAATCCTTGCTTCTTCTCCTTCACTTTAGCCTTCAAAAATAGCCTCTCTCAATGGTGCCACTCTTATACCATGTCACAAATCGTGTGGTGGAAGAACTTGCTTGAGTTGTTGCGCCAAACATACACCATACACACAAGAGGAAGGTCACTCAAGAACACAAGAATAAAGATGGAGGCCAAAACGTTTTCTTACTAGTTTCTTCTTCTTCTTCTTTTCACACACAATACAATATACACAAAGTGTAGAGATAAGATACAACATAAAGGAAAGTGGCTTACTAAGTTAAACAATGAATAATTGAATATACTAATTGACTCACGCTATAACTATGCTAGCTATAGGTAGGTGCAACAAACTAAATATAATAAGTGATAAGTTAGTAGCCATGTAAGATCGTAATGATCATCGACGTGCTAACTGTAGACATGCAAACCCATCTAACTAGTAAATCTATCATCAATGTTTGGGTGTGTTGAGCTTGCCATCGCAACAAAAATGTTAAGTTTGTGAGAACGGATAGCCTTACGTGCCTTCTTTAGGTGCTTTTCCAAGTTTTGAATCCCTCTTTGGGATCATTGTTGTGCCAAGACTCCATAGTCATGAGTATCCAAACATTAGGCCCTCTAAATTCTACTTTCCCTTTTGTTGTGCTAAGGGGATTGCCATGTGTATTTTTAAGATACATGAGAAAGGACTATTGGGTTATGCTACGGGAGGTGGGCTAATCTTGCTTCTTCTAAGACAATACCTCCTACATCCATGCTGCTTCTTCTTGTTCATCGGACCAAAATGGACTACTATTTGATGATCATGGGAGACGTAATATCATGTGTTCAGGTCCTAGACATAATACCAACATAACTAAGGCCCTTGCATTATATTTTGGGGCATAGGTATGTATTTACCTTGGTAGGGATAAAACCATCAACATAAGCTACTGTTGTCAACTAGATGTTGAGGGCTAAAGAGGCATCCTCTTTGTCTCTTTAGATATCTTTCCATTCAAAGAAAGAGCTTGTGTCTTCCCATATGGCAACCAATAGGTTGCCAATCTTGGATTGACTAATTAAGATGTACGAGCCAACAAATAGTATGCCAAACCACCATATCTTGCCATACACCTTGGCCTTAGTAATTCAATTGTTGCAAATCAAGACTGACTAAGGTTGTTGGCCTTCCAAGCTTTGAAGGAGAGTGGCTAGGTGTTTGTGGTCCCACTCCAACAAGGGTTCAAGAACAAGCCCTCCCTCACTTCCTACAATAGTAACCTATTACCATGGGATTGCATCCAAGCCTCTAAAATCCCCAAATGACCATAGGACCTTCCTAGATTTCTCTTTGATCTTGTCTGAGCATGCCTTCGCAAATGGAAGGATTGATGCCACAAAGATCATCATAGGGGACAATACGGACCTAAGAAGCATCAATCTCCCTACAAGTTTAGCTGTGAGGGGAGACTTGGAGTTAATTTTCATTTGGGTCTTGCTATAAAACCATTCAAAGTATGCCAAATCATCTAATTACATGGCTCTTTGAGCTCTCTCGAAATCCATATTGCTTGAGCCAAGCAGGGGAGTCGTCCCATGAGAGGAAGAGTATCTCAAACTTATTATTAATTATCTTGGAACCTGACAAAAGGAAAAATTCATCATAGATGTTAAGCAAAGTGTTAGTAGAAAGGGGATCAGCATGGAAAATGTTGGCATTGTTGTCAGCAAACATTTGTGAGCATAGATAGCTACCATCTCTGATAAGGCTAAAGGGATAATTGTTTGTGCTCTTATAGCTTGGTCAATGCAGGAGAGTAGAGCGTGGATTGCATGGGAAAAAATAAGTAGGGCAACATGGCATGCTTATCTAATACTTTTATGTAGGGCAAAGTTATTTGACCTGCATCCATTAATGGCTATTGTACTAGAAGGATTAGAGAACATGGTGCGTATCATTCAAGAAAATTGGTTGCCAAAACTAGCCCTATCTAGGACTTGCCAAAATAAATTCCCAAGAAACTCTATCATATGCCTTCTAAAAATCCATATTGATAAGGACATAATCCTCCTTGCATGTTAAGGCATGATCAATTTCAATATAATATTGAGGATAGCATTGTGGATGTGAAGACCATGGATGAAGCCATACTGCGTGTAGTATACATGCCTGCTAAGGACATTCCAATATAATATTGATGATATCACTGTGGATGTGATGACCATGGATGAAGCCATACTACTTGCAATATACATGCATGCTAAGGACATTCTTGATTCTAAGCACAAGTGCCTTGGCCATGAGCTTATAGGAGACATTTAAAATTGTTAGCAACCTCTAGTGAGACAGCTTTATCCTTTCTATAGATTTGGGGACAAGCTTAATAACTCCTTCATTCACAAAGTTGGACATGCTACAAGTTCTCCAAAATTGGCTCAATATCCTGCATAGCTCTTCATCATGGGTGTCCTAGATGGCCAGGTAGAATTTGATGGGGAAGCCATCAGGTCTCAAGGCAGCACGTCCACTCTTCATCTGCATGGTTGCAAAAAGTATTTCATCTCACTAGTGAAAGGCCTTACCAAAGAGAGGGCTAGGTCTTGATCCACAAATGGGTCCGATTCATTCATCCTAGACTTTCAATTTAGTGGAGGGAAGAAGGGGGTGCCTGCCTACTATACCTCTTACAGAGATCCGTTATCTCTAACATGTAGCAATCCCAATTATCAGTGGAGAACATGTGAGTGAGTGAGAAGCTCACCATATTTCTTTGATCGTGCACAAAACTTTTGTATGAGAGGAAGCTAATATTGAGGCAAAAAGGAGGATGGCCTTTATTGAGGTGACCTGCACAAATCAACTTGAAAATCATAATGACATGAGTATGATTAGAATATAAGTATTCCACCAAGAGCTTGTACCTTAAATTAGGTAAGATCTAGCCTCCATCATGAGACACATAGAATCAGTCTAGTTGTGCTCTCCTTTAGGTACAATCCTTGTGCTTATTGTGCCAGGTAATGAATTTATCACCTCTACTCCCAACCAACTTAGTGGCATCTATCAATTGAGGGTAGATGTTAGATCATTCCATGCCCTCCTCTCTTCTTCGATCATGTTGTATGTACCGTGTGTACAATCCTCAAGAGATGTTTTCATATTCTAGTCCCCAAATAGGGCCATTGTATCTCCACGCACATGTGCCATGAGCCTCTTCCCTATGTTTGCACTCACTTGGGAAGCATTGGGGGCATAGATCAAAATATAGTCGACCACTTCCTCGAAGATCATGATCTTGACCCCTAGAACATACCCACTCTCATCATTGACAACTGATGCTTGCAAGTTTTGCTTTGTAGCAATCACTATTCCTCCTTTCCCTCTTTAATAGATATTTGAGAAGCACTCATAAGCCAGGATCTTCACCTATGCAGCACTGGCTACATCAAGCTTCACCTCTTGTACACCAACAATATCTGGCTTACATTTGAGCAACATATCCCTGAGAAATCCTTATCTGTCCATTGAGTAGAGGCCCCATGCATTCTAGGCTAGTATGGAAATCTTGCATGACACTATCCATTCTTCCTTCATTATTGAGAATTAACATAAGTAAGAGGGGCATAGAGATTAGTGAATCCCTACCTCCCCCTCACAAGCTGCTTGATCAAAACTCTTGACCTGAAGCCCTTGTGCTTGACCTCAATAAACTTATTTGCATTCCGTTTTCCCTTCCCTCCAACGTTCTTGGATTTGCTAGGCCTCTCTTTGTTAGGGTCGAGAGGCTGGAGAACTTGGCCCGAGGTGTCTTTCTTCGGCTTGGTGCCTCATGTAGTACCGACCAAGCCACTACCCTTACCTTCTTTGGATTAGCTGCCATTGGGGATGACTTTGATAGGGTATATAGCCCTAACTTCCTCCTTCTTGTTGGCATGCATGTTTATATGAGACTAGGGTTTCTTTTTCGAAGATTCATTCTATGCATCATGTGTGTTTTCCTTGTTCCCCTTTTGAGGGCATGCCTTTGCAAAGTGCCCGGATTGGACAGATGTAACAAACATTAAGAAAATTACAAAACTTGACCTCACAAACAACATCAAGTCCACGTTTGTCATGGATCTCAAGGAGGTTTGGTGGTTCAATCCTCCAATTCCACAATATTATATGCCTTGCACTCTCCCTTAGGGTTAGCTAGGAGAGGGGGGACATAAAGAGATTTGCAAAGGGTAGAAGCGATGGTTTTGATCACATTCTCAAAGATGACATGGCATGCAAGTTAGGAAAAGCCACCCGCATAGGGCACTCTATGAGCAAGACATCCTCAGGGGAGAAGGTTGATGACTAGGGAAGACAATGGACCAAATTTCCTCCATAGCCAACTAAACAGGCAAGTAGCCAATTGCTTTTGGCCTAAGAGCCCACAAGGACTTGGTGGAAGCCTTTTCCAACAAACCTAAAGTAGACACGATTGCAATGTGCCTAATATGTGTTGAGAAACCATTTGGAGAACTCCTAATTGTTGGGAACCCTCCCCATAAAGTATAGATATAGACCATCAATAGATCATAATATCTCTACCAGAGGCTCTCCAATGGTAGCTCCATATCAACTTTGGAGATCTTGCATCAGGGGGAAGCACTTATTTCATGCCATTGTTGTTGATTTTTACCATATCATTGGTAAAAGCCTGTGCTATGGCTTGTACATCTTGCCCTTTTTCCTTGACTTGTGCTGCATATGGCTCTACTTCCATTCGATCAATGCTGGTGAGACTTTAGCAAGTTCACATGTGGGATTTGTCTCTCCACATCGCTTGGCTAGATATGTACAATGATTGCTAGAAATGAGCTTTCGTGAAGAGAAAAAGGCAACTGAATAATTGATACTCACTCAAGCTTCAAGAATTCTTGATTGCTCACTTAATGGGCAACTTGCTTATACAAATTTTTAAGAAACTGATCCTTGTACATTTGTACTTTCTCAATCTATGTTGCTACTTCTTTTGTTGCGTCTTTGAGTGCAAATTGGTAGAAGGCAGTGCTTAGAAATTTGTTCATAGCTATATTGCATATGTCTCGACGATTGCATATACATCTTAAGAATATCATCTTCTTAACCTTGAAAAGCAAAATTAAGCTGCTCATAATCATAATCTACATTTCCAAAATTTTGCATCCTCTCTTCCACCATCACAATCCATGCTTTAATACTCTCTTTTGCTTTCTTTAGAAAATATCAAGGTTTCATCTTTGAAGCATGGAGCTTCTCATGAAGTTCCTTTACCGCCTCTACCTTGTTTCGTCGTTTTTCCTTCACTTCATGTCTAAGAACTCTTGAATCGAATTTGCCTACACTTCTTCAAAATCCATGACACCATGGATTTATAGGGGTGATATTTGAATCACATAGTCTTCAAGCCAATCTCCAGTTGCTCCTTTGCTTTTGCTTTGACTTTAAAACCAATGTTTTCATTCCACTCGCTTTATTAGATAGATTCCTTGAAAGTCTTCCATAAAATGTACAAAATTATCTTCCTTGATCCCAAAGAACATCTTGAATTGTGTGGCCATCTTTCTATTTGAAGTCTTATAGAAAGATCCTTGAAAGGGGGCACGAAAAGAATATCAAGCTAATAGATAAAGAAAAGAGAACTTTACCCTAGACCCAAGCAACCAACAAGAACCCTAATGTAGTGCAAAACCCTATAAGACATCATAACTTTATGGCTAGGATGAATGGTAGATTGTGTCTAAGGGCATTTTCACATTACAACTTAATCTTCGATGAAATTAATATCTAACATACTAGGAGGACAACCCTTAGGCACATACAACTCTTTGGAAACAATGAATACAAAGTAGATCTCCATGTTTTAATGATGGCACCTTCATACTCGTAGTCTTCATCTAGAAACACCAAGCTTTTTACCCAAGGCTCACAAATTGAGAGCATTGACATCATAATCCTCTTCAAACTCCAAGCTATGTGGGCAAGTAGAACTCCTTGGATTTGTTTTGAGAGGTCTACTCCAAGACTCTCCAATATTCCACAAGGGTTTATGCTCAATGAGTCAATTCGACACCTCCATGATATGGTCAAAATCATTGTGCCTTCATTACAAGCAATCTCAAGCACTACCCTCTCTCTCTCTCTCTCTCTCTCTCTCTCTCTACTATGCAACACATAGAGGGCTAACAGCTTAGCCTCAATTGTCACAAGTCCAATGCTCACAACAACTAGTTTCACCACGTCTTTAACATTATCACCTTCTTTCTCAGATCTATAGCTTCAAGGTGTTGCTACCATCTCCTATCTTGCAGCAACATGCCATCTTGCTCTCTCCTTGCTCTATCAACTTTTCTACTTTTCATGATGACAATCACCAGCAAGATGGTGCCAACTTCCATTCTCTGTCCTCTCCCTGAGTTAACAACCTTATATAACATGATATCCACCTTAGCCTTAAAGCTAAAAATCTTTTGCCTTATCCAATGGCCAAATCAGACCTCTTTAGGCCTCCACCATTACGACATTTTTTCCTGATATGCTCCACTTTTGCCTTAGTTGGCGTTAGTTTTACACGTGTGGCTGAATGGGATTACAAAGAAATTCTTTTTTTCTAATGTGTTTGTTTTTTTGAATAAATTTATTTCACATTTATAAGGATGAAAAATGTGTTTGTGTTTTTAAAAAAATAAAAAGTTTCACATTTTTAAGGATGAAAAGCAAAGCAAAAGCAAAATAAAGAAGGAAGGGGGCAAGAACGGGGAAGCAAGAGCAAAACGAGTAAGGGAGGGGAGAAAGAACAGGCAAAGCGGACGAGGGTGGTGGGCGAGAGCGCTGTGCTGTTGGAGGATACCGCATGTCAATTGGAGTCGTCTGCACCACAGTGTAGGCCAGGCCACCATGGGAAGGCAGAGAGACACCGAGTGGCGCATGCTGACGAGGTTGAAGGCTTGGCAATGGCCGCAAGCATGCTCGCGAAGGACGAGGAGGGCAAGAACAGGCTTATCGGGCGAGTCAGTGGTGCGATCGGCAAGGCTACGAAGCTTGCAGGGAGGATCGATGGGGCGATCATCCAGGGCACAGCTTGCAATAAATAGTAGGTTGGAGGGTTACTTCTCGCCTATCTTCCTTGGAGTACCAGGACCCAGAATATAGTAGAGGAAGCGCGCATGGAGCTCGCAGGTTACTCCTAGCCCATGTTCCATGGAGCACCAGGATTGGGATGGTACAGGGAGTGCAAGGAGTTCCACGATGCGTCCATGGATGATGAGGCAGGTGTCCTCAAACCTGAGCAGGCCATTCGTCCCGAGATTGCAGGGAGCTTGTATGCAGGTTTCATCATCAAGGTCTGAGAAACTATGGCAGTTCCCCATTATTAGGATGTATGCAGTAGAAGGTTGACACTAGGAAATGTTGCTCCTAGCCTACGAGAATGCTGGAGGTCCTCTGGCTCCTTGATGAGGCAGATGGCAAGGTGGTTATGCAGCAGCAACACCATGAACTTCATGGCGGCATGTGCAGGCTCAAACAGTTGGTGTACGACAAGGTTCCTAGCATGTCAAACTGCGCTTTGAGGGTGATGCTCTTGATGAAGCCACCTTGATTGTTGTCTAGTAGCAACGTATGACTAGAAAAGAGGCAGAGGCCACTCCTGCCAACTGCTTCAACTGGATGTTAAGTGCATTGTTTGTGAAGGGGAGGAGCACTACACTTCATGCAAAGAGACTAAACATTATTGGTATGTAAATGAAAGTTTTCTATTTCAGCATCTATGAATAAGTGTTTAACTATGTACACAATGAAGTGTGTGTATTTAAGCACATTCTTAGAATCATGCATAAGTTGTGTATGTATATACATCTTAATACACATGTACTACTACTCATATCTAAATATATATATCGAAGTAGGTGCATCATGCACACCTTACCATTTCTATAAGGGTATGTAAGGTCATTCTCAATATGTATGTACAGATTTTATGTATATATATGCATCTTAATATGCATGTAATACTACTAATATCTCAATACATATGAATACATGGATATGTAAGTATGTACACTACAACAAAAAGGCTCCATAGACGCGCTTGTAGATGCAATATTTGAATTGTGTTTAAAAATGTCGGGTGCATTTATTACCGCGTCTACTAGCGCATCTAAAATTTCGCGTCTACAAGCACGCTTATAGTGAAAACTACACGCGCATATAGACGCGAAAACAGACACAAATATAGATGCGCCTACTGACGCGCTCCGTAAATATATAATCATATTTATAAAAAAGTAGATATATTCAAATTCTGCGTCTATAGAGGCGTGTAACTACGTGTCTAAAAAGGCGTGTACTCTGTAATTTTTTGACAATTATAGACACGCATTTTTCCTGCAATTTTGATGCGCATTTTTTATGCAATTTAGACGCGCGGATAAACGCGCAAAACAGAGTATGAAAAAAAACCCAGAGAGCATGTGGCTTGCAAAGCCACATGCTCTCTGATTTTTTTCTCCCCATCAAATTGTATGCTTAGGAAAAACAGAGAAAGATTATTATACTGAAAGCAAAAGAATGTGGAGAGCCGAAGTCCATATATTGATAATAACACATGATGTCAAGCGTACTGTGCTGAAACATTTGTACATATTTCAAAGATTTTTGTACTAAAAACAAAACAATGTAGAACACGAAATTTTATATATAAAGATGAAACGTTTTTACATAACGAGTTTTAGTGCTTGTGACCTCAAGTATAGTCATGGTCGCAAGCACTAGCTGAAAGTAGTACATATTAAAAATGAAAACTACAAGGCCAAGGGGAGGCATGTATGCACGGGGCTCCTCTACATCTCCTCAAAAGAGGTATCATTGTTGCTACCACCACCACTGCCGGTGCCGGTGCCGCTGTCACTGCCGCCACCGCTATTGCTACTCTTCCCTTCGCTATCCTCAACTGCATCAGGGTTCCCCTACACAAAGGATTAAGGTATATAAATACCATTACAAACAATAAATTAGAGTTACCTATAATTTTCATGTAAAAAATAAAACATACATCTTCTGGCTGTGGAATCCTCATGGCATGATTGTATTGCTTCTCCGTGATCAGTCCCTCCTTGTAGAAATGCTGCCAAGTTGACGTTCGGTTATAATCTCGATGGTAGCCTACGTCTTTAGGAGTAGGCATCTTACCAACGATATGATACTACAAAACAATTTTAACATACAACATATTAGAACACATTACATAATGAATTGAAATAAATTACAAAATTTAATTAAAAAATTTAAATAATACTTACAAACTTAGCCTCCTATGACTCCTTGCCACTCGATCCATAATGCGACGATCCCATGGTTGCCATCTGGATACGTCACGCCTCTACATGCTGGCGACTTGTCATTTTCTCAGCTGCTCTCTTCTTGGCCTCTTTCCACTCCCTATGGTGGCAATTGGATGGTTGGCCATATCTAGGGCACCCTACTCTTGTCTCGGCAGTGACTCCTTAGCGCGCGTCATAAGGTGAGACCTCTTGTTATGAAGCGCGTCTCTCACCTTTGACCGTTCCCAATCATCTGAGAATTGTGAATTCTCGGGATTAGGACACCTTCTATATACTGCCCTTAGCACCTCTTGCCATAAATCACTTTTTTGGTGCTTGAAGGGAATCATATAATCTTTGTATGTGGCATGCACGACACTCCTCAAGTAGGCTATCACTTCTCTCCCCTGAGGGTTATGCAAGATACCGCCACCATTTGACAGAGTAGTACATTTGTGGACACTCACCTCTCTCATTTTCTCGTGAGGGTGATCGAGAGCCACCTCCTAGGCAACCCCCACAAAGCCCTCGACCTCCTCGTCCTCCTGCACGACTCTCCCTCCTCCCTCGACGGGCACTATCCTCTACCTCACTCGATGCACGTGCTTTGGTCGATCTATGTACTTCAGCTGATCCCTGTGCATCAGTTAATATGGGTGTATACATAGTGCATGGAGTACCTGTTAGAGGTGTACCAAGGTTTGGTGTTTGTGCAGCAGTGCTAGGCAAAGATGTGATAGGTGTCTCAAACATGACAATAAAAACCTCCTCTGTAGTGGGAGGGTGACCAAGATAACTGATCATCTCTCCCATGAATTGCTTCTAGTTCGAAAAACCTAAAAAAAAACTACTAATACCTCTAGAAAACTCCGCTAATGTGTTATTCATGCGTTCCAAATTCAGATCAGTGTTGGAAGATCCAGGATTCCACATCTACACAAGTAAAAATCGATTACTACAAAATCAACAAGCTTTGAAAGATGTAGTTTTATTTTGTGTCTGTTAGCGCGTCTATACCTGCGTCTACTCTGTATTCTGGACACGCCAACAGATGCGAAAGCATAATACTAAACAAAAAAAAAACTCAGACCTTAACTCTAATTAGCTATGCCGACAGCGCGTCTATATACGCGTCTAAAAATGCATCTAGACTGTCAGCCAGACGCGCCTACAGATGCGCAAAGTCGGATTATATTTTTAAAAACTATTATAAAAAATGGCATGAAGCCTCCATAGATTGTCTGAAGCATGTAGAGAGAGAGAGAGAGAGAGAGAGAGAGAGAGAGAGAGAGAGAGAGACAAAGAGAAAGTAAAGAAGATTGAGAGAGAGAAGAAGAACTCACCTTCTTTGCTTGTTCCGACGGGTGCCGGCTAGGTTGCAAGCTCCTTGTCCTCCTCCTCCCTTCTCTTGGTAGGTTGCTTGATTCTTCTTATCTTTCTTGCTGTTTGGCTCTTGTTCTTTAGTCTCTGGCTCTTCCTTCCTCCTCTTTTTACTCTTATTTCCTTCCCTCATTGTCTTCATGAAGTGATAGATAGACATGATTAGTGATGTCAAGCTCGAACTGCAGAAAACGCAGGAAAGTAGTGGCTTAAAAAGAAAGCCACAACTTTTTTTAATTTTTTTTTATATTTGCGTGGCACGTCTGTAAGTGCGTGTAATTACGCGTCTATATGCATAGATAAAAGATATTACACAAGCTGATAGACGCGATTATAATTAAACTTATTAAAATGCTAGCTTATGATTGTTTTTGGATCAACATGACTTTCCTAGTCTTTCAATATCAAAATGTTTGTCTCCATGTTGTATCAAAATATTTAGAGAATATGATATATATGCCAAATGAAATCATATATGTCCTTATGATTCATGTGTAATTATATCATCATCTTCTACTAGTATGGGACATGCTAAGTCAACAAACAGTACATCCTCCAGTGAGGACGAGACATTGCGTCTTCACAATCAAGACGCTTGGCTATAACGGAAAATCAAATGTATGTGTGATTGTTGTCGAGGATGTTTTTTTCGAGCACGTCGAATCATAATGTCACACCTCAGCATGTACGGAGAGTGGGACCAAGAAAAAGACTCAATAATTTTTACTACTTTATTTGCACAAATATTATTGGTCTATGTTGTGTCTTCACTATTAAACAAAACCTCCTTTTTTTTATTGAGCAGGATGTAGTACCACATCCTCAAATGGTCCCTCTAGGGCGTCGAGAGGTTGCGAAGCGTTGACGCGAGGAGGCAGAGTCCTCAAGAAGAGTAGAGACTGATGACGACGATAACAACCCTCTTCAAATACCCCATCAAGTTTTGGAGGAAGAGATTTTGGACAACATGGTGTACGATTTATTTTTCCATGATGTTCGGGGGGAGGGCGCTACTAGAGAGATAGATGACCCGTTACACATAGCGTCGAAAACTCCATTGTACGAAGGTTGCACATACTTCGTTCTACGTGCATCTCTCGAGATACTGAACTTACAAACTATTTATGGATGGAGTAATGCTAGCTTGAATGCATTATTGAAGTATTATCATTTGATATTAATTCATGAATGCTTCTAGATAATATTCACGATTTTTAACTCTGTTTACACAATATATGCAGGTTATTGTCACAAATGCTTTCAAATGGAAATAAATTACAAACTAGAAGGGAGAAAGCAAGGCGTTTCTTGACATCTCTTGGAGGTCTTGATTACGTTAAAATCCATGCATGTGTCAATAATTGCATATTGTTTCGTGGGGATCATGTATCTGCACGATAGTGTCCTATTTGTGGTGAACCAAGATACAACCAGGAGAGATGAAATCAATAGATGTGCCTCGTAAGGTTTTGCGACATTTTTCTATTATTTCACGTATTCAACTTATGTTTAAGTGTGAATCTATTGCAAGACTCATGTCATGGCATGCTAGTCACCATTCAAGTGATGGAAAGTGGAGAATTCCTTCAGACACACCAACTTGGCAACACGTAGACAATTTGTGGCCTACTTTCAAAGAAGAGCCTAGAAATTTGAGATTTGGTCTAGGATTAGATGGAATAAATCCATTTGGTATCAAAAGTACCTCATATAGTGTATGGCCAATGGTATTGGTGAACTATAATATCCCTCTGTCCATGGTAATAAAAAAAAGACATGTAATGTTGTTCCTTTTGATTCTTGGAAAACACAAAGTAAAAAACATGGACGTTTACTTAGAGCCTTTGATCGAGGAGCTAGAAATGCTATGGAGAGATATTGAGGTGCAAGATGTGAGTGCATCATTGTCCTCTAGAGATTTCACTTTAAAGGGCATGTTGTTGTGGACCATGCATGACTTTCCAGGCTATGGAGAGTGTTCAGGTAGTTGCGTACTCTATTTTATTTATTCTTACCCTTAATCAAATATATATCATCATTAATCCACTTGTTTCTACAGGTTTAACTACATCAGGATATCATGCATGTCCAATTTACGGTCCCTCTCTGGTTTCTTCTAGACCGACACGCTTGAAGAAGGTTATCTATGGCAATCATCATCGTTTTCTTCCTATTGACCATCCCAAATATGCACCCTCCACTAATGGAAGAACTCCACAATCTTTGACAATTCAAGATTGGAAGGACACTTGGACGCATGCCAATGATCATTTTCCACTCGGCATGAGTCGGTAACTAGTTTACTTCGGTAACTAGTTTACTTCTTTTGTTTGTCTTATAAGTACACTCCATTATGAGAATGAGAAATAATATATTGTTTGCACCTTAGATTCTCTATGTTTTTTTATCTCCCATATTGAACTGAACTCAAGATCAATCACCTATTGGAACCCATGCATATATTCAAGAATGTTGCCTCTACATTATGGGATCACTTAATTAGGGCTTGTGATTCTATCAATGTAAGGGATGATTTACGTAGCATTGGACGTATGAGATGAGCTTGGCCACGCATTGGACCCAAAGGAAAGATCGAGTTACCACGTGCACCTTGGATGTTATCGAAGACTGAAGAAAAGATGGTGAAGCAACATATATATAGCTTTCGAACTCCCATAGGATATATGAGATGCCTCAAGGGAGCCTTCATAAATAAAAAGAAAAGAGGTGTGGAGCAACTATCTGGTTTGAAGTCTCACGATTGGCACAAAATGATTCAGGTAAGGATTTTCATAGCCATAGATATATTAATTAGTGGGGTAACTATATAGACTAATTAACAATGTATGAATATTTACATACAGCTCATCCTTTCTACTAGCATATCCCATTGTGTTTCGAAAGATGTGCGTGATATCATTTACAAGATGGGTGAGCTCGCGAGGTATGTATACATTATACTTATTTTTTAAGTTTACATATTACGTACATCACATAGTAAACCCGCTTGAATTTATGAACAAAACTAATCATCGTTCTCAATTGCATGTTGGTAGATTTGGAGTTTGAAGGAAATCGATCCAAATATGTTGTAAGAGGCTTGAGTATTGTCCATTGAGGTGGTTTGTTTGGTGGAGGAAACTTTTCCTCACTCCATTTTGACTACTAAAGTACACTTACTCGTACATCTGATTGATGCGATCACAATTTGTGGGGTAGTTCATTCAAGGTGGATGTTTTTTCTAGAGCGCTTTATGAAAACCCTAAAAGATTTTGTAAGGAAAAATGCACGGCCCAAGGAAAGCATGGCTGAGGGTTGGTTAGTACAATCATCCCTTGTACAGATATCTGAATATCTTACTAAAGTGGACCCCTCTTTACTACGACTATGGAAAGATGATGAAGATTTGAGAATGACCTCTATAATACCTCAAGGAAAAGGAAGGAGCAAAGTGCTAATGAAAGAGGAACTTCGTAAGTTAAATGTATTTTATATGCTTAACAGCGAAGTAATAAGCAAATGGGTGACACTATATAAAGAAGCAAGGGCAACAAGAGTAAGCGAAATGCAAGCATTTCATGCTAGACATGGACGTAATGTTCCATATCCAAAACATTTAAGTGCGCTTCCACGTCATATTGATATAGATTGGCTACATGAAGAAATGGAGAAGATGGAAAAAGAGGAGGCGATGGATATATCGCAAGAGGAGTGGGAATACGCACGAGGTTGCTTATCAAAGGTGAGACATACTTATAATTAAATTATATTTAGTTAATATGATATAATAATTTTACATGTTTCATCTTTAACTAAATAATTAATATGATCTCAACAATGTACTACTAGTGCACATTGTTCAATGCTATTTGGTGTGAAGGCAAACATTTTCGAACTCAACATATAGATGATAAGAGAAATACCCAGGATTGTGGTATCCTTGCAAACTTCCAGGATGCCAATGGTACCATGGAAGGTTATTGTGGCTTGATCCAAGATATTTTGAAGCTTGACTTTAGACAATTTTTTATATATGTACTAGATGTGAAGTGGTTTAAAGAAGTAGTAACAACGGGTGAGCATTGCACAATTAGACGTCATCCAAGTGTTTTTGTAGAGATTGACTCTACAAAATTTCACCAAGGCAAGAATGACACATTCGTACTACCTCAACAATGCGAGCATGTATATTAGAAGCTATTTATTTTCATATATATTACTTCTTGATACATTCTCAAAATACAATAAATATCTAAGTTACTTACTTTTTATTTTTTAAATGCAGGTTGTGTATCACCCAATGGTAAACAATAACCGATGGTGGCATGTCATCCCCATATCTAATTGTTCAAAACCAATATATGGCAATGCTACCAACATAGAGATAGTTGATGACAATCCAACAATCAATGATGATGTACATGATGATGCCATGATCGATGATATACATGATGCAGTGTAAGTTGATCCCCGCGAGGATGTTCAAGGAAGCGCAAAAGAGGATAACAATATAGTTACAGATGATGATGAAGAAATTGAGCATAGCAATACATCTGACAGTGGGATGGATTTATTTGTTTCATTGCCTATTGGTAACATAGACCTAGAGGTAGATAGTCTAGCAAGGGCCGATCTCATTGAAGATGAGATTGATCATTCATTGTAGCATATAATTAGCTTTGAATGATTGGATATATATTTGCAATACTCAGAAACAACTAAAATATCAATTAAGAGCCATTTACTTTTGTGAAACATATAATGTTTGTTGTGTTATAGTATTAGAATTGAATGCGCACATCCAAAGAACAATGCACCAAAATGCACAAAGACCACAAAGAAGTAAAGTTGGTAATGTATTCTAAAACATACTAGCTGTTAAGATGTTTGATCATATTTAGGGACTTTATGGGAAATGAAAAATCTGTGCGTTATTTTTGCATCTATAAGCGCGTTTAAAAACATGGGTATATAGACACGTTTTTCATGTCTATATACTGGTGCCAATAGACGCGTTGATAAACGTGCCCACTATTTTGTGTGTACAGTGCGCATCTATAGGGCCTTTCTCTTATAGTGGCACTTAATGTATTATTGAAAATGCTAAGTTTGCACGAGCCAAAGTATGCTAGTAGGAAGCAAGTACCTACATATTGTCGAATGTTGTGTGCATACATACATACACAACTCAACATGCTATCTTAGAAGTAAATATTATGAAAATATGTCACTAGGTTTTTTCAATTGGCATGCATATTTTCTTTGTGAGTATGCTAGATTACAGAAAATGTTCCATTTTCGAATTTTGTCTTGGTTGGAGGATAATACCATCAAAATCAACAAGATACGGGATGAGAGATCATGTAAGAGAGATTTTCAGGGCTATAAGTTCCATAAGGAAGATCAATATCTCTACTTTGCTAATTCCTATTATGGATTTGAGGATGTAACCTTAGAGTAGCATTGCAAATTTGTTGACTCAAGAGGCCTCTTTAAGAAGTTGGATTCCACAAACTAGTAGGTTTGGTGGTTCAATTGCCATTATGCTCCTTCTTTGTGGCCCCATTGTAGATGCTAGTTTTTGATAATGTTTTGATTTACTCTTTTTTACTTGCACAACTAAAGGAGGTTTTCTCTTTTATCTTTTCTCTTGCTTATCTAATTTTTACACATTACTGAAATTTATCACAAATAATATTAGCTCATTAAAATTACTTTTCTAATAAAAAATTTATCCATTGGATATGTTAATCGAGTTGTAGAAGTGAAAAAGAATTCCTCCTCTCACCATCATCTCTCCCTCTCTGCTCCTCTTTCAACTAATCACAAGCCAAATAGTCGATCATTTTTAATTATTCATAGGATACCCTCTTCTATAATATCTACTATACAGTTTTTCCTCGGGGGCAGCACCTCCTCCATGTTCAAAAGAGGAAACACCCCTTCTTGAGAATTGAAAATGTCTTATATATATACTAATCTTGATTAATTGAATTTGTTTTTAACTATATCTAAGAAAAATATTTTTTTTAAAAAAAAGTATGCATTAGATGAACAACACTCACAAGTTTTTGAAGCTAATCATTATATTTTGATAGAAACTTGTTGTATGCTTTGAGACGTCATGTCAATGAAGAGTACCTTGCAAAACATTAAACCAAAACCCAAAAAGTTTCTTGGTTAAAGTTTGAGATGTAATATCTTTCACATTTAACTAAAATTTTTGGTTAAGAATTGACTTATTACTTCATAAAAACACAACAATAACAAAAAAAACACATTAACATGCTATATAAACATGTCAAAGAGCTAGCAATATCTCTTTATTGTTTTATAACTATAGGCGAAGGTGCCATTTCTCTGTCTTTCAAGAAGAAATACACTTTCTTTGCTTTTCTTTACTTCCATTTAGTATTGATTATGACAAAAAGGGAAGAAGATAGATTCTAACCTTGTGAAAGATTATACATATCAAGATTGTTGTTGCTTTTGCTAAAGTGAACCTTGCAATGATGAGACATGTGACATACCTGAATGAGTTGGGTGCATTAATTCTAATTACAAATACAAAAGAAAATTAGCTATACTAATATACTAAGTAATTGCACCACAATACATTAACTATTTGACTAATTACACATAATTAACTAACTATCTTAACACAATACACTAATGAATTAGTTAAAATAATACACTAAGTAATTGCAACATAGTATACTAACTAATTAACTAATTTATACTAGTTAATACACTATACTAACAAATAGACCAATTAATTAACTATTAAGTTAGTAATGCCAATTGTCTTGATCAGAGCTTCAAAAAAGAAGAAGAAGAAGAAGAAGAAGAAGAAGAAGAAGAAGAAGAAGAAGAAGAAGAAGAAGAAGAAGAAGAAGAAGAAGAAGAAGAAGATGATGATGATGATGAGGAAGAAGAAATAATAATAAATAGCTTTGCTCCTTATTAGCTACTCGACTAAAGCATTGATGAAATTGGCACAACTCAATCGCCATAATGCTAACAGTGCTACTAAACTTAATGCTCATAATGCTGCAAGTGGTGATGATCATATTGGTATGGCTAGATCATTTTTTTGGAAAAAAAACCACAACAACTCATGCTAATCGAAATTGGCATTGAAAATATCACTCAATATACTGGCATTGATCAACTAGAATTTCATACTGTTTGAAGTCTTCATCACAAAAGGAATTGATACAATAGATCAAGCTACCATTAATGACGTTTCCACTAAGATGACATTGATTATTATGTTAATCATGTCCCCTATCATGCTAATTATCATAGTACTGGTTATACCATCTATGATGGTGAAGAACATGTTGAGCACATGTCCTTCACTCCCTATCTTGGCACTCCCTACTTGCTTGCCCCATCTGGTAGAGGACTTGCCATGAATTCCCTACCATCCCTCACCCAAGAGATCCCCCCTTGACAACCACTCTTATTGCTATCCTCTCCTCCTTCACTTTAGTACTTTCTCTTCAATGCGTATCATGATGGGAGAAGGGGAAGAGGCCAATGGGCATGCGAAATGTGAATCCATTGAAGGGGCTAGCCATAGGGTGCCTATAAAAGGGCACGCCAATCTACAACATTTGAAGTTATTGCTTGCCAATCTACAACAATTGAAGTTGCTACCCTTATCCTCTTGTCTCCAACTCTTCTCTTTGTCACCTCCTTCATGCTCTCTTCCATCTTTTCCTTTGCTTCTGTTGATGCTAGCTTTGCTGTACCTCCACCTCCTTCATCCTCTACTTCCCCCTCTCCATCTCCTTGTTTTTATGTTATCATGTGCAAATTCTTTCTCATATTGTCTTGTTGGAAAGTGAGAGTATCATTGGCATTGATTTTTCTGGCCAAATGTAATTATAAATGTGTTGCAACAAAATCGATCTAAATTTTGGGAGAATGGAAGCTAGTACCAACCTTTCAAATATTACATATGGGGAAGGATTTTGTGACTTGTTGATATGTAGGAATGTTGATTTGCTTCACACCACATTTAGTGAAAGTTTTTGTCATCCCACACAATGTTTAACAACCTGACATATTTCTTGCACAAGAAATTGAATCATAGTCTGGAAAAGACATCACAACTAAAGAAAACCCTATAGTATAAATGTTATGAAATTATCTTTCTTTACATGAATGGGAAGAGAGGGGGATCTCCTTATTTTAACCAGGTCTCTAGACTTATTTGGCAAATATCAATGTTTCTTGAATAGTGGTTTGAAGATATATCTTCATCTATGATCAATGTAATGCCATGTGAAATCAATAGAGATGCTCGTTAACTTCTCCTATCTAAGAATTCCCACTAGGCTTTAGGTCTTGTAAGAAAATGTATCAAGAGACATATAGTTATGAATCAATCAAATTCTAATGGTCTTGGGTTTGAGTGGGCCTTAGTGATGTGAGAAATAAGTTTTAAGGACTTATTCATCTTTTTTTTTTGGTTAAGTTTCCCATTGGGGAAGGATTTGCTTTGTGAGGTGGCGGAGGTAGCTTTAGCTTTGGAGCATGCTTTTGGATAGTTGTTCTCTCACAAGCTCTTTCAAATTCTAGGGAATATTCTATGAGGACAAATGATAGAATCCTTTTTGGCCAGGATGCCATAACTTGAGCACATAAAATATAATTTTTAAAGAGGTTGGTGCATTAGAATCCTTTCAGCAAGATCTTTCCAATGATATGTTACATGAATATCAACTATGGCGATGATACTTAAGCTAGTAACTAAACATAACAGTCTTTCTTTTCACATGCTTTTGAAATATAAGCCTTTTTCTTCAATAAACTTATATTTTGAACAACCACCATTGATAATATGTCACAAGCCTAAAGTATCCACTTTTTAATCCCCAAAAACTATCTACTTTAAAACACCAAAAGTAGGCCAATGATATATACTTTCATCTTAATATCTCTATTTATGTAAATTTGTTAGTCAAAATGAGTATACTTATTCTTGAGTCACCGAAGTCATAAATCCAAAATACATTGGGATTTGACTCCATAAGTCTTTTGTATCCAATCTTCAAGTGTCTAGCCAACTTGATTATCCCATTATGACTATTGATGTGAAGGGAACATCCTAGAATAGGTTATCAAGCCCAATGAACCTATTGTTCCTATCTCACTTGAATATTATTTTAGATCGACTTAAATCTTGTAAGAAATCTTGGATAACCAAAAAGAATTTTGAATATAAGAATAAAATATGTAAATCATGATTATGCATAGATTATCCAATGGAAAATAATTTGAAACCCTAAAGCATCAATAGAAGAAGATTGGGCTTAAGAATAATGAAATGAACTATAAGATGAACTTTTACTCTCCTCACTTTTTTTGGAATTAGTTATGCAAGAGGATCTTTGTGGAATGTTCCCCATGGTATATCAGGTAAGGTCTTAGTGTAGCTTCCTACTATGAGAGCATCTTTTCCAGATAATGGATCTGATCTTTGTTCCACCATGCTACCCATTTTTTAGAACCTACTAATGAACCCATTAACTTAGATGGTACAGTTCTCCTCCCTATTATAACATCCATGCCAATAGGAAAAAAAACCTAGAGTATGACCTATGGAGAGACATTGTTGGACTAAAAGTCTCAATATTGTTAGGGTCATTCGATCCAATTGTATGTGGTATTTGCATCTTGATTTATAGGAAAATAGAGGGTAAGGAAAGAAATAAGAGTGTAATGGATGAGGTTGATTATGTTTTGAAAGCTCATGATATTTTATAGTGGAGATGTAGTGTTTTGACATGTTCTGTTGATGTCCTGATACAATGTTTGATTGGTTCTGATTGAGTCTGTTGACCTTCTTTTTTGTTTTGTTTTTCTTCTGTATGAGGGTTTGGAGTAAGGATTGATAAATTTGAGAGTGTTTGGAAGCTTGATGATTGATTTTTGATGGGTTTTAGTGATTTAAGTTGAGCTAGAGGCTTTTCGATGCTTTTTGTTGACCCTCTGTTGAGCGTTTGTAGATCCTCTGTTTCTGTTCTGTTTTATTCTGTATGCCTTTGTAAGTGTGATATGGGATGAATGTGTAGCTTGGGAAAGTTTTCCAATCTTGAGAAGAGATGAATATAAGTTCAAATTAGCTTGAAGAAGTAGCTGCTGAAAACTTGAAGTAACGACTGAAGTGACAGTGACAATAGTGAGCTCCCAAGGGACATTGTAGTGGTCCTAGTGACCTTTCATACTAGAAATACCTCTTGGAGGGGGTATCCATGACCTAATAGGGGTTATGAATGATTATTCTTGATTTTCTCATTGTACATTTGAGAGAGCATGTATGAGAGAGAGAGAGAGAGTGAGAGAGAGCAAAATTCTATGAAAAGCAATGTATTTATGAGTGAGAGATTATGAGAGAAAGCTTTGGAACTTTTGAAGAAGAATAATATGTGATAATTTCCATTAAAAGTGGTGTATTTCTTGTATCTTAGTGGTTTCTTTAAGAAATCTATGAAGAATATGAAGAGAATAATCAATTTGGTTCAAGTTAAAGTCGTGGAAGAATTGTTTGTATAAAGTTGTGTGAAGATTTCTTGTTCCTGGTGTTCTTTTCCTTGTTGTGGACATATCAAATATGAAAAATATGTTTGTTGTTGATACAAGATAGATTTTGACACAATGCTCAAAGAAGGATTAAGAATAAACATAAGAAGGTAGCCCAATGGAAAAATAAAACCAAGAAACAAAGGAAATATTTTAAAATCAAGAATAGAGTGCACTAGGGATAAATCGTATTTTAGTCCTTATATAAGAGCACCAGGCTCCCTCTTGTGCAAGTTGTAAATGAAAAGGCGCATGTAAAGGAGCCAAGAGAACATGAAAGAATAGGAAAAGAGTGGATAATAGGACCAAGGTTGGACGGCCGGTCATGAAAATGGGTTGGGTTCCCAAGGGGAGAAGGGCATGTATAAAAGGCAAAAAGTGAATGGATAAGCTTATTCTTGGCGACTGTGCAAACTAACTCTCTTTTTATTCTTGTTCTTGCTTCTTGCTTGTGCATAAGAGAGAGAGTGTGAGAGAGTGAGTGCATGAGAGTGAGGGACTGTGGAGAATCTGTTATTCTCCTCTTCTCATCTTCTCTTTCTTCTCTTCTTTTTTCTTGTGCACACGGCTATGGAGATGGAGCTTGATTGAGCTAGCATCTTGAATCGTGGAACTATCGAAAATTTTTAGGAAGAGGACTACAATGATCACATTCAATAGTACACTCACTACATCCCTGTGTGTGCGAGAGGATACAAGGCTATTTGAGAGGTAGCCATTGCCACTCACTTGAAACACTTGACTTGATAAGCAACTTGTAGGGTCTCGATAGTTATTAGTAATAGCAATGAAATTTTGGTTCCATTGCTGAGACCAAAAAATTCAAGATTGAATGCTTGTGTACTCCAAATCGAGCAAACAGAGTAGGAGTCGTTTGTGAAATGGTGCTTGGTATAGGTAGGAAGCGAGGGAGTTGGATCTTCTTTGCTAGATAGTTTAGGTTTTGGAAGATTTAGGAACATTAGTTAGATGAATGATATGGTGTTTTTCATTAGTAGGATGCAATAAGGTTGAGAAAATAAGGATAAAGAAAGAAAAGATAAGTTTCTATAACAGCCAGGAAGTAGGGAAGTAAGAAAAGAAAAGAAAAGAAATTTTGAATATCTTAGAAGGAAAATAGAGAGTAAGGAAAGAAATAAGAGAAAGGGGGGAAGAGCTCATTTCGGCATGTGAGAGATTGGGAGAGAGAGCATCAGGTCAATAGAGCAACAACAAAAAAAATCTATTAGAAACAAAGCAGGAGGAAATGTCGATAAGGAGAGAGTTTCAGAGGTGGATCTTACATTGAGTGAGCTTCTCATGAAGTGATGGTTAGATAACACTACTGTAGAGCAAAGTGGAGTAGCCCTAGCAACTTCATTGCTAGCTAGACTACTGGGAATCATCCCAAACACTAGAAGCCAGACCAAGATACCTGTAATTGCAAAGAAACTTGAGAAGTATCAAGCCGGTAATGATCCTTACATCTTCATTGAGAAGTTTGAGCAAGTATATGAGGCAAACATCCTCATGGACCTTACTTATCGTGCATAAGCTTTTGGACTTTGCTTAGGAGATAAGGGGCAAACTTGTTTTACTAGCCTCAATAATGCTGAGCACAACAACTCCAAGATTATGTCACTCATGTGAGAAGTCTCTACAAGAGGATTCTATTGATGGAGCGACCCAATGAAAGAGCAATCTCCACCATGTTTATCAACGGAATCCAAAATGAAGAACTCTATAAGGCCTTAGCTAGTAACTCAAACCTACAAAGGGACATGTTAGCTAGGGTCTTTGAAGAGGCAATATGCATCGATGACTTGCTGAGAGAGAGAAGCTCAAGAGCCACACCGCAAGAGAACACCACCTATAGGAATACCGAGAGAACCACAACCCTTAGTGAGTGATCAAGTCATAACATGCAAGATAAGGGAAAAAACATAGACCAAAAGTAAGAAATAGTTGAAGGGAATAGGTAGGCCAACTTTGGAAGAGGATTTCCATTAGCTCTATCAGCGCCTAATGACTCAAAGCCAGCTATCCCTAGGATTGACATAAATCCCACAGGAATCCCTAAGCTACCTAGGCCCATAGTGACCCATCCACCACGATCAATGCTCTAATACACTTTGTAGAGGAGTTACTAGAGGATGAAATGTATGTGAATCCCTATGTCTCCTATGATGAGGAGGGTAATCCTATATTGATGGGACTTTAGACTAGTGCCGATTATGGCTTTAGGCAAGGGAAGAGGTAGAGGTGTAGGAGGTGGCATGGGTCTTGGCGGTTGAGCGAAAGCTCCCACATTTTGGTTCCGTTGTCGGGACCAACGGATTCAAGCCTTGAGCGCTTGCATGCTTCGAATCGAGCATTGAAGTAGGGTTTTCACCGAACCGGTGCTTGAGGTAGATAGGTAGGAAGCAAGGGAGTTTGAAGAGGTATTTGATCTCCTTAGCAAGTAGGTTTTTGTTGTTTTGGACTTGGGAAAGCATGATGGAGTAGTGTAGGTATTTTTCTTATAATTTTTTCTTGCATTTAGGAAGGATAGGAGCAAAAAATTGGAGCAAACAGTAGGGTTTTCTGTTGATGTATAACAGACTGAAACAGGGGAATAGGGGCGCAGATTCAGATTTCTGGCTGGAAGAGTATGAGGGACTAACTTCTGAGGTCACAGCAGTTTGGGATGGGGCAATAAGAGACCAAGGGAATCAGGAAATACCACATTTGACACCCTCCCTTTTGAGAAGAGAGTCAGCTTGATAGCTAGGGAGGGAGGGAGGGAGAGAGAGAGAGAGAGAGCTGCGGGGAGATCATTGACGTGTTGATAGATTCGAGTGCCACACCATTTCCAGGTACGCCAGGCGTTTCCCTCTATTGCTTTACATCTAATTAGACGGCACGACACGATTCGGTGAAGTAGACGTCGGACTAGAGGCATCCCGTACCACTCGGGGCCTTTGGTCACGTAGTTGGACCAGTTCGTCCGAGTCCCAGAATAGGATTGCCCTATCTCTGGAGTCGGACCGTTCGACTCCGAAAATCGAACCTCTCCAAAAGACTTACGACTTTGAAAAGCGGACCGCCTTTCCGATCCGATTCCCAGAATCAGACCAGTCCCAAAATCGGACCACCTTTGCCTCTTTGATCAGTCGTCCGATTTTGAAAATCGGACACTCGGACCCTGGAAATCGGACACAAGGAATCCAACCACTCAGAATCAGAAACCTGTCAAAATTGGACGTTCAATTCCAGAAATCGGACGTGACCAAAATCGGACCACTGGGCCTATCGGACCAACCCGAAATCGGACGTCCGATTCTGATAATCGGACTCCTAAAAATTGAACAAAAAACTGTCAAAATCGGACAGGTATCTAGAACACAAATTTTGATGCATCTAAACCCCAAAATTGACCCCAAAGGCCACGTAGAGCTGAAGGCACATCACAGATCCATCACTGGGCTGAAACTTAGAGCAAGTAGTTCAAAATTTGGCTATAAATGGTCCTCCAAATTGCGCATGGTGTTTACTGGGACTGCCCCCCCAGACCCTCGCAGCTCTGCACCTCCCCCAAGTAGGTTGGAGGGAAAACATGCGTCGTGATAGGTCCTCCGGATTAGGCCCTAGTGTAGTAATGGCTCTACACAAGCATGGATCTTCACTCACAAAGTAGCAACTAGAAGCCCACACCCAAACAAAGACAAAAAGAGACCCTAGAACCTCAACAAGACAATGTAGCCATCAAAGGCAAAAGGGCCACACCACGACAACACAAAGACATTGTGTTCAGACTGTGTCTAGTCAGAGCACAATGCAACATCAAGCTACAACAGTAAGAATGACTAGATATGACAGTCTTGACGATAGTTGTTCCTTGAATAGCACTGCATTGACAATCCAAGACATCAGTGGAGAATCCACATCTGATCGTGCAGTTGGGGACTCAAGGGCATTTGTTAGAAGACTTAAATTTACAAGCCAAGACCCGGAAGACAAAGACATAGTACCACTTGCTTATCTTAGGGTCAAACTCACCGCAAAAAGAGAACATACTATCGATGCTCTGATTGATGAAGGAGCAGATTTTAATATCTTGTCCTATGAATCATGGACCCTACTAGGCCAACCAGAGCTCACACCGACTAATGCAACTCTTAGCCCTTATGGGGGACACCCACAAGCACTAATAGGGAAGTGCAAAATCCTTGCGACAATCGAAACTGAAAGCTTGCCTATCCTATTTTATGTTCCTTCAAGTAGTGCTAATTACAGGAAGGAAACCCTCTTAGGAAGACCCTTTAAAAGGGCAACCAAGTGTGAGGCTGACTATGTAGCACAGAGGATACACCTGACACTATTGGGTGTGAGGATAGTTACAACCTTTAGCAAGGGTGACCTCATCAAACCTCGAGGGAAAGGCAAGGAGGGTGCTGACATAACAGTCAAGCCTGCTTAACGAGAGCAAGGACTTGTTGGAAGAGTTGATATAAGCACAGGTCGAACAACAAGAATCAGTGAGTAACACCATGCCTGAAACAAGAAGGTCAAGAGACAGGGCTAAGGACGGGGTTTGGACTTACAAATATCGTAGAAGACCCCAAAAGAAGCCCAAGCCTTATAGACATAGGCACCGATGGAGGGTCAGCACAACGCCGCGATGGATATCCAAAGCGTTGCTATGTGCTCAAGGGTATTATGTAGGTAATCGATGGATTTGGGTACCAAAATCCCCTGCTAAACCACCTCTATCAGCTGAAGGCTAGGTTTCATCAGAAGCAACGAAGCACAGGAGGAAATCTAAGGGAAACTCTAGGTCTCGAGGCAAGAAACCAGACATGAGTGTTCGAAAGAAAGAGTCTCAACCTAGCATGCTTAATAAGCAGATGTCATATGTAACCATTGAGTGTGCACAAAAGCCATTAGTGCCCAAAGAGCTGTTGATTTCCCAAGAGGATAACATGCATCATAGGCACAACATTGTTCATGGAAAGGCCGATTGCTCAACAAAGCAAATGGCGCAATCGTCTAATAGCCTTGAGCAAATCATTCAGCCAGTGCCAAGTCCACCTAAGAGTCCTAGATCTCCTACACCCTCTTTTTCCAAATGGACTCAGGAAGCACAACAACAGTCGTCAATGGCGACTACTCACTCCCAATCTTTATCTCCATCAGAGCTTCCAAATGTCCGAGAGGTGGGAAATGACACTAGCCGTAGCTCTCGGCCCAAGGATATGCATGTGCAACCTAAAGTGACTAGATCAACTTATGCTCAATCTACACAGATGAATGCTCAAAGGGCAACAAAAGACATGACCACTTCCGATCGCCCTAGGAACCTGACACCACAATCCACCAAGAGTGGCCAGGCCACTGGACTAGCTGCTACTACTTCCAATCACGGACCACAGCAGTCACAGCCCTTGGCCGTGACAATGCCCCTTGCAGAACATGTCCTTAATAGTTTACCTGTGGAGGAGGTGTCGCAACCAACTTCCTTGACAACTCCAGCACTTCCAAAGGGCCTGAAGTCTAGGCCGGAGGAGTTAAACACAAGGGAATTGGCTGAAGAGCCAGACTCTCCAAAAAGAGAGGCAGTTGTACCCTCACAAGCTAGCAAGGCTATTCAGCAGGCCGTGGCTATGTCCCATGAGGACACACCCCAGAGAGAAAATGCTGAGGCCCAACCAAGCACATCAATGGTTGACCTAGTCCAGGGTCCTGAGTCGTTGAGAGATGCACCTTCATTGACCAAGAAAAAGAGGAGAAAACAACGAAAACAATAGCAGTTACAGGTGGTTGTGGACCCCAAGAACATTGACATCAAGAGCGCTGGAGAGTTGAGGAATAAAGCACCGAGTCCATCCACCAATGCCCCTATTGATGCCTCTCCTAATAGTGGTGAAACCTCAGACACATTCGTGTGCTCTGAAAAATCAAAGCAGTCATTACCATCAACGGCTACTTGCAACACTCAATCCACCGACAATAGAACTCGCATTGACCAATCAAGAGTAGACACAACACTATCACAGAAGGATGAAAAATATATACCAGTCACATCCAAGGAGAACCATGACACAATAACGGAGCCTTAGGAGAAACATGGAAACCCCAAGAGCATGAGAAATCCTAGCGTTGGCCAAACCTGCTCGTCTAGGCCTGAGCCCCTAGCTACGCTAAAGCCCAGGAAAACTCCTAGAACCTTGCATGTGATAGCAACCAAGCAAGCCCTTGTTGAACATAAAAGTGTCATAGAATGCTTAACCGAGTTGGATACTAAGCTCAAAGTGTTCGCACGTATCTATGTCCTGGCAGACATGGGCGCATTTCCTAAAGAGTAGCTTGAAGAATACTTGCCATTTCCCTTATCCCAGGAAGAGCAAGAACATCTTGACAAGCACTATAACAGGCTCCTATATGAATGCATGCGACTCATCTCCGACGAGGAAGCCGACGAACTACGCTTAACTGTCACATTCAATGATGTGCTCTGCTAACCAAATCTCTTAGAGATAGAGCAACTAAAGCGACTATCAGAGGGTCGAAGTCAATTTGAACAACATTGGTGTGAAAACCATGTTGCAATGGCTGAACTAGGAGCCCGGATCATGACAGTCTCAGAGGAGCAATTGGCCAAATGGCGGTCTCAACGAGACCCAACCAGGCACCAACTTCCTTTCGAGTGCCGACTGCCACTTGGGGTATGGACTTAGCTGCAACTAGCCAAGAGAACTCTCTGTCTGTTAAGGTTCTCACTGAGGAGGAGTTACATGTTGCCAGTAGACTCGGACAAGGTTCCATGCTACTCGATGTTGCAAAATATCTATCGGTATTGAGTAAGTTGCCACAAGTACTAGATGCGTGTGCCACGCTCCAGTACAATCCGGAGTTCTACAGTTGGCTTTTATCCTCGTAAAGTGACAGGGATTCATAGATATGTATATAAATAAACAATGATTTTGGTGACCCTGTATAGACCATGTCACCCACACAAGCAATGATAGTCAAGCGCAGGGAGAAGAGTTGGGTTGAACAAGCTAAGCTCCTTAGGTCCTCCTCTCACCAAACATTTAGAAGTTGTGTGACCATCACCACCTCTAGGTGGAGGGCATGCAACCCTCATCACCACCATAGAAAGCTCTAACCAACATCTCTGAGGGTGTGGACAGGGTACCGTCCCTTCCCATACACCATGGCAACACTGATTGTGCGAGCCTCCAATAAACGCTCGGGCACCAGGTGCTCAAAGGCAGAAAGGGTAGCTCAAGACAAGGAAGAATTCGATGCATTGTTCAAAAGCATTTTGGAAATAGTTGCGGCCAGAGACTACACCATTCAGGTCTCGGCCGACATCTTCCGTGCCCAACCTCACAGGAGCCCCTCACCAGTAGAGCCTCAGTCGCCTGACCACCCGGACTCTGTTGAGAAATGCAGATCTAGAGCTAGTTAGCTATGGTGGACGCAAATCAAACACACGATACATTATCAAAATGAGAGATTGTAACTCAAGTGAATTAGGTTCCAAGATAGATTAGCTTGGACTCATAAACACAATCTTGAGTGAATCAAATTGATAGTGCCATTACATTGAAATGAGTGTCAAGTACATGCCTTTATAGCTTTTTGGATAGTACCACTGTACCTCACTGTGCATATGTGATTTTGGACATCTCTTCTTAGAGCTTCTAGAGCATACATCTTTGTCATATCTCTCATACAAAGCCACTTATGGGAAAGCCTCTTTTGGGCACACATTCAGCCTCTATGGGCATACATCATTTGCTATTCTCAACACCCCCCCTCAAATGATGAGTCTCTACCCTTGCTGGCTTTTGCCCCCCCCTACATGTAGACATGGACCAGGAGACTAGCTCTTTGGCAGCCTAGTCAAGTTAAGGCTTGAAACTTTAAATTCTTGGTAAGGGTTTTAAATCCACTCTGGGAAACAAATCCACTATGGGAATTTTTTGCAAAAACATTTTTTTGGTTGGCAGCAGCGGAAAAATATTTCCTTATCCTTTTTGCTTTGTTGCTTCATTGGCAACCTTTGATCTTCTTCGTCTTTTTAAACTTCTTTTTCTTCATGCTCCTTGGATTTTGTTGTGCTTCTTATCCCTTTTTCCGATGTGTGGTACTTATCTTTTTGCTTCAATCTTCTTGACACAGTCGTTTTGCTTCATGCTTTTACACGTGAGTACATTGATGGATACATGAGCTTTGTTTGACAAACTCTCACACATGAGATGAATTTTGGAATACATGGTTTTTGGGTTTTCATTTGGCATTGACTTTCCGTTTGAGCACTTGTGCAAGCAAATCATTTCATGCCGGAAGGTCTTACCAATTGGCAATCTTGCTCAATGGCAGTGTCTAATGCCGATTACAATTTCAAAAATTGATATTGAATTTCAGTGAAGGTTTGAATGCAACCAGAGGTGTGTGTGAACGAGGGTTGAATATAAATTCTTCTCTAAGCCTTAGTAATAGGATTATAAGGTGTTAATTTAAATATCCTTATCTATACCTCTCAACTTGCACCTATGATTGTGCACTTGATGGCGTTGACTATCTGTGAGATTCTCGTGTGAGCAGGGAACTCGTGACCCAGACGAAAACTGTGATCTTTTTGCTGTAAGTTGGAGGATAAGGAGCTTGTTTTCCAATCGGTGGTATCAATAGCTGGAGATGCTTACACTAAGCGCAAGCTGCTTAGGATCTTTTGGTGCTTGACAGACAGAGCTCCGAGGCTTTTCGCCACAGTTGCATGGGCTGCCAGATAAGGAACGTATATTATTTGTACCCTCTAATGTGCATGCATTCAACTTCTTCTTTTCCTCGACTTGCAAAGGTGGGCGTGATGGCGAAGGTTGTGCCACTGGAAACTCCTCTGAAGTAGATTTCTGCTCTTCCTAGTGGGAGACCACTGTGGAGAACGCTTCGCAAAGGAGAGAAAACTCGAGTGTCTGCCGAGTGTCCACTACGGAGTGTCCAGCACAAATCCTAACCAAATTTTTTTTTTTTGCAACAGATGGTAGTGATAGGTCTCTTCTTCATTCTCTTCCTTTTCCACATAATAAATCTCTGATCTGGACCATGACTCACCAGGCTATGAAGGTCCCCCGAGAGTGTGGTGTGCCACAACTGGCTCTAAGATAAAGCAGTTGAGTGTGATCAAACTCGTTTGTAGCAGAAGCCCTCTTCTTCTTCCCTTCTGTGGCTCACTAATGGTTTAGCTATGGTGGACGCAAATCAAACACACGATACATTATCAAAATGAGAGATTGTAACTCAAGTGAATTAGGTTCCAAGATAGATTAGCTTGGACTCATAAACACAATCTTGAGTGAATCAAATTGATAGTGCCATTACATTGAAATGAGTGTCAAGTACATGCCTTTATAGCTTTTTGGATAGTACCACTGTACCTCACTGTGCATATGTGATTTTGGACATCTCTTCTTAGAGCTTCTAGAGCATACATCTTTGTCATATCTCTCATACAAAGCCACTTATGGGAAAGCCTCTTTTGGGCACACATTCAGCCTCTATGGGCATACATCATTTGCTATTCTCAACACCCCCCCTCAAATGATGAGTCTCTACCCTTGCTGGCTTTTGCCCCCCCCTACATGTAGACATGGACCAGGAGACTAGCTCTTTGGCAGCCTAGTCAAGTTAAGGCTTGAAACTTTAAATTCTTGGTAAGGGTTTTAAATCCACTCTGGGAAACAAATCCACTATGGGAATTTTTTGCAAAAACATTTTTTTGGTTGGCAGCAGCGGAAAAATATTTCCTTATCCTTTTTGCTTTGTTGCTTCATTGGCAACCTTTGATCTTCTTCGTCTTTTTAAACTTCTTTTTCTTCATGCTCCTTGGATTTTGTTGTGCTTCTTATCCCTTTTTCCGATGTGTGGTACTTATCTTTTTGCTTCAATCTTCTTGACACAGTCGTTTTGCTTCATGCTTTTACACGTGAGTACATTGATGGATACATGAGCTTTGTTTGACAAACTCTCACACATGAGATGAATTTTGGAATACATGGTTTTTGGGTTTTCATTTGGCATTGACTTTCCGTTTGAGCACTTGTGCAAGCAAATCATTTCATGCCGGAAGGTCTTACCAATTGGCAATCTTGCTCAATGGCAGTGTCTAATGCCGATTACAATTTCAAAAATTGATATTGAATTTCAGTGAAGGTTTGAATGCAACCAGAGGTGTGTGTGAACGAGGGTTGAATATAAATTCTTCTCTAAGCCTTAGTAATAGGATTATAAGGTGTTAATTTAAATATCCTTATCTATACCTCTCAACTTGCACCTATGATTGTGCACTTGATGGCGTTGACTATCTGTGAGATTCTCGTGTGAGCAGGGAACTCGTGACCCAGACGAAAACTGTGATCTTTTTGCTGTAAGTTGGAGGATAAGGAGCTTGTTTTCCAATCGGTGGTATCAATAGCTGGAGATGCTTACACTAAGCGCAAGCTGCTTAGGATCTTTTTGTGCTTGACAGACAGAGCTCCGAGGCTTTTCGCCACAGTTGCATGGGCTGCCAGATAAGGAACGTATATTATTTGTACCCTCTAATGTGCATGCATTCAACTTCTTCTTTTCCTCGACTTGCAAAGGTGGGTGTGATGGCGAAGGTTGTGCCACTGGAAACTCCTCTGAAGTAGATTTCTGCTCTTCCTAGTGGGAGACCACTGTGGAGAACGCTTCGCAAAGGAGAGAAAACTCGAGTGTCTGCCGAGTGTCCACTACGGAGTGTCCAGCACAAATCCTAACCAATTTTTTTTTTTTGCAACAGATGGTAGTGATAGGTCTCTTCTTCATTCTCTTCCTTTTCCACATAATAAATCTCTGATCTGGACCATGACTCACCAGGCTATGAAGGTCCCTCGAGAGTGTGGTGTGCCACAACTGGCTCTAAGATAAAGCAGTTGAGTGTGATCAAACTCGTTTGTAGCAGAAGCCCTCTTCTTCTTCCCTTCTGTGGCTCACTAATGGTTTAGCTATGGTGGACGCAAATCAAACACACGATACATTATCAAAATGAGAGATTGTAACTCAAGTGAATTAGGTTCCAAGATAGATTAGCTTGGACTCATAAACACAATCTTGAGTGAATCAAATTGATAGTGCCATTACATTGAAATGAGTGTCAAGTACATGCCTTTATAGCTTTTTGGATAGTACCACTGTACCTCACTGTGCATATGTGATTTTGGACATCTCTTCTTAGAGCTTCTAGAGCATACATCTTTGTCATATCTCTCATACAAAGCCACTTATGGGAAAGCCTCTTTTGGGCACACATTCAGCCTCTATGGGCATACATCATTTGCTATTCTCAACACCCCCCCTCAAATGATGAGTCTCTACCCTTGCTGGCTTTTGCCCCCCCCTACATGTAGACATGGACCAGGAGACTAGCTCTTTGGCAGCCTAGTCAAGTTAAGGCTTGAAACTTTAAATTCTTGGTAAGGGTTTTAAATCCACTCTGGGAAACAAATCCACTATGGGAATTTTTTGCAAAAACATTTTTTTGGTTGGCAGCAGCGGAAAAATATTTCCTTATCCTTTTTGCTTTGTTGCTTCATTGGCAACCTTTGATCTTCTTCGTCTTTTTAAACTTCTTTTTCTTCATGCTCCTTGGATTTTGTTGTGCTTCTTATCCCTTTTTCCGATGTGTGGTACTTATCTTTTTGCTTCAATCTTCTTGACACAGTCGTTTTGCTTCATGCTTTTACACGTGAGTACATTGATGGATACATGAGCTTTGTTTGACAAACTCTCACACATGAGATGAATTTTGGAATACATGGTTTTTGGGTTTTCATTTGGCATTGACTTTCCGTTTGAGCACTTGTGCAAGCAAATCATTTCATGCCGGAAGGTCTTACCAATTGGCAATCTTGCTCAATGGCAGTGTCTAATGCCGATTACAATTTCAAAAATTGATATTGAATTTCAGTGAAGGTTTGAATGCAACCAGAGGTGTGTGTGAACGAGGGTTGAATATAAATTCTTCTCTAAGCCTTAGTAATAGGATTATAAGGTGTTAATTTAAATATCCTTATCTATACCTCTCAACTTGCACCTATGATTGTGCACTTGATGGCGTTGACTATCTGTGAGATTCTCGTGTGAGCAGGGAACTCGTGACCCAGACGAAAACTGTGATCTTTTTGCTGTAAGTTGGAGGATAAGGAGCTTGTTTTCCAATCGGTGGTATCAATAGCTGGAGATGCTTACACTAAGCGCAAGCTGCTTAGGATCTTTTGGTGCTTGACAGACAGAGCTCCGAGGCTTTTCGCCACAGTTGCATGGGCTGCCAGATAAGGAACGTATATTATTTGTACCCTCTAATGTGCATGCATTCAACTTCTTCTTTTCCTCGACTTGCAAAGGTGGGCGTGATGGCGAAGGTTGTGCCACTGGAAACTCCTCTGAAGTAGATTTCTGCTCTTCCTAGTGGGAGACCACTGTGGAGAACGCTTCGCAAAGGAGAGAAAACTCGAGTGTCTGCCGAGTGTCCACTACGGAGTGTCCAGCACAAATCCTAACCAAATTTTTTTTTTTTGCAACAGATGGTAGTGATAGGTCTCTTCTTCATTCTCTTCCTTTTCCACATAATAAATCTCTGATCTGGACCATGACTCACCAGGCTATGAAGGTCCCCCGAGAGTGTGGTGTGCCACAACTGGCTCTAAGATAAAGCAGTTGAGTGTGATCAAACTCGTTTGTAGCAGAAGCCCTCTTCTTCTTCCCTTCTGTGGCTCACTAATGGTTTAGCTATGGTGGACGCAAATCAAACACACGATACATTATCAAAATGAGAGATTGTAACTCAAGTGAATTAGGTTCCAAGATAGATTAGCTTGGACTCATAAACACAATCTTGAGTGAATCAAATTGATAGTGCCATTACATTGAAATGAGTGTCAAGTACATGCCTTTATAGCTTTTTGGATAGTACCACTGTACCTCACTGTGCATATGTGATTTTGGACATCTCTTCTTAGAGCTTCTAGAGCATACATCTTTGTCATATCTCTCATACAAAGCCACTTATGGGAAAGCCTCTTTTGGGCACACATTCAGCCTCTATGGGCATACATCATTTGCTATTCTCAACACCCCCCCTCAAATGATGAGTCTCTACCCTTGCTGGCTTTTGCCCCCCCCTACATGTAGACATGGACCAGGAGACTAGCTCTTTGGCAGCCTAGTCAAGTTAAGGCTTGAAACTTTAAATTCTTGGTAAGGGTTTTAAATCCACTCTGGGAAACAAATCCACTATGGGAATTTTTTGCAAAAACATTTTTTTGGTTGGCAGCAGCGGAAAAATATTTCCTTATCCTTTTTGCTTTGTTGCTTCATTGGCAACCTTTGATCTTCTTCGTCTTTTTAAACTTCTTTTTCTTCATGCTCCTTGGATTTTGTTGTGCTTCTTATCCCTTTTTCCGATGTGTGGTACTTATCTTTTTGCTTCAATCTTCTTGACACAGTCGTTTTGCTTCATGCTTTTACACGTGAGTACATTGATGGATACATGAGCTTTGTTTGACAAACTCTCACACATGAGATGAATTTTGGAATACATGGTTTTTGGGTTTTCATTTGGCATTGACTTTCCGTTTGAGCACTTGTGCAAGCAAATCATTTCATGCCGGAAGGTCTTACCAATTGGCAATCTTGCTCAATGGCAGTGTCTAATGCCGATTACAATTTCAAAAATTGATATTGAATTTCAGTGAAGGTTTGAATGCAACCAGAGGTGTGTGTGAACGAGGGTTGAATATAAATTCTTCTCTAAGCCTTAGTAATAGGATTATAAGGTGTTAATTTAAATATCCTTATCTATACCTCTCAACTTGCACCTATGATTGTGCACTTGATGGCGTTGACTATCTGTGAGATTCTCGTGTGAGCAGGGAACTCGTGACCCAGACGAAAACTGTGATCTTTTTGCTGTAAGTTGGAGGATAAGGAGCTTGTTTTCCAATCGGTGGTATCAATAGCTGGAGATGCTTACACTAAGCGCAAGCTGCTTAGGATCTTTTTGTGCTTGACAGACAGAGCTCCGAGGCTTTTCGCCACAGTTGCATGGGCTGCCAGATAAGGAACGTATATTATTTGTACCCTCTAATGTGCATGCATTCAACTTCTTCTTTTCCTCGACTTGCAAAGGTGGGTGTGATGGCGAAGGTTGTGCCACTGGAAACTCCTCTGAAGTAGATTTCTGCTCTTCCTAGTGGGAGACCACTGTGGAGAACGCTTCGCAAAGGAGAGAAAACTCGAGTGTCTGCCGAGTGTCCACTACGGAGTGTCCAGCACAAATCCTAACCAATTTTTTTTTTTTTGCAACAGATGGTAGTGATAGGTCTCTTCTTCATTCTCTTCCTTTTCCACATAATAAATCTCTGATCTGGACCATGACTCACCAGGCTATGAAGGTCCCCCGAGAGTGTGGTGTGCCACAACTGGCTCTAAGATAAAGCAGTTGAGTGTGATCAAACTCGTTTGTAGCAGAAGCCCTCTTCTTCTTCCCTTCTGTGGCTCACTAATGGTTTAGCTATGGTGGACGCAAATCAAACACACGATACATTATCAAAATGAGAGATTGTAACTCAAGTGAATTAGGTTCCAAGATAGATTAGCTTGGACTCATAAACACAATCTTGAGTGAATCAAATTGATAGTGCCATTACATTGAAATGAGTGTCAAGTACATGCCTTTATAGCTTTTTGGATAGTACCACTGTACCTCACTGTGCATATGTGATTTTGGACATCTCTTCTTAGAGCTTCTAGAGCATACATCTTTGTCATATCTCTCATACAAAGCCACTTATGGGAAAGCCTCTTTTGGGCACACATTCAGCCTCTATGGGCATACATCATTTGCTATTCTCAACACCCCCCCTCAAATGATGAGTCTCTACCCTTGCTGGCTTTTGCCCCCCCCTACATGTAGACATGGACCAGGAGACTAGCTCTTTGGCAGCCTAGTCAAGTTAAGGCTTGAAACTTTAAATTCTTGGTAAGGGTTTTAAATCCACTCTGGGAAACAAATCCACTATGGGAATTTTTTGCAAAAACATTTTTTTGGTTGGCAGCAGCGGAAAAATATTTCCTTATCCTTTTTGCTTTGTTGCTTCATTGGCAACCTTTGATCTTCTTCGTCTTTTTAAACTTCTTTTTCTTCATGCTCCTTGGATTTTGTTGTGCTTCTTATCCCTTTTTCCGATGTGTGGTACTTATCTTTTTGCTTCAATCTTCTTGACACAGTCGTTTTGCTTCATGCTTTTACACGTGAGTACATTGATGGATACATGAGCTTTGTTTGACAAACTCTCACACATGAGATGAATTTTGGAATACATGGTTTTTGGGTTTTCATTTGGCATTGACTTTCCGTTTGAGCACTTGTGCAAGCAAATCATTTCATGCCGGAAGGTCTTACCAATTGGCAATCTTGCTCAATGGCAGTGTCTAATGCCGATTACAATTTCAAAAATTGATATTGAATTTCAGTGAAGGTTTGAATGCAACCAGAGGTGTGTGTGAACGAGGGTTGAATATAAATTCTTCTCTAAGCCTTAGTAATAGGATTATAAGGTGTTAATTTAAATATCCTTATCTATACCTCTCAACTTGCACCTATGATTGTGCACTTGATGGCGTTGACTATCTGTGAGATTCTCGTGTGAGCAGGGAACTCGTGACCCAGACGAAAACTGTGATCTTTTTGCTGTAAGTTGGAGGATAAGGAGCTTGTTTTCCAATCGGTGGTATCAATAGCTGGAGATGCTTACACTAAGCGCAAGCTGCTTAGGATCTTTTTGTGCTTGACAGACAGAGCTCCGAGGCTTTTCGCCACAGTTGCATGGGCTGCCAGATAAGGAACGTATATTATTTGTACCCTCTAATGTGCATGCATTCAACTTCTTCTTTTCCTCGACTTGCAAAGGTGGGCGTGATGGCGAAGGTTGTGCCACTGGAAACTCCTCTGAAGTAGATTTCTGCTCTTCCTAGTGGGAGACCACTGTGGAGAACGCTTCGCAAAGGAGAGAAAACTCGAGTGTCTGCCGAGTGTCCACTACGGAGTGTCCAGCACAAATCCTAACCAATTTTTTTTTTTTGCAACAGATGGTAGTGATAGGTCTCTTCTTCATTCTCTTCCTTTTCCACATAATAAATCTCTGATCTGGACCATGACTCACCAGGCTATGAAGGTCCCCCGAGAGTGTGGTGTGCCACAACTGGCTCTAAGATAAAGCAGTTGAGTGTGATCAAACTCGTTTGTAGCAGAAGCCCTCTTCTTCTTCCCTTCTGTGGCTCACTAATGGTTTAGCTATGGTGGACGCAAATCAAACACACGATACATTATCAAAATGAGAGATTGTAACTCAAGTGAATTAGGTTCCAAGATAGATTAGCTTGGACTCATAAACACAATCTTGAGTGAATCAAATTGATAGTGCCATTACATTGAAATGAGTGTCAAGTACATGCCTTTATAGCTTTTTGGATAGTACCACTGTACCTCACTGTGCATATGTGATTTTGGACATCTCTTCTTAGAGCTTCTAGAGCATACATCTTTGTCATATCTCTCATACAAAGCCACTTATGGGAAAGCCTCTTTTGGGCACACATTCAGCCTCTATGGGCATACATCATTTGCTATTCTCAACACCCCCCCTCAAATGATGAGTCTCTACCCTTGCTGGCTTTTGCCCCCCCCTACATGTAGACATGGACCAGGAGACTAGCTCTTTGGCAGCCTAGTCAAGTTAAGGCTTGAAACTTTAAATTCTTGGTAAGGGTTTTAAATCCACTCTGGGAAACAAATCCACTATGGGAATTTTTTGCAAAAACATTTTTTTGGTTGGCAGCAGCGGAAAAATATTTCCTTATCCTTTTTGCTTTGTTGCTTCATTGGCAACCTTTGATCTTCTTCGTCTTTTTAAACTTCTTTTTCTTCATGCTCCTTGGATTTTGTTGTGCTTCTTATCCCTTTTTCCGATGTGTGGTACTTATCTTTTTGCTTCAATCTTCTTGACACAGTCGTTTTGCTTCATGCTTTTACACGTGAGTACATTGATGGATACATGAGCTTTGTTTGACAAACTCTCACACATGAGATGAATTTTGGAATACATGGTTTTTGGGTTTTCATTTGGCATTGACTTTCCGTTTGAGCACTTGTGCAAGCAAATCATTTCATGCCGGAAGGTCTTACCAATTGGCAATCTTGCTCAATGGCAGTGTCTAATGCCGATTACAATTTCAAAAATTGATATTGAATTTCAGTGAAGGTTTGAATGCAACCAGAGGTGTGTGTGAACGAGGGTTGAATATAAATTCTTCTCTAAGCCTTAGTAATAGGATTATAAGGTGTTAATTTAAATATCCTTATCTATACCTCTCAACTTGCACCTATGATTGTGCACTTGATGGCGTTGACTATCTGTGAGATTCTCGTGTGAGCAGGGAACTCGTGACCCAGACGAAAACTGTGATCTTTTTGCTGTAAGTTGGAGGATAAGGAGCTTGTTTTCCAATCGGTGGTATCAATAGCTGGAGATGCTTACACTAAGCGCAAGCTGCTTAGGATCTTTTCGTGCTTGACAGACAGAGCTCCGAGGCTTTTCGCCACAGTTGCATGGGCTGCCAGATAAGGAACGTATATTATTTGTACCCTCTAATGTGCATGCATTCAACTTCTTCTTTTCCTCGACTTGCAAAGGTGGGCGTGATGGCGAAGGTTGTGCCACTGGAAACTCCTCTGAAGTAGATTTCTGCTCTTCCTAGTGGGAGACCACTGTGGAGAACGCTTCGCAAAGGAGAGAAAACTCGAGTGTCTGCCGAGTGTCCACTACGGAGTGTCCAGCACAAATCCTAACCAAATTTTTTTTTTTGCAACAGATGGTAGTGATAGGTCTCTTCTTCATTCTCTTCCTTTTCCACATAATAAATCTCTGATCTGGACCATGACTCACCAGGCTATGAAGGTCCCCCGAGAGTGTGGTGTGCCACAACTGGCTCTAAGATAAAGCAGTTGAGTGTGATCAAACTCGTTTGTAGCAGAAGCCCTCTTCTTCTTCCCTTCTGTGGCTCACTAATGGTTTAGCTATGGTGGACGCAAATCAAACACACGATACATTATCAAAATGAGAGATTGTAACTCAAGTGAATTAGGTTCCAAGATAGATTAGCTTGGACTCATAAACACAATCTTGAGTGAATCAAATTGATAGTGCCATTACATTGAAATGAGTGTCAAGTACATGCCTTTATAGCTTTTTGGATAGTACCACTGTACCTCACTGTGCATATGTGATTTTGGACATCTCTTCTTAGAGCTTCTAGAGCATACATCTTTGTCATATCTCTCATACAAAGCCACTTATGGGAAAGCCTCTTTTGGGCACACATTCAGCCTCTATGGGCATACATCATTTGCTATTCTCAACACCCCCCCTCAAATGATGAGTCTCTACCCTTGCTGGCTTTTGCCCCCCCCTACATGTAGACATGGACCAGGAGACTAGCTCTTTGGCAGCCTAGTCAAGTTAAGGCTTGAAACTTTAAATTCTTGGTAAGGGTTTTAAATCCACTCTGGGAAACAAATCCACTATGGGAATTTTTTGCAAAAACATTTTTTTGGTTGGCAGCAGCGGAAAAATATTTCCTTATCCTTTTTGCTTTGTTGCTTCATTGGCAACCTTTGATCTTCTTCGTCTTTTTAAACTTCTTTTTCTTCATGCTCCTTGGATTTTGTTGTGCTTCTTATCCCTTTTTCCGATGTGTGGTACTTATCTTTTTGCTTCAATCTTCTTGACACAGTCGTTTTGCTTCATGCTTTTACACGTGAGTACATTGATGGATACATGAGCTTTGTTTGACAAACTCTCACACATGAGATGAATTTTGGAATACATGGTTTTTGGGTTTTCATTTGGCATTGACTTTCCGTTTGAGCACTTGTGCAAGCAAATCATTTCATGCCGGAAGGTCTTACCAATTGGCAATCTTGCTCAATGGCAGTGTCTAATGCCGATTACAATTTCAAAAATTGATATTGAATTTCAGTGAAGGTTTGAATGCAACCAGAGGTGTGTGTGAACGAGGGTTGAATATAAATTCTTCTCTAAGCCTTAGTAATAGGATTATAAGGTGTTAATTTAAATATCCTTATCTATACCTCTCAACTTGCACCTATGATTGTGCACTTGATGGCGTTGACTATCTGTGAGATTCTCGTGTGAGCAGGGAACTCGTGACCCAGACGAAAACTGTGATCTTTTTGCTGTAAGTTGGAGGATAAGGAGCTTGTTTTCCAATCGGTGGTATCAATAGCTGGAGATGCTTACACTAAGCGCAAGCTGCTTAGGATCTTTTCGTGCTTGACAGACAGAGCTCCGAGGCTTTTCGCCACAGTTGCATGGGCTGCCAGATAAGGAACGTATATTATTTGTACCCTCTAATGTGCATGCATTCAACTTCTTCTTTTCCTCGACTTGCAAAGGTGGGCGTGATGGCGAAGGTTGTGCCACTGGAAACTCCTCTGAAGTAGATTTCTGCTCTTCCTAGTGGGAGACCACTGTGGAGAACGCTTCGCAAAGGAGAGAAAACTCGAGTGTCTGCCGAGTGTCCACTACGGAGTGTCCAGCACAAATCCTAACCAAATTTTTTTTTTTGCAACAGATGGTAGTGATAGGTCTCTTCTTCATTCTCTTCCTTTTCCACATAATAAATCTCTGATCTGGACCATGACTCACCAGGCTATGAAGGTCCCCCGAGAGTGTGGTGTGCCACAACTGGCTCTAAGATAAAGCAGTTGAGTGTGATCAAACTCGTTTGTAGCAGAAGCCCTCTTCTTCTTCCCTTCTGTGGCTCACTAATGGTTTAGCTATGGTGGACGCAAATCAAACACACGATACATTATCAAAATGAGAGATTGTAACTCAAGTGAATTAGGTTCCAAGATAGATTAGCTTGGACTCATAAACACAATCTTGAGTGAATCAAATTGATAGTGCCATTACATTGAAATGAGTGTCAAGTACATGCCTTTATAGCTTTTTGGATAGTACCACTGTACCTCACTGTGCATATGTGATTTTGGACATCTCTTCTTAGAGCTTCTAGAGCATACATCTTTGTCATATCTCTCATACAAAGCCACTTATGGGAAAGCCTCTTTTGGGCACACATTCAGCCTCTATGGGCATACATCATTTGCTATTCTCAACACCCCCCCTCAAATGATGAGTCTCTACCCTTGCTGGCTTTTGCCCCCCCCTACATGTAGACATGGACCAGGAGACTAGCTCTTTGGCAGCCTAGTCAAGTTAAGGCTTGAAACTTTAAATTCTTGGTAAGGGTTTTAAATCCACTCTGGGAAACAAATCCACTATGGGAATTTTTTGCAAAAACATTTTTTTGGTTGGCAGCAGCGGAAAAATATTTCCTTATCCTTTTTGCTTTGTTGCTTCATTGGCAACCTTTGATCTTCTTCGTCTTTTTAAACTTCTTTTTCTTCATGCTCCTTGGATTTTGTTGTGCTTCTTATCCCTTTTTCCGATGTGTGGTACTTATCTTTTTGCTTCAATCTTCTTGACACAGTCGTTTTGCTTCATGCTTTTACACGTGAGTACATTGATGGATACATGAGCTTTGTTTGACAAACTCTCACACATGAGATGAATTTTGGAATACATGGTTTTTGGGTTTTCATTTGGCATTGACTTTCCGTTTGAGCACTTGTGCAAGCAAATCATTTCATGCCGGAAGGTCTTACCAATTGGCAATCTTGCTCAATGGCAGTGTCTAATGCCGATTACAATTTCAAAAATTGATATTGAATTTCAGTGAAGGTTTGAATGCAACCAGAGGTGTGTGTGAACGAGGGTTGAATATAAATTCTTCTCTAAGCCTTAGTAATAGGATTATAAGGTGTTAATTTAAATATCCTTATCTATACCTCTCAACTTGCACCTATGATTGTGCACTTGATGGCGTTGACTATCTGTGAGATTCTCGTGTGAGCAGGGAACTCGTGACCCAGACGAAAACTGTGATCTTTTTGCTGTAAGTTGGAGGATAAGGAGCTTGTTTTCCAATCGGTGGTATCAATAGCTGGAGATGCTTACACTAAGCGCAAGCTGCTTAGGATCTTTTCGTGCTTGACAGACAGAGCTCCGAGGCTTTTCGCCACAGTTGCATGGGCTGCCAGATAAGGAACGTATATTATTTGTACCCTCTAATGTGCATGCATTCAACTTCTTCTTTTCCTCGACTTGCAAAGGTGGGCGTGATGGCGAAGGTTGTGCCACTGGAAACTCCTCTGAAGTAGATTTCTGCTCTTCCTAGTGGGAGACCACTGTGGAGAACGCTTCGCAAAGGAGAGAAAACTCGAGTGTCTGCCGAGTGTCCACTACGGAGTGTCCAGCACAAATCCTAACCAAATTTTTTTTTTTTGCAACAGATGGTAGTGATAGGTCTCTTCTTCATTCTCTTCCTTTTCCACATAATAAATCTCTGATCTGGACCATGACTCACCAGGCTATGAAGGTCCCCCGAGAGTGTGGTGTGCCACAACTGGCTCTAAGATAAAGCAGTTGAGTGTGATCAAACTCGTTTGTAGCAGAAGCCCTCTTCTTCTTCCCTTCTGTGGCTCACTAATGGTTTAGCTATGGTGGACGCAAATCAAACACACGATACATTATCAAAATGAGAGATTGTAACTCAAGTGAATTAGGTTCCAAGATAGATTAGCTTGGACTCATAAACACAATCTTGAGTGAATCAAATTGATAGTGCCATTACATTGAAATGAGTGTCAAGTACATGCCTTTATAGCTTTTTGGATAGTACCACTGTACCTCACTGTGCATATGTGATTTTGGACATCTCTTCTTAGAGCTTCTAGAGCATACATCTTTGTCATATCTCTCATACAAAGCCACTTATGGGAAAGCCTCTTTTGGGCACACATTCAGCCTCTATGGGCATACATCATTTGCTATTCTCAACACCCCCCCTCAAATGATGAGTCTCTACCCTTGCTGGCTTTTGCCCCCCCCTACATGTAGACATGGACCAGGAGACTAGCTCTTTGGCAGCCTAGTCAAGTTAAGGCTTGAAACTTTAAATTCTTGGTAAGGGTTTTAAATCCACTCTGGGAAACAAATCCACTATGGGAATTTTTTGCAAAAACATTTTTTTGGTTGGCAGCAGCGGAAAAATATTTCCTTATCCTTTTTGCTTTGTTGCTTCATTGGCAACCTTTGATCTTCTTCGTCTTTTTAAACTTCTTTTTCTTCATGCTCCTTGGATTTTGTTGTGCTTCTTATCCCTTTTTCCGATGTGTGGTACTTATCTTTTTGCTTCAATCTTCTTGACACAGTCGTTTTGCTTCATGCTTTTACACGTGAGTACATTGATGGATACATGAGCTTTGTTTGACAAACTCTCACACATGAGATGAATTTTGGAATACATGGTTTTTGGGTTTTCATTTGGCATTGACTTTCCGTTTGAGCACTTGTGCAAGCAAATCATTTCATGCCGGAAGGTCTTACCAATTGGCAATCTTGCTCAATGGCAGTGTCTAATGCCGATTACAATTTCAAAAATTGATATTGAATTTCAGTGAAGGTTTGAATGCAACCAGAGGTGTGTGTGAACGAGGGTTGAATATAAATTCTTCTCTAAGCCTTAGTAATAGGATTATAAGGTGTTAATTTAAATATCCTTATCTATACCTCTCAACTTGCACCTATGATTGTGCACTTGATGGCGTTGACTATCTGTGAGATTCTCGTGTGAGCAGGGAACTCGTGACCCAGACGAAAACTGTGATCTTTTTGCTGTAAGTTGGAGGATAAGGAGCTTGTTTTCCAATCGGTGGTATCAATAGCTGGAGATGCTTACACTAAGCGCAAGCTGCTTAGGATCTTTTCGTGCTTGACAGACAGAGCTCCGAGGCTTTTCGCCACAGTTGCATGGGCTGCCAGATAAGGAACGTATATTATTTGTACCCTCTAATGTGCATGCATTCAACTTCTTCTTTTCCTCGACTTGCAAAGGTGGGCGTGATGGCGAAGGTTGTGCCACTGGAAACTCCTCTGAAGTAGATTTCTGCTCTTCCTAGTGGGAGACCACTGTGGAGAACGCTTCGCAAAGGAGAGAAAACTCGAGTGTCTGCCGAGTGTCCACTACGGAGTGTCCAGCACAAATCCTAACCAAATTTTTTTTTTTGCAACAGATGGTAGTGATAGGTCTCTTCTTCATTCTCTTCCTTTTCCACATAATAAATCTCTGATCTGGACCATGACTCACCAGGCTATGAAGGTCCCCCGAGAGTGTGGTGTGCCACAACTGGCTCTAAGATAAAGCAGTTGAGTGTGATCAAACTCGTTTGTAGCAGAAGCCCTCTTCTTCTTCCCTTCTGTGGCTCACTAATGGTTTAGCTATGGTGGACGCAAATCAAACACACGATACATTATCAAAATGAGAGATTGTAACTCAAGTGAATTAGGTTCCAAGATAGATTAGCTTGGACTCATAAACACAATCTTGAGTGAATCAAATTGATAGTGCCATTACATTGAAATGAGTGTCAAGTACATGCCTTTATAGCTTTTTGGATAGTACCACTGTACCTCACTGTGCATATGTGATTTTGGACATCTCTTCTTAGAGCTTCTAGAGCATACATCTTTGTCATATCTCTCATACAAAGCCACTTATGGGAAAGCCTCTTTTGGGCACACATTCAGCCTCTATGGGCATACATCATTTGCTATTCTCAACACCCCCCCTCAAATGATGAGTCTCTACCCTTGCTGGCTTTTGCCCCCCCCTACATGTAGACATGGACCAGGAGACTAGCTCTTTGGCAGCCTAGTCAAGTTAAGGCTTGAAACTTTAAATTCTTGGTAAGGGTTTTAAATCCACTCTGGGAAACAAATCCACTATGGGAATTTTTTGCAAAAACATTTTTTTGGTTGGCAGCAGCGGAAAAATATTTCCTTATCCTTTTTGCTTTGTTGCTTCATTGGCAACCTTTGATCTTCTTCGTCTTTTTAAACTTCTTTTTCTTCATGCTCCTTGGATTTTGTTGTGCTTCTTATCCCTTTTTCCGATGTGTGGTACTTATCTTTTTGCTTCAATCTTCTTGACACAGTCGTTTTGCTTCATGCTTTTACACGTGAGTACATTGATGGATACATGAGCTTTGTTTGACAAACTCTCACACATGAGATGAATTTTGGAATACATGGTTTTTGGGTTTTCATTTGGCATTGACTTTCCGTTTGAGCACTTGTGCAAGCAAATCATTTCATGCCGGAAGGTCTTACCAATTGGCAATCTTGCTCAATGGCAGTGTCTAATGCCGATTACAATTTCAAAAATTGATATTGAATTTCAGTGAAGGTTTGAATGCAACCAGAGGTGTGTGTGAACGAGGGTTGAATATAAATTCTTCTCTAAGCCTTAGTAATAGGATTATAAGGTGTTAATTTAAATATCCTTATCTATACCTCTCAACTTGCACCTATGATTGTGCACTTGATGGCGTTGACTATCTGTGAGATTCTCGTGTGAGCAGGGAACTCGTGACCCAGACGAAAACTGTGATCTTTTTGCTGTAAGTTGGAGGATAAGGAGCTTGTTTTCCAATCGGTGGTATCAATAGCTGGAGATGCTTACACTAAGCGCAAGCTGCTTAGGATCTTTTTGTGCTTGACAGACAGAGCTCCGAGGCTTTTCGCCACAGTTGCATGGGCTGCCAGATAAGGAACGTATATTATTTGTACCCTCTAATGTGCATGCATTCAACTTCTTCTTTTCCTCGACTTGCAAAGGTGGGCGTGATGGCGAAGGTTGTGCCACTGGAAACTCCTCTGAAGTAGATTTCTGCTCTTCCTAGTGGGAGACCACTGTGGAGAACGCTTCGCAAAGGAGAGAAAACTCGAGTGTCTGCCGAGTGTCCACTACGGAGTGTCCAGCACAAATCCTAACCAATTTTTTTTTTTTGCAACAGATGGTAGTGATAGGTCTCTTCTTCATTCTCTTCCTTTTCCACATAATAAATCTCTGATCTGGACCATGACTCACCAGGCTATGAAGGTCCCCCGAGAGTGTGGTGTGCCACAACTGGCTCTAAGATAAAGCAGTTGAGTGTGATCAAACTCGTTTGTAGCAGAAGCCCTCTTCTTCTTCCCTTCTGTGGCTCACTAATGGTTTAGCTATGGTGGACGCAAATCAAACACACGATACATTATCAAAATGAGAGATTGTAACTCAAGTGAATTAGGTTCCAAGATAGATTAGCTTGGACTCATAAACACAATCTTGAGTGAATCAAATTGATAGTGCCATTACATTGAAATGAGTGTCAAGTACATGCCTTTATAGCTTTTTGGATAGTACCACTGTACCTCACTGTGCATATGTGATTTTGGACATCTCTTCTTAGAGCTTCTAGAGCATACATCTTTGTCATATCTCTCATACAAAGCCACTTATGGGAAAGCCTCTTTTGGGCACACATTCAGCCTCTATGGGCATACATCATTTGCTATTCTCAACACCCCCCCTCAAATGATGAGTCTCTACCCTTGCTGGCTTTTGCCCCCCCCTACATGTAGACATGGACCAGGAGACTAGCTCTTTGGCAGCCTAGTCAAGTTAAGGCTTGAAACTTTAAATTCTTGGTAAGGGTTTTAAATCCACTCTGGGAAACAAATCCACTATGGGAATTTTTTGCAAAAACATTTTTTTGGTTGGCAGCAGCGGAAAAATATTTCCTTATCCTTTTTGCTTTGTTGCTTCATTGGCAACCTTTGATCTTCTTCGTCTTTTTAAACTTCTTTTTCTTCATGCTCCTTGGATTTTGTTGTGCTTCTTATCCCTTTTTCCGATGTGTGGTACTTATCTTTTTGCTTCAATCTTCTTGACACAGTCGTTTTGCTTCATGCTTTTACACGTGAGTACATTGATGGATACATGAGCTTTGTTTGACAAACTCTCACACATGAGATGAATTTTGGAATACATGGTTTTTGGGTTTTCATTTGGCATTGACTTTCCGTTTGAGCACTTGTGCAAGCAAATCATTTCATGCCGGAAGGTCTTACCAATTGGCAATCTTGCTCAATGGCAGTGTCTAATGCCGATTACAATTTCAAAAATTGATATTGAATTTCAGTGAAGGTTTGAATGCAACCAGAGGTGTGTGTGAACGAGGGTTGAATATAAATTCTTCTCTAAGCCTTAGTAATAGGATTATAAGGTGTTAATTTAAATATCCTTATCTATACCTCTCAACTTGCACCTATGATTGTGCACTTGATGGCGTTGACTATCTGTGAGATTCTCGTGTGAGCAGGGAACTCGTGACCCAGACGAAAACTGTGATCTTTTTGCTGTAAGTTGGAGGATAAGGAGCTTGTTTTCCAATCGGTGGTATCAATAGCTGGAGATGCTTACACTAAGCGCAAGCTGCTTAGGATCTTTTCGTGCTTGACAGACAGAGCTCCGAGGCTTTTCGCCACAGTTGCATGGGCTGCCAGATAAGAAACGTATATTATTTGTACCCTCTAATGTGCATGCATTCAACTTCTTCTTTTCCTCGACTTGCAAAGGTGGGCGTGATGGCGAAGGTTGTGCCACTGGAAACTCCTCTGAAGTAGATTTCTGCTCTTCCTAGTGGGAGACCACTGTGGAGAACGCTTCGCAAAGGAGAGAAAACTCGAGTGTCTGCCGAGTGTCCACTACGGAGTGTCCAGCACAAATCCTAACCAATTTTTTTTTTTTTGCAACAGATGGTAGTGATAGGTCTCTTCTTCATTCTCTTCCTTTTCCACATAATAAATCTCTGATCTGGACCATGACTCACCAGGCTATGAAGGTCCCCCGAGAGTGTGGTGTGCCACAACTGGCTCTAAGATAAAGCAGTTGAGTGTGATCAAACTCGTTTGTAGCAGAAGCCCTCTTCTTCTTCCCTTCTGTGGCTCACTAATGGTTTAGCTATGGTGGACGCAAATCAAACACACGATACATTATCAAAATGAGAGATTGTAACTCAAGTGAATTAGGTTCCAAGATAGATTAGCTTGGACTCATAAACACAATCTTGAGTGAATCAAATTGATAGTGCCATTACATTGAAATGAGTGTCAAGTACATGCCTTTATAGCTTTTTGGATAGTACCACTGTACCTCACTGTGCATATGTGATTTTGGACATCTCTTCTTAGAGCTTCTAGAGCATACATCTTTGTCATATCTCTCATACAAAGCCACTTATGGGAAAGCCTCTTTTGGGCACACATTCAGCCTCTATGGGCATACATCATTTGCTATTCTCAACACCCCCCCTCAAATGATGAGTCTCTACCCTTGCTGGCTTTTGCCCCCCCCTACATGTAGACATGGACCAGGAGACTAGCTCTTTGGCAGCCTAGTCAAGTTAAGGCTTGAAACTTTAAATTCTTGGTAAGGGTTTTAAATCCACTCTGGGAAACAAATCCACTATGGGAATTTTTTGCAAAAACATTTTTTTGGTTGGCAGCAGCGGAAAAATATTTCCTTATCCTTTTTGCTTTGTTGCTTCATTGGCAACCTTTGATCTTCTTCGTCTTTTTAAACTTCTTTTTCTTCATGCTCCTTGGATTTTGTTGTGCTTCTTATCCCTTTTTCCGATGTGTGGTACTTATCTTTTTGCTTCAATCTTCTTGACACAGTCGTTTTGCTTCATGCTTTTACACGTGAGTACATTGATGGATACATGAGCTTTGTTTGACAAACTCTCACACATGAGATGAATTTTGGAATACATGGTTTTTGGGTTTTCATTTGGCATTGACTTTCCGTTTGAGCACTTGTGCAAGCAAATCATTTCATGCCGGAAGGTCTTACCAATTGGCAATCTTGCTCAATGGCAGTGTCTAATGCCGATTACAATTTCAAAAATTGATATTGAATTTCAGTGAAGGTTTGAATGCAACCAGAGGTGTGTGTGAACGAGGGTTGAATATAAATTCTTCTCTAAGCCTTAGTAATAGGATTATAAGGTGTTAATTTAAATATCCTTATCTATACCTCTCAACTTGCACCTATGATTGTGCACTTGATGGCGTTGACTATCTGTGAGATTCTCGTGTGAGCAGGGAACTCGTGACCCAGACGAAAACTGTGATCTTTTTGCTGTAAGTTGGAGGATAAGGAGCTTGTTTTCCAATCGGTGGTATCAATAGCTGGAGATGCTTACACTAAGCGCAAGCTGCTTAGGATCTTTTCGTGCTTGACAGACAGAGCTCCGAGGCTTTTCGCCACAGTTGCATGGGCTGCCAGATAAGGAACGTATATTATTTGTACCCTCTAATGTGCATGCATTCAACTTCTTCTTTTCCTCGACTTGCAAAGGTGGGCGTGATGGCGAAGGTTGTGCCACTGGAAACTCCTCTGAAGTAGATTTCTGCTCTTCCTAGTGGGAGACCACTGTGGAGAACGCTTCGCAAAGGAGAGAAAACTCGAGTGTCTGCCGAGTGTCCACTACGGAGTGTCCAGCACAAATCCTAACCAAATTTTTTTTTTTTGCAACAGATGGTAGTGATAGGTCTCTTCTTCATTCTCTTCCTTTTCCACATAATAAATCTCTGATCTGGACCATGACTCACCAGGCTATGAAGGTCCCCCGAGAGTGTGGTGTGCCACAACTGGCTCTAAGATAAAGCAGTTGAGTGTGATCAAACTCGTTTGTAGCAGAAGCCCTCTTCTTCTTCCCTTCTGTGGCTCACTAATGGTTTAGCTATGGTGGACGCAAATCAAACACACGATACATTATCAAAATGAGAGATTGTAACTCAAGTGAATTAGGTTCCAAGATAGATTAGCTTGGACTCATAAACACAATCTTGAGTGAATCAAATTGATAGTGCCATTACATTGAAATGAGTGTCAAGTACATGCCTTTATAGCTTTTTGGATAGTACCACTGTACCTCACTGTGCATATGTGATTTTGGACATCTCTTCTTAGAGCTTCTAGAGCATACATCTTTGTCATATCTCTCATACAAAGCCACTTATGGGAAAGCCTCTTTTGGGCACACATTCAGCCTCTATGGGCATACATCATTTGCTATTCTCAACACCCCCCCTCAAATGATGAGTCTCTACCCTTGCTGGCTTTTGCCCCCCCCTACATGTAGACATGGACCAGGAGACTAGCTCTTTGGCAGCCTAGTCAAGTTAAGGCTTGAAACTTTAAATTCTTGGTAAGGGTTTTAAATCCACTCTGGGAAACAAATCCACTATGGGAATTTTTTGCAAAAACATTTTTTTGGTTGGCAGCAGCGGAAAAATATTTCCTTATCCTTTTTGCTTTGTTGCTTCATTGGCAACCTTTGATCTTCTTCGTCTTTTTAAACTTCTTTTTCTTCATGCTCCTTGGATTTTGTTGTGCTTCTTATCCCTTTTTCCGATGTGTGGTACTTATCTTTTTGCTTCAATCTTCTTGACACAGTCGTTTTGCTTCATGCTTTTACACGTGAGTACATTGATGGATACATGAGCTTTGTTTGACAAACTCTCACACATGAGATGAATTTTGGAATACATGGTTTTTGGGTTTTCATTTGGCATTGACTTTCCGTTTGAGCACTTGTGCAAGCAAATCATTTCATGCCGGAAGGTCTTACCAATTGGCAATCTTGCTCAATGGCAGTGTCTAATGCCGATTACAATTTCAAAAATTGATATTGAATTTCAGTGAAGGTTTGAATGCAACCAGAGGTGTGTGTGAACGAGGGTTGAATATAAATTCTTCTCTAAGCCTTAGTAATAGGATTATAAGGTGTTAATTTAAATATCCTTATCTATACCTCTCAACTTGCACCTATGATTGTGCACTTGATGGCGTTGACTATCTGTGAGATTCTCGTGTGAGCAGGGAACTCGTGACCCAGACGAAAACTGTGATCTTTTTGCTGTAAGTTGGAGGATAAGGAGCTTGTTTTCCAATCGGTGGTATCAATAGCTGGAGATGCTTACACTAAGCGCAAGCTGCTTAGGATCTTTTCGTGCTTGACAGACAGAGCTCCGAGGCTTTTCGCCACAGTTGCATGGGCTGCCAGATAAGGAACGTATATTATTTGTACCCTCTAATGTGCATGCATTCAACTTCTTCTTTTCCTCGACTTGCAAAGGTGGGCGTGATGGCGAAGGTTGTGCCACTGGAAACTCCTCTGAAGTAGATTTCTGCTCTTCCTAGTGGGAGACCACTGTGGAGAACGCTTCGCAAAGGAGAGAAAACTCGAGTGTCTGCCGAGTGTCCACTACGGAGTGTCCAGCACAAATCCTAACCAAATTTTTTTTTTTTGCAACAGATGGTAGTGATAGGTCTCTTCTTCATTCTCTTCCTTTTCCACATAATAAATCTCTGATCTGGACCATGACTCACCAGGCTATGAAGGTCCCCCGAGAGTGTGGTGTGCCACAACTGGCTCTAAGATAAAGCAGTTGAGTGTGATCAAACTCGTTTGTAGCAGAAGCCCTCTTCTTCTTCCCTTCTGTGGCTCACTAATGGTTTAGCTATGGTGGACGCAAATCAAACACACGATACATTATCAAAATGAGAGATTGTAACTCAAGTGAATTAGGTTCCAAGATAGATTAGCTTGGACTCATAAACACAATCTTGAGTGAATCAAATTGATAGTGCCATTACATTGAAATGAGTGTCAAGTACATGCCTTTATAGCTTTTTGGATAGTACCACTGTACCTCACTGTGCATATGTGATTTTGGACATCTCTTCTTAGAGCTTCTAGAGCATACATCTTTGTCATATCTCTCATACAAAGCCACTTATGGGAAAGCCTCTTTTGGGCACACATTCAGCCTCTATGGGCATACATCATTTGCTATTCTCAACACCCCCCCTCAAATGATGAGTCTCTACCCTTGCTGGCTTTTGCCCCCCCCTACATGTAGACATGGACCAGGAGACTAGCTCTTTGGCAGCCTAGTCAAGTTAAGGCTTGAAACTTTAAATTCTTGGTAAGGGTTTTAAATCCACTCTGGGAAACAAATCCACTATGGGAATTTTTTGCAAAAACATTTTTTTGGTTGGCAGCAGCGGAAAAATATTTCCTTATCCTTTTTGCTTTGTTGCTTCATTGGCAACCTTTGATCTTCTTCGTCTTTTTAAACTTCTTTTTCTTCATGCTCCTTGGATTTTGTTGTGCTTCTTATCCCTTTTTCCGATGTGTGGTACTTATCTTTTTGCTTCAATCTTCTTGACACAGTCGTTTTGCTTCATGCTTTTACACGTGAGTACATTGATGGATACATGAGCTTTGTTTGACAAACTCTCACACATGAGATGAATTTTGGAATACATGGTTTTTGGGTTTTCATTTGGCATTGACTTTCCGTTTGAGCACTTGTGCAAGCAAATCATTTCATGCCGGAAGGTCTTACCAATTGGCAATCTTGCTCAATGGCAGTGTCTAATGCCGATTACAATTTCAAAAATTGATATTGAATTTCAGTGAAGGTTTGAATGCAACCAGAGGTGTGTGTGAACGAGGGTTGAATATAAATTCTTCTCTAAGCCTTAGTAATAGGATTATAAGGTGTTAATTTAAATATCCTTATCTATACCTCTCAACTTGCACCTATGATTGTGCACTTGATGGCGTTGACTATCTGTGAGATTCTCGTGTGAGCAGGGAACTCGTGACCCAGACGAAAACTGTGATCTTTTTGCTGTAAGTTGGAGGATAAGGAGCTTGTTTTCCAATCGGTGGTATCAATAGCTGGAGATGCTTACACTAAGCGCAAGCTGCTTAGGATCTTTTCGTGCTTGACAGACAGAGCTCCGAGGCTTTTCGCCACAGTTGCATGGGCTGCCAGATAAGGAACGTATATTATTTGTACCCTCTAATGTGCATGCATTCAACTTCTTCTTTTCCTCGACTTGCAAAGGTGGGCGTGATGGCGAAGGTTGTGCCACTGGAAACTCCTCTGAAGTAGATTTCTGCTCTTCCTAGTGGGAGACCACTGTGGAGAACGCTTCGCAAAGGAGAGAAAACTCGAGTGTCTGCCGAGTGTCCACTACGGAGTGTCCAGCACAAATCCTAACCAAATTTTTTTTTTTGCAACAGATGGTAGTGATAGGTCTCTTCTTCATTCTCTTCCTTTTCCACATAATAAATCTCTGATCTGGACCATGACTCACCAGGCTATGAAGGTCCCCCGAGAGTGTGGTGTGCCACAACTGGCTCTAAGATAAAGCAGTTGAGTGTGATCAAACTCGTTTGTAGCAGAAGCCCTCTTCTTCTTCCCTTCTGTGGCTCACTAATGGTTTAGCTATGGTGGACGCAAATCAAACACACGATACATTATCAAAATGAGAGATTGTAACTCAAGTGAATTAGGTTCCAAGATAGATTAGCTTGGACTCATAAACACAATCTTGAGTGAATCAAATTGATAGTGCCATTACATTGAAATGAGTGTCAAGTACATGCCTTTATAGCTTTTTGGATAGTACCACTGTACCTCACTGTGCATATGTGATTTTGGACATCTCTTCTTAGAGCTTCTAGAGCATACATCTTTGTCATATCTCTCATACAAAGCCACTTATGGGAAAGCCTCTTTTGGGCACACATTCAGCCTCTATGGGCATACATCATTTGCTATTCTCAACACCCCCCCTCAAATGATGAGTCTCTACCCTTGCTGGCTTTTGCCCCCCCCTACATGTAGACATGGACCAGGAGACTAGCTCTTTGGCAGCCTAGTCAAGTTAAGGCTTGAAACTTTAAATTCTTGGTAAGGGTTTTAAATCCACTCTGGGAAACAAATCCACTATGGGAATTTTTTGCAAAAACATTTTTTTGGTTGGCAGCAGCGGAAAAATATTTCCTTATCCTTTTTGCTTTGTTGCTTCATTGGCAACCTTTGATCTTCTTCGTCTTTTTAAACTTCTTTTTCTTCATGCTCCTTGGATTTTGTTGTGCTTCTTATCCCTTTTTCCGATGTGTGGTACTTATCTTTTTGCTTCAATCTTCTTGACACAGTCGTTTTGCTTCATGCTTTTACACGTGAGTACATTGATGGATACATGAGCTTTGTTTGACAAACTCTCACACATGAGATGAATTTTGGAATACATGGTTTTTGGGTTTTCATTTGGCATTGACTTTCCGTTTGAGCACTTGTGCAAGCAAATCATTTCATGCCGGAAGGTCTTACCAATTGGCAATCTTGCTCAATGGCAGTGTCTAATGCCGATTACAATTTCAAAAATTGATATTGAATTTCAGTGAAGGTTTGAATGCAACCAGAGGTGTGTGTGAACGAGGGTTGAATATAAATTCTTCTCTAAGCCTTAGTAATAGGATTATAAGGTGTTAATTTAAATATCCTTATCTATACCTCTCAACTTGCACCTATGATTGTGCACTTGATGGCGTTGACTATCTGTGAGATTCTCGTGTGAGCAGGGAACTCGTGACCCAGACGAAAACTGTGATCTTTTTGCTGTAAGTTGGAGGATAAGGAGCTTGTTTTCCAATCGGTGGTATCAATAGCTGGAGATGCTTACACTAAGCGCAAGCTGCTTAGGATCTTTTCGTGCTTGACAGACAGAGCTCCGAGGCTTTTCGCCACAGTTGCATGGGCTGCCAGATAAGGAACGTATATTATTTGTACCCTCTAATGTGCATGCATTCAACTTCTTCTTTTCCTCGACTTGCAAAGGTGGGCGTGATGGCGAAGGTTGTGCCACTGGAAACTCCTCTGAAGTAGATTTCTGCTCTTCCTAGTGGGAGACCACTGTGGAGAACGCTTCGCAAAGGAGAGAAAACTCGAGTGTCTGCCGAGTGTCCACTACGGAGTGTCCAGCACAAATCCTAACCAAATTTTTTTTTTTTGCAACAGATGGTAGTGATAGGTCTCTTCTTCATTCTCTTCCTTTTCCACATAATAAATCTCTGATCTGGACCATGACTCACCAGGCTATGAAGGTCCCCCGAGAGTGTGGTGTGCCACAACTGGCTCTAAGATAAAGCAGTTGAGTGTGATCAAACTCGTTTGTAGCAGAAGCCCTCTTCTTCTTCCCTTCTGTGGCTCACTAATGGTTTAGCTATGGTGGACGCAAATCAAACACACGATACATTATCAAAATGAGAGATTGTAACTCAAGTGAATTAGGTTCCAAGATAGATTAGCTTGGACTCATAAACACAATCTTGAGTGAATCAAATTGATAGTGCCATTACATTGAAATGAGTGTCAAGTACATGCCTTTATAGCTTTTTGGATAGTACCACTGTACCTCACTGTGCATATGTGATTTTGGACATCTCTTCTTAGAGCTTCTAGAGCATACATCTTTGTCATATCTCTCATACAAAGCCACTTATGGGAAAGCCTCTTTTGGGCACACATTCAGCCTCTATGGGCATACATCATTTGCTATTCTCAACACCCCCCCTCAAATGATGAGTCTCTACCCTTGCTGGCTTTTGCCCCCCCCTACATGTAGACATGGACCAGGAGACTAGCTCTTTGGCAGCCTAGTCAAGTTAAGGCTTGAAACTTTAAATTCTTGGTAAGGGTTTTAAATCCACTCTGGGAAACAAATCCACTATGGGAATTTTTTGCAAAAACATTTTTTTGGTTGGCAGCAGCGGAAAAATATTTCCTTATCCTTTTTGCTTTGTTGCTTCATTGGCAACCTTTGATCTTCTTCGTCTTTTTAAACTTCTTTTTCTTCATGCTCCTTGGATTTTGTTGTGCTTCTTATCCCTTTTTCCGATGTGTGGTACTTATCTTTTTGCTTCAATCTTCTTGACACAGTCGTTTTGCTTCATGCTTTTACACGTGAGTACATTGATGGATACATGAGCTTTGTTTGACAAACTCTCACACATGAGATGAATTTTGGAATACATGGTTTTTGGGTTTTCATTTGGCATTGACTTTCCGTTTGAGCACTTGTGCAAGCAAATCATTTCATGCCGGAAGGTCTTACCAATTGGCAATCTTGCTCAATGGCAGTGTCTAATGCCGATTACAATTTCAAAAATTGATATTGAATTTCAGTGAAGGTTTGAATGCAACCAGAGGTGTGTGTGAACGAGGGTTGAATATAAATTCTTCTCTAAGCCTTAGTAATAGGATTATAAGGTGTTAATTTAAATATCCTTATCTATACCTCTCAACTTGCACCTATGATTGTGCACTTGATGGCGTTGACTATCTGTGAGATTCTCGTGTGAGCAGGGAACTCGTGACCCAGACGAAAACTGTGATCTTTTTGTTGTAAGTTGGAGGATAAGGAGCTTGTTTTCCAATCGGTGGTATCAATAGCTGGAGATGCTTACACTAAGCGCAAGCTGCTTAGGATCTTTTTGTGCTTGACAGACAGAGCTCCGAGGCTTTTCGCCACAGTTGCATGGGCTGCCAGATAAGGAACGTATATTATTTGTACCCTCTAATGTGCATGCATTCAACTTCTTCTTTTCCTCGACTTGCAAAGGTGGGCGTGATGGCGAAGGTTGTGCCACTGGAAACTCCTCTGAAGTAGATTTCTGCTCTTCCTAGTGGGAGACCACTGTGGAGAACGCTTCGCAAAGGAGAGAAAACTCGAGTGTCTGCCGAGTGTCCACTACGGAGTGTCCAGCACAAATCCTAACCAATTTTTTTTTTTTTGCAACAGATGGTAGTGATAGGTCTCTTCTTCATTCTCTTCCTTTTCCACATAATAAATCTCTGATCTGGACCATGACTCGCCAGGCTATGAAGGTCCCCCGAGAGTGTGGTGTGCCACAACTGGCTCTAAGATAAAGCAGTTGAGTGTGATCAAACTCGTTTGTAGCAGAAGCCCTCTTCTTCTTCCCTTCTGTGGCTCACTAATGGTTTTGAAGCAAGGCGACTTCAGGCCTGAAGTATATCCCTCAACTTGCCCTTTTTCTTGAGAATAGCCACCAAGCAATTTTAGCTAAGGACCAGCCTTCCTATCTTGAGCTCTATGACATTGGACCTCTTGAGCTTCTTTGCTTCGTATGCAATGGTAGATGGCTTTGAGGGATATAGGAGATGATAAAGAAGGAGTTTGAGAAAGGACACACACTAGATAACTAACTCGATCATGGCTCTGATACCATGTTGAGAAATGCGGATCTAGAGCTAGTTAGCTATGGTGGACGCAAATCAAACACACGAACATTATCAAAATGAGAGATTGTAACTCAAGTGAATTAGGTTCCAAGATAGATTAGCTTGGACTCATAAACACAATCTTGAGTGAATCAAATTGATAGTGCCATTACATTGAAATGACTGTCAAGTACATGCCTTTATAGCTTTTTGGATAGTACCACTGTACCTCACTATGCATATGGGATTTTGGATATCTCTTCTTAGAGCTTCTAGAGCATACATCTTTGTCATATCTCTCATACAAAGCCACTTATGGGAAAGCCTCTTTTGGGCACACATTCAGCCTCTATGGGCATACATCATTTGCTATTCTCAATAGACTCACCCCGCCTCGTGCAAATCGAGTAGCCCCTATGATATATAAGCAACTTAAAAAAGGCCATCCTACAATAACTTTTTGTCTTTAAATGGTTAAAGGGGTAGGCTCCCCACTTGTACACACTTCCCTTACCTATTGTTAATATATGCCACGTCTTAAACAAGCACCGAAATAGGCATCGCAATCAGCATCATAGGATTTTGAAAAAGTAATATCTTGACATGATTGCATTTGTTCGTTGTACTTGATGCATGCGACTCACTTATACTCTCATGAAGTGACAAGTGGATGCACGATGACACAGGTCTTCGTGCAAACGTGTTCAATGCCCAAGTTACTGCAAGACCACAAACCTCACAAAGAATTGTGACAAAGCCACGCTTTCGAAAGCGAAAAATCACCCTTGCGAGTGCCCACATTGCATGACCCAAAGCATAGTCATGGGCTAGCTCTCTTTCTGAATCAAGTTCTACAGTTGGCTCACAAAAGTTGTTACCTCAATTGTACCGACATTGTGTGTTGCAAAGAGACTTGCAATATCTCAAGTGTATCTCCCATCTCAACAACTACTTCTCTAACAGCGAGGCTAGGGCACAATCATCACTATAATATCCATTTCCTGAGCCTTCAATGCTTGACATTTCCCAAGCCATTGAAAGGCTAATAGCCTCAACACATTGCAATGGTTGTACTCAGGCAAAAAAAAAAAAAGAAATCCAAAAAAGAAAAAAAAAAGAAAAGAATGAAAATATTTGAAGCACCCACAATCACAGCACAACACCTAGGGGTCCTCAAATTAGGTGCGTCTAGTGACCTTGGTCGGCTGGCTCCGTCCCTAGTCCCCTAGCCCTTTAGCATCACCCACAATTGTTCAGGGCACATCAAGGGCAGGACATACCTAGGGAGCTTGTCTTGCCTTTGGTTAGACCTGTCACCCTGATCCATTTGCACAATTCCCTCTTGCACTCTACCTTAATACCATTGCAATCACTTGTGGTAAGCACCGCACGAATGGCCATGAAAAGTACACCGTCCTCATCAAGGAAGTCCAACAGCTCCCAACTACCGAAAGTGCGGTGTCCTTATGTTCAATTAGGCTACGTCATGTAGTCACAACACAAAGGATGTCTCATACACCTTCATGTATACTTCTTCTCAACATGGACAACTTTGCTTTATCCATACATTGTTACGAGAAACCAACCCAGGGTCTTCTAGCTACGTAATATCTAAGTATGCACGAGCATTCACATAATATCTACACCGAAATATATACACAATTGGGATCCTTAAGTGCAGGACAATACTCTCAGCTTGCTTAGAGTTGACCTGTCTCCCAAACTAATTGAACTCTATCTTGTGTACGATAGAGAAGACTAGCACTACCCCTAGGAAGAGACCACCTATGAGAGGTTTTCAATTGCAGGTATTGAAGACTCCAACCAAAATGTCTTTCGCTCTTCATTGACACCCAACTCTGAACTCTTATCCTTTATCTTCCTGTAAGCTTGCCAAGAATCATGAGCAGAATCCCTAACAAACTAACACTTGTGTTTGTAAAATATTACACGGCGCAACGAACAGAATCTGAGAAAGAGATAGAGAGTACACAACAGATAAGAGGAGAATCAGTAAATTCTTTAACTCCAAACAACTGATACAAAGATGGCTCTGTCCACCCGTGCGCTTCCACTGTGTGAAGCTTAGATGGTGATCTAGACAGAAGATAGGTGAAGAGCTTAAGGCTAGCTAGAACAACAACTCTGACTGGGTGAAAGATGAGTGAGAGATGGCTGCGAAGGGGTTTAGCTTTTATAGCCCGCGAAGGTCGTTAGGTCGCTGACCGACCTACCATATGAGCCTCCACTAGTCGGCCAGGGAATATTCCAGGGAATATTCAGGGGCCGCTTCCGCGGCCCCCGGACCCCACAATAGGGGCCCCTTTTAACTCCCTTACACCGCAACTCGATGCAATGTGCCTCGAGTTGCTACCAGCTTAACCACTCTGTCTAACCCAAAGATTAGACCCACAATGGTCACCTTTTTGCCATCCGGTCACATAGACCTCATCTGATATACAAGTCAGGACTCAACCAATGTCCGGGCTCACATTTGGCTTCTCCTCATAATGGGAGCCTTACAACTTTGAGCACCATGGATCATTGGTAGCACTTAATGAGGGTGGGACATTGATAATATCTAACACCCCCCCTCAATGTCCACCCATAGGTGAACTATCTCCTCGGCCCAATGTCGAGTCTCTGAAGATGAACTTGAAGCAGATCCTTCGTAAGTGCTTTGGTGAAGATATATGCTCCATTCTCCTCTGTTGGATAGTAGACCAGTTCCACTATCCCATCCTCTATCAAATCACGCACATAGTGATACTGGATCTCTATATGCTTGGTGCGCGCATGAAACACTGGATTTTTGGCAATGGCGATGCAACTCTGATTGTCACATCTCAGCACAGTTGGTTCTTCATCCTGCACTCCCATATGCCATAGAATCCTTCTCAACCATACTGCTTCACATGCAACAAAATAAGCTGCCTTGTACTCTGCTTCGGTAGAAGACAATGCCACTGTTGGTTGCTTCTTACTAATCCAAGAGAAAATTCCTAAACCCAAAGAGAAACAATAACCAGAAACTGACTTCTTGGAATCACTGTCTCCTGCCCAATCTGAGTCACAGTTCCCCACAAGAGAAGTTCCGAAACTATATGTGATACCATAGTCAAGAGATTTCTTCAAGTATCTGAGCACCCGCATCCCAGCCTTCCAATGACTCTCATGAGGTTTGTTTGAGAACCTGCTCAAAACACCAACAGCAAAACTGATATCTGGTCTGGTGTTACACAAGTAGACCAACCTCTTATATCTCCCAATGTCTGGTAGTGCTGATGTATCCTCGACGGATAACTTTGCATTCACCTCCATAGGTGTAGCTATCTCCTTGCACTCGGTCATGCCAAATGCCTTCAAGATCTCCCATGCATACTTCTTCTGAGAGATGAAGATCTTTCCTGGCTCTTGCCAGACTTCAATCCCCAAAAAATAGTGCAGCAAGCCCAAGTCTGTCATTTCAAACTCAGAACTCAAAGCCTTTCGAGTTTGGTTGATCATATCTTCATAGTCACCTGTAATAAGAAGGTCATCCACATATAGGACAATCACTACAGACTTTTTACCATCCCTGTAAACATACAAGTTAGCATCTGAGGTACATCTTTTGAAGTTTAGATTTAAAAAGAACCTATCTATCCGCCGGTACCATGCTCTGGGGGCTTGTTTCAGCCCATACAATGCCTTCTTCAGCTTACACACTTTGTTCTCAGAATGGGGGGCCTCAAACCCTGGTGGCTGAGCCACGTACACCTCCTCCTTGAGGTCACCATTTAAGAACGCTGACTTAACATCCATTTGGTACACTGGCCACTTCTTGTGGGCAGCCACTCAAGTACCGTGCGAATAGTGGTCATTCTGGCAGTTGGGGCAAATGACTCTTGAAAATCAAACCCTTCAACTTGTGAAAATCCTTGGGCAACCTCTAGCTTTGTACTTTTCTAAGGTACCATCAGCCTTGTACTTTACCTTCCAGATCCACTTGGTGCCAATAACCTTTTGGATAGAATTGACTATCTCTGGCTCTCTCTCTCTCTCAATAGTACATCATCTCCTCACTACAATACTCTATCATGACTCTCAATAATCCTTCTTAGGTCGTGGATGCACCTCCCAAGAGGTATGTCTAATGTGAAGAGGCACCTTTCCTCTTCCCCCTCTCTCTCTTTCCCCCTTCTCCCTCTCCTCTTTTTCCTCTTACTCACTCACTCACGCTCTCGTCCCATTTTTTCTTCTCTTCTGACTCCTTCTCTCTCTCTCTCTCTCTCTCTCTCTCCCCTCTATTCTTTTCTTTTTTCTCTCTTTTTCTTTTGCTCTCTCTATCCCTTCTCTTTTTATTCTTCTCTCATTTTTTCTCCCTTTATTATTCTCCTTCTCTCTCTCTCTCTCTCTCTCTCTCTCTCTCTCTCTCTCTCTCTCTCTCTGTATGTTTCTTTTTTTTGTTTTCTACCCTTTCTCTCCCCTCCTTTTTTACTTTACTTTCCTATTTCCTCTTCCTCCTCTCCTCCTTGTCTTTTTCTTCTCTCTCCTCTTTCCCCCTCTCCCTCTCCCCTCTTTTTTCTTCTTTTACTATCCCTTTTTGGTTCTCTCTTTTTCTTCTGTGTGTGTGTGTGTGTGCATGCCTCACCGGCTATTCAAACACTGAGGATTCGTCCACCAACCTTCAGCGAAGGCAAGTTAGATGGTACAAACTGCACCTTGTGGAAGTTCAAAATTACAACTATCCTTGATTCTTATGAGCTTCTAAGACTGTGCTGGGGACTGACGCGGAACCATAGCCTACCCCCGACCCATCAAATCCTAGTGTGATGATTCCTTCGAATGCAAATCTTCTACGAGCTTGGAAACGAAGGAATGCAGATGCATTGTGTGCCTTAGTTACAAGATGTTCTGACAGTGTTCTGACTTTGATTCAGCATACAACCAAAGCGTCAGAGGCTTGGAATGTACTAAGGAGTCAGTATGAAACACGAAACCAAACAAGGATTCAAAATTTGGAGAATCAACTAGCAACGGAGAATTTTGCTGAAGGAGAGACGGTTGAAGCATTCATCACTCGAATTAAGAATCTACGCGACCAGATGGCTGGCACTGGGATACAAAAGACTAGCGAAGAGCTCAAGATTTGACTTTTGAGGAGTTTTGCGCATTATTAATGGAGGAGGAGTTGAGGCTGAAAGCCCGAGAAGTAAGCAACAATGGAGATGCTGCATTCCCTGCCAATGCAAAAGGCAAAGGTGGTTCCTTCACCAAAAATGATGGTGACAAAAAGAAGAAGGGCGGAAAGAAGAAGTTTCAAGGAGAGTGCTTCTACTGCAAGAAGAAAGGACATGCAATTGCAGATTGTCATGTCAAGAAGGCAGATGAAAAGAATGGTACCTTAAAAGTAAAGGGAAAGAGACAGCCAATACGGCTAAAGCAGAGCTAGAATTATTTATGGCGACCATTGAGAAAGTGTGCTCCTCAACGCAAGAAGAATCTACCACTGACTCATGGGTGTTGGATAGTGGGGCCTCCCGTCACATGACCAACAAGAAAGGTCTATACAGTTCTATGCAGCCTCTATAAGAATCCATCACTATGATGGTTGGAAATGATGCTAAATGCCGTGCTGCGGGCACAGGTACTATTTCTTTTGTTGCTGCAAATGGTGAAGTCAAAAAGCTTTCAAATGTGTTGTATGTTTCCGAAATCAGGAGAAATCTATTATCAGTTGGCTGCCAGAACTGATCTTGGTCATGAAGTGAGGCTCAAGAAGACAGGTGCAGAAATTATTGATAGTGCTGGCACAATTGTTGGCAAAGGAGAACGAAGGAACAACCTATATGAGCTAAGTGCTCTTACAGCCACCGCTGGAGTGGGCACAAGTAAGCTTTGGCATGAAAGGTTTGGACACATCGGATTTGCAGTATTGAAGGAGATGCAAAAGCAAGGTATGGTTGCTCACCTACCTACAATAACTGAATTGAAGGAACCATGTGAAGCTTGTATGATGGGCAAGCAACAGAGAAAGGCATTTCCACAAGAAAGCAAGAATAGAGTACAGGCTCCTCTAGAGTTGGTGCATGCTGACTTGTGTGGTAAAATGCCTACACAGGCCTTGGGGGGATCTTCTTATTTTATGTTGATTGTTGACGACTACAGTAGGAAGATGTGGGTGTACTTCCTTCGTGATAAGGCTCAAGCTTTTGGTAAGTTTAAAGAATGGCTAAAACTTGTTGATAATGAAATAGGGAAAAGTGTGAAGAAATTTAGAACAGATGGTGGTGGTGAGTTCAACTCAAAGGAGTTTGAAGGCTTTTGCAAGAGCAAAGGGATCAAGCGTCAATTGACGACGCCTCACATACCTCAGCAGAACGGTGTTGTGGAACGCAGGAATTGCACCATTGTGGAGGTGGCAAGATGCATGCTAAAGGGCAAGGGACTGCCTAACCATTTTTGGGCTGAAGCTGTTAATACTGCAGTCTACATTCTAAATCGGAGCTATACAAAGGTGAAAGGTGAGAAGGATCGAAGCTTGCACGCGAGCTATGGCGGGAGAGCAAGAGCAAGAAAGAGAGAGACAAGAAATGGGAACTCCAACGGTCACAATGTGTGACCGGGCCTTCCTTTATTCAAACTGTCACTAAAAGAATAAAGAATAAAGTGACGTGACGGGCGCCCGCCACCTGCAGTGTGCAGTGGCGGGTACTGTCAGTGTAGTAATACACGGGGCGGCACGACGGAGGCGCCTTTACCCCCAACAACCTCCCACTTAAAGGCGAATCTACCCTAGTGAGAGAGAAAAGAAAAAGAAAAGACAGTACAAATGTACATAGGTACAAGGGATGAGGAAAGGTGACATCTCATCCAACGCCCATCAACCTCCTGAGGAAGGCAAAGCGCTCAGTAGTGAGGCTCTTCGTGAGCAAATCTGCAGGATTCTCGTCAGTGGAGATCTTGACAAGGTCAACAGACCTGTCCTCCACGACACCACGTATGAAGTGATACCTCACCTCAATGTGTTTCGTCTTCGCATGGAAGACCGGATTCTTAGCCAACTGAATGGCACTCATAGAATCCGAATGCAGTGTAGGTGTAGCATCAATCCCAAGGTCAGCAACTAGACGGCCTAACCATATGGCTTCCTTGCAAGCCTCAGTGGCTGCAACATACTCGGCCTCAGTGGTAGACAAAGCCGTACACTTCTGAACCCTGGACATCCAAGAGATAGCCCCTCCAGCATAGGTGAATACATAGCCAGAAGTGGACTTCCTACTATCTGCATGTCCTGCATAATCGGAGTCAGTGTACCCCACGACCCCTGTATCCTGGCTGCCATAGCAAATACACATATCTGCTGTGCCCTTCAGGTACCTCATGATACCCTTCACGGCATCCCAATGTCTGTTGCCAGGTGTAGCCATATAGCGTGCCACAACACCAACTGCATGTGCAATATCTGGACGAGTGGCTATCATGGCATACATCAAACTGCCCACGGCTGATGCATAAGGGATCTTGGCCATCTCGGCCCTCTGCTCATCTGTCTGCGGACAATCGGCCTGTGATACCTTCACATAAGAAGGTAATGGACAGCCAATAGGCTTTACGTCCTGCATGCGGAAGCGCTCAAGGACTTTATGAATGTACTCCCGCTGTGAGAGATACAAAAGTCCCTGATGCCTATCGCGCTTAATGCGCATCCCAAGTATATGTGAGGCCTGTCCCAAATCCTTCATCTCAAAGCTCTTCTTCAGCTGAGATTTAAGAGCATCTAGCTCATCATGAGCTTTCCCTACTATCAGCATATCATCAACATAGAGTACCAAGATAAGCAAACTGCCATCACGGGCTTTCTTCGTGTAAAGACACGGATCCATAGCACTCCTGATGTAGCCCTGTGACTGCATAAAGGCATCAAACTTATGATACCATTCCCTAGGTGCCTGCTTCAAGCCATACAAGCTCTTCTTCAACTTGCACACTAGGTGCTCCCTGCCAGGTTCTGCAAAGCCCTTAGGTTGATCCATATAGATCTCATCATGCAAGTCCCCATGTAGAAAAGCCGTCTTGACATCCATCTAATATAGATCTAAGTCAAGCTGTGCAACCAAAGCCAAGACTAAGCGCAGGGTGGTCATCTTAACCACAGGAGAGAAGACCTCATCAAAGTCCACACCATGTTCCTGCTTAAAACCCTTTGCTACCAATCTAGCCTTGTATGCCGGCTTGGGGTGTCCAGGGGTACTTTTCAGCTTGTACACCCACTTGCATGGCAAAGCCTTATTGCCCTTAGGCAAGGCAACCAAATCCCAAGTCTCATTCTTATGCAGGGAGTCTATCTCAGACTGCATAGCCCTCTCCCAGGAGTGACTGTCACCCCTGCGCATAGCCTCATCATAAGTGAAAGGCTCTCCTGCATCTGTAACCAAAACATAATGCATAGAGGGCTGAAATCTGTCAGGTGGACGTCTATCTCTAGCAGACCGTCTCACCGCAGGCTCTGTTGCCTGTCTAACTACCTGTCCAACATCCTGGCCCTGTGGAGGAACTGCTGCAGGCTGTACTACTGGCTGTGATGGAGCTTTAGGCTCCTCCTGAAAGATCACTCTGCGGATCTCAACCACCTTCTCAGGCTGCCTGTGCATCTTGTCTTCATGGAAGACGACATCATGGCTGCGTACTATTTTCCGCGCCTGCGGATCCCATAGGCGATAGCCCATCTCTCCTGACTCACCATAGCCAAGGAATATGCATTTAATGCTCTTTGGATCCAATTTACTCCTCTTGTCCTTGGGCACATGGCAGAATGCCTCACATCCAAAGACACGGAGATGCGCATAAGAGGGTGGCTTACCAGCCCAAACTTCCTCTGCAACCTGGAAATCCAATCCACTGGAAGGCGATCGGTTTATGACATGCACTGACGTACTAACTGCCTCAGCCCAAAAACTCGGGGGTAGGCCTGCATGGCTAAGCATAGAGCGCACACGCTCCTGAATAGTCCTGTTCATGCGCTCAGCCAAACCATTCTGGGGTGGGGTGTAAGGGGCGGTCAACTGACGCTTAATACCCCTGTCATCACAAAACTGCTCAAAAGCATGCGAGACATATTCTCCCCCATTATCTGTCCTAAGGCATTTCAGCCTATACCCAGTCTGGTTCTCAACAAGAGCAAGCCATCTCTGAAAAACTGCCAAGACATCGGACTTCTGCTTTATGGGATAAGCCCACACTTTCCTAGAAAAATCATCAATGAAGGTAACGAAGTACTTCGCGCCACCCATAGACATGCAAGGCATAGGCCCACAAACATCGGAATGCACCAATGCCAAGGGCTCACTCATGCGTGGCCTACCCGATTTCTTATGCGTAGACCTATTCTGCTTACCATAAAGACAATGATCACACGAGTCAAAACATGCATAATCCAAAGGCGGAAGATACTGCAAACCAGATAACATTTTCATTCCTTTCAAAGACATATGCCCCAAACGGGCATGCCAAAGTGATACATGTGGGATAGAGCCCACTGCCAAAACATGGTCTACAGAAGACCCAGATACAACAAGAGGATAGAGGCTGCCAGCCTTGGCGCCTCTAGCAAGCACAAGTCTACCTTTGGTAATCTTCCAGGCAGAATCCCCAAAACAGACATGAAATCCTGCATCATCCAACTGTCCTGCAGACATAAGACTACGCGTAAGCGCAGGTACATGACGTACATCCCTGAGCAAAAAGGAACTGAAAGTGGAAAACTGCAACTGAGTATCTCCACAGCCCACAATATCAAGAGACCTGTCATCTCCAAGTTTGATTGATCCAGATACAGTACGGTAAGAGTGAAACCACTCACGGTAAGGCATCACATGGAAGGACGCACCTGAATCCAATAACCAGCACTGTTCATACATACTAGGTGTCTCAGTCAAGTGTGAAGCATCAGAAGAACTAGCTGCAAGTATAAACTCATCACCACCATCGGACTCTTCAGTCTGCGTGACATTAATTTCCTCAATCTTGACGTTGGACTTCGCAGGTACTATGCTGCGATTAGAGGACTTCTCCTGCACTTTATCTTTCCCCTTATCCTTGCACTTCTCATTGCGCAACTCATGACACTGTGGTCTAATATGGCCCTTTTTCCCACAATGATGACAAGTGACATTTGCATTGCGTCCACGCGACTTACTACGCGACTTGCCACCACGAGATTTAGACCGACCCTTCTGCGAGTCACGGCCTCGGCCATTACCACGGTCATACCTGTCATTCCTGCCTCTAACTGTCAAAGCATGACTACCACGAGAGGCATCCAAGTTTTTGCGATTCACCTCTTCCTGAAGAAGAGCACTCTCAACATCTGCCAATTTTAGAGTAGCACTAGAGGCACAAAGAGCAGTGCGGAATACATCCCATGACTCATTCAGAGTTCCAAGCAAGAAAAGAGGAGTTACTTCCTCTCCAAAGGTGATATCCTGCGAAGTCAGGTTCTTCAGTATAGCATGGAACTGGCTCAAGTGAGCAGACATAGTCGCATTATCCTTCATGCGTAGATCCATAAGCTGCTTCAACCGGTACATCTGACTCGCCGGACTTTTCTTATCATAAAGATTCTTGATCTTATTCCATAGATCCCATGCACTCTGTGCTTCCTCAAATACATTATAATGTACCTGTTCAGTGAGAGACAACACAATCGTGGACTTGCATAGCTCATCAAGTTCAAGCCAGTCGTCATTGTCCATAGTTTCAGGCTGCTCCCCACTCAACCGAAGTGGCTTAATCTGAGATTTCTGCACCAAAACCTGCCATATTTGACTCTTCCAGTAAGAGTAGTTGGTACCATCCAACTTTGTAATGTTAAAGATGGCACTATCATGCGAAGATGACGCCATTATGCAGGCTGGAAATGCCCAAACAGTCCAAAACTGCTTGCTGTTTTACTGCAGAAACTGCCCAAAAATGACCAAAACGGGGTCCAAAGGGTGAGCAAAGTGTGTTAAAAGTGGTTGCCCACTTAGTACTAGGTGCGGTACACCAAATCAGGATATTTCAGCATGAAAAGTACACCTCAGTCCACCAATAACTGCTTGCTGTAATAAATTGCAGGTATGCAGTCTAGAGAGCAAACTGTCCCAAAATAGGATCCAATGTCAAGCAAACAATGCTAGGTCCAAAGCCGGCATGAAATGGACATAAGCAAGGCCAATGACAGTGAAAAGAACATGAGCTCAACACCAAGCATGTCAAAATAACATCTGCCAGTGAAAGGCACACCACCAGACACTCTAGGCAAAGTGTTCCTGTAACTGCCAAAACCTGACACAAATAGGTATCTGCTCAAAGAGAAAGATCCAAATATGAGACTCAGCTCATAAGCATCCTGTGAACCAAGAGTACATCAATGCATATCCATAAAGATCGGAGTATGATCCCAAAGTCTCAATGTGTATGTAGCTGCTCAAGACATAAACTGCTCCAAATACATGTAAGTGCTCCAATAGCATGCAACTGTCAAAGGTCAAGAAAGCATGTAAAATGCTCCCACTGGCACAAAAGGCGTACAAAGCGAGCTCAGAAGCTCAAACAACCCAAGAGAAAGCACCAATGATAAGTGACCCTGTCAATGCATCAAGCGCATCCGAGAGAGCATGACATACATGAAGCACCGGTCGTATTAACCATGAAGCAATACATAAGCCCAAATAAGCTCTCGGTCAACTCAATGACATCCAAATAGCAACCAAGATCAATGATCAAGTAAGCCGGGAATGCTCAAATACATCCAAATCCAAGCTCCAAATGTCGGTATGGCATACACGAACCAAATAGCATATGTCACGAACCAAAGCATGTAATGCAAAAGCCTAACTGTCAAGCAGAGACATGAGGCATAGGCGGTCCACGAGCATGCCGAGTCGGTCCAAATGCCAGTGAAGACGGAGCTAATGCGAAGCTCAAAAGCATCCCATAATCTCATACATATGCTCCAAGTCGTCCCCAAATGTCAGAGATATCATGCCAAAGCTCAAAGCATACATCCGGTATCGGTAGGTAAGTGCCAAAGCATGTAAAGTACCTTCAGCCCACTGTTATTCCAGCATGTATTTACTATTCTAAACAGTAGATTTCAGCCCCAAATTCAAGCCAAAATCATGGTCAAACCAAATGCATACATCCCCAATACATTCGGGTAGGAAGTAGACCGCATACGGGCATCAAACAAGGTAACCGGAGTAGAGTATAAGCATTAAATGCCAATGCCAAGTGTGGCTGCCCTGTTTCCAGCACTGTATAACAGTAAATAACAGTCCCAAATCAGCCAATATTTCAAGCCAAAATCATGGCATAATCATGTGCATACATTCCCAAGGCACTAGGCATCATGTAGACCGCATACGGGCATCAAATATCACAACCGGAATGGAGTATAAGCAACAAATGCTAATGCCAATGGTGCTGCCCTGTTTTCAGCCTATTATGACAGTTTATGACAGTCCCAAATCTGAAGAAATCAGCCCCGAAAGATCAAGACCAATACCCAAAGCTTGAATGACATCAAACATGAAGTCTATAGCCCTCTTGATCAAGGTAGAGAGCAAGAAGCAATGGCCAAGTGTGGAGCTGAAGTAGATGAGTGCTCATAGCCTGGAAAAAATGATGCAATCTGCCCTGTTGGTGCTGAACTTGCTGCTGCTCCACATGGGCTGAAAAGGGGGTAATGGGGGGCTCAATGATGGCCCAAGGTAGGCACATACCAAGCCATGAAGGCCCAATGCATAGGGGAGGGAAGATATGAGCTATGGAGCTCAAGAAGAGTGGCTGCCCTTTGTTCCTGCCCTGTTTCAATCTGAGAATACACTCAAATGCCTGCAAATGCTGAAGCAATACCTCAAGGGCAAGGCCCTGATGAAGCTCAAGAAGGCCAGGATGGAGCTCGGGAAGCCGGGGAGAGTCGGGAGCTCAAGAGGTCGGCTATGGCTGCCGGGATGGAGACCCAATGTGTGAAGCGAGTCGATGCGAAGGTCGGGAAGCACCGAGTCGAGCTCGAGCAAGAGAATGCCAAGCTCTGATACCAGTTGAAAGGTGAGAAGGATCGAAGCTTGCACGCGAGCTATGGCGGGAGAGCAAGAGCAAGAAAGAGAGAGACAAGAAATGGGAACTCCAACGGTCACAATGTGTGACCGGGCCTTCCTTTATTCAAACTGTCACTAAAAGAATAAAGAATAAAGTGACGTGACGGGCGCCTGCCACCTGCAGTGTGCAGTGGCGGGTACTGTCAGTGTAGTAATACACGGGGCGGCACGGCGGAGGCGCCTTTACCCCCAACAAAAGGCTCTCAAGGGAAAAACACATCATGAGGCTTACACTGGTAAGAAACCATCTGTCTCACATTTCAGAAATTTTGGATGTGAATGTTATGCACATGTTCTAGATGAGAAGAGAAACAACTTACAACCAAAAAGCAGAAAATGTATCTTCTTGGGTTATAGTGATGAGCAGAAGGCTTACAAGTTATATGACCAAGAGGCAAAGAAGATCATCGCGAGTCGTGATGTGGTGTTCAAGGAGGAGCTGCATACAGTGGAGGAGGAGAAGGCAAGTTCTTCCACTTTATCATCAAGCGATGAAGTAGTCCACTATGAACCTATCCCGAGAGCTATCCCTATCCTTAAGGAGGAGGAAGCATCATCTTCAGATGATGAGGAAAAAGTTCACCAACCTGACATCACCCCACCGGAAAATCCATTGCCGCGCTGGGTAAAGCAGCTCTATGACCACAATAATCCTATGCCTGCATCTGCTGAGGAGAAGGCAGACAGACCAAGGAGGTCTCAGAGAATAGAGGAGTAAAGGAGGGCTTCTGCTCACATAGTCAATATGGCCTTGATGGTTGAGATTATGAGAGAAGTAAAGGAGCCAACTGACTTAGAAGAAGCGCTTGCAGATCCATCATGGAAGGCTGCTATGCAGGCGGAGTATGACATCATAATGAAGAATGACACTTGGGAGCTAGTGGATCGACCAGCAAAGCAATATTTTCATCGGAAGCTGGCCCCTCCTCTCCACCGATGAAAAAGCCAAGCTGGAACAATTGAGAGTTCTTGTTGGATATCGGCTTTTTGTATCTACCATCACTAACAGCCATCACATGTATTTTTCTTGATGAATATAAGATACTTTACTTTGTCCCTACAAATAAATAATTATTAAATAAATGTGTGGTTCGTATAAGTGTGACGATAATGTGTGGTACGTGAATGATGCATTTGCATACGTTAACATAATTCAACACGTAGTACTGTACTTGCGATTGTGTAAGTGTGACGATAATGTGTAGTATGTGAATGACACATCCATATATATTAACATAATTCAATGCATAGTACTGTACTTGCGATTGTGCATAAGCAATAACGTAACTTGTATCCATACGTATTACTACTTTTGATAAGTTCGTACGTTAAACAAAAATTAAGAGTCATGTGTTTCAAGAAACAAAATAAAACAACTTTACTCAATTATTTGAATTCAGTACACATCGCATGAGATATTATGTATAAATAAATAAATATTCCAATGTGGCAGAGTATACAAATTTTTTTGGGCTTCCAAGATGTTATGGCAGAGTATATAAATTTTTTTTGGGCTTCCAAGATGCTATGGCATTGTAACACTCATTACAAACCTTGCATCATTAATCTAGTAAACTATGGCAGAGTCCCCTTGCCGTGTCGAAGCTGAATGATAAAGTTCATATCTTTATCTGTGATTGTGACACGTTTTGCATGGATGGCTGCAAGTTGTGTATCATCCAACAAGTCGATGAGAAACCCCTCTGCAGCGGTTTGTAGGGCCTCCATGGCTGTAGCAGTCCACCTTCCTACTGGTGGGCCATCCCGCATCATGCCCAAAATCTTCCCATCCCTTTCAGCTCCAAGTCTTGCATGACTTCTCGAACAACTTTATGAAAAGAACTTTTCGGGATGAGAAGCTCGTATCTGCATTGGATTCTCCTTATCTCTCGAAGGGCGATAGTGCCCAGTTTCCATCTCCTCTTCTTCTGTGGTGGTCCTTGTGCTCTACGGGGAGCACCTGTTGCTGCACTAGAGGAGGCTCCACCTTGTACTCTAAGTGGCAGACCTTAGCGTGATGTCATCCCAGGGCCAAGATGACGACATGCTTGCTTGGTGCGTGCCATGCAAGCTCAAGGAGAGCGAGACAGAGAAGAGACAGATATTGGGGATGTGAAAATGAAGGGAGCAAAGAAATCAAGATGTGAAAATGAGAAGAAGAATGAACTTTTAACCCATTTAAACCCCAAAACTGGGTTAATGCAGCTTCATAAGCACTGTCCATCGTGTGATCGTAAATCCATAACCTTGTATCAAAATGCGACGAAACTTCACATGTGCACTCGTTAGGTGGCCAAGAGCCCTTTTTTTTTGGGAAAAAAAAGTTCCTGTAGACCCTTGGTTCGAAGTTTGGCGGGTCTGGAGTCACTTTTCTGGCCCAAGGGTCTGCATGCAATTTTTTTCAAAAAAAATAATAATTTGGGCTCTTGGCCACCTAACGAGTGTGCGTGTGAAGTTTCATCGCATTCCGATACAGTTTAGTATTTTAAAAATTATCCCACACCAAAATTATGGATGGATTGATAATTGAGAAATCTACATCGCGACTACTGGCCCTTAGAAACTTCGCACCACATAGACTATACAAAGGCATTAGGAGTAAAGTCTACAACAAGAAATGGCAAATTTTTGCATGTTATTCCTATTGAAATTGACAGTGCTAACAAAAACTGTAAGTAAGAGTTAAAAAAACAGCCAAGATGCACAGTCAAAGTTGAGAGCGAAGGACAAGTGTAAAATTTTAATTCATATTTTAAGGGCGCATACAATAGTTTTGCATTGGGACATAGGCATATGTCCAATGCACGAGGAAAACACTATGCCAAAAAAGATAACATTGCAAACTATGTTCATTCCATTGGAATGAATGCATCCTTCACTGCTTGAAGATTTCTTACAAGTTGAAAGTTCTTGGGAGTTACAGTGATGCGCTTCACATGTATTGCACAATGTTGAGCATCAATCATCAAGTCAACTAAAAAGGCCTCTACAGCACACTATAGAGCATGAAGACATTCTTTTGTGAAGCGATCAGGTCTATCCTGACCTTGTGCCAAAAACCACCTCCTGCTTTTTGTGTGGTAGAGGTCTTGCACAATCTCACGAACAAGTCTCAAGAAGCTCGCCTTCGAAATGATGAGATCAAACGAGCGTTGATACCTTCTAATTTCTCTCAAGGCCACTATACCTGGCTTCCACTTGCGTTTCTTGTGGGGATGCTAAGGAGGACCCTTGTGAGGGCGACTTGAGACAGGTGGATTAGGTTGAGAAGGGGGTGTATCTGAGCTAGTAGATGCTCCAAGGGGCTGAACACGATATGAGGCTCTCAGCGTAAGCTTATTTGCAACTACCTTAGACCTAGCCATCTTTCCCGCACAAGAGATGTGAGAACTCAATGAATAAGATAGAAAGTGAAACCCTCTTTTATATAACCCTAAACTGTGAGACTCATTCACATAGATGCACACTCTATCTTTCTCTCTTAAACTATGAATTGCATTCGCACTGACTCACATTGTTCATCTTACTGTCTTAGCTCTTTTCGAACCCATTTGCTACCATGTCGAAGCCTTGTTTCTAGCCACTTGGCATGGTTTTCTTTGGAACTTTAGGCTTCATAACGCACTCTTTTAGTGACACGACGTGATTCCATCATGTCTGCAACCGATTCATCAGTACTTTCATTTGCTCTGTTTTGTGAGAGTTTAGCTTCATCCGCTACTATAATCCTATACCACCAAGATAGCAATTGGATCATTGGATTGCTACCATTCACCCCTCCACCATGATTGGTTTTTCTTTGGTATGCACCACGTGCTATCCAATGTGAATTTTCCATCCCTTGTATGGACCAAATTCTGATGCTTCCCTTTTCTGCAAAGTATGGCCCATGTGCCTCAAGGATATGCTACAAAGACACATATCACACATGAGTAAAACTATGCTCAATAGTTTATACAATTCATACAATTTTAAAATATTAACTTAGTACGCACCATGTAATGTGTAATAGAGCATTTGCACTATGCTTCCACTATGTTTTTGTATAAGCTATGCACATCATTGATAAATTCTTGCTTATCTTCATTGTTAAACACCATCTTGTGAAGTAAGGGAGCCAATTTGTTAAGACTTATCCAAACCTTAGCTTTGGCCAATCTTTCTTTTCCTCAATTACTTCGACTAGGAACTGCAAAATGTAACTTTTTCCACCCATCATAGTCCTGCGGTCTACGAACCATGACATTCCCTTCCTCATTGATGGGTACTGAGAGAAACTTCCTAGCCTTTGCTCCTCCAAAGCAAGGCTTTTTTGGCAAGTTACCAAATTTTCCTGACCTCTTCTCATCTTTTTCAATCGTCACTTGATGCTTGTGTAGCCCAATTTCTAATAGCACTCACTCCACATTCCTACACATTGCAATGGCTTCTTTTTCTGGTTGGATCCTATAAGCAAAGCAAATGTATTCATATACAAGTTTCTCCATGATTCTGACAAAAGCATACAATGAACAAATGTGAATACGATCCAAGGGAATGTTGAAGATGAGCTTCCAAGTGAGATCTTCTCTATTGCGCATCGGTGCAGCACTTGTCACCTTTCGCTAGTTCTTCTTTCCATCCTTTCCTTCCACCCTCTCTATCAAGCAATATAGGCATGGATTCTTTGTATTTGCACCATTGGAGATTCCACACATGCATTTTAAAGTTTTCAAGTCTCCTGCAATATGCCATTCAACCAAGTATTGACCATACCCTTCAACCGAGAGCATCTCACCATGTTCCTGATGATCGATGATGCTTGGAATGCTTGTGTGCATAAAGAATACATGCAACACCTCAAATGTTTCCTTAGGAACTTCAAATGCAACGAGCCACTACACATGGTGCTCAGATTGAACACTAAAGTTCCATGGGTTGTTCTTGTCGAATTGTAAAGCTCTATTCATCAGAGTTACACTAACTCTTTCAAGATTTACTCCTTTGACGACCTCACTTTCATCTAATTTTATAACAAACTGCAATTTACCATTACATTCCTCAACAGACATATTGTAGTACATTACGATTTTCGACTACACCTTGTTCAAATCTAAATAGTAATTATTAAGTTTGGTGAACTTCACCTCATATGCATTTTTGGTCCCAACCTTTAGTGTTTCCACACATTGAACATGCATGGGATCTCGTATCAACTCCAAAACCTTTGTTTTAAGTTGCCGTCGGGCCTCTATTAACTTTGAAAGTTGAGGAAGAGGCATGATTCTATTTCTCTTTAGCACACGACCAAACCCAGCCTTCACACCTTTGAATACCTTTGAGTAAGTCGTTGTGCTAATGCCGGCCCTGTCACAAATAGATTGTGCATCAACAGCTGAGAACTCATTTGACACATCTTTTAATGTGCACTCAATCACCTTTTCCTTCACAACCTTAAACTTACGATTGCTCAAAGTGTTTTCCAATGTACTTTCCTTCAGCAATCTACTAATACATGATCCAACCTTACCCTCACCTAGGTTCTCTTTCTAAGCTACCTTACATGCTTTGATATGTCGCTTCCACTGGCCACTATTCACAATTAACTCATTGATTGGCTTCTTCTTTCGTTTGTGCTCCTGTGTTAGCTTGTTGTTGATCTTTCTCAAGTCGTCCAATTGTGTATTTGCCTCCCCATATGAGATACCAATGTCGTGGATAGTGTCTTGTATTGAAATAATTTGATTGTTTTGTTGAATTATAGTGTCATTCAGTTGTACCACTTGTCCTATGAGCTATTGTATATGAATTTGATGTGCAACGATCACATCATGGCAAATTTTTATGGTTGCTTGGCAAGTTGTAAATACTTTGAACGCCTGATCATTTAGCCGCCTAGTATGACCAAGTAACCCATTTTCACCCTCGCACACATACTTCAACAAATTTGTGATTCCTGAGAAAGTTGGAGGTCTATTGTTTAAGGGGTCAATTGGGTAGATTCTCCCATCAACCCACAAATCCACATGTTTCAATCCCATTTGCATGTAACTCTGCAAAACTTGAGGGTTGACACTCATACGTTGGGTTCTTTTGAATAATGGGGCATATTCAATCTCTACCTCAATATACAGCTCCTTCTTTCATGTATTCATTTTACTATTAAAATAGAAATGGGGAGCCTACTTGGTTGCCACAAGAGGTAGAGTGGAGATGCATAGAGAGGCACACAAAGGTGCCAAGGGAAAGGAGGGTATAAGTAATTCACTCTGTTAATGAAGGTTGCATAAACACAGAGAAGAGGTCGCAATAGAGCCATGAGAGAGTATAGATATGGGGGGAAATAACTCAGAGGGTAGGGATGTCCAAGACTTTTCATATTTTAGATATTTCTATTTTGCCTCCAAAAACATATTTTAAAAAAAGAAATTTGACCAGTTGGTTTGTTTTTTGACCAAAAGCTAGGATATAAAAAATCCCCAAAATATCTTAAAAGGAACTTTCAAATTTTCATTTTCCTTGTTCTCGATTAAAAAATCAATTACCTCGTATCTACTAATCATTTTGCATTGAAAACGAAGCACCACACTCCCATAACTAACTCCTTTTTGAATATAAAATTTGGTTGAAAAAGACTTTTTGAATGAGGAGAGAGAAGGAATCTGAGTATATCTTTGTAGATAATATAAAAAAGGCAAAACGAGATTGCAAAAGTGGAGAGAGAGGATGATTATTTTACTATTCTTCTCTTCTCTTTTCCTTGTTTTAAGGAGGGGAGAGGGGAAGGCTAAAAGGCCCATTTGTGAATTCATTTTTTTCCTAATGAAAGATTTGCACACATGAAGAAAAGAGACAAATTGGGTACAATCTCCCCCCATGCCTTGTGTGAGCGCTCCACAAGGCATGTATTTATAAATTTATTAATCTTTAAGCTAAAAAATAGACCAATTTTACAATTAGCATGCTTTGGCTTTTGTGTTTGCTTTTGTCCAAATAAAGAATAAAGCAATTGGGCACCCCAAAAGTTGGGCTATGCCCAAATACAATGTCCAATAATGAAATATTTAAATCGAGTACCTATGTGCATACAAAATAATAAATGTTTGTCAAGCACTTTAATAAATAAGTGTGTCTAAATAAATATTAGCGCCACGCCTTTAATGATAAGACACATACCCATTAAAAATGATAATTTCTTCTAGGTAATCTGAATACACGCCATCGCCCATTGCTTCCCAATGCCACCACTACCTGCTCTACATATCAACTGAAGAATTAACAATTGTTAGAAAATAATAAAATTAAACCGAAAAAAGTGAATACCTAACAATTTTTAGCTATAAAATAAATAAGTTAAAACTCTCTCCTAATCTTAATTTAATACGAGTGCACTCTAAACTCATAAACGTCCATTAATTTAAATATATATTTTGTAGAATCACTCGCTGTGGAATCGTTCACGTTCACATTAAATTAACATGACACCCAAAAAGGTCAGGCATCCATATCAACTTCTTGCACAAGGAATCCACATTGTGTACGAGTCCCGACAAATAAATATAGTTTTACAGAATCCACACTGAAAAACCTCACGGAATCCACAGTGGAATAAAAACCTCACAGAATCCACCGTGGTCTCACGGAATCCACTGTGGAATATGCCTCTTGGTATCAAGTATACATATATAAGGCCTCCAAGAGAACCCATTTGTAGTGGGAGCTCACGCTCGACCGCCAAGACCCACAGACTGCTTATTGTTTGAAATGTTTCAAGCCAAATGCAATGGATATCTCTCACCTAGTCATACACGCTCTCAACCTACGGGTGTAGTGAGCTTATCTCCACGCCCGATCAAGTTGCCTCCTCTCCCGAGCACTTCAGTAGCTCCACGATCTAAGCACAAGCTTCAAGCACGCTCGATCCTCAAGCTCCAAGCTCCAAGCTCCACTGCCATGGGAGAGAAGAGAAGAGAAGAGAATAGAAGATAGAGAACTTCTCCACCATGGTCCCTCACCCTCACACGCTCACTCTCTCACACTCTGGCACTCCCTCTCTCAAGCACAAGCTCAAGCAAGCAAGCAAGCAAGCAAGCAAGAAGAAGAAGAAGAAGAAGAAGAAGAAGAAGAAGAAGAAGAAGAGAGCTACTTTTGGCCACACACAAGAATGAGCTTCTTCATTCACTTTTTGCATTTTATATAAAACCCTAACCCTAATTCCCTTTGTGTGGTCATCCTCTTTTTGGTCCAGCTGAGCTTGGCCCATTCCTCCAACCCTTCTCCTCCTCTTCCCTATTGGCATGGCCTCAACCCGTGCCTCTAACCATTTACAATTTGCACGGGTGAGAGCTCGACACTCTTTTACAAAATAAATCATGGTGTGCCTTGAGCTCTTTTACAAAAGTATTGACTTGTGCTTTTTCTTGTGCATCTCTCTCCTTGATTTAGGACTTTTTTGCACTTGTGTTTTCATATTTTTCTTGGCGCACATTTGTCTTCCATTTTACTTTTTCCTTCGCCTTGTCTTTTGCTTTAGATTTTCCAGATTTTCCACCTTGTTCGTCTGTCATCTGAGGGTTAACATTATCCCCCTTCTAGACGAGTGCTAGCCCCATGGCACTCTTTGTGGTAGGTAGCAGGCTTTGGCATGCACCAAAGATGTGGTTGGAAGGGACTGCTGTGGTTTTCCTTGGATGAGTTTGGTGGTGGTGTGGATGAAGGTCGTTGGGGGCACGTTGTTGGCCTAATTGGCTATGATAGGGTTGTAGTTGGTGATAGGGTTGTTCTTTGTTGGGAGTTGCACGCATGACTGGCACAAATGTTGGTGTTTGTGACGATTCTTTGGTAGGCTTGCATGATGATAAATGACAAGAGTTCAAAGTTGAGTGTTGATGAAGAGTTGACTAAAATTTCATTGGAGTCTTCAATGCATGCGATTGAAAACCTCTCATATGGTCTCTCCCTAGGGGTTAGTGCTAGTCTTCTTATCATGCACAAGATGTAGTTTGATTAGAATGGGAGATAGGTTGAACTCTAAGCAAGCCAAGAGTATTTTCCTGCACGTGTATAGATTGTGGTGTAGATATTATGTGAGTGCACGTGCATACTTAGATATTACATAGGTAGTGTCAAGAATCGCGTGGTGGGGAGACTTGCTTGAGTTGCTGTGCAAACACACACTATATACAGAAGAGGAAGCTCACTCAAGAACACAAGAATAGAGATGGAGGCCAAAACATTTTCTTGCTGATTTATTCTTCTTCTTCCACACACTATACAATGTACACAAAGTATAGATAAGATACAATATAAAGGAAAGTGGCCTACTCAATCAAACAGTGCATAACAGATTACACTAATCGACTGGCACTATATCTTTGCTAGCTGTAGATAGGTATAACAAACTAAATATAATAAGTGATAAGTCAATGGCCACGTGAGTATCATAATGACCACCAATGTGTTAAGTGTAGACCTCTGCAGACCCATCTAGCTAGGCGGTCCATCTTCAATGTTGGCACGTATTGAGCTTGCCATCTCAACACTCCCCCTCAAGCTCAACTCTATCACTTCAACTCCAAGTAAGTTTCAGAACTTTCAAAGCTTCTTTGCACCCAATTCCTTTGTGAAAATGTCAACTATCTGATTTTGTGCGCTGACATATACCAAGTCAATCTCTCGTGCAAGTACTTCTCTCTCACAAAGTGGTAGTGCACCTCAACGTGTTTTGTTCTAGCATGGAACACTGGATTCCTAGCTAGTTGTATGCTACTCATGTTGTCACAATGAATGACAATTGGACCATCTCCCTACATATCCAAATCACCTAATAACTTTTCTAGCCATAGAACCTCACATGCTACCATAGCAGCACCTCTATACTCAACCTCTGTACTAGATAAAGCAACTATAGGTTGTTTTTTGCTGCTCCATGTAACTGTTGCACTACCAAGGAAAAACATGAATCCACTAGTAGATCTTCTATCTGACATGCTACAAGCCTTATCTTCATCTGCGTATCCAAAGACATGTACATCCTTACCTGTCTCATAAAAAAGTCCATAATGTAAAGTGAACTTCACATATCTCAATATATGTCTAACTGCATCCAAATGAGGCTTTCTAGGCATCGTTATAAACTGACTGACAAGGCCAACAACATAGCTCAAGTCTAGCCTTGTGATAGTCATGTAAATCAAACTCCCTACTATTCTCCTGAACATAGTAGGGTCTCCTATCTCATCCCCAATGTCGGCACTCAACTTCACATTTTGCTCCAATGGTACTGAAAGAGGCTTACATGTTGTCATAGCATACTTGATAACATATCCAATCCATACTTCCTTTGGCATAGCTATATACCATCATCACATTTGATCACCTCAATACCAAGAAAGTATCTCAACTCACCCAAATCCTTCATCTGAAACTTCTTCTTCAAGAAGTCCTTAACTTCAGCAATCCCATTGTTAGTGTCACATGTAATAATCAAGTCATCCACATAAATGACTATGATGACCAAACTTGCATCTTCCCTTCTCACATAAAGTGAGTGATTAGCATCGAAAATACAAAATCCAATATTGACAAGATACTCTCCAATCTTGTCAGACCATGCTCTAGGTGCTTGCTTCAACCCATAGAGCACCTTCCTTAACTTGCACACATATATGGGATGCTATAAATCCTCATAACCTGCTGGCTACTCCATATACACGTCTTGAAATTCACCATGAAGAAGGAATTCTTAATATCCATTTTCTACAAACTCCAACTTTGGCTGATGCCAAGGCAATCACGCATCTAGTAGTTGCCATCCTAGCAACTAGACTGAATGTCTCTTCATAATCTATGCCATATATTTGAGCATAGCCTTTTGCAACCAACCTAAGCTTATACCTGCTAACGGAACCATCTACATTATTCTTGACTTTGTAAATCCACTTACAACCAATAGCTTTCTTACCCTTAGGCAAGGGTACTAAATCCCAAGTCTTATTGGCTTCTAATGCAGCCATCTCCTCATCCATTGCTGCATCCCAATGAGCATGACTAGTAGCATCCTCAAAACAAATGGACTCAACATCCTCAACTGTTTCACGATATAAGTGTAATGGTAAGTTGCATAACCTTCAAAACCAAATCTTTGAATAGGGTATCTAACCCTGCTAGACTTGCGTACCACTGGATCATTCAATGCAGCCTTTACATTACTATGAGCTCTCTGTACACCTGGTATCCTGACTGAAGGAATACTGAGCTCATAATCCAAACTCTCTGAACCACTAGAATCTCCATCAAATCCCAAATGACTAGTAGATGCATCATTACCATCTAGTACTTTCTTCTTTCCTTTGTCTTTGCCTGCAACACTTATAGATCCACTTGAAGATGTGGGGCTAATCCTTAGTCTCCTGGACCAAGGGCTCATTATAGGTGTAGTACTAGATGATGTTTCTGGTCTACTAAGACTCTGTGATTCTTGCTTTTCTTTCTGCACATAGCTATCATGATCATTATCATCATCTAATACATCACTAGCAGGTGCATACCAACTACTCATCTCATAAAAAATAATATCCCTACTCACTCTGAACTCACTTGTGATAGGGTTATAACAATGATACCCTTTCTACTCTAAAGAGTATCCAATAAAAATATATTTTTTAGCCTTTGGATCAAGCTTCTTCCGTAGCTCATCTAGCACATGAACATATGTAACACAGCCAAATACCTTCATGTGTGATACATCAGGCTTCTTGCTAGTAAAGCATTCTTCAGGAGTCATCCCATGAATTGCAGCTGTGGGAGTTCTGTTCATAATATAGGCAGTAGTATGGATAGCTTCAGATAAAAAATGTTTTGGCATATTCTTTTCAACCATTAATGCTCGTGCAATTTCTGCAATATGCCTATTTTTTCTTTCTGCAATCCCATTTTGTTGTGGGGTATATGTGCAAGTAAATTGCCTCTTTATCCCATGAGTTCTCAAGAAGCCACTAAACTCATTAGAGAGGTACTCTCCCCCTCCATTTGATCTCAAGCACTTCACTTTCAAGCTTGTTTCTATTTCAATATCTGCCTTGAAAGATTTGAAGTGCTCAAATACATCACTCTTTTCCTTCATGAAATATACCCATAGCTTCCTTGAATAGTCATCAATAAATGTGACAAAGTATTTGCTACCACCAAGTGATACATTCTGTGTAGGCCCCCAAATATCTATATGCAATGCATCAAGCATATTTCTGCTCACTTCTCTATCATGTGAGAAGGGTTGTCTTGTCTACTTACCAAACTGGCATGCTTCATGGACTTTATGAAATTCTGCAACTCTAAAGGAAGGCAACCCTGGAACCAATATTTGGACAGCATTAATTTCAACCTTGGCACATTTGCATGTCCAATACGTTTATGCCATATTTCAATGTTTGCAACTACTCCTTTTACTTTAGCATACATAGCAACATCCATTGCAAGAATTCCAACATCTAAAGTGAACATGCAGTCAACTCTACTTTCTTTTGCAACCAACTTACACTTATCATCAAAGTCTTATACAAAACAACCTTTTGCATTGAATCGGACCCACAATCCTTGTTCTACCATTTGGCCAACAAGCACTAAATTCTTTGTGATTGAAGGCACATGTAATACATCTGTCAGACTCTTTATTTGGCCATCATGTAAGGATAAGGGAACCTTTCCAATGTATGAAATTAAGTGGCATGAATCATCACCCGTCTGCACATAACCTAGGTTTTGTAAGTCCTACATCTCTCCAAACCATTCAACATGACTCATCATATGATTAGATGCACCTGAATTGACATACCATACATCATTATGTGTCCCCTTTCTTGTAACTACATTCATCATATGCTGCATAACAAACAAATGTTCATTTTTGTCTTCATTCTGTCTTGAAGGCGATGCATAGTTTCCTTGCTGCAATTTACCACTACGAATATCATCCTTCTTAGCATAACAATGGGATGCAATAAAACTTGTTTTGCCACAATAATGGCAAACAATAGCAGAATTTCTAGAACCTTTGTTATGCCATCCACCTCTTCCTTTAGAGCTCCCCTTGCCTCTTAAGTTTCCTTGGCCTCTTGAAACTTGCATTTCACCAAATTGCTGATTGAATCTATTTTGTTGGTTATTTCCATCACGTCTCAGACCACGGCCTCTTGAAGAGGATCTACCATGTCCCCTTCCTGAACTTGAGTAAAATGCTTGGACCTATTCACCATTTCTTTCAGAGGAGTTACCCTGCATTATGAGAGAGACCAGCTCATCAAAATCTGGAAATGGCTTCCATACGTATACCGAAGTAACAAATGATTTCCATGTCTTCTCATTATTAAGGCCACTCAAAGTGGATGAAACCAAATCATCATCATCAAGCATTTCATCGCCACTGCTAAAGCATCTGCAATGCTCCTCACCTTCAAAACATACTCATTGACAGACATTTTTCCTTTCTTCAAGGTATTCAACTCTTGCTTGAGTTGAATCTTTCGTGCCTTTGTATTTATTGAAAACACGCTCTCAAAAATTGTCCAAGATACATGTGAAGTTTCTCATTGCTAATATGTCCCAGCATAGTATTATCAATGACTACACATAGCCAGTACATCACCTTTTTGTCTTTTGCATTCTATTCTTTCCATGCCTTTAATTCATCTATAGTCGTAGGGATACCTAGCTCTGGCTTCTTTTCTTCACTTGAAACAAATTCATAAAGGCCCTTTCCAATGAGAAAGTTTGTCACACAGAACTTCCATGAAGGATAGTTGTTCTTATCGAGCTTCTCAATAATGGGGTTTCCATTATTCTCTGCCATATCACAAAAAAAGATACAATACAACAAGCTAGTCTTCTCTACATCCTTTCACAACAAGTGCACATAAATACACTAAGCAATGTTTTTCACAGATTGCTCAATAATACCTGTAATCTGCAACCTGTTTGTAGATAAACCTTATGTTTGCTTCCTAGCAAACACATTAAAAATTACAGATTTGAAACGGCCTCAGATACCCAAAAATTTTGTGGGAAAGCCCTGAAGGGTTAATCTACAGAATATACAATGCTTTGTTCTTGCACACCAAATCTCACAGTAATCTAAGATTTTCACTCTACCCTGCTTCCAATGCCTCCACAAGCACTATCCAAGAGAAAGAGTGGAAGAATGGGAGAGCTTCTTACATGTTGCTTGCTTGCTCAAACTTTGCTTCTTTTTCTTCACTTCAGCCTTCAAAATTAGCCTCTCTCAATGGTGCAACTATGATACCATGTCAAGAATCGCGTGGGGGGAAGACTTGCTTGAGTTGCTATGCCAAACACACACTGTATACACAAGAGGAAGCTCACTTAAGAACACAAGAAGAGAGATGGAGGCCAAAAAATTTTCTTGCTGATTTCTTCTTCTTCTTCCACACATTATACAATGTACACAAAGTATAGATAAGATACAACATAAAGGAAAGTGGCCTACTAAGTCAAACAGTGCATAATAGACTATACTAATTAACTAGCACTATGTTATATCTTTGCCAACTATAGGTAGGTGTAACAAACTAAATATAATAAGTGATAAGTCAGTGGCCATGTGAGTATCATAATGACCATCAACGTGCTAAGTGTAGATGTGCAGACCCATCTAGCCAGGTGGTCCATCATCAATGTCTACATGTGTTGAGCTTGCTATCTCAATAGTTAGAAGACTATTGGTCTGGTTCCTCGTAGTAATGTGTGGATGAAGTGAGGGTTCAATGTGGTGGAAAAAATTTTCGATCTTGAGGAGAAGTACACTTGAAGGCTTCTTGAGACATCATTTGTGATTTTGACAACATGATGTAGCATAATTGAGCTAATTGATGCCTTAGCTTTTGGTAGCTGATGGTGGCTCTTTGTTCTTGGTATTTTTGTTGCTCTCTCCATAATGGTTCTTTGTGGGATTGGTGGTCTTGTGTGGACATTGAATGCTTTCGTACAAAGACCTATGTCGTCCTGCATTTACTTGGCAACTCGTGAGAGTATATGCTTCAACCATAATGAACATGTGCAACTCAAAGAGACATCACTTATCTGAATCCCATAGTGTTGACTTCGATGCATATCACCTGCACTTGATTATCATTGCTTGCGTGTGTGTTGGCTTTGCTTCTTTTGGTATTATTTATACACAGTCACAAAACACATTGTTTATTTATGTAAACGTTTATGAATCCATGTCACTTTGTGAGGATAAAAATCAATTGTAGAACTCAGGATTATACTGGAGTGTGGCATACTTATCTAGTAATCATGGTAGCCTACTCAGTGTAACAACATATATTTTGCAACATCGAGTAGCATGGTTTCTTGTCTGAGTCTACTGGCAACATGTAGCTCCTTCTCAGTGAGAATTTTATCAATTAGAGAGATCTCTTGGCTAGTTGTACCTAAGTCCATACCCCAAACGGTAGTCAGTACTACTCGAAAGGAAGTTGGTGCCACATAGGTCGGGTCTCTTTGAGTGGCTAGTCGCTCCTTTGAGTCTGTCATGATATGGGCTCCAAGTTTGGCCAGTGTCGCACAGTTTTCAAACCAATGTTTTTCAAATTGACTTCAACCCTCTAATTGTCACTTTAGTTGCTCTATCTCTAAGAGATTTGATTGGCAAAGTGATTCATTGAATGTCACAATTAAGCATAGTTCATCGGCTTCCTCGTCGTCAGAGATAAGTTGCATGCGTTCATGTAGGAGCTTGTATAGTGCCCATTAAGATATTCTTGCTCTTCCCACAAGATAGTGGATATGATAAATATTCCTCAAGTTGCTCCTTAGGGAATGTGCCCATGTTCGCAAGGATGTAGGCACGTGCGAATAATTTGATTTTAGCATCCAACTCAATCAAGCACTCGATGACACTTCTATGTTTGATGAGGGCTTTCTTGGTTGCTATCTCATGCAAGGTTCTGAGAGTTTCCCTAGGCTTTAGCATAGCTGGGGGCTCATGCCTAGATGAGCAAGATTGGCCCATACTAGGATTGCTCATATCCTTGGGGTTTTCATGTTTCTCTTGAGGCTTTGCTACTATTGTGTCATGGTTCTCCTCGGATGTGACTATGGTATAGTTTCGTCAACCTATTGTGTCAGTGTTGTATCAACTCTTGATTGGTCAATGTAAGTTCTGTTGTTAGTGGATTGAGCATTGCAAGCAATCATTGATGGTAATGGTTGCTTTGATTTATCAAAATACACGGATGTATCTGAGGTTTCATCACCATTAGGAGAGATGGGAATGGGTTCATTCGTGGATGGACTCCATGCTTTATTCCTCAACTCTTCAACACTCTTAATCTCAATCTTCTTGGTGTTACTTGCAAATGCCATTGTTTTCATTGGTTTCTCCTCTTTTTCTTGGGCAATCGAGGTGTATCCTTTAAAGAATTAGGACCCTAAACTCGGTCGACACCGTTGATGTGCTTGGTTGGGGCCTCAGCATTCTCTTTTTCTGGTGTGTCCCCATGGTACAAAGCTACGGCCTGCTAAACAGCCTCACTAGGTTGTAAGGGTACAACTGCCTCTCTTTATGGAGAGTCTAGATTTTTAGCTAATCCCCCTCCGTTTAGCCCCTCATCCGATTGCATTGGCAGTTGCTCTTGGTTGAGGCATTTGCTCTAGACTCTTGTCCTTACCCATTGAAACATACCTCCATTGCTTCTTATCAGAGCGGGTGTTGTGTTTAGAGCCATTTTTCTCTTGCTTTGGAGGCTCATGTGACTCTAGTATAGAACCAAGAGACGGTTTAGGATTCCTATCATGTAGGCTTGGACAAAACTAGCTAAAGAAGTTAGGGTTGTATTGATGGGAAGCATAGACATATGCGCTAACATCAAGTACCATGCTCCCTATTCCTAGCCTGCTAGACACATATAGATCTTCTTCTAGAAGTTGTTTATCATACAAGGGATGTTTTTGGATAGTGGTAGAAAGTTAGACCTCATGAACTGTTGTCAACACTCTTAATGAGGTCATGGAAACGTACGTGGGATCTTGTATTGATGTCCAAAGGGTTTTCCTTTGCTCAACGAGAGTCATTAGTCGATGGCCAATTTTGGTTGCCAAACAGTGCCATTTTTGCACAAGTTACCTTGTCCTTTCCCTTTTCGTTTGATTGCTTCGATCTTTCCTTGTTTGTCTCACATTGAGCAGTATAGAGTGAGGATATCAAGCGCAATTCCCTAGTTATGGCTTTTGGAATGTCCTTTATGACATCTTCAATGACGATAGCTACATAGCAGGAGCAAACATGTTGTTGCTTGTCCCAAGTCAGGGGTTTGGCTATGAGCTTTGTGTGCTTTGGTGTTGGCCTTCCAATGTCCACATGGACGTATGCACATGTAATGGCTGTCAGCTTGTGATCAAGCTTCATCATGCACTTCATCTCTGGTTCATTGGTTAGATGTGCTATCTCTTTGGCCAAAAATTTGAGAGTTTTCTCCTCAAGCCTAGGCTTTAGGTGCTTCAAAAGTGCTGGGGTTAAGGATGTTGATTGCCACATCTCTTCCGCAGTAGGTGAATTACTAAGGACATGTTTCGCAAAGGGGCGTCATCATGGCCAAAGGCTGTGACTGCCATGATTCTTGATTGGAAGTAGTAGCAACTAGTTCAGTGGATTGGCTACTATTGAACACACTATTAGTGAATTTGGGAATCTCCCAATTCCCATTTTTTGAATACTAAGAAGGTGGCACCCGGATAACATGCCCATAAGTTTCTCAAAACCATATGATGTGACCTATCATTGGAGAGCACTTGAAAAATGGAATCTATTGAGCTATAGAGCACTCGATTTGGAGTTATAGTCTTCAAGTTATGACAAATCCAAAGATTTGACCACGTGTCCCAAACTTATGGGAAATTCCCATATTCCCCAATATGGTGTTATTGGCAGATTGCAGTGTCAAGTCCTTAAGAGCACATCATAAGTGATCGTGTCTTCTGTTATCCTTTGCGCATTCACTTGTACAGATTGCGAGCATCAGTTGAGCTAGTCACCACAGTGGGTTGCATAGGCATATCCTTAAGTTGAGAATTAGGGGTGGTGTCATGTCCTGCACCTTGGACATTTGGAAGCTTAGATGGAGATAGAGATTTGGATTGAGCATCTACACTTGATGACTATTGTTGTGCTTCCTTTTTACATTTAGGGAAAGAGGGTGTAGGAGTTTTGGGACTCCTAGGTGGACTTGGAACTGGTTGGAATATTTTCTCATGGTGGCTGTTAGACAATTTTTCCATTTGCTTTAGTGAGAAATCAGCCTTATCATGAGCAACGTTGCACTTGTGGTGATGCTCATTATCCTCTTGGGAAGTCAAAGGCTCCTTGGACACTAGTGGTCTTTGTGCATGCTCGACGCTTACATCTGATATCTGCTTGTTAAGCACGCTAGGTTGAGGATCTACCTTTCGAATAGTCATGTTTGGTTTCTTGATTTCAATTGTGGGAGGATCAGCCACTCCAATGTTGCTGACTTGAGACTTGGATTTTCATTTAGATTTCCTCATGCGCTTCTTCGCTTTTGATACGATTTGGCCTTCAATTGATAGAGTGGTTTAGCAGGGGGTTTTGGTACCCAAATTCATCGGTTACCTATGTAATACCCTTAAGCATGTAGCAACATTTTGGATATCCATCATGGCATTGTGTTGGCTCTCCATTGATATCTTTGTCTATAAGACTTGGGTTTCTTTTGTGGTCTTCTATGATATTCGTAAGTCCAAAGCCTATCCTTGGCATTGTCTCCTGACCTTCTTGTCTCAAGCATGGCCTCACTCACTGGTTCTCTCTGTTCAACATGCACTTGTATCAACTCTTTCAACAAGTCCTTGCTCTCGTTACTAGGCTTGCCTCACATGTTAGAATATTCATTGTCTTTCCCTTGAGGTTTGATGAGGTCACCCTTACTAAAGGTTGTGATTATCCTCATACTTAGTAGTGTCAATTGTATCCTCTGTGCTACATAATTGGCCTTACACTTTGTTTCCCTTTTGAAGGGTCTTCCTAGGAGGGTTTCCTTTTCACAATTTGCACTATTTGGAGGAACATGGAATAGGATAGGCAAGCTTTCCATTTGAATAGTTATAAGGTTTTGGACTTCCCTATAAGTTTTGGTGGGTGTCCCCCATAAGGATTAAGAGTTGCGTTAGCTGGTGTGAGCTTTGGTTGGCCTAGTAGGATCCATGCTTCATAGGTCAAGATATTGACATTTGCTCCTTTATCAATGACACCATTGACACTGTGCTCTCTTTTTGGGGTGAGTTTGACCCTAAGATAAGCAGGAAGTCCTATGTCTTTATCTTTCAGGTCTTGGCTTATAAGTTCAAGCCCTCTGATACATGCCTTTGAGTCCCCAACTACACAATCATATGTGGATTCTCTAGTGATATCTTGGGTCATCTATGCACTGCCGTTCAAGATGCATCTATCATTAGGACTATCATGTCTAGTCATCCTCGCAGTTGTAGCTTAATGTTGTTGCATTTCACTTTGACTATATGTAGTCCGAATGCAACATATACATGTTTTTGTGGTATGGCCTTTTTGCCCTTGTCGGCTAGATTGACCCATAAAGATTCTAGGGTCTCTGTTTATCTTTGTTCGAGTATGGGTTTTTGGTTGTTGTTTTGCAAGTGATAATCTATGCTTGTGTAGAGCCATTACTGCAGTAAGATCTAATTTGGAGGACATATCACAGTGCGCATTTTCTCTCCAACCTACTTGGGGGAGGTGTGGAGGGGGTAGCCCCCTCTGCGGGGCTCCAAGGGGGGGGGGGGGGGGGGGGGGATGCAGTCCCCCTCGGCACGCAAGGCCATTATGCTAAATACCATGCATGATTTGAAGGACCATTCATAGACAAATTTTGAACTACTTGCTCTATATTTCAGCCTAGTGATAGATCTATGATGTGCTTTTGGCTCTACACAGTCTCTAGGTTGGTTTTAGGGTTAGATGTGTCACATTTGTTTTCTGTTCACTTGTCTAATTTTGACAATTTTCTGTCCGATTCTCAGGAGTTCGATTATCAAAGTCGAACGTCTGATTTTGGGTTGGTTCGTGATGATCGGCCGATCGGACGGTCCGAGTTTGAGTGGTCCAATTTTGTTTGTGGTTCGATTTTGGGTTGGTCAGATTTTTGTGTGTCCGATTTTCGTGCGTCCGATTCTGGGAGTTCGATTTTATGGGACTCCGATTCTAGGAATCGGATGTTTGATTTGATTGGTGTCCAATTTGGAGTGTCCAATTCTAGATAGTTCAAGTGTGGGCCATCTGAGTGTCCAATCCTAGGAATCGGACCCCTGTGAACTATGTCTGATTCTATCGGCATGCAAATAACAGTAATGAAAATTGCTTCATGGTAACAATTTTTGGCCATGCCCACAAGCAAGATTCTCCAAAATTTAAGGGTAGATACACAAAAAGGTTTCTACACATTTGATCCCAACAAAAACTCTTGTAGCTGCCGATCAATTCACTAAAAGCTCCAAGTCTTTCACAAGCTCTCAAGCGCTCTCTCTCTCTCTCTCTCTTTACTGTAGAACCTGAAAATGAGGTCTCCCTTTGCTTCACAGGGTCTTAAACCCTTTGTCAGGCTCAACTATACTCCTCCCGATTACTCCCTGTGTGATTCTGATACCTCTAAGCACTCTTTTTTCCCATTTTTTTCCTATTTGTGCCTTGTTTGCGCTTGTTTCACAACACAAACCCTAACGCTTGTTTTCCTTTTTTTCTTTGTTTTTTCCTACCCTAATGCATCCAAATCACAAAGCAAACATCTACACTATTCCAACCTAATTTTCCAAATCTAAAAAACTTAAAACTTACTAAGGAGATCGAATACCTCTTCAAACTCCCTTGCTTTTAGGGAAAACCCTACTTCAATGCTTGATTCGGAGCATGCAAGCACTCAAGGCTTGAATCCATTGGTCCCAGCAAAATGGAACCAAAATGTAGTGGGAGCTTAGGCTCGACCACCCAAGACCTATGGACCACTTATTGTTTCAAGCATTTCAAGCCGAATGCAATGGCTATCTCTCACCTAGCCATACGTGCTCTCAACCTATGGGTATAGTGAGCTTACCTCCATGCCCGATCGAGTTGCCTCCTCTCCTAAGCACTTTGGTAGCTCCATGATCCAAGCGCAAGCTTCAAGCGAGCTCGATCCTCAAGCTCCATGCTCCAAGCTCCATTGCCACACGAGCAAGAGAAGAGAAAAGAAGAGAAGAAAAGAAAAGAAAATAAGAGAGGAGAATATGGAGAGCTATTCCACCACAATCCCTCACCCTCACATGCTCACTCCCTCACACTCTCACACTCCCTCTCTCAAGCATAAGCTCAAGCAAGCAAGCAAGCAAGCAAGAAGAAGAAGAGGAGGAGGAGGAGGAGGAGGAGGAGGAGGAGAGCCACTTTTGGCCACACACAAGAATGAGCTTCTTTATTCACTTTTTGCCTTTTATACAAAACCCTAACTGTAATTCCCTTTGAGTGGTCATCCCCTTTTCGGCCTAGGCTTTTTGGCCCATTCCTCCAACTCTTCTTCTCCTCTTCCCTATTGGCATGGCCTCAACCTATGCCTCTAACCATTTACAATTTGCATGAGTGAGATTTTGGGCACTGTTTTACAAAATAAATCATGGTGTGCCTTGTGCTCTTTTATAAAAGTATTGACTTGCACTTTTTCTTGTGCGCCTCTCTCCTTGATTTAGGCCTTTTTTTCACTTCTTGTGTTTCTAGATTTTTCTTGGCACGCCTTCATCTTCCGTTTCACTTTTTCCTTGGCCTTGTCTTCTACTTTAGATTTTCTAGATTTTCCACCTTGTTCGTTTGAGGATTAAACACCATCACTATGCCAGTCAGAAACAATGTAAAATGAGTAGTTGAATAAATAGGTATTGTTTCATTTCTAGCATTAATATAATGTCCAAGAAGCTTTTAGATGCATATATATGTCTCATATTATGGTAACATTCTACCCATAGGCTTTATCGCAAATCATAAACTCAAAATTGTCTTTGATAATATGGGGGTGAGATGAGACAACCTATGACTCATGAGCTCATAGCTCTCACGACTACCATTGAGGAAGGGTGGCTAATAAGATTTCATATGAGTGGTTTGGCCACATTGGCTTCTTAATGTGCTCAAAGAAATACAAAAGACTAGGATGGTTGTATATTTATGTAACTTAGGTAAAATAGAATAAACGCGTGAAGCTTATTCAACGAGCAAGTAACCAAGAAAATTACTTTCAAAAAGAGTGTCCAAAATATAGGAGCAATCAAGAGAAGACTCCTCTAGAGTTGATGCATCCCATCGCTATAAATGCAGCAAGATGATTACTCAAGATTTAGGAGGATCTTTCTATTTTATGCTACTTGTCAACAACTATAGTAGAGAGATGTGGCTACATTTTATTCAATATAAGGTTGAAGCTTTTGGTAACTTCAAACAATGACATAAGCTTGCGGGAAATGAAAGGGAAATAACTTTAAAGAAACTCTATCATAGTAGAAGAGGAGAGTTCACTTCAACTAAGTTTGTTGATTACTTGAAAGAGAATGGTATTAAATTTTAGCTCACAATAACTTTACACATTTAATAAAAAAGGCATCATGGAGTGATGTGACGTATGATCATGGAGATTGCATAGTATATCCTAAAAGGGAAAGGATTACCAAATTATTTTTAGGGTGAAGCAGTCAACACTATTGTATACATTCTCAATTAAATGTCATTGTGTAACCTAGAAGGGAAAGGATAACCAATTTTTTAAAAGGGTGAAATAGTCAACATAACTATATGCATTCTCAATCAAGCTACATTAAGGTGCTAAATAAAAAAATATGAGTAGGTTCACCTAGCAATTTGAAGCAAATGAATGTTCTTGATGGAGGAGGCAAGGAACTTGGATGTAGCCCTCTAGATACATGCTCAAAGTGGCACTTTTCTACTTCACTACTCCACCTTAAAACACTTCTCCATGTTGTAATTACATGTGGCCATTTTCTACTTCGATCCTCCATGCTATATATTCATGTATGTTTTCTATTCCATTTACTCCACTACTTCAATCCTCCATGTTATATTTTCATGTGTTTTTTCCATTTAGTTTGCTCCTTTGAAATTCAAAGTCCTTTCAAACTAAAGAGAAGTACCTTCAAGGGAAACTAAATTTTGGTAGCATTTGTGTACCATTGATGCATGCTTTCAATCCCTTCCAATTGAAGAGTCTCTGTATGTTCACTTTTTCCTTCTTGAATTTAGACACCTCCTATTTAGAAGATTGTATATAAATGTAACACCATGTGTTTGTAGGTCACATAAATTAAAATCATTGATCAATTAATTTGCATGATACAATATAATATCTACAAAACATGAGCTCCTCAATTTTACGTGTGTTTGAAATTTCAAATCATGATTTTATTTGTGCACATATAAATAAATTTTGAAAACCCATTTAAGCTCATATATTTATAGTGACGTCCTTGAAACATTCATTTATTTTGTTAGCATCGATCCTGGTTTTCACATTTAATTACATACCTTATTTTAGCTTCTTTGTGACATCCGTGGCTCATAAAACTCAAAAAGATGTTAAGCTTACAATTGAATTAAAAATCTTGCATGTTGACTCATCCACACTTCACAATATCAACTACTTGAAATTTCTATGTGAGATGCATAGCATGTCAATAAGAGTCCAAAGAGACTCTTATTATTTGCTTGTTCAATTGGCACAACCTAATGTTGACCATTTCTTTAGTTTCCAAGTCATTACCTTGATCATTGATACCTATGAAATCCATGACTATGATCAATAATAGAAGTCCATCTCCTAGCAACCAAGATGAAGATCACATGCCATTAGAGCCATCGAGACCCTCATATATTCTAGTATAGCTAAGCTAGAATCAGCTAACATGACATAATACACATGGATTTTCTTTTTGGGTTGAAAACCACTAGGATGCAAAATGTACTTTACATGGCCAAGTTGGTACATCTTAGATAGGCATGTAGCCAAAGAAGATCGAGCAAAAAGTCTAACAAATCTCTCATTTGATGAACCACATCATGGTAGGGAGGAACTTCAAAATATTCAATCAACGTTAATCAATGAATATATCCTTACATCAACTATGGCTTACTAGGTATCGTTGGTATTAAGCAAATTCATGATGGCTTGTGTATGCCAAAAGAAAAAACAACAATTTTACATTAATGAATTGTGAGTGGAGGATGCTATTTCTTTAGCAGTGTCGTGAGGGTAGGTGCCAAAATCACAATAAGGATTATCAGGAGGATTATGATGGCAATGCACTTCCACTTGCGAGTATTGCGCTGCAATCTCTTGGCTTTGTAAACCATTTCAGTACCCTTCTCAACATAATCCTTGGTATTACTCACTGCAGTTTCAATACTATCAAGCTGTGTTTGTTGGGTGTTCACAAGGACAGCAATGTCCAAGAAGATTTGGTGCAATTCTAGCAAGTTCCTCTCGATATCTTGGACAGCTGTGTGCCTCTCTTGAATCTCTTTGATGGTTTCCATGATGTGCCCTCTACCTTGATCTTTGATAGCATTCTGTATGAGGGTCTCACTCCCTCCACTTTGAATGAGGTCATCAATGGTGTCATCGGTGGCATGCTGACCAGTGATGGCATAGATCCTTCTATGGACGGTTTCCTTGTAATCCAACCCTATTTGGTCTCTGAGGGCATGGAAGTCCTTCATCAAGCCATCCAATGCAACCATGAGGCTGTGGGTGAGGGTGGTGCGGGTGCGGTCGGGAGCGGAACCGGGCTCGCAGCCGGGGGCGAGGCGGGCAGCGGCGTTGGCGTTGCAGAGGCCTTGGAGCTTGCCCTTGATGAGCTTGGCGGTGCGGAGGACATCGGAGGCGAGGGCGTCCATGCGGGTGCGGAGGGCCTTCATGGACTCTGAGCTGGTGAGGGCCTTGCTGTCCTCATTGGCCTGCTGCAGCTTGGCCAGGAGCTCCCGGACCTTGCTCATCTCCCGCCTGATGGCGCCCTCCTCTTCATAGAAGGCTGCCATCAGGCTCTCAGCAGCTTGAGATTCTTGCCCTTGCATATGTGATGCTTTGGTTTTCCCCTTTGCACGGCCATTATCAGTATCAGCATGAGTATCATCTTGTTGATAAGAGCCCAATTCAAGGTCTCTGGGGACGGGCTCGATCTGTGAGTGAAATGAACGAGTGAGAAGGTCGTTCATGGCTCCACAATGTGGTAAAGCAAAGCGATGGACAGTGGCTCGCACAGAGAGAGAGAGAGAGAGAGAGATTGCTCGGTGATGGATACTCAAGCGCCCGCGCGCACACAGACAGACACAGAGAGAGAGAGAGAGAGAGAGAGAGAGAGATTGCTCGGTGATGGATACTCAAGCGCCTGCGCGCACACAGACAGAGAGAGAGAGAGAGAGAGAGATCCCCTATCGATTGCAGAAGGCAAGCCCGTCGTTGAAAAATCCTGCGCAGCCCACGACTACGATTGCGTAGTCTACACGTAGTTTGACCACGCCAACTTGTTTTGATTAACGTGAAAAATATATTTGGAAAATTAGAGGCTTGTGCTTTTGACCCTCGCCTCCCTTCTAGAATGTATCAGCTGAGGGTGTTCGAGTAGTCCTTGGCATTCCTAACAAAAAAAAAAAACAACAACAACATTTTAGTGTTTGTGTAGTGGTTCAAATTCTAAAATGTCCATCAGAATTTTGTCTCATGCCTATAAAGTATAAATACGAGTGGATTTTTCCAAGTATTTTGGTTATAACATGAATATTTTATATAGATTTTGAACACCAAAACTAATTGCTTTGGGAACTTGCCTTTATTTTTACCAGTTGAGAAAAAAATATTTTTCATGAGCAATTTTGGACCTTGTCAAGAGCACTTAAGCATGTTCAAAAGCTTTTTAATGCCAAATCACATGTCCAATTGGTTCAAATACTCGTGGCATTTTGACAATTATTGTGTGTGTGTGTGTGTGTGTGTGTGTGTGTGTGTGTGTGTGTGTGTGTGTGTGTGTGTGTGTGTGTGTGTGTGTGTGTGTGTGTGTGTGTGTGTGAGAGAGAGAGAGAGAGACTATGTATATACCTAAATAAATATCTATAAAATCATTACTTGGAATCAAAAGTCCCTTAAGATTTTCCTTATCATTCAAAAAAATTAGATAATGATTCAAATTTAGACATTGGTGCCACAAAGCAAGTTGCCATTACGCTTCCTTGAAGTCTTGCAGGACCACGTCAACCTCACTTCCTTCAACCTTTATTAATATAATGAATCCAAGGTCCACTTTACTTGCTAGATCTCAAGTCTTTGCATGGCACTACTCTTATGCACCATTATTGCACCTCTCATTTTAGCTCCTTCTCACCTACTAAGGCCTTGAGGAGACAACATGGTTTCATGAAAAATAGCTTAGAAAAGGGTAAAGAGCAAACAATAGCTCTTAATGTGACATGATTTAGGTTTTAATGATGAGCTATAATAAATGCTTGAATTTTTTATAATTTATGAAAAATAAATTAAGAAAACTAAAATCTAGATTGCCATTTTTCATACGGTAGATGTGCTACATGCTTGATTGATTTGCAACATAGACATGTCACTTGCGAGCATATAGTTTTCAAAACCCCATATGTAAGACTCTAACTCATGTAAGAGAACTATGACTCCTTTTCTATAACTATTACTAGGCACTTCCCGCCTAGATTCTCTCAACACTTTGCTCTCGTATTCTCAAAGCACTGGTATCTTTGATGCTTCACATTGAGATTCAAATGCATGTTTCAAATGGAAAGAGGATTCATGGGTGCTTGAGTCACAAAAAAAAATTCTTTTAAGTTTTTTATTTCTTCCCCCCTCTCTCTCATAAATTTTTTAATTATTTTCCTCTCTCCAGTGTTCCTTTTCGCTCTCCCATCTCCCTCTCTCTCCAAAATTTTTAATCCTCTCTTCCCAATTTATTTTTCTCTTACTCTCTCTCAAGTATTTATTTCCTATCTCATGTTCTTCTCTCTCCAAAAAATTTTATCCTCTCTCTCTCTCTCTCTCTCTCTCTCTCTCTCTCTCTCTCTCTCTCTCTCTCTCTCTCTCTCTCTCTCTCTCTCTCTCTCTCTCTCTCTCTCTCTCCAAACATGTAAGTATGTCTCAATAAAAGATGTGCTACATAAAATACAAAGTATCTAAAAACTCTAGTCCGCCATGCATGTCTATTCTAAACAATTTTTTTCACTCTAGCCCCTTGTATAATGTGTAAGGGATGGCTTACTAGCTATGAAATTAGTGTGGTATTTTCTAAATCTTATTTAATGACCCAACCTTGCATAGTTAGCACTGTAGATGACCCGCTCTACATGGTCAATGGCATGTTAGAGTCTATCTATTCACATGGAATATTGAATTATCTCAATCACCATGCCATGCAAATATTGGTAGTGGGCTGAACACTATGCTCACTTTCTAGTAGATACTATCCACCCTATCCCTAGTCCCATTTGACAATACAATGAACTGCTTATCTATGTAGAATGCCATGATGGCCATGGCCTCCAATCGTGGGATCCCTTGGCGTCACTTTCCATGCACACTTTCACCCCTTCCACCAAAACTATTTTATGGTGCCTCCTCAATGTTTCCTCCATACATGCACACTCCTTTCTTAGGTGATCCACCACTAGCTTTTTAGGTTGATGTTATGGAGTTCATAGACAACCTAAAGGGTAGGAAAAAGATCATCCTCATGCAAATTCTAAGGGGTTATAAAAATGTCCATGCAACATAACCTTACATCACAGAACTGAATGCATTCAACTAAGTTGGAGCATGATGATATCCCTCACACCTACACTTCACTTGTAATGAGCCATGCAACCACTTCTCTCTACTCACAAAAATGGAGGAGAAACGTGTTTCATGTCACATGAGGGTTGTGCTTCACATGTAATGAATGGCATGATTTGTATAGAGTTGCATTGTAGTTTGTGTGACAATAAAGAGACACTAACTCATAAAGAAGCTTGTGAGGCTACCTTGCTTGCTTCATGCTTTGACTTTTGTTATTCTATGTTGCTACATGTCACTCCTAGATCCAACCCATATGCATCAACATGTAAGCATAAAACCAAATCTACCAACAATGCAAATAGACATGTTAAGCTCTCTCTACAATAGGGCTATCTAGAGAGAGAGAGAGAGAGAGAGAGAGAGAGAGAGAACATGTGGTTATCATGGTCGGAAGGAGACATTAGCTAACTATTGTATACTTCAAACCCAGGATTCAAAGTTCAAATGCTACCAAAGTGACTTAGATTCCTTGTTGCAAATGGCATAACCAAAAATAGTACTACATAAATGTTAATTTAAAAAAACCAATAATAGCACAAAACTTAATCATGTAGTGGCGATGACTCCTAAGTTGTCAAGGATACTTTACAAAATGACAAAAAATATAAAATATATTGTTCCAATACAATTTGAGCTAGAATGAGCATTAGATTTAGAATGAGATAATTATTATGAGATATAAATGGTGTAAGATTCACTACAAGGATTTAAGCAAATAGCGACGGCGGGTAGCGGCGTCGCTATTTGCATCGCTATTTGTGATGCAAATAGCGACGCTCCACAGGGAAAAAAAACAGGCCGAAACCGAGCGCGGCTTAATTTCACGTTTTTGAGTTTTGTGTTTTGAGAGCGAGAGCAAGGGAGAGAGCGACTGTTGTGAGAGAAGAAGAGGAAGAATACTTGCCGCCGCCGCCGCCGCCGTTGTTCGCGAAGGAGAGGAGGAGCCTTCATCGCGAAGAGGAGCCGCCCCACAGTCACCATATCTCATCAGTGAGTCTCCCTCTCTCCTTCTTTTGCTTGTTTAAGGTTTAAATCACTTTTTCTTTTGCTTGTTTAGGAGAGGAAATGAGAGAGAAAGAGAGGGAGAGAGAGAGAGGGAGAGAGAAAGAGAGAGAGAGAGAGGGAGAGAAAGAGAAAGAGAAAGAGAAAGAGAGGGAGAGGGAGAGGGAGAGGGAGAGGGAGAGGGAGAGGGAGAGGGAGGAAATGAGAGAGGGAGAGAAAGAGAAAGAGAGAGAGAGAGAGAGGGAGAGGGAGGGATAGTGCATTCTCTCTCTCCCTCTCCCTTTTGCTTTTGAAGAGTGTTAGGATATATTGTGAGAGGGAGAGGAAATGAGAGAGAAAGAGAGGGAGAGGGAGAGGGAGGGAGAGAAAGAGAGAGAGGGAGGGAGAGAAAGAGAGAGAGAGGGAGAAAGAGAAAGAGAAAGAGAGGGAGAGGGAGAGAGAGGGGGAGGAAATGAGAGAGGGAGAGAAAGAGAAAGAGATGTATACTCAAATGGATAGCTTTATGGAGATGTATGTCTACTCAAATGGATAGCTTTTGTCTACTCAAGATGTAGTCCACATGTGTGTGTATATATTGGAATGATAGCATACCCATAATTATGGTAATGGTATGCACTTTGCTTTTTTTATGGGTACCATTACATCGACTCCTTAAGAGGGCTAAAAATTGGTCATACACTTTATAAAGTCTAATTAGGAGATTTAAGATGCACGATAATAGACTTATCGATAATGGTATGCAATGTGCTTTACCATGGGCAATGTACATTGGTGACTCTTTAAGATGGCTTAAAATTGGTCATATCCTTCATAATGTCCAAGTAGGGGATCTAATTGTGATATGCATAATTCCTTGTTTTATATTAACTTTATAGGCATAACAAATTAGTAATCATGCCAACTAGTCAACGGAAGGACTAAAAAAAAATGATCCCCTAGCTAATGGTCATTATGGTACTTCATCAAAATAAACCCAAAAGTATTGCCATAGAAGAAGAATCCCTTAAATTGAGTATAGGATATTTTCTTCAAATGTTATGACTATGAGTATAATTGATTGGAACAAACTTTATAACTATGGTACACACACACACACCCCCACACAGGCACAAACATTTTTACTATTTGATATTGTCTTTGATATGGTAACCTTGTATTACATTGTTGCATTTGATGTCTTCCAATCATTACAATAAAAGTTGATAAATTTCATAGATGGCATTAATTTTTATACATGGACCTAGGACAAAAAAACCACATTACTAAGATGCTTTTTGTTGAGACTGATTTATTATTAGACTAAGAGATCCTCAATGATACTCATAAATTTTGTTGACTAGGATTACTTATACTCAAAGCCCTCTAGTGCAGTTGTATAAGTAATCCTAGTAGAGCCCCTCTAAGATACTCAAAGTACATAACCTAGAGACCGTAGCTAGGTATATAAGGTATAATGGCCATACAAGAAGACACCTCAATAATTGACTGATCACCACTAAATCCCAAAGAATAATCGTGTTCCATCCCCTTCAACTCTATATTCACCTCGTGAAGAACTTCATTAATCATAGCATCCTTGTCACCAATCTTTTTGTTGCAATGATGAAGTAACATATTCATCACTTTTCCTTTTAGCATCTAAGGCATTATCCAATCTTTTAGTCAAGTCCATAAAGCTATCCATTTGAGCCTCGTTTTCGCAAATTGTATTACAAGTCATTAAATTATTTGTTGTAATGTAGACAAGATGGAAAACGAAGAAGGTCTTGTTGTTCAAGATCGCGAGGCATATCTTAATCAGTGTGTCCCATGTCCTTCCTCTCAATGCAAGTTGGCAATTAGACGAAAACGCCAACTGTCTATAGAACACTTACGACGATTTGGCGAGTTTCAATCTGAGATCATTGATCAGGCGATTGCAGATTTTCAGCAAACGGTAATTTGAAGTTAATATCAATCATGCATTGTACTCGCAAGCTAATTGAATACCATATACAATAAGATTGGGTCTTGCTGGCAAATTTTCTATCTAGGGAGGTGATGTCTCGTCCCAAGGGGGAGTGCACCCTTTGCAGCCAATTAGAAGAGTTTGTGGGCATGCGATGGATGGAGTGCAGGAGCCAATCCACCACTCGCAAGGCTAATCTATACCGTCAATGCCAGAGGAGACAGACAACCTTCCAGACCTACCTACAATCTTGGAGCTTGAGATGGAGGCAATGATCGATGTATTGATTCCCATGGATGTCGAGACTTCTGATCCGCTTAGAGAGGAAGCATCCATACCATTATATGATGGGTGCCGAGTATCTCGGTTGAAGACACTGCTTGCACTCTTAAGTGTGCAAGAAAAATACGGGTGGAGCGATACGAGTGTGACCGAGTTATTCAGGTACCTTGCACATAGGCTTTATTGATTTTTTTTTGCACTATTATTACAAACATTTGTGCTTTTTCAAGGTGTTTTATGATTTTTTTCAGGTTATTGAAATATCATATATTACCACCTGCAAATACCATGCCTGAGTCTCATGATGATGCACGACATGTTTTACGGAAGCTTGGCATGGACTACAATAACATCCATGCATGTATCAACGATTGTATATTGTTTCGAGGAGAATACGAGACTATGGAGATATGTCCAAAGTGTGGTGCTCACAGGTATCGACAGGACTTGCAAGGGCAAGCCATCCCTCAAAAAGTTCTCAGACACTTTCCGCTCATCCCCGGCATAAACCACATGTTTTGTACGTTCGGCATGGCAAGCTTAACAACGTGGCATGCGCAGAATAGGTCCACGGATGGAGTTCAACGAATATCAGTAGATTCATGCGCATGGAGCCACATTGACTCTACCTTCCCAGGCTTTGCGTGAGAGCCAAGGAATCTTCAGCTCGGTCTCGCAATGGATGGCGTGAACCCATTCGGTCTGCGCTCAACTTCTTACAGTGTGTGGCCTATAGTCCTTGTCAACTACAACATCCCTTCATGGCTTTCTACAAAGAAAGGACATCTCATCCTTAGCTTGCTCGTCCCAGGCCGCTACAAAGTAAAAAATATGGACGTGTATCTTCGTCCATTAGTCGATGAGCTTAAGATTTTGTGGGAGGAGGGGGTCACTGTGCAAGATATGAGCAGGCGCGATGGTCGGCGGCGGTCAGCCAATATTCGAGCCATTCTCATGTGGACAATGCATGACTTTCCGGGATTGGGAGAGTGCTCAGGTGAGCAAGCCTCCGTTCTCGTTGGTAATATCTATATTTTATCTCATTCAATCAAGTATTCACTAGGTCATGGTGTTGGAACAGGTCTGGTTACCTCAGGTTATCATGCATGTCCATTGTGCGGGCCACAGTTAGACTCCCGAAGGTCATGAACCATGAAGAAGATGGTATATCAAGGACACACTGCTTTCTTGCCGGAGGATCATGAACTCAGGGAAGGTTTCCTTGGACAACCTCCAACATGTATACATCCAAATGGAATGCGACGGTTCTTAGTTTTCAACGAGTTGCCATATTGGACCCACTTACAGGTCAACCACTTGTTGGATCCCATGCATATTTTCAAGAATGTGGGCAGCTTACTATGGGACCACATCACAGGAAAGAGAGACACTATAGGGGCACGAATGGATTTGAAGGAGGTAGGTAAGATGGAGGCGCTTTGGCCGCAGTCGAGTGCTGATGGTCGCGTGCAGCTTCCTCGCGCTCCTTGGGTTTTGTCCACTAAAGAAGAGCACATTGTGAAGCAAGTAATCAAGTCTATTCGCACTCTGATGGGTATGATGCGTTCTCTCAGGTCCGCATTTTCTAAAGACGACCAATTATCAGGGCTAAAATCCCATGATTGGCATAAGATATGTCAGGTTTGTGCTATGAATGGATTGTAATTAGCATGGGCATTTTGCTATTTGGAATGTGGCCATTATTCATAATGTTTTCTCATTTGTGGCAGTTTGTACTACCGATCGCGATCGCAGGATGCCTTACTCCAAAAATTCGCGGGGCCATTTACAAGTTGTCGACTTTGGTGCAGTGGATCTCACAGAAAGAGATTAAGACGTCCTCTATTGAATTCACGAGGTGGGAAGCAGTGGAGACGGTCTGTCTCTTTGAGAAATACCTGCCCACTATCATGCTCACGATACAAATCCACCTTCTTGTGCATCTTGTGGACGAAGTGGAGATTACTGGACCTGTCCATACACGATGGATGTTCTTCCTGGAGCGCTTCATGAAAACCTTGAAAGGCTTTGTGCGACAACGAGCTCAGCCAGAAGGTAGCACGGCCGAAGGTTGGTTGGTGTCAGAGGCTTTAGTGCATATTTCACAATGGCTACCAATGGTGAAACCAGACAATGAAATGCTATGGTCGCTGAAGGACGATGATAGACTGACTGGAGATGTGGTGGTTGGAAATGGGGTAGAAAAAAGAATGGATGCCTCAATGGAAGAGAAGGTGAATCGCTTTTGTATGTTGCACCATGCCTCCATGGAGACGTGGCTCACCAAGTACCAGATTGCAAGGCAAGATCGAGAGGAAGTGCGAGCTGAATTCCGACGTAGTACGCGTCATCGACCGATTCGATATCCCAAAGGCATGAAGGAGATGCCGCGGTTTATGTCAACGCGATGGTTGCATGGAGCCTTGACCGCAACATCTCGCGAAGGGACAGAGGTCTCAATGGAGGAGTGGGAATTCTCGAGGGGATGTAGTCCAAAGGTGATGAGGGGTTTAGAATCTGTTGTATCTAAATTTTATATGCGACATCTAATTTGAGTGTTTCAATGTATAGTACAAAATATATAGTGCAGCGTGGTCGCGCGGACGGCATTTTCGCGTGGAGCTTATTGACAAAATGCACTCCACAATGGACTGTGGTGTCATGGCAAGGTTCAAGCAAGAGAGCCGCGAGCAACGAATTCAAACACGGTTGTGGATGAGATGGAGTATTTTGGGAACTTGCAAAGTATTATTACGGTGGATTACCGTAGCTTCTCCATGATACTATTCGATGTGCAGTGGTTCAAAGTGGTACTTGGAGGAGCTGGAGCAACAGTTCGACGAGGTCCATCTGGATTTCTTGAAATAGATTCCGAAAAAAAATGAATGGATTTGTGCGACACCTTTGTGTTACCGGCCCATTGTGAACAGGTGCATGGAGTCATTTGCTTGCTAATTGTATTATGACATGGTTTATGTCACAGTGGTTTAAACTCTCTTGTATGTATTTGTAAACAGGTAATCTTCTATCCAAACCCCCAACAACCTCGATGGTGGTATGTTATACCTTCAACTCCCCGAAGAGCGAGAGTATATGATCAAAGCGATGTTCCGAGCATAGATGAAGATAATATGCAAATAGAGGGGTCGATATTGCAAGGGGTGGAGGCCGTCGAAAGCTTGGAGCTAGCATCGGCTAACAATTATGAAAATACAGGAGTCCAAGAATTTTTTGAGAATGAGACACACTCATTCTTTTGTGGTGACATGTCTATCGATCTTCCAGTGTATGCGGAGTTCTGTTAGGAGATTAACATGGGACCATAGGATACTTCATACTTGGAGCATCCACTTACTCAATTCGTTGACCAATCTCTTATAAAGGTACATAAGATATGCATTTTAAGTGACATTTTTTTTAAATGATTTATATTACTGTGCTTTGTATGATTTAAATTGATTATTCTAACATCATTTTTTGTCTATACAGGTGACATTTTCAGGATGAGTCGAGGGATGAGCGATGAGGAGTTGCAGGACATCTTCGCACGCATGTCTCCAGACCAGCTCGCAAGATTCAGAGAGATGGCAGACTAGGAGCTGTCTCGTTCTTCGTCAGGGCACTCTGCTAGATCTACTGTAGCGCGATCGGATGCTTCGGCTTCGAGTAGACGATCTCGACGCTCACGACTTGGGCCAGAGAGGGAGTGAATCGGGATCAAGGGGATGCTGTTGTGGAGACACGGATGTGGTGTCTCCATCTTGTCGTTCAGCTGGAGCTGCGTCACCTCCAGGATTTGTCACACCTGTGGGGACGTCTACTCCAGTTACTCCAGCTTTTGCGTAGCCGTCACAGCAAGTGGCACCCCTTTAGGTGCCACCCCTTTGGGTGCCACTCTGAGAGAGATTACCCCCGTCGGTACACCGGATGTAGAGGGGTCTCCTGGATATGCCCAGGACTAGGGACGCAGATGGGAGAGGACCCACCTTAGGCAGACTCCTAGGGGTTATGGATATCTGGTCGATAGTAGGTCAGGAGCCATCATCATGAATGATGACGGGAGGAGGGTGATGGCTCGCATGAGAGAGTTGTGCCAACAAGTTTTTCGGCACAACGTCTTGGATCATTGGAAGAACATACCGGAGGGGAGCAAGGACTACATAATAGCATCCTTGCACAAGGAGTTTCCAGTGCCAGCCGCAGTAGATAGATTCTCTACGGGCTGGATGATGGATTGCATGCGTGCATACATGTCACATAGACGATCTGACGCACGTAAAGCAATCAAGAGTGGGGTTGCAAAGCCCGAGTGGTTAGATGCAGACAACTGGCACCAACTGAGGGAGAAGGCTACAGATTCTCCAGGACGTTGGAGTTAACTGTGCGAGGCGACGAGGGCACGACTCGAGGCCGGAGTGGTCCATCATCTTGGGAGTGGTGGCCACAGGACATATTTGGAGGACTTTGTAATTTTTTTTTTGTTTTTCTTGTTTGTTTTTTTGAAATATTCTTTGTACTGACAATCATGTTTCTAATAGTTAGCATTTTGTTTTCTTTGCAGCACTCCATTACAAATCGCGATCCGACTGGCCTTGAGACTCGATATGTAGAGAGGCAGGATCTCAATGCATTGATCGACCGATTGTATAGACGTAGTGGCCCTGTAAGTCACTCATCTTTCTTGTCCGTAGTTACCATGAGATATTTGAATGTATTATTGTATGGTGGATTGATGTATTGTTTCTTTTTCTGCAAAGTCCGTTTGATGCTCCTTTGCAGCGGGACGAGCTTTCGGGGGACGAGGATTTGTAGCTCGCCCTTGGATCCCTGGAGCTCACACACCTTTATTTTTGAGTCGCCTGATCTATGTAGACATTTTCTATGTATTAGTGATATCCTGTCATGATTGTACCAATCGTTTTTTATGCGATCATGTATTTATTTCATGTATCATTTTTATGATTTCAGTATACATTCTTTTTATTTGCAAGTGCTTTGTACACAGTAGTGCAGAGCTGCCCTACCACAAAAAAAAAATTATCGCTGTTACCATCGCTATTAGCGTCACAAATTTGTCTACTCGCGTCGCTATACGCGTCGCAAAACGTCGGTATTAGCGTCGCTATTGGCGTCGCTATTAGCGTCGCTATTTGCGTCGCTATTTGCGTCGCTATCAGCGACGCCAATACCGACGTTTCTATGGCGTCATTAATAACGACGCTTTTTGCGACGACGGGGGTAAATTTTGTTGTTTGTATTTTCGTCGCTTTAAACGTCGGTATAAGGCCTATATCTTGTAGTGATTAACTCAAGGGAAATTGAATCACAAACATACTTATTTTATGTCTCTAACAAGGAGTTAAAGTGTGGAATGAATAAACAAACAAACAACCAATATATTGCTTGAGAGATGGTGATCATTTAGTAATAGATAGGCATCCCTCTCTTCAATTATAGGTTCATATTTGCTCTGTGATAACTTATAGATTTAAAAAATTTCTCACCAATGCAACATATGAGTGTGATAGAGAATTTGCAAGTGAGACATATAGGACCTTAGAGGCTTGGAAAAGTTACAGGCTTAATCTAGTAGCTATAAGAAGTGTGAATAGCTACTACCTTTAAAGATGTCTTACCTATTTTTCATTTCTTTGCATAAGATTTACAATTCTACAACCAAAATATGTAAGGACTATAAATCAACCTTTGATTTAATCAACATAGTTGTTGAAAAATGATAATACCATTAATATGGCCAATGGTAAGCTTATTAGCATGGTCTAAATTGCATACCATGTTATTGAAATGGATACCCACAATCCTTAAACTCCATGTGGGTTTTATTAGACAATGGCACCCCTTAGTTTCCTTTCAATCAACACAAATAGATCAATTGAGATTGAGAACAATCAAGGGTTCCAATCATTTGCAATGAACATGGATCTAAAATAGGATCACATAAGACTTGCATTAATGATACTTTTGACAAAAAACCTTTGAACAACTTGCATCCCATAATTCTCAACCAAAATCATAAACAATGTGATACACAAAAATTGTATTATTTATGTTTCACCCTATGACTATCCTTTTCAAAGTATGAAGACCCAAAAATTGTGACATAAGACGTTTTCTAGTGATGGTTGGATCCATCTATACTTGATTGCTCCCAACACAAAGGTCAACATCCTTCTAATTTATAATGCCAAGCATTGGGGGACTAGTTTAACATTCACGTGAAGGTAGAGAGAGAGATAGAGACATAGACACACACAAAGAGAGAGAGAGAGAGAGAGAGACAGAGAATAAAGCATGGTCTTTAGTATAGTTAGTTCACATCAGGTATGTATGTAAATTCCATGATCAAGGCTGACCACTTCAAGAAACCATATTGTTCCTAATATTTTTGCAAATGACATCATGTTCTCACATTTTTGTAGTTAGCATCATCCACCATTAGTATTTTCTTCATCCTCATTTCTCTATAGACTATAGCATCTTCTTTATATCTACATATGGCATAAAAAAGAAGTCATACCTCCAAAGCTTCACAGAAAGCGTTGCTTTTAAATGTAAAGTATTAAGTTTATCCACCCTAATGGATGCAGGCATAAGTGTATCACATGGAAGTACGTCCTCCATTAGGAGAGGCTACTCTTTTACACAAGAGTCCATGCTACTCCACCCCCTCTCCCTCCCTTCCCTCGACCTCTGTCTCCCCCAATATTAGCTTCCCTCCACACACACACACACACACATTCATTCATACATTCTTGGAATCTGTACAAGTTTCTTTGCCCTATCTGTGTGCATGAGTGTGTAAATTCTAACTTGGTCATGGAGACACCCTCCAAGCAACATGGCTAATCTGAAGGGTCACTAAATCCACTACTAATCTCTCAGATTCAATAGTGACATTATCTCTCTCAGTCTTTAGGTTCAGTCTTCAATTACTACTTCTTCCTTCAAATGAGCTACAAAGATCTTATATTCTTCTCTTTCCAAGATAAGGATACATCCCCATGCTAAAAACCCACCATCCAACAAAACATATATATACCATTCACAGAGACCTGTAGAAGCTCATAGAAGGTCAACAGAACACAAGAAAACCACTCAAGTCCAATAAAAACCATTCTAACTCATCAAAAACTATCCAAAACATATTCAAACATACTCAAACTCAATCTTTCACAATCTCGCCCTCTCAACAATACCAAAAAAGGGCCCAAACAGATATAGTCAAAATTAATTATACCATCACAAAACCTATCAATACATCACTCGACCAAAAACCATCACAAGCTAATCAAACATACTCAACCACAACCAAAACTCTCTAAACTACTTCCAAAACTAAAAAAACCCAACAAATTAAGCACCAAAAACCCAATTAAAATTTCCACAAAATACAATCTTTTCAACTCTCAGCATATACCATAGTTAAACTAGAGAGCGTCCTCTCAACCTTGGAAAAAGAGAACTAAAATAGCTATATCACTTCAACTTCAATAGACCACAAAACCACAAAATCACAAAACCATGACCCCATCCAACCTAGATCTAATAAAAATGACAACAACAAAACCCTTTTCAACCATTTATCATTTCTTAATTGAAAAATGTATAAAAGGCAAACTCTTGAAGGATATAATAGGCTCTTCATGTTCAATTCAATCCACAAAACTCCAATTATCTTCGACTAATCATCCATCAATCACAACCATCTTCAATCTTTAATCTCAACCCCATCACAAACTCGATTAAGAACAAAACACACACACCATCCTAACACATAACATATAGACAAACATCTAAATTGCATCCCTATTTAGAGAAAAAGAAAGAGATTTCCATTATAGCTCATCAATGATACAATCATTAAGAATCAATGAAGATGCTCTCTCTCTTAAAAGCCTAATGATTCCTGAACCTTTTCATGGATGAGACTCATCCACAAATGTTTTGGGAGGATTTTCCAAGAATTGCAAGGAACACAAGTGCTCCACTAGAACAACATAGAAAGCAGGAAAGTATGGGCATGAAAATATTAAATATCCAACTGCTATTGAGAATGAGCATCCACATTTGGATTAAGACACACCTTTGGCATTGACTTTGAATTAGTATGAGAATGTCTATGCATAAACACCAAGTACCAAGAAAAATGTGCTACCGACCACACTAAAGGATCTATGGACAACAAGTAATTTTAGCAAATTGAATGTAGTTGTGAAAAGCTTTGGGAGTATCCTATTCTCCTTGAATGACATGCCAATTGATGTGAGGAGCTCTCAAAGAGTCCTTAGGTCTCCATTGTTGATGTCTAGAGAGTTGTGAATAAAATCCTTCATATCCACTAACCAATTGAGGCAGATCAAGTGGAAACAAGAAGGGGAACAAGAGTCAATGGATGTAACATTGTATAAGAAAAATCATAAAAGGAAGAGAGTGATAAGGAAAGGGATTTTGGCAAATAAATAGAATTAGACAAGAATGGAGTTAAAAAGCAAGATGGAAAGGTGGAAATGATTGGGGTAGGAGGTGTAGGAAAAGAAGGGGTAGGAGTAAATGTATGATCAACAATACATGATAATGAGTAAAAATTGGAATATGGGGTTCTGAAAATGGTTAAAACAAAAGATAGGGAATAACCTAGGATTGAGATGTAATTAAGGAAAGATAAGCTTGATGTATATGGGTAAACTATTGATAATAGAGAAGGAAAGGTACTGAAAGACCTAAGGCAGATCAATGAGAATAAGATTCAAAGAAAGAAGAAATAAAAGATGGATTTTATGAAATATATGACAAAAGATCCTACCCCAATTGGTTGCTATCATTTTCCACTCTAATAGGGGCCTTCAATTGTCTTTGGTTTGGGACAAAAGAATCCATGGTAGAATGCCAAGTGGTCTCAAAACAACTAGTCACTTTTGAAGCATGTCCTTGGAAGATCTCATCTATGCGCAATTCTAGATTATGAATATAAAAGGCAGCTTGGAGAATCACATCCCCAACATACCAAGCAAGGTCCTCATCATCAAGAATGAGTAAATCCGGTGAGACATACATAAAAGACACTAGTGTGGTATCAAGCATAATGGAATTCTTCAAATACCATCATAGCCACTTCAACCAAAAGATTAGATGTCCATGGGGCTAACCAAACTTCCTCACGAGGAGATAGATCCATGGTTGACAATTTCATGTAAAAGGCCAATTACCTTTATTGTTGGGTGATGAATCCACAAGAAATGATCTGGAGGGACATATTACTAAAAAATAGTCCACAATAGTTCCATTGTAAATTGTACTCTTTCAACCTTCTCTTGAAAGAGAGGATATAGACATGATAATTTTCTTCACAATGCACTCTTGTTTATTGGACAGGACCCAAGGAGCGCAAGATAGTTGTAAGCGACCATTAGTGGTCTCGAATATGGCCAAAGGGTACCTACCTCCCAAAAATTTTGAGAACCATCGCATTACATTTGGATGTGACTCCTTGTGGACTATTTTCAACTCGTACCAACTTTGGGCATTCATTCATGCTAGAGGTCATCTAAGAAGACCTTTCCTCAATTTATGACCCTCTAGCAAGAAAGTACAGTGTCCTTGATATACCATTTTCTTCATGGTTCGTGACCTTCGAGAGTCTAACTTTGGCCCACACAATGGGCATGCATCAATCCACAAAACAACCTTTAGCACTAGATGGGAAGCAATGAATAACTCCTTAAAGAGATAATTAGTAGGAGTCTTGCAGGCATGAATCTATATTCTTGAAGGAACGGGTACAACTTCTTCGAGAATGGATACGAGAGCATGGCATCAATCAAACAAAACCACAAAAGATCCATACAACCGATTAGACAACACTAGGACAAACACCAACTATGTAGCCCAAAAATCCACATAGCACATTCATTACTTATATGATGATTATGTAGTGGGGTTTGGACTAAGGTTTAATGACATGTTGATTTTTTTATAAAAATTATTAACAATGGGAAAAAAGTCATTAGGTTGCAAGTCCTTTTTTTTAAAATGATGGTTCATTTTATTGCCCTTTAACCCTTTATTAAATATTCACAGTGCATTAGCATTTTTCCAACCACGAACTCAACATTGATTGTCTCTAAATACAAGTTCATTGATTACAATTTATTGTATGTAGAGTACTTTTTGTTGCACATGCACAAGTGACTATTGGTTTGTTTATTAAAAATTAAATTGGTGTGTAGTATAGTGCATGGAGCACATGTACTTGTAAATGGTTGGCTCATTTAAATTCAAACTAGTGGGTGACTATTTACAATCAATACGTATAGAAAAAAATTTGATCAATGGGTTCATTTCTTAGCAATTAAGAGTATAATTGGATGTGCAAGGAAAAAGGGTTTTCAAAAAAAGCCTCGAGGGTGTGTGAGTACACCCTAAATCTGAAAAAGGTGCAACAAAAAAGTTGGATGGTGAACATGTTTGCAATAGATAGCATAGTGACAATCACTTGTATTATTCAATACTTCATGGACATCACACTATGTTCCCGGATGTATTATTTTGTGAGAGTTGGGCTCACTCCCAAGCACATTTATATTTATATCTCACATTTATTTGATACATCTACAACTCTTGTGTAGGTTGCACACATGTATTTTTCATTTATTAGTGTAGACATAGTCTAATAAGCCTAAGGCACAAGTATGCTTCAAGGATTGATTGGCCCATATCCCACTAAGTGGGCAGGATGCCCAAAAGAGAAAACAAATCCTAATTCATAATGGTGGAAACCCTAAAACACAAAAGGGGTGCAAACCCTAAAGCACAAACAGGGCATCATCCTAAAGTGACCTAACCATAATCCTAATTTTTGTCTAGATAAGGGTGGGAGGTCTCAATTGTATTTACCCTTTTATTGCATCCATGCTATGAAAGCTCTATTAGTGTAACTATTAAAGCTTTCTATTCTCTTCTTCTATTCTATCACCTTGCCTCCATTGCACAGAGAGAGAGAGAGAGAGAGAGAGAGAGAGAGAGAGAGAGAGAGAGAGAGAGAGAGAGAGAGAGTGTGTGTGTGTGTGTGTGTGTGTGTGTGTGTGTGTGTGTGTGTGTGTGTGTGTGTGATATATTGAGTAAGGGGATTCAAGAAAGGTGATGCTTTTTGTAATCTTCTTTCTCTTCTACAGCTTCTCTACTATTAGCTTCTCAACCATTGGTATGCTTGGTATTGGATGAGAAGGAGTAATGGTATTGGATCATATTATTTGGGTTGTAGAACCATTTTCAAGCCTTCAAGCTTTGGACAACAATGCAAGAAGGTACATTGGTGAGTTCACTGCTACAATGCAAGAAGGTAAGTTGGTGAATTCACCATACCTCGCTACTAGACTTGTGTTCTTTCTTTCTTGATATAGAGAGGGATGCATGGTTAGGTAGAGTAGAGTGTCGAAAGATAGGGTGAGAGATTGTCACCAAACTGAGTTGCAGCTTTTGAAAGAATAGAAGTCTATCCAATGTCCCAATTATTGTGTGTTTAGCCTAACATTCATCATCTAATGATACATCTAGGAATGTCACATAACAAGGGCCATTTGAGTTACTTTTTTGTTGTGGCACTAGTGCTCATTGGCAAGTGCATTGTCATCATCCTTTGAGAAGGGTAGATCAAGGTGACATGATCCACTATTGAAGGAAATATTTGTTTTTTCTTAATACATTTTTTGTATACTTCATGATCCATTAATCAACTCAAAGGGGATCATTGTCATTTCATCCAATAGCAAGAGATCCTCAGTCTCTAAAGCCTCTCTAGCTAAATTATTAGTGGGATCCATTTTTGATAGGAAAGATTCTTCCTCTATGATTCCAATATCTTGCTCTTCACTTCCATCATCTTCCTCTTTGGACTCTATATTGGCTTTTGGAAGAGTTTGGTAAGAGAAAACAAGCTCTCTGCTTCAAAGTCTTCTTCTATATTATGTGATTCCAAAGCGGCCATATAACAAGGAGAATAATACATTAATGCTTGTATTTTAGTGTCAAATTTTAATTTAGAAGTTACTTCACGATCATGCAAGAGATATTTTCCTATTTATAGTGTATTTTCTTTTTAGGAAGTTGGCACAAAATGCCCATTGTCAAGGAAAGTGCCTCTATTTTCTTTGGAAAGATTTGTTTGATGCCTTCTTCATCAACTGATGTTCCTCCTCTAACTTTATTGGAAGAATTAAATGAGACTTTACTAGAACTAGATCCATTCCTCTTTGCAAACCATATAGTTTTAGCACCACTTTGTTGGGTCCTCTACCTAGGGTTAACGTTCCCTTCAACTTGTCAATCCTTGCTTGTGCTTCAAATAGCCATGGTCTTCCTAGCATCAGGGGATAAGAGGTCCCATAAGAATCTATCTTCACCACCAAATAATTCAACCAATAATCTCTTCCAACCAAGGCAGTCTTGACATATGAGAGGATACCTAGAGGCTTGAATCTGATAATGTGATGAGTCATTGAGTAGGTTGCATGCCATGCAGTCTCGAGTCCTTCATCGTCACATCAATCATTATGTTTATTAAGGAATCTCAATCTACCAATGCATCTGCATGAAGCAACCTTCTATCCATAGACCATCCTCTAGGGTGCCAAGGTCTAGAAAGATGTTGGACAAATCTCTAGAGCTTTGTTTGCCTTTGGTATAGAGGTTGGGTAGACTGGCCTTCAAGTGAGGCTCTTGAACCTTTTTTGGCAGCTTGACAATAGCATCAATAAGGATCATAATCTCAAGCTAGGATGAAATATATCTAGGTCCTTGACCAAGTCATATTCCTTTATAAGATCCAATGGCTTCTCCAGTTGACTGGGTAATGGGGTATTACCAGCTTTAATATTTTCATGTTCTCCAAGAAGTAGCTACATTACAACTTTCTTTCCCACTAAAGGTACATCCATCTCTTTTGTCTCTTGGATCTTTGTTTACTTCCAAGACTATCTCTATATTCTTTTATGGCACTGGAGGGCTCTATAATGTATTATCTTATACTATACTACTCTATGGCTGTGTCGAAAGCTTACTTTTATATTTCTGATAGAGGGATTTGTTTCTTTTGAAACTGATTTTCTATTTTCTTGGCATCGGTAATTGTGGCAATGTCCACTTCCACCAAATTTCATGTAGGTTCATGAGCCTTCAATCGATATTAATGGCATTAGCCTTCACAGGGCTCGACTAGAACAATTGTCTTTAGAAAGGTGTCCTTCACCTTTGCATCTACTACATGAGGGCTTGTAATCCATGGACCTTTTAGGGTTTGGAGATTTTGGGAAAATATTACCCTATTCTCCACATCTATAGCATTCCACTTCTAACCTCTGACCACCTCATGACTACCTTTTGTTATATCCTTTTGATAGGAAAACATCCTAAAACAAAAATTAGATCCAAACTCTCTGGGGTTTGGTCTAATGTCTTGGGTTGTCATCTTGGACTCCAATAGATTGAATCTTGCTTCATCTTCTTTCTTCCCTTCATTCATGCATCTCCTTTAGGGAGAAAATGTCCTCTATCTGGTTCTTCCTTAGATAGTATGAATAGAAAGATCCAGAAATGGTGGTTTTTTTTGTTCATTTAGTAGTGGCTAAATGTCCACTTGGTGACATTCTCTATACCAAGCATTTGACCTTGTAGTGCCTCAAGATGCTCCTCTAGGGTTGGAGAAATTAGTAGTGTTCACATTCAAAGTCTATAACTGCTCTGTTATCACATCCATTAATTATTTCTTAATTTTTGTATCCAAACTGAGCAGGTACTCCTTCAAAATTCCTCCTCGTGATACATTTGTAATGGGATTTTAGGATTTTAGGCTCCACCCATCTTTCAGTGCTCCATAGAAGGGGAAAAAAGGGTCTCTTGATTTGGTTTAGTCTCTTGAAGACTCTCTGGCAAGTATTTCTTTTACTTATTCTTTCCCACAATCTTTGAATTTAGCCTTCATGCCATGCCACTACAAAGGGGAAGGAGTTCAACTTTGAAGATCTCAAGGTTCATCCATATGAGGATAGCCACATGCCATCGTTTTGATAGTACCAAATTTTAAGGGTTTCAATAATGTATGTGGTGAAGAAGACACAATCCACTAGCTTCTAGTGGATTGCTAATTAGACATATAGAAGGCTATTAATACACCAAGTGCCCCACATGTCCTACTGTTGAGCATCCACAAAATGATTCCATCTTTTCTTCTTCTTGCTATGGTGGACTTTAAAACTAACCAAGACTCTTGAAGCTTCTTTTCTAATTCCTACTTATTGTCCAAGGAACTCCCTAACAAAAGCCAAATCTCCCAAGTAATCTGATACCAAGATGCAAGTCTCTATCGCTTTTATAGATAAAGGAAACAATTCATCACATAAAGCATGTATCAAAATAGCAATATTCTTCCGCCATTGGGCAATTAATATTTTCTAAGAAAGTGGCTTTGTCTATGAATTCTTTCAATTCTCTTGGAGTTCTTAGAATTTTACAATCTTCCATTGCCTCTTTTTCTCTTCAACAATGTTTTTCCTTCCAATTTTAGCCTCTTTTGGGTGCTTGTTGATGGTAGTTTTCCTCGACAATGCACCAAAATATAGAGATCTCTAGAAAACGCCAAAAATATGGAAAACATATGCAATAAAAGCTATATTGTAGCATCAACAAGTATAGTATTTATCTCTTTTTAGCACCACACAAAGAAAAAAATAGGAACAACAATAATATCTTTAGATAGCCTCATAGACAAAATCTCCCATATATCTATCTTCAATAGAACATCACATAGTCTTCATAGCAATGAAAAAAAGAGATGAAGAACTCACATACAACATCGTATTTGCCAAATCAATCATATAAAGTTCATGTTATCTCTTTTGCAAATGAATCCATGTCTTTTTCTCTCACAATTTCTCTTATATTTAATATTTTAGCCTCTGAAATGACTATCTCTCTCTCATATACTCTTAATTGCTTATACATTAGAATGCAATAGAATGAATGCCCAAAATTCTCTCTTGGTCACGGATATACCCTCCAAGAGGTATAGCTAATCCGAACGGTCATCAAAGCCACTATAGTATCTCTTTAGAGTTAGTGATATTGCCACTCCTAGTCTTCAGGTTCAGTCTTCAAATGCTAGTTCTTTTTTCAAATGAGTAGTTTCAATGGATTTCTTGTGTGAAAGGGCTCTTGTCTCTTAAATTTTTGTCGCTTTCTTGTTCATTATATTTGTGGACATTAGTTTATTTTAATGTAGTATGCTAGTTGGCCTTAATGATAGCCTTTCTTTTTGCACATGAATACTTACTTTTGTGACTCTTTGACTTTAATTATTATGGTCTCAATTGAATGCTTAACATCTGAGGATTTGCACATAGAATAGTTATGGGTGCTCATATTGGAGTTGTGCTTAACCTCTTTTGCAATTTCCTTCCTTTGACTTTCCTTGAATTATCACTTTATCTCATGAGATGACTTTGCTTGCTAATTTGGGCCACTTTTGCATGAGGTCTTATAATATTGCCACCAATTCTCTACTTCACTTGCTAATGAAAGCACCTATTTTAGGACTACAATATGATTTCTTGCTCTTTTGCTCATTTTTCTAGTTGGTGTGACTCTCAAGGGTAAATGTGACACCTTTATCTTTACTTGTGGATGCTCAAATTGAAGTTGTGCTCCACCTCAAATGGTATCTCCTTCTTTTTATTTTCCCTTCCCTACCACTCTATCTCGTGCAATAACCTAGTTTTCCAAATTGAACCTCTTTTGTATGACATCTCATAGCACTACCACCAATTCTCTACTTCCCTTTGCTAATGAAAGCACCTATTTAGGGTTACAAGATGATTTCTCACTTTATTTTCCTTTTTCCTAGTTCGTGTGACCCTCAAGGCTAAATGTGACAATGACCTAGGCATTGAGCAAATCCATGTCTTTTTTTTTTTGCCATCTAGTCCACATTACAAATTGTTTGAAACTAGAATTCCCTATTAGCAATTCCTTCTAAACATTCTCACAATCATATCTATACTTTCAATGTACATTATCATCCAAATGTCACATTTTCCTTGCAATGAATAAGATCAACCTCCACCTTGTATTTTCCTTGTAATGAATAGGATCAATCTTGGTATGGGTTGATTTTGTGGATATAGATCTAGTCATCCAATCTTAGTTTGGAGATCATATGTCAATGACGTATGATTTGTCCCTTCTAAAATGTGACTTTCCAAAGCTCTCTTTAGCCAACTAATCTAGCCTTCTAAAAAATGACTTTCCAAGATCTCTTTGGCCAACTAATTTAGCCTTGGCATTAGCAACAAGTACCACTATCAACTCATCTTCAAGATCAAGTTTGGGTGGCTAAACTAATCCTATGTTAATTTCTTCTTCCTTTTTATTTGTCAAGGGTTCAGGTAATATTTCTTGATTCCCTAAGAAGCCCCCAGATACGTGGGCTAAATGACTATGTGTGAAGCCATTGTATTAATTAAGATTTTAGGATGGACAATTATGTTTTCTTTACTTCTAAATTACCCACATAAAATTATCATTTCATTTATCTCTGTAGTCCAACTATCAACCAATAGTAACTTTCTTTACTTATTTACTATCCTTTTATCATTACCATCTAACCTCTCAATTTGAACTACAACTCATAGATCATAAACTTCAATAAACTCAAGAATTAAATAAGAGAAATATATTATTTTAAATCTCTTATTTCATCCATAATCCATGTTAATCCTTTAATCTAAATCCTAATATCAACTAATTAGCAAAACGGAATCCATTCTTAGTAAAAGTTTAGGAGCATGTTCTAAATAGAAAATAAACTACAATCTCTTTTCACTTCATCTCTTAACTCCTTAATTATCAAGAGTTATTTAATTTTCTATTATTACAATCCAAAAAAAATCATAAAATTTATATCTGACCATAAATCATCAAACCCAATTAATCATACATCCATCATAATACATGTAGTTGATATACCAATTAACAACCATAAATTCCTTCATGTACTCTTAATATTCACTAATCATCACTAAAAAATACCCAAAAACTACCATTTCCACACTTAAAAATTCAACAACTTAAATTTCAAACATCCATTTCACCTAAGATTTCATGAGTGAATGTATTTTCACATAAATCGACTTTTTCTTTTGGTTTTTATCCCTAATATTTCATTAATACTCTTAATTATTACTAATTAGGGTAAAAAATAGCCATTTTTAGCACTAAAATGCATATATCTCTCATTAAACTCATTTTCAGGTTATGAGATTTCCTTTTTAGGTCCTTCTTAATTTTTTCTTACTTTGTTTTTACTCATCTCTCATTAAAATCATGTAGAATTTGTACTTTTCACTAATTATGGTAAACAAATACAGTTTTTACCCTAATTTCAGTCATTTCTTTATCATTTTAATGCATCTAATGCAAGAAATTTGTTTCTTTTGTTCCATTTCACCTTCAAAAATCAAAATTTGAATGCATATGATCACAAAACATCAATTGTTTCCATTTCTTGATCAAATTTCAATGAAAATCAGCATACCCAATTAACCAGGTAATTAGAGTCGTTACACCGTATTCGAGAGTGCTGGTGCTTGCTCCTCCACTCCCTTCACTTCTAGAAATCAGCAAACTTCTTAATCTTTCACTCCTCTCACTAATATTCACTAATCCTCTCTAAATCCTGCAGAAATTCTCTCTCTCAATACCCAAGAATGGTTGCCAAGAATGGAATGAGGCTGAAGGAGATGCAAGAGGGGATCAAATGCAGCCTTCCATTGCTGGAAATGAGGTAGAGAAATTAGAGAAATCATCAACATACTCTTGCATGATGGCACCCATTTTTTTGTGTATTCTTCTCCCTTCCTTCAACCTCTCTCTTCACAAGACACTCTCCACATAAGTTCTTGATCAATCTCTTTTAAAAAGTTGACCATTTCCCACTTGAACCAGTTTCTTTTTGCATCTCTAGACCTAATTTGTCCCCCGTCCACAGCTTCTTAGCCCGAAATTTGTGTATGCATGCTAAATCATACCCATCTTTCTACCTGTCTCTAATTTGTCTACAGTTTCCACTTAAAAATTTCCCACATCTACCTTCTACCACTTAATATTTTTCCATTCCCTAAATTTTTCACTAAAAAATATCATAACTCTCAACTTCTAAATCCTCCCCCATCACTGCTCAAATACAGCTTTACATCCCTATTTTTAATTAAAATTTATGAAAAATAATACATAATATAGAGCCGAAACTCTTGAATTTTGCCAAAAAATAGTGTAAAAATAGCACAAAATAAGGAGTTATCAAAGTTTTAAATTCCTTCTCCCTTTGGAGTTTCCAACTCCACATTCCCTAGTTTTCTATGAAGCACAAACAAAAAGGACATAGACATCAAAACTACTTCTATTTCTACCCCTTTTGACTAATATCTATCATTAATATGCATATTGCTAGAAGTTTTTGTGTGGGTCACTTTAGTAGCTTGATGAGTCTCATTATGTTACCTTCTCACTTGTCTTTCTACTTAGCATTTACAAAACTAATTATGAGATTCCCATATAGTCAACTTCATATACAAGAAATGACACAAATGTTGATGCATTTAGGAGTTTAGGGCTATGTCTACAAATATATAAGCATCCAAGATTTAGTGCTATATCTATAAATTTGTAAGCATTGATTGTGTAATTGACATTTTACTATTGTGAAAATTTGTTATCGGTTTCATGAAACCTAGTAACATTGACATGCATTTGTGTATATGAAGTAATTGTGTGTTTAAGGGCCAAGTAGCATTGTCATGAGTTCAAATGAAGAACTGGAAAGACAAATTGGCATATGTACTTATAGCTTTATGAATCATTATGATTAATTATGAAAAATCAAAAAATCAAGGAACCAAAATGTAAAAAGAAGAAACATGGTTGGTGCATGCACATTAGGGAGGTACCACCATCATAAATTGAAGTCACTTTAAGTCTTAATGTTCCTTGTGAAATTGAGCATCATGCTTTTACCCATGTAATTTGTATTACAAGAAAGAGTGCAAATTTTTACTTGAGCCATAGAGGCCTTGATTAAATGCTAGGTATTATAAACGAAGCAAGATAGGAAATAGGATTAAATGGAGAAACTATAACCCTATACTACATGAATATAAAGTGTAAAAGTGAAAATGAAAGTTTTTTAAAAAAAGGCTATAGTTAGTTAGAAATGAAAGACAATGGTATCTAGGTATGGTAAGTAGCCAATAAAAATTAAAAAGTTAGTACAATCATGGCATTTAAGTTTTGATTCATTTCAAAATTTGGAAAAATTTTGGTCAAAATACTAGACCTTCTAGCATGCATATGGAACCTATTGCCATATATTGCAAAAGGCCTTGGAAAACCTTTATACACCCCCCCACTCACAAATCAATACCGCAATAGATTTTGTCTTCTATGAAATACCATAGAGAAAAAATCCAAATATCTAGATATTTTTGTGCCCTATGTGGGGGATCTTATATTCATATTGGTTTGGAGCAAGTTTGTGTGAGCTTGTTTTAATTTCGGGTTATGGGTCCATTACTACCATAAATGTGCCACTAGAGAAAATGGAGAAGATAAGATGAAAACATTCTAGGCTAAAGTGGCTAAAGAGAGAGTTCAAGAAAATGATGGAAAATGAGAAAAAAGTATGTACAAAGATTATACAGATGATGGTTGGATTCAAAGAAGATCTAAGAAAGTGAAAGCTCTAACTAGTAACACAAAGTTGGTCCCTGAGACAATTATAGTCAATCCATTACAAATATGAAATCCTTGGCCAAAAAATTAAATACCTAAAAACAACAAAGAAAGGGCAACTTCATTCACTCCACTTAATTGAGTACCATTGGAATAACTAGGATAGGAGTTTCAAGGACCAAAATATGCATGGCAATGGAGGCCAATAAGGGCCATATCTAAGATACCAAAAGTCAAGGATGCTTCACACCTAGCATTAATCCAAACCTTTTGGCTAACTGAAATGCTCTACATGTAGGAGCATAGTTCAAGGATCATGGTACATTGTAGGGATTGGATAAAGATTATGAGAAAGGTGATTCAACTGAAACTAAACATGATGAGCAACTACACAATACTTAGGCTTGCCTCTATCAATATGAAAGGCATAAAGGGAATGGACAATAGATTGCTTCTCCAGTGGTGGACTTTTAAAGAGGGAGTAGATGTTATGCTCATCCAAGAACATAAGATGCATGCACTAAAGGGCAATCAGTTCTCTTATAGGGATTATCATTGTTTTGCTAGAGGGGGATAAGCTCTAAATCCGGCTACACTACTATTAGATCACAACTCAACCCTATCACATCAAAGCAAATCACTCAAATTGCATATTTCTAGTAATTTCATTAGAAGGGAATGTCAATAATATTGATGTGGATGACATTTATGGCTATAATGATAGCAAGGGCAAAGCACAATAATGAAATACCTTAGGGAGTTCAAAGCTAAAAAATGGCCCAATTGGAAGTGACTTCAACATGGTCTCCCATGTCATTGATGCTCCATGATCCACTACTTTGATTCATGGCTTTGAAGAAGAGGCAATGAATGATGCCAATTGGTATGCTTGATATCAAGGAATACTTGCAGCAAGAAGACACACCACTAACCTATAAATGTCTTAGCTCGTCCAATTAACTGATGGTATGCTACATAAGGAGGGTGTTGGCTCCCAAGCATTGTATCAATTGATGAAAATTTCAAATGTGGGTTGTCTGACAATGCACCAATACTTATTATGAGGAGGGGAGGGATATGATATTGGGGGTAGAGGGAAATGTAAGGTGACAGCCTCCCCTTAAGCCATGTGACTCAACCTTGGGGGAGAGGGGAAGAGTAGAAGAAGATTTTTTTTGAAAATTTTGGATTAAAGGCAAAATTTTTGTTCATGTAGTGGGGGAGGGGGGATGTGATGGAAAATCCAACGGGGGAAGAGATGAAATAATGCTTAGGGCATAATGGAACCCTGCAAAGGTCTTGATTAGGGAAAGGGAAGCTAAGAAGGTTTTTGGATGAGCGAGCGGGAGGGTGGTGTTTTGGGGTGGTAAGGTGGTGACATGTGTGGGGTGTCACCCCACAGCAACCTAAGGGCTATCGGCTCCCATAGAGAGATCATGCCCCCTTAAACTTCTTAATCATCATTTTTCTTTTAAATTTTATTAGTATTATCAATTTAAATTAATGAATTTACTATATTAATCCCTTTACTCTTCATTTTCCCACGAAGGGGGTTTTTCAATTGATTATGTGTGTTTATACTGAGAAGGGGATATTCATGGAAGCTATCATCTCACATGCATGTGCAGGCCAGTGTGGTTGAAGGGGGTTTGTGAAAGGCTTAAACACTTGCATATTTACTTAAGGGTCACATGGAGAATTAAGGATGTTTTCTTGTGTGATGGAGTAGCATGGGGAGGAAATGCCAACATGGGTAGAGAAAAGGCTTTTATTAAAATGTGTAGAAAATGTGGATATGTTACATTCTCTTCCCCTTAGAGAGAGAAACTCAAGGTGATCCTTTTGGAGGATGGATTCCTCAATCCAAGTTACATCTTCTTCCAAAAAGTATTTCCATTGGGTGATCCCTTTGGAGGATGGATTCCTCAATCAAAGTTGCATCTTCTTCTAGAAAGTCTTTCCAATTGTATTAGATGTTTCCATAGGGTGTGATTTCTTAGGGGTTTCTCTTTGATTTCTACGATCCTTTCTAGTTGAACTTCAAGGATTCCTTGGTCCAACATTAGAATTTATTGTCACCAAGGACATAGTCACAATTGGGGATGTATGATTTTAATAGGCTTACATGGAATACATCATGGATTTTTAGATGAGGAGGTATGGCTAGCTTACATGCATGCTTGCCAACACATTTGTGATATTGTATAGTCCATGATATCTCAAACCAAGTTTCTTGAATTTTTTGAGAGATAGTGAACTTAAATTGGGACAATCTCTAAGCAAGACCATATCTCCTTCCTTGAAAATTCAATTCCCCTCTTAGATTCTACATAGGCCTTTTGCAATCTTGGGCTTCCTTTATGTCCTAACAAATCATCTTGACTTGCTCTTGCATTTCCTTTAACATTTTCTTAGAGGCCTTCTAATTGGCAGCATTACATGCAAACTTAGCTAGGGGAAGATCTATCCATCTTCTTGGCTCCTTGTTGCATTAAGCCATTAAAATGTATTACTAATTAACCCTTTCTACTTGCCCATCAATTTTTTAGGTGATAGGTTATACTAAAACACAATGGAGTACCAATAGCTTGGAAGAGAAATGTTGAGAGTTCGAAGATGAAAATGATATCTAAATCACTCACATGATCCATTTTGGCAAGTCATGTAGCCAAAATATTTCCTTGATGAAAAGCCTTGCTATATGTGAGTCTTCAAGGAAGTTTTCACTAAAATGGTGTGTTCTACCTTAGCATGTCAAATGATCACCATGATGGAATCATAACCTTGCTTGCACAATGGATAGACCAACTATGAAATCCATACTACTATATTCCCATTTCATTTAAGGAATATCAAGGGGTGTTATTCGCTAGGTAGTTTGGCCCTTTTTGCCTTTACCCTTTGACAACTTAAGGATTGGATCATGTTTCAAAGTGTTTCTACCTTCATTTCCAAGATAGAAGTAGCTTCTTCTATTTGTGTTCAATGTCTTTGCATAGCCAAGGTGTCCAAATCCAAAACTATCATGCACTTCCCATCTCTTCTTGAGATACTAGCACTTGGGAACAAATAGCATTTTTTGATAGTAAAAAAACTCTCCTTGGAGATCATTTATATCTTGCTAAGATCAATTATTTATAGCCATACTTCTCTCTCACTCTTTTCCTTCAAGTTTATTAGCTTGATGATGACATGTTCAGGCTAGTCCTCTCTCCCTTGTACCATTGTATTTGCTAGTGGCCCAATCAAACTATCTCTCTCTCACCTAGTACTTGCCTAGTCATGGCCTTTAGCCTCATCAATCCAAACTCCTTGATTCCAAGGTACTCTAGATCATTGAGAATTTCTATAGCCATAACTTTGAGGATAGGATTATTGAGCATAGAGAAGACTAGCAAGAACTTAATCTTGAGGATTCTTCAACATTTAAGGTATTCAAGGAAACCTTGTGGCTAAGAGTATCAACTACACATTTTCTTTTCCTGATGATATTTGATTTCAAAGTCAAATTCTTGATTTGTCCATTTGAGGCTTTTATTATTAGCTATAAGAATAAATCTTCTACCAAGTAGACAATCATGCTAGAGTTACGGCATGTATGATTGCTACTAGTTCAAGGTCATAGGTAGCATAGTTCTTCTCGTAGGATTTGAGTTTGTGAGTACTATAGGCTACTAGATGACCTTCTTGTGAGAGAGGACATATCCTGATGCTACTATGCTAGCATCAGGATATGTCATGACCTCAAACTTCTTAAAATATTTTAGAATCTTTAGGATGGGAGTGGTGGGGAAATGTTTATATAGCTTATCAAAGCTTTCTTATTCTCTAGCTATCCATGTTATTCTGATTTGCTTCTTGAATAGCTCAATAAAGTAGTGCTAAAATTAGGGCATAGTCCTTAACAAAGAATCAATACCATCCTATGAGTCCTAAGAATCATCAAATCTCTTGGATGTTTGGGGATGGTGGCCATTCTTGAATATCTTGTATCTTAGCTAGGTCAACCGAAATTCCTCTTCAAAAACAATGAAGCCTATGTACTCAATCTTTTTGTTGAAAAATGCACATTTGGTTTAATTAGCATAAACTATGTTTGCCCTGAGGATTTCATGAACAATTTGGAGGTGGGTTGGGTGATCTCCTTCTTTAGAGTAGGTTAGAATGTCATCAAAGTAGCCAATGAAAAACTTGTTGAGATTGGCCTGAAAAACTTGCTGAGATTGGCCTGAAAATATCTGGGACTAACCTATTAAAAGTTGCTAGGGAAAATTTTATTCCAAATTACACAACCATGAATTCATAATGGCCATACCTAGTATTGGAAGAAAATTTTGTAATATCTTCATCCTTAATTCAAATTTGATAATATCTTAACCTTAGATCAATTTTGGAAAAGATATTGTCTCTCTATAATCTATCAAGTAACTTATCAATTCGGGGGATGGGATATTTGTTTTTTATGGTCACTTGGTTTAGTCCCCAATAATGAATGCAAAGCCTAAGGATTCCATCCTTCTATTTGTGAAACACAATAGGAGCACCCTAAGGAAACTTACTAGGGTAGATCTCTCACCATGTGTCATTCTCTTGTAAAGTCCTACTTACAATTGAACTCTTTCTCTCTTTTAGTTAACTACTCTTTAGCTTTTAGTTAGAATTAGACTAACTAGATGATTTTTCTTTTCTCCCCATTTTTCCTTTTTATGTATGCATAATTTCTTACGTATTTAGTCGATGACTAAGGTGGAGTTTTCATGATAAGGAATAATGCACATACACTATTGAAAATAATTAGCCCGTGTTTGCAAAAATATTCTTTTTGCAAGTGTTCGCATGCTTTTAAGTAAATGCACAACTGTACATCAAGAGTGAGTTCACAAGCATAAATTATATCTTTATTTATGAAATGTGCATGCACATGTTCACGTGTATATATGTGCACATATGCCTAAGGAGGAGTTCACATGGATAACTTATCCCCACCGATTCGGTACTTCTAAGGCTTTAGTCCTTTGGCTAGTGGGAGAGGGGGGGAGTTCATGCAAGGATCAACAATTTTTCTCATGTATACGATGAAGAAAATTTCCATGGGAGATTTCTTAAATTTTTTTGTGTACATTTTGTGTTGTCAAGGTGATTTGTTACAGAAAAGACCCCAAACGATCACTAAGCATTATCCTCTGCATATGCAGTAGGTACGTTACACATGGAGATTGAAGAATCGACTATCTTGGATGGTTAGATTAGAAACAAAAGCCAAAGTCTCTAAATCCATTTAAATTGATTTTAGTTGCAAGTTAGAAGTTTAAACTTATATTCATATTTTGACATGGTTTAGGATTACTCTTCATGTGCATGTGAGCGGAATTGTTTGTTATTGCCTTGTGCATTTGTTACTCCAATTTATGCATGATATATGGCATGCATCAAGTGGCAATGGAAAGACATGTTTAATCTCAACTAGTACACTAAAAGTGTGACTCATGAGAGAGACTTAGAGAAGAAGTAAATCTTTAAAGATATTTACTTGGAGCTTAGGAGATAGACTAGTGGGTCTCTTGCACTCATACATGTTAGTGTATCATTGTTTGACCTTATGTCTCTATTGGTAGAGGTTCCACTTCACATTTGATATATGTTACCCATGGCCATGATAGATCCATAAGGTGCTACATGAGGTGTGGGAGTGACTCAAGGAGCATGAAGGGAGTGAGCCTTGAAGTGGAAGCATGAAGCAGAAGCAAGAGCTATGGTGGTGGAAGGAGAGAGAGAGAGAGAGAGAGAGAAGATGTGGGAACTCCAACAATCACAATATGTGATTGGCCTTCCCTTTATTCAAATGTCACTAAAAGAATAAAGAATGAAGTGATATTGATGGGCGCCCACCACCACCTGTAGTGTACAAGTGCATGGTTATGCGGGGACTATCAATGCAACTAATACACAGGTAGCTAGGCACATGTACCTTTACCCCCAACAACCTCCCATTTAAAGGTGAATGTATCTCTAGTGAGGAGAGAACAAGGAAAAAAAAGTGACTAAGTACAAATGTACATAAGTACAATAAGATGAGGAAAGACATCATCTCATCCAAAGCTCCAATTAGCTTCCTAAGGAAGGCAAAACACTCCGTTGAGAGGCTTTTAGTAAGTATATCTGCATGATTTTGGTCAATGGAGATCTTAACAAGCCTAATGGATACCTTATGTGTGACATTTAAAACACAACATGTCTAAAATTTCATGCATAGGGATAGAATCTGGAGACTTGTCCTCAACGACCTCTTGTATAAACTAGTAATGCATCTCAATGTTCTTCGTCTTCGCATGGAAGACTAGATTCTCGGCCAACTAAATAGCACTCATAGAATTGAATGCAGTGTAGGGACCACATCAGTAATGCCAAAGGTCTACCCCACTAGATGGCCTTCTAACCAAAGAGTCTCCTTCCAAGCCTTAGTGGTTGCAATATACTCTACCTTTGTAGTAGGTAGGGCCATGCATTTCTACACCTTGGACATCCAAGAAATAGCACCTCCAAAAAATATGAAGACATAGCCAGAGTTGTATGCTATTGTATGCATGTCTTGCATAATCAGAGTTAGTGTATCCCATAACTTCTCTGTTCTAACCACCATAATAGATGCACATAGCTATTGTGCCCTTCAGGTATTTCATGATATCCTTGACAATATCCCAATGCCATCTCCCAGGTATATCCATTTAGCATGCCACAACTCCCACTACAAATGCTATGTCAAGATGAGTGGCTATCATGGCATACATCAAACTGCTCAGTGCAAATGCATAAGGGCTCTTGGCCATCTCAGCCTTCTTCTCATACTTTCATATGAGAAGGTAAAGAACAACCAATAGGCTTAACATCCTATATATGAAACTGATCAAGGACCTTTTGAATGTACTCCTTCTATAATAAGTAGAGGAGCCTCTCAGAGCGATCGCATGTAATGCACATCCCAAGAATATGTGAGATCTATCCTATGTCCTTCATATCAAAGCTCTTCTTCAACTAACCTTTCAAGGCATCCATCTCATCATGAGCACTCCCACCAATAGTCAACATATCATCCACATAGAGGATCAAAATCATAAGGCTCCCATCACAAACCTTCTTTGTATATAAATTGTATATAAACATGAATCCATATCACGGTGGGAATATCCCTCTGAATGCATAAAGGCATCAAACTTGTGATACCATTCCCTAGATGCTTGCTTAAGGCCATAAAGACTCTTTCACAATTTGCAAACTAGCAGGTGTTCCTCTTCCAGGGTCTACGAAGCCCTTAGGCTACTCCATGTAAATCTCATCATGCAAGTCCTCATGAAGAAAAGCCATCTTGACATCCATATGATAAATAACCAAGTCAAGCTAAGCAATAAAGCCAGTACCAAGCATAGGGTAGTCATCTTCAAAATAGGAGAAAAGACTTTATTAAAGTCCACACTATGTTCCTGCTTAAAGCCCTTAGCAACCAATCTAGCCTTGTATCCTAGCTTGGAGCATCCAGAGGTACTTTTCAACTTGCACACCCACTTGCATGGCAAAGCATGCTTACCACTAGGTAAAGAAACAAAATCACATATATGATTTTTTTGCACTGAGTCATACTTTGACTACATGACTCTCTCCCAAGAGTGACTATCACCTCTGCGCGTGGCCTCATTAGAAGTAAGAGACTCACCAGCATTTGTCACCATAACATAACCCACAGAGGGCTCAAACCATGCATTTTCTCCTAATTGAAAACAACATCATGGCTATGTGGATAACCTTTTGATCTTGTGGCTCCCATAGGCAATAGCCCATCTCAGTTCCGCATAACCAAGAAATATGTATTTCCTAGACTCATGATCCAATTTATTACACTTTTCCTTGGGTACGTGGCAAAAATCCTCACAAGAAAAGACACGCAAATGAGCATATGAGGAAGGTTTTCCAGAGCATACCTCCTTTGCAACCTAATAGTCAAGAGTAGTACATGGGGACTGATTTATCAAGTGTATGGCAATAGTAACTGTCTCAGTCCAAAAATGCTATGTAAGCCTGCATGGCTAAGCATTTTGAAAACTCACTCCTAAATTGTCCTATTCATGCTTTATTCTAGGGTGGGTTGTACAGGGCGGTCAACTAATGCTTAATAGCCCTCTTGTCACAAAATTGCTCAAAGACTTTAGAGACATACTCACCCCCATTATTTGACCTTAGGTATTTTATCCTATACCTAGAGTGGTTCTCAACCAAAGTAAGTCAATTCTAAAATGTAGCCAAGAATTCTGATTTCTACTTAATAGGACATACCCAAATGTTATACATATAGTCATAAATGAAAGTAACAAAATACTTCACACCACGTGACGACTTGCAGGGCATGAATCACATACATATGAATGAAAAAGAGCCAAAGGCTTATACAATCGGAGAGTTCCCACATGACATAGAAACTATGCATGTCTGCCATCCATATAAACAATGATCACAAGACTTAAAACATTTATAGTCAAGGGGGACGGAAGATATTGCAGACAGGTAAGCATTTTCATTCCTTTCAAGGACACGTGTCCAAGGTGATGATGCCATAGAGATACATGTGGAACTACATCCACTACCAAAATATGTTCAACTAACCCAAGTACAAGCAAGGGAAAGAGAGTATTGGACTTAGCACCATGTGCAATGACAAGATTCCCATGGATAATCTTCAATGAGGAATCACCAAATGAAACTACATAAGCATGTGCCATTAGAGATAATGCTCTTCGTGAGAGATGGTACATGGCATACATCATGAAGAGTAAATATGCAACTTGAACCAAACTGCAGGACATCATCAATACCAACTATCTACAATGCCAGGTCATTATCCAAATGGACAAATCCTGTCATACTATGATAGGAGTGAAATTGCTTTCTATGAGAGGTCACATGAAAGGAGGCCCCTAAATATATAAACCAACACTAGGTATACTTAGACAAAGCATCAATCAATTATGAAGGATCAAGAGAAGAAGTTGAGTATGAAATCATCATCAGAATCAATATGCACAATATTAATCTCTTCAATCTTAATGCCTAACTTGCTAGGGACAATGCTGTGATTATCATTGTTGTCATGTACTTTATCCATTTCCTTTGTCTTGTGCTTGTCTTCATGCATTTTATGGTATTGCAATCGAATATGTCCTGCTTTCCCATGGTAATGATGAGCCAATGAGGAGGACTAATGGCCATGAGACTTATTGCAAAATTGTCCACGTGACTGAGAGCGGAGATTGTTAAGAGTCTCTCCCGATGGGGCATTACCACCCCTACCATTATTGCCTCTAATTGATGTTAAGGTGTTAACCTCAATTCGAGATGGCAGAAATAACCTCAATTCGAGACGGCAGAAATAACCTCAGTTCGAGATGGTAGAAATAACCTCAGTTTGAGATGGCAGAAATATGAAGCAAACAGCGGAAAAAGAGTAGAAAAAGAGCAAAGGTGCAGAGGCGGCCCCTAAAAGCTAAGCTAAGGCAAAAGCGCAATTTTAAATAGAAGGTGCCTCAAAAAACTCTAAAAACTCTTGTAAAAGAGTGCCAGGCTCCCTCCTGTGCCATTTGTAAAAGAATAGACAATTAAGGCATGAGGCAAGAAAAGGGAAATTGGAAAAAGGACCTTGCCAAAAAGGCCGGTCATGTAAAAAGGGATGGGCACCCATGGGATTTTAGGGATTGTATATAAAGTTTAAAAAGTGAATGGAAGCTCATTCTTTGGTGTGTGGCTAACAAGAGACCTCTCTCCTTGTCTTCTTCTATTCTCTTGTTTGTGTGTGTGTGTGATACAGAGAGAGGGAGATTGAGAGGGTGAGGAAGCGAGCATGTGGGATTGAGGGATCAAGAGGGTGAAGCTCTTCACCATTCCCCCTTCTCTTCTTCTCTTCTCTTCTCTTTTCTCACTCGTGCATGGCTATGGTGGATGGAGCTTGAAGGAGGAGGCTTGAGGATGCTTGAGCTAGTATCTAGGATCATGGAGCTACCGGTGTGTACGAAGGAGGAGGCAACTCATTTTGGCATCGAGGTAAGCTCACTACATTCATAGGTTTGGAGGCACATCGGCTAGGTGAGAGGTAGCCATTAGAGCTCACTTGGAACGCTTGAAACAATAAGCGGTCCATGGATCTTGGCAGTCGAGCGAGAGCTCCCACATAAGGCATGAGAGGTGTGGGAAGCATCGACATTCTTTTTGTTAATCTCTTTAATCAAGAGTACACCCTCTACATCAAGCAATTGTACCCTATCAATAGGCATGTTGGCACACATAGCAGTACTAAAAAATGTATCCCATGATTTAGGCAGTGGAACTAAGAGGAACAATGGGATTAGAGTACCCTTGAATTGAATCCCCTATGAAGACAATTGATTGATAATGGAATGAAACTCATTTAAGTGAGATGACATAGAAGTGTCCTCCTTCATGCGAAGGTCCATGAGTGGCTTTAGCCAATACATCTAAGAATCAAGACCCTACTGGTCATAGACATTGTGAATCTTTTCCTATAAGTCCCATGTGGACTGTGATAAGAGATAACATTCTAGAACACTCACTAAGAGAGGGACAATATGATGGTGGACTTACATAGCTCATCTAATTCAACCCAATCCTCTACTAGGTTTGGGCTTGATAGCCTTATGTTTCAAAGTCTTAACCTACATTTTCTGTACTAAAACTTCCCAAATTTAGGTCTTCCACTATTTGTAGTTGGTGCCATCCATCTTTTCAATATTAATGATAGCACTATCACTTGAACCACCAGTCATAATGAAAGCCATCAAGCCCACAAAATATCAAAGAAATCTATTGCAATTTCTACAAATAGCCCTAAAATCATTTGCTAAATCAAGCTAAAAATAAGGGGTACTGACGAACTAAAGAGCTATCCACAAAACTCAATGCAAAGAACTGTCAAATGGAGGTGATTGTTTGCATAAACAGTGGAGTAAACTACAGTTATAGCATGTTGAAAATGAAATATAGCAATAAGAAATCAATGCCAAGGATTGGCAATCACTGATATAATAAGAATTTCAACTGCCCAAGAATAGCTCCAACTAGCAAAGTGAATATGCAACTGGCATAGAGTGGGTCTCATGGGTAAAAGAAGAGACCAACCAAAGACACAATGGATTGAGCAATGTAACAAAAGCTCAGTTACATAACCAACCAATATGCATACATCACTGACAACATTGTGACAAAGATAGGTGTTAGCCCAAAAGTAATATCAAATCAGCCCAGTGAGTATCAATTGTGTACTTAAAGCATGATAAAAGCATGTACATGTCATAAAGTCCCACAGTCTTACTATAAGACCCTCAATCTCAATTGCATAACCAAATGCTCAATCTAATATCCAAATGTCGAGTAGTGGCTCCCACTAGAACAAAAGTTAAATGCCAAATGAGCAAACAATGCTCAAAACATTATGTGGAAGGCATACATACATCCAAGATCTAAATAGCACATATTTGGGAGCATGAAACCCAGTTTGTACTCTTCAAGCTCGTAATAGCAATGGAAGCATAAACTCAAGGTCCCAAAGCATCCAATGTGGCTCAAAATAGAGCCTCAAGTGTTACAATAGACATGTCCAATCCCATACATCAGTGTCAAATATGTAGTTTAGGATTTTTTTGACTCGAGAAGCATATAAGTCTTTAACGCATAAAGCTTTCAAGTAAAATACTTGCTGTCCCTAGGATATATTCAACAAAGAATATTCCTTCAAAATGAGAAAAGAAAGCTCAAACCTATCCAAGAAACATCCCAATACATGTATCAAGCATCCCAACATCAATGCATATTTGTACGAGCATTAGTGAAGCTCAAACAGTGAAGTAATGGATGTCCCTGTTGTATCACAGCATGCTACTCTGTTGGAGTAGTGAATAGCTAAAGCATTCAAGCTCAAACCAATACTCCAAACTGAGTACCAATGCCAAGGAGGGAGGAAAACAATGTCTACTTAATGCAAGGGTCACAAGGGCCACAATAGAGCTACCAATGTCTAGAGGAGAAGCAGGGAAGACCAGTCCTGGAACAAGTGCAAAATAAGCTAATGTTGCTATTGGTCTTGCAGGTGCTAATGATTGCTACTGAGTACTTATTGAGGCTTGAACAATGTTCTTGAAGCTCCGAAACAAGTCTCGAGAGGAGGGAGAAACCAAGAAAGAAGCGAAAGCAATATTCATACCTCGAGAAGAAGAGGACTAAACTATCGTGGAACCTTCAAGCTCAAGTAAACTAAAGGGGAAGATCTCCTCAATTCATGTGCAATGGCTATGATACTAGTTGAAGGGAGTGAACCCTGAAGTGCAAGCATGGAGTGGAAGCAAGAGCTATGGTGGAAGGAGAGAGAGGGAGAGAGAGAGAAGAGATTTGGGAACTCCAACGATCACAATGTGTGACTGGCCTTCCCTTTATTCAAATGTCATTGGTTGAAAGAATAGAGAATGAAGTGACAGTGATGGGCACCCACTACTTTTGCAGTGTATAGGTATGCAAGTATGTGGGTACTGTTAGTGTAACTACACAGGCAACTAGGCATAGGTGCCTTTACCCCCGACAGAGTACTCCTATTTTGGCACATGAGGAGATGGCTATCTCTATATCTCATATAGAGCTTAGAAAGCCCAAGTATGATGATGAGGGAAATGCACTTAATGAGGGAGATTTTGTTGAGGTTGGAGGGTGATGACTTCTCCAGTGGTGTCAAGGATCTTTTTAGCTCTAATTTTAAGTTTGATATGAGTACTTATAGCCTAGAGGATTGATCATGATTCATATAATATTGGTTACATCATTGTATCTTGTTACTCGTAGCATTGGGCCATGGCCTTTATCTCTATCTATCTTTATATGTATTTTTGCATGACATCCCCAATTTTGGCTCTTCTCTCCACTCCCTCTACTCTTCTCTTGCTACTCTCCTCTCTATTCTATCTCTACTCCTCTCTCCTCTCTCTACTCTCTTTCTCTCTTTTCTCTCACTACCCTACTCTCTCCTCTCTCTTTTAGCTCCCTACTGTACTCTCTACTCTCTCATGTCTCTTTTATCTCCCTACTCTACTCTCTCTCTCTCTTTTCTTTAGCTATCCTCTCTTTTCTCTCTCCACCCTCTCCTCTCTCTACTCCCTCTTTCTCCAATATTTAGTATAGCTACCCTCTCTCTCTCATTTCTCTCTACTCTCTCCCTTTTCTCTCTCTACTATCTCCTCTTTCTACTTTTCTCTCCTATGCCTACTTTCTCTCATCCCTTGACTCTTGTCTCTCCTCTCCTCTCTCTACGTTCTCTCTTCTATGCCTCTTCTCTATCCTCTCTACTCTCTCCACTTTACTCTCCTCTCTCTACTTTCTCTACTCTCTACTTTCTCCTCTTTTCTCTCTCTTTTATACTATTTATTGTTAGCATATATGGCACACAGGATGCCAGGCTATATCTGCTAGCTTTTACATGATAAGGCAAACTAATGTATATGATAAATAGGCAAGACATGTAGCACTACTTGCACTATGAGTTGTAGTGTGTATGTGTGGTGTACATATATAAGGCACACTTAGTCATTTTCATTTAGAGAGTAAAAATGTACCAAAATAATAGAAGAGCATATCCCAAGAAGCTACCTTCCACCATATCTTGTTAACATGGTATCATAGTAGCCCATTAGGGTTGCATGGGTGTGTGACTTTCTCACTTGCAGAAAATCTATGCTTAGAGTGATTGAGAAAATGTGAAAGACAAATAATTTGAGCATTGGAGAGCGAGTAGCAAGCCATAGCCAAGAAGAATACTTGGAGGGCATAAAGTGACACTTGCATTCATAAAGAAGAGAAACAAGACATACATCATACTTGGAGTGAAGAAGGGAAGATATTGTAGAATAGGCTATACACCCCTATCTCCACCATTAGATCTCAACAGAGGTAAGACAAGCCTTTGGAGTTTATTTTTTGGATTCTTAGATCAATTTTAAAGCTTCAAAGCATCACAATGGAGTCATGATCAAGACTAGGGAAAACTTGACAAAGTTGTGGGCATGATGGGACTGCTAGATAGGCATGTAATATTGCTGCCATAAGTTTTGATAGAAAAGTCAAAAAGATGAAAGAAAATTTGATCCAAAAGATTGACTTCAAGCTCTAAAACTTTGTAGAAGAAGTCTAACTGAATTTTGAGTGTAGAATAGAGAAATTTGCAGATTACAAAGATTGTTTTGAAATGACATTATGATAAAACAAGCAATATCTAGGATTTGGGAAAGCAAGAGCAACAAGCTTTTAGCTACATGAACCTTTTTGATGTTGAAAGTCAATTTTAGCAAGAATATTTGAAAATTTAAATGCTTGATCTTGGTTTGTTTGCATAAATGTTTTATGGTGTCATTGATGGATAATGTATGCATGCATAAAATGCAACTTGTACTAGTTGTAGTCTAAGCATTGTTTGCTCATTGAATTCATGCATTTGGATTATATTGGACACATATGATGTTTATTATCTATGATAGACTTGCAAATATGCAGCATTGTTGTTTGGGAATATACTATGGATACTTTTGATGCTCGGTAGTAGTGAGCAATTGTATTTACCATTTTGCAGTTGCTTATATTGTTGATGTATTGTTTAACATAGAAGCGTACGTACGATGCTTTTACTTGGTTTGTTGGCATTACTCTATTGAAATTTAGTCTGGAATCATGTCTTCATAAAACAAAAATGTAAGTGTGACCACATGTGAGAAGCTTGGTTTTGAGAATAATTATCATGCATGGAAGTTTCGTATAAGGAATTATCCCAGTGGTAAGGACTTGTGGGATGTACTAGATGGCACAGAGGCTAGGCTAGTACGAGATGGTGCGGCAGTGAAAAAAGGGGTGAAAAGACTCATCAAGCCATTCATTATATGTCCATCACCATTGAGGACAACATATTAGGCTACATACATGAAATTAGATTGACCAAGGAAGGTGTCATTGCATGGCTAGGCTAGTACGAGATGGTGCGGCAGTGAAAAAAGGGGTGAAAAGACTCATCAAGCCATTCATTATATGTCCATCACCATTGAGGACAACATATTAGGCTACATACATGAAATTAGATTGACCAAGGAAGGTGTCATTGCATGCACAAGTGGTACCTCTTGTGGCAAGAGAAAAGAGCATGCATTGGCTACAAGTGGCTATAGTAGAGGTCGAGGTTGAGGCCAAGGCCATGGTCTATCAAGAACAAAAAAATAAGCCCCAAAATTATCAAAATAGAGGTGGATATACAAGAGGATGGGGAAGCAACAAAGGTTGTGTTGAGATCCACATGGGTCTTGCAACTATTGTGGTATTATAGGACAATATGCATATGAGTGTAGGAAGAAGCAACCTAATATATGCTCAGGGAAGATTCCCCAAAGTAATTATGCTTCGGAAGATCAGTCCCATGGTGGTGATATATTGGCTATGTTGCAACATCAATACTAGTTAAGCAACATGGACTCCAATAAGGTAAACTATGGTAAGGATGGATTAGAAAACAACTAGGTAAAGTCATTGATACCTATAATTAGTAGATGAATTTTTGGTTCTTACCTTTTTTTTTTAATATAATGCAAGTCCCAGGGTTTACCCTTACTCATACTATGACTCTCTTTGTTGGTGTTGCAATGTTACTAAAATTATGTAATTTTTTAAAATAATATAAACATGCTCCCAAAAGTTACATTTGAAAAGGAAACTGTCTTTTAGAATTATTCATTTAGCAATGATAGGTTAATACTTTGGGTTACAATTTCAAGATGTAGATGGTGCACTCTTGATTAAAGAGGTTAACAAGAAGAATGTTGATACTTTCGGCACCTCTCATGCTTTGATAGTTAGAGGTAATAATGGTAGGGGTGGTAATGATCTCTTTGGTAGAGACTCTCAACAGTCTCACTCTTAGTCACGTGGATAGTCTTGCAGTAAGTCCCATGGCCATAAGTTCTCCTTGACTTACCATTACTATGGGAAAGTAGGGCATATGAACACCCTAAAGCAATGCCTGATCAAAGTGTCTATTTTACAAACTCCTGAGACTAGACAAAGGAATTCCATGTACATACTGATGCATCAGTTGAAGGGCTAGGCGCAATCCTTTGTCAAAAAGGCTCCTAGAAGCTGGACCAACCAATTTATTATGCAAGCTGAAAAATCATAGATAGGGAAAGGAACACAATGACATAGCTCAATATTTGGTGATGGTGTTTGCCCTAGAGAAGTTTCAGCATTACCTTTTGTCAATGCATTTCGAGTTTTATGTCAATCATGAGGCTCTATCCTTCTTGATGAACAAGGCAGATGTGAAAGACCAAATGATGAGATGGATCCTTCTATTCCAAGAGTTTGATTTTAAAACGATCACTAAACTTGGTCGTTTCCACGTCCTGGCTGATTGTCTATTATTATGAATCTCTCGGAGTGAAGAAGGGGAGCAAGATGGTCCAAACCTTTTTTATGTAGCTTTGTTTCTAGTGGAGACTATGACCCCATGGTATGCAAACATTACCAACCTCTTGGACACACAATAGTACCCGCTTGGTATCTCTAGCAAAGAGAAGAAGAAGCTTCTATTGAAATCAGACCCCCTACACCCTACTTAAGTGGTGCTCTGTACAAGAAAGGTAAATATGAAGTATTGCAGAGATGTATAGCACAATATAATATTGGAATCATCCTAAAGGTATGCCATTATGAGCCATGTGGTGGGCACTTTGTGAGAGAAGAAACAACTAGGAAAGCTCTACTCGCAGGATACTAGTGGACAACCCTTCACAAAGATGCCTATGATTATTATAAGCATTGTGATGCGTGTCAATGAATGGAGAAGCCCAGAAAAACCAATGCAATGTCGCTAAAGTCAATCCTTCCCTTGAAGCCATTTGAGAAATGGAACATTGATTTTATGGGACCAACCAACCAAATGAACGTACAATAGATATATGTTGGTATGTATAGACTATGTGACAAAGTGGTGTGAAGCCAAAGCTCTTAAAGGAGATGATGATAATAGTATGGCTCTATTCCTATATGAGAATATTGTCGTCTGCTTTGACAATCCCTTGGAGTTGGTAAGTAATCGTGACACTCACTTTCTAAACAAGATTATGAAAGAGTTGATAGAGATCTATAAGCTCCGCCATGGCAAGTCCACATCCTACTACCTAGAACCAACAACCAAGTCAAAGTCACCAATCGCATGCTCTATTTGATCCCGATAAGGATGATAGCTACACATTGCCATGATTGGGATGATCGAATCACAATAAGCCCTTTGGGGATACAAAGCCTCCCATACAACTATGACATGATAGATACCTTTTTGGTTGGTCTATGGTATAGAAGTTATTTTTTCTATTGAGCTAGAATTTCCCTCTTTACAAATGGCCATCACAGAATGATTAGGAGATGTCGAGTCCCTACAGCACCATCTCCTACATTTAAAATGTTTGGATGAGACTCGAAGGATGGCCTTACAGTGCATGGAAGCCATAGATGCTCGACGCAAAGTTTACCATAAGAGTTTCATCAACAAGCAGAAGGAATTCAAAGAAAGTGATCTCATCCTGGCCAATGATTTGTGCTTTGGCAAGTTTCTTGGCAATCTCTTATAGCGTTGAATGGACCCCTACAAGGTACTTGCAATCAACCATAACAGCTTTGTGCAAATACAAGCATAGACGCCTCTGATGATCCCTTCTTGATCAATGGCTATCACCTAAAGAAGTATTTTCCTCCCTCAAGATCTTGGCAGTCACAATTGGTAGCTCCTATTCCCCTTTGGCATTGTTCCTTAATTCTTCTCCTGCTACTTCTCTGATAGCTACCATCATTTGGATTCTATCGATGAAGCATATGATTTTTTCTATACCTTCTATTCCATCTCATGCCCTTTTTATTCCCATTCCTTTCAATCCAACCGATGTGGTGTGGCTAGTTTTGAGCATTTCCTTGCTACAGTGTGTCCTTGCAATTCTATTGAATATCTAACTCCAATAACAGACAAAATATATTCATCTAATCCAAGTCCTACTTCATTGGCTACCTCCTCCTTGTGTATGCCTCTTCATTAACAAATTGTTGACATCATCAACATATTAAAGCCAATCTTCATTGACAACCCTTGAGTGATGTGAGATTTCATCCTACTAGGATGGGAATGTGAGTATGGGCTAACATCTATTTTAATCAATAGAGCTTGAGACAAAGGGTGGGGTAAGTGACTGGTATTTTTTTCCTCGATTCCAATGAGAGGTGTGATGTGTGAATGGAGTGTTGCATCCACAAATTAGGCCTCTCAATACACAAAGCATGATATGTTATGTATATGGCACTATAAGGCTCCTTGGCTTTCCTTTCTTGCACTGTTTGTTGGCACAAGGTGGGATGCACAATTGCACCATCAATTGTGCACAAGGCATACAACCTTCACGCAAGTGATAGTGAAGATTATATTCGTGAATATCAAGAATTGGGCTTTCCTCTTGTATCTATCAATAAATCATGAGATGGAGAGGGGCAGAGTATGATAGACCTTATGTTTCCACCAAACAAAGAGTGAGGTTTGAGGAATGTTACAACAATTGGCGGTCAAGTGTGTTCCCGTTTTTCTCTATAGACATGGGACAGGCCTTTACAACCATAACAAGATACATCACTCTATTATGTGCATGCCACTACAAGGCTCTCTAGCCTTCCTTCTTGCACCTATGCTAGACAAGTTGGGATACACTTATGCCCCATCAATTGTGTATGTTGGAATACTCTCTCTTCATTCCTCTTCGAGTGATGTGAAAACTTGGGGCAAGTGACTACTCTATCATCCTCAACTTGAGTGATCGGTGAGAGTGAGAACTACATGCTTCATCAACAACCAACTGGTGGTCTTCATCCATACCGGTACCTTGCTGGTGCTACTGCATGGTTCCTGTTGTATTGAGACCTAATGTTATGAGCTATGATGCCTTCTGCAAATTGATGTCAATCCCTTGAGTGATAATAAGTGCATCCAATAGCTTGTGTGCCACTAACTCTCAACCCCAATTAATTGCTAAATGAGCTAAGTGTTTTTAACTCTATCTCTTACATCTATGAGTATATGTCAAGTTTTAAGTGTGGGGACACAAGGATTAGTTGTGTTCAATGTGTAGGTCCTTGTTGGTCTTTTTAAACTAATCTGTTAAGGTTTTAAATGTTGGGACATATCCCTAGGCATCTATTCCACATATCATCATGACAATGACCCTATCTACTTTCTAAACATGAAAATTCATTTTCTATACCCTAATGGGGTCACTTCCCATCCATCTCTCATGTCATACCCCTTACTCGAGGGTTCTTCCCTTTTCTTTTTGCAACATTTTTATTTTATCATTTTTCCATGTAAATGCATCATAAACTCATCAAAACTACAAGTTGATATCATAGCTCTGTTTGTCCCTTTGAATTGGACATTGTTTTCCATTATAGCTCTCTATTCCAACTTACAGTTTGATTGCTACAAATTTTTGAAAAAATTTACACAAACAGATCATGTTTCCATATGAACACACTTTTTTTGCATCAAAATTGTGATTTGACCTTACAATCTTGATCATCCCATCAAACCGCACATTTTTCCTTTTCACAACCCCTTGTTCCGACCCACGAATTGATTGTTATTATTTTTTTACAAGTCTCGGGCATTTTTCCTATGTGTTTTTTATGCTTTTCATGTGAACACCCACGTTTGTTATCGAAGTTGTATTCTAGCTTGATAGCCCTATGCAGTTCGTCAAACCAAACATTTTTTCTTCTGCCTATACTCCATTTTGGTAGACGGTTTTTTCATTATTAATTCCCAATTGTGCTCTTGTCCGCGATTTTTGCCATTTTCTCATGTGAATGTCCCTCTTAGACACTAGACGCATTGTTTGCATTGTCCAATCCATTCCCCTTGTTGCCTTGACCACTTTTTCCTTTTCTTGTGCATCAATCCAATGCATGGATTTTTTTTAATTAAATTTTTCATGATTTTTGTTTCGTGACACACACGCCGTCATATTCACTATGTTGTGCTAACCTTAGCCATGCTCCCGTACGGCCTTCCACTCCCATTCGCTCCTATATGCAAATTCTTTTACTCTACCTCGTGCTCATGCACAAGACCAAGGAATGTGTTTGCTTTTGCTTTGTTTTTTTAAGCACATAATAAATATTAACTAATTTATTCAAGAACAAAAGAAAAACCTTCCCTCCCGCAACCACGCACATCCACTCTCTACCTCTCTCCTCTTTTCTCTTCTTTTCTCTCTTTCCTTCTTTCTCTCACCTCTTCTCTCTCTCTCTCTCTCTCTCCCAACACCCCCTTACTCTCCCTCTTCTTTCTCTCTCCTTCTCTCTCTCTCTCCCTGCATCCTCCTCCCGCCCCTCACCCTATCTCCCCTCCTCCCTCTCCTTTCCCTCTTTCCCCCCCTCCTCCTCCTCCTCCTCCTCCTCCTCCTCCATCTCCTTTCTCTTGCCGCCTCCTCCTTCTCTTCTCCCTTCCCTACTCTTTCGTGCTCCTTGGCCACTTGTTTGGTGTTCTCTACTGCCGTTGATGCTCACCCGTGTCATCTTCACTCATGGCTCTATCGCTCTTGCCCCTGGTCCCCATCACCACCACCGCACCCTAATTTGTGCGCCACCCATGCTTCCCTCTCCCTCACCACCACAGCGCCCTTCCTCCTCCTTCCATCCTTCCTCCTCACACCCCTCTCCTACCTTCCCATAGCTTCCCTGCCTCCCTTCGCCCACTCCTCCTTGATGTTAGCCCCACCATCTACCATTCCTCCTTGCTTATTACCTCCTACACCTCCCTCTTCACTCCTTTTTACCCCATCACACCCCCCCAACTAACTAACCCAACCCCCCAATTACCCTCCCCAACCTCTAGTTTTACCGCAACCCCCTTTCCTACCCACCTCGACACAAGCACCCCCCCTATAGACCCCCTTTCCCACCCCCATAAACACCACCCTCCAAACCCCAAACCTGTACACCCCCACAAGCCCTGGTTTCCCAACCCCCCACCTATAGATATACCCCCCCCCCCCCCTTTGGCACCCCACAACAAACCAACCTACAGAACAAAACTTGCCATCCCCCCCGTCCCCATGTTGGCTTATGCCTCCCTCCTTTCTGCATGTTTGTGGTTGTTCCCGTGGATCATTTCTTGCATGTCCCTTGCTCGCTGTGGTTCAAGTGTGGGTCTTTGTGTATATATGTGTGGATTTTTGTTTATTGTCATTCACACACAAGGACACACATATCATTTTGTCCATGTCGCAGAGCTCAAAGCTGCTATTCACACGCAATCATTTGACTACCCATCTTTTATCCTGCCAGTAAACCAATTTCAAAAACATACGTTTTTTGGACTTTCTTTAAAAAACAAGAAGTCCAAAAACACACAAATATATTTAAAAATGTAAAACATCTCCTTTAAAAAATCCAAAAAATCATGAGAACTCTAAAAAAAGAGATTCATAATCAACCCATTTTTCTCCAAATCAAGATATCTAAAAACTATATTAAAAAGTAAAAATTATTTGAAAAACCAAATAAAAAGCTTAAAATTTGCCATAAAATCATTACAATTTGAAAATAAACCCTTTAAAATACCAAAATTTTTAAAAATACTAGCAAATATGTCTTCCTATTTTTATGTTATTATCTTTAGTCTTTCATTGAAAAAAACAAAAAAAAAACTCATTTATAAAATAAAAAATCTCATAAAATCAATAAAAAATAAAAGTAAAAATTCACCTTCCTAGATGCATATATATGTGTCTATATCACTTTTAGTTTTTGGCCATTGTGATTAGTCGATGTTTCTTTAAATTTATTATTTTACAAGAGATTTACTAGTTTCTAATCACCTATCTATTTGATTCTTTCGTGGATTTCTAGTCGTTGCTGCAGGAGTCAAGGAATCGTGTCCCTATCGTTGTTTTCTTGTCAGAACTTATGGGTGCCCCAAGTATCACCATGCTCTTTTCTTTTCCCCTTCTCCATGTACACTTATACATATAATTAAATTGTAAATAAAATCAACCTGATATTGCACCACCTGAAGAACACAATGCATCCCATAAATTATAATTAGAATTATCTTGACTTTTAATTTATAAAAGGAGCCCATTGTGTGAGCACACTACACTCTAATCTCACTTAATTTTTAAAATTAAGATGAATCCTTGTTACACGTGCAGCATGCGTACACATGCTACAGACATATTAAATTATAATAAAATGAATCCCTGCCATCACATATGCATGTGCTCTGCACCAAAGATCATCTAATTGTAAAAATAAATTGCATTTTTAAAAGGCCCCTACTGAGTCAGAGTCAAAGTGGGGTTGGGGTACATAATTTCAATTCACATTGTATTAACAGGTTAAACTAAAATTAATCGCTACATAATTTGTAACTCATAAAATAAATCCGAATAGCAGTCACCCACTCACTTCACTACACCATAGGTTGATGAATGCATTTGCGAGGATAGGGTTTTTGGTCAAGGTTAATCTTTTTAGTCTCTATATTTTCTATTTGTCAATCTATTGTCATTTGTATTTAGTCTTTAGTCAATGTCATAGTTCACGATATGTTTGATCTTTTATTTTCTTTTGTGTGCCTGATTATAGGCTTTCAGGATACCTGTGTGTTGCATGTCACAAAGCTATCAGTCTCACGTGTACATATGTCATGTTGGATTTTTTACAAAGGATGTGGATTGCTTGGGGTTTGGACTAGTATAGTCATGTTGGTTTGGATTATTCCCTTATTTTCTTAGTGGTAGTTTTTGTGTTACTTTTGCAAGAATTCCCTTTCTTGTTTCCTAGCTTTTATATATGTGATATATCCAATGTAGTTTGAATGGCACCCCCATTGATAGTGGTTTAGCATGTCCCACTAACGATTCATGGCTACTCCTTGTAGTTGGACACAGATTGTATTCATCGTGTTGGTCTCCATTCTTTTGTTGTCCTCATATTTCTACCTATGAATACTAAACTCTGCTATTTCTTTCTATAATCCTATAAAAAGCATTCAGGCTTGATGTATGGTTGTAGCTTCTATTTATCTTTTGCCAAAATCAATGAAGCTATGTTTTTACCTCTTTCTACTTCTCTAGTTCCTAGTGGTAACCATCCATTATCAGGTAAGGAGATTGTTGCTCTTCTTCAAAACGAGACTTCTATCCTATTGGCACCCAACAAAGTCATTACCAATTCAAGGGTATCAATGGCTAGTATCTCTTCTCCTATATAGAAGTAGTTATGCCAATTCTTACAAGATCGCTTTATGTCTGGCAAGCTTGTGCCAAAGTGCATGTCCAAGAAGCTTCTTACTATTGCCAAGATCCTGGAGGGTGTGAAGTTTAATTGGGCATAATTCCTTTTGACAAATATGGATCAACATTTGATTTTAGAAAGACCAAAGAAACAACGATGACTTCTTCTCCCCAAGCTATGTATACAAAAGTCTATACCTCTTTGTAAGAAAATGTGGATTCCTTGACTAATTATTTCAGTAAAGCTTTGGAGAACTTAGCATTAGAACAAGCCACTCTAAGTGATATTCACAAAGAGATGACCAAAGCTATGAATATGTTGGATGCCCAGAAAGCAACCTTTGCTTTGATGACAAATAAGTTAGTTGCTGCCAAAGATGTTCAAGTCTCCTTGGCACAAGAGCATGATTTTTCCCTATTTGAGGAGATGATGGTTTTAGCTTCTAATCTTAGAAATTATGAGGGTGAGTTGGATCATTCCAAGGAAACTATTGTGACACAATATACGATAATTAGGTTGAAATGTAAAGTAACAAACTTTCTATTCCTCCCCCTGCTCTTGTAGTCTCTTCTGTTTGAACTTCTACAAAGGAGTTGGAAAGCCTAAAGCAACAAGCCAAATCAAGTGATGCTCTTTCTTCTAAGGTAGACCGACTTCAACAACATATTGATTATTTGCATCAAGAATTTTTTCATGTTGCTGATCTTGTATCATCTCCCCCTACCTTTTAAATTAAATACAAATAGCAAAATTTTACCCTATATGTCTCCTTGCACTATTGACTTGGAACCACCAAAAAATGGGTAGCATAACCTTTGGTCTGTTGATTTACTTAAATCAATGTTTGATCGTGCTATTGATGATCTAGTTTTCCATGAGTCATCATGATCGTCATTCATATATATCATAGGAGACTTACAAATTCGTGATTAGGAGAACATTAATCTTTATGTGGGAGATGTTATTTTACAAGCAGTCATTTATCTTCACTTTGTGGAGCTTCGCATTTTAGATGGGTTGCAAACATACGTTAAAAAAGACTTCATAGTATAAAGATTATGCTTGGCATCTACCTTTATAGGAGGATGTGTCAGTTGCCCATCGACGACGGCATTTTTTAAATATGATATCCAACCTTTGCACATATAAGTCCTTTTTTACATTTCAAAAAATCTTTTATTTACTGATGTATTCTTTCAAGCCTTTAACTATCGATCTTCTATTTATTTGATTGATCATGTTGATCTCCTTTCTTACAAAAGATGTCTCAATGCCTTCTTGTTTATATCTCTCTTCTTAACATTAATCATGATTCCATTTGTGTGCTTACTTTTCACCCTACATTATCTCCTCATTCCTATATTTTCACCTTGCCCATTTATCATTGAACATACTATGACACCTATTCCTCCCGATCCTTGTATTGTTCAACCTATTCCATCCCCTTTTCTTGTAGAATCTCTTTAGGTTTTCTTGTTTTCTTCCCCTTCTTTTCAAGTATCCCTATCACTTAATATTTCCACTTCCTATGATTTATCATATTCCCCTCTCCATTGTTCGACTATGATTGCCTTACCTCAACCTTCTGATTATATAAATCTACCTCCACCATTAGTCATGAATATCATTGGGTTTGAAAATGATATACTCCATCACCAACAATGGACTTTACAAAATTCTTTGACAATACCAATTTTTAATTGGTCTATTATTTTGGGATCATGGGAGATTTCATCTACATATTCACATTCCTATCTTCAATTTGCTGGGACACATGTTCAATTGGAAGATGTTTCTATGAGGTTGGCTGCTCACTTTTGTTGGTATTTAGCCTTTATGCATCAACAATCCTGCATAAATACAATGAAGTCTATCCCTCGTTTACTTATCACTCCTAATGAGGATGTATCAAGAGTTCAAATGGATGTGTTATACTATTTTGCTTATACTTTTCTTACTAGGTTTGTTATCTTGCTAGAAAGAACATATTGTCTTCAGTTTCTTCAAAATGTTCTCATCTATTTTGTGGATGAGAGCAGATCATTGGAGAAATTAAAGCTTAGTATATAGTTTAGAAAGAAATATCTTCATCGTAACAAGTAAACGGATTAACTTTCTGATGTATCTTGGTTCCTAAAGAAAACCTTATTTTTACTCTTTAAAAGTTGTAAGAATTTGCACTATTCAATCTATATTGTCTTATGAATGTGAGTTCAATGTTCTATGGATGTTTTGTCTACATGATGTGTGTGTGTGTGTGTGTGTGTGTGTGTGTGTGTGTGTGTGTGTGTGTGTGTGTGTGTTATCCTTATCACAAGGAGACAAAGTTGGAGTTGAAGCATATCAAAGCTGGATGATGATTCAAGCTATGGATTTTGTGAAAATGAGAAAGAAAAGCTATTATATATCCATTAATTGTTTGTTTGTTTGTTTTTTGCCAAGTTAAAGGATTGATTAATACTAATTTATGATTTCCTTTCATATATTTGCTTAGACTAGGTTATTTTGTGGCCTAGAAGACGTTAGTGCTAATGAATTGAATTTGAATATTGGAGTGATCGACTATTTAAAGCTTTTATTATTCCTTTTTTAAGGTCACAAGGATACTCCCTAATTAAAGGTGAGGATATGTTGAGGACTAAAATGATTAGATCTTTTGTTATTTTTTGGGTATTGAATGATTGATTTTGTAATGGAATTGATGGGTTTGAATGATTCTTTAGATATTTTGAAGTGTGTTGGGATGGGTTAAATACATTTAATTAGCTCATAATGGATTTTGAATTATTTGTGATGTGCTTATGTATTTTATTTTATTACTATTTGGTTCTAATGGGTCTATTTTGATTTTTTTTTGTATGACATAAAGATTGTGAATTATTGATTTGAGTGTAATCGAGCATGTGTTAAATGATCTTTGATTGATTGGATTGGCTTTTGTTAGAGCTATATAGTTTTTATGCTTTCTATTAATATTTTATTTATTTTTGTGAGTGTTATGATGGATGAATATTTAGTTTGGAAAAGTTTTTTGGTCTTGAAAATGAAATAACATAACCTCAAAAGAGTTTGAAGAAGTAAAGATATAGCTAATGAAAAGAAGTGAAGACTAAACTGATAGTTACAATAGTGAGTGAAATGTTACTGTAGTATTACTAGAACCTCTTCATATCAAGCATACCCCTTGAGAGGTGTATTCACAACCAAGAGAAAATTATTGTGTATTATTCTATCGTATTGGATGAGAATTATGATGTATGAGTGATTGAGAGCATGTGTGTGTGTGTGTGTGTGTGTGTGTGTGTGTGTGTGTGTGTGTGTGTGTGTGAGAGAGAGAGAGAGAGAGAGAGAGAGATTTAATGAAAAATAACCACTTTTCTATGAAAAACATTGTATCTACTATAAGAAATTGTGTGAGATTGAAAGAAAAAGACTATAAATTATAATTAATGAAGCTTATGTAATCATTTTCCATTCAATATTGGGAGTTCATTGGTGTTAATTTAATGTGGTTGGTAAATATGAAATTTCATTGTGATAAACCCGTAGGAGATTCATTCTATGATGGTGCCTAGAGAATTCTTGCTCTCGATGTTCTTTTTCTTCTTGTGGTTCATTGATAGCATGAAGAACAAGCTTTTTGGTGATACAAGATAGATTTTCTTATAGTATTTGCCTTGCCCTATTTCTTTGGTGTTCTCTAAAGAGCTCCACCTTTCAAGGCATTCAAACTATAATGTATAAAGATAAAAAGGTAAGCTTACTACAAGCTAATGATTTTTTACTTGTTTACTTAAGATAGTGAGAAGAGAATAAATAGTTGCAAGAACAAGTGTGAGTCACCTTGTGAGACATAGTCGAGTCTATAAGTATTAAAGCTCCAAAAATAATGAGAGTTTCATTTCATCCAAGTCTGACATCCCATGTATTTGGCTCGACATTATGTGGAACTTAGATAGAGCTCCTATCATTTCAAGAGATTCAATGCTCATAAACTCAATTTCTTCTCACATGGTCGACTCTCTATTCTTGTAGCCACATAATCTCCTCTTAGAATTTCAAGCAACTAAGAAAGCAAACTATAAACTTAAGTAGATTTACCTTTTGGCATTCATGCATTGTAATCTAAATACCTCAAAATCTCATCATCACCGGTTTCACAATTCAAGTGTGGATCCTTTGATCCGTTCATTTTGTTCTCTATGATCAATTCACGCCTCAAATGCTCCAACAAAGAGAGAAAAAGCAAGGAAAAAATCAAAACCCACTCCCCACCTCACCTCTGAGCTACGAAAGAAGGAAAGAAGAGAGGAACACAAGAAAATATTACATGCCACATGATCCTTAAAATTTTGTAATGCACATTTAGTGGGTGCTTCCACTCATTACAAGCTTGAGAGGATTAACAAGCGCATTGCCCCTTTCTCTTACAAGGGTGTACAAGGATATGAATCAAGCCTAGTCATTTGCCTCTAGGATAGTGTAGTAGTGCCACTTGGATTACATCTTCCCCACCTCTTGCTACATGCTTCCTCAAAAGAAGTTGCATCTTGTGTGTGTAAAGTAATATGTCTACATTCTACAAGACATTTCAAAGGACATAAAATAAAGCATCATAACTTGAAAGTTTTTGTTACAATCATCTTTGGGGTGCCATTGGCACAAATAAAAACCAATTACTAAAGCTACAAAGACGCCATAGCTCATTGCTTAGGCTTTATTAACTTTTTAGCAAATGACCTTCTCACCTCAATAAGTTAACAGTTTGCTATCTTTAATGTCTTTATCTTCATGTACTTACTAAAGCTACAAGAGTCTTTGAGGTGCCATTGACACAAATAAAAACCAATTACTAAAGCTACAAAGATGCCATAGCTCATTGCTTAGGCTTTATTAACTTTTTAGAAATGACCTCACCTCAATAAGTTACGAGTTTACTATCTTTAATGTCTTTATCTTCATGTACTTACTTGAGCTTACTTATTTGTGCTTTGAGTTGTGATCCACATTATGCTTTCCTTGCAACATTTTGACTATACTTTGGTGCTTCAACTCTCTTATTAGTTGTCAAACTACTAGGTTGCTTGATTGTTCCCTTGCTTGGTGAAGCACAATAATATCACCCAATTGAGCCCTTGGTATTTCAATACTATCTTGACTATTGAACCCTGACACATATAATTCCAAACATTCTTAGCAATCAATGTGGTCTCTTTCTTCTTATGTTATCGCTTCATGCCACCCAATATAGAGGCCTCCTAGGTGTGCATGTTCAATCTTCTTTTGCAATGCTGACTACTCATTATTTATCTTATTTCTTGTCTTGATCCCCTTCTTTACCTCCTGTTACACCTTTTTGGCAAGTGAGTCCTTCCCAACACTATATTTCCTACTTCCAAAGTTGTGAAGTCACTCATAGACATTCACCCCATGAGCTTGGCTCTTGAATTGGCTTGGGCAATTCAACTAAGACCATTGAGAAAGTCTTCGAATGCATCAAAATGTTGGGAGGACATCAAAACCCAACTCAAGTCCAACCCTACTCAAAAGCACACCTAGGTACTGTCGTGCATGGTTAGGGGAGGCGATGGGACGGATTGGAAAGACTTGGCTTGCATGTGCATAGTCTTGCAACCTAAGGCATAGAGAAATTAGAGTATAAAGAATTGGAGTGTGTGTGCATATATGGGTGAGAGAAAGAGAGAGAGGGAGAGGGAGACACGGGAATGCCAAGTGCAAGTGTTCCTGATGGGACTCTGCCATTAGCAAAGCAACCTTCCCAAGTGACTCGCTGTAACAATCACAGACATGCTTCAGACACGGTCATAAAGCAAGCGAACAAGGCAAACAATTACTCCAATGGCACCTACATGGATGGAGGTGAACCCCCAATCTATGTCATGCATGCACTTGTGAGGACTTACAACCAGCCATTACACCCCAGCTTTGAGAATGGATACTGGGTATAAAACATTCCAGCCTCTCAAACCATGCTCCTGCCCAGTTGAGGTACCAGGACATCCAGACATCACAGTCCACACTTCTACGTCTCTCAACAATCTGCCATACAGTCCTGCAGCACAATTTGGCAAAACCCACAAGCACAATTACCGGACTGTTGATCCAGATCGTAGAACAGAGATGCCACTTGCTCTTCTCATTGATGCGGATCATATTGCTTTGCTGCATATCTCGCAGTTGCAGCATCACAAATAATGTTTTGCAGGACAAACCTGAGACTGCCGTTTGGCATTTACGGATGATGAGCACTATGTCGCATCTTTCATATTTTGGACAAGCCCTAATCTCCGCACAACCTCAGCCATTATTGGTCTTGCTTTAGGATCTCGACTGAGACACAGATAAGCCAAGCTAGCTGCCTTGTAAGCCCCCTTCTCAGAATATTGCTGAAGGCGAGGATCAATAACCTTGGACAGCTTTTTCCTCTCGCTTACATAGGGTCGTGCCCACTCAACCAAGTTGTGTTCGCCACTCGGTCTAGCCTTGTCCATGGACTTCCTTCCTGTTAGAATCTCCAATAATACAACACCAAAGCTGTATACATCACTTCTGGAAGTGAGGTGCCCTGCAAGGCATGAAATTATGATGTAACTTATCACACGTGAAGGATAACTGTAGTGTCAGCAGCAACAATTAAGGTTCTCACCAGTCATTACATACTCTGGAGCAGCATAACCATAAGTTCCCATGACCCTTGTGGAAACATGTGATTTGTCCCCTTCTGGCCCATCCTTAGCTAGCCCGAAATCAGACAGCTTTGCATTGTAATCCTGTAAAGTAATGAGGATCAGAGACAGTTTCAAACAGTGCACAAATTTGGAAATCCAAGTACTAAATGATGCATAGTTACTCACTGCATCCAACAGAATATTTGCTGCTTTAAAATCTCGATAAATGACAGGCTTTTGACGGCCATGCAGAAATGCAAGCCCCTCTGCAGCACCCAGGGCAATCTTCATCCTGGTTGCCCATGACAAGGACACAGATCCCCCTACATCAACAAATGCCAAACACCTTTATAGAAGTGAATGTGCACTATCTTGAAATATAGGGACCCTAAAACTCAAGAACACATACTGCTGAAAAGATGATTCTCTAAGCTCCCTCTTGGCATGAACTCATATACCAGTAATCGCTGGTCATCTTCTATGCAGTACCCTACCAACTTCACAAGATTCGGATGATGAAGTTGGCCAAGATAGTACACCTCTGCCTACAAGTGACGATTAGAATTGACCGCCAAGATAGAAACCCACAATGCACAGAAGCATACGAGAGATCTCTCTAAAATCTTACCAACCATTCATTGTGACCCTGCAAGCTGTTTCGGTTCAAAGTCTTCACTGCAACTGTAAGACCTGTTCCTGGCTTAACCGGTGCAGTGCCATGTTCATCAACCCATCCCTTGAATACGCAACCAAAACCTCCTTCACCGAGGAAGCTGTCCGGGCGAAAATTGCGAGTTGCAACCTTGAGATCATTGAAGTGGAATGTCCTCAACGTGGATTTTGAAAGCACCTCGTGTTCTCCCCTGGGACTGCTATCAAAGCTCTGGTTGGGAGGGGGCACCTTGCAAACTTCATTGCAAGGGTGAGCTGAAGGATTCAACCCTAAAAACCACATTTAAAAACTCAACTTCTCAAAACCACCATCCAACAGAAGGAAGACAAATACACAAGCTGTGCAGCAAGACCATGTAGCTTACACATACACTAACTGGAGTAAAAACGGTATTGTATCTAGTGCTCAAGATGCTCAAATAATAATCAGGCAGAAACACAAGACAATCTCAGCAAGCTGTCATATTCAAACATCCAGTTTTTTTGTTAACTCTGTTAAGTGGTATATTACTTTCTGGGATTGTACTGATTGCGATGTATGCTGAATTCTGAAGAGTCACCACCACAGAATCATAGCATGTAACAGTCGGCAAATCATGTAACAGTCGTCAAATCGCATGATCATCGCAACGGAGACTGTGATGACACAGACGATGACAATGATGATGATCACAATAATAGCACGATATTGGATCGGTTGCTGCACACTCATCACCGTGATGAGCAATTACGATAGTAAGGATAACTACGACAAATGCAAGTTGGGTGCGGAACCAGATGGACACAGCCACAAAATGGTAAAGAAGCAGATGATGATGATGATGATGATGATGATGATGACCACGACACAGACAACAGCAACAATAATTATTAACATAGCATGTACAGAAAGTGGCGTTTGCAAATTCATCAAGGGCCAACACACATTGGATAATATACATGATAGGAACACAAGCACACACACACACACACACACAACATTCCATCACATAAATCAAATGAAACAAGCAATGCCAAAGAATTTAGAAGACTAGCACGGGTGTGATAAGGTGAGACAGCACTGCGCACCTGGGCTGTCCATACCAGAGTTGTCAACCTTGCTACGGGAGGTCCAGCAGCACCAGCTTCTGCACCTGAAGGAAGGCAGCACGCAGCAGTCTGCATCAGCAACAGGGGAAACTCTTGCAACCCCATCCTGTGTGGCCTGCTCTCCCCTCTTCCAACTCTTTACTGCTGCTGCTGCTGCTGCGGCGGCGTCATCTTCTTCTCCTTGCCCTCTTTCCATCATTCAGACCAGATATCTGGAGAGCACCATGGGTGAGGACAGAGCAATGCGAGAAGGGAGCCAAGGTGAGGAACCAGAAACGCAGGAAGACGTTTGGTAAAGAAAAGCGGTGACTGGAGGTGACAGAAGGGAAAGGAAATGGTGAGAATTCAGGAGATGGGTCTGGTTCTTCTTCTTCTTCTTCTTCTGTGATGTTTTGCTGTGCTGTTATGTCTGTCTGTGAGGTGGTTTTGTAGAAGAAGTATTTTGTATAGGCTATGATGAAAGGAAGAGGGGAGAATGAGAGAGAAGAGCACCAACAGCCTCTGCCTCCATCATTGTCTCGTGGACTTTCACCTACCCTTACCAGTCCCCTTCACGGTTCATATGCAACCTTTTTGTGGGCTTTACAGGAGGCGTCCTTCAACCTTGCCACTTGCTTTGGGTCCACATACATCTACATAATACCTACAAACATGCACATACATACATGCATACATATCGTTATATTTATTTACATATCTATATCTATATTTGTCTATATTATTGTATACTTATATATAGTAGCTAGTTTTTTGCCAAACCCACTAACCTCTCATTGCATAGTTTGTGAACTTGCACAGTGCTTCATCTAGTTCCCTCTGTGTGATTCTTCTGTGAGGAGAGGGATCCCATGGCCAACTCCCTTTGCTCACAAAATAAAGCGTGCTTCGCACAATGAACGATGGACTCCATGCCTTGTAAAATTTCACTAATTTGAAGAGGTTATTTGTTGAGGCTATTCACACATAAGCATGTAATTAACCATATGCTTTGGCAACATATATATGTCTATATGTAATAAGGCGTACACATATGTGTTTTCCAATGTATGTGGCATTTAACCTCACTTGTGCATAGCATAACAAAGTATCTTAAAAACTTCAAATACTCACATATGATAATGAATGTGCACCGTAAAGAAATGAAGCGAACTAAAACATAGATAAATTTATAACAATTTTGAAGTATCTCCAAAAGTATTATCAACTTGCAAATTGTTGAATCATATGAATTTGAAGTATGTCCCAAAGCATTATCAACCTACAAAATGTTAAATAATATGAATTGACAAAAAAATCACTATATTTCTCAAACCATAATTTTAAAACATAAGCGAAAGCCGAAGATATAAGCTACTGTGTGTTTCCCTTGATCTTTTGTTTGATCTTATCAAGCATAAAAACATGAGTAACTTAAGTTTTCATTGGAAAGATACAATCTCAAAAAGTGCACTAGAAAAACCCAAACCTTATTAATATTTTGCCTAGCGTTTTTCACTTCCTTAGCAAGTTCTATCGTGAAGTTTTCCCAATCACTCTCTTAAGACAACACAAAGAAGAATGGCATAAAGGTAGCCCATTTGTATGTGGAATTTGGAAAGCAAGCTTTGGAGCTGCTCTGTGCATAATTTGGGAGAAAAGAAGATCTTACTGTTAGACAAATGAGAGAGAGAGAGAGATAGAGAGAGAGAGAGAGAGAGAGAGAGAGCTCGTCGTTCACTCACTATGAACACATTCAAGTGTGAATTAAACCAATTGTATCGAACTACAACTTAAGAGGGAAGGGGACGTTGGCCATTGAATCCACATGGTATGTTTTGAGCTATGATAGTTGCGTCATAGCTATATGAAGTCAACTAAATCACAACTACATAGAGTTATTTGGCTACTTTATTGGAAGCTATTCTAAGGTGAGCAAGAGCATAATGACAACTACTGATAAACATTATTTGGTCATGGTCTACAATTATTTGTAAAAAGCAAATTTGTGAGCATCCGTACAACAATTGCCATAACAATTCTAGATCATTTAGAAATCAACATAATGCCAATATCAACCTCCATACATATTAACCATCTGCATGTCTATCAGTGGAGTTTAGGGGCTTGTCAACATCTGTCAATGGAGTTCAAGATCCACCAATCTCCATGCATCTTTGTGTGGTGTTGGCCCTGCCACACAAAGCTATGTGGAGATTGGTGGCTCAAGGTTATTGTTGCAATAGCACAATAGGTGTTGGGAATGGCCAGCACCTGGTGTGGTGGGACTCGTGAGTAGTTCACAAAGTGGTGCAAGCTCGAGGAGGACATGGCATGGACAATGAGGTAGGAGGAAGAGAGGCCCATGTGGTGGGTAGAAGGGGGTGTGGGGAGGCTTGGGGAGAGACTCTATGCATAACCCCATGCATCTATTGGCCAACTCCTCGATTGAGTGGCTCCATTTAGCATGGCACGCCTGCTCTAGCCTTGCAACATATAAAGTATCAATCATATCTCTTTGGCCCAATGCTAACAATCCAAGAGAACTATGGAATGAAGGGGGGGTATGCAAGGATACTGAGATGTTGCATGAGGTTGAGAGTATGGAACCATTGGATGTTTGAAATGATGTAAGGATGGTACCAGTGCTTGTTATTGCAATCATGGCATGCTCAGCATGACCACGTAGCCATTCTATAGTTTTCCCATAAGATTGAATGAGAGAGAGATGACCATTCTTCTTCCCCTTTGCTTGTCTATGGAGAAGAAGTGGGAACAACCATAGGCTTGCCATCCAAAGCTACTTGGTGACATCGCTTGTGACACCGCTCTTTGGGAGGTCAAACTCATCATTTGAGACTTCCACAAGGTGCCTAATACTTGCTTGTGCTTCACGTTCTTTGTCGTTTGAAGAAGATGGATTGGAGTTGTAATGTGTCGATCTCTATAATGGCTCATTGGCAAAATCCATTACATCAACTCCATCGTCGCCTATGACCTTCTTGAGGCTATGCATCATCTCAGCTAAAAGAAGCTCCTAAGAGTAGGTGGACTTAGAGGAGAAAGGAAGAGAAGTAGCTTCATCTTGGGGAGTGCTCTAGAGCTCACAAAGGGACTCAAGGAAAGATAGGTGAGAAGGGATGATAGGAAAGAGAAGAATGTTGCACCGATTTTAAAGCAGGAGGCAATCAACGTCATGTGCATCATGTTGAACACATTTAGAGCCTTGAAGAGGAGGAGAAGCATCGCCCATGCCAAGAGGTGCATAACAACACTCATCCTTTGGTGCATCATGATGAAGGCATTTGGAGCACTAAGAAGGAGGAGGAGAAGCCAAAGTCATAGCTCGAGAAGCATCTACCACAGCCAAAGGTGCAAGGTAGAAAGAGCTTTAAAAAAAAAATATCACTCAAGGAAGGATTATTGCCCAAATCACCCTTGACGCTTCCACAATACACTTCTCTTGAACTAGCCTCTCCACCTTCTATATTGTATGGGGAGAGAGAGAGAGAGAGAGGCATGTGTGCAATGACTGCCATGAATGATCCGCATGAGTGAGAGAGAGGGGGTGTGCGTGTATGTGAATGGTCAATCAATGCATTTGTAAGTGCAAGGGTTTGTGAGAAAATTTTCCTATTTTTCCTGCTTTTAAAAAGTATGGCTTAGAAAATTTGAATTCTTACCATGTAGGATTGATATTAGCTTAGCTAAATTCATTGATTATAAGTTTAATAGATTATTATTTTGGTTGTAGCATTAGTGTTAGTAGCTGAACTACCAAATTCTTCCTAAACTTGCACTACAAGGATATAGGGCATAACGACAGGCAGTTGTGACGCATATTAGTGGCGTTGCTATTTGCATCGCAAATGTGACACAAATAGTAACGGTACTCAAAGAAAAAAAAAACGGGTGAAACCCGAGTATGACATTATTCTGCGAAGAGTGAAAGAGAGAGTGAAAGAGATCGTGCCTTTGGGAGGGAGAGGGAGAGGAAGAGAGAAGGAGAGCTTCTCACCACTGCTGCCGCCACCGTCGTTGTTCGCGAAGAAGAGGAGGAAATGCACGAAAGAAGAAGAGGGGATATCGTGAAGAGGAGACAAAGAATCCATCGTCGGGCCTTTACAGTGAGTACATTGCCCCCTCTTGGTTTGTTCTTATTCTTTCTTCTTTTCTTTTGATTGTTTTTTGTTGAGAATGAGGTGCATTGAGGGTGAAAGAGAGGAAATGAGAGAGGAAGAAGAAGAAAGGAAATGGGGTAGAAAAAAAGGATGGATCTTGCAATGGAGGAGAAAGTGAATCGTTTTTGTATGTTGCATCATGCATCCATGGAGACGTGGCTCTCTAGGTATAAGCAAGCCCAGAAAGAAGCGCGATCAGAATTTCGATGCAGTATGCTCCATCGACCGATTCGATATCTCGAGGGCATGGAGGAGATGCCGCAGTTTATGTCTATGTGATGGTTACATGGAGCTTTGATCTAGCCTCTTGTGAAGGGATGGAGGTCCCTACTGAGGAGTGGAAATTCTCAAGGAGATGTAGTCCAAAGGTGACCACATGTTTTATAAGCTATCGTATCTAGATTTTATATGTGACAATTAATCTAACTGTTTCAATATACAATGCGCCATGGTTGCGCGGGCGATATTTTCACATCAAGTGCATCGACAAAATGCGCTCCATAATGAATTGTGATGTCATGGCAAAGCTCGAGTAAGAGAGTTGATGGCGAGCCACGGATCCAAACACCGTTATAGATGAGATGGAGTATTTTGGGAACTTGCAAAGTATTATCATGATGGATTACCGTAGCTTCTCCTTGATCATATTTGATGTGCAATGGTTCAGAGTGATACTGGAAGCAGCTAGGGCAACCGTTCGACGAGGTCCATCTGCATTTCTCAAAATAGATTTCGAAAAAAGATGGATGGATTTGCATGACACGTTTGTCTTGCCAATCCATTATGAACAGGTGTATGAATTATTTTTTAAAAATTTATTACGACATGGTATATGTCACAAATGTTGAATTCTCTTGTATGTAATTTTGAACATGTAAATTTCTATCCAAATCCCCAACAACCTCAATGGTGGTATGTTGTGCATTCAACTCCTTGAAGTGCGAGAGTGTATGATGAAAGCAATGTTCCCAGCATAGATGAGGACAATATGCAGTTGGAGGGTTGATATTGCAAGGGGTGGAGGTCGAAGATGGCTTGGAGCGTGTAGAGGAGGCATGAGTCGGGTAACGATGATGGAAAGACAGGAGGCCAAGAATTCTTTGAGAATGAGGTGGACTCATCCTTTTGTAGTGACCTGTCTATCGACCTTCTAGTCTATGTGGAGTTGTGCCAAGAGATTAACATGGAACCATAGGCTACGTTATACTTGTAGCATTCACCTACACAAATCGTTGATGAATCACTTATAAGGATACTCTAGAATATGCAATTTAAGCAACATCATTTTTTTCAGAGTAATATTACCATGCTTTTCTTAAATCTTTATATTGACTATGCTAACATCACTTTTTGTCTGTGCAGGTGACCTTTGACGATATTTTGGAGAGCACGATGAGTTGAGGGATGAGCAACGATGGGTTGCAAGATACATTTACACCTATATCTCCAAATCAAATGGCTCAATTCAGAGATATGACTGACTAGGAGCTATCTCGGACACCATTAGGTCGTTCGATTAGATCTACATTGGCGCGCTCTGATGCTTTGGTTTGCAGTGGACGAGGTTGACATTTTAGACTTGGGCCGAATGAAGGGAGTGGTTTTGGGGGATGCTGCGGAGACGTGGATGCAGTGAGCCTGCGGTTGTCTCGAGATTTCCACAGGCTGGATGATGGAGTGCATGCGTACGTACATGTCACACAGACGATCAGACGTATGCAAGGCACTCAAGAGTGGTGCCTCGAAGCCCGAGTGGCTTGACACATATGACTAGCAGAGACTCAGGGAGGAGGCTATAGATTCTCCAAGATGTTAGAGACAATAGTGCGAGGGAGTGAGGGCAAGATTGGAGGCAAGGGTGGTCCATCATCTTGGGAGTGGCGGCCATAAGACTTATCTGGAGGACTTTGTAAGTTTTTCTTTTGTTCTTCTCGCTTTCTTTTTTGCAATATCGCTTCTACTGACAATTGTGTTTCTAACAGTTGTATTTTGTTTTCTTTGTAGCACTCCATTACAAACTGCGATCCCATCGACCTAGAGACTCGATATGCAGAGAGACACAGTCTCACTGCATTGATCGATAGACTGTATACATGCGACGGCCTAGTAAGTCGCCCATCTTTTTTGTCCCTAGTTACTATTTTTATTAAAAAGAACTATGTATAGTGGACTAATGTGTAGTTGTTTTTTTTATGCAAACTCAGTTCGATACTCCTTTGTGTCAGGACGAGCTTTCAGATGGCAAGGATCTATAGCTCGTGCTTGGATTCATGGAGCACACATCCTCTTCCTTTTTGGTCCTATGATTTATGCGCACATCTTCTATGTACTATGTTATTATCATCCTTTGTATCTTGCCATGATTCGATAAGTTTTCATCAGCGATCTTATATTTATTTTATGTTTCAGTCTCGTGGGTTCTAGTACATTTTCTGCTCATTTTGATGACCATTGTACACTTAACATGTAATCCATTTGTAGAATGTAAATACATCACATAGTGCTACATGTGCTGCCCTACCATAATTTTTTTTCCTCTATGACTGTCGTTATTAGCGTCACAAATTGATCTGCATGCGTCGCTATTGATGTCGCAATATGCGTCGCAAACTGTCGCTATTAGCATCGGTATTTGCATCGTCAATAGCAACGACGGCTCTATGGAGATATTAATACCGATGCATTTAGCGACGATGGGAGTAAATTTTTTATGAACATTTTCATCGCTTTGAACGTCGGTATGAGGCTTGTATCTTGTAATGTTTGTAGGGGTTCTCAAACCTAATTTCAAAATTTCCTAACTTGCCAAGGGCATCCACTTATTTACTCTCTCTCTCTCTCTCTCTCTCTCTCTCTCTCTCTCTCTCTCTCTCTCTCTACAAAAGCAATTGCAATGAAGTAGTGCCCCATTCCACCAGAGTCATGGGTCGTAGACAGGAGCGGTGGTAGTAGGAGTGGTGAATGTAGTAGCAACACATGATAGCGATGACGGTGGTAGATAGAGCAAGACAAAGAGAGGCATTTTAAATCATTCTATTAATATTTTTAATTTTTTAAAAATAATTTTTACATTGATTATCTAAAATAGAGATGTGTGTGTGTGTGTGTGTGTGTGAGTTAGTGAAATAAAAAGAGGAAAGAAAATTGAGAGAGAAGAAAAAACTAGAGATAGAATAAAGAATCTAGAGAGAGATTTAAAGAGGGAAAAATGGAGAGATTTAAAGACAATGTGTGTTTTTCTAAATGTTATATATATATATATATATATATATATATATATATATATATATATATATATATATATATAGAGAGAGAGAGAGAGAGAGAGAGAGAGAGAGAGAGAGAGAGAGAGAAGAGAGAGAGAGAGAGAGAGGAAAAATTGAAGATCTAGAGAGAAAGGAAAGGACACAAAATAAAGAGAAGAAAAAATCTAGAGAGACGAAATAAAAATTGAGAGATAGTGAATGGAGAGAGAGAGAGAGAGAGAGAGAGAGAGAGAGAGAGAGAGAGAGAGAGAGAGAGAGAGAGAGAGAGAGAGAGAGAGAGAGAGAGAGAGAGAGAAGAACTTGGAAAGAGAGAGGGGGGGAGATCTACAGAGAGATGAAATGGGAGAGAATGAAAAGAGAAGGAAAAATATATATAGAGAGAGAATAAAAATTCAGAGATACAAAATGGAGAGGGGGGAAAAAACTTAGAGAGAGATGAGGTGAGGGAAACATCGAGAGAGAGAGAGAGAGAGAGAGAGAGAGGGGGAAGAATAGAGAAAGAAGAGAGAGAAGAAAACAATTTAGAGAGAAAATAAAAATTGAGAGGTAGGAAATGGAGAGATAGAGAGGAAGGAAAATTTTAGATAGAGAGAGGAGAGGAGAGATTTTTGGGAGGAGAGATAAAAGTGATAGAATGAGGAATTTGGAGAGAGAGAGAGAGAAGAAGAAGAAGAAAAATGTGGGGAGAGAGAGAGAGAGAGAGTGAGTGAGGGGGAAGATCTAGAGAGAGAGATGGAAGGAGAGAGAATGAAGAGAGAAGAAAAAAATCAAGAGAAAGAGAAAATAAAATTTGAGAGATAGGGAATGGAGAGAGAGAGAGAGAGAGAGAGAATAAAGTTGAGAGAGAGAGAGAGAATAAAGTTGAGAGAGAGAGAGAGAGAATAAAGTTGAGAGAATATAAGGAAATTGAAATATTATTTTGCTTCACTTCCCTCACGAGGCTACTTCACGGCTAGTTCATGCAATAGCTTGAATCTGCTACCACTAAGTGGCCTAGCATTCTTTACATGTGAAGAAAGGAATGTTGGTTTATATTATTGGCACTAATCCGCTCCCCAGCTTCCCGAGCTCCCGTCCCGAGCACCTTCTCGACCTATTGAGGCACCCTCAAGGCATTGCTATAGAGGTATTGAAGTGTTCTTCCAATGTTTTTATTCAGTTCTCATGTTGCAGTCAGTCAAGGCAGCCATAGCTCAAACCCTTGGGGCTTGTATCTTGCTCTCTCTTTCATATGGGCACTTGAGGCTTGTTGTGTGCCTCCCTAGGCACCCCCTGGAGCCTCTAATCATTACCATTGAGGCCAAGTGGATATATGGTAATAGAAGCATACATCAGTAAATTTGTGCCATTTTTTTGGTTGATCTGGACAGCAGCACACCTACTCCTCAGTGATTGCTATGTCATGCTTCTTCGGGCTTGGTAATGCACTTGGCAATGGTCTCTAACATGTGTTAAAGCCTCCTTGATCATTGGCATTGGATTTGGGTCTGATCTCTACATTCCCAAGATTAATTACAATAGTCCCACAATCATGTTATGCATAAGTAACATTGGCATCTAATGCTATGCTTGTTTGGGCACTTCTAATTAACCAGTTTGGTACCTATCGATGCCTGATTGTTTGGGGGATGCAAGGCACATGTTATGCCATCATTTTGGACTGATTTGCTTGCTGAAAATACTCAGTTTTAAACACTAAATCATTGATGTACAATAGTGGGTTGAAGCCTATTACTTCATGTTTGGTTATGCCTATTGGTTTCGGGCTATGTCTTTGGGATATGCAATGAAGTATTGACCTTCGAGGTATGACACTGAGCTTGTCTTTGTGTTATAAAATCCGAGATACACACTCGACTTTCTTATATACTTAAAATATATATGGCAAATACTATGTTGGCACAGAGGGAGAATAGATGAGAGAAAAGAAAGATGTAGAGAGAGAGGTAGAGAACTTGGCAACACACTAGGGACTGGAAGATGGGCCAGTCCCCCCCCTTGTGGAGTTATATTATTGACAAGGAGCAAGCTCCTCCATTACACATAAGCCAGTTCTTACTTGTAGATCTTGGAAACAAGATCATGGTTCCTTGCACGGTATACAACCGACTAACACTTGCACAACCTGGAAGTTGGCACCTTTTGATCCTTCTCGAGTCTCCTTCTCTCCTACAGAATATGTGTAGGGCTCTCCTCTTGGCGCTTGATTTCAATAGAGCTTTCGCAACGCTTGTACCTTCTCTTCTCCTCTTGGAACTTGATTTCAGCAAAGCTTCCACAGCACTTGATTTCAGTAGAGTTTTCGTAGCACTTGCACCTTCTCTTCTCCTATTGGATACATGCAAAGTGATGCTTCCTTCACGTCCTCCTTACACCCAAGGAGAGCCTCCTCTTTTATGGGCTTTCAAGAGCTTCTCTTCTTGGAGAGAAAGTTGAGTTGATCTTCATGCAAGAAGTGGTTATTCCACTTTGCATCACTAATTTCGAGATATCTCTTTGTGCGTTGTTTGGATGAAAAAACGTCCAACACAAAAGTTGTAGATCTCGTTGTTTTTGCTAACCCTCATAGCCCATTTTTAGAGATCATCTTTCTATTGCAAGATATTTTAAAAATGGATTTTTCAAAAAAAAAAGCTTTTTAAACTATACTCTTAACTTGTGGTCCATGCAACCAACTTGAGTCATAGATAAGGAGAGTTCATTAGATTGCCTTGGGCCTCAACCTTAAGATTGAATTCCACACAAAAGCTTGTGTCATTTTAGACCTTAGAAAGAGAAAATCACTTCTCTCCTCACTTCCACAGGATCATGTCTCTCGTCTTTCTTAGTGAGAGAATTCCCTCTCTCGTCTTTCTTAATGAAAGAAAATACCTTAAACCTTGACTTACAGGGGAGAGGATGGCCCCAAATGAATGCAATGCTCATTACACACAAGTAAACATTCCCAGGCGTCCCTAGATGCACACATAAATACATATACACAATGTTAATACACTTTTTCTTTTTAGAACTCAATCCATCTTCATTTATGTGTAACTCCTTGGTTCTTGTGTACACTCTTATACTTGGCAGTCACTCCTTTCCCCCTTCATAACTTGTATTGCATGTACTAGATATCCCCGTCACAGTGCTCTGATCACCCCATTAAGTGATGCACTAGGAATACTAGTCTCTAAATGGTCTCATGGCTATGCTAGATCATCATCAATACTTAAAGAAAAGTGAGTCATTAATTTATTGACATGAATTTATTAAATAGAGAATGCGTAATAAGCAATCAATTTAGTGACACTTTGGTTCCGGATCTTCATTTGAGCTTGAGGTCGGATTTGGAATGCATTTGATGCTCCGTCTTGGATGTACATATGGCATGTATGTTACTTATGTCTGATCAGTCTTGACATGCTTGGCCTATGCCACTACTACATGCTAGTTACATTGTTTGGAGCTTATTGCTCCTAGTGCCTTGTCTTGGCTTGCATATGGATTCTCGAAAGTTACTTGGGATATTTCTTGGCTTGCCAGAGTTGTATTTGGGATACAGTTGATGTCTATGGATGCTCTAATTGGAGGCTATAGAGCCTATATGCTCATGATGTCTTATTGATGTATGGTCTTGGATCTTTCATCACTAGTGCTCTCATATGCCTTTCTTGAGCTTCTTGGCTTGATCCATACGGCTTTTGTGGCAGTGGGAGCATCTTTGGATTCTTGATAGACATTGAGTAGGTGGTTTATGCTATTTAGCTTTGAGTCTTCTGAGATTGGGATCTTCTTCACTTGGATGTTGCATGGTTGATATGCTGTGGTCCGCATACATGTACTTGGGCTAATTCGGGCTTTGCACTCCCTGGGCATACACCTCTTTGTGTCAGGTCTTGCCAATGTTGTGTACACTTTTCCCTATTACACAAGGGGTGTGCCGACTTACTGACGGATCTGTTTGACATGCTTGGGTGTTTGCTCGACGTCCGTATGACTGTCATATGCTAATTTACACCCACTTGATGCTGGTTATGCTTTGACAGTCAGTGGTTGATGTTAACCCCAAGTCGAGATAGCGGAAAAATGAAGGAAAAAGCAAAAGGAAGATGAAAAAAGAGCAAAGACACGCAGACGGCCTCTAAAGATGAACCGGGGCAAAAAGCATAACTTTAAATGAAAAAGCGCCTCAAAAAACTTGGAAAACTCTTGTAAAAGAGCGCTAGGCTCCGTCCTGTGCCGATTGTAAAATATTAGATGGGTGTAGGCTAGAGGCATAAGGCTAGAAGAGGGAAATGGAAAAAGGACCTTGCCACAATGGCCGGTCATGTAAAAAAGGGATGGGTGCCCATGGGATTTTAGGGTTTGTATATATAAAGTTCAAAAAGTGAATAAGAGCTCATTCTTTTGGTGTGTGGCAACAAGAGTCTTCTTCTTCTTCTCTCCTTCTCATCTTCTTGCTTGTGTGTGCTCTTGAGAGAGGAAGTGTGAGAGTGTAAGGGAGTGAGTGTGTGAGAGTGAGGGATCAAGAGGGTGAAGGTCTTCACCATCTCCTCTTCTCTTCTTCTCTTCTCTTCTCTCTTCTTATGCACATGGCTATGGAGGATGGAGCTTGGAGGTGGAGGAGGCTTGAGGATGCTTGAGCTTACATCTAGGATCGTGGAGCTACCGGTGTGTGTGAGAGAGAAGGCAGCTCATATCGGCATTAAGGTAAGGTCACTACACTCGTAGGATCGACGGCGCATTGGCTAGGTGAGAGATAGCCATTAGAGCTCGCTTGGAATGCTTGAAACAATAAGCGGTCCGTGGGTCTTGGTGGTTGAGCGAAAGCTCCCACATTTTGGTTCCGTTGCCGGGACTTGGAAGTTGACGAGCTTCAGTTTCCCACGAAGGCTTCCTGCCATCATGCAGACTGGTACGGAGGGTCTGTTGTTAGCCTTGCCGATTGTTTTGATGGCTTGCTCATACGCCTCGTGATCAGAGAACGGCAAGTCGATTGTAGCAAGGACATGCATCCAATCTTGCTCATCCTCCGAGCATGGGTTATACTTAGTCAAGGGCCCATAGGACTTCTTGACCTGAGCATTACCCTTGAGCATAGCAAAGATGGCATCTAAGTCGACCGGTGAGGTCTTCCAAGTGTCCATCTCTACTCTCATGGCGTCCGTCCTATTGCCAAGGAAGATCAAGCCGTTACCCCAATCTTCGATGACTCTAGCGTTGCGCATCCAGGGTCGGCCTAATAGGACGTCATAGTCCACTCCCTTCATGACTATAAAGTCAATGGAGAACTGGACACTTGCGATCTTCACTGGCCAATTCTTAGGCACCCCGAATGGCTTGACTCTCATATCGTTTGCTAGTGTGACATTAAACCTAGCAGTCTCAACGGGTGGGTTTCCCCAAGTCTAAAGCACTGCGTGGCTAAGCACACTAACCCCAGCCCCCGTGTCCACGATTCCCTTTCTCGTTGTATCGCCTAGGGCTAAAACCGGTAAGACCGCATGCATCTCGCAACCTTCCCAGAAGGCATTGACGTGCAAGGATTTAGGTATAGAGTGCAGCGTCAAACTTGGTATTTGCGTCTCTGCATCATGGTCATGAGGGTCTGCCGTGATCTACTCTCTTGACCCTTCAACCCACTGCTTAAGATCTTGCCATAGGGTGGGGTGCTGCCTAAGCAGATCTCCCAGGCTAAGTGTTATAGGGGTAGTCACCAACATGGTCAGGAGATCGTTGGGTGTTCGTCTCTCTCCTAACCTGGATTATCCTGACCAGTGGCCGTGACTGAACCGCAGCCCTGTAGCGTCGAGGCTTGGCCTTAGTGGCACTGCTTGTGGTGCAGTTGCTTCTTCTGACTTTGGTTGTGGAGGTGAGGTTGGCGTACTTATGCTGGAGAGGTCATCGATTTCGTCCTCTAGGATGGGCTCAGCGTCTTTTAGATGCTCTTGAGCCTCCTTCACCCATTCCTTCACCTTTTCTATGGCCTCTAACTGTCGCTTCGGATACGGGTATTCCCCTACCTTAGCACTTCCCTTTGCGGCCATCTTAGGGGCTGAAGTCTCTGCCTCTGCATCAAAGATCTTCTTTCCAGTAGGCAGAGTTGTAGCACTCTCCGTTTTCAGTGCGATTTTAGTTTCCGACCTCTTCCTCTCCGTTTTCAGTGCGATTTTAGCTTCCGACCTCTTCCTCTCCGTCTATAGCTCTTTTTTCCTATCAAGGCTGTATCGAGAATGCTAGGTCCTGGCAGAGAGATACCGCCCTACTTTGTTTGGGCACGAGTCATGACCCGCAATGGGATAGGCGTGGCCTCCCCATCGAGGTTCTCAACACCAAACAGCCCCAGTGGGATAGATGGCAGTTGGCTGAACTCGAAGATGGCTTCTGCTTTGGGCAATCAACGAAGAGATGAGTGATTCTGCACTCTGCACATCTTTGGTCAGCCTTGTCTCTGTTTTGCTGCTCCCTTTCAGGACAGCATGACGAGACATGTCCTGGGTGACTACAAGTCCAACAAATGATTGGATCCTGCGTCTGCCCTCCTAGGCCTTTACCTCGTCCTCTTCCTAACGCCATCATAGGTAAGGGGCGATAATCCATGAGGACAGCGTTGCCCTCATCGTCATGCGAGACGTAAGGGCATACGTAGGTCTCTTCTTCAGTTGGTTCTTCCACGTAGTGGACAGGAGCGTCACTCGGTAAATAGGTTATGTAAGGACCAGGCGGTCTAGGAATGCCTGTAGGATTTATTTCCATCCTAGGAACAGCCGGCTTAATGTCGTTAGGCATAGGGAGGGCCAATGGGGCTCCCCTTTCAAAAAATGGTTGCGGCCTATTCACTAGGTAGGGCTGGCCGTATGGTTGTGAGTATGGAAGTCTTCTTGGCAATCTACAATGCGCGACATCATGACCAAACCTACCGCAATTAGCGCAAGGTCTTGACCTAGGGTCTTGACACTTAGCTGGCAAGTGGTTTCCGCCACAGTACACGCATTGGACGTGTGGGCACGTTGGTCGTCTTAATATGTCTTGCAACTTGGCTAATTCCATCTTAACATCAGCCAAGTCTTGGTTTGTCTCGGTGGTTTTCCCCTTATCCTAGGATGATGGGATTGATCGCTCACTCAAGGCTGACGCTCCCTCTGAATTTCGTGAATTGGTTTGCTTAGAGTTCGAGCTCCTGGAGCTGCATTTCTTCAGCTGATCGTCAACTCGGATGGCTTCCTCAAAGACCCTAGCTAGTGCGTCTCGCTGCAAGCTCGAGTTGCCTGCCAAAGCCTTATATAGTTCCTCGTTCTGAATCTCGTTGATGAATACAGTTGATACTGCTCTTTCAGTCGGTCGCTCTCCAGTAGGGATTCTCTTTAAGAGACTCCGCACATGGGTCACGTAATCGCGAATGTCCTCCTTCTCTTTCTGCTTGACGTTCATCAATCGTACTAGTAGATTATCGGAGTATCCGGGCTCGGCAAATCTCTTAATGAAGAGATCCTTGAGGCCATCGAAGTTGGCTCACTTTGCAGCATCTAAGCTCGTATACCACATCCTACCCTTGTCACCCAAGAAAAGCTCGAATGCTTGAGAGCATTGAGTTAGGTCGTTGAGGCCGTTGGCTTCGCAGACTTGCTCAAATTTCTCAACAAAGCTGTATGGATCGTCATGGGGTTGGTACTTATTGAGTTGCTTGGCAACAATAGGGATTTTAGACTGGCTCTTTGAGCCCTGGTTTGCTCCTAATCCTGCGAGAAACAATGTCGCTAGAGCCGTGGCACTTTGCTCTACAGCCGTGTTATCAAGCAGCCGCTTCATGAGACACTCACTCAGCGTTAAGTCTCCTTCTAGTGCTCTCTCATGGTCCGTTCAATTTTTGCCAGCCAGGTTCAGCACCTGCTGCGCCTCTCGCAACTCCATGCTTTGCCTTTGGCTCCTAGCCTGCTGATCCCTATTGTATTCAGCCATGCTTTGCAATGCCTTGCGGGATAGCTTTCTCTCCTCTTCTAGATCTGCGATAATAGCATCTGCTGTTCTGCTGCGGTGCTCATACTGGGCATGAGCCAACTGCTGACCAGCTCTGAATAGCATCTGGAAAGACTCCTAAGTCGAATTCCTCGTTAGATCTGCTGTCTGAACTTTCTTCTGCCATTGTCATCAGGTTCAGTAGACTTGTCAAATCCACTTCGTCGGCACCCCTTGCTTGGTCCTACTTTAGGCATCGATGGTTTGTCTATGTCTTGGGTCCTCTCCTACTGGTGGGTTCCTTGAGTGGTTTATCTAGGTGAGTTCCTTCAGTTATTGAATACAATCCTCAATTTATGGCCACTCAATGTGTGTGTCTTTTTCTATGCACTTGTGCTCAATCAAGCTTTCAGTTTCCTTAAGTGTACTTCAAGTGTGGAAATTCAAGGTGAGTGCAGTAACCAATTTCTAGGCGTCTTACGTACTCTTGCGTTGTTTCAGGCCTGATAGGCTTGTTGGTCAATTTTTTGGCCGTCTTGGCAGGGTTTAGAGTTTCCCTAACATGTTGCCTTGTTCGTATTTGGTCCAATTAGGCTTTATAACTCAGTGGTTTGCGTCTGAGTCTATGGGTCTCGCAACTACCTACTTCTAGCTGCTAAGCGGCTGCGCCCTACGATTTTGCATATTCCGTGTGCCAGAATCAAGTTCTGAGCATCCTAAGGGCTTTCGACAGTTTGCAATGCTCAATTCTAGCCAGGTCAGGTCAAATTTCTGAAAATTTGATAAAAATCTACACTCGACCCAACTGGTCCGAATTGCAGGGTCTGAGTGGGTCATTCGGATGGGCTGAGGCACATGGGCCGAGGGCCGAATTTGGGACTTGGACAGGGTGGGCTTGGACGGGCCGAGGGGCAGACTCGGACGAAGTCACTTGGACAGATTGACTTGGACGGGCCGAGTGGTCAATTTGGACAAGGTCGCTTGGATGGGCCGAGGGAAGTGGACCGAGGGTCAAGTTTGACACATGGCAAAGGGCTGAATTGGTCCACGGTCCGAATGGTAGACTCGAACGGGCCGAGTAGGTTTGGGCCAAGTGGGCCGATTAGTATTTGGGCTGAGTGGGCCGAGTGAAATAGGGCCGAGGGCCTATTCTGGGACTCGGCCCAGAAGTGACCTTTCGGATGGGGGCCGAGCACAGTGCACGTCGACAGCACGAGTTTGATTTCGATCGATCCTTGTGATTTACTCAATCGTATCAGGCACAAACCTCCAGATCCTACCTAAGGGGGTAAGGAAAGGGATTCATATACCTAGATAGAGTGGTGGACTCGTCGTTGGTGCGATCGAATCGAATTGAGCAATAGCTCTCTCTCTCTCTCATCATCGAAATGGTTGCAAATGAGCTCTCCCTTAGCCTCTTGGCTCTTATACTCGTTCCCGGATATGGTGTTGGTGCCCCCAATCACTCACTTGCCGATCTTAGGCATGACAAGTGAGCTTTTTGCCATTTTTTGCATGATTTTTGCCCTATTTTGCAACAGTAAACCCTATCCTTCTCTGGTGCGATTTCCTAATCCTAACCTACTCTAAATGCAACAAGAATTGAAAGCAAAACACTGAAATGATTTCTCCATGTTTTCCAATCATCAAACAAACAAAATAACCCAAAATACTTACTTGTTTTCAAGATAAAAAACACCCAAACTTCCTACCTATCTCAAGCTCCATTTCGGGGATAAATCCCTTACTTTGATGCTCGATATGAGGCGCGCAAGTGCTCAAGCTTGAATCCGTTGGTCCCGACAACAACGGAATCAAAATGTGGGAGCTTTCGCTATCTCTCACCTAGCCAACGTGTCGTGGATCCTACGAGTGTAGTGAGCTTACCTTAATGCTGATATGAGTTGCCTCCTCTCTCTCACACGCCGGTAGCTCCATGATCCTAGATGCAAGCTCAAGCATCCTCAAGCCTCCTCCACCTCCAAGCTCCATCCTCCATAGCCGTGCGCACAAGAAGAGAGAAGAGAAGAGAAGAAGAGAAGAGGAGATGGTGAAGAGCTTCACCCTCTTGATCCCTCACTCTCGCACACTCACTCCCTCACACTCTCACACTCCCCTCTCAAGAGCACACACAAGCAAGAAGATGAGAAGGAGAGAAGAAGAAGAAGACTCTTATTGCCACACACCAAAAGAATGAGCTCTTATTCACTTTTTGAACTTTATATATACAAACCCTAAAATCCCATGGGCACCCATCCCTTTTTTACATGACCAGCCATTGTGGCAAGGTCCTTTTTCCATTTCCCTCTTCTAGCCTTATGTCTCTAGCCTACACCCATCTAATATTTTACAATCGGCACAAAAGGGAGCCTTGCGCTCTTTTATAAGAGTTTTTTGAGTTTTTTGAGGCGCCTTTTCATTTAAAGTTGCACTTTTTGCCCCGATTCATCTTTAGAGGCCGCCTGTGTGTCTTTGCTTTTTTTTCATCTTCCTTTTGCTTTTTCCTTCATTTTTCTGCCATCTCGACTTGGGGTTAACAGTTGACTTACTGCATTGATTTTGCCTACAGTTTGCTCTCATTGTACATGGCTATAATTTATTATAGCAATCAGTTATGCATGGAATAATGTGGAATTTTCATGTTAAATCATCTTGATTTTATGTACTTTTGATGGTACTTGGTGGGCAGCATCATTAGCTATTAGTTCGTAGTCATTTTGCCTTGGTTTTGGTGGTATTTTGGCTGTTTATAGAAGAAAACAATAAGCAGTTTTGAACTGTATGCACTATTTTGGACTGCATTATGGGTTCTTCTTCCACTGACAGTGCTATATTCAACATCACTAAGCTTGATAGTACGAATTATGTCTATTGAAAGAGCCAAGTTTGGCAGGTATTGGTGCAAAAATCGCAGATAAAGACACTAAGGATGCATGGTGAGCAGCCTGAAACTATGTCTGATGATGAATGGGATGAGCTTGATGAGTTATGCAAGTCCACCCTCATCTTGTCTCTCATTGAACAACTGCATTACAATGTGGTTGAGGAAGCATAGAGTACTTGGCAGCTTTGGGATAAAATTGAGAACCTCTATGATAAGAAAAGTTTAGTAAGTCAGATGTATTGACTGAAGTAGCTTATGGACCTACGCATGAAGGAGAATATGACAATGTCTGCTCATTTGAGTAAGTTTCATATTATTCTCAAGAACTTGACTTCACAAGGTATTATCTTTAACGATGAGGTAACTCCATTGTTTTTGCTTCGGACTCTGAGTGAGTCATGGGATGCATTCCGCATTGCCTTATGTGCTCTTGCTAGTCTTTTGAACTTGCCTGATGTTGTAGAGAGTGCTCTTCTATAGGAAGAGATCAATCGTAAGAACTTGGATGCCTCTCGTGTGTCGCATGCTTTGACTATTAGAGGCAAAAATGATAATTGAAAAAATGACCATGGAAAATGGCGGTGGCAGAGACTCGCAGAAGTCTAGGTCCAAGTCGCACAGTAAGTCACATAGCAAGTCTCATGGGAGAAATGCTAATATGACATGTCATCTTGCGGCAAGAAGGGTCATATACGCCCACAGTGTCATGAGTTGCGCAATGAGAAGTGCAAAGAGAAGGGGAAAGACAAAGTACAGGAAAATTCCTCTGATCGTAGCATTATGCAAGCGAAATCTAGTGTGAAAATCGAGGAGATAAATGTCATGCAGACTGATGACTTCGATGGGGAGTACATACTTGTAGCTAGTTCTTGTGATGCTACGTCGTTGATTGATGTTCAATCTATGTATACGCAGTGTTGGCTTTTGGATTCTGGTGCTTCATTTCATGTTACACCATGTCGTGAGTGGTTCCACTCCTACCACACTGTCTTTGGTTCAGTTCGCTTTGGGTGATGACATGTCACTTGCTATTGTTGGCATTGGGGATATATACGGCTACAATTCTCTACTGGCAGTACTTCTCTGTTGTTACAGGATGTATGTCATGTACCAGCACTTACATGCAGTCTTATGTCTGTAGGGCAGCTTGATGATGCTAGGTTTCATGTTTCATTTGGGGATTTTGCCTGAAAGATCATCCGTGGCAGACTTGTGCTTGCTAGAGGTGTCAAAGCTGACAGCCTCTATCCTCTTGTAGTTGATGTGTCCTTTGTTGACCGTGTTTTTTCAATGGGTTCCATCCCACATGTATCTCTTTGGCATGCCCTTTTGGGCCATATGTCCTTGAAGGGAATAAAAATGCTTTCTGGTTTGCAGTACTTACCGCCCCTTGACTATGCATGTTTTGATTCATGTGAGCATTGTCTTTATGGAAGACAGACTAGGAAGAAGCACAAGAAGTTTAGTAGGACACGCATGAGTAAGCCCCTGGCATTGGTACATTCGGATGTCTATGGGCCCATGCCTTGTCAGTCTATGGGTGGTGCAAAGTATTTTGTGACGTTTATTGATGATTTTTTGTGTAAGGTCTGGGTTTGCCCCATTAAGCTTAAGCCACAAGTCTTGGTTGTGGCTTGCATTGGTTGAGAACCAGATTGGGCATAGAAATGCCTTAGGACTGGCAATGGGGGAGAATATGGGTCAGGTGCTTTTGAGCAACTATGTGACGAGAGGGGTATTAAGTGTCAGTTGACCGCCCCCTATATCCCACCCCAGAATGGTTTGGCTGAGCGGATGAATAGAACCCTCCGGGAGCATGTACATAATATGCTTAGCCATGCAGGCTTACCACAGAGCTTTTGGGCGGAGGCAGTTAGTACAGTTGTGCATGTCATAAATAGATCACCTTCTAGTGTTTTGGATCTCTAGGTTGTAGAGGAGGTATGGACTGGGAAACCTCCATCTTATGGGCATCTACATGTCTTTGGATGTGAAGCATTCTGCCATGTGCCCAAAGACAAGCATACTAACTTGGATCATAAGAGTGTCAAATGCATTTTCCTTGGCTATGGGGATACATGCGAGATGGGTTACTGCCTCTGGGATCCACAAGTGCGGAAAGTCATCTGCAACCATGATGTAGTCTTCCATGAAGACAAGATGCATAGGCAGCTTGAGAAAGTGGTAGAGGTATGCAAGATTATATTCTAGGAGGAGCCACATGCTCCTGCACACCTAGTTGGACAGCCTACAGCAGCAGTTGGTACACATGGCCAAGGTGTTGGACCGGTCGCAGAGCCTGTCGTGAGACGGGGTCTACTAGAGATAGACATCCACCTGATAGATTTGAGCCCTCGATGCATTATGTCTTGGTTACACATGCAGGAGAGCCTCTTATCTATGATGAGGCTATACGCAAGGGTGACAGTCACTCCTGGGAGAGGGCTATGTAGTCTAAGATAGACTCCTTGCATAAGAATATGACTTGGGGTTTGGTTGCATTGCCTCAGGGCAAGAAGACTTTGCCATGCAAATGGGTGTACAAGGTGAAAAGTACCCCTGAACATCCCAAGCCGGCTTATAAGAAAAGACTTGTTGCTAAGGGTTTTAAATAGGAGCATGGAGTTGACTTTGATGAAATCTTTTCTCCTATGGTCATGATGACCACCCTACACTTGGTTTTGGCCTTAGTCACGCAACTTGACTTGGACATGTATTAGATGGATGTCAAGACTGCATTTTTGCATGGGGATTTGCATGATGAGATTTACATGGAGCAGACTAAGGTGTTATCGTGTTTCCCGCAGCACAGAGGAGCGGAAAATGGAAAAGAAGAAATAGCAAAAAAGGCCCAGGATAAAAGCAAAAAAAGGTGCCTTGACCGGTAAGCAGACCCTAGAAAATTTAAATGTTCAGGCACGACCCTCAGAAAACCTCGGTGTCACCCCAAAACAACAAAAGAGTAAGAGGGCGCACCATTAAAATGTGGGAGCGCCCCCGAATCTTTGTAAAAGAGTGCCAGGCTCACTCCTATGCAAAGTGTACGCATTAGTTGGGAATAGGATAAATTAGAATGGTGGGAAATGGGAAAGAGGGCCTAGGCTACAGCCGGCCATGTAAAAGAGGGAAAAGGGAATGACCGCCCACAAAGGATTTATGGCTTTGTATATAAAGTTGAAAAGTGAATGAGAAGCTCATTCTTTGGTGTGTGGCAAAAAGAGTCTTCTTCTTCCTCTCTTCTTCTCTCCTTCTTGCTTGTGTGCTCTTGAGAGAGGGAGTGTGAGAGTGTGAGGGAGTGAGTGTGTGTGGAGTGAGGGATCAAGAGGGTGAAGCTCTTCACCATATCCTCCCCTTTTCTTCTCTTCTCTTCTCTTCTCTTCTCTTCTCTTCTCTTCTCTTGCACGCGCGGCTATGGAGGATGGAGCTTGGAGATGGAGGAGGCTTGAGGATGCTTGAGCTAGCATCAAGAGTCGTGGAGCTACCGGAGTGCAAGAGAGAGGAGGGTACTCGATCGAGCATCAAGGTAAGCTCACTACACTCGTGGGATCGACGGTGCGTCGGCTAGGTGAGAGATGGCCATTAGAGCTCGCTTGGAACACTTGAAAGAATAAGCGGTCCGTGGGTCTTGGCGATTGAGCGAAGCTCCCACATAAGGGCTTTGCAGAACCTGCCAGGGAGTACCTAGTGTGCAAATTGAAGAAAAGTCTCTATGGCTTAAAGCAGGTACCTAGGGAGAGGTATTATAAGTTTGATGCCTTTATGCAATCACAGGGCTACAGCAGGAGTGCTATGGATCTGTGTCTTCACACAAAGAAAGCCTGTGATGGCTCATTGCTTATTTTGGTACTTTATGTGGATGATATGCTGATAGAGCAGGGAAAGCTCATGATGAGCTGGATGCTCTTAAATCTCAGCTGAAGAAAAGCTTTGAGATGAAGGATTTGGGACAAGCCTCTCACATTCTTGGTATGTGCATTAAGTGTGGACATGCATTAGGGACTACTCTACCTCTCCCAGAGGGAGTACATTCATTAAGTCCTTGAGTGTTTTCGCATGCAGGACGTAAAGCCTATTGGTTGTCCATTACCTTCTTATGTGAAGGTTTCACAAGTCGATGTCCCCAAATGGATGAGCAGAGGGCCAAGATGGCCAAGATTCCTTATGCATCAATCGTGGGCAGTTTGATGTACGCCATGATAGCCACTCATCCAGATATTACCTTTGTAGTTGGTGTTGTAGCACACTATATGGCTACACCTGGCAAGAAACATTGGGATGCCGTGAAGGGTATTATGAGATACCTGAAAGGCACAATAGATATGTGTATTTGCTATGGCAGCCAGGATACTGGAATAGTGGGGTACACAGACTCCATTTATGCAGGACATGTAGATAGTAGGAAGTCCACTTTTGGCTATGTATTCACCTATGTTGGAGGTGCTGTCTCTTGGATGTCGAGGGTTCAGAAGTGTATGGCTTTCTCTACCACTCAAGCCGAGTATATTGCAGCCACTAAGGCTTGCAAGGAGGCCATATGGTTGGGTTGTTTGGTTCATGACATTGGGATTGATACTATACCTATGCTGCATTCGGATTCTATGAGTGTTATTCAACTAGCCAAGAATCCGCTCTTCCATGCGAATATAAAACACATTGAGGTGAACTATCACTTCATACGTGGGGTCGTGGAGGACAAGTCTATTGACCTTGTCAAGATCTCCACTGATGAAAATCCTACAAATCTACTCACGAAAAGCCTCACTACTGAGCTCTTTGCCTTTCTCAAGAGATTGATGGGCGTTGGATAAGATGATATTTTTCCTCATCACGTTGTACATGTGTACATTGTATTGTCTTTTCTTTTTATTTTCACTCCTCATTGGGGCAGATTCGCCTTTAGGTTGGAGGTTGTTGGGGGTAAAGGCGCCTCCGCCTAGCCGCCCATGTATTACTACACTGACAGTATCTACCACTGTAAATTGCAGGTAGTGGGTGCTTGTCACCGTCACTTTCTTCTTTTTTTTTTTAGTGACAATTTGAATAAAGGAAGGCCTGGTCACACATTGTGACTGTTGGAGTTCCCATTGTGTCTCTCTCTCTTCTTGCTCTTGCTCTCCACCATAGCTCACTTCCAAGCAAGCTTTGATCCTTCTCACCTTTCAAGGGATTTCCTTGGATTTTCTATGGTTTTCCCAAAAAACTAGAAATTGACTTGTGTGGCCTTGAGAGTTTCCAATTTTCTAAAAAAACCTTTGCAACCCCCCCCCCCCCCCCCCAAAGAAAAAAAAAGAGCAACTCTAATGAGGCCCTACAACTTCCTCACCTACTTCAAAAGTTGTAATTATGATGAGGATCAAGGAGGAGTGAGCAATGTTGATAGGCTTGATTTGGGAAGCAACCATTCCCATGATGTGCTACAATGAGTCTATTGACCATTGTAACCAATGAGGCAATCGAATATGTCAACAAGAAGATTGAATTGGATTGTTGGTTAGTTTGGGGTGTTTAGAAGTAGATAAATGTAGCATCAAAAGGCAGTCATCACCTCCATGAAGTTGGGGGTATCGAGCCACCTAGAGGTGATTGAAATCATGCAAGACCAGCCACAAGGAATAATAGTAATCAATGTGGCGAGCTCTTGGACTACGGTGATGCATAAGGTGGAGCTAAATTAGAGTTCATGCATGGCAAAAGGTGGTCTAAAGATATGGCAAAATAGATATGGAGGAGCAATAGATTGATAGGCATGTATGTGGCATTGAGAGGTGTTAAGTGGCAACTAGATGTAGAACTAGCCTCTCCACCATTCCAAATAGACTACAAGACATATGCTTATGGTACCTAGAGGGGTTATGTGTGTTCTTCCACCCATTGGTATTTAAAAAGGAGGCTAGAAGTGGTTGTTCTCAATCTCCTACAAGGTGCTAAAGGTTGTAGGTTGAGCGTGTGTTATTTGAGGCACATCTCATATGGTTGTGACCTAAGCCAAAGTTCCCTAGATGTCATTTTCACTTCCACCATCCCATCATGCCATATCACACAACTAAAATTTGAATTTTAGGATCAAACCTGAAAGAGAGGGAATCTAGAACACTATGGCTAGATACCTTGTTGGATTCTAATGTTGCTTTTTCCAAATTGCCTTTGTGTGTGTGTGTGTGTGCGCGCGTGCATGCATGTGGAAATTTACACACATAAGCACACAAAGATGCCCTTTTGACATCTAAGATTTACACACATAAGCACACAAAGATGCTCTTTTGACATCTAATACAAAGGCAAAAAAGAAATTTCTTGGCTAGGCTTGAGGCAGAGATTAACAAATTATTCTTGGGATAGGACAATAAGAGGGCTTGGAGGATGTTCCAAGAAACAGAGAGCCTATCACCTTAATCACACGACCTACCACACTCAATGAGATCTAGGTGGGCAACTTGCACCCTTTTTACCCAAAAGATGATCATGGATACCATTGACAGATTACTGTCAAAAGGAGAGCATAAGTCCAAGATGGATTTATTGCTAAACATTTCTTGTATGCTTATGATATTGTGGCCCGTATGTTGGTAAACATGTTCAATAGGGCCATTTACAAGGAATTTCTAAAAATTTGGACTAATCATACTAATCTCATAGGGGAGTGATGAGAACAAATAAAAATATACTATATTATTTTTTGGTAGATTTCCACAAAACCTTTTACATTATACCACAAACTAGGACACTGCAAGACATAGAGGTGTTAAAGGAGCTACATTGAAAGGTGCATATATTATGCAAGTCAATGAGAAAAAGGCACATTGAATAGAGTAAGTAGCACTCTTGATGTGAAACAAAGGTGCCCTCTCTCACCCAATTTGCTTGGTCTCTACATTCATATGGTGGAAAACTATTATGATAATTGCTATGAAAATAATGCTATTTTTATTCATTTTTTGGTGAATCCTCATTGTCTATTTGTTGCATGATTCATGACTTGTTATGGTAACATCATGTGTGACATTAGTCGCATCATGCTTAATAAATAGATGGCAGGGAATCAATTATTTATCGGTGCTTCATTAGCAACTCCCTAGTGTGGAGATAGTATATATGCACATGTGCAATTTATTTGGTTGTAGACTTTATGCAAGGCCTAAAGGGTTAGATTATTATTTTTATTAACCTTGGAATATATATATATATATATATATATATATATATATATATATATATATATATATATATAAAATATAAAAGAAGCCCAAAAAGGGATGTGTTTTCAATGTATTTGAGCACAAAAAGCTAATATAAATCTATAAATATATGCATGGGGGAGGTGCTCACCCAAGCACATGGGGAGAGCGTACCTAATGTTAGTATCATTCATTCTTTATTTTGTTTTTCCCTTTTCTCATGTTCATACTTTCTTATCTTCTTCTAAGGTGAGAAAGTCTAAGGTTGAGAGCTTTTGATGTTCACAACATGCACAATTCTCATTGGACTTATGCAATATTAGTATTAGAGCGGTTATACTCCAAGGTTCCAATTGCTTGGCATCTTGTTTGAGTTTGAGCACCATGGAACGATTGAGATCTACAAGGTGAATCACTACAAATCAACATTATGGCTATGTTTCTCATGCTTTAAAACCCCTAGATCCACTCTTAATTTGCCTAAATTAATTCAATTTCCTTCTCCCAACTTGGGCCATGGTGTGGACTTTCATACAAAAAGAGGGTGCCATAGTCAAAAAGCTTCTAAAGATTATAAGTTTATTTCATAGCTTTCTTTTGTTTTATAAAGATGTCATTTTCTTATGAATATTAAGAATTTGTTCTTTTAAGAGAGCTTAAGTTTATTAGCCCTTTATTCATGGTATCATGTGCCAAGTCTCAAGTTTGTGCCTAGCTACCCACTCTCATAAGACATTCTTTAATCTACTTTTTAATTCACAATAATTGCTTTATGGAGTCCCCTTTTCACTTATGAACACATGATTCATGTGCAAGATGTATTGTAGAGGCTTCAAGCTTAAATTTGAAAGTCGCTTATTTGTTGCATTTACTTCACTATAAAACCCTCTTGAAGAGTTGATTTCCACATAATTTTACTTTTTCTACCTCATGATTTAAGAATTATGTAACTAGAGAAGTTATCTCTCAAATATATCTACAATTTTTATCAGACACATTTTTGGCAAATTTTGCATATGAAGTGAGTTATTTCATTCCTAAAATGACCCCAAATGCATTTTTTACAACAATAGGTAGGAAAATGGGTTTGAGTCCACTTTTGGCTATGTAAAACTTTTTGTGATTCGCACTCTCTAGTTATCATTTTGAGCTAAGTCTATACATTTACAAAGCTATTTATCATCAAACTAGGCCTTCCAGATAATCCTAAACTTAGTAAAATTTTCAAGTTCAAACCAATATAGACACCTAACTTTCTAACAATGCAACTTTCACTCCAATTGAAATTTGAATATGCTTTGAAAATAAAAGTTGTAGCTTGTACAAATATTTATAGCTTGTATTAGAGATGGTTTTGACTAAATATGCATAATTTCTAAGCTAATCTTAGTCAAAGTCAGTCGCTTAGTCTAATTTTGTATTTTTGATTGAAAATATTCTCTCTCATCAGTTTCAAATATTGATCTAGTCACTTATTCCTTGTTTTTAGAGCATACTTAGTGCATTTTATAGATCATTGTAAATGTTGAAGTTTTATTTGATGCATATTATTCCAAAATTCAGTTATTTTTTAGATATTTCAACCCTAAGATGCTCATAACTCAAATTTTACTTTAATAACTGGGATATTAGGTTTATATGTATAATTAGGTAACTCTTATTTATTTAATATCTCTATATTTCATCTATATTAGATAGCTATTATTTGTTACATGTCTTTGCATTTTATCTTAGCCTCATTAAAAAGTAAACCCCATAGATATTCTTATCTTCTATTATCCTAAGCCTGCTTGGGCTATTGTGTAAGCCCCATTGAAATTATTTATGCTAGATAACATTATTGAATATCTCTTTTATTTCATATGTAGGATGTAAATTTTTAAAATACAATAAACACACATTTGTTTAGATGTTTTATTGGGGCTTCACCTTGAAATGAGGAGGCTAAACATTGAAAAGCATCCAAAGATCACTTTAGTTTAAAGATTTTCACTTAGATTGGGCATTCCTGTTCATTATATAAATTCATAAGTTATTTGGCATTAGTTTTTTGACACTCTCGAATGAAACTCCTCTAGTTACACGAGTTGTAGATGACCCTCTATTGTTAGAGAAAGACATTGAAATTCTAGTACCATAAGTTGTCTTTTACCATGACTAAACTATTACTAGAACAGGTACTTAGGATTGTATTTACTATTAAAACCATTCTATTGAAGAATCATAAAGGATTCAAAAGTTATTGCTAACTCCGATATCTAATAATTGCATGACACCGCTCAATCATATTTTACTATGATGGGCATAGATTTGCCACATAGGACTAGATTTTATTTTATTTTTGGTAAACCTTAGAATAGACTTATTAGATAGGGGTTGGAAACTAATAAGTCAAAAGCATGGAGTTCAATAAAATAAAGTAAGAAACCCAAAAATAAATGTTTGGCAAATTTCACTAAAATGAGGTCCAAAATGCAAATATTTGTATATAATTCATGCAAAAGTCATACATTATCACTAAATATGGCCATAAGCTAAGTTTTTGGAGGTATTATATTGCCAAAAGTGACTTGGATTGTGATGCAAATAGTGATAATAAATGTGCAACTTCTTAATTCCCATTAACACTTTTCTCGTAAAGTGTGCAATTCATATGTTATCCAACATTAGACGAGTATGTTAGTGCTTGACTATGTATTTGTATATGTTTTTCAGTGCACACACACACACACACACACACACACACACACACACACACACACACACACACACACACACACACACACACACACACACACACACACACACACACACACACACACACACACACACACACACACACACACACACACACACACACACACACACACACACACACACACACACACACACACACACACACACACACACACACACACACACACACACACACACACACACACACACACACACACACACACGATAGTTAGTATGATAAGTTTAGATGTTAGATGGACTTTGATAGCCAAATCCTTGAGCATAGTTTTTAATAGGGATCTAAGAAAAACGCTACACAAGTAATCTTCTCAAGGAGTCACCTTCAATTGAGCCATAACCTTGTGCTAGGTGTCAATCAAACCATTCTTGTACACCAACATGATGACCCAATCACCCCAATTATCAATAGATTCGAGACATTATTGCTTGCCATAGGGGAGACCCACCAAGATACTTCACACGCCTTATATTGGAGTAGAGTTGCAACACCCTATGAGGGAGATCTTGGGATGACCATACTCTTTTTCCATATGCCCCTCATAATAGGTTTCTATAATTTGTTTCACTTTTAGTCATACTCCAATTCTACTCTATGTTTCGACCACATGTCTGTTGTCTTTCTTCCTCGAGCCTCTCTTGCCAATTGTCTTCTTCCTTTTCCTTGGCCTTGATCTCTTCCTTCAGCTCGTAGATTTCCTTTTGGTACCCTGCTACTTTTCAAGTCCTTTCCAATTGGAAGACTAACATAATGCTTCTCTTTCATCCTCCAATTCAGCCCACATCTATCTTCTTTTTTGCCTTTGCTCTATCCAATTGTGTGAGAAGCTCCTTGACGTACTCACCATAGCCCATGGATGGTGGCAATGATGTAGGTATTGATGTTGTCGATGCCTCTATCTTCTGCCTCTTAGGGTCTTGCCTTGATTCAGCATCCATAGCTCTATTGGTCTCTTTGTTCCAGTTGTTAGAGCTCCTCCACTCAAGTCAAGGGCTATTTCTTGCACTTTATTCACTAGATATTGTACCCAGGCCATGAGATTGCTTGCATCCACCGTGCTAGTGATGCCTTGGGTGGTTGTGGTAGTTACGATTTGGGGCACGAGGATATGCGAGATTGGATACTAAAGGCCCTTGCCTTTAACTTCTGTCTCATTGGTGGTGGTTCGATCTCTGATACTTTGGCGTTGGTGCTTGGGTCTTCTTTCCTTAGTGGACTCACAGTGGCTAACTCCTCCCTAGAAGGCTATTCCATCGATGTATGAATGGATTAAGCCAAGTCTTCCTCTTCCTTCATGTGCGTCTCTTCTATCTTTGCTTTTACTGTCCTCCTTCTCTCTTCTTCTGACCTCCTCGAATCCATTCTAACTCCATCTTTTCTTTCTTGGTCATTCTCTCCCTGCTTTCTTGCTACTGCTTTTGAGGAGTCTTCCTCTTTGGCTTCCTAAGCCCTCCTTGGCCAGATGGTGTCTCTAGTTCTCTGCCCTCACTTGATTGCTCTTGCTCCTGGGGTGGTGATCTTTCAGGTGTCTCCCCCACTTTCTCTTCACCTTCTGCCTCTCCCATAGCCTCTTGGATTATAGCGGTTAGCACCCCACCAAACTCTATTATGGTAGGTCCTTCGATCTGTTCATTTGTCTATCCTTGTCTCTTTGCATCGAACAAGATCACTACCATGTCCCCTTTCTTGAATTTAGTGAAGCGCTTTGGCAGGTCTCGGGATTTCTTTTGTTACTTGGATTTCGGCCGTTTTGGTTCTCCTCTCTATTCCTCCTTCAACCGTCAATGCCTTAGGTAGACCGACAAGTCCCCTTTGGTGCGTTTGGTTTTAGGTGGTTGGGGTATCTCTAGATCGCTCTCAAAGCTTACTTCCAATTTTGAGTTGAACTCACAACTCTTGCTAGAGGATGGAGTTTCCCCTAGTGGTCGCAGCTTTGAGATTGACTTTGTCCTAAAGAGTTGCACAACACTTGGTTGGACTAGCCATGCTTGCTCATAGTCTTTCACACCTAGGTGATCCATCCAAGTGCGATCAAAGTTAGTTTTGAAGACTCCTCTTTCAATTCTGAATGTGTTGGCTCTCCACGGCTTGGATTCTACCTTTATTTGTTAGATTACTCGACCATCAGTGTCATACTCTATCATCTTGGCCTCTTCTTCATTGCTTTCATTCGATGAATAGTAGTCATCGTACTCGACGTATGAATTGCTACATTTTGATTGCTTGTCGTCATCTAGGTCTCCATTCTTGATTCTCTTTTCATCTGTGATCACGGTGCCCAATTGTATGTAAAGTTTAGGTCGTGCACTTTAGTCCATCACCATTTTTGTTCATCCATGAGATCTTAGAGTGGCTTGAGATTAGTAGTTGGGTTACTAGCTAGCTCCCTTGTTAAATACTCAAGAATCCCCTAGAGCTCAAGTTTGTTAAATGAGATATGGAAAGGGGTGGGTATTTCTTATGCGTTAGGGTTTTTAGCCATCATACAGAGTGGCACTGATGGTAGGGTCTTACCCCTCAGAATCTGAGGTGTGATGGCTTTATGGGATTCATTGGTTATTCTTGCAGCCTCCTTATAATCTTTTTCCTCATCTGAAAATGGTAGGTCGATGGTGGCTAGCACATGCATCCAATCCCGCTCATCCCGCGGTAGGGAATATACTTCATCAATGGTCCACATGAATTCCTGGCTTGGGTGTCTCCTTTCAAGATAGAGGAGATGTGGTATCTAAATCAACTGACCTGGTTGTCCAGCTATCCATCTCAACTCTCACTACCGATCTATTACCTAGGAATATGAGGCTATTACCCTAGTCTTTGATTACTCATGTATTCCTCATCCATGGTTGGCCTAGCAAGATATTGTAGTCTACTCCCTTCATTCATAATGATGAAGTTCATCGAGAATCAATCACTTTCTATCTTCAAGGGCTAGTCCCTCAACACTCTGAATGGCTTAACTTTCATGCCATTAGCCAACGTGATGTTAAACCTTGTGGTCTCCACTAGCCAGTTACCCCAAGCCTGGAGAACTGCATAGCTAAGCACATTGATTCCCGCTCTTGTGTCTACAATACCCTTTCTCATAACATCTCCTAGTGCTGTCACCATTGGTAGGACCACATGCATCTTTGTGCCTTCCCAGAAAGCATTCACATGCAAGGATTTAGGCATTGAGTTCAACGTGAGGCTAGGCATCTACATGGATATGTCATGGTCATGCAAGTCGATACTCTTAGCTCGTTAGATCCCTCTACCCACTGCTTCAATTCTCACCATAATGAAGGGCTTTGACTAAGCAAATCCCCCATCGACAACATTACAAGGGCCGATAACAATGTCATAACCATGCCATTAGCCGCTTGCCTTTCATCTTGCCCTACACTCTTTTGCCACTAGTCTTGGGTAGCTTGCCTACTGTGATGGCATCTAAGCCTTATCTTTGTGGTTCTACATGAGGTGCGAATGCATCCCTTGAGTTTACGTATGTCGATGAAATAGGCATGCTTACATTGGAGAACTCATTGATCTCGTCTTCTAAGATAGGCTCAGCATCCTTTAGATGCTCTTGGGCTTCTCTCACCCCCTCCTTAACCTTGTCAGCTATTTCCAATTGGTGCTTTGGATCATAGGATATTCCCCAACCTTGGAACTTCCCTTCTCCATTGTTGTAGGTGCTGAAGTCTCAACCTCTACATCTGCCACTTGCTTCCCTCTTGTTAGTGTGGTTGTGTCACCCGTTTTTAGTGTCATCTTGGCATCATCCCTATTTTTCTTCCTTTGACGAGTCTTCTTTCTTATTGAGGCTACATCTAGATTGCTAGGTCCTGGCAATATGAAACACTGGCCTACTTTGTTTGTGCCCTAGTCATGACATTCAACGAGATGGGAGTGGCCTCACCATCAATTGTTTTGAGTCCAAACAACCCCAAAGGTACAGAAGGTACAATGGTTGAGCTAGCAGACGTTTTTTGCTTGGGACATTTGGCATATAAGTGATGATTCCAACTCCAAAGCATCTCAAGCTGGCCTTTTCTTGGTTAACTTGTTCTCGTTTGGGGCAACAAGATGAGATATGCCATGGGTAGCCACAAGTCCAGCATGAGATTGGATCTTGGCTTTGTCCTCCTAGGCCTCTACACCTTACTCGACCTAACGCCATCACCCATACTAGTCCACATTCCATTAAGATGGGATTGCCCTCATTGTCATATGAGACGTAATGGTTTACATATGTCTCATCCTCATTTGGCTCCTCAATGGATGGGTCACGAAGGGTCCAAGTGGTCTAGGTATGCTTGTAAGGTTGATGTCCATTTTGGGGATAGCTGGCTTGGCATCATTAGGCACTGGAAGAGCTAATGAAGCTCCCCTTCAGAATTGCGGCAGTCTATCCCTCCATAATGGACACATTGCATGTGAGGTCGCATAGGTTTTTTAATCATTTCCTAGATATTTTCTATCTCTAGCTTTACATCCACTGATTCTTGCCTTGGGTCAACACTCCTCCCTTTCTCTTGGTTACTCTGACTAGGTCTCTTGCTAGTGGTGGTAGCTCTCTCTGAGGCTCTAGAGGCTACACTATCTTGGCTTGTGGCTTTCGAGCTTCTCTCCTTGAGTAGGTCATCTACATGTATGGCTTCTTCAAAGACCCTAGCTAGCACATCCCTTTGCAGGTTTGAGGTGCCTACCAAGGCATTGTAGAGCTCTTCACTCCTAATTCCACTTATGAATACGATAGAGACTACTCACTCACTAGGTTGCTCTGTGACCAGGATTCTCTTAAAGAGACTCCACACATGGGTGACATAATCTCTAATGTCCTCCTTGTCCTTTTGACTAACGTTCATCAGTTAAACAATAAGGTTATCCGAGTACCCTGCCTTAGAGAATCTCTTGATGAAGAGACTCTTGAGAGTATTGAAGTTGTTACATTTGGCATTATCTAGATTGTTTTACCACGTCCATCCTTTATCTCCAAGACAAAGACTGAAAGCTTGTGCATGTTAAGTAGGGTCTGTTAGGCCATTCGCCTTGCACACTTGCTTGAGTTGCTCTACGAAACTATATGGGTTGTTGTCAAGTTGGTATTTGTCGAGTTGCTTGCAACTATAGGTATCTTCGTGGCTCTTTGAATTTGGAGTGATTCCTAGTCTCGCTAGCAACAAAGTTACTAGGGCCACTCCGCTCTGCTTTGTAGTCATGTTGTCTACGAGTTGCTTCGCAAGAAGCTCGGTCAATGTGAGATCGGCTCTAGCACTCTTTCCATCTCCACATTGGGTCCTATCCTATTTCGATTGGCAAGCACTAAAACTTGCTGGACCTCTCACATTTCTATTTCCTATCTCAGCCTTTGAGCTCGTTGTTCTTGGTTGTAAGTAGCTATGCTCTGCAGCACCTGCTTGGCCAACTTCCACTATTCCTCAATGTCAGCTATGATATCCTGAGCTAGCCTACCATGATGCTCCATCTTGGTTTGTAAATTGTACTGACCGATCATTTGTTGGATATCGATTGGCAAATCTCCCAAGTCGAGAGCTAGTTATTTTCATGATTGGAGCTCCTAACATCTTGTTGACCTCTTGGTCCACTACGTTGTCGATCATACTGATCAACTCAGGCAAGGTTGGGTCCCTATTTGTGTCGGTCTTCTTGCTCTCCAAGAGGCTTGCTTTTGATACTTGGTATCCTTGGGCACATGTTTAAGATTTGAGGGTCTTCTCCTATTAGTGGGTTCATTCAGGTTGCTTATCTTGCATGTGAGTTCCTTGTTAGTTCAGCTAGTCCTCAAATTTAAGTGCACTCAAGTACTCGTGGGGTGCTTCTTTTTGTGCACAATGCGAAATCAAGATTTTTGCTTTCTCGATGTACTTCAAGTGATTATTCATGTAGTGTGTGACTATGACAAAAACAATGTGATGCAACACACTTTTCTAGTTTGCTCCCTTAGGTGGTGGTCACTCTAATAGGTTCAGTTGGGTCCTTTAAGGCATTTTGGATGGGTGGTTTGAGAGGCTTTATTTGAAGCCGCTTCCTAGGTGGTTGAGTCACTATCTTTGAAGTCTAGAGGCTCTATGAGCTATCTAACATGTCTGGATGCCTACAAGGCTATTGCCTTGCTTTGGGTTGAGCTCTACTGATCACTTTTCAAGCTTTGTTAGTGTGTCTGATTATCCGATACCTGATTCCCAAAATCAGACTGTCCAATTTAGGGTCTGTCTGAGTGTGCAAATCGGACTATTTGAGTCCAAGTCTCATGTCCGAGTTGATTGTCCAAATCGAACGGTTTGAGTCTAATTGTTAGAGTCAGATTGTCTGATTCTGAGTCTGTTTGACTCAGATTGGCTAGCGATGTCCAATCAGATAGGGAATTGTAGGTGTTTGAGTGAGAAAATTGGACTGTCTAAGTCCAAGTGGTCCAATTTTGGGAATGGGACTTTGTGATGTGCGTCTAATTCCAACAGTGCAAACAAACCGCGAGGTGAAATTTCAATTCGTTCAATCTTTGTAGCTAATGCTTAGCCTTGAGAACTTCCAAAATCAATGATTAACTGGCAAGGAAGGTTTGTGTGTACTTGGGGTAGTCAAAAATCTTTGAATCGATATGCTTGATCTGATCTTTGCCCCGGAGCGCTCTCTCTCTCTCTAAGCCATGAAACTGAAAATGAGCTCTCTTTCCCCTTTCTTACGTTTTTAGACCCCCTCTCCAACACTCCTTGGATGCCTTTTCCTCTTCTTTCCTAGATTACAACCATGTTTTCCTTCGATTTAGGCCTTCTGTTACAAAAAACCCTAATGTGGTTTTCTTTTTGTTCCCCTATTTTTTCCTACCTAAATGTCTACAAATGCCTACAAATCACAAGCAAATGCTAATGCTAATCAAGCTAACTTATTGGAACCTTAGAAATCCAAAGCATTTACTTGCAACAAAGATCAAACACCCTTTTTCCCTACCTATTTACATCAAGCATTGATTTGGAAAAAACCCTCCAATGCTCGATTTGGAGTGCACAAGCACTCAAGGTTCGAATCCATTGTTCCATGAAACGGAACTAAAATGTGGGAGCTTTCGCTCGACCCCAAGACCCATGGATCAAAGCCAAATGCCAATGGCTATCTCTCACATAGTCGTACTCACTCTCAAGCTTATGAGTGTAGTGAGGTTACTCCAATGCCCAATTGAGTACCCTTCTCTCTCAAGCACACTGGTAGCTCCACGATCTGAGATGCGAGCTCAAGCAACCTCAATCCTCCACCTTCAAGCTCCATGCTCCATAGCCACGCACATGAGACAAGAGAAGAGAAGAGAATAAGAGAGGAGAAGATGGAGAGTTTTTCCGCCACAGTCCCTCACCCTCACACACTCACTCCCTCACACTCTCACACTCCCACTCTCAAACACAAGCACAAGTAAGCAAGAAGAAGAAGAAGAAGAAGAAGAAGAAGAAAAAGAAGAATAGGAGAGCCATTTTTGCCACACACCAAGAATGAGCTTCTCTATTCACTTTTTGACTTTTTTACATGCCCTTATCCCTTTGGGGTACTATCCCCTTTTTTGCATGATCGGACATCTTGCCAAGGTCCTCTTTTCCTATTCCCTTCTATTTAAATTATGGCTTCACCTATGCCCATCTGCTCTTTACAACTTGCATAGGAGGGAGTCTCACACTCTTTTACAAAAAATTGGGGGTGCCTTTACATTTTAAAATGCACCTTTGCCTTTGCCTTGACTCTTAAGGTTACCCTTGCACTTTTTGGCCTTTTCTCCTCTTATCCTTTCATTGGGCTGCCTTTTTTTGCTTTGCTCCACATTTTTGAGTTTTCTTGAATTTTATTTTGCTTCCTCTTTCTTTGTCTTGCATTGGGGTTAACAAATATCATGAACAGTCATTGTATGCACAAATCTTCAAGGAAGTCTTTTAGTGCACTAAACATCATGCACACAAGGACTATTAGGATTCAAGACACTACAAGGACCATGAATATTACATTTTGAAATTGTCTCAAATAATGTTGGAAATTTCACTTTGCCAGATAACTCAGCACAAATCAGTGTATCATAGTGAGACACTTCAAAGGGTTTGAAGTGTGCTCCAACATTAGCAAAGTATGAGAATGTGGCAGCCCTTGGCTTTGAAACTCAATCACAATGACATAACCTATGATATCCCCAAAGAGTTTCTCTTTCAATAGTGTATGCATCGTATCAAAATGCTTTTTATGGAACACCTAAGCTATTAAATTAGGATGACCATGTGATGTTTGTCCAAGCAACAAAGCATTAATTATCTCTGACCACTTTAGGCTCCACACCATGGTTATGAAAAGATTAGATTTCCTCTTACTTCGCACTATGGCCATCACATCTAGATATCGTTGATACATATGCCCTGGTCCGACACCTTGGAACTACATCTTCCCATATTTTATAGTAACATTGACGTATCGTTTATGGTTTCATCATATTGACACAACTTGACTTGCATCTTTTAATATTGACATTATTTTCAAATTTTGGCTCATGAAGTCCCCTTCAACTCATTGAACTTTCTCATTAGCATTGGGAAAACCTTACTTCATGTTCTCACCAAACCCTTCTCCACAGTCCTTCATCTACAATGTCCTTTTGCTAGCCCTCTTCCATAGCTAACATAAAAAACACCTGGGTAGATCCATATTCCTCATATCCATCTCAAATCTTTCCCTTAATCACATTGGCCACCAAAATGGCAATCGTCTAGAAATGTTCTATGTCCTTAATCAAGGGCCACATCATATCCCATATACTTTCCAATTTGAAAATTCCATGCCACCCATGAATAAGAACAAGATAAATGGCTAGACTTTAGGCTCAAATGGTTATGTTTACAAACAAAAATTGCTTTAGTGGAAGCAAGCATCAAACTCTTTTGCTTTAGTTTTTCACAATAAAATTTCACAAAGAAGATCTTATTTTGGGAGACATGATAGGATGGTTTGTATGATGTCCCTTTCTACCACTCAATATCATACAAGAGTTAGTTATTTGGGGAAAGGTGTTCAAATGTTATTTCTCATACAAAAAATTATAATGCAAATAACGAAGTGGATATCCTTATGCATGAAGCTCCAATGTTAATGACAAATGGGAATGGTGGAAATGTGTAAAGTCAAGATGATCTTTTAGTTAATGACTCACATATGAACAATGCTCCTACATTTAACCCTCAAAATGGTGGATTTTGCTCTATTTTACATGCTCTAGCTGTAATGGATATTCATTGTGCAATTGTAATATTATTATTTCAAGACCTAGATGTGAATTCCAGTGGTGTTTGTAAGTGATGCTCATCCAAATTATGGAGATGTGAAACACAAATGCATCAATTAGATTTATATGGCAAACATTGTTGTTAAAATGGAAAAGTAATGTTAGAACCATTGCAACATCCACCATAACCACTACATGATCTATTACATGGTGTGCACCCTTAGAGTAGAGTGTTCAAAAATAATATATGAGTGTAGATAATAGTGCTCTTGTATTTGTCTCTCTTGGTGCCAATGTTGATGAGCTTTTGAGCATAGATGGAAATGCTTATAGCTTAAGAGTACATGACTCCATTTATCATCGTATGAGTTCTCTCTTATCAAATATGCAATGATGAGAAAGGCATATGCAATGACACTGAGCATGAGCTATCTAATTGGATGGGGATTATGCTTGATCTATCTCTTGACTTATTGGGAGAGGTGCAATCAATGATGCATCAGCACAATGTATATGCCCAAGATTTTAGATCTATAGGTATGCAATTGCAACATAATCCTCTAATAAATTTGAGAATGAACATCTTTAGTGTTCCACAAACTAATAGACAATACTCAATTCTAGTAGAATTGAGATTGTAGCTATCATGCTAGGTCAAGATGATGAGGATACTCTTAATCATTGAGATATTCATGTTTATACTCGAGATGGTCATTTTATTGCTATTTCAAACTTGCATAGAGCATATATGCCAATGTTATATGTTTTTCTTTTTCCCAAATGTGATGATGGATAGCATACCAAAGTTCTTTATAGTTATATGGATGTTTTTGTGCATGCAGATGAATTACTGAATAAAGGTTGTATTACTCAAATGCATTTTTATGCATTTTGACCTCAATAGCATGAAGACAATGAAGTGTGTATGTTGCATAGTGGTTGAGTACTACAACAATTTATTGTTGATACTTATTTAGCATAGAGCAGTGTAGATTGGCTTGCTGTCATCAAAATCAAACAATATTACATATAGAAGTGTATAGAGGCTTGATAAATATGGTAGAAGTGATGGATAACCAACAAGTGCAATCTATTGGTGCTTCTATCAGTAAAAGTTTAGTTTTAGCTTCTTACTTTGTGGCACCTACCTATGGTGAGCGTTACTACTTACATATACTTTTGATAGTATCTTGAAGTATCTTGAGGTTGTATTTCCTTTGAGGATTTGTGAGCTATTGATAATGTAGTGTATGACACTTTTAAGGAGGCTAACATTGCAAAAGGCATGTTGGAAATTGACAATGAGTGGACTCTATGCTTGGAAGAAGTTGCATCCATGCAAATTGGTGTTCAAGTTCCTCCTTTGTTTGTTGCAATTTTGGCCTTTTGTGAGCCTACTCAACTTGATCGACTTTGAATGAGGTTTGTGGAACCAATGAGATAGATGACATTTTGTACAAATTGCAACAATAATATGGCCATGTCTCCAATGTTGTTCTTTAGCTAAAGGCATCAAATAGAGCATTATTGCATCTCAAAGATTTATTATGTCAGCATGGACAAAGATTGTCTGGGTTTCCTTGGTTGCCAAATGCTCATAAACTAGATGCTCTATTACATTCAATCCCCTTTTGCAAATAAAAATGCATATGATATTATAAAGAAGCAAAGTGTTTATGTTTCTATGGAGACCATGTTGAATGATGGAAAAGAGTTGCATATTGTACAATAATGGATTATATGGAATTAAATTGGATATATATTCCGTTTGGACGATGGATCTAGAAAGACTTCTCTTTATAGATGTTTGCTTGCTAAATTACGAAGAAGTGATCGTCATATAGCATTGGTAATAGCATCATCTAGCATTACTATATGAAAGGTGAGAAGGATCGAAGCTTTCTTGGAGAGCTATGGTAGAAGAGCAAGAGCAAGAAAGAGAGAGAGACCAAATTGGAACTCCAATAGTCACAATGTGTGACCGGGCCTTCCTTTATTCAAACTGTCATTGAAAGAATAAAGAAAAAAGTAACGGTGATGGGGCACCCGCCACATGTAGTGTGTAGTGGCGGGTACTATCAGTGTAGTAATACACGGGCATCTAGGTGGAGGCGCCTTTACCCCCAACAACCTCCCACTTAAAGGCAAATTTTCCCTAGTGAGGAGTGAAAAGAAAAATAAAAGAAAGTACAATGTACACATGTACAACAAGATGAGGAAGAACGTCATCTCATCCAATGCCCATCAATCTCTTGAGAAAGGCAAAGCGCTTAGTAGCGAGGCTTTTTGTGAGAAGATATATAGGATTTTCATCAGTGGAGATCTTGTCAAGGTCAACAGACTTGTCCTCCATGACCCCACATATGAAGTGATACCTCACCTCAATGTATTTCGTCTTCACATGGAAGATTGGATTCTTTGCTAATTTAATAGCACTCATAGAATTCAAATGTAGCGTAGGTACTGGATCAATCCCAAGGTCATGAACCAAACAGCCTAACCATATGGCCTCGCAAGCCTCAATGGCTGCAACATACTCAATCTCAATGGTAGAGAGAGCTGTACACTTCTGAAGCTTGGACATCCAAGAGACATCACCTCCATCATAAGTGAGTATATAGCCAGAAGTGGACTTCCTACTATCTGCATGTCTTGCATAATCGGAGTCTGTGTACCCCACAACTCATGTATCATGGCTCCCATAGCAAATACACATATTGGTTGTGCCCTTCAGGTATCTCATGATACCCTTCACAACATCCAAATGCTTCTTGCCATGTGTAGCCATACAACATGCCACAACACCACAATTACAAAGGTAATACTTGGTCGAGTTGCTATCATGGCATACATCAAACTGCCCATGGCTGATGCATAAGGGATCTTGGCCATCTCGGCCCTTTGCTCATCTGTCTGCGGAGAATCAGCTTGTGAGACCTTCACATAAGAACGTAATGGAAATCCAATAGGCTTTATGTCGTGCATGCGGAAACGCTCAAGGACATTATGAATGTACTCCCTCTATGAGAGGTAGAGTAGTCCCTGTGCCTGTCGCACTTAATGAGCATACCAAGAATGTGAGTTCCTATCCCAAATCCTTCATCTCAAAGCTCTTCTTCAGCTGAGATTTAAGAGCATCCAACTCATCATGAGCTTTCCTTGCTATCAACATATCATCCACATAAAGTACCAAAATAAGCAATGAGCCATCATGTGATTTCTTCGTAAAGACACGGATCCATAGCACTCCTGTTGTAGCCTTGTGATTGCATAAAGGCATCAAACTTATGATACCACTCCCTAGGTGCCTGCTTCAAGCCATGAAGACTTTTTCATGTTAGGTGCTCCCTGATATGTTCTGCAAAGCCCTTAGGATGCTCCATGTAAATCTCATCATGCAAATCCCCATGTAAGACTGTAGTCTTGACATCCATCTGATACATATCCAAGTCAAGCTATGCGACTAAGGCCAAAACCAAGTGTAGGGTGGTCATCTTGACCACAAGAGAAAAGACTTCATCAAAGTCAACTCCATGCTCATGTTTAAAACCCTTAGCAACAAGTCTTGCCTTATAAGCCGGCTTGGGGTGCCCAAGGGTACTTTTCAGCTTGTACACCCATTTGCATGGTAGAGTCTTCTTGCCAGCAGGCAAAAAAACCAAATCCCAAGTCATATTCTTATGTAGGGAGTCTATCTTAGACTGCATAGCCCTCTCCTAGGAGTGATTGTCACCCCTGCGCATAGCCTCATCATAGGTGAGAGGCTCTCCTGCATCTGTAACCAAGACATAATGCATCAAGGGCTTAAATCTATCAGGTGGACGTCTATCTCTACTAGACCATCTCATGACAGGCTCTGCTACATGTACCAACTGCTGATGCAGGCTGACCATTTGGCTGTGCAAGCTATACTGGAGCATGTGGCTCCTCCTGGAATATAACCCTACGTATCTCTACCACCTTCTCATGTTGCCTATGCATCTTGTCTTCATGGAAGACTACATCAATGCTGTGGATGACTTTCCACACTTGCGGATCCTAAAGATAGTAACCCATCTCACTTGCATCTTCATAGCCAAGGAAAATGCATTTGACACTCTTAGGATCTAGCTTACTATGCTTGTCCTTGGGCACAATGCATAATGCCTCATATCCAAAGACACATAGATACGCATAAGAAGGAGGTTTCCCAGTTCATATCTCCTCTGCAACTTGGAAATCCAAACCACTATTTATGATATGCACAATTGTACTGACTGCCTTAGCCCAAAAGCTCTGTGATAGGCTTGCATGGTTAAGCATATTGCATAGACACTCCTAGATGGTTCTATTCATCCGCTAAGCCAAACCATTCTAGGGTGGGGTATAGGGGGTAGTCAACTGATGCTGAATACCCCTCTCATCACATAGCTGCTAAAAGGCGTGTGACACATATTCTCCCCCATTGTCAGTCCTAAGGCATTTCAACCTATGCCCAATCTAGTTCTCAACCAATGCAAGCCATTTCTAAAACTTAACTAAGACATCTTGACTTAAGCTTAATGGAATAAGCCCAGACTTTACTTGAAAAATCATCAATAAACGTCACAAAATATTTTGTACCACCCATAGATTGACAGGGCATGGGCCCACAGACATCTGAATGTACTAATGCCATGGGCTCACTCATGCGTGTCCTACCAGACTTCTTATGCGTATTCCTAGTCTGTGTCTACAAATGTGTGCACTTTACATGTAAAGCTATTGATATTTTCATTTCAAATCCATCATTCATTCATTCACACATGTCCATGTGAACGCATGTGCACCTGCACACACATACACACAATGACAATGTAAGTAGTTCTCAAATCTAGTAGCCATATGCAAGGCATGATGATACCTTTCATAGCTCACCACCTAATCACCTTGAAAACACACCATAACTGTCGCCGCTCTCATGGGTAAATTGCCAAGACCCAATAACCACTTATTGCTTCAAGAGTTTCAAGCTAATAGCTATGGCTACCTCTTACATAGCCGTGCACACTCTTCTATACACAAATGTAGTGAACTTACATTTGCATCTGATCGAGTTGTTTCCTCCCACAAATTTGTTGGTAGCTCCATGATCCAAGATGCACTCTCAAGCAAGCTCCATCTCCAAGATCCAAGCTTAGACCTCCATAGACATGCGCATGAGAATGGAGAAGAGAAGGAGACAATGAAGAGAGGAGAACAATAGCTTCTCCACCACACACACTCTCTCACTCACACACACACACACACACACACTCTCTCCCTCTCACATGCATAAGAAGGAAGAAAGAGCAAGAAGCAAGAAGAGAATAAGTTCAGCCATACACCAAATGAGCTTCTTCATTCTCTTTTTGATTTTTATACATGCCCTATCCCCTCCTTGGGTGGCCATTCCCTTTTTGGTCTGCCTTTGTCCACTCCTCTACTCTTTTTCCTCCTTCATCCTATTAGTATTGGCCTTAACCTGTGCCTCTCATTCCTTACAACTTGTATAGAAGAGAGTCTGATGCTCTTTTGCAAAATGAATTACAAGACTCTGATGCTCTTTTTGCAAAAATATTAAAGTGTGCTTATTCGTGTGCAAATTTCTCTTAAATTTAGACTTTTCTTGCACTTTGCATCTTTAAATTTTCATTATTGCACCTTTGTCCTTCATCTTCCTTTCTCCTTGGGATTGTCTTTACTTTTGATTTTCCAGATTTTCCATCTTGGTCTTCTGAGGGTTAACATTAGCCCTCTCCTAGCTGATTGCCAATCCCATGGCACATGATGGTACGGGCTAAAATTATTGAGGCTCGATGTGGACTGGTTCATGGTGCCTTGGAGAGGTAGGTCATGTTGGGGATGCTCTGTGAAGTAGGTTTTGAAGGTTGCCAATGTTGGAGATAGGTGGTTGGTTGAAGCAAGTGTCCGTAGTTGTTGGCTTGTTGCGCCATCGTACAATGTACTTGAAAAGAAAAAGACTGCACTTCCTAGAGGGTTGTGTCTACCTTACCGTGCAGTGCACTGTGCAAGTGATGGTGGAACTGGGAGATGGATCAGAACCATAGGCAAGCCTAAGGTGTTGTCCCACACTTAAGGACCCAATTTGTATAAAGGGAGATGATATGAGTGACTTAGGAAGACATGTCTATCAAAATGTCTTTCTCTTGACATGCCCTAAGTTGTGAAGTGGGAGAGGGCTAGAGTGGTTCCTAGATGTAGTGATTATGATGCTCATAGATTACAAATTGATGGATTTTATTTTTGTATTACTTTTCTTTTCCACTTCTCTCTTCTTTTATTTTATTTTTCTCTTCTTTTTTCTTTTTCTTTTTCTATTCTATTCTTTTCTTTTCTATTCTTATTCTTCTTCTTTATCTTGTTTCTCTGTTTTTTTAACTTTTTACAAAGGGAGCACATTAAGTGGCATCTGTTCAGGGGCAAGGGCCAAGCTGCATGGGGGCTTAAGAGATTTGCTTAGGAAGGCCCTACTTGATATATATCCCTTCAAGTTAGCTCTTGCATTGAGGGGTGTAGATGACAAAAATGGTTGGTTACATCCAGTGAACCTATTGTCACTCATATCCTCTAATAGGCTCATACAAAATGATGGCAAGAGGGTGGCTCTCTTCATGAAGGGACCATTGCATAACTATCTATTCCTGCATTAAAATTAAAAAAGAGGGGCAGTGGCCACTCTTCCTTTGCAGTAGGCTTTTGTTTTAGTGGTATTTGCAAAAGGCAGAGGTAACTATAAGTGGTAATGAAAACAAGATATTTGGGCACGAGGAGAATTCTCTAAGGAAGCCTGCTATTGACAAGTGGAGGTGCCTTTCAATGAAGGTTTGGCATTCTTCAGGAGACCTAGCATTCATATTGTAGATCACAAGGAAGTCATACCTACCATACACCTCCCAGTTGAAGTCAAATCCAATCCTCTGTGGGTAGGGCATGTAGGTAGGATCATCCCTCTCATATGGTAGGGTGCTACAAAAAGCCATCTAGGCCTCTAAGTTAGAGTCCAGATGTCTTTGTGCCACTTGGCTTGAGCCCCATACCCTTCCATTCTCTTGGCCATCTCCACTGCCTTGTCTTTGCAATAATCCACATGCTTATATTGCCACCTTGTGGGGTGTCTCATCCTTTCCTCCAACCATCTCCTTTCCAACCTTGCAGAGAGCTTTATTACGTCCTCCACCACCCTTGAAGATAGTACCCTATCCAGCATTTGAGGGAAGGTGAAGGTGAACTCAAAAGGGCATATGCAATTTTCCCACTACTCCCACACTACAAGTTCTTGGCCCCAATTTACAAGGTTGCACTCCTCTCCTTGAGGGATGGCCACATCTGGAACTCGTAGTGGCTTGGAATTTTCTGCATGCTAGTTCTATTTACTCTCTCTGCATGTGCCTCATCTCCACCATTCTTTCACGTGGTATGGCTTCCTCCCCTTGCTCTTCTGGTCATGCTTATGGTTACAAAGGGAGGCTCAATTCATGCAGTTGTTCTTCCTCCACCTAGTCATGCTCAAAGTCGGGGCCCTTATTCATGGATTGGCTCTATCAGCTCTTATGGAAGAGGCTATGCTTGTTGCGTCGGCTTCCCAAACCCTATCAATTCGAGTTTTACATGGTTAATATGACTATGATCAAATGAGCTCTTTGCTCCTCCACTCTAAAGCCGATGCTAGGTTTGGGTGCCTTGGCATGGAGGCCATGTTGAAGCACTCTCCTTGCTAGCTCCTTTTGACTTCCTCAAGGGTCTCTTTGTCTCTTGATTGTGTTACATTTAGCATTGTGTTTAAAAAGGCTCTTTGTTACTCTAATGTCCTCGTCTTTATGGCTAGAACTTTACTCTTTGCCATGAGGCATTCACTCTCTGAATGGGCCAGTCGGTAAGCTAAGTCTTTGATTTTGTCCTCATTCTTCCTAGTCACCCATTCTTCCGCCTTCTATTTCATCCACAAACCTTGATTTTGGCATTATTTTTCTAGGTTCCAGCACTCTACTTGCTCCTTTAGAATTGCTTTCTCATGGAGAGATGCTTGAAGTTGATTACGCAACTCTACCGACTTCTTCATTGCCACTTCATGTTTTGTGTTTTTGTTGCATGTATCTCTTTTCTTGCCTCTACTCTTTGCCTCTTCAACTCCTTGTTTTCTTGCTCTAGGCATCTATTTTCCTTGGATTTGAAGGCACACATCTCCTCTAGAGCCATATAATTGTTCCTTTCCTCTCATCATATAGGTCTTTGAGGCTTTCTTCACCTTGCATTGCCTTTAGGGCCTCTTTTAATGTAATCATTTCCCTGTTTATGATGGTCATCACCCTCATTTTCTCTAGCTTGTAGGTTGCAAAGGTATTCTTTTCTTCTTCTAGTTCTACACAAGTGTGGCCTTTTTCTCTTTAGTCATTTTGTCAAGTTGGCTTCGTAGTTCTTTTACCAACTTATCATATTATTTTGCATTGCACATGGCTGAGGGCACTGAAATAATTGATATTTTCAAGAGGGGTACTTCAACCATTTGCGTGATTCGGCATCAGCTCTGCTACTATCCTTTTAGTTCTTGCAAGGGAAGCTCCTTAGCTTGGTGCAGGTGCAAGTTCTTGCACTTTGCTTGCTAGATACTGCACCCAAGCCATGACATTACTTTCATTGACCGCCCCTATAATGGTTCCTTGTGTTGGGGTGATTGTCAAAATGACCATGGCTGGTGGGATTGCATGTAGAGAGACCTTGCACTTGTCTTTCACTGCCGGTCTTTGTCTTGCCTCTTCTACAATTGCACTTGTGCTTGGCACGTTCTCTTGTTTGGGGCTCATCATAGCCAACTCCTGAGATCGGGAGTGTTGCTCCATATCTTCTAATAGCCAAGGCTATTTGATCCTCCTCTTATCTCAATATTTCTTCCTTTTCCTCTTGTTTCTTCTTGTGCTCCTCTTCAAGCCTCCTAGATTCTTCTTCCACCCTGCAATTCTCTATTTTCTTCTGTGGTGGACCGGGTTCTCCTAATAGGGATTTTTAGTCTGATCTTTCTTCTTCCTCCTTAACTTGATAGCTCTGAGCCTTGCTGCTTGTCATTGACAGTCTTTTCACTTGAGGTTCCCTGCTCTACTGAGTGGTGCAGTTGACTTCTTTCTTCTTAGCAGCTTGTTTTTCTTTCTCTTATTGATCTCTGTTGAATTCTTCCTCCCGGTGCTCTTTTGCTGAGAACCAAATGTGAGGGCTCACTGGAGTGGAAGAGCAATGCTCCCCTTGGATCGGTAATGGTTTGGGGTTTTCCTCTACTACTTTTTCTCTTTTTGCCTCCTTCGAGGCTTCCTAGATTATAACTATTAGTACCCCTCTAAACCCTATGATTCATGCCTTGGACATTGGTTTTTCCCTTTTTGACTCCGCTATTGTAGTCGGATACTCTCCTTCTACTGCCGTTAGTGCTGTTGCACCTTTGTTGATGCCTAGATAGTTTTTTGGATGTAGGCATTCCAGTTCACCTCATCCAATGCATTTGTTGCAAGGATCTCAAGCAATGGCGCTCCTATACTGTTCATGAGGGCGTTGTATCTTTGACTTGAGAAGAGGGTATGGACCATCTTTGCTTGTAGTCAGATGGTGGGATTGGGGATATTAGCCAAGCTAATTCTATCATTTTTGTAGACTTTCTTCTTGTCCATTCCCAACATCCCGTAGATATCTCTCTTGGGCCTTTTCTCCAGCTTGTCAACTAGTCCTAAGACCTTCTTCACCATTTCTAAGCTAAGTTCAACTTCCACCCTTCTAGTGGCATCTCCCTACCTAATTGTTACTATGCCACTACTCTTTTGGGCATCAAAGGTCTTCAAGAACTTAGTGCATTTGCTATGGTTGATGTCTTGCCCCACCTTCTCCAGGTACTTGGCAAGATTACACTATTTTATTATCTGCCTAACTTTCTCTTTAGATCTCACTAGTCCCCCTAGGTTGTAAAAGTTGCAGCATTTCGATTAGTTGAACGTGTGCACCTCCATGGCTAAGCCATATTTCTTGTGTCCCTCCTCAAAGAATGGGAGCCTATTGGTTTTGTCATGTTGCCCTACCATTTAGGCTCCTATCACCACAGGATAGCCCATAATTAGTTCTCCTTAAAGGGCATTTCTTGTGAAAAAAAACTATCATACGATGAAATGTATAACTCATGAAACGAGAATTTTCACATCAAATTGATCCATACATTTCACATAAGAACTTCATGGAGCATTTTTACTAAATGAAGAAGAAATTTCTATTCATCCTTTTCTTTAAAGTTCAATTATTTCAATTTTTTCATTCACCTTCCACTTTACCCCTCTTCTTCCTCTTCCACTTGGAAATGACAAAAATCCTTCCTAGGATTATGGAAGTAAAGGTGTAAGGCCCTTCAATGCATCCGTGGTGTACCTTACTTTTCAAGAGCCAATCATAAAATATTGAGTTATACTCTAGTGTCACATGACAGTCTATATCCTATGGATGAATGCCCACTTAAATTATATAAGTCAATACAATAGTCAAGAGGTCACCCGAGTTGATTTGGCTTATAATGTGGAGTTTCCCTTGAGTTAGAATTCTATCCAAGTATGGATGTAGCATGATATTGTCGTCTAATGGCCGATTTCTTGTCATGGCTAATACCCTAAATAAAGCTGGGATCACATATGTTTGGTCATACTTGGAAGACTTGATGGAACGTTGTTGCTCCACATTGGTCACGATTTAATGCTAGCATTGGTCGTTGCTCTTCTTATAGGATGTGATTAAGCATTGGCTTAAGGCCTTTTCTCGTGAGATTCTATTGGCAATTATCTCTTCTACAATGATGGAGGCCTTAATGAAGATGATGTTGGTGATAAAGGCACCTCTGCCTAGCCGCCCATGTATTACTACATTGACAATACCCATCACTGCACACTGCAGGTGGCGGGCGCCCGTCACCACCACTTTATTCTTTATTCTTTTAGTGACAGTCTGAATAAAGGAAGGCTCGGTCACACATTGTGACTGTTGGAGTTCCTATTTGTGTATCCCTCTCTTCTTGCTCTTGCTCTCAGCCATAGCTCACTTCCAAGCAAGCTTCAATCCTTCTCACCTTTCAACTGGTATGAGAGCTTTGGATCAAAGATTGATCATGGATCTTGGCACGGCATTCATTCAGCCCAGATTGAAGACCTAGAGCTTCAAGCTTCAATGCCAGCCATGGCTTCTTCCCCCCGAGGTAAGATTTCATCTCCCGCCTCTCCCCGGCCCTCATAAGCTCTTTGCAGGTGTTCCTTGGATTCATTGGGCACCTTGTATGCCCCCATTTGTCCCCTTATCCTCAGCATAACTAGCAAGCCCCACAGTAGCAACTCATGTTTTTTTGCGCCTCTTTCAAAATCTGGGTCAAAAATCCCATTTTTTCTCATATATTGGGCATTCGGAACCCAATTTAGGCAAGGTAAGAGTCTAAATTGGGGTTTTGGCATGCTCTGGACACCATGGCAATGTCAAATCTACCAAATTCTGATCATAGCATTTTCTGCAACAGATCTGAGTTGATTTACAACAAGAAAATGTCATGCTCTTAGCTTATTTGATGCTCTCGAGGCTTGGTATTTGATGTCCAGATGCTTTGGGACTTGGTTTGAGCTTCCATAGCTTGATTTATGTAGGGATTTACTATTGTACATTGTTTGGGCGCATCAAGTTTTTATCAGGGATGACTTATGCATAATGCTCTTTGTTGACATTCGGGTGTCCTATTGGATATATTGATGCTTGGTCATCATGGTTTTGCCCAGATATGCTATTTGAGAGCTATTGAGCCTTGATTTGGATGTAGACACTTTGTTGTTGATTGGGATTTATGCTACCTTGGTTAACATATTATTTTACATTCAGTTTGGTTATGTCTATTGGTTTCAGGTTATGTCTTTGGGATATGCAATGAAGTATTGACCTTTGGGGTACGACATCGAGCTTGTCTTTGGTTCTGCATCTTCATTTGAGCTTGAGCTTAGCTTTGGAATGCATTTGATGCTCTATCTTGGATGTACATATGGCATGTATGTTACCTATGTCTAACTGGTCTTGACATGCTTGGCCTATGCCACTACTACATGCTAGTTACATTGTTTGGAGCCGATTGCTACTAGTACCTTGTCTTGGCCTGCATCTAGCTTCTCGAAACTTAATTGGGATATTTCTTGGCTTATCAGGTTGTATTTACTTGATGTCTATGGATGCTCTAATTGGAGGCTACATAGCCTATATGCTCATGATGTCTGGTCTTGGATCTTTCATCATTAGTGCTCTTGTATGCCTTTCTTGAGCTTCTTACCTTGATCCATATGACTTTTGTGCCAATGGGAGCATCGTTGGATGTTTGATAGACATTGAGCAGGTGGTTTATGCTATTGAGCTTTGAGTCTTCTGACACTGGGATCTTCTTCACTTGGATGTTACATGGTTGATATGCCGTGGTCCACATACATGTATTTGGGCTGATTTGGGATTCGCACGCCCTGAGCATACACCTTTTTGTGTCAGGTCTTGCCAGTGTTGTGTACACTTTGCCCTATTACACAGGGGGTATATCAGCTTACTGACAGACTCTTTTGACATGCTTGGGTGTTTGCTCAATGTTCGTATGACTGTCATATGCTGATTTATGCCCGCTTGATGCTGGTTATGCTTTGACAGTCAGTGGTTGACTTGTTGTATTGATTTTGCCTACAGTTTGCTCTCATTGTACTCGGATGTAATTTATTATAGCAAGCAGTTATGTATGGATTGATGTGGAATTTTCATGCTGAATCATTTTGATTTTATGTACTCTTGATGGTACTTGGTGGGAAACATCATTAGCTATCAATTCGTGGTCATTTTGCCTTGGTTTTGGTGGTATTTTGGCTGTTTATAGCAGAAAACAACAAGCAATTTTGAACTGTCTGCACTGTTTTGGACTGCATTATGGGTTCTTCTTCCCAGTGCTATCCTCAACATCACTAAGCTTGATGGTACGAATTATGCCTATTGGAAGAGCCAAGTTTGGCAGGTGTATTGATGCAGAAATCGCAGATAGAGCCACTAAGGATGCATGGCGAGCAGCCTGAAACTATGACTGATGATGAATGGGATGAGCTTGATGAGTTATGCAAGTCCATCCTCATCTTGTCTCTCACTGAACAGGTGCATTACAATGTGGTTGAGGAAGCACAGAGTGCTTGGCAACTTTGGGATAAAATTAAGAACCTCTATGACAAGAAAAGTCCAATAAGTCTGTGGGAGCTTTTGCTCAACCGCCAAGACCCTCGGACCGCTTATTCTTTCAAGCGTTTCAAGCGAGCTCTAATGGCTATCTCTCACCTAGCCGACGCGCTGTCGATCCTACGAGTGTAGTGAGCTTACCTTGATGCTCGATCGAGTACCCTCCTCTCTCTTGCACTCCGGTAGCTCCACGATTCTTGATGCTAGCTCAAGCATCCTCAAACCTCCTGCATCTCCAAGCTCCATCCTCCATAGCCGCGTGCGCAAGAGAAGAGAAGAGAAGAAGAGAGAAGAAGAGAAGAGGAGATGGTGAAGAGCTTCACCCTCTTGATCCCTCACTCTCACACACACTCACTCCCTCACACTCTCACACCCTCTCTCAAGAGCACACACAAGCAAGAAGGAGAGAAGAAGAGAGGAAGGAGAAGACTCTTTTTGCCACACACCAAAGAATGAGCTTCTCATTCACTTTTCAACTTTATATACAAATCCCTAAATTCTTTTTGGGCAGTCATCCCCTTTTCCCTCTTTTACATGGCCGGCCATACACCATTCTAATTTATCATATTCCCAACTAATGCGTACACTTTGCACAGGAGCGAGCCTGGCACTCTTTTACAAAGATTCGGAGGCGCTTCCGCATTTTAATTCTTTTGTTGCCTTGGGCCGACACCGAAGCTTTCTGAGGGTCGTGCCCAAACATTTGAATTTTTTAGGGACTGGCTACCGGTCAAGGAGCCTTTTTCTGCTTTTATCATGTGCCTTTTTTGCTATTTCCATTTTTTTCAATTTTCCGCTCCTCTGTGCTACGGGAACACGGTAACAAAGTCAGATGTATTGACTGAAGTAGCTTATGGACCTGTGCATGAAGGAGAATATGACAATGTCTGCTCATTTGACCTAGTTTCATGCTATTCTCAAGAACTTGACTTCACAGGGTATTGGCTTTAATGATGAGGTTACTCCATTTTTTTTGCTTTGGAATCCAAGCGAGTCATGGGATGTATTCTGCACTGCCTTATGTGCTCCTGCTACTATTTTGAACTTGCCTGATGTAGAGAATGCTCTTCTACAGGAAGAGATCAACCGTAAGAACTTGGATGCCTCTCATGTGTCGCATGCTTTGATTGTTAGAGGCAGAGATGGTAATGGCAAGAATGACCATGGGAATGGCCGTGGCAGAGACTCGTAGAAGTCTAGGTCTAAGTCGCATGGTAAGACGTGTAGCCTTGTGGGAGAAATCCTAATGTGACATGTCATCATTATGGCAAGAAGGGTAATATATGCCCACAGTGTCATGAGTTGCATGATGAGAAGCGCAAAGAGAAGGGGAAAGACAAAGTACATGAAAATTCCTTTGATCGTAGCATTATGCCTACAAAATCCAGTGTGAAATTTGAGGAGATAAATGTCATGCATATTGATGACTCCAATGGGGAGTACATACTTGCAACTAGTTCTTGTGATGCTATGTCGTTGACCGATGTTCACTCTATGTATGCGCAGTGCTGGCTTTTGGATTTTGGTGCTTCATTTCATGTTACACCATGTCGTGAGTGGTTCCACTCCTGCCGCACTATCTCTGGTTCAGTTCGCTTAAGTGATGACAAGTCACTTGGTATTTTCGGCATTGGGGATGTACAGTTGCAGTTCTCTACTGGCAATACTTTTCTGTTACAAGATGTACATCATGTACATGTGCTTACATGTAGTCTTATGTTTGCAGGGCACCTTGATGACGTTGGGTTTCATGTTTCATTTGGGGATTCTGCCTGGAAGATCACCCTGGTAGACTTATGCTTGCTAGAGGTGCCAAAGCTGGCAGCCTCTATCCTCTTGTAGTTGATGGGTCCTATGTTGGCCATGTTTTATTTGTGGGTTTTATCCCACATGTATCTCTTTGGCATGCATGTTTGGGCCATATGTCATTTAAAGGAATGAAAATGCTTTTTGGTTTTGCAATACTTACCACCCTTGACTATGCATATTTTGATTCATGTGAGCATTGTCTTTATGGTAGAAAAACTAGGAATACGCATAAGAAGTCTAGTAGGATATGCATGAGTGAGCCCCTAGCATTGGTACATGCGGATGTCTGTGGACCCATGCCCTGCCAGTCTATGGATGGTGCAAAGTATTTTGTGACGTTCATTGACGATTTTTCATGTAAAGTCTGGGCTTACCCCATTAAGCTTAAGTCCAGAAGTCTTGGTTGTGTTTCAGAGGTGGGTTGCATTGGTCAAAAACCAGACTAAGCATATGTTGAAATGCCTTAGGATTGACAATGGGGGAGAATATGTGTCACGTGCTTTTGAGCAACTATGTGGCAAGAGGGGTATTAAGTGTCAGTTGACTACCCCCTATACCCCACCCCCGAATGGTTTGGCTGAGCGGATGAATAGAACCATCCAAGGTCATGTACATAGTATACTTAGCCATGCAGGCTTACCACAAAGCTTTTGGGCTGAGGCAGTCAGTATAGTTGTGCATGTCATAAATAGATCACCTTCTAGTGGTTTGGATTTACAGGTTGCAGAGCAGATATGGACTGGGAAACCTCCGTCTTATGCGCATCTACATGTCTTTGGATGTGAGGCATTCTACCATGTGCCCAATGACAAGCATACCAAGTTGGATCCTAAGAGTGTCAAATGCATTTTCCTTGGCTATGGGAATGTAGGTGAGATGGGTTACCGTCTCTAGGGATCCGCAAGCACAGAAAGTCATCCGCAACCATCATGTAGTCTTCCATGTGAAGACAAGATGCATAGGCAGCTTGAGAAGATGGTAGAGATATGCAGGGTTATATTCTAGGAGGAGCCACGTGCTCCTACACAACCAGTTGGACAGCCTGTAGCAGTAGTTGGTACACATGACCAAGGTGTTGGACCGTCCACAAAGCCTGCCCATGAGACAATCTACTAGAGATAGACATCCACCTGATAGATTTGAGCTCTCGATGCATTATATCTTGGTTACAAATGCAAGAGAGCCTCTCACCTATGATGAGGCTATGCGCAGGGGGCGACAGTCACTCTTGAAAGAGGGCTATGTAGTCTGAGATAGACTCCCTCCACAAGAATATGACTTGGCATTTGGTTGCACTGCCTCAGGGCAAGAAGGCTTTGCCATGCAAATGGATGTACAAGCTGAAAAGTACCCCTAGAAACCCCAAGCCAGCTTATAAGGCAAGATTTGTCACTAAGGATTTTAAACAGAAGCACGGAGTTGACTTTGATGAAGTCTTTTCTCCTGCGGTAAGATGACCACTCTATGCTTGGTTTTGGCCTTAGTCGCGCATCTTGACTTGGACTTGTACCAAATGGATGTCAAGACTGCATTCTTACATGGGGATTTGCATGATGAGATACACATGGAGCAGCCTAAGGGCTTTGCAAAACTTGGCAAGGAGCACCTAATGTGCAAGTTGAAGAAAAGTCTTTATGGCTTGAAGCGGACACCTAGGGAGTGGTATCATAAGTTTGATGCCTTTATGCAATCACAGGGCTATAGCAGGAGTGCTATGGATCCGTGTCTTTACACGAAGAAAGTCCATAATGGCTCATTGCTTATTTTGGTACTTTATGTGGATGATATGATGATAGCAAGGAGAGCTCATGATGAGTTTGATGCTCTTAAATCTCAGCTGAAGAAGAGATTTGAGATGAAGGATTTGGGACAGGTCTCTCACATTCTTGGTATGTGCATGAAGCGCGACAAGCATCAGGGACTACTCTACCATACATTCATAAAGTCCTTGAGTGTTTTCGCATACAGAACGTAAACCCTATTGGATGTCCATTACCTTCTTATGTGAAGGTTTCACATGTCAATTGTCCCAGATGAATGAGCAGAGGGTCAAGATGGCCAAGTTCCCTTATGCATCAGTCGTGGGCAGTTCGATGTATGCCATCATAGCCATTCGTCCAGATATTGCCTTTATAGTTGATGTTGTGGCATGCTATATGGCTACACCTGGCAAAAAGCATTGCGATGCCATAAAGGGTATCGTGAGATCGGGACCAATGGATTCAAGCCTTTAGCACTTGCATACTTCGAATCAAGTATTGAAGTAGGGTTTTTTCCAAACTAGTACTTGAGGTAGATAAGTAGGAAGTGAGGGAGTTTGAAGAGATATTGGATCTCCTTAGCAAGTAGATTTTTGGTTTTTTGGATTTGGAAAATCGGGTTGGATTAGTGTAGGTATTTTCTTTGTGATTTGGATGCATTAGGATAGGAAAAAACAAAGAAAAAAAAAGGAAAACAAGCATTGGGGTTTCTATTGTCATAACAAGGCAAGAGGGTTTGATTTTCTTGTCGATTTGTATTTTGGAATTCCAAGTATATACAATCCTTCATTAGGGTCTATTCTTACATTCTGGAAGTTTGTGCAACCCCTCACAACCAAAATCATTAGAATTGAGTGATTTTCGTCATCCCTAGGAACTCATCCGTAGGAATCGAACACAGTTACTAGAGTCCAATTCCCAGAATGGGACGGGGGTTCAATTTGCAGAATTGGACCAACCCATCCTGTCAGATTGGACATACCCTGACCAATTTCAAAAATCGGACATCCCAAAATCGAATGCACCAAAATCAGACCATCCAGAATCGGACATTCCAAAATCGTATGACTGTCAAATCGGATGCACGAGAATTAGACACTTCAAATCGGACACCCCATACTCAGATGTCTGATTCCTAGAATCGGACGCACAAAAATTAGACCAACCCATAATTGGACCACTTGAATCAAACCAACCAAAATCAGACCACTCAAACTTTGGACCGACTTCGGACCCCAACTTCGGACCATCCAATCAGCGAATCGAACCAACCCAAAATCGGACGTTCGATCTGATAATTAGACTCCTGAGAATTGGACCTATGAGAATCGGACAGGTGAATAGAATACAAATTTGACACATCTAAACCCTAAAACCAACCCAGAGACCGTATAGAGCCAAAAGCACATCATAAATCTATCATCAAGCTAAAATCTAGAGCAAGTAGTTCAAAACTTGGCTACGAACGGTCCTCCAAGTCGCGCATGGTGTTTAGCGTAACGGCCCTGTGGACCGGGGACTTGACACTACCAAGTGTGAGGATAGTCACAACCTTTAGTAAGGGTAACCTCAAACCTCGAGGAAAAGACAATGAACATTTTGACATACAAGGCAAGCCTAGTAATGAGAGTAAGGACTTGTTGAAAGAGTTGATACAAATGCATGTTGGACAGAGAGAACCGGTGAGGCCATGCTTGAAACAAGAAGGTCAAGAGACAATGCCAAGGATAGGCTTTGGACTTACAAATATCGTAAAAGACTACAAAAGAAGTCCAAGACTTATAAACGAAGGTATCGATGGTGGAGAGCCAGCACAATGCAATGATGGATATCCAAAGTGTTGCTACATGCTCAAGGGTATTATGCAGGTAACTGATGGATTTGGGTGCCAAAACCCCCTACTAGACCACCTCTGTCAGCTAAAGACCATGACGTATCAAGAGTGAAGAAGCGCAGGAGGAAATCTAAACCAAAAAACAAGTCTCAAGTCAAGAACATTGGAGTGACTAAGCCCCTCACGATTGAAATCAAGAAACCGAACGGGACTATTTGAAGGGTAGATCCTCAACCTAGCATGCTTAACAAGTGGATATCAAATGTAACCTTCGAGTGTGCACAAAAGCCATTAATGCCCAAGAAGCCTTTGACTTCCTAAGAGGATAAGGAGCACCACAAGCACAATGCTACTCATGATAAGGTTGATTACTCAACAAAGCAAATGGCAAAATCATCTAACAGCCATGAGCAAATCCAGCCAGTGCTAAGTCCACCTAGGAGTCCCAAATCTCCTACACCCTCTTTCCCTAGACGGACATAAGAAGCACAACAGTAGTTGTCAAGTGCAGCTGCTCAATCCCAATCTCTATCTCCATCTGAGCTTCCAAATGTCCAAGATGTGGGACATGACACCACCCTTAGCTCTCAGCCTAAGGATATGCGTGTGCAATCACATGTTGCTAGATCTACACAAGTGAATGCTCAAAGGGCAACAAAAGACATGACCACTTCCAATCTACCTAACGACTTGACTCTGCAGTCGACTAATAGTAGCCAGTCCACTGAACTAGCTGCTATTGCTTCCAATCAGGAATCATAGTAGTCACAGCCTTTGGTTGTGACAATGCCCCTTGCGGAATGTGTCCTTAGCAATTCATATGCAGAACAATTTTCACAACCAACATCCTTGACACCTCCAGCACTTTTGAAGCACCTAAAACCTAGGCTTGAGGAGAAATCTCTCGAAGATTTGGCCAAGGAGAGGGCAGATCTGACAATGAACCAAAGATAAAGTGCATGATGAAGCTTGATCATAAGCTAACAGCCATCACACATGCCTACGTCCATGTGGACATGGGAAGGCCAACACCAGAGTACACAAAGCTCATAGCCGAACCTCTGACTTGGGATGAGCAACAATATGTTTGCTCCCGCTATGAAGCTATTGTTGAGGAAGTCATAAAGGACATCCCAAAGGCCACAGCTAGAGAATTGTGCTTGATACCCTCACTCTTTACTGGCCAATGTGAGACAAACAAGGAAAAGCTCGAAGCAATAAAACGAAAAGGGAAAGGACAAGGAAACTTTGAGTAGAAATAGTACTCCAACCAGAGTTTGGTAGCCAAAATTGGCCATCGACTAATGACACTTACTGAGCAAAGGAAAGCCCTTTGGACATCAACACATTATCCCACATATATTGCCCTGACCTCATTAAGAGTGTTGGCAATGGTCCATGAGGTCCAGCTTTCAGCCACTGTCCAAAAACATCCCTTGTGCGATAAACTGCTTCTAGAAGAAGATCTACATGTGGCTAGCAGGCTAGAAGTAGGGAGCATGGTACTTGATGTTAGCGCATATGTCTTCTGTCTCACTCAAGACCCTACAATCCTAGATCCCTATGCTTTCCATCAATACAACCCTGACTTCTTCAACTGGTTTTGACCAAGATTACCTGACAAGAATCCTAGACTATCTCTTGGTTCTACATTACAGTCACCCAAACCTCCTTAGCAAGAGAAAAACAACTCTAAACACAATACCTGCACTGATAAGAAGCAATGGAGGCATGTTCCAATGGGTAAGGAAAATAGTCTAGGGCAAATGTCCAACCAAGAGCAACTGCCAATGCAATCAAATGAGGAGCTAAAGGGAGGAGAATTAGCTGAAGAGCTAGACTCTCCAAAAAGAGAGGCAATTGTATCCTCACAACCTAGCGAAGTTGTTCAGCAGGCTGCAGTTATGTCCCATGAGGACACACTAGAGAAAGAGAATGCTGAGGCCCCAACCAAGCACATCAATGGTGGCTAACCTAGTTCAGGGTCCCGAGTCTTCAAGGGATACACCTCAATTGCCTAGGAAAAAGAGGAGAAAAGAATGAAAACAACAATGGTAGTTGCAAGTGGTTGTAGATGCTAAGGTGATTGAGATCAAGAGTGCTAAAGAACTGAGGAATAAAGCATCGAGTCCACCCATTAAGGAACCCATTGCCATCTCTCCTAACAGTGGTGAAAACTCAAACATATCTGTGTGTTCTGATAAATCAAAGCAACCATTAGCACCAACGGTTGCTTGTAACGCTCAATTCACCGACAACAGAACTTACATTGACCAATCAAGAGAGGATACAACACTGTCACAACTAGTTGACGAAACTATACCAGTCACATCCGAGGAGAACCATGACACAATAGCAGCAAAACCTTAGGAGAAACATGAAAATCCAAAGAACATGAGCAATCCTAGCAATAACCAATCTTGCTCATCTAGGCATGAGCCCCCAACTATGCTAAAGCCTAGGGAAACTCCCAGAATCTTACATGGGATAGCAATCGAGCAAGCCTTCATAGAACATAGGAGTGCCACAGAGTGCTTGACTGAGTTGGATGCTAAAATCAAATTATTTGCACGTGTCTATGTCCTTGCGAACATGGGCACATTCTATAGGGACCAGCTTGAGGAATACTTGCCATATCTATTATCCTAGGAAGAGCAAGAATATCTTGACGAGCACTATGACAAGCTCCTACATGAACGCATGCAACTCATCTCTAACGAGGAGACCGATGAACTACGCTTAACTGTGGGATTCAACGATGTGCTTTACCAACCAAATCTCTTAGAGATAGAGTAACTAAAGCAACAATCAAAGGGTAGAGTCAATTTGAAAAATGTTGGTTTGAAAGCCATGCTACAATGGCCGAGAACTTGGAGCCCACATTATGACAGTCTCAAAGGAGGGACTGGCCAAATGGCGGTCTCAAAGAGACCCAACCTATGTGGTGCCAACTTCCTTTCGAGTGTTGATTGCTATTCGGGGTATGGACTTAGTCGGAACTAGCCAAGAAAACTCTCTAATTGATAAAATTCTCATTGAGGAGGAGCTACATGTTGCAAGTAGACTCGGACAAGGTGCCATGCTACTTGATGTTGCAAAACATCTATTGTTATTGAGTAGGCTACCACGAGTACTGGATGCATGTGCCACACTCTAGTACAATCCTTAGTCAATTGGTTTTTATCATCACGAAGTGACATGGATTCATAAATGTGTACATAAATAAACAATGAGTTTTGTGACTATGTATAAATAATACCAACACACACAAGCAATGATAGTCAAGCGCAAGAAGAAAAGTTTGGGTTTGATAGGCTAGGCTCCTCAAGTCCTCCCATCACCATGTGTCTAGAAGTCGTGACCATCTCCGCTTCCAGGTGGAGGGCACGAATCCCTCATTGCTACCATGGGAAGCCCTAGCCAACACCCCAAAGGGTGTAGACGGGGGGTCATCCCCTCCTTCTAGGGACAAACCCTTTTCCATTCCATCATAGCCAGTCCACGTAAATTGACATGAGCAAAGATCTGCTACTAGCTGAAATCTGCCCCACATTGGAAGCAAGACGAATGTCATCACATGAGCCATCCCTCTACAGTAACTACTTCATGCCTCACCTCACCCCTCCTTGTCATATGCACTTGATAATCCAATGTTTATTGTGCCCTACCTCCAAGCCTAACCCTTGGTTCACATTTTGCGGTTTCCTCCACAGTAACCCGACATGGAGTACCCCATGTAGCTAGCATACAAAGAAGCTCTCCTCCGTGTAGAAGGGAGCATACGACACAAGCTCCACCACCTGAATGCTACGTGCCCACCCTAAGGAGGTATGCACTGAGACGAGGCCCAAAGCGACATCACCAAGGACCCAGGCCGAACACTCCCCAAGACCGAAAGAGGAAGGCTCAAGGGAACTCCCGGGGGGTAGTGACCCTTGCCGTGCAAGCCCTCCCCAGATGCTCGGGCACCAAGTGCTCAAAAGAAGAAAAGGAAGCTAGAGTCAAGAACGAGATTACTGAACTATTTCAGAGCATTCTTGATACGGTAGCATCCAAGGACTACACTACTTGGGTCCCAGCCGATATCTTCTCTACCCAGCCTGATAAGAGCCCCCCATCGGCAACGCCCTAGTTGCTGGTCACCCGAACTCACCCCACCTCATACAAATATAATAGCCCCTATTTTGTATAAGATGCTTACCAAGTGCTATCTGGCCATGACTTTTTGTTGTTAGATGGTTAAAAGGGGCAGATCCTCCAATTGTGCAAACTTTCCATATCTACTTTTAATATATTCCACACCTTTAACAAAAAAAAAAGATAATCAAGCACAGGTGATATGCATCTAAGTCAACACCATGGGATTCAGATAAGTGATGTCTCTTTGCATTGCACATGTTCATTATAGTTGAAACATATGACTTGCATGTACCCTCATGAGTTGTCAAGTGGATACAGGATGACATAGGTCTCTATACGAAAGCGTTCAATGTCCAAGGTACCACAAGTCCACCAACCCCACAAAGAGCCATAATGGAAGCCTCACTACCTAAAGCGAAAATCACCCTTGTAGCCCGCCCACATTGCATGGCCCAAAGCATAGTCATTGGCTACTCCCTCCTTCTATGTCAAACTCTACATTTGGCTCACGGAAATTGTTACCTCAATTGTACCGAGATCGCACATTACAAAGAGATTTACAAATCTCAAATGTATCTCTTCATCTCAACAACTGTTCCTTTGGCATCAAGGCTAGTAACACAATCATCCTTGTAATATCCATTTTTCACAGCCTTTGGATCTCGACGTTTCTTAGTCCAAATGAAAGGCTAATAGCCTCAATGTATTGTATTGGTTGCATTCATTTTATCAAAAAAAAAGGACAAAATAAAAAATGAGAGAAATCAACAAAAGTGAAAACAAAAAGAAAAGAAAAAAAAGAAAAGAATGAACGAAAGAAAGAAAGAAAGAAAAAGCACTCATGATCACAGCACAACACCTAGGGGGTGTTTGGGATTTTCCCTTGGTACGGATTGAGGATGCTGTAGTTATGCTTGACAGGTTTATGGATTTTGTTGGTTGTAGGTCTAGGTGCTTTTTGCAGATGGATTATGAGAGTCCTGCTATCTCTCCCAACTTTCAGTCCTATTGTCTGCAGTCTGGCATTGATTTCCTATGCCCACGGTATTACAGGATTGCTCATGGCATGTGCTTGACTCTACATGCAAAGGTTGCTTCTATGCTTACCACAACTGGGTTATCTTATGGCTTTTGGGCTGAGGCCCTTATGACGGCAATCTACTTACTTAATAGGATGCCGTGTTTGACTTTGGATGGTATTACACCACACGAGGCACGGAGTGGCATTAGACCCTCCTATGATTGCTTGAGGATGTTTGGCTGCCAAGCATTTGTATGTATGCCAGATATGCCTATGTCATGCAAATGTATCCTCCTTGGTTATGGAGATGGTGACTTTCAGGCTTACAGGTTATGGGATTTGGATGCCCAATAGGTTATACGCAATCGTCATGCTATCTTTTACAAGACGCAGACATCTCTCAAGCCTCTTGATGCATGTTCAATGTGCTTTATGGTTGATGCTATAGCTGTATGTCAGTCTTCCGCTTCACTGAGGCTGCATATTATCTTGAGACCCTATCCCAGGATGTTGGCCCTTCTTCTATGATTGACTTTGGCGAATCTATGTACTCTTAGTCATCTCTTATGTGCCACGCTAATGCTATGCAGCACTCTGATGCTTATGCAGTACAGCCTTGCACTCATGAGTTGTGCTTGCTTCATGAGAAGCATTCTTGGATTGCTCTGCTATTGTGTGGAGCTGGGGATCACTTATCTCCTAGATGTCATGGACTCGGGGATGCTTGACTCTTCTTTCACATAGGTTCCCACTTATTGCACAACTCGCTTTTCGATTGGGCATTGGGTGAGATGTCATAATTCCTCACCTTGCCTCTTTTCCTTTTTCTTTGTTTTTTTACTCCCTGGCCCATTGGCCTTTTAGTGGGAGGTTGTTGGGGTAAAAGGCCCTTGGGCTTGCCTGTGTATAGTGACCGCCCATATTCTTTATTCATATATATGAGATAGTGTAATAAGACTGTCATATATCCTTCTCGACAGCACCTACATTGTGTGTGCTCTTCTCTCCCACATCTTCCTCTTATCCTTCTCCACTGCCATTGCCATTGCATCACATCCCCTTCAATGTTAACCCTCAAACAAACAAGGTGGAAAATCTAGAAAATCTAAAGCAAAAGATAAGGCTAAGGTGAAAGTGAAATGAAAGGCGAAGGCATGCCAAAGAAGAATATGGAAACACAAGAAGTGCAAAATAGTCCTAAATCAAGGAGAAAGGTGCACAAGAAAAAGCACAAGTCAATACTTTTGTAAAAGAGTGCAAGGCACACCATGATTATTTTAAGAGTGACAGCTCTCACCTGTGCAAATTGTAAAGGTAGATGGACAGTAGGAAGGAAGCTAGGAAGATAGGAGGACAATGGGAAAAATGGCCTAGGCCACGGTCGGCCATGTAAAAAAGGGGATGACCTCCCAAATAGGATTTAGGGCTTTGTATATAAAGTTAAAAAGTGAATGAGAAGCTCATATGTGTGTGGCCAAAAGTAGCTCTCTTCTCCTTGTTATTCTTGTTCTTGCTTTCTTGAGCTTGTGCTTGAGAGAGGGAGTGTGAGAGTGTGAGGGAGTGAGTGTGTGAGGGTGAGGGACCATAGTGGAGAAGCTCTCCACCTTCTCCTCTTCTTCTCCTCTTCTCTTGCTCGCGACGATGGAGCTTGAAGATTGGAGGAGCTTGAGGATGGAGCTTGCTTGAAGCTTGCACTTAGATCGTGGAGCTACCAGAGTGCTCGGGAGAGGAGGCAACTCGATCATGTGTGGAGGTAAGCTCACTACACTCGTAGGGATGGATAGCGCGTCGGCTATGTGAGAGGTAGCCATTGGTGCTCAGCTTAGAACACTTGAAACAATAAGCGGTCTGTGGGTCCTGGCGGGCTGATCACCTCTACATGCATGTACTGACTAAATTATTCAAGTTTTGTCTCTCTTAACAAATCTACAACATCACATGAAATGCTTCTTGCTCACCATGAAACGATTCCTCAACTCTTATATATTTCCTTAGATTCTACCTTATATTCAAATAACCCCTTATTGATACTTCTATGTTTGAATTTTAAGCTTATTCCTTGCAATTATGTACATATGCATACATGGATTCCATCTATTCTAGAGACTAGGACTATTAACAAAACAATTTAATATGAAATCTTTAAGTACCTTCATCTTACCCAAATTATTAGCACTGCCTTTATGGCATACATGGGTTGATATAAAACTGTCACATATTTTGACTTTACAAGGTAGAAACACCAAAATTCTAAAGGACATATCTTACTACTATATTATTTTGGTTGTAGGTTTGGGAAGCACCAAATCTCAAGAGGGCTTCCCAAACCTATCTCCTTTTCCAAACCTCATTTTTTAAAATTAAAACCCCTTCTCCTCATTCTCACGTATAATCTCTCTTTTTCTCTTCCCCCTCCCCTTTTTTTATTATTAGCCCCCCTCCCTCCCCATGTGTGGGGCCTAGGCTCTCTCTCTCTCTCTCTCTCTCTCTCTCTCTCTCTCTCTCTCTCTCTCTCTCTCTCTCTCTCTCTCTCTCTCTCTCTCTCTCTCTCTCTCTCTCTCTCTCTCTCTCTCTCTCTCTCTCTCTCTCTCTCTCTCTCTCAAATTAAAACCCCCTCCTCTCTCTCTCACTTATAAACTCTCACTTTCTCTTTCTCCTTCCCTTTTTAATTAAATTCCTCCCCCTCTCTCTCTGTCTCATATGTAGGGCCTAGGCTCTCTCTCTCTCTCAATTAGATTAAAATTTTTAATTTAAAATTTCTTTTTAATTAAACATTTTTAAAAGATTTGTTAATTTAAAGTTTTTAAGGCAATTTTTCACACACTTTGAGAGAGACATAGAAGAAGAAGAAGAAGAAGAAGAAGAGAGAGAGAGAGAGAGAGAGAGAGGAGAAGAAAAAGAAGAAGAAGAAAGGAACGATAAATTTTAAAAGAGAGAAGGAAAAAAGAAGTGAGGGAGAGAGAAGGAAAAGAGAAAAGAGAGAGAGGAAAAGTGGGGAGAGAAGAAAAGGAGAGAGTGAGAGAGAAGAAGAAGAAGAAGAAGAAGAAGAGATAATATGAACACAAAGAGAGAATTATAGAGAGAGGAAAGACAAAATTAGAGAGAGAGCAAAAAGAAAAAAATAAAGAATGAATGAAGAGAGAAAGAGGAAGAGAGAGAGAGAAAAGAAATTTGCGGAGAGAAGAAAAGAGGAGAGAGCGAGAAGAAGAAGAAAGAGAAAAAAGGGAGAGAGAGGGAGGAAAGAGAAAGGAGAATAGTCAGTTTTAAATTAAACGTATTTTTATATAGTTTTTGACTTAGAGAGAGAGACATACATGAAATATATGATGAGAGAGAGAGAAAGAGAGGAAATAGAGGGAGAGAAAGGGGAAGAGAAAAATAGAGAGAGAAACGAGAGCGAGAAAAAACAATTTGAAAGAGAAAGAGAGAGGGAAAAAAATAGAGGAGAGAGAGAGAGAGAGAACAAAAGACCGAGAGAAAAATACAAAGAGAGCAAAAAAGAAAGAAGAGGAGAGAGAGAAGGGGAGAGAGAGAAAGAGAATTATAGAGAGAGAAAATATAAAATCCGAGAGAGAAAGAGAGAGAAGGAAAAGAGACGGAGAGAGAGAGGGAGAGAGAGAAATAGGAGAGAAGAAAAGGAGAGAGAAAGAAAGAGAGATAGAAGAAGAGAGATTTTGAACACAAAAAAAGAGAGAATTACATAGAGAAAATATAAAATTTTAAAGAAAGAGAGAAAATAAAAAATTAGAGAGAGAATGAAGAGAGAAAGAGAAGAAAAAAAAAGAAAAAAAGACGAGAGTGAGAGTGAGAGAGAAGGAAAAGAAAAGAAAGAGAGAGAGAGAGAGGAAGAAGAAGAAAGAGGAAAAGAGGGAGAGAGATGGGGAAAAAGAGGAAAGAGAAAAAAAAATTTAATTTAAACATTTTTGAGAGAGGGGGAAAGTAAGAGAGAAGGGGAGAGAAAGAGAGAGAGAGAGAGAATTTAAAATTTAAAAGAGAGAGAGAGAGAGAGAGGAAACATGGAGAGATAATTATAGAGAGGGAAAAGTTAAAATTTAAAAGAGAGAAGAAAAAATAGAAGAGAGAGAGAGAGAAGGAAAAGAGAGGGGAGAGAGAGAGAGGGAGAGAGAGAGGGAAGAATAAGAAGAAGAAGAAGAGAATATGAACACAGAGAGAGATTAATAGAGAGAGGAAATATAAGATTTAAAAGAGAGAGAAAATAAAAAATTTAAAGAGAATGAAGAGAGAGAAGACGGAAAAAAAAGGAAAAAAGAGAAGAGGGAGAGAAGGAAAAGAGAGGGGGGAGGGGGGAGAAGAAAAGAGAGAGAGAGAGAGAGAGAGAGAGAGAGAGAGAGAGAGAGAGAGAGAAGCAGGGAGAGAAGAAAAGGAGAGAGAGAGAGAATTTGACATAGGAAATTGGGGGAGAGAGAGAGAGAGGGGAGAAAAAAATTAGAAACAAAGAGGGAAAAGAGGACAGAGAAAGAGGAGAAATGGATTGTTGAGCGAAGTTATCGCACGGCAACTTCGCTTGCCGCTTCGTGGCAATGAAGTTGTCGCGAAGTGACCTAGCATTCTGTGTGCACGAAGTGCACACGGACCACTAGTAATAAATTATTCACACAAAATATTCTTGCAGTATTCAACATAAGATCTTGAATTTAAAATATCATCATTTTCTTATCTTATCCACATGTTTTTCTATGAACTCCTCTCATGCTAAACCTTTTCATGTGTGCACAATGTGCATTTCATTCCAAGTTTAAACCATCATTCGTGTTATGATCAGCTTAAATAGATTTAATTGTTTAAGCCTTTGACAAGCTCACTAATTCTCTTATATTATACCTTTGCATGTGTGCGCATGAAAATCATCATTCCAAGTTGACATGTTTTCTCATATCAAATCAGTATACTTACTTTCCTATAAAGACAACACCCAATGGCCTTGTGTCTGGGATGTGTGCACACATGCATGTAAGGTAGATATAGAGAATACATGCTCAATCCTCCATTTTAACGTATAACTTTCTATTTTCCTCTTCTTTTTACTATTAGCAATCTTGTTGTACTAAGTTCACGTTATTACTAAATTGATGGGATTGGAAGATAATACAACATTGCTTTTTAAAACTTATACATAGTATCAAAGTAAGGTGTGACCATTGAAATTAGCAGAAATAATGGGTATCATCCCAAAGCTTGTAAAGTGAGTACAATTATTGATTTATGTTTTTGGTATATATGAAAGCACAAGTGAAACTTTATAGAAAGATTTTGAGTAAAGTGAATATGACTCCATCACCATATATAAGGATGGAGGCAACGTGCATATTGACTCCTATCTCAATGCTCAATGCCAATATGACCATTTTTTATAGTCATTTTCACACAACTTTTGATAAGGGCACCATTAATCTCATTGAATCAAGGGAGATGCCATGCCCTTCTAGAAAAGACAAATAGTGCAACTCATCTATCAACTCATGGAGGCAACACAATTTAGAGAGAGGTTTCTGCCAAAAGAAAGACTTATGTTAGATGCTTGTGTTAAGCCTAAGTACCCTACCATGAGATACTTTGGGATGGAAAGGAGTTAGATATTAGGATTTTTTTTAATAAAGGTAACTAGATTGTAGATATATTAATGAGCTAGAATATTTACAATAGCCATCATCAAGACGTTTTCAAAAAAATCCTTTGGACTTTCTTTAGGGATCTATAGAAGACTTTGTAAGCTTTGTCCTTGACTTCAAATCCTTTCAAAACTACCAATAATTCATTCTTAATATAAGACCATCTATCCATAGGTACACAACATATCTTCTCCCTACCAAAAGCGATATCATTCCTCAACTTTTAGTAAGATTTGTTTGATTGCAACTATTTTATACTAAATCCACTTTTCTACAACAAGACGTTTGTATCTATGCAAATTGTTTATGGATAAGTAGGTAGGAAAAAGCATAATTCCAATCAAGGATCGATATTATTACACACATTTCGCAATTAAACATGTCAAATAATCTTCACTTTGTGAATAGAAAGGTCTCCACTTACTTATTATAACATATACAGAGGTAAAGGACTTTCTCTTTGTCATTGTTACGGTACTTGCATTATCCAAAAGAAACATTTAGCTAGTTACATGGCTCCTATATGCCACTTTAGGCATATTTACCAATTTGATGATGGTTTATTTGACTCATATAATTTTACAAGTTTGGAAAACTCTCTATAAGTAGGGACTCTTGATTTTCACTAGTAGAATCTAAACAATTTCTATTTGTTGCACTGATCAATTTATAGATTTCTATGTTTTCTTTTCTTGATAACACACACACACACACACACACGCACGCACAGACACACACACATGCATGCATGCACATGCGCACGCACGCATGCACACACACACAACCTTGTTACATAATCAACTTGTCCTTATTCATATGATTTTAACAAGTAGCTTATTATTTGTTCCAACCTCTAGATGCTTTCAATTAAGATGTGGCCCACACTTGTCACATTATCAACATTAATTCACAAATATTAAAATGTCATAATTTTAGGAAAGAGAAACACTTGTAAATCATGTGGTAGATACACAAGCCATTTAGTTACAAAGGCAGTTGTCAAAAAAAGTTCTATCATTGGATTTTTTGGTGACCCTTCAACAAACAAGTGGTATGTAATGGGCGGTTTTGTGAAAGGAATAGGCTATAGAACAGATCTTGTTTCATAAAAATTCACTTTTCAAGGAACAAAAATTGTGTCCACGTAATATCTACCCTAAGTGATATCATTTCCATGCAATAGCATGTAGTAAATGTCAAAATACCTACTTCTACAAGGGAAACAAAGTTAGACTAGGATAGAGTAATTCCCATTCATAGCTAAAAAAATATCCATTATTTAATAACTTCATTTTGTGCTTTTGGGCATCAAAATTAAGAATACACCTTTGTTTAAAATGCACTCCTCTCTTTTGTTTGTTGTCTAGTGTGAGTTGCTTGAGGAAGTACTATTCTATGGCATAAGTAAAAGCTAACATGTCAATTTGATGATCTCAACATTTCTCATTTGAAGCTCATGGGATGGCATGGATTTGTTCTTCATCTCACTAATATCCAAGTGAGCATAAGGTAGAGTATATATGAGACCCCTCCAAGATGCAAGTGAGGTTAAATGTGGACATGTTGGATGTAAATCTAGTATGTACCATGAAGGGGTCCAATCCAACATATTCTACTACTTAGTCAACACGCTTGGGAATTGCTATTGATGGTTTTAGTGTATCGTTTGCCTTCATTTCACTTCCTTCTTTCATGTGCTCGAGAAAGTAGGATGGGATGGGGAAAATGATCCAACAAATGCTTAGGTTCCTTTATCATTTCAAGAAGCACATGATACCCCACATCTACTTTTCAACAACCATTAAAGTACTCATCCCCTTGTATATGTTATTCAATATAGTAATCCCATATTGATTGGAATTTGCTTAGATTGGAAAATAATGCATTCATTTCATTTTATAATTCCATAAAATATTTCATTATTGATAGCCATTGATAATGATTCTACAAAATAATCTTTTAATAAATAGAGACTCCACAATGACTTACAAATGAATTAAAGTTTTCCATGGTGGATACATAAGTACTTAAGATATTGAAGGACATAGTAGACTTCCATCGCCATTTTGACTAACTCCATACGAGCAACAAAAAAGGCATCATACAAGCCATTATATCATGTCTCACAAAAGAAGCTTCTCTTCTTTTTGAAATATTACGATGTGAACGACTATAGTAGAAGAGTTCTCTACTTGCTCCCGCGTCACAGTGGGTAACATAACCACCACTAAAGGCTTCAAAGGGCATAGTGAGCTTGCATTACTATTTTGACCAACTCTTGATGTCATCAAGGGCTAATCTCTCTCTCTCTCTCTCTCTCTCTCTCTCTCTCTCTCTCTCTCTCTCTCTCTCTCTCTCTCTCTCTCTCTCTCTCTCTCTCTCTCTCTCTCTCTCTCTCTCTCTCTCTCTCTCTCTCTCTCTCTCTCTCTCTCAGGGTAGTAGCACAAACAATAACAGTAGTAGCCAACAATGGAAGCAACACCAATAATAATGGGATCAGAGGTAATGACAAGTAGTTTGTGTGTGTGTGTGTGTGTGTGTGTGTGTGTGTGTGTGTGTGTGTGTGTGTGTGTGTGTGTGTGTGTGTGTGTGTGTGTGTGTGTGTGTGTGTGTGTGTGTGTGTGTGTGTGTGTGTGTGTGTGTGTGTGTGTGTGTGTGTGTGTGTGTGTGTGTGTGTGTGTGTGTGTGTGTGTGTGCGCGCGCATGCATGCCTAATGTTCCTTATTTGTGAAGTGCATAAGGAATGCTGGTATATATTCATATGGTTATTAAAATATTAGATAAGGTTTCAAGGAACAATGTTCTAAGGGCTTCTTAACCCCAAGGGTTAGGAAATTTGGGTTAGAGTTAAAGGATTTTTGGGGAGGAGGAATAGACTTAACATTTTGAAAAGGTGGTCTTATGCTTTTACAACACAATAAGAAAAATCAATGTTTGGGTTTATTTTAGAGAGGAGCACACTAAGAGTTTGCAAGGTGGATAGCATTAAGCTTTAGTGTTTGCCATGGTTGGTAGCATGAATAGTTAAAGCTTGGAGGGGCATGGTTTAGCTTATGAGATATTAGGGTATTAGATAATGTTTTAAGGGACAAAATTTTGAAGAAATTCATAACCTAGGGTTTAGGATATTAGGGTTACAACTAACGGGTTTGTTTTGGGGAGGGATGGGCTCAGGATTGTTGGGGTAAAAGGCCCTTGGGCCTACCCATGTACAGTGACCGCCCATATTCTTTATTCATATATATATGATAGTGCAATAAGGTTATCTACACACATTTGGACAGCACCTACACTGTGTGTGCTCTTCTCTCCCGCATCATGGTATTGATGCATAATGCTCTTTGTTGACATTCAGGTGTCCTGGTGGATGTATTGATGCTTGGTCACATCATGGTTTATGCCCGGATATGGTATTTGAGAGCTATTAAGCCTTGATTTGGATGCACACACTTCGTTGTTGGTTGGGATTTATGTACCTTGGTTGACAAGTTATTTTACCTCTAGTTTGGTTATGCCTATGGTCTACGGGTGCTCCCAACTACTCTGGATGATATGCTAATGTATTTGGATGATGCCACTTTGATGTTTATGCTCCTGGATGCTTCTTGAGCAAAGACTAGAGCTCAATTCTTGGTTCATTTTCATTTTCTTTGCAACCGGCATTTCACTTGACAAGGTTTATACCCTGTGCTACCCATTATGGAACTAATGTCTGATGTGGATGCTTTTGGGTTTGGTTCCAGTATGGCAAATGTTTGGGCTTGAATCAACTTGCATTTGAGAATTTTGTGGAGAAGTTTGCATTTGGTCGACTTATCACTTATGCAACTTGGATGCTATTTGGCCCTTAATGCCCCGATTATGGATCTTGGATTTACTTGGATGTAGATACATGTTTGAGCAGTGCTTGCTCCATTGTCTTGGCAGTTGGTTATTGAGCTTTCGTTGCTCATTGATGCTTGGTTCTTTGCGGGTTACTCCTTGTTGTTCAGTGGACTTCTTGACAGTGCTTGGGTTTAGTAGTTATGGCTTTGTTGCTTCTATGTTGCCTAGCTTCTATGCTAGTTGGGTTACTTTAGCCCATACAGGTCGGAGAGTAGTTGCTCTTGATGCTTACCCGGCTATGCACTTTGTCTATTGTCATGTACTTTATAGAGCCACTTATTTGGATGTTGTTGTATAGATACTTGGGCTTTTCCTAGAGCTTGACTCTTGTAGGATTTTTTGCCTCTTGCTGGTCTTTGCTTGACTTGGCTTTTCTGAGATGGCATTATGTACTGCAAAGCTATGCTTATGCGTATGGTTATGGGCTGATTTTATGGCTGAAATCCATATGCTCTTATAACAAATGTCTTATGCTTTACAAAACTATGGTTGGTTATGTCATGAAGTTGGCTACAACTCTTCTTCATGTGGGAGCTTTTGCATCCTTGGTTGATGCCTTTATGTCCTCTCGTCCATTGAGGTTTCATGAGCCTTTGCAGCATGCTTCTACCACTGATGTACTTTGCAGATGATAGTCTTCATGAGCAGGTTCCCTCCTTTGGGACAGCCCTCGACTCCTTGAGCTCCGTGGATGCTATGGATAGCCCTATTCATGATGACTTGGATTCCTTCTCGTCTTCTACAAGTTCTTAAATTGCAGATGTTGTATGCTTCCATTGTGGAAAGCTTGGGCATGTTAAAAGAAAATGTTTTAGACGAATTAGAGAGCAACAAAGATAGAGATGGACTCGACATGAGCAGAGAGTCAGCGATGCAACAGGTGTTACTACTCTTTCTAGTGGTGAGGTACATGCAATTACCCATGATGATGCAGTTGAGCATGTCCTCATGTCATCTAGTTTCCCTAGAGCTTACTTGCTCAATGATCAGGCCTATGTCTTTGACTGGTTGTTGGATTCTTCAGCCTGTTCTCATATTAACCCTCATAGAGCATGGTTCTCTTCTTACAGGGAGGTTGACAAATGTATTGATTTGGGCCTTGAGCACACTTATGCTATTGTTGGTACATAGGACATACACCTAGCTTTGCCTGATGGGACTTCTCTTGTGCTCCATGATGTATTACATGTTCCTATGCTTAGTAAGAGCTTGATGTCTATCCGTCAGTTGCATGATGCAGGTTGCTATGTTTCTCTTCAGGATAGGTCATGGAAGATCTATCGTGGTTGCTCGGTTTTGGCCAGAGGTTCTAGAGTTGGTTCTCATTACCCAGTGCATGTCTCTCATGAGGAGATTCTATGGTTGCAATTATCCGGATACCACATGCATTGTTATGGCATTATCGCCTAGGCCATATGCACCACAAAGAGATGAAGATCTTGTTTCGTTCAGACTCCATGCTGCCTCCTATGTCACTTATAGATCTTGATGCTTGCCATGATTGTACTCTTGGTCCTTGCAGAGCCCCCTTGGCTTATGGCAATCGTACGAGGCATGCTCCTCTAGATCTTGTCCATTGTGCAGTATATGGACCTATGCTTCCCAGTCACTTGGTGGAGCATCGTACTTTGTGATCTTTGTTGATCATGCTACCCACAGTGTTTGGGCTTTTCCCTTGGTATAGATTGAGGATGGTGCAGTTATGCTTGACAAGTTTATGGATTCTGCTAGTAGCAGGCCTAAGTGCTTTGCAGATGGATTATGGGAGTCATGCTATCTCTCCCAGCTTTCAATCCTATTGTTAGTAGTCTGGCATTGATTTCCTATGCCCACGGTATTACAGGATTGCTAATGGCATGTACCTGACTCTACAAGCAAAGGTTGCTTCTATGCTTACCACATTTGGGTTATTGTTGGGGGTAAAGGCGCCTCTGCCTAGTCACGCGTGTATTATTACACTGACAGTCACCGCCTCTGCACACTACAGTTGGCAGGTGCCTGTCACCATCACTTTATTCTTTATTCTTTTAGTGACAGTTTGAATAAAGGAAGGCCCAGTCACACATTGTGACTCTTGGAGTTCCCATTTCTAGTCTCTCCCTTTCTTGCTCTTGCTCTCCCGCCATAGCTCTCGAGTCCAACCTTCGATCCTTCGATCCCAAGCACCTTCCCAGCATTGTTGGGCACCTTCAGGGTATTACATCAGAGGTATTTGATCATTTTCTTGAGGGTTTACTTCAGTTCTCAGGTCTCACAAGCTGTAAACAAGATTGGGGCAACCACCATTGAAGCTCCCTTGCTTCATATCTCACTTGCATTTGAACAAGACTTGCTGGAGCTTGTTTGAGGCCTTCCTTGGCTTTAACCGGACCCCTCCGAAGCTTGGCCACCATTTTTTGCAGCCCCAAGTCCAGCGTTTATAGTTGGCAGAATCACGCAGCCCTCCCATATGTGTCTTCAGCATTGACAATCACAGCAGTAGCTCTCCCCCTCCATTGGCACTTGGAAAGGCTCCATTTTGGGCATATGAATATGCTTTGATGCTTGGTTTTGATGGTTGATGTGTTGGCATAGCATTTGGACTGATTTAACACTATTTTGGGACTATCATAACAGTCCACAGGCAGTTTATGACAGTGTTACACTGACATTTGATGCTACAGCTTGTTTGGCATTGTCATTTGATGCCCGATTGGTCCCATTTGATGCCCGGATGTTAGGGGAATGTATGCCTATTGTTTGGCAACCATTCGGAGCTGATTTTGGTGCTTTGAATAGTAAATCATTGCTATACACAGTTGGGCTGAAGTCATTTTACTCATGTATACTTATGCCTATGCTTTTCAGGCTATGTTTCAGGCATATATGGTGATGTATTGACACTTGGAGCTCGACATAGAGCTTGGTTTTGATTCAGGATCATTGGTTGAGATTGAGCTCACTTTGTAAAGCATTTGGATGCTCCCTCTTGGATGTACTTATGGCATGTATGTTACTTATGTCTAACCGGTCTTGACATGCTTAGCCTATGCCATTACTACATGCTAGTTACATTGTTTGGAGCCTATTGCTATTGGAGCTCGGTCTTGGCTTGACCTTGGATTCTCGGAGCTTACTTGAGCTATTTATTGGCTTGCCAAAGTTGTATCTTGGGATATACTTGATGTCTTACATGCTTATGGATGCTACATACGGATGCTCTACCGCCTACATGTTCAGGATGTACTATTGATGTATTGTCTTAGACTTATGTCATTGGCACTATGTCTTGCCTTGGCTTGAGCTCTTGAGCTCGTACATATGGCTTTTGTGCGAATGGAAGCATTCTTGAATGTTTATCAAACATTGAGCAGGTGGTACTTTTATGCATTGAGTCGTTACAGACACTTGAGACTTTGGGACTTCTTACCTTTTGGGATGATACATCATATGTATTGGTTCACTGTATGCTTATGAGCTAAGTCTCAGATTTGAATCCGTATCTTTGTGAACTGACACCTACTTGTGTCAAGTTTTGGTAGTAGCAGGAACACTTTGCCCCGTGTTGCCTTGGGGGTGTGCCTACTCACTGGCAAATGTTTGTATGACATACTTGGGTGTTGAATTCATGCTTATCGACCATCATATGCTTATGCTATGCCCGCATGATGCCGGCTTTGGTCTTGGTAGTATCTGATTGCCTTGGGATCTGATTTGGGCACTATTAGCTCTCTTTTACTGAAATCTGAAATTTATTACAGCAAGCATATATGTATGGACCGACATGGATTTTTCATGCTAAAACACTCTGAAATGATGTAGTTTCACTAGTACTTGGTGAAAAACAGCTTTGATTCCACTTTCTTCGCCATTTTTCCTCGATTTTGGTGATTTTTTTGTCATTTTCTACAGCAAACATCAAGCAATTTTGAACTATCTACAATCTTCTAGCCTGCATTATGGCAAGTTCGTCCACTGATCATGCTATTTTCAACATCACTAAGCTTGATGGTTCGAATTAGTCTTATTGGAAGAGCCAGATTTGGCAGGTGTTGGTGCAGAAATCGCAGATCAAATCTTTGAGGTTAAGCGGGCATCCGCCTGCAACTATGCCAGATGAGGAATGGCTTGAGCTTGATGAGTTATGCAAGTCCACTATTGTATTGTCTCTCATAGAACATGTTCACTATAATGTCTTTGAGGAAGAACAAAGTGCATGGCAGCTGTGGGAAAAGATCAAAAATCTCTATGATAAGAAAAGTCTAGCGAGTCAGATGTATTGGCTGAAGCAGCTTATGGATCTGCGCATGAAGGAGAATGTGACTATGTCTGCTCACTTGAGCTAGTTTCATGCTATACTCAAGAGCTTGACTTCGCAGGACATCACTTTTGCAGAGGATTTCACTTCTCTTTCCTTGCTCGGTACTCTTAATGAGTCATGGGATGTATTCCACACTGCATTATGTGCCTCTACTGCTACCTTGAAATTATCTGATGTTGAGAGTACTCTTCTGCAGGAAGAGGTTAACCATAAGAATTTGGATGCCTCTCGTGTGTCTCATGCTATGACAGTTAGAGACAGGAATGATGGATATGGAAAGCATGGCAATGGTAGTGGCCGTGGACAAGATTCTTAGAAATCTCAGTCCAAGTCTTGTGGGAAGTCACGTAGCAAATCCCGTGGCAGGAATGCAGATGTTCCTTGTCACCGTTGTGGGAAAAAGGGCCATATTAGGCCACAATACCATGAATTGCGCAATGAAAGGTGCAAAGATAAGGGGAAAGACAAAGTGTAGGATAAGTCTTCTGATTGCAGTATAGTACCTGCAAAGTCTAGTGTTAAAATTGAAGAGATCAATGTTATGTAGCCTGAGAATGTTGATGATGATGATTATATCCTAGCAGCTTCTTCTAGTGCTTCGCAGATAACATAGATACACTCTATGTATGCACAGTGTTGGCTCTTGGACTCAAGTGCATCCTTTCATGTGACACCTTGTCGAGAGTGGTTTCATTCATACCGTACTGTTTCGGGTTTTGTGCGCTTGGGTGATGATAGCTCTCTTGATATTGTGGACATTGGTGATATTAGGTTGCAGTTTCCTTCTGGCAGCAGTTTTGTTATGTAGGATGTACGTTATGTACTTGCTTTGACACGCAGTCTCATGTCAGCTGGACAGCTTAATGACGCAGGATATCATGTATGTTTTGGAGACTCTGCATGGAAGATCACTCGTGGTAGACTTGTGATTGTGAGAGGTGCCAAGGCTGACAGTCTCTACCCCTTGATTGTATCAGCTTCTTCCCTTGATCATGTTTTGCTTGTGGGTTCTATCCCACATGTATCTCTTTGGAATGCCCGTTTGGGCCATATGTCTTTGAAGGGAATGAAAATGCTTTCTAGTTTGCAATACTTACCGCCCCTTGATTATGCATGTTTTGATTCATATGAGCAGTGTCTTTATGGCAGGCAGACTAGGTCTACACATAAGAAGTCTGGTAGGCCACGCATGAGTGAGCCCTTGGCATTGGTATATTCGGATGTCTGTGGGCCCATGCCTTGTCAATCTATGGGTGGTGCAAAGTATTTTGTTACGTTCATAAATGATTTTTCATGAAAAGTTTGGGCTTATCCCATTAAGCTTAAATCTGATGTCTTGGCTGTGTTTCAGAGATGGCTTGCATTGGTTGAGAACCAATCTAGGTATAGGCTAAAATTCCTAAGGACAGATAATGGTAGGGAGTATGTCTCACATGCTTTTGAGCAGTTATGTGATGAGAGGGGTATTAAGCGTCAGTTGATCGCCCCCTACACCCCCCCCAGAATGGTTTGGCTGAGCGTATGAATAGAACCATCCAGGAGCGTGTACGCAATATGCTTAGCCATGCAAGCCTACCACAGAGCTTTTGGAAAAAACCTCCCTCTTATGCGCATCTCCGTGTCTTTGGATGTGAGGCATTTTGCCATGTGCCCAGGGACAAGAGAAGTAAGTTGGATCCCAAGAGTGTCAAATGCATTTTCCTTGGTTATGGGGATATAGGCGAGATGGGTTACCATCTCTAGGATTCGCAGGTGCGAAAAGTCATCTGCAATCATGATGTAGTCTTCCATGAAGACAAAACGCATAGGCAGCCTAAGAGAGTTGTTGAGATCCGCAGGGTCATATTTCAGGAGGAGCCGAGAGCTCCTGCACAGCCAGTTGGACAGCCTATAGCTGCAGTAGATGCTCATAGTCAGGGTGTTGGACAAGCAGTTGGGCAGGCAGTAGAGCCTGCCATGAGATGGTCTACTAGAGACAAATGTCCACCTAATAGATTTCAGCCCTCGATGCATTATGTCTTGGTTACAGATGTAGGAGAGCTTTTCACCTATGATGAGGCTATGCGTAGGGGTGAAAGTCACTCCTAGGAGAGGTCTATGCAGTCTGAGATAGACTCCTTGCATAAGAATGACACTTGGGATTTGGTTTCTTTGCCTACCGGCAAGAAGGCTTTGCCATGCAAGTGGGTGTACAAGCTAAAAAGTACCCCTGGACACCCCAAGCTGGCATACAAGGCTAGATTGGTAGCAAAGGGTTTTAAACAGGAGCATGGTGTGGATTTGATGAGGTCTTTTCTCCTGTGGTTAAGATGACCACCCTACGCTTAGTCTTGGCTTTGGTTGCTCAGCTTGACTTGGATTTATACCAGATGGATGTCAAGACGGCTTTCTTACATGGGGACTTGCATGATGAGATTTATATGGAGCAACCTAAGGGCTTTGCAGAACCTGGCAGGCAGCACCTAGTGTGCAAATTGAAGAAAAGTCTTTATGGCTCTAAACAGGCACCTAGGGAGTGGTGTCATAAGTTTGATGCCTTTATGCAGTCACATTGCTATAGCCGGAGTGCTATGGATCCGTGTCTTTACACAAAGAAAGCTCGTGATGGTTCTTTATTGATTTTGGTACTCTATGTGGATGATATGCTGATAGCAAGGAAAGCTCATGATGAGCTAGATGCTCTTAAGGCTCAGCTCAAGAAGAGCTTTGAGATGAAAGATCTGGGACAGGCTTCTCACATACTTGGTATGCGCATTAGACGCGACAGGCATCAGGGACTCCTCTACTTGTCACAGAGGGAGTACATTCATAAAGTCCTTGAGCGCTTCTGCATGCAGGACGTAAAGCCTACTGGTTGTCCATTGCCTTCTTATGTGAAGGTATCACAGGATGATTGTCCGCAGACAGATGAGCAGAGGGCCGAGATGGCCAAGATTCCCTATGCATCCACAGTGGGCAGTCTTATGTATGCCATGATAGCCACTCGTCCAGATATTTCCTTTGCAGTTGGTGTTGTGGCACACTATATGGCTACACCTAGCAAGAAGCATTGGGATGCCATGAATGATATCATGAGGTACCTGAAGGGCACTGCAGATATGTGCATATGCTATGGCAGCCAGGATACAGGAGTCATGGGATACAGTGACTCTGATTATGCAACACATGCAGATAGTAGGAAGTCCACTTCCGGCTATGTATTCACCTATGCTGGAGATGATGTTTCTTAGATGACCAGGGTGCAGAAATGCACGGCCCTTTCTACTACAAAGGCCGAGTATGTTGCAGCCACTGAGGCTTGCAAGGAGGCCATTTGGTTGGGTCGTTTTGCTGACCTTGGTATTGATGCTATCCCTACACTGCATTTGGATTCTATGAGTGCTATTCAGTTAGCCAAGAATTCGAGCTAAGAATTCGGTCTTCCATGTGAAGACAAAACACATTGAGGTGAGGTATCACTTCATACGTGGGGTCGTTGAGGACAAGTCTGTTGATCTGTCAAGATCTCGACTAACTTGAATCCTGCAGATCTGCTCACGAAAAGCCTCTCTATAGAGCGCTTTGCCTTCCTCAGGAGGTTGATGGGCGTGGGATGAGATGACGTATTTCCTCATCCTATTGTACATGGGTACATATTGTACTATCTTTTTTCTTTTTCTTTTCACTCCTCACTGGGACAGATTTGCCTTTAAGTGGGAGGTTGTTGGGGGTAAAGGCGCCTCTGCCTAGCCGCCCGTGTATTACTACACTGACACACCACCACTGTACACTACAGGTGGTGGGCGCCCGTCACCATCACTTTATTCTTTATTCTTTTAGTGATAATTTGAATAAAGGAAGGCCCGGTCACACATTGTGACTGTTGGAGTTCCCATTTCTAGTCTCCCCCTTTCTTGCTCTTGCTCTCCCACCATAGCTCTCGAGTCCAACCTTCGATCTGTCGCTCCCTTTCAATTATCTTATGGCTTTTGGGCTAAGGCCCTTATGACGACAGTCCACTTGCTTAATAGGATGCCGTGTCTAACTTTGGATGGTATTACACCACACGAGGTATGGAGTGGCATGAGACCCTCCTATGATTACTTGAGGATGTTTGGCTATCAGGCATTTATATGTATGCCAAATATGCATATGTCATGCAGATGTATCCTCCTTGGTTATGGAGATGGTGACTTTCAAGCTTATAGGTTATGGGATTTGGATGCCCAATAGGTTCTATGCAGTCGTCATGCTGTCTTTTATGAGACGCAGACATCTCTCAAGCCTCTTGATGCATGTTCAGTGCACTTTATCATTGATGCTACAATTGTATGTCAGTCTTTCGCTTCGCTAACGTTGCATACTATCTTGAGACCCCATCTGACATGTGTCTGGGATGTTGGCCCTTCTTCTATGATTGACTTTGGAGAGTCTATGTGCTCTTAGTTGTCTCCTATGTGCCATGCTGATGCTATGCGCTACTCTGATGCTTTTGCATTACAGCCTTACACTCATGAGTTGTGCTTGCTCCATGAGAAGCATTCTTGGGTTTCTCCACTGTATGGAGCTACGGGATCACTTGTCTTCTGGATATCATGGACTCGAGGATGTTTGACTCTTCTTTCGCAAAGGTTCCCGCTTATTGCACAACTTGCCTTCCGATTGGGCATTGGGTGAGATGTCATGATTCCTCACCTTGTCTCTTTTCCTTTTTCTTTGTTTTTTCACTCCCTGGCCCATTGGCCTTTTAGTGGGAGGTACAAACCATGGAATTAGCACTTAAGGCTTGAAGGGACATAATGGGCTTTAGTGCTAATTCCATGCTCTTAGCATGCCCCTTCAAGCCTTTAGAGTTAATTCCATGCCAAGAGTTAGTTAAAGGGGCATAATGGGCTTCCATTACCACTTTAACTAACTCTTAACATTTTCTAGGGGTACAAAACATGGATAATTTTAAGGTTATATCTCTAGAGTGTGAAAAGAAAGTATAACTTAAGCCTATATTTTACATATATATATATAGAGACCATGGATATTAAAGACAAAAAAAAATCACATTATTCCAAGTGCTCAAGTTATAATATGTAGAAAGAAATGTAGACCATGCACATTAAAGACCAAGGATGCAAATCGCATTAGTCAAAATGCTCAAGCATCTCATTAAAAAAGGTAACTATAACATCCAAAAACTTTAGCACGAAAGCTTGAGCTACAATACATTGAAAATTTATTTCTCAATTGCAATCATCATGACAATGATTCAATTGTTGTAACAAAGCATTGAACCTACCAACACTCATTTTTTATGATCAAACTTCTTGCTACAATAGACTGACTTACTCTTGCATTTGCAAAAATCATAATGACAACCTTTATTACAAATCACAAGTTGTTGGTCATCTCTAAGTCCGCAAAATACAGACCACATATCATTCACCAACACATTAACTAGTTTACTTGTCTCATAAACTACTCTAGACAAACCCTTTACTCCAAATCCCAATTCTATTAAGACTTGTTTAAGGACACTCTAGCTATGTTTTGTCTCACACACAAGTTCATAAAACCCCTTGGCCTATTCATTCAACTCTGTTGTGCAAAATGTCCAAGCGCACCATCAACACATGTAGAAAGAGTTGACTGTGACTCTACCAACTCTTGCAACTTACTTTCAAGGCCCTTAAAATGTGAAGAACTTGAAGTAGGCTCAAAATTTCTTCCAATCCTCATAATTCTAGCACGTTTGACACAATAGATTTCTTACCACCTTGCCACTTCTTTCATTTTATGTAAATTCATTTTAGTAGAGCCCGCATTTGCACTATAAAAAAAACAAAAAAATTAGGTCTGAAATATATATTTCATACTTTCACATAAGCATAGTAGAGGGTGAAAGGGCATACCTTTCATACCATTGTAAATTACACCAAGCACACAAGTGATGAGCTTATGCAAGTATCAATATCCCCTCTGATTTTGCTAAAATTATTTTGCATGGATGAGTGGAAATAACTACATTTGGAAGATCTACGACACCATTGTCAATTCTAGTTTTGCACTACTTTATTACAAATCACAAGTTGTTGGTCATCTCTAAGTCCGCAAAATACAGACCACATATCATTCACCAACACATTAACTAGTTTACTTGTCTCATAAACTACTCTAGACAAACCCTTTACTCCAAATCCCAATTCTATTAAGACTTGTTTAAGGACACTCTAGCTATGTTTTGTCTCACACACAAGTTCATAAAACCCCTTGGCCTATTCATTCAACTCTGTTGTGCAAAATGTCCAAGCGCACCATCAACACATGTAGAAAGAGTTGACTGTGACTCTACCAACTCTTGCAACTTACTTTCAAGGCCCTTAAAATGTGAAGAACTTGAAGTAGGCTCAAAATTTCTTCCAATCCTCATAATTCTAGCACGTTTGACACAATAGATTTCTTACCACCTTGCCACTTCTTTCATTTTATGTAAATTCATTTTAGTAGAGCCCGCATTTGCACTATAAAAAAAACAAAAAAATTAGGTCTGAAATATATATTTCATACTTTCACATAAGCATAGTAGAGGGTGAAAGGGCATACCTTTCATACCATTGTAAATTACACCAAGCACACAAGTGATGAGCTTATGCAAGTATCAATATCCCCTCTGATTTTGCTAAAATTATTTTGCATGGATGAGTGGAAATAACTACATTTGGAAGATCTACGACACCATTGTCAATTCTAGTTTTGCACTACTTCATCACTATATGATCTTCTACATTAAAAAGAGAAAACTTAGTCCTTGAGAGACATAGTGGGCTTCAATGATCATTTTTTAACTAAGTCTCAAGGACTTCATGGCAAAGGGACTAAGACTCTAATGAGTGTGCATTTTTTAAAATTAAAGTTTAAGGTTTTGAGGTCATATAAGGAGATTATTCAATTATAATTTAAATATAAAACTATCTATACAAAATGTTTTAAGGTTTTGAGATTTTAAGGGACACTTTGTTTTTGGAAAATAAGCGAGTTGGATTGTATCTATATAGGCTATTTTAAAAATCTTAATGCATTATCATATCTTAGTTCATTATAAACTATTGGACTATTATACACTATTAAATATGATATTACCTTCTAATATTAGTAATCAACTTCTTAATGTGTTTAATCACACACACTTTTAAATCCAAATGTACTTAATTTGAATGTTGAATATAACAACACATTCAATCAAGACATGGTAAAGTAAAGAACATCATAATTTTAAAAATTATCTCAAACTATTTATCTCAAAAAAATATTGAATTCAATAATATAACATCTTAAATATAAAAACTAAGATAAACTTTTAAAATCTATATAATGTATCATGTAAATGTATACTTATTATTAAAATGTTATAAAATTTTAAGCACTTATATCTTAAAATATATATATAAATAATAAATACGTTAAAATCACACACACACAATATCTCAAAAATGATATTGAATTGAAACATATAATATCTTATCCATGCATTTTAAAATATTAGACATTTTTATATTAAAATATCAATATCTTACAACAATATTAAACTTAAGTAATAAATATGTTAAAATAACAAATATAATATGTCAAAAATATAAACAATTATGAATTATGAAGCTTTTTTTAAAAAAAACACACACACACACATATCAAAAATAATATTGTATTATATGTATGCATACATTCCTACACACACACACACACACACATGCATAAATATAGACACGCACACATCTATGTATATAATAACTACTAAACTATTATAAACTATAAAACATTATTTCATCTTAAAGACCAAAATATTATTGTGTTTAATACGGTGCATACACATACACACACACACACACACAAAGTTGCTAGTGTACCAATTTTCATGCAATTGATAGCTATGACCATCATGATATAACATGCTATTGAACTAGGCAACCCATCTAATAGGGATCGAGGTAGGGATGCTCATGGTGCTCGAATTGATGGATACTACTTCAGTCTCAATAGTGCTTATGATGTTGGTTTCTAAGACCGTGGCTGAACTTTTCATGCAAAATCTTCGTTTAAAAGCCCATGCAAATTGAAATGATGCAATCATAAATGTCATGCTTACCATTTGGTCAAAATAGTAGGGATATAAGAAAACCACACTTATAGGATTACTTGCATTGAGAGTAGACCAATGATTGGTTGAAAATCCCTTAGAAGTTGGAACTTGTAGCTATAAAGAATTAGTAAGCTAGTTTTTGGTCATGTTAGATGTGCTCAATGCCTAGGATATGATGTTTGCTATGTTTGGAGGCTACTATGGCAATTGAAGACTTGTAGATTTGCAGGTTGCATCATTCAACAATCTACATGCTATATAAATATCTCCATTGGGTACTCTAACTTGTGGGATATCTACAGTGATAGTTGAGGGGTTCCAAGATAAGGAAAGTTCATGGAGAACTTGAGATATACATGTGTGGAGGCGATCAACCGCCAAGACCCATGGACCACTTATTGTTTCAAGTGTTCCAAGCCGAGCACTAATGGCTACCTCTCACATAGCCAACGTGCCATCCATCTCTACGAATGTAGTGAGTTTACCCCCATGCCCGATCGAGTTACCTCCTCTCCCGAGTACTCTGATAGCTCCACGATCCAATTGCAAGCTCCATCCTCAAGCTCCATGCTCCAAGCTCCATTGCTGCAAGCAAGAGAAGAGAATAGAATAGAAGAAGAGAGGAGAAGATGGAGAGCTTCTCCACTGCAGTCCCTCACCCTCACACTCTGACACTCCCTCTCTCAAGCACAAGCTCAAGCAAGCAAGAAGAATAAGAGAAGAGCTACTTTTGGCCACACACAAGAATGAGCTTCTCATTCACTTTTCAAGTTTATATACAAAACCCTAAATCCCTTTTGGGCGGTCATCCCCTTATCCCATTTTTTACATGGGCAACCATGGCCTAGGTCATTTTCCCATTGTCCTCCTATCTTCCTAGCTTCCTTCCTACCGCCCATCTACCTTTACAATTTGCACCAGCGCTTTTAAAATAAATCATGATGCACCTTGCGCTCTTTTACAAAAGTATTGACTCGCACTTTTTCTTGTGTGACTTTCTCCTTGGTTTAGGACATTTCTACACTTCTTGTGTTTCCATATTTTTCTTGGCGCGCCTTCATATTCCATTTCACTTTTGCCTTGGCCTTGACTTTTGCTTTAGATTTTTCACTTTGTTCGTATGAGGGTTAACATTACCCCCCTCCTAGATGAGTGTCAGTCCCATGGCACTCACTATCATAGGTAGCATGCTTTGGCATGCATCGAAGATGTGGGTTGAAGGGACTGTTGTGGTTTGCTATGGAGGAGTTTTGGTGGTGGTGCGGATAAAGGTTGGTGGGGGAACTTTGTTGGCCTGATTAGTTGGTAATATGATTGTGGAAGTTAGGGATAGCATTGGTTTTTGTTGGGAGTTGCAGTCGTGGGTTGGCATAGGTGTTGATGTTCTGGGGATTCTGCGAACGATGATTATTTGGTGGGCTTGCAGTATGATAAAGGATAAGAATTCAGAGTTGAGTGTTGATGAAGAGCTAATAATACTTCCATTGGAGTCTTCAATACCTACAATTGAAAAACCTCTCATATGTGGTCTCAGGGTAGTGCTAGTCTTTTTATTATGCACAAGACATAATCTCATTAGTTTGGGAGACAAGTCCCGAACTCTAAGCAAGCTGAGAGTATTGTCATGCACTTGAGGACCCAAACTATGTATAGATTGTGGTGTGGATATTATGTGAGTGCACGTGCATACTTAGATATTATGTAGGTAGAAGACCACTATCTGATTCCTTGTAGCAATGCGTGGATGAAGCAAGGGTTCAATGGGGTGGAAAAAATTGCCGTTGTTGAGGAGAAGTACACTTGAAGGCTTCTTGAGACATCATTTGTGATTTTGACAACATGATGTAGCATAACTAAGCTCATTGATGATGAGATTAGATTGCGGAGCCGAGATTAGATTTGATCAGGTTGTGGGGGCCTTCAATGTCAGTGGTGGTTGATCACCATTGTTGAGTATACCTGAAAAAAGAAAAAGGAAGTGTGCTACTTGGGGGTGCATCTTCCTCACTGTGCAGTGTTGCATGGTGTCTGTGCTAGTAAAACTCGGAGTTGGGTCGAACCTTAGGGAAGCTTATGGTGTTGTCCCACACTTGAAGACCCAGTTTACGTAGAGGGGAGGTGCTGTGGGTGTCACTTAGGGAGACAGATCTAATCATAGGTCAGCACAAACTCCTTAGGTGTGTCCTACCCTTGATATGTGTTAACCCTCAGACGAACAAGGTGGAAAAGCTGAAAAATCTAAAGCAAAATATAAGGCCAAGGAAAAAGTGAAACGAAAGACGAAGGCATGCTAAGAAAAATATGGAAACACAAGAAGTATAGAAAAGTCCTAAATCAAGGAGAAAGGCACACAAGAAAAAGCGCAAGTCAATACTTTTGTAAAAGAGCACGAGACACACCATGATTTATTATAAGAGCACCCCCATGCAAATTGTAAAGCTAGATGGGCGAAAGGAAGGAACCTAAGAAGATAGGAGGACAATGGGAAAAAGGGCCTAGGGCCATGTAAAAAAAGGGGATAAAGGGATGACTGCCAAAAAAGGATTTAGGGTGTTGTATATAAAGTTGAAAAGTGAATGAGAAGCTCATTCTTGTGTGTGGCCAAAAGTAGCTCTCCTCTTCTTCCTCTTCTTCTTGTTCTTGTTACTTGAGCTTGTGCTTGAGAGAGGGAGTGTGAGAGTGTGAGGGAGTGAGTGTGTGAGGGTGAGGGACCGTAGTGGAGAAGTTCTCAATCTTCTATTCTCTTCTCTTGTCTTTTCTTGCTCGCGACAATGGAGCTTGGAGCATGGAGCTTGAGATCGAGCTCACTTGAAGCTTGCACTTGGATCGTGGAGCTACCAAAGTGCTCAGGAGAGGAGGCAACTCGATTGGCGTGCATGGAGGTAAGCTCACTACATTCGTAGAGAGAGATAACGCATCGACTATCAGGTAGCCATTAGTGCTCGGCTTGGAATGCTTAAACAATGAGCGGTCCTTGGGTCTTGGCGGTTGAGCTTGTGCTCGTGCCTCTACATTTTGGTTCCATTGCCGGGATATACGGATTCAAGCTTGAGCGCTTGTATGCTTCAAATCGAGTGTTGAAGTAAGGGTTTCATCCCTGAACCGATACTTGAGGTAGATAGGTAGGAAGTGAGGGAGTTTGAAGAGGTATTTGATCTCTTTAGCAAGTAAGTTTTTGGTTTTTTGGATTTGGAAAAACATGTTAGAGTAATGTAGGTATTTGCTTTGTGATTTGGATGCATTAGGATAGGAAAAGACAAAGAAAAAAGAGAAAAATAAGGATTGGGATTTCTGTTGTCATAACAAGGTAAGAGGATTTGATTTGTTTACCAATTTGCATTTTGGAGTTTATTTGCTATTCCAGGTATATACAACTCTTCCCCTCTATCCATAACTTTGATTTTAGAGGTGTGTGCGGTATGCAGTGACCTAAATCGTGTGATTTGAGTGATTTCTTGTTGCATCGGCCAAAATCGTGTTGCATTCGGCCTAGTCCAAGTGATGGCAATTTTGAGCCGAGTTCCTAAATCGGCCCTTGGTCCTCTTGTATTCGGCCATTCAGCCCACTACCACTTAGATAACCACCGCTCGGCCCATCCGCCGAGTCAACCATTTGGACCAACTTGGCATTCAGCCCATATGATTTGGCCCTTGGCCTTGCCAACTCAGCCCAATCCCACTTGGACAAGCTAACATTTGGCCCATCCGAATTCACCATTGAGACCTTGGCCCACCTGACTCGGCCCTCAACCCGTTCGGCCATTCGGCCCCCCTTGAACAACCACATTCGAACTCTGGCTGAATTCGACATTCGGACCAGTTGCATTTGGCTCTTTTTTCAAATTTTAATATGTAGACCCTGAAATCGACCCAAAGACCAAACAAAGCCAAAAGCACATCATAGATCTATCTATCACTAGATTGAAATCTAGAGCAAATAGTTCAAAACTTGGCTACAAACGGCAGTCCTTCAAATCTAGAGCAAGTAGATGAAGCAATGCAAGTGTGACTACACTATTCAAGTACACAATACATTTATTTTGTTATTGTAGTTAAAAATGTTTTTTCCATGCTCCTGGGCTTTTTAGAACATTGAAATACCACATATTGCCATCTAATACATGATGCATTAATCTCTTGATGATACAAGGAAAGTGATGTGGAAACTAGGCATGGATTATAATAGTGTACCTATCTATGTCAATGATTATGTGCTCTTTCAAGGTGAATATGAATCCATCGCTACATATCTAAAGTGTGATGCTAATAGGTGTTGATAGGACTTGCAAGTTCAAACAATCCCCCTAGAAGATTCTTAGACATTTTTTGCTCATGCCACATGTCTATCACATGTTTCAAACTACAAGCATGGGGGGAAGGGCAAGAAGCAAGCTTCTTTTGACAACCCCTCTATTCTTGTTCTACACAGTTCACTTATTCCACCTTTACAAATATCCATCTCCACTTCCATTTCTACTATCATACCACTAGCTCCTCCAACACCACCACCACTATCTTCACCACCACCACCACCTTCACACACACACACACACACACACACACACACACACACACACACACACACACTCTCTCTCTCTCTCTCTCTCTCTCTCTCTCTCTCTCTCTCTCTCTCTCTCTCTCTCTCTCTCTCTCTCTCTCTCTCTCTCTCTCTCTCTCTCTCTCTCAAAACCTCATTCGCTTCTCATTTTGTCCTCCTTTCATGTACATAGACCCTCACCACCACCTTCTCGTACTCTCTCTCTCTCTCTCTCTCTCAAAACCCCATTCGCTTCTCATTTTGTCCTCCTTTCATGTACATAGACCCTCACCACCACCTTCTCATACTCTCTCTCTCTCTCTCTCTCTCTCTCTCTCTCTCTCTCTATGTTTACAACATAAAACAATGAGATTCAATATAGACATCTAGCAAGTGTACTACTATTCCACTAACTAATAGAGACAACGATAGTAAAAGATTGTCAAATTTTTTTATCATAGCTAACCAAGCAAGCTATATCTATTCTTTTCCAATAAAATAAAATGCATTTGCAGTAACAACTAGCATAATTTTTACTTTGTTGTGCTGGTCACACAATCATTGGAAAAGTTCTTCTGCCCTACTCTGTCAAATATGAGGTGCAAGTTCTCTTTAGTAAGCATGGTTGGTATATAAACACATTTATATTTACATCCATTCCAAACACTTGAAGGTACATGTAATGCAAGTGTTTGCATGCCAAACTTCCCACTACTTGATCCATGAAATCCCCAACAATTACATGGGTTCTTTGTAATGTGCACATTGTAACACTCCTACAAGACACTTGGATTAGGTGTCTCTAGTTTGAAAATCTCATGTTTCAAGGCTTTCACCACTATGTGGCCCTTCACACTTGCATGTAGAGCTAGTATTGAATCTATCATTTTACCTGTAGCTTGTTAAACACTGCTCTAATATCTGTGTGAGCCCTCATTAGCATCCATTTGTTGTGATGCCTTCTGGAAAACAAGCCCACCACTTCTCCAACATGTGCATTTCATAAGCAATCTACACGCATACAAAAAGGTAAGTAGATATATATATATATATAGATGTAGTGTGGGTATGTTTGTCAGATAGAAGAAAGAGAGCATGCATATCAAATATGAGAGAGAGGGGGGGGGTTGTGCAATAGACGGTGTCATTTACAAGTAAAGAGATAATGAGAGAATCTAGGTGAGTGAGAGAGAGAGAGAGAGAGAGGGAGAGAACGTGAATGTGTGTGCAAAGAAACAAAGAGACAAAGACATACCTACAATAACAATTGAGCAGTTGGGATGAGGGATCTTAAGTGTGGATGTAACTAGTCCACAATTGGGGGGGCTCATAGGAGGGGGGTGGCCTTATATAACCACTTTGAGATAATGGAGCATTGCATGCATGTCTCTTTTATATATATATATATATATATATATATATATATATATATATATATATATATATATATATATATATATATATATATATATATATGTATGTATGTATGTATGTATGTATGTATGTATGTATGTATGTATGTATGTATGTATGTATGTATGTATGTATGTATGTATGTATGTATGTATGTATGTATGTATGTATATATATATATATATATATATATAGTAAGAGTAAAAGGGAGAGGGAGAGGGATAGAGCAAGGGGGAGTGTGATGTTGCATATATTACTTGTTAACCAAATGTGAGGTCATTGGCAACCCCTTTTTCAATGATAAAATAATCCCAGCACACATACACACACTCTCTCTCTCCTTCCCTCTCTAAGTAATCCAAAAATCTATACGTCACCTATGTTCTCTCTCTCTCTCTCTCTCTCTCTCTCTATATATATATATATATATATATATATATATATATATATATATATATATATATATATATATATATATATATGTTTACAACACAAAACAATGAGAGACAATATAGACATATGGCAAGTGTACTATTATTCCAATAACTGATAGAGACAACATAGTAAAAGATTGTCAAATTTTTTTATCATAGCTAACCAAGCAAGCTATATCTATTCTTTTCCAACAAAATAAAAAGCATTTGTACTAACAACTAGTATAGTTTTTGCTTTTTGGTCACGCAATCATTGGAAAAGTTCTTCTGCTTTGCTCTACCAAATATGAGGTGCAAGTTCTCTTTAGTAAGCATGGTTGGTATACAAACATGTTTATATTTACATCCGTTCCAAACACTTGAAGGTACACGTAATACAAGTGCTTGCATGCCAAACTTCCTACTACTTGATCCATGAAATCCCCAACAATTACATGGGTTCTTTGTAATGTGCACATTGTAACACTCCTGCAAGACACTTGGATTAGGTGTCTCTAATTTGAAACGCTCATGTTTCAAGGCCTTCATCATTGTGTGGCCCTTCACACTTGCATTTAGAGCTACTGTTGAATTTATCATTTTCCCTGTAGCTTGTGAAACACCGCTCTAATATCTACGTGAGCCCTCTGATTAGCATCCACTTGTTGTGATGCCTTCTGGAAAACAAGCCCACCACTTCTCCAACATGTGCATTTCACAAGTAATCTACACATGTACAAATAGGTAAGTAGAGAGAGAGAGAGAGAGAGAGAGAGAGAGAGAGAGAGAGAGAGAGAGAGAGAGAGAGAGAGAGAGAGAGAGAGAGAGAGAGAGAGAAGAGGGGTGGGGGTTGTGCAATAGAGGGTGTTATTTACAAGTAAAGAGATAATGAGAGAGACTGGGTGAGTGAGAGAGAGGGAGAGAACATGAATGTGTGTGCAAAGAGATAGAGAGGTAGAGAGACAGTCTAGACATACTTACAAGAACAATTGAGCGGTCAGGAAGAGGGATCTTAAGTGTGGATGTAACTAGTCCACAACTAGGGGGGCTCATAGGAGGGGGTGGCCTTATATAACCACTTTGAGATAGTGGAGCAACATGCATGTCACAAAGAGAGAGAGAGAGAGAGAGAGAGAGAGAGAGAGAGAGAGAGAGAGAGAGAGAGAGAGAGAGAGAGAGAGAGAGAGAGAGAGAGAGAGAGAGAGAGAGATGTGTGTGTGTGTGTGTGTGTGTGTGTGTGTGAAAGGGAGAGGGAGGGATAGAGCAAGGGGGAGTGTGGTGTTGCATATATTATTTGTTAACCAAATGTGAGTGCATTGGCAACCCCTTTTTCAATGACAAAATAATCCCAGCACACATACACACTCTCTCTCTCCTTCCCTCTCTAAGTAAATCAAATATCTATGCATCACCTATGTTCTCTCCATCCATCTCTCTCTCTCTCTCTCTCTCTCTCTCTGCAAAAAGGAGTTATTCTCTTTCTCCCTATCTCTCTCTTTGCCTTATCATCTAATACACTTATTATTTATTAATATTAATTAGATGCTTATTATTTATAGGTACTTACTATTGATAATTAAATGATTATTATTATTATTAGGTATATAAGCTACTAATAATTGAATAAGTTATTGATAATTAGATAATACATAACTTGTTAGTTATGAAATAAATTATTAAAACTAAGATAACTAGAAACATTATCAATATCTAGCATGTGTATGATGTTTCTTATTTAATTGGAACACGATTACTAATATCAATAATTATGTAATAATGAGATAACTACTAATTACTCAATTATTTCATCAATAATTATACAACACTCCGATAACTTAATAATTGGGAAATAATAAATATTATTTTATCAATAAAAATGATTAGAAAATAACATTAAAATTTACATAACATCACTACTAATTAGATATTAACAATATCAAACCATTACTTAATAACATTAATATTAAAAATTTATGACTCATATTTAATATTATTAACATTTAGACAATAATTCTTATAGAATATTAGATTAGTACATAATAATATTATTAATCAAAAAATAATATCAATACTCAATAGTACCTATTATATTAATAATTAATTAAAAATATTAAAAGCTACATAACATTACTATTGATTAGATACTAATAACATTAAACTAGTAATTGATAATATTAAACTACTCCTTATATTAATAATTACATAAGTAACATTTTAATAATTATTTAATTAATTAGAAAATATGAATGGTATGATTAATAATTATTTAATAATAAGAAAAAATTAGTAATAATTATAAGAATTAATCATTAAAATGCGTCAATAATGTTAATAAATAGATAACTAACATTTTTGTTAAGAATATTAATAGCAATACGAATCATTAATTAATAATTAAATAAAAACTAGATGATTAATTTGTCATTGACACTATTAATAGTTACATAATTAACATTTATAATAATGAATCATTAAAAACCATGCTAATATTAAATTTATTATTAATTGATATCTAATAAATATTATTGATGAGTAATAATTAATAACACTATACATAATTATAATTAACATTACTAATATTTAATTGATAAATAGATAAAAATTATGTGACTAGTTTATAATTAACAATAGTAATAATTACATAATTAACATCTATAATAACTAATAATTAAAGATCGTGCTAACACTAATGTTATTATTAATAATTATCCAGTCATAATTAAAAATGAGTAATAGTTACTAATATGGATAATAATAATAATAAATATTTTAATTAGTAGCATTAGTAACAATACTAATTTTAGCTAATTAAAATTTAAATAATAATACTAATATTTAATAATTATTATCTAATAATAATTAATGATGAGTAATAGTTAAAAAGCAAAAAGCCAAAATACTCATCATTTATAAAGGAGAGAGAGAGAGAGAGAGAGAGAGAGAGAGAGAGGCCTTAATTTACAATTGGGGGGTGGGGGGTCAAAATTTTTTGACCCCCACAAGAGGGCGCCATCACTATCTTCTATGGGTCAAAAAATGTATTGATATGAGTATTTGTCAATAATTTGTAAATAAATAGTATTAATTATTAATTAACTTTCACTTGGTGTTAATACTAATATTAGTAAATTATCAATAGCTATTAGTATCAAATAAATAATAAGATTAATTAACTATATTGTTATGTTTATTAATGATTTTTCTTAGTTTTAATATTAATATTAATAGTTTATTAATATTGAGTAAATAATGATAAGTATTATTTAATATTATTAGTTATATAAATAATAATGAGTAGTTAATATATTGTAATCAATATTAAGATTAGTTAGTTATTGACTAAATAGTATTGGTTGGTAATGGAGAGAGAGAGAGAGAGAGAGAGAGAGAGAGAGATGTGTCGATAACCCTTTCTTGAGACGGAAGAAAAATTCACAAGTCCTCTCCATTATCTCTTCAAAGGGGTTGCCAAGAAGGGATGAAGAAGGGGACTTGTAAACTTTTTTTAAAACCAAGAAGGGATTGCCCACAACCCCTTGTCTGTCGATAGAAAAAAATTTCACAAGTCCCCAACTTTATCTCTCTAAGATGACTTGCTTTGAATTGTGAATTTTTTTTCCATAGAAGAGAGGGTTGTGGATAACCCCTTTTCTTAGAAATTAAAAATTCATAAGTCCCCTTCGAGAGATGAAGAAGGGGATTTCTGAAATTTTTTTCACTAAGAAAGGGTTACCAATAGCTCCTTATTTGATGAAAAAAAGTTTACAGGTCCCCACCTTCATTTTTATAAGATGACTTGCTTTGAATTGTGGTTTTTTTTCTACTAGAGAGGGAGTTGTCATCAACCTCTTATCGAAGGCAAAAATTTTCACAAGTCCCCTCAAAGAGATGAAGGAGGGGATGTATGATTTTTCTTTTCTCTCTAAGAAGGGGTTGTTGCTAGCAATGCCTTGTCTTGCAAAAAAAAGGTTCACAAGTCCCCACCCTCATCTACCCCCGGTATGTGGTTCTATATAAGCGCACATGTACGCACACGCACACGCACACACACATATGCAAGTGTCTTTATAATTGTCTTTGTGATTATGTGATTCCACTCGCTCGCTCACTCACACACACACACAGACACACACACACACACACACTCTCTCTCTCTCTCTCTCTCTCTCTCTCTCTCTCTCTCTCTCTCTCTCTCTCTCTCTCTCTCTCTCTCTCTCTCTCTCTCTCTCTCTCTCTCTCTCTCCCCTTAGCTTTGTTCTTGCCCAATCGTTGTGTTTACTTAATTCATAATTGGTATTCGTAACTAGTTATTTATGGCAAGTAATCTAGTAAGCAATATCTCACTAACCAGTATTTATCAACACCCCACCATCATGTCAATAATGAATTTCAAGGGACAAGATCATATCACTTTTTCAAGAGTTATGAATGCATAAGAGAAGGCTTGGTCTGATATCAACATAGGGCATTGCAGAGGTATAAAGCCATTGGTCTTTGATAACAATGAGATTAACTTCTATGAAAATGCAATTGTGTAGTAGCCAATTGTATTTACAATAAGTAGCTCCTCTCTTGAATTAAAATAATTATGCTTTACCTCCCCTTTTTACTTTTTTTTGGATGGTTTCATGAAAGAGAGCAACAAATTGACAGTCTTTGGAGGAGGGCTTAAACTTGTCCCTCCCACCCCCCCCCCCCCCCCCCCCCCCCGCACGGGCTGGACCTAGAGCTAGGCATTCTATAGTTACTAGCATCACACAACCACAAAAGGGAAATGCCCTTCAAGAGAGAGGGGGAGAGTAACACAAGCACGATCCCTAACATCCACAGAAGTGGAAGTAGTCATTGTGCTTGCATGTGGGGGAGAAGTGATCTCAAGGGAGGGTGGACATGCTTCAATGATCCAAATTAAGAAGGGAAAGAGAAAGCTCATAGTATTTGAGAGAAAAACCAAAGAGGCTACAACTAAGGAGAGTAGTGAACAACAAAGCATCAAATCATTTAGTGCACAACATGGCCTTGCATAGAGAAAAAGGACACAAAGGCAAAGAACGTGAAAGGACTCTCAATGTCACCTATGACAAGCGTATTATGCAAGCTTGCAATGACCAGTTTGAAACATTAACTGAGTATTTGCAAGAGATGGTGATGTGTTATTGTATGTAGTTTTACTATGTTTTGACATGTAGATGTAGACATCCATCCCTTTGCCTCCCTTCCCATTTTGCCATTTGTTCGCTATACCCATGATATGACAAGTGACCATGAGCTACAAGGAACACTTAGAGACCTTTTTCCACGATGGTTACATTAGAAAAATAGGTATATCCATAGTATCATTGGAGACTCTTAGAAACTAGTATAAATTGGTTGATGAGTCAATTACAAAGAAATGGGAACCCCATTGGCTAAAGAAGCACGAGGAGTTTGAGATAGAAATCATCGGCACCAAGTGGACCTTCCTATCAGATTGTATATTTTACATTTGGGATGGCAACCATCGGTTGGATAAACGAGAATTTCTCAGTGAAAGTGACAGCTTTTATATGCTAGATTGAAGTCATGGAATGAACATGCTTGAAATCATGAATTGAAATCTATACATGTTGGCAGAAAAGGGGGTCGTCCAGACCTTGTATCCAAACCTCATGTGCAAAGTGACAATACTAGGGCATGCTGACCATACGTCTATATTTGACAAGTTGAACGAGGATGCAAAGACATGGGTGTAAGCATACAAGAAGCCATCACCCATTCCGACATTGCCTTGGCATCATTGATTGCTCTCACCCACGTCATGTGAAAGGTAGTTCCTTCAAGCTTAGTTTATGATTCTTTTTTACTACAAGGCCCTAAATCTCAATGCAGTAACATTAATATAATTGTATTTTACCAAGTGTAGGACAAGTATGATATGGTTGTGTGGCCGATCAAACAAAAACAAGCACAACTCTCTAACTCCAAATCCATATCCAAGTGCAACGAGGTGTACTACAACATTAATGAAAAACTTGTAAAGAAAACATGACATTTGCTGAGAATTGTGGATCCAAGTCTTAGAGAAAAGTGATACCAATAAGTTTCTACCTCTCAATAGTTGCCATTCATGTGTATTCAAACCACATTGAGATAGAAAAAATTAGTGTTTTTACCATTGTTGAATAGTCTCGTGCTTGGAGTGGGGCTTGAATACTAGAGATGTTCTAAATAAGGAGAGAATATATGCATTGGTATCCCTGACGTTAAACGAGCAAGACCGTATTAAGATATTAAAGGCCATGGAAAGTTGATATGAAAATTTAAGCATTGATGGCCATGCTCAAATATAGGTTCCTCTATTTGATTTAGATCTAATGCATTAGGATTCAAACACATTATTATTAAATGAGAAAACTATGATTTGAACAAATGAAAACACACCATTTCAAAATGAGGTCAGATAATAGACTTTTTGGGCCATGCCATAGGATGGTGAAAAGAGACTACTCTCAAGTTGGGAGGACTACTACAACATTTGAGTGGATAACAATGTGTCTTTCTGATTCACATGGAAGATAAAGAAAAAATATAGAGAATAAATGTTTCATGCTATCTTCCATGATTTCAAGCCAAATGATAGGATTGAGTCTCAGAACTCAAGCAAGTTAGCAGTATGGAGGCTTCTCTATAGGAGTAACATATTATTCTTCTATAATAGTATGTTTATGATGTTATCTTGTCATTGTGTTCTCCATACATAATAGTGATTTTGTATGATAGGCCCATGTATGGGAAGTTAGAGAGGGGGTACTGCAAATTCTGTAAGGAAAATGTGAGAACTATGTGAACTTGGAGAAGGAGTAGTGCATATATGAGAATTACTAGATCGAGCAACAATGGGACGTGTATTGGAGATGTCATGTCTGCCTCAACTACCATGAAGGTGAATTCACCTCCAATGGAAAGCATTATATAAAAAATACTCAAAGAAAAAACAATTTCAAGAGACATAAGGATCTAGAGCCCTCGTAAGCAAATTGACATGTATTCTTTGGAATATATCACATTTCATGGTCTCCTTGTAAAGAGACTCTGGATGGTCGCAACGAGAAAGGGATACTATCAGTGTGGTTGTTGGAAAAGGAAACATAAGAGCAAGTAAACTCCTATTATTGACTACCAGAAAAGGCCGAGTGGATGGTTATAATTGGTAGCCAACACATCTAGTGTAATGTAGTGGAAATATGTTAACAAAACATGACTCATGACTACATTTCCATAGATTGAGACTATTGAAGAGCAAATCTTAATTCCACTAATGTAAGAAATAGCACAAGAGAGCAACAGATGTATGGAGAATATTTCAAATTGAAAGTTGGCCATGTATTGCATATTCATCCAAGTTGTGATAAAGGTTCTCTATTGTTTCATACCTAGATTTGTTTTAAATGGAAATTTATTGCGATGGAGATAACAACCAAGGAAGTCCATGTCATTGGTATGGGTAAATAATGGAGGAAGCTCTCCCAAATCTTGCCTTGGAGATGCTTACCTTCCATACTATTGCATGAAGAGGCACAATAGCAACAGTGGAAAGCACAGGGGGGAGTACTGAGGACATAAGATCACACCCCACTCATATGCAAAATCTAGAGCACTGAGCTAGTAAGGTTAAGTGTATTGTGATCATATGATATTAAAGCTTTTAAATCTTCTTCCTACTTACAAGGTCAATAATAATGTTTTGTATTGTGCATAGGAGGAAGGAATTCAAGAGCAAACTTGTAAAGCCAAAGGACATGGCACTTACACATGCATGTAAGCAAACATGACTCTTGAATTTTAAGTGTTGTAGTCGTATGATGTAAAATCTTTTGAACCTTCTTCATCTTTACAATATTAATAACAATATTTTGTCTTATATAGAGGAGGAAAGAATTCAAGAGAAATAACCTACAATGCCAGAGGATGTGGCACATACACATACACGTAGACAAACATGACTCATGAATTTTAGGTGTCGTAATAATATGATGTAAAAGCTTTTGAATCCTCTTCCTCTTTACCACATTAATTATTATTGTTTTTTTGGGCCAAAGAGGAAAGAATTCAAGAGTAGAACATGCAATGCTAGAGGATGTGGCACTTTCACATACATGTAGACAAACACAACTCATGAATTTTATGTATCACAATCATATGATGCTAAAGATTTTGAGCTATCTTCCTCTTTACAATAATAATAATAATAATTTGTATTGTGCAGAGCATGAATTTACAATGATAGAGGACATGACATTCACACATATAGATAAATAAACATGACTAATGAACGTTATGTGTTGTGATCATATAATGTGATGAACCTTCTTCCTCTTTGTAATATCAATAACAATGTTTTGTCTTGTACAAAGGAGGAAAAAATTCTAGAGCATGAAGCTGCAATGGTAGAGGACATGGCACTTAGATTACAACGCAAAGTACGGTGACCTTGCATCATCAATGCTTCTTGAAATGTTTTGATGATATTTATTGGCCACACTTTTGCCCTACAACAATACCAATTGTGGATGATAGCATAGAGAAGATGCATAAGAGACCCACCTACCTCCTTTATATACCCACCTACATTTGAGGGGAATCCCATGGATACCATTCTCTTGGAACAAATGCTTCTCCATTTGACTAAGCTAGAAAGTTTTCATAGGGGACTTTAGGAGTTTGTTAGTGATCACCCATTCCATCCTCTAGCAATGGATCTAGATTGATATTTGATCTTTGCAATAAATTTAGACATTTGCTTTGTGCACAACAATTCACCATCTTGCAAATGTAGTTGTGGATTTAGTATACTTTTTTATAGCATGTTCATACATATACTATGAAATGTATTAGTATATCAAAATATTTGATTACTATGAAATGTATTAGTATACTTTTTTATAGCATGTTCATCTTGCAAATGTAGTTGTGGATTTAGTATACTTTTTTATAGCATGTTCATATAGTATACTATGAAATGTATTAGTATATCAAAATATTTGATTATTCAAGTTTGGAGTGTTAAATGATCTTATAAGAAATAGCTAATGCATGTAACAAGGCAATATGGCAGTACTACATTTTATAGAGACTATGAAGCAATTGCAAGGGTTATTGTAAATGAATACATAACTTTAATCCATACATTAGCCTAATCTAACGAGGATGAGAGAGAGCAAGAGAAAGAGGGAGAGGAATTTGTAAGCCTAAGTGATTTTGCTAATGTCTACATATATGGCTATACCATCATATTTTTAGTGGTAGACTATTTTTCCAAACAAGCCCACTTTATATCCACCAAGCAACCATTGAATGCCAAGGAGGTAGCCCGTCTCTTCTTCATGCATGTCTTCAAGTTACATGGACTACCACTAGCATTGTAACAAATTGAGATGGTTGCTTCATGAGTAACATGTGGAAGGAACTCTTTAAGACTTTGGAAACACAACTAAGATTCTCATCATCCTTCCACCTTGAGACGAATGGGCAAACGAAAAGAGAGAAGCAAGGAATTGAAGACTATCTCGAAAGCTATGCTAGGGTGGAACAAAAAGATTGGGCCTTGTATCTTGATGTGCTCAAGTTCCACTACAACAGTTCAATCCATTTATCAAAATAGGTTACATAGCCTTTGAGTTAGCCACAAGGAAAGAAGTCATATCACCCTTAGCCTTAGCCTCATGAGCTACCAAAGTCGAAGATCAGGATGCAAAAGACTTCTTGAAAAAGTGGAGAGAGAGAAATGCAACAGCCAAGTAGAGTTTGGAAAGGAGCAAAATGACCATGACCGAACAAACCAACAAGAAATGCAAGGCAGTCCTCTTCACCAAAGGAGACATTGTCCTCGTCAGCTCCAAGCATAAATCCCTTCCAAAGAATATGAGCCCCAAGTTCAACCATCGATACTATGGACATTACCTCATCACCCAAGTCCTAAATGAGGCTACCTACAAGCTAGACCTACTAGAAAGCATTTGCATCTAGAATGCCTTCCACGCATGCCTTCTGCGTAGATTCTATCCCAACACCTAATGGGGGCAGCACGTTCCATTGCTTCATTCCCACGGCCCCTTCAAGACAAAAGCAATCCTTAGATGTCGGGAACACAAAGGTTACCCTGAGTACCTCATCAAGTGGAAGGGGCACCCTCTCAAAGAAGCCACTTGGATTTTGGAAGCAAAGGCCCATGAACGCGACAAAGAGGCCTTCACTGCATAGCTTAAGGAGAACCCCAACAATACTTCTAATGTACCTTGAGTCACCGCTTAGCTTACCATAAGTCTCGCAAAGACTCCACTCCTCACACGTAGTTCAAGGGTGGACTAGCATGACAACAACAATAAAAACTAAGTCTAGATGGGTAGACACTGGCCAACTTGAGAGGAAAATTTGTGTTAAGATCCCCAAGTTGTAATGCAGTAAGCACTAACTAGCTTGATAGAAAAGGCCATGTTAAGATCCTACTAATGTGTCAAGTCCTAGATATGTAGATACTAACTAGCTTGATAGAAGTGTTACAATATAGGCATGGGAATTCACCTTAAGCAAGGGTATATGAGGGTTGATGGATGTAAATGGACTTAAGGGGCAAGAGAAACCCTAACCCTAGCTAGGCAGAGGCTATATAAACAGCCTATGGGTCACTATCAAGTGTGAGATAAAGTGTACCCAAATTGTACCTTGAGCAACTTAGTAAACAAGATTTTGTTCTTGTACTTTGAGCTCCTATCTCCCTCTTGTACACACTTTTTCTTGTTGCAACTCTAATCTTTCACATGGTATCAGAGCCTCCTCTGATCCTTTCAACTTCCTCAAACCTTAACCTCACTAAGTGCACAAGAAAATATTCATTTCTCTCATCTTGGACCTTCAAACTCCATAGCCAGCTTGACCCCTAACCTTGGAGGACCTGGGGAAGCCAAAGGAGAGCATTTCAGTTCCTGGCTTCAACTAAGAACTTCTTCCGTGACACAAGTCGACCAGTCTTGGCACATCAAAGGGCAACATTGGGCAGCATGGAAGACGACATTGAAGAAATCGTGAAAATGGCGTAGATCTATAGATGTTGACTTTCAGAGATTAGTGCGGCCTGAAGACATAGCAATCCCTCCAACAATCATAGGGCTTACAAAGCCCCCTTAGTGGGGTATCTCTCTCTAAGAGGGTTTGCTAAAATTCTTATTGTATTAGCTGCAATCAACCAAACCCTAACTATCACTTTCCTGGCAGCCATAGCTAGGAAGCTTCGAGCTTTTTCATCCTTCAAAATTTTGAATGTTTAAGCACTAACAGTGATTCTAATCACTGAATAATCCTCTCCAAAGTTAGCTGAAGGTCTAAAAGCTTCATTTCAATACTCTTACACTCGGTGGGTCCTTTTAATCTAGCAAACACTTCACATCTTACATCTCAAGTGGCATAAAACTTGAGATGAGTGCTTGTAAGCATTAAAGCACGTTGCTCAATCATTTTGTTGCTGGTATTTACTCAATCTGAGTATTTCATCAGAAAATTAAAACCATTAAGTGCTCTACTTCATTTTGTAAGGCTATGTGTACAACTATAAACACATAGACCATCCTATCCTAAACTTGTGTTGCTTGCTATCATGTGTGGTTTCTTTCAAATATCTTGGTAATGAAATCAGAGAGATGAGTGTCATTGTACTCTCCTCGGAGTCATCAACAACAAGCGTTGAAATCATAGACAGTCCTTGTCCAACACAAGGTTCATCTACCAAACCATACCACAAGGAGGAGCCAGAAGTCCAGTCCAAGTTCACATCGTTGAAGCCTAAAAAGGCCATTAAATCTCGGAAGAATATTGTTTTTGAAGTACTACATATGTATGATTTTCAATCTTTCTCTTCATTGCAATTTTGAATATCAATTGTTTGTAAGGGTATCCTTGATTTACTTCCACATTCATTGGCAAGTTTGTAAGGGACTAGACATTGCCCTTGTCTTAGCAAGTGGTAAGACCTTCCCAATGGCCACAACATATGCTGATGTCTGCCCTCAAATTCGTAAATTTGATGGCAAAGATTTCCACTCATGGTAGGTACTTATCAAGTACAAGACGATGGAGAGAAGGTATCGGCCTCTCATTCGGCACTAGAGTTGTAAACTCTGCAAATCTGGTTGATGTAGAGGATGACCAACTGTCAAGATTGTGGGAGAGAAGGAAGGAGTCTCACTTGTAGCTTTCTTGCTTGCACAATGGGGGAATACACACAGAGGTGGAGGCTGAAAACAGTTTTCCTCTTCTTAGTTGTGTAAGCCAAAAGAACTCAAGTACAAAGAAATAGAAGAACCCTATATATGGGTCTCAAACCAAACTCAACTAACTAAGGTGGCATACTAACTGAGCCACGAACTAGAGTAGATAAGGATAGCTATCATGTAGCTATTATTCATGGGCGGTGTACCAACCGCGTCAACTGACAAGTCAGTGACATAAATACACAACGGTCACCCTGGCATATCACGAGTGGAGCTCGATATCTCAACACTCCCCCTCGAGTTCAATCCCAATTCCTGCACACCAAGCAGGTCTCTGATCTTGCGCAGCTTCTCTGCGCCCAATGCCTTCATGAATATGTCAACTACCTGATCCTCTGTGCTGACATAAACTAGATCAATAAGACCTAGTAAAACCCTCTCTCGCACATAGTGATAATGCACCTCAATGTGCTTTGTTCTAGCATGATAGACTGGGTTATTTGCCAAGTGTATACTACTCATGTTGTCACAATAAATGACAACTGGCCCATCTGTAGACTGATGCATATCATAAAGTAGCTTATGCAACCAAGCTACCTCACATGCAGCCATTGCTGCACCCCTGTACTCAGCCTCTGTGCTCGATAAGGCAACTGTAGGCTGTTTCTTGCTGCTCCAAGTGACTGCAGCACTCCCAAAAGAGAACACATATCCACTGGTAGATCATCTATCAGAAATACTACCAGCCCAATCAGCATCAGTGTATCCATGCAACTGTATCTGAATCCCAGTCTCATAAAATAGTCCATACTGCAATGTGGACTTCACATACCTGAGTATGCATCTAGCCACATCCAAATGTGGTTTCCTTAGAGCCTGCATAAACTGACTTACCAATCCAACAGCATAGCTCAAATCTAGCCTGGTAATAGTCATATAAATCAAGCTTCCTACTATGCGTTTGTACATAGTAGCGTCTTCCAGAAGCTCACCTGCATCTGTGCTCAGCTTCACATTCTGCTCCAAAGGAACTGAAATAGGCTTACAGCCTGTCATCCCATATTTGGACAGCATGTCCAATCCATACTGCCTCTGCAAGAGTTGTATCCCACTTGGTGATCTAATCACCTCAATGCCCAAGAAATAACGCAGCTCTCCCAAATCCTTCATCTCAAACTTCTGCTTCAATAGCATTTTCACATGAAGGATATCTTCATCACTGTCACCTGTCATAATCAAATCATCAACATAAATGACAAGTAGCATAATACCTTTCTCTGTTTTTCTCACATAAAGTGAGAAATCTGCCTTGGAAATCTGAAAGCCAATAGTGACAAGATATTGTCCTATCTTGTCAGACCATGCTCTAGGTGCTTGCTTCAAGCCATACAAGGCTTTCTTCAACCTGCAAACAAACTCAGGATGAACAGCATGCACATAACCTGGTGGCTGCTCCATATAGACCTCTTCTTGCAAATCACCATGCAAGAAGGCATTCTTTACATCCATCTGATATAAAGACCATCCCTTTGATGCAGCCATAGCAATGATTGCTCTTACGGTTGCCATCCTTGCAACCGAACTGAATGTTTCTTCATAGTCAATGCCATATGTTTGTGCATACCCCTTGACTACTAATCTTGCCTTGTATCTGTTCACAGAACCATCTGCATTGTGCTTCACCTTATAAACCCACTTACAGCCAATTGCATTTTTACCTTTAGGCAAAGGTACCAATTCCCATGTAGCATTTGCTTCCAAGGCATCCATTTCTTCATCCATGGCTTTCTCCCATTTTTCTTTTCCCATGGCTTGCTCAAAAGAAGTGGGTTCTAGTTCCTGTATCACTTTGACCATATATGCATAGTGAATGGCTGTAAATCCATCATATTTCAGCCTATCCACAGGATACCTAGCTCTCGTAGACCTGCGCAAAGTAGGTTCACTCCCAGATGCTCTCAAAATATCCATGGTCTTCCTTACTCCAGGTGTAACAATAGAATGAATACCTAACTCATCATCAATGCTCTGTTCTAAGCCACTGGATTCACCATCCACATAAGAGTGACCTGCATTCACATCAAACATGGACTGATCAACCTTTTCTTTTTCTTTTCGTGATACCTGCATACCACTATCTGCATTGCTTTGAGAAGATTCTCCTGATCTCAATCTGCCTGTCCATGGCGAAGAATGTGAACCACTGCTAGAGGAGGCTCCAGGTCCACTAATATTTTGTGACTGCTACTGTGAATTCTGTGCACCATTACCATTTTGTGCATCTACATCATCAATCACATTTACTGGTTTATACCAGCTACTCATCTCATCAAAAACAATATCTCTGCTCACTGTAAACTTACGAGTAGAAGGGTTATAGCATCTATACCCTTTTTGCTGCAGAGAGTAACCAATAAAGATGCACTTCTCAGCTTTTGGATCCAACTTGGATCTCAACTCATCTGGCACATGTACATAGGCAATGCAACCAAAAATTTTCAAATGAGAAATATCTGGTTTCCTACCAGTATACCTCTCCTCTGGAGTCATCCCATGTATTGCTGCAGTGGGAGTCCTGTTCATTATATAGACTGCTGTAGCAACTGCTTCAGCCCAATAAAAATCTGGCAGGTCTTTTTCATTGAGCATGGCACGAGATACCTCTCCAATATGCCTATTTTTCCTTTCTGCAATTCCATTTTGTTGTGGGGTATGACTGCATGAATATTGCTGCTTTATGCCATGCTCCTGTAGGAATCTTGCAAACTCATTTGAGAGGTACTCTCCCCCTCCATCTGACCTTAGGCATTTTATTTACAGACCTGTTTCTTTTTCAGCCATAGCTTTAAGAGTTTTGAAATGCCCAAAAACTTCACTTTTCTTTTTCATAAAATACACCCAAACTTTTCTGCTATAGTCATCAATAAAAGTGACAAAATAATGACAGCCTCCAAGAGATGCAACTTTAGTAGTCCACACATCAGAGTGGATTAATTCCAATGGCTTCTCACTCTCTTGAACATGTCTAGGAAATGGTTTCCTTGCCTGTTTTCCAAACTGACAGGCTTCACATACCTTATGCATTTCTGCAACCTTGAATTTGGGCAATCCTGCAATAATATTTTGGGCCTGCATTGATTTAAGTCGTTGTACATTAACATGACCAATGCGTTTATGCCAGATATCAATATCTGCAACTACACCAGTCCCATGAGCAAACATTGCTGCACTCAATTTAGACATGTCTGCATCCAACGTAAACATTCTTCCCTTCTTCTTTCCTTTTGCTATCAAGCGACCTTTATTTTCCATATCCTCAACAAAGCATCCATGAGGATTAAATCTGACCTGCAAGCCCTGCTCAACCATTTGACCAACAGAAACCAGATTCTTGGTGATATTCGGAACATGAAATACATCCGACAGGTATTTCTTTTTCCCATCCTGCATAGACAAGGGAAATTTTTCAATCTGCACAATAGGATGTGCAGTATCATCACCAGTCTCCACAAATCCTGGTTTTTCCATTTTCCTTGCATCCTCCATCCATTCTGCATGACCTGTCATGTGGTTTGATGCACCTGAGTCAACATACCATACATCGTTGCTTTCTTCTGCACTTGTCACAGAATTGTTCATGTGCTGCACCATAAACAAGTGCTCATTTCTGTCATCACCCTGTCTACTAGAAGATGCATAATTTCCTTGTTGCAGCTTTCCATTCATGATGTCATTCTGCTTTTTATAGCAGTCCTTAGTCATATGACCCATTTTACCATAGTAGTAGCATTCAACATTGATGTTTGCATTTTGGCCTCTTTGCCATCCACCACGACCTCTTTGGCTCCCCCTGCCTCTAGAGTTACCACGTCCTCCTCCATAGGACTGGTTTTCTTGAGTTTGCTGCATATTCTGATTTCTACCACGGCCTCCAAATCGGCCTCCTCTACCTCTGCCTCTACCTCTTCCAGCATTTGAGTAGAAGACAGCTTCTTTTGAAGTTCCTCCTGAAGAAGATGCACCACAATTTCTATGCTCCTCAGAAATTAGAAGAGCAATCAACTCCTCAAAATCAGGAAATCTTTCACGAACTAAAATGGATGTTCGAAACTGTGCATAATCCTTTCCTAGACCATTCAAGGTCACGGAAACTAAATCATAATCTTCCATTGGCAACCCAATGGAAGCAAGTGCATCTGCAATCTTCTTCACCTTCATGTGGTAGTCATTGATGCTCATATTTTCTCTTTGCACATTATGCAACTCTTGCTTGAGCTGCATTTTCTTGGCTTGCGTATTTGTGCTATACATTTTTGACAAAGTATCCCATGCCTCCTTTGGCGTACTTGCATCCTGAATATGCACAATCATAGAGTCTGAAATACTGATAGACAGCCAATACATAACTTTCCTGGCTCTCTCATGCCATGCTTTGAATGCCTGCATTTGCTGCTGATTGGGAACATCAGGAAGAACTGGTTCTTCTTCATTTCCTGCAACAAATTCCCAATATCCTTTTCCCATAAGGAAATTCGTCATTCTAAACTTCCATGCCTGGAAGTTGTTCTTGTCAAGCTTTTCAGTGACAATCTGTGAAAGAGAATCAGACGCCATTACAGAATACTGCAAAAAAATTTGTCATTGCAAAAAACACAGCTTCACCCTCACAAGGGCAAATTTGCAAAACTGGCGAAAGTGATATTTGACCATACAGTCACTTCCTAGTGACGATTTTGCATAAACAGGAACCAAGGATGATTCTGAAACTCCCAATGTCTCTGCGCACAAGCATACGATGCAATTTCTACAGTAACTTTTCACCGACCTGTAGAACAGTGGTCGCACAGCATAAAATAGGGTCTTTTCCTGAGTGCGTGCAGAAAACTTCTGCCTCCAAAACAGGCCCCGAAATGGCCTCAAATCAAAAGAACAGGGTCGCCAAGGACTAAAGCCCTGTCCCGCAGCATATACTGCCCTCTTGCTTCACCATGAAGGGCGTCTCAACCTGAGACAATGCACTTTTGCAATTTCCGGCTGTGCTATCTGCAGAGATCTGCTCCCAAAACAGAAAATGAAAGCAACACTGCTCCTCTTACCAAAACGCCGCGAGCTTGGCTTGCTTTCTTGAGCTCCTTACCACGAACAAGGCTCTGATACCATGTCAAGATTGTGGGAGAGAAGGAAGGAGTCTCACTTGTAGCTTTCTTGCTTGCACAATGGGGGAATACACACAGAGGTGGAGGCTGAAAACAGTTTTCCTCTTCTTAGTTGTGTAAGCCAAAAGAACTCAAGTACAAAGAAATAGAAGAACCCTATATATGGGTCTCAAACCAAACTCAACTAACTAAGGTGGCATACTAACTGAGCCACGAACTAGAGTAGATAAGGATAGCTATCATGTAGCTATTATTCATGGGCGGTGTACCAACCGCGTCAACTGACAAGTCGGTGACATAAATACACAACGGTCACCCTGGCGTATCACGAGTGGAGCTCGATATCTCAACACCAACGTGCCCAAGCAATCATCATGTTACACTTATATGAGTCCTTGATTCATCATGTTGATCAACTAAATACTACTAAAGAAAAATGGGATGAGCTTGAAAAGCTCTATGGAACCACAGATAAAAACACTAAAATCTTCCTTAAATTTTAATTCTTTAACTTGGAATATAAGTCAAGAGAAGAGTTGGGAAAATTCATTTCTCACATGAAGGTCTCATGGCACAGCTTGCCTCAATATACAAGCTCCAATCCATGAAGAGGAGGCTATTGCTATTCTCCTAAAAGCTGTGAAGAAAGTTTTTCCAAACTTTGTGACTACCCTAACTAATATCCCAAACCCAACTTTGGCAAGTACCATCTAGTCTTGTTTGGATGAAGAGAATAGAAACCATACCGAAGGAACGTCAGCAGTCACTTCCCGTGAGCAAGTGTTAGTTCATACAGCTTCTACTAAGTGCTCTTTTTGTCACAAAAAATGGCATATTGTAAGCAATTGCTAGAAAAAATACCCTGACAAAATGAAGTGCAACAAATGCAAAAAGACCGGGCATATCACCAATAAGTGTCTCAGTGTTTCACCAATATCTAAGGAATTGAAGGCCAACTTTGCCTCCCAATCCACAAATGATTGACTTTTTTGAGTCTTGTGAACATCCTCTACCTATGAATATCCTTGTAGCCTTTAAAGGCAACCCTGCTGATTGGGGGGGTGGGGGGGGGGGGGGGGGGGGAACTGTAACATGTCTTGTGATGCAATGCCACCCTAGCATTGAGGGGGGGTGTTACAATATAGGCATGGGAATTCACCTTAAGTAAGGGTATATGAAGGTTGATGGATGTAAATGGACTTAAGGGGCAAGAGAAACCCTAACCCTAGCTAGGTAAAGGCTATATAAATAGCCTATGGGTGACTATCAAGTGTGAGATAAAGTGTACCCAAGTTGTACGTTGAGCAACTTAGTAAATAAGATTTTGTTCTTGTACTTTGAGCTTCTATCTCCCTCTTGTGCACACTTTTTCTTGCTATAACTCTGATCTTTCACAAGGAGCTGTGTTAAGAACTCATAATGAATCAATAAGCAGTACTCTTAGATTGTTGAGGACAGAAATCCATTGTGTGGGGGTAAGTGTAAGGGTTTTGTAGCTATACCATAGCATTGCTAGAAGAAACACCTATATAGAGAGTAGTAGTGACTCTGAGCCCTACTTGATTTCCACTCTATGTGTGATTCCCTATATCTAGTGGTAAACCCTCACATGTGCGGTATCAGGAGGGTATAGTCCTAGGATGTACCTATGTTGTACCATTTCTTTTATTGAATAATATAAGAGTATACCTTGCTCTCACATATCGTGTTACCTTTTTGTGTTGTGTCGAGTGAGTAATTGAGTGCAAGTCCATTATAGAGAGAGAGAGAGAGAGAGAGAGAGAGAGAGAGAGAGAGAGAGAGAGAGAGAGAGTGTGTGTGTGTGTGTGTGTGTGTGTGTGTGTGTGTGTATGCATGTGCGTGCTTGTCACCCCTCCTGCACTACTCGTCTACTTTGGCATCTATCGCATAGTTCATTGTCTTGTCTTTGCCATAGCCTTTTCAGGGATTGGAGGCCTATCAATGCCCAGCAAGCCTCATGCTCCCCTACCACAGGTGTCCTATACTACTAACAACCCCCTTACCTTTATGGAGGGGCATGAATATGGATATACATTGGGTCTGAATATGAACATGGAAGAAGATGTAGCAGAAGAAGATATGGTGCCTTGCATTGACTGAATAGCTTCACTCCCCCCTAATGTTCAGCCATATGTTAAATAATGCAAGCATCTCCATGATGAATTTACTACTGCTCCTAAAGCCCTTGACTTGGGTGATTTTCCATCTCGCTTTTATGCTTAGGTAAATAGCAAACAATTGCTCAAGTTTATGAATACTCTTTTGGAGGAATATATTGAGCATAAGCACTAAGCTATTCCTGCTTACACGAAGGAGGAGATTTTGGATACTGAAGTACATACTCAAGAGGTTCTTCGCTTTTGCTTTTCATGAGTGAGGTGTTATTCTCTCTTCACCCCGAAAATTTCCCATGCTTGCCAAGATCTATCAATGGTTAACATCTATCCTTTTGATTAATTGTGTGGAGGAGATCTTTGTTGGTCCTTGTGGATTCTATGAGGTTGTGCTTCTTTCTACTTGAACGCAGGATCTCCTTCCTCAATAAGCAATACCTTTTCTTTGATAAACCATTGGTGCTTATTTTCTCATGGCATCCAATGGCAAATTTCCAATATTTATTGAAGTTGTCATGCCCCGTACAAGTTGAAGTAGGGAATTGTATGGCTATTTACTCAACTTTTCTTGAGGATGCAATGGCTTCCATAGGTATTGACTTTCTCTAACTACTAAATCACTAAATCTTACTAAGATGACACTTCAATGACATGATATGCATGCTTGTAGACAAATATGTATGTCATTAGTATTTTACACAATTGTGTTTTTTCTACTATGAATGCCTTTTGAAATTTTGGCATGGGCTTCATTCCAATCTCTTCAACCTGGAGGGTCAAGCACCATAGAGTCCCTCAACCATAGGTTTTGAACTCTTGACCATTCACTACTAACACACCCATCCTACCAACCAAGCCACCACTTGTTGGTCATGTACTAATAACTTAGTCCCTTAAACACATTGTAACTCAACGATTTTAAAATTTAGACATTATAAGTTTGAGATTTCCATGTTTATTGTTTTCAATTTTCATACAATAGAGATTGAGGGGTCATTAATCTTACCATAATTAACCATCTTTGTCTCCACTAACTAATATTTGAGATAGCTATCATGATTCTTTTACCCAACTTGGGTTATAACCAATTCTATATTGTCAAAATTCCCAACTTATAAGAAGAGGAGATTTGCACATAGTATCCACCTCCCATTGATAATCAATAAGTGCATCTTTGGGATACAAAGGCTACTTCTTTGTTGATTTAACTACCAATGCGCATGATGTTCTTATTCTTGATGATATTTAGCATGTATGTGGGAAACCAAAGGAAGGGGCTACTTGTTGTCCTTCAAGGTCTCTATTAGCCATATAAGGACCTAGTTTGGCAATTGAATCTCATATTGTCCATGTTCCAAAGCGCCTTGTGGAGTAGATAGATATTGCATATCTAACATCAAGTTCTTAAGCAATTGATTGTGGTTTTGATAGGATCTACATTGTCCATTGCATACATATCCATGTTTTTTAGTACCCATTGTGGTGTGTGCATAACAAACTTTTAGGGATATATGTATGAAAAACTTGAATTGAATTATATTTGTTTTTAGAATGCCTTGAATGGGCTTCAAAAAGTCATATTTCTTAATGCAAATCTATCTAAATATTGTTTACCTAGCAAGGCTAGTCATTGTATATTTGTCAACGTTTTCCTTTAAAATATTAAATTTGTTTATATTCACTACAACAATGGCCTTTTGTTATCAATACCCTTGACCTTTTATTATTATCACAATACTATCATTTCACTTTCATGACTCTTTATATTGTGATCCTTAATCTTCCATTGTTCCATAGTTGTAAATTTGTAAAATTACCATATTATATAGCAATGTTTTTCACTTAGTAATGGCTAAATATATTGGAGGTTTTGACCTTTCATTGCTTTTGTGGCCTCTTGTGTTTGCATCTATAATCTCTCAAATATCACAACATGCCTCTTTCTTAGTAGAAAGATTAATATTGTCAAGCAAACAAGCACAATGTCTACATGAGGAAAATTTTGATGCAAAGTGCATTTGGAACTACACGATTGCAAACATAATCTTGTTGGCATTCAACTCTTCTCTTCTCCTACTTCAATTCTTCTCTAACTTCTCTCTTATTTTAGAAGCATCAATGAGGTGGACTCTAGTGTAGAAGTACAACTAGCAAGTGTACAAAAACTAGCTATCGGGTGTCTTCCATAGAGGTTCAAACAATATATGATCATTCCTTGCTCCTCATTCTATTATAAAAACCTTATGGGAGCATTAGCTATTGAAGCCTCTTATGACCCATTAAGAAAGAACTTCACATCCTATAAAAAACAAGCAGCGTGCAAACACTTGAAGTTTTATCATAGAGAGCCAAAACAATGGATTTGTTTGGATAAAGGTTTGTTTGATCTTATTTAAGTTGAAAGTAAGGAGGGGCTAGCTTTATATGGGAACTTAAATGCAACTCGTTGTTCAACTTGTATCACTCACATAAAAAGGAGTGCTTCCAATATTCAAGAAGCACATAATTTTAAAAATTTGTAGTCATGCATGGAATGGAAAGTTCAAATAGTACAAAGTATTGCCATGAAATATCCTTTTAGTTGTAAGGACATGGGACTTTCTATTGTATTTCTTTTGTTGGATGTGACTCTTCGTAAACCTTGGTAGTGGGTGCTCTTGAAATATATTCTTTAACACATCTTACACCATGTAAATTGATCACAATTGGCCACAAGTCAAAATGGATCTCCATGCCCTTGAGTACAAGTTCCATTATGCAAGCTAATCATAATCGGTCACATGCCTATATATCTCACACTGCCAAGTCATGTTCGATGTTACTTTGTTGGCTATGTAGCTTTTGCTCTAAGGATTTGTACTATTCCCCTTACAGAGTTTAAAGCTCATGTTACAAGATAGACACCTAACTCACTTCTACAGTAATATTTCAAGAGTTGAATATAAAGGTTGGATCACATTAAATGAAGAAATTTTGTTAATAACAACCAAAGTCATATGATATCATCTTATTGACGTGTGTAAAACTAGGTGCTACTAATCCAAGTTAAAGAAACCGGTCTTTGAAATAAAATACTGTGTGTTTGTCTCATAACATAAAAGAAAACTCCCTTGCTTTTGTTTAGTGTGATGTTGTTTTGTCATTGGGCCTATCTATTAGTTTCCATCTCCATTACTTAGATTTCTTATCCAATAACTTTACATCATGGATAACATTGTTCAACTTTTGTGCAACAAACATATAATGTATTGTCAAAAGTTTCAAAGAGGGGAATAGAAACAAGTTATAGTTGCTCTCTTTGAGTCCCTCTTATCCTTGATGTTCTTTTACTTTTGAGCATGATATGCAAGGTGTTTTGCCTCATTGTGTTGTTAAAGCTCAAAATTATGACACATTAATGATTCTAAAGGGCATGCATTCAAAATGCAAGTATTCCTAATCAAAAGGAAAATATTATATGTAAGCCTCATTGTTATATTGCTGAAATTTTGAAAGATAATTTCAAAGATTAACATGTTTCAATTTAGCTAGGATCATATTCATGTACTTGAGGCCCAAATTAGAATACAATCGATGCCCATTAAACATTGAGAAATTTGAGTCCCAAGCATAGGTAGAAGGTTGTCTACGATAGGTTGGAAGAAGTCATTAGTTATGTCTTTCTACATGCTAAAGAGTGCTCCTAAAAGGTGAATGTGATTGATAAGCCACATGACACTTGGAGTGAAGTTAGAAGGATGTGCACGCCAATCCGGTCAATTCATTAACATGTTTAAAACAACTATCTCAATAGCATTCCCTTGTTGAATACATGAGAAGTCTATTAGTTCCTTGACCAAACAACATGAAGAGGGACAATATGTGAAAATGGTTTTTCTTCCTAAATAGCTGCAAAGTGATGCCATGTGAGGGAAGCACAAGAGGAGAGATTGACTATCAACAAATGAGTTTATAAGGAAGTGACAATTTAGTCCTTGTAAGTTAAAGGTGCTATAGTAAGGGAATGTTAGTCATCCAAGGTTAGCAACATCTCAAAGTTATTCATGTTCCACATGTTCTTAAGGCTATGAAAAAGTAGAAGAAAAATAGAAATAAATATATATGATAAACTCCACTTTACTTAGCCTCGTGTTAAAAGACATAGTCTGAAGGCCAATCCAAAGTAGTGTGGACAATTGATCCCTTCTAGCAAAAATGATTATTTCACATATTATCACACCTAGTGGCAAGCAAGTCTTAATTTTGATGTATGCCTAGTCATGCATTCCTACAACAAAACATACCAACTAAGATAGTAAAGGCCTCTCAATTTGATTGAGAAGAAAGTTTCCCAACCAGTTTTTGTGCATTTGAATGTTATGAGAAGCTAGGTGCTATTTGATTGAGAAGAAAGTTTCTCAACCAATTTTTGGGCATTTGGATGTCATGAAAAGCTAGGTTCTTTGCTTTCAAAATGTGAAAATAGAATAAGTGCACATGAACTAAAATCGGCAATTTGGAGTACGAAATGCTTTCAGTTGATTGGATAGTGAATTAAGTGAGGTCTAATGAAAGGGGTCAAATCTTGCTATGGCATCTAGTGTAGTAACCATTCATTTTCTTGTGCAAAATATTTGCAAAATTGTGTGCATAACAACAACTTTAGCTCAACATAGTATTCTAAAGCCAATTATTGAATTTGTATATAGATTGCCTCATAAGGTGTCTCAGGATATGAGGACCACTTTTGTTGGTTGCTCTTATTGATATCCAATATTGTGCTTGGATATAGGGCAAACAATGTTGATAGGGACATAGTCACCTCAAGGGGGTCAATGTGTATATGTTCTATATACCACATGTCTTAATTTTGCTTATTTTTAAAGCCTAATTATTAATACATTTATCATTGATAAAGTGCACTTTGTCTCTATTCAATTTGAGAAAACGCCCTTTGTATGGACTATTCCATGTGTAAATTTTTTCTATAAATTTTGGATTTCAAAAACTTTTATGAACTCACGTGCTATCTTCACGTATTTTATGAGTGATCACTCAAGATAATGAGGAGATAATTGTATGAGGACTAGGTCATTGTAAGGTACCACCCCCTTAAATAGGCCAATGACAGTAATATTTGGTACATAAACAAATACCATTTTGCAAACGATACCATCTAGACCTTCTATGATACACAAACTTAGCCTATCAGGTGGTTACTCTATCTCATGGAGTAGCAAAGTTGTAATTATGGCCTCTACCATTGGATTGATATGATGATTGCTAATGTCTTATTGCATTAAGGTTTTATAGGCTCCATAAATCACATTACCTTTTGCAACATAATGGGTGTTTCCATAACGACAACTAATTTGGCACTTCATTGAAATAAAACAATGTTTTTTTCCTTAACTAGAAGGCATTGCTTTGGTTCTCGAGAATTGAGTTGGTTTAGGTTTTGGGTCACACATCACTTTATAAATCTTAGCTTAGCTAGACCTACATATGGGGAAGCAAGCTAACTATGCGTTGAGTAGAATTAGTGGAGTAGAAACATGACCATTGTTTGAGCTTGATATCTAATCTAAATGAGCATCTTAGGGCATCCATTCGCCCTCATAAACAAGTGCAACATTTTAGACGCATGCATAGTGCTTAGTCATATAGATGACATAACTTCTATAGGCAAATTTCTTCAAAGCCACTGAGGGACGACAACAATAGAAGCAAGCCAATGTCTCCATGAAGCCTTGAAGGTGGAAGTTTATTGCAAAGGTTAGGTAGTCCATCCTCGAGAAAATGTTGGTCTAGTTTGTAGGGGAGCTCTAAACCAAAACTACATAAGAATTAGGCTTGTTTGTTATTGAGCACTTGAGATTTGGACCTTAGTCTATACATCTTTTTGTGTCTAAAATCAAGGAGAAACATTGTATTTTGCAAGCTAAATGAGAACCTCAAGAAAAGCCATCAAGCACTTATCTCATCGAAGCTTCAACAACTACCATTATGTAGTGAGTTTATTGACGTTTAGATCAACACAACCTACCTTTGAGGGGGGGAATTGTTTGTTTGCAAGTTGTAACCAATCAACACAACCTACCCTTGATGGGGTGTTGAGAATGTGCAATAGTAGATTAGGGGCTAGAAGTGTTCATTAATGATTCAAAAAGACCTTAGTATAACATGTGGTAGAAGTGCTAAAACAATGATTCAAGCAATGATGTAAACTTGGAAGAGTTTTAGCTAGTGTGTGGTTGAAGTGCTAAAACAATGGTTTATCCACCCAATTAAGAGGTAAGCATGTGACTATATGCTAATCCTTAGGGTCATGAAAGCCCATTTAAAGGCATTTAGCACTAATGAGAAACACATTATAGTGAATGCATTGACAATACCTCTCTATCATGTCTCCACTCTCTCATTGCATCCTCACAAGGTCTCGATGTGTGCTTGCTCTTTTGTCAAGCTACACACATGCTTGGTTGTATCCTTCTCTTAGGTCGTGGGACATATTTATTACTAAAGAGATCCTATGAGCTCCTTGACTATGCCATAAAGAATCAAGCATCAATGCATTGGGACAAGGCATGGTATTAAATTGTGCATATGGTATCAAGTTGCATTAGTCATCATCATCTTTATTGATAGTTGCAACATCTTTGGACTTGCAAGAGGATCCAATTGATAACCATTTGTATAATCCCCTTGTTTAACTATTTATGCACAAAACAAAGGCATTAAAATCCCTTCAAACCACATGCAAGAAAGCAAAATACAACTCATTCCAAAGCATAGAAATCAATCCTTTTGAAATCAATTTATATATTCGATTAATCTAACATTGGGCAACTCCTATACTTGCAATCTTATTAATCCTTTCCTTGCCTTTTGTTAGAGCAATGTAAACCTCTTATTGCCCTCTTCTGCTCTTTATATCCTCCACACTCCCTCTCCCTCTTCCTTATAATCTCCACCATTGTCACCCTTCCTCCCTAATATTGAAACACACCAAGGGAGTAAGGCTTAAAAAGTTTGTTTCATTTACTCATAATTTTAAGGGTAAAACCCTAGCTAACACTATCTTAGGGGACCTTTTAACTTGCAAGACACGATGATCAAGAAACTTTGAGTAATATTATGCCAATATCCTAGGAAATTTGATAGAATTCAAGTTGTTGTAATTTGAGATGCATTTTGGGGATTTTGACAAAGATGTGGGGTATAGGGCAAGGGGGCATATTTGTCACATGTAACATATGATGGTTCATTCTTAGTGAGTTCTTAGAGAAATTGATAGTTGAAACTACATGAGAATGCATGGGGAGCACTATCAAGGTGAAGCTAGCAAATAAGTTATGGAGCTTGTCATGGTTGAGTCAAGAATATTGATGTTGTTGAACAAAATCTAGTGTAAAAATGATGGGGTTGTGGAGTGACAAATAGCCTTCCTTTGACCTTTTTGTAATCGAGGACTAGTAACTTGACAGTTTCAAACCCCTATCTCAATGAGTGAGAAGCACCCACATCACATAAAGGACATGACAAAATCCCCTTGTGACAAGTGATGTGATTGAAAAGTTTAATGCATCTAGGCCTTGTAAAGTTATTGGGACTTTTATGCTATTGGAAAGTTGACCAAATTAGAGGGGTTTGTTGATAATTTTTAGAAATTGAGGGGGTAGTTTTTTAGAAGTTTAACATGGGCCTTATTAGTCATACACGAAGAGGATATATGGAGGGAGCATATTGTGAATCTAAAGCTAGAAAATGCATTATTGAGATTGCAAAGGTTGATTGAAGATGTTCGATGTTGTAGAATAGAATCATATGTAAAAATTTGGGGTTGTGTATTGACATGCAACCCCCCTTTCTTCTTTTGGTAGGTTAGGGATTTAATCCTTAGCCTCAGCAAACAAGAAGCACCCATGTCACACAACCTAGACCTTTAGAAATGATAATATTTCATGTTAATTAAATGTCAGGGCATGCATCTAGATTTGTAGCACAAGGATTTTCAAATTCTTGACTACTAAAATGACATGTGTTCCTAAGTACAACATCAATGTTGGTAATAAGCCAAGTGGAGCCATTGTCTCTATTTTACATTGTAAATAGGTTCCTTCAGTGCTATCCATGAGAATGGAACGCTTGACCTTGGATTTATCACACCATCTCGTCACTAGAGTAGAGCTAGTTCAGGGACTTTATAGGAGCAATGCTGTGCTATGATTGACTTGATGGGAAAGTGCAAAGCATTTGGGGCTAGCATAGATATATGTCCAGATGTGAGGGGTAGTTGGGTTAGCTTGGCAAATTCCCTTGCTTTTCTAAAGTCCCATGTGTGAACCGGTTCTTCTAGTCTCTTTGGGGGGGGAGGGGGGGGGGGAGGGGAGGATAAGCGCGTGACCGGGGGCCATTGCTTGCATGAAGGAAGAGAAAGGGGGGAGGGCGGACGGGGGAGGTAAAAAACCTTGGTTGGAGATCCAGGGAGGCGAACCGCGCATTGGCGTGGTTTTCGTCTTCGCCTTCCGCCATTCGCTTTTGTCAGAGAAGCAGGCCCCCTTGCCATTCCATTCCGTCACAAGCACAAAGGACTTGCCTCTCCACTCCCTCTCCTTGCCCGCAACGATGTGCCATGGCTTCCGATGATACAGGTCAGCTTCCCAAACCCTAAGTGAAGCTTTCATCTTTGCTTGCAGCTTTCCGTCGGATCGTCTTCCTCCGTTGCCGTGATCGTGGTTTGGCATTCTCTATGATTTTGATTCGCGTCGCGATCTGTTCCATTCGATTGGCATAGAATTTTTGCTTGTTTCCAGCAGCCTTCTGATCTGATGCTCCCGGAAAGAATTTGTCTGCTTTAGGCTTCTTCGATACCTTCCTTGTGATGCACTTCGTTCTATTCGAATGAGCCTAAGCTGGACTGTTACTGTGAGCTTCATTCGTCCACTCGCCCAATTGTTATTGCACATTCCTACGATTGGAAGATATGGCAGGGTCCTTGGCCGAAGTATTTTGCACGGATCACAATTGCGAGGTTAGTAGAGGCAGCAGACATGCTCTTAATTTCGATCTCTGTCCAGATGAACTAGTGCCGAACTCTGATGTAATGCTACATGCTACGAATGAACATCGCATGCATTTCTTGCGTTGATTCATAGCACGAATGCATGGTGCACTGTCAGAGTCCTGTTACTGTAAATATTGCGAGAAGGCAATTCCTTAGTGCTCAAACCTTCGATCATTGCTAGGTGCTTCTCAATGGTGTCTGTGCACTGAGATGTCTAAATAGGCTTTTAAAAAATGAGATGCAGCTATACATTTGACTGTTATTTTTCTACCAGATTTAGATGTGTAGACTGTCAGCTTGATCAAGTCAAGATGCACGTGATTTTCAACATTTAACGAGCTGCACATTGAAAAAGAGTTTTGTACATCTGTTTGACGCTTGAAGAGTGTGCTATACTGTGGATCTTTTTGCACTGCATGAAGCGTCACTAGTTGTAGTACAATGCCAAGCCAAGCAAGGAGACAGTTTAACAAGCATTTCATGACAATAGAGGCAAAATAATTATTAATAGTGAACATGCGCTATCTCGATTTTATCACTCCACTTTGTGATGATTTCTCATAAGTTGTTATTTTCCACAATAATATGCCAGAATACATTGAAAACAATAGAGGGTGTGGTCTTATTGTTTGGCCTTTTGAAAAAAAATTCTCATAATTTGAGTGGATGCTAAAAGGGATGATATCCTTGCTACAAATATAGGACAATAAGATTTAAAACGTGCATGCCAAATGTTGGTTTGCTATTGTTAATAGAATGTGGTTATTTTGGCAATTATCCCGTTGAAGGGAACTTTATGGTTGCTGTAGTAGAGGTGGAAACATAAGCTCACAAGAAACATATATTGTGCTACATGAAGCAAACTGCAGGAAATCAATAGAGCACAGGTGGACACAAGGTTTGAGAGTGTTTGAATGCAAATGTAGTAGGCAAGGGACATGGATTCAATAGATAGTTTGAAGGATGTTTGCAATCATGGTTAATTGTTCATTCAAAGTAGCACAACAAGGATTTCATCATGTGCTTTCAATGGATTGCAAGGGTTGACATTGTTTCAGCTCATAGATGGCACCCCTAGGGCCCATCGACATAGTAGCTCCTTAAATGTAGCAAATCACAATTTTGGATGGCCCCTTTTGTTTGTGGAAAAGCTTGCATAGGAAAATACTTAATGGCATGAGTCTCAATGCTCTTAATAGGCACTCCACTAGCAAACTCAAATTGCATTGGTTCTATGGTTGCTTGAATGATGTGGCATTTGTGAGAGTGCGCAATGGAAGAGAAACACGAACATGGAGAGAGAAGGGAAGACATAGATTGCAATGAAAGAAGAGAATGCAAGAGGAAAATTTGGATTGAACTCCAAAAGAATGTTGAATACAAAGAGGACTAATTAGTCTTTACATGCAGCCTAAGGCATTAGAGAGGACAGTGGATTAGATTGATGATGGAAGGCAGCATTGGAAAATGGAGGAGTATCTCTAGATGTTTGAGTGTGTGCCGACTTGGTTCGGGAACTTGGTAGAGCCATAAATGTTGTCCAATTGCAATAATATAATGTGAAAGTGTTGCTACCATCATAAATGCTAGTTGCCTTATCTTGTGTGGTTCAAATGCAATTAGAAGCCATTGGAAAAGAAATACACCGAGCTAGAAAGTAACCAACCATTGTGAACACACCTAAATTGATTGAAAAAGAGATGCACACGCTAAATAGGATTACCTTCTTTGTCAAAACACATGACAGATTGAGTGTCAAAGCTCTTGATGTCCCCATTTGACTCAGATTGAGACTCATAGATAAGAGATGATTGTGCATGACATAGATGATTACTATACCTCTCTTAGATCTCGGATGTGGTTGAACACCAAAGAAGATGGAACGGATACATGAACATGAAGAGAGAAGGGAAGAGAATGAGAGGAAAATCTGCATTGAACTCCAAAAGAATGCTAAATACAAAGAGGAGTGTCCTTGAATGCAGCCCAAGGTGTTGGTGATTGTATCAGATCAGGTTGATGATGAAGGCCAGCATCGAAAGATGGTGAAACCAGCCTTCCTTCTTAGAGAGGGTTTAATGACTTGATTAATGAACAATTGCAGAAAGCATAAAATCCACATAAATTGAAAATGCAAATGGTACCACTTAACCTTGGACAATGGACAACCTCTTGGCCTCAAACTGGCACCCCTTGTAGTGATTCTTTATCTTGAATTGCTATTTGAATGAAATACAGTGAGATTCCCCAAACCTCCTTTGCTCTCCACTTGCTTCTTGTTGTGGTAATTGACCAGCAAGCCTTTAGACCAATTTGTCTCATGGTTTACTCGAGGATTGGCCTTCAATTAGACTCCTTGGAAGATAAATTCTACCCCAAACTTAATATTGACTGGTTGGCCTCTTGAAATTCTTTGAAATCCCCAAATTTCAGTTGTTGAATTTCAAATACTAGGATTGTACCGTTTTGGGATTGAATTTGATTGGGATCTCTTGAGGAAAGCTATGAATTGGCTGAAAGAATGAAGAGGAAGTTGGAGAGAGAAATTTCAAAGTTTCATATTCAAAATTGGTTGAAATTTAATGTTGTGAATGGTCGATTTATTGCAACCCACCATGAAGAAGAGTCCCACATGCAGTCACCTACACTTGTGGGCCCCAAACTTGCTGTCACCTACCTATAGATAGTCTATAGGGGTTGTCACTTGCCTCCAATGGCCTCTAGATCAGTTGGGGGACAGCTCATTTACAGCTTCCAATGGTTGGGTTAATCAACAATGGTTGGAAAATTGCAATAGCAGCTCTTCCTCTCACAACCTCCTCTACGTTGGAATGAAACTTCAATAGCCTCTTATAGCTTTTCCCTCACTTGCATTTGCAAGTTTGGTAAGTGACAACCTTTTAATTGCATTTGCATTTTTCAACAATTTTCAGCCTATTAAATTAATTATCAGATTATTAAATTTGAAAATTAACTTAAATCATTAATTTTTGCTAAAAAAATTAACTATACCAACCAACAATCAAATTGGCTAGGGCAATTTGTTATGCAAGCAATCTTGAGCATGTCAGAAGTGGATGCAACAATGGAAGCATAAACATGTGCTGTAATAAACTGCTGAACACAAGACAAAAGAGAAAGGAAAGAAGGAACACTGAAGAACACAATACAAATGAGAACTCAGATGTATGCTCGGGAAATGGAATCCATATATCCAATACGAGACAATCGCACACAATGGTGAGTCATTGGCTGTGGGCACTAGCAGTGGCTTCTCTTCCCAACAGAAGATCCACAAGTGTGATGATGAGTGAGTGAATGATTGAGGAGAAAGAGCTCGAATAAATAAAACAGAAATATGTCCTTAATATGATTAGGTCGGCTAGCATCTAATTCTGATTGGCCAGCAATAAATGCTAAATATGACCAAAATGAAGATCATAAAGAATGCCTAAAATATTCTAAATGTTGCCTTGCCTTAAAGCATGCACAGACTCACACATGAGTTGATATATTTGCTAACACCCTCTCTCAAATCATGGGTGATCTGATACAATACAATGGTACAATGATAATGAATCATAAACCATACAACATAGAATTACCAAGTAGAACCATGGATACCCAAGTAGTGGGTGCATAAATCACCATTAAGGTGCCTCGGAGAAAAGCTGATGTCGATGTCGATCATACCATCACTTGAAAATAGAGAGGATCATAGCATATCTTTGTTTGTTCCAATGTCGCTCAGTAGTATACATAAAAAGCCTATCAAAAATGCCTTTGGAACATACGTGACCATGGATTTCTTGCCTTTAGCCAAACTGTCAAAGTGTCCCCTCATGTGAGCTCATGACTAGGAACCAATCTTGGTCTTTGTCAAACAACCCATCATGAACTTGGATGTCAATCCTAGCTCCAGGATTTGAACCTATCAGACTTCAATCGATGCGTCAGTAAGTCTCTCTCTGGATCTTGTGCATCTATATAGATGTGTAAAACTGATAGGATTGAATGATGTCTGTGCCCTCAAAGCATTTGCCACTCCATTAAACATCTGAGGGAGTTTGGAGAGTACAAGTCCAATAAGATGAGCCTCTAGAAGAGCAGATTGCATTTGCTAAAGGTGGGCTTGGATTTGGTTCATATGAAGTAGAAAAGATTGGATAGTATCTTTGGCCTCGAATGTAATTTGTTGGACCTGTTCGTAAAGAGTGATTGCTCTCATGGGGGGAGGTGCTGTATACAACAGTTGCAACTTCGACTAGACTTTAGAAGAGGTTCTGCAAGAGGTAACCATTGGGAGGGCTTCTTTAGAAATACACCGAAGCAAGGCCGAATAGGCACGGGCATCGTCCGAATCCCATGTAAGCACCACTTCCTCATGATTGTCTTCATCAAATTCATTCGATGTCGGAGTAGGATGTTGAGGATGAGGAATAGCTCCACATTCGATGTACCATAACCGCTTCTGCACAAACCAAGCTTTTATCATAGCACTCCAAGTGAGATAGCCAAGTCCATGTAACTTATCATTAGTGGATGTGCACGGAAGAGCCATTTGTAGAGGAGAAGATAAGGAGAGAAAAGAAGGTATTTGGAGAGGAAACATGACCAAACCACAAGCACAAATTACCAAAAATGGGAGTTCACAGGCAGTATTCACCAAAATCAGACCAAAACAAGAAGAAATCTGCTGCGAAAAGTCAAAATCAGCCAGAAACTGCGCGAAATAACAAAAACGGCCGGATGATGCAGTTGCCCAGTTAGGAGATGTAGAGACACTTAAACACAGGTTGGAACTGACACACATGCAGGAGAGGTACTGACACAGGATGTATGGATGTTGATGTTAGCAAAACGCAAGAAAAACTGGTCGCTTGGTTGGAGCAGCAGTTGCCTGATCAGCAATGGTTAAAATAGTCTTGAAATCAACAAAGAAAACACAGTAGGAGCATAGAACCTGAGATCTGATACCATGTTAGAAGTGGATGCAACAATTGAAGCATAAACATGTGCTGTAATAAACTGCTGAACACAAGACAAAAGAGAAAGGAAAGAACACTAAAGAACACAATACAGATGAGAACTTAGATGTGCTTCGGGAAATGGAATCCATATATCCAACACGAGACAGTCACATACAACGGTGAGTCATTGGCTGTGGGCATTGGCATTGGCTCCTCTTCCTAGTAGAAGTTCCACAAGTGTGATGATGAGTGACTGAATGACTAAGGAGGAAGAGCTTGAATAAATATGACAAAAATATGTCCTCAATATGATCAGGTCAGCCAGCATTTAATGTTGGTTGGCCAGCAATAAATGCTAAATATTATCAAAATGAAGACCATAAAAAATGCCTAAAATATCCTAAATAATGCCCAGTCCTAAAGCATGTACACTCTCACATGAGCTGACATGTCTGCTAACAAAGCATTCATTAGCCGTTGAATTGGCATTAATTAATTACTTAATGCCTAGTTCCTAATGCCACCATTGTCATGAAAGGCCAATAAAATCTTCTTGGCCAAAATTTGACACTAGGTACCATCTAGTATTTGTCAAGGATAACTTATTACAACTTTTGCCTCGGATACCCACTGACATCTGGGGATCCTTGGTTCATCATTGTGTGCATCTCACGTTTGCACATTTGATTAACACTTAATCAAATGCTAAGCAAAGCATCAAAGTTTCACATCCTTGTGATAGATGATGAAGACTCATTGAATGTTGGAGTATGTTGAATCTAGAGTAGAAAACTTGTGTGATTAGCTAGTCGAGAGGCAAGTTGAACAGCTAGAAATGCCAATAATTGCCAACTGGCCACACTAATCTAGGAAGAGCCATAAGTGTTGGCCAACTGCAATAAAATAATGGGAAAATGCTATTGTCATCAGAAATGTGTCAGAGTGCAGCGGTGCGGAAGCGTAGGACTGAGAGTGAGAGAACGCAGAGAGAGAAGGGAGAGAAAGAGACAGTGTACACTGAAGATCTGCTGTATAAAGAATGCTGAATACAAAGATATACACGGGCGCAGTGCGTTGGACTGCGTGTCTCCACCTCGACGATGCGACCTGCTGTCCACCTCGAAGTCTGCTGCAGTCTGCACTGTCTGCTGTCTGAAATCTGCGAATAGAGACAGAGATCTGCACGGCACCGGTCTGTAATCTGCGACAGAGAATGAAATGGGAAGACTGCTGGAGTCCTCAGGTATAAATAGCCGAAATCTGCCCAAAGAATAGGACAGGTCGGCTGCATTAAATGCAGCCGACTGGGCTGCAGGCAGTCGGACTGCCACGTGGCAGTCTGACTGCACAGTCCGACTGTGCAGCCCTGGTGCAGCCCTGGCTATGATCTCTCTAACACCCCCTCTCAGAGCCTGGGCAGGGCAGAAGCCTGAGGGATCTGGAATGTTGCCAAAGTAGAGCCTGAGGAAGAGCCTTCGTAAACAAATCCGCAAAATTATCCTCCGTCTTGCAATACTCCACAGTGATGGTCTCATCCAGAAGCTTTTCTCGGATGAAGTGGTACTGGATCTCAATGTGCTTCGTCCGGGCATGAAAAACAGGGTTCCTTGCCAAGGCAATGCAACTCTCATTGTCACATCGCAGCAATGTAGGACGAGTCTGGGGGCACCCAAGCTCCTCCAACAATCTCCGAAGCCACACAACCTCGCATGTGGTGGAAGATGCGGCCCGATATTCCGCCTCAGTAGACGAAAGGGCTACCGTGGGCTGCTTCTTGCTACTCCATGAAATAACTCCTGCACCCAAAGTAAAGCAGTAACCTGTTGTAGACCGCCTGTGGTCCACGTCACCGGCCCAATCCGAGTCGCTCCAACCTGCAAGTACAAGATCTGACCCATCTGTCCCTGCGGGGTAATGAATCCCCAAATCAGACGTCCCCCTGAGATACCGAAGTATCCTCTGAGCAGCCTGCCAATGCACCGTCTTAGGTTCACTCATGAACCCTGCCAAGAGCCCAACAGCAAAACATAGATCAACCCTCGTGTTGAGAAGCCAAATCAAAGACCCTATCAACTGTCGATAGCGGGAAGCATCCGCCAAAGGAGAAGCTGAGTGGGAAGTGGCCTTCCAGTTCGGATCCATAGGAGTAGAGAGGGCCCGACAATCTTCCATCTCAAAAGACACCAAGAGCTCCTGTACATATCTCTGTTGGGAGAGAAAGATCCCCCTCTGAGCCTGAAAAATCTCATGTCCTAAAAAGAAATGGAGTAGCCCCAAATCCGTCATCTCGAACGTCCGATGTAAAGCTGACTTTGTCTCCTGGACCTGCTGTGCATCATCACCTGTGACAATCAAATCATCAACATATAATACAAACAGCACACAACCATCCTCGGAAGTGTGAACATACAGTTGCGGATCGGCCTTGGACCGCCGATATCCCAACTGAGATTGGAGGAACGAATCAATCTTCTCGTTCCAAGCTCGCGGGGCCTGCTTGAGACCATACAGGGCCTTCTTCAACCTGTAGACTCTCCCATCTGAAGAACCAAAGCCAGGAGGCTGCTCAATGTAGATCTCCTCCTTCAAATCACCATTCAGGAAGGCCGACTTCACATCCAGCTGATAAACAGGCCATCTCCTATGGCCAGCCAAAGCAAGAACAGCTCTAATGGTTGCCATACGAGCTGTAGGGGCAAAGGTGTCATGACAGTCAATCCCTGGGCGCTGCGCAAAACCCTTAGCAACAAGGCGAGCCTTGTGCTTATCCAAAGTACCATCACTGAGATATTTGGTCTTGAAGACCCACTTGACTCCAATCACCTTCTTCTTCGGGGGGCGTGGCACAAGTGACCAAGTGCCATTCCTCTCAATAGCCTCCAACTCAGCTTCCATAGCTTTCTTCCATGGGACGGACTGTAAAGCCTCCTTCACGGAGGTGGGCTCGCGATCCTGCATAACTCGGGACATCAAACAATAATTGGAGCATACAAGCTCCGAAGAATGCGCCTGGTGCCTTCGTGACCGCCGCGGACCATCCTGCGGTTCCCACTCCTCAGGAACCCCCTCGATCCCTGAATCACGGAGTGTGTCACGGGCCCAGCGAGGAGGAGGCCGAACCTCCCCTCGTCGTTCTCCATCAGTAGAAGACTCTGGAATGTCCACCGGTGGTAACTCCTCAGAAGGATCCGGTGGAAGAGTAGACTCTGTGTCAGAAACAGAATCATAATCAAACGGCACAGGCTCCAGTGGAACTGTAGAAGGAGCCAAACTCTCCCCTGGATCTCCAAGAACGGGATGCTCCTCACCCGTTGACGAAGCCGGAACCTCCACAAACCGCACATCACGGCTAGTATATACATCCCGCTTGACGGGATCATAGAGTCGGTAGCCTTGGGACTGGGAGCTGTAGCCAACAAATACCTGTTTGCGGGAAGCCGCTTCGAATTTGTCACGGTGAGCTTTGGAAATGTGAACATAGGCATCACACCCAAAGACCCGAAAGTAAGAAACATCTGGCTTCGACCCAAAATACGCCTCAAATGGAGTCATCCCTTCCACGGCCGAAGTAGGAGATCGGTTAAGGATGTGGACTGCAGTAGCCACAGCCTCGGCCCACAGAACCTGGGGGGTCTGTCGGTGCTCCATCATGGTGCGCGCCATCTCGATCACACTGCGGTTCTTCCGTTCGAGAATACCATTTTCTTGTGGAGTATTCGTATTGGCAAACTCCTGGTGAATTCCTCTATCTGCACAAAACCGAGCAAATTCATTAGAGACAAATTCACCTCCCTTGTTGGATCGCAAGGTCTTCAACTTCCGGCCTGATCGGTTCTCCTCAAAGAGAAGCCAATCCTTGAAGTGTGAGAAAGCTTCTGATTTTAGTGCCAAAAAATAGGCCCATGTCATCCTGCTATAGTCATCCACGATCAGCATGAAGTACGAGCTCCCACGCAGGGACTCATTCCTCATAGGGCCACATAGATCCGTAGAGACTAACTCCATCGGTGAAGTAGACCGCCGCGAAGCGGTGTGGGGAATGGCATCCCGATGCTGCTTCCCCCTTATGCAGGAGACACATGGCTGCTGGCTCACCACTATATCCGGCAACCCTCGAACAAGCTGTCCCCGTGACGCCTTCCGAAGATAGTCATAGTTCAGGTGACCAAACCTAGCATGCCATAATTCAGACTGTGACTGTGAGGTAAGAAGAAGAGTAGAGAGGGCAGTGGAAGACTTCAGTTTGTAAATGCCGTTCTCCTCATATCCCGATGATAGAACCTTCCTCGATTCACGATCAAGGACTCGCACTGTAGAACTGTCAAACTCCACCAGAAGACCAAGGGAGCAAATCTTATGGACTGAAAGAAGATGGTACCCCAATCCTGGTACATGCAAAACCTCTGAGGTATGGGTGCCACCTCGTCCATCCGGAATAAGCTGCATCTTACCCCGACCTGCAATAGAAACTGAAGAGCTGTCTCCAATGAGAACCTGCCCACGCGAAGGTCGCAGGTGGGCAACACCATCCGATGAAGGAGTCATGTGCCGTGAGGCACCACTATCAATAATCCACTCTCGAGATTGGGAAGCCGCCATCGCAGCATCAGAAGCATTCGGTGACGCGTCCTCAATGACAACTAAATGTAGAAATGCAGCTGATGAGGGTGCAGCCACCGCTCCAGAATCCTTGGTGTCCTTCTTCTTGGTGTCCTTTGAGTCTTTGTCAGGGCAATCCTTCTTCCAGTGGCCAGTCTTTCCACAAATATGGCATGTGGAATCTTTGTCCTTGTCCTTCTCCTTGTCCTTCTTGGACTTGTTATCCCCCTTCTTCTTCTTCTTTTGGTCCTTCCCCTTCTTCTGAGAGGCTTGACCTGTCAACGCCTCCGTCTTGGAAGCATTCTGTCCCTTTAACTGTTCCTCTTGGTCCAAGACCATAGGAACCAACTCCTCCCAACGAAGAGTAGACTCTCGCCCTGAAGCAATAAGGGCAGAGTAAAATGTACCGAATCGTGGCGGCAACTGGGACAAGAGTGTAATCGCCATGTCTTCGGAGGAGATGGGCTTCCCCGCATTCTGAACCTGCATCTGTAGCTGCCTTAGCTTGTTAATGTGTTCCCTTAGCGAAGAAGACTTATTGACGGACAAGGTCCGCATCTGAACCTCCAAAGAAACCCTCTTCATCAGGGTCATCCGATTGTACATTTGATCAAGCTCCAGCCATATCTCACGAGCCACCGTCAAGTGCTCGATGTGAGCGATCACGGCTGTAGTGCATGATAGAAAGAGAAAGGATCGAATCCTGGCATTCAGTTTGTCCCAATGAGACTGGGCCCTGGCCAACTCCGCACGAGCATCGGAAGAGAGTTTGGACTCATCTCTTACCGAGGGCCGGTCAATATCTTCCTGTACCAACTCCGCCAAATCATAGGACTCCAGAATGGCCAACATCATAACGCGCCAAATGCGGTAGTTGTCGCCGTCGAGCTTCTGATCTGTAGGAAGAGCCGGTAGGACAGGCACCTTCCGGTCCATAATCGCCTGGAATTCCAAGTCCATCTCTGTAGACATCTTCACCTGCAATGCCTTCTCAAACGCAAAAGCAGCCCCCTCTGACCGAGTAGACTCAGCCTGCTAAGGCTCTTCAGCGTCCCAAAGCTCCTTCACCCGCCGGAGGCGATGAAAAAGCAAAACCTGCACTTTTAGGTTGAAAACTCAAACTTTCTCCGCGACAAACAGCAGTAAACAGCAGCAAATCCACCACCTGTACTCCTTTCCTGTGCGCCCACACTCGTTTCAGCCTTGTTCCAAGGCGCAGCCCTCCTGTCTGCCCTTAAACGCAAAAAAAACGCAAATTTGTGTCGCGATGGAAACTCCACTTCAGGTTGATTCTGCGCTCAGTCAGCCCTCAAACACTGCTCTGATACCATGTCAGAGTGCAGCGGTGCGGAAGCGTAGGACTGAGAGTGAGAGAACGCAGAGAGAGAAGGGAGAGAAAGAGACAGTGTACACTGAAGATCTGCTGTATAAAGAATGCTGAATACAAAGATATACACGGGCGTAGTGCGCTGGACTGCGTGTCTCCACCTCGACGATGCGACCTGCTGTCCACCTCGAAGTCTGCTGCAGTCTGCACTGTCTGCTGTCTGAAATCTGCGAACAGAGACAGAGATCTGCACGGCACCGGTCTGTAATCTGCGACAGAGAATGAAGTGGGAAGACTGCTGGAGTCCTCAGGTATAAATAGCCGAAATCTGCTCAAAGAATAGGACAGGTCGGCTGCATTAAATGCAGCCGACTGGGCTGCAGGCAGTCGGACTGCCACGTGGCAGTCCGACTGCACAGTCCGACTGTGCAGCCCTGGTGCAGCCCTGGCTATGATCTCTCTAACAAAATGTTGGTCACCTCATCTTGTATGGTGTGAATGCAATCAAAAGCCATTGAAAAAGAAATGTAGGGAGCTGGAAAATAACTAGCTAGTTTCATGAGGACATGTATTTTTGAAACTTCACTTAACATATGGATTATTTTTTAATCACATGATTAAGTAAATGTTACATATGTGAGGTGCAACTAGGGTTAAAGTAAATTTACGAGCTCGGGATCCGAGGAAATCACAGGATGTCAAAGGCAAAAGTTGCTATAAGTTATACCGCACAGGTACTTGGTGGTATTTGGTGCCAGTTGGCTTAGACCATTCATTTGGCCATAAGTGTTAGTTGGTGACATTAGAGAAGTGGCGTTTACCTAACGCCAATGTGATGGTCAAAGATGGTGTAGAGATACTCGAGAGTGAAAGATGCCTAGCCAATTTAATTATTGGCTAGTCAGATTATTTTTTAGGGCATTAAAAGTATTTAAAGACTGAAAATTAATATATAATTATGAATAATAGTGGAAAAACCATTTGGAAAGGCTGCCACTTGTCAAAAAATGCCCATGTAAGACTAAAAAACGTCTTTAGAGGCTGGAGAGGCATTTTTAGTGTATTCAGCTTGCAAGAGAGAGGGAGGAGATGCTGTTTGTCTGATTTGCAGCCCTTGGAGGACCTTCTGAGCCAACCAGGGGTAGGAGAAGACCAATCAACAGAAGGTGACAGCATCTACAGGCTGTTGAGACAAGGCAACAATAGTAAATGACGGATTTTCTTCAGTTCTTTGCATCTACAAGTTGTTGTGGTAGGGCAACAGTTGCATTTGATTGATTTTCAGTCATTTTTCGCGACAAAACTCTGAATTTTCTCTTTACAACATTCTCTCTCATCTCCCAGCCATTTCACACCCTTGCTCTGAAGATCTCAGCATTTGAACCCTTGGAGGTTGAGAAATTGCAAATTTATCTGCTGTAGCAGCAGCCTTGGAAAGCGTGCCAAAAATTGGAAGCTCCAAGACTTGGATTCAATTGGGCTGAAGGTGAATTTCAGCTAAATTCAGGTGGAGGACTAGCCAACCATTGAATGTGGGGCATTTCCATCATCTATGAAGTGGGTGAAGGCCAATTAAGTGCTCGAATCAAGGGGCAAAATAGATTGAAGACTTGCTGGTCACTTTGGACAGCAAGGGGAGTTTGGATTGCAAAGGGGATCGGGAGAATCCCATTGTAAATCAACTTCTTCTTCGATAAAGCTTAAGAAATACCAAAAGGGGCGCCAATTTTGGGGCCAATCAGGTGTGCATTGTTCAAGATCAGCGGGTAAATTTGTATTTTCAGATTTGCATTAATTGTTTGCTGCTGTAATTAAGTTGTAATCAGGGATTTACCACCCATCTACTAAAGGAAGGCTGGTTGCAGCTAGTGAGAATATACATAAAACTGATTGAAAAAGAAATGCATGTGCTGAACAGGGCTGCCTCCTCCATTGAAACACGACTGATTGAGTGTCAGAGCTCCTAATGTCCTCATCTGATTCAAATTGAGGCTTACAGGCAGGAGATGACAGTGCATGTCATACATGACTTCTAAAGGGAGATGGGCAATGAGGGAGGAGATAGGAGGTGAGGTGAAGGAACGTGGAGATTGTCCATATGAAGGTGGTGGATGCTCATGAGGGGGTGGGGGAAGGGAGGGTGGATGGGATGGGAGAGAGGGAGAGGGCGAGAGGTAAAATTCAAGAGACCACACATTTTGAACTATTCAAAGAACACCCAAATGTCATGATGGCATGATTCTTGTCAGTGAAGCAGCCATGTTTATTCCGTCTTGAAACATTGAAATCTTTATGAGCTAAGTGACTATTCACATCTTTAGACTAACTCGTATTCCTTTGTCTTTATATATTTGAAATACACTACTGCTGCTGTGTCTTACTTTATGTTGGGAATCACCTTGAAATTTTCCTCAGATAGTCAGATAGAAGTTATGATTCACACTGGTTTATACTAGTGAAATAGTGAGAGGATTGTTTGCCTACAGTAACACTCTGCACTAATTTACAAGAAAAGCTCCTGATCACGGTATCACTTTATATAGGGTAAAGTGACGTGCTTTGACTCAGTCCACCTGAAGATGAGGTTGTAATATCCTTTTGTAGATCTTTCCCTCCTCAGAGCTTGATTGGTGTGCATCCTTCTAAGTCTAGGTTATGATGCATATATTCTCTTGTTTTGCTCCTTGAATTGGTTTGCCTCTTTTTGTTTAGAGACCAAGCTTGTTTGTTCTCTATACCATGGATGTAGAGATTTTTGCTAATAGGATCGTTTATGTATGTACTAGATGAGTAGCCTGAGATGGATCAGGTACAATTTATACACATGGTTCACCTGCATGATGCGAGCTTCCTGGATTGAGTTAATTTTCACTAGGTTCAACTTATACACATGGTTCACCTCCATGATGTGAGCATTCTGGATTCCTGCATCATGTGAGCTTTCTGGATCGAGTGAATTGGTGACATACTTGTTGAATGTACCTGTACCATGTATTGTGAATAAGCTTCGGTTTGTGTACGAATTCCTTTTTCTAAGTCTCTCTTTGTATGGCCTAGATAATTCGTTTGGCACTCTTTTTCATTGCTGCTTCAACTGTGTTATGGTGGAAATGTATTTTTTCATGACTCTGAAGCAGCTTTTTACACAGGTGAGACAGTCTCAGATGAGACAACCAAATCCAAACAATGGCTTGCATCTGTGCCTATCCATATTGTTACAGATTCATCACAATTACCACGACTTTTCTTAGAGCCTGATCCAGAACAGCACCTTACCATAGGTTTTGATTGTGAAGGTGTTGATCTTGCCCGGCATGGTTCTCTTTGTATTATGCAGGTGATGTTTTATATCCTATTTCCTTTCCTGTTTTCTTTAAGCAGTGTTGTTTACATTAAGGAAGCAACAGCATTTTGTTTTGAGCTGTATCTTTGTTTTTTCACAGCGCTCTAGTAAATCATAATACTGAATGGCCATCATAATAACATGGGATCCACTCTTGTTATTTGTAGGGTTTGCAGTCTTTACAGTAGTGTAGATATATTATCTTGCTTTCTGTGTTTATGGTTAGCCCTTAAACCAGTAAGGGATGACAGATGAAGTGGAAAGTGTTATATTCAGATCACAGAATCATGTCATTGCATGCATAGCTGAGTCCAGACATAACCACTTGGCTTCCATAAATGGAATAGTTGAAACGTGAAAACTTGGTGTTTTTTGTGTACTGACTGAGAGAGGCACTTGATACAAGAAATACCCCTGGAATAGCATTCATCCTTATCACCCTCAGAAGTACTTTAAAGTGAGGCTCAAAACTGTTGATATACTGTGCATCCATATTTCGTAGTAAATGACCATTTGTGGCCATTTTCATTGTCTACAACAAGACCCACCATGTTTTCTTTACAAAGCCTATCTGTTGTGTGAACTTGTCTATCTGCTGTCCTTTGGTGTGACTACTGCTTTTTGGTCTGTCTGTCACTTGAAAGTCTCTATTTGCTGCATATCTGGGTTCAACCACTGCTTTTGCGAGTATGTGTGCTTGCTGTAGTGGCTGTCATCCAAATTGAGGTATGACTAGAGTTGGGATGGAATAGGTGTACATTAAATATTATCAGGCTGAGAGCTATACTTATTCCACTGTTGCACTAGACACACCATGATGATGTTACTGCGTTATAGCCAGAAACTTCTGGACTTATTCCAAATGTACTGGAGGTATGATGTCAGGGAGTCATGATTCAATGGCTTGATTAGTGGATTGCCTGTGCATGATAACAGACAGTAGCCACCTTATAAATGCACACCCTTATGAGAGCTTTATTGTTAGGAAGAAAAAACCTAAACAGCCTGTTGAGGTCTCTGAAGGTAAATTGTAGTGATTACTTTGTGATAGTTAATCGACTCGAAGCATGAGGTAACTGTCATGTTGTTCTCAAACAATAGCGTCTTAGTGTTGATGCTATGACCGAGAAGACTTTACACATCCATATTGCAATAGGATTAGGTCAGAATAAGCTGGTTCAGCAGAGCTGTATCGTGTGAGTTGACACCTGATTAATAAATTAGGTGCTAGATTCCAAGCATAAGCAGGGAAATTGAGATCTCTCTGTATTCAGATACTCATTGAGAGTGTTTACTTATCTCAAGAGGCGATTTTTGAAAGCCACAAAAGCTGTTGCAACTGTAAGGATCTCCATGTTGACTTTAAGCATCAGACGTTTTAAAACATATGGAATTTGCAAATACTCCTTCCAAGCTGAATCACAAAATTCTTGCTCATTTTTGTGTTAAACAGCATAATGCCATTTAGGTTCAGGGCTCCTTCACATAAACATTTAAAGAATATATTGTGGGACAATGAAACATTTGTAAAGTGTATTTCTCAAGGCAATATTGTGAATATTTGCTCATTTGGCTTCCAAACATCTAGGCTCCTTGCTTTCCTAATTACTGTTCATATTGAGCTGCCTGATGTAAGCAAGCAAATTTATATTACTGTTTCTATCACCTGAGTCATCTGAAACACATGTATTGCTTGCAGCTTGCCTTTGAAGATGGAGTTTATCTTGTTGATGCTTTGAAAGGTGGAGATACATTGATGCAGGCTTGCAAGCCTGCATTAGAATCTCCTCATGTTACCAAAGTTGTGCATGATTGCAAGCGGGATAGTGAGGCAAGCAAGTCAAAAGCTTTTCTTGTTTTTTTGTTTGAGGTTTCTTGCTGACATACATGCTTAAGCTTATATGCTTCTTATTCTACATGAACAGGCTTTGTACTTCCAATATGGGATCAAGCTGAATAATGTTTTCGATACCCAGGCAAGTGGTGCTAAGGTTCTGTTATATATGATGGAAGCAAACTTGCTGCAATAATGGACTTTCTTGATTGGCATGGTTGAGATCATAATGGGAACTGACCTACAGTTGAGCATTGCTATGTTTGAGGCATGTATGTATTTGGAGTTTGGTGCATTTATATTGTAACAGGAATCAGATGTGGAAGATGTCTTCGTAAACTGTGCTTGTAATTGCAATCTTGAGAATTAGGCATTTACACATCCAGATGACCAAATGGGTCAAATTAAATCGGCATGTCACAACATAGTTATAGGGATCTCTCTTAATATGGAAAGAATATCCCCAGCATTCTTTGCCTGGTACTCAATTATGCAGACCATTTTGGTTGTGAGTGGACCTGGCATGAAAGAATGGAAAAAATGAAAAGTTCCTAATTCAACTTTGAGTTCATAATATCAGGAGTTATTCTGCACCATTTCAAATCTTCATGAGTGTGGCTGCTCATCCCGTAGCTCTTTTTCTTTGATGCTTGATAGAATTGATTATGATGTGGTGCTTGTATTGCAAATGATGACTTGTGAGACACATATGGACAATGCTTCTAACATTCTCTATGGGATTTTAACACAGGGCCATGAACAAAGCGGGCTTCAATATCACATGCAAACATTTGGTTTTTAATTTTTTGGGTCCAACTCTCCACAGCATGACTTCTCAATCTCATGCATTGTCTCATCAGCATTGACATGACCACGATGGCATCATTCACCCCAAGGCCTCTTCCATTTCAGCATCATAACTCCACATCTTAGTTTGATTCAGCAACCTCAGTTTTCAGAATTTATGCAATCAATTCTGGATGTTGAAGGGAAAAAGGTTGCTTTGCATTCTAGACGGCCAAGTGAGGTTCATGGGCAATCTTTTTAGTTAAAAGTATTCCATTTATTGGCACCTGCAATGCTGTAATATACAGGAAACTGTAGTTCGGCAACATGTTCGCCTATTAGGGCATAATGTGCGGATTGTTCATTATGGACAGCAAATTCAGCATTCGGTGACTCAAAATCTTGTGTTGAGTGCCTTTGAAGAGGAAATTCTTGTTCCCTGCTCTTGCTACGATATTGTGTGACATCTTCTATTGTTTGTGCCTTGCTGTACATTGTTTGGTGAGTATAAACCTTGCTACTATTGAATTACAGTAAGCCAAAATGCATGTGTTTGTTTTCCAAGATGAACACAAGCTCACCTCCTTTAGAAAGATGGCGATGTGCGACAATGGAATCATGAAACAAGCCCTTGGAAACCCAAAGGGTAGTAAATCACCTTTTGGCAAACACTTTAATCTAGTATAACAATAAATTCAGCAATAAAAGTTCACATACAACAAGAGCTAGAGTGATCCTATACCACACATGACACTTGTTGGCCACCCTAAAGCTTGGTGCCTCTTTTGGTATTTCTTTAGATTACCAATGTATGCTTGAAATTAGTCACAACTTCTTGTATTCTAGTGATTTCTCATAGCACAATTGATCCATGGTGTTACGACCTTGGACATGCAGATGGGCACTAGTAGGATTGGTCATAGTGGTCATGAAGTGACTTAGTGTGAAAGCTCTAAGGGCACTTCGGATATTTATAAGACTCAAGGCTCCATTGTGCACATCATTGTGTGATCATGCAACGATGTAAAGTGACATAGTGCGAATGCACTAAAAGCACTTTAGAGTTAGGGCAGGCGAGTCCTATTAGTCCTATTTATAGGACTCGAGGCCCCATTGTACACATCATCGTGTGTTTCACCTATGGGCTCACCCTCGAGCTTGGCAACTAGCAGCGCTCTAGGTCACAACCACATCTCGAGAGTTGGTGTCCCATACGACTAGTCCACATCATCCGGATTTATGACTGTGTTGGCCAACGGGCCAAGTGTCCAAGAGTGGTAATTACACAATGATGTGTACAATGGAGCCTTGAGTCCTATAAATAGGACTTGGCTGCCCTAACCCCAAAGCGCCCTTAGTGCATTCACACTAAGTCACTTCATGACCACTGTGACCAATCCTACTAGCATCCATCTGGATGCGTTACATCAATCAAAGGGATTGGTTATCATACTCATCTCCTAGCCGAGAGCCAAAGAAGCTTACCCCCAAGGTTGGGAGCTAGCAGCACTCCGGGTTATGACCACATCCCAAGGGTTGGTGTCCCATACTAGTCTACACCATCCTAGCTTATGAATGTGTCAACCAATTGGCCAAGAGTCCAAGAGTGGTAATTACACAATGATGTGCACAGTGGGGCCTTTACTCCTATAAATAGGACTCTGATGCCCTAACCCCAAAGTGCTTTCAGTACATTCGCACTAAGTCACTTCATGACCACTATGACCAATGCTACTAGTGCCTATCTAGATGTCCAAGGACATAACACATGGGTACATAATGACCTTGTCAACTTCAACACTAGTCTCAAACTTATAAATTGTAATGTGTTCGAAAATCCATATCTACTTCATCGATGGAGCTAGTATCTACAGATCTATGTGGCCCTATGAGGAATGAGTCCCTGCGTGGGAGCTCGTACTTCATGCTGATGGTGGATGACTATAGCAGGATGACATGGGCCTACTTTTTGGCATTAAAGTCAGAAGCTTTCTCGCACTTCAAGGATTGGCTTCTCTTTGAGGAGAACCGATCGGGCCGGAAGTTGAAGACCTTGCGATCCGACAAGGGAGGTGAATTTGTTTCTAATGAGTTTGCTCGGTTTTGTGCAGATAGAGGAATTCACCAGGAGTTTGCCAATACCAATACTCCTCAAGAAAATGGTATTCTTGAACGGAAGAACCGCAGTGTGATCGAGATGGCGCGCACCATGATGGAGCACCGACAGACCCCTCAGGTTCTGTGGGCCGAGGCTGTGGCTACTGCAGTCCACATCCTTAATCGATCCTCTACTTCGGCTGTGGAAGGGATGACCCCATTTGAGGCTTATTTTGGGACGAAGCCAGATGTTTCTTACTTTCGTGTCTTTGGGTGTGATGCCTATGTTCACATTCCCAAGGCTCACCGTGATAAATTTGAAGCGGCTTCTCGAAAACAGGTATTTGTTGGCTACAGTTCCCAGTCCCAAGGCTACCGACTGTATGATCCCGTCAAGCGGGATGTGTACACTAGCCGTGATGTGCGGTTTGTGGAGGTTCCGGCTACTTCAACGGGTGAGGAGCATCCCGTTCTTGGAGATCCAGGGGAGCTCCTTCTTCAGTTCCACTGGAGCCCGTGCCTTTTGATTATGATTCTGTTTCTGACACAGAGTCTACTGTTCCACCGGACACCTTTGCGGAGTTACCACTGGTGGATATTCCAGAGTCTTCTGCTGATGGAGAACGTCGAGGGGAGGTTCGGCCTCCTCCTCGCTGGGCCCGTGACACACTCCGTGATTCAGGGATCGAGGGGGTTCCTGAGGAGTGGGGACCGCAGGATGGTCTGCGGCGGTCACGGAGGCACCAGGCACATTCTACGGAGCTTGTTTGCTCCAACTATTGTTTGCACAGCTTCGCGGTGGTCTGCTTCACCGATGGAGCTAGTATCTACGGATCTATGTGGCCCTATGAGGAATGAGTCCCTGCGTGGGAGCTCGTACTTCATGCTGATCGTGGATGACTATAGCAGGATGACATGGGCCTACTTTTTGGCATTAAAGTCGGAAGCTTTCTCGCACTTCAAGGATTGGCTTCTCTTTGAGGAGAACCGATCGGGCCGGAAGTTGAAGACCTTGCGATCCGACAAGGGAGGTGAATTTGTTTCTAATGAGTTTGCTCGGTTTTGTGCAGATAGAGGAATTCACCAGGAGTTTGCCAATACCAATACTCCTCAAGAAAATGGTATTCTTGAACGGAAGAACCGCAGTGTGATCGAGATGGCGCGCACCATGATGGAGCACCGACAGACCCCTCAGGTTCTGTGGGCCGAGGCTATGGCTACTGCAGTCCACATCCTTAATCGATCCCCTACTTCGGCCGTGGAAGGGATGACCCCATTTGAGGCTTATTTTGGGACGAAGCCAGATGTTTCTTACTTTCGTGTCTTTGGGTGTGATGCCTATGTTCACATTCCCAAGGCTCACTGTGATAAATTTGAAGCGGCTTCCCGAAAACAGGTATTTGTTGGCTACAGTTCCCAGTCCCAAGGCTACCGACTGTATGATCCCGTCAAGCGGGATGTGTACACTAGCCGTGATGTGCGGTTTGTGGAGGTTCCGGCTACTTCAACGGGTGAGGAGCATCCCGTTCTTGGAGATCCAGGGGAAAGTTGGGCTCCTTCTTCAGTTCCACTGGAGCCCGTGCCTTTTGATTATGATTCTGTTTCTGACACAGAGTCTACTGTTCCACCGGACACCTTTGCGGAGTTACCACTGGTGGATATTCCAGAGTCTTCTGCTGATGGAGAACGTCGAGGGGAGGTTCGGCCTCCTCCTCGCTGGGCCCGTGACACACTCCGTGATTCACGGATCGAGGGGGTTCCTGAGGAGTGGGGACCGCAGGATGGTCCGCGGCGGTCACGGAGGCACCAGGCACATTCTATGGAGCTTGTTTGCTCCAACTATTGTTTGCTGACCCGTGTTATGCAGGATCGAGAGCCCACCTTCGTGAAGGAGGCTTTACAGTCCGCACCATGGAAGAAAGCTATGGAAGCCGAATTGGAGGCTATTGAGAGGAATGGCACTTGGTTACTCGTGCCACGCCCCCCGAAGAAGAAGGTGATTGGAGTCAAGTGGGTCTTCAAGACCAAATACCTAAGCGATGGTACTTTGGATAAGCACAAGGCTCACCTTGTTGCTAAAGGTTTTGTACAGCGCCTAGGTATTGACTGTCATGATACTTTTGCCCCCACAGCTCGTATGGCGACCATTAGAGTTGTTCTTGCTTTGGCTGGCCATAGGAGATGGCCTGTTTATCAATTGGATGTGAAGTCGGCCTTCCTCAATGGTGATTTGAAGGAGGAGATCTATGTTGAGCAGCCTCCTGGCTTTGGTTCTTCAGATGGGCAAGTCTACAGGTTGAAGAAGGCCTTGTATGGCCTCAAGCAGGCTCCGCGTGCATGGAACGAGAAGATTGATTCGTTCCTCCAGTCTCAGTTGGGATATCAACGGCGGTCCAAGGCCGATCCGCAGTTGTATGTTCACACTTCCGAGGATGGTTGTGTGCTGTTTGTATTATATGTTGATGATTTGATTGCCACAGGTGATGCTGCACAGCAGGTCCAAGAGACGAAGTCAGCTTTACATCGGACGTTCGAGATGACGGACTTGGGTCTACTCCATTTCTTTTTGGGCCATGAGATTTATGAGTCTCAGAGGGGGATCTTTATCTCTCAACAGAGATATGTACAGGAGCTCTTGGTGTCTTTTGAGATGGAGGATTGTCGGGCCCTCTCTACTCCTATGGATCCGAACTGGAAGGCCATGGACAGCAGGTTGCATCGTCGAGGTGGAGACACGCAGTCCAGCGCACTGCGCCCGTGTATATATCTGCATATCTTTGTATTCAGCATTCTCTATACAGCAGATCTTCATCGTCCACTGTCTCTTTCTCTCTCTTCTCTCTCTGCGTTCTCTATACAGCAGATCTTCATCGTCCACTGTCTCTTTCTCTCTCCTCTCTCTCTGCGTTCTCTCTCTCTCAGTCCTACGCTTCCGCACCGCTGCACTCTGACATGTTAGAGATCATAGCCAGGCAGGCAGGCAGTCTGCACAGTCGGACTGCCACGTGGCAGTCCGACTGCCTGCAGCCCAGTCGGCTTCATTTAATGCAGCCGACCTGTCCTGTTTGCGCCCTACTTTCTGGCAGATTCTGGCTATAAATAGCCGACGTTCCCAGCAGTCTCCCACACTTCTCTGCTCGCAGATTACAGACCGGTGATGCGCAGATTCTGTCTCTGTTCACAGATTTCAGACAGCAGATAGTGCAGACTGCAGCGGACTTCGAGGTGGACAGCAGGTTGCATCGTCGAGGTGGAGACACGCAGTCCAGCGCACTGCGCCCGTGTATATATCTGCATATCTTTGTATTCAGCATTCTCTATACAGCAGATCTTCATCGTCCACTGTCTCTTTCTCTCTCTTCTCTCTCTGCGTTCTCTCTCTCTCAGTCCTATGCTTTCGCACCGCTGCACTCTGACATAGCTTGCCAAACCCTAAAATGAAAGTCGGCATTTGAACCTAGAGGAGAGGATCTCAGCCCCTGATGCTGTAATAACTTGTTTTTATGATATTTAGATTCAAAATAGTATCATACCTTGCTGCAGACTTATAGAGCTGCCCAATGGATTCCCATGCCGAGAGGAGAAGATTAGTTGTTGTGCGCACTACATACATGTTGCCAACTCATGTTCCATGACTGAAACTTACAATTTTTGCAGCGAAGAAAAGTAGAGTGGTTAGCTTCACACTTGGCCCGCTTAAATGAGAGAGGAGACTCCAATGGCGAAGCTCAACTTTCTAAATGAGTGACCAGCTACTTTTAATCAAATTGTGAATTTAGTTATAAGGCTAATTGAGGCTTGAGTCATCAATCATATGTGAGTTGTTGACTGGACCAAACTTAAGCACAAGGCTCGCTTTGTAACTTAAGGTTGCTTAAGGGCGAGTCTTAAAAGTAACTCAACTCTAAGGTGCAAATTTCTAGTTTAATGAAAGTTTCACATTGCACCTTGATCCTTTGGTGCTACTCTCATACCACAGTGTGTACACTTGTCTATTGCATGCTTGGTATTAAATCCTTCATTGCCGGTGCAATGATCACCATGCCAAGAGTTGGGGGTTCTAGGATTGAAGTTCATTTTAAATAAAAGTCTTGGCAAGTTTAAATAACTCATTAAGTGCTTTAAGTTCTTTTGTCATTTTGGTGACATATTTCTATGATGATGGATCACTTCTATGATATTGTGTTTTTATTTTATGAAAAGAAGGTTATTATCTTACAAATATAGCTTCACTTTTGTTTTCATTGGCAAGACACTTTGTCATAGCTCAGATACCAAGCTCCAAAACTCTTAAGACCTTTTACATGGAAAACAAGGGGTACATGAATTTGGTAATTATGTTACAATACTCTTCAGTTCACCTTGGTGGAGCATGTGCTCAAACTTCCCTTATAATCTATTTTTCAGAGGCCCAAAGTTGACACAGAGAGCCTTCTTTGAGGAGCGTACAAGCACCTTGACAACAGGCCTTGTAAAGCAACATTTGGCCAATATATATGGTTAGACCTATTGATCATCAAAGCAGCTCTAAACAGACATTTCCAAGGAGCATCAAGCAGTTCCTGGTTTAGGAAATAGGGGATCTTTGCAACTGCATATTTTTGTTACAAGAAGAATTTTGAGGCTTTTATTAGATTTCTCATAAGGCAAAGAGTCAAAATAGAGTCTTTTGTTAGGTTTAGTGAATGCCTTTTTAACCAAAGGAAGCTTGGGAAAATAAGACTTAACTGGCCAAGTTATAGGAGGACACGGAGGCTTTGTTTATGGCTTTCTAGTGTCATAAGATAAAAATTCAAACAATGATGAGAGTGTTGGGTTTCATAGACCTCATTTATAACCAAGGAACCTTGAGAAAGCAAGGGATACCATATGACAAAGTAATAAGATTATAATATGTGACGTGATGAATAGGCCAACAAGGTGACGCCTTTGTTTCCATTCAAAAAGAGCATTAAAATCACATCATGGCCAGGTTCAGTGGCTTTGTTCATGTCGCTTAGTTGTTGGTCAAGTATTGTGTCGTCTTCTCCTTTATGGCCAATGGCCATCCTAGGGGTCTGTATTTGGTTGCCTTTGATCTTGGCTGGTGGTGTCCCACCCCTGGATCTCTCCATCCTGCTGAACATTTTATAACCAACAATTAAAAATTACAACGAGGTCATGTTTGCCCATGATAGAGGCAATTTTTTTTTTCTGCTAATGCCATCCATGTCAGTTATTCGTGTTATTGGTGCAAGTCTTAGGCCATATTGGCCCTTAGGTATTGAACTTGCAATGACTCTTGGGTGTGGGGGGTCTAAGATTTTGCCCATGTTACATCGACATGCGGAGGATGTCCAGACTTCCAGTACAGAAGTTAGATTGACTGTAGGGTCATTTTTACCAGTTCGTTCTGGCTGGAATGCACAGTGACAATGTGCTTATTCTTGTGAATCAAACACATACATGTCAGCCTGCTTGTACGCAGGGGGGAGTTTGTGGTCTGTGTCATGTTGAATGCACAGTGGACAATCTGTGGGAAGCGTGAAGTCTTGCCTGTAGAATGAAGGTTTGTTGTACCTAGGGGGAAGTTGGTGGTTTTTGCCATACTGCACTTGAAGGCATCGTTCTATTTTGCTGATGGTTCTCACTACCCACATTCGGTTTTGAATTTAGCAAAGGTGCTCTTGTATTTGGGTATGAAAGAAAGAGGACTCTGAAGATGTGGATTTCAAAGGAACTTTTACGGCCTACAGTGTTCTCTGAGTAACCGTGATTAATATGGTTGATTTGTGAAGGATTTTTGCTTACACCCAAAATGCTTGTAGCAAGAATTATCTCTATTTGCATAGGCGAAAGACATGTCAAGAACTTATCTATACTTTGAGTTTCAGTGCTGCTCCTATGCAACCCTCATCATTTTTGAGTGTGTCATCTCATCTGGTCTTCATGTTTACATTCTTAACCTTATAGATAAGTTACTTTGCAAACTTTTTTTCAGTGTACTGAGGTAATGAAGTGTAGCACCACATTGTAACTGATTACCTTTAAAGGTTTGTTAATTGGGTGTGGTGCATAGGTGCTTTCTCTCAGGACTTTATGTTGAGATGTTTGCTGGGCTAGATTGTTTATGTTGATGCCACTTGTGAAGATTTCTGTTAACAATCCTTTTATTTTTGAGATTCTGATTACAAAGATTGTGGGTTCACATGCAGATTGCCTATTCTTTAATTGAGGAGCAAGAAGGCAAGAAGTGGATTCCAGATGACTATATATCTTTTGTTGACCTTTTGGCTGATGCATGCTACTGTGGTAAGTTTTGATAATTTGTGACAGCCAGTCTTTCATCTAAATTATCAATGTCTTACCTCTTGTAAGGGCATGTGAGAGGGGTGTGCTGAGAACATTGGCTATGTTTGGATGGACGCGCTACCTGTCCCAGGAATTCAAATTTGCAGCTGATTATGTGCTGAAGGTTCTAGACAGGCTTAAATGTTTCATTTTTCTTAACTGTCTACATCTAGATATTAGAATGCAATGGGTATGCACAGAAATCGAAAATCTGGGGCTTGTGGGTGTTTGCTCTTTGAAATCTGCTGTTCTTAGTGATGCGTCCTTAATGGCTCAAAATTTCAGCAACTTAAGTTTATTGAACTTCTGGAAGTAATCATCATTATGTGAGACGAAATAGGGATATAAGTTAGTTGCTTTGAATTACATGGGACCCTGAGTGATCATGCAAAGGTGTTTGTGACTAGGACCATGGACGAGTTTCAAGTCCTGTTCATGTTTAGTCGTTCAGGAAAGTTGGTGCTAATGCATCTGCACCTAGGTTTATATAGAGTTACAAGCAACAGATCTTTCATCCACCCAGGCTCTGTGGCTGTGATTTGTGATGCTTCCTAGCCAGCTCAGGAATTCTACCTATTAACGTAGGGGGCCAACAGTTGGGTGAGCATGGTTGATGAGGATGGAGGCTAGATGGTCCTTTGTCTGTGTGAATTGGATCTCCGACATACAAACAAGCTTGTTCAGATTGCAGTGTCCAAGGCTTTGAATGTGGCTGTGTTGCATGCACCAAGTGCACTCCGGTCACACACAGCGATGACTGTGCTATTTTGTATGAACATTTCATTCTCATAGAAAGGAAAAGTCAAGCCATTAGCCAAAAGGATGCATAAAGCCCGAGTGTACAAGTAGGTGAGTGTGCATCCAGTTTCATTCATGCTCTGCATATTTGCATATATTGTGCATTATCATTATCCCAAGCATTCTTATGGTGCACAACACTTACGCTGTGTCTTACAAGGTTAGGCTTGTGTGAACAGCATGTGTGTTGGATTGCTGCCAATCCTAAGCATCACCATTTCTGATCATCTTCCTATGTGCAGTACAGCCCCATGTTTTATTCCTTACCATGCTTGTAAACTCCGGTTGTTGAGCATATATGTTCAACTGACACCATTGTGGAGCAGTTCTATTTTGCAGCTTATAAGATTGGACAGTTGGGGTTTGGCAGCAAGGTTGTGTCAAAAGATGACGTACTAGCGAGACAGTAGAGTTGGCGGGGAGGGACACGGAGTGAACTCAGCAAACATGGAGAAGAGAAGAGAAGAGAGAAGAAACTTTGATGAATGGAATGATGAAGTTCTGAATCATGGAGTGAATGTGATACAAGGGAACAAGGGTGCCGTAGCACAAGGAAGATGATGAAGACAGCCATGTACCACGAACCGCATGTCCTCCTGAAGGGGTGTGAGGGTAGTGGAGAGGCTGGAGAGAAGAAGTGACAGACTGAATGAATCAGCCGTGAGGAATGAATGAGAGAGTGGCCTATAAATAGGCATAGTTAGTCTAGGATGGCGCCCCTTTTAGGGACTGCAAACCCTAAACGCAAAACGCAGAAACTCAAAAACGCAAACTGCGGGTGAAGGGTTTCTCAACACCCCCTCTCAGGCCCAAAAAGAGGAACAAGAGAAGAGATATGGAGATGGAATGCTACATGTTGAAGAATGCTCATATAGTAGGTGCCACTTGGACAGTGTCTCTCGTGGGGAAATTGTTCACTTGCCTCAGCGCCCTAGTACAAAGATGATGAAAACATGCAATGTATAGGAGGAATGTTAGACTTTGTGTGGTGTTAAGAATCATAAGGATATGCCCGTACTCGATCTTGGGAGGTGGCTCCATGCTAACCAAGTGACCAAGACAAGAAGAGAAGAGGAGGAAGAAGATGTAGAGGATCCCTAAGATCCAAGATTTCCACCGGAAAGGGAACCTACAGTAAAGACCAATAGACAGAGTGAACTGGAGAATCCGAAATACAACCTTGGGAGAGAAGCCACTAGCTCCGTGCATCCATGCTGGAAGGAATACGAAGGCCTCGCGATATAGGTAGTACCTGAAGATCCTGGGTATCAGTAGAAGAGATGACCGGTCGAAGATAGCCACCCCAAGAAAGTAGAGGATGGGTGAAGAACTTCATGTGGAGTAGGTTTCCCCTTTGAGATGGGAGGTGGAGGGGCCCCTGTTGAAGTCGAAGAAGAAGTAGATATCCCCTTTGAGGGCAAAGAAATAACATCTCCCTCTGAATCTCTCTTTGAAGTAGATAGGGAATCCAAAAACTCATGGATCACGGACTCCGAAATGTCTGATGACGAAGGAAGTGCCGCTGGTCATGCTAAAGGTATCTGGGGTGCCGAAGAGCTCCCAGAGGTAGCCTCTCGAACCTGGGTAGTCGAGGGTGGGGAAGGGTGGGGCTCAGAATGAGCAAGAGGTGGGCAACAGTCGCTCTCTCAGTGGAGCAAACTGGGTAGCCAAAGAAGAGGAAGGAGTCGAGCAGCCACTGTCTCTGGAAGGAGTAGACTGATGAGGAGATGGTATCAAACAATCACTGTCTCTCGATGGAGCGGACTGCAGATCCATAGGTCGTGGAAGCCACTGTACCTAAAAATAAGTGGGAGAAGATTGCCGTTAACATTGCGACAATCTCCAGGAGGTCATAGCACTAATCGATCCTCCATATGCTCAAAAGGACGTAGTGCGCATCGGATGTGTCTTAGTGCCTTGAGCATAGTACTCTAATAGTCGATGTAGAATGATCTTTGTGGCCCAGAAAGGAGAGGTGGCACAAGGAGTGCCTGGTGGAAGACGTATATACTCCGGGGGGATGGGGAGCAAGGATCGAAGTCGGCAAGCATCGGTGGTGTGTCCAGTGATGCCATAGTAGGAGCATCCAATATTCTGGTCATCTATTGGTAAAGAAGCTATGGGTACCAGTATGCCTTGTTGAAGAAGGAAGAGGTCAGCCACCATGAACCACGAACTGCAATGTCCGCCTCAAGGGGTGTAAGGGCAGTGTGAAGCACGAACCGCAATGTTCACCTCAAGGGGTGGGAGGGCAGTGGAAGGGCTGGAAGTGAGCTACCAGTGGAAGGAGGATGTGACCAGCAGTAAGAGTTTGCAACCAGTAGAAAAACACAGGTGAGGAGAGAGAAAGACTAAAAACGTAGGCAGGACAGTTTGCAGGAGAGAGAAAGACTAAAAACGTAGGCAACAGGTGAGAGAAAGACTAAAAACGCAGGCAGGACAGCCTGTAGGAGAGAGACTGAAAACGCAGGAAAAACAGCCTGCAGGAGAGAGAAAGACAAAAAACGTAGGCAGTAGGTGAGAGAAATACTAAAAACGCAGGCAGGACAGCTTGCAGGAGAGAGAAGACTAAAAACGCAGAAAAAAACAGCAGCAGCAATCAGTATGCTGAAATCAGCTCCGAACAGTGCGTGGTAGGCTGGAAACAGGCGCCAGACTGTTGTAGACAGCAATGGCCAACTTGGACTGCAATGTCCTCCATGTCCGGGGTGTGGGCAGCAAGCTGAAATACCTGAAATATGCAAAAACGAGATTGTTTTCTGAATGGAGAGTGATCAACAACAGTCACTTTGCTGTAAACAGCTACAAACTGCGGGTGGAAGGCTGGAAACAGGTGCTAGACTGTAGATGATAGCAAGGGACAACTAAGACTGCGATGTTCTCCGCGAAAGGGGTGTGGGCAGCAGGCTGAAAACACTTGAAACCTGCAAAAACGAGATTTTGATGCAGCGGAAAAAGAAGATAAGTGGATGCCGAACCCGCCACCGGTCTTTGCCTTCACTGGAGTGGAGGATCTTTGCCGCTGTTTGAGCAGATCCAACTCTGATACCATGTCAAAAGATGACGTACCAGCAAGACAGTAGGGTTGGCGGGGAGGAACGCGGAGTGAACTCAGCAAACATGGAGAAGAGAAGAGAAGAGAGAAGAAACTCTGATAAATGGAATGATGAAGTTCTGAATCATGGAGTGAATGTGATACAAGGGAACAAGGGTGCCGTAGCACAAGGAAGATGATGAAGACAGCCACGTACCACGAACCACAATGTCCTCCTGAAGGGGTGTGAGGGTAGTGGAGAGGCTGGAGAGAAGAAGTGACGGACCGAATGAATCAGCCGTGAGGAATGAATGAGAGAGTGGCCTATAAATAGGCATAGTCAGTCTAGGATGATGCCCCTTTTTGGGGCTGCAAACCCTAAACGCAAAACGCAGAAACACAAAAATGCAAAACGCGGGTGAAGGGTTTCTCAACAGGTTAGACCGGTAAGAACAGCTTGTGTATTGTGATTGCTGCCAGTCCTAAGCATCACCATTTCTGATCATCTTCCGATGTGCAGTTCAGCCCTGTGTTTTCTACCTTACCATGCTTGTAAAATTGGGTCATTGAGCATAGATGTTCAACTGACATCACTGTGGAGCACTGCTATTTTTTAGCCTTTAGAATTTGATAGTTGTGTTGTTTGGCAGCAATTGATAAGCAGGGCAGACATAATCTGCTCCTGGACTCCGGCAGAATTGCATGAGCTTGAAGCATCAACTTTGATCAACTTGTGCTGTGGTTGCATTTTTTTGTTATACTAGTGCCTAGTTAGTTGAACGTGATTCTTATATGGGATTGGAGTTGGAGCCGTAATTCATTTAAAAACCAATTTAATTGCTTGTAAGTTTGTTCATTACATTACATTTTAATTATTGAGATTTGGATTCTACCTGGGTTTTAATATTTTTAACCTCATGTAGAACCAGATCTAATTGAGGGTCTTTTTTGTTTTACTTTTCTGTGTTGAATTGGACTCTCCACTGTTTCAATATAGCTGAGTGTAACGTGGATGCTTCATTGCAGGGGTGGCTTATAATGAAAAGGAAGAAGTTCGTAGCCTACTAAGAAAGGTGATCAGATTATGGGGATTATATTTGTACTGCAACAAGTTGTAATAATATTATTTTTAATTTTTCCTTTTTTCACCCTTGGGGGGGGGGGGGGGGGGTTTACTGGATGAACTTCAAAAGTCATGTATGGAAAACTGACTCCTTGTGTGTGCAGAATCCAGAATTTTGGACACAACGGCCATTGACAGAGAGAATGAAACGTGTTGCTGCAGATGATGTAAGGTTTCTTCTTCATATACATCACATGATGGTGGAAAAACTGGGAGAGATCACAGTATGGCAACTTGCTGTCAGAGGATCTCTTTATTGTCGCTGTTTTTGCATTGATGGTGAGGATTGTCAAGATTGGCCAGCTCTTCCAGCTCCTCCAGGTTGACATCTTTCTCATTAGTTGAAATGTACATGTCCAGGATTTTCTTGTTGAACTGTGGGTAAATTGAATGGCCAGTTCTCTACAAATTTCTATTTCAGGAGTATGCTAGACATTTCTTGAGATCAGATGTATCTCTTTGACATTTTACAAATATTACAAGATTTGCAACGGATTGAATGGTATACTTTGAAGCTTAATGTATTCTGGGAACATTCAACAGTGTACCAAGTGCCTTCTAATTTAGCGTTGGCCTTCAAGTATTCACCTTTGACTTTGTAATGATTTGGAATGTATGTAATAAATCCTAGATTGTTGCTGTACTTTTTTGGCTAAATTTGAGTCCTTGTCTGAGATTGTGGATATTTTTTGTACATCTTTGTTTGCCTTCTCTTATTCCACAAGAATGATTAAGAGACACAAATGTGGCACTTTCTTGTCGACTTCTAGTCACTTCATGGCCCCACGCTTGGATAAAATACTTTTTATCTGCAAATATTGTGGCCTTTCTAGAATTAAAGTTTAAGAGAATTCACATACCTTGTGACTTGTTTTTTTATGGACACCTTCAAAGACTGCTTGAACAAGCTTCTCTGGAGGTCTCAGACCAAAAATATTCAATTGTCTTCCAGATAAACAATTATAATTTGTTGCAAAGAAAAAAGGGAAAAAGATTAATTGAGAGAACATATCCATTTTGGAAAATGATACAGAAGATAGGGCTTTGTTTATTATAGAATTTTTGAGTAAGCAGTTTTATCTGGGTGGCTGACAATCAACACAAAGAAAAAGAATCTAAGACTTTTCTTTTTCCAAGAAAATAGAAGTTGGAAATATGTTAGTTTTCTGTTTTGTTTCTATTTGCTCTGGTTTTGAATGCCAACTCTTTTATTGAGGAAGAGCTAGCAAGTTGCAGCTTCTGAAATACTGAGGTTTTGCTGCAGAGCAAGTAAGAGGAGAGGCTGACGAGTTGCAAGAAGTTCTATCTGTTGTGGATGTGCCCCCAGGAAGAATGGGGCGTGTCATAGGCAGGAAGGGTGCCTCCATTTTACCCATCAAGGAGTCGTGCAGGTATTGGCCTTTACTGATAACTCAGACTTAAAGAGTATTGCTGCATCTTGCATGCTTGGGCAGGAAGCTGTGGCTTGCATATGCAATGCGTTTAGTACAGATTGCTTCCTAAGTAGGTTGCAGAAGCTCAATATGGTCTACATTGTCTTACTGTTGGAGTGCAGATGCTAACAACAAATCTTATCGTGAGCGCAGAGCCAATATATTTATCGGCGGTGCCAAAGGGCCCTCAGACAAGGTACCCAATTTAAGCTTTCTGAACAAGTTCAATAAGTTTTTATTGCAGATGGCATCCATTTTTGGATCCTTAAGTAAGAGTCCAGTATGTGTGCAGGTTTTTGTTATTGGAACCTTGAAAGAAGTTCGCAAAGCTGAGGCCATTCTCCGAGGGCGAATGCTTTGAGGCACAATGAGACTGATTGACTGAAAATGGATCTGTGGAAGGTTCAAACTGCCAGTTAAATTGGACTGGTGTGTAGGCTGTACTTGCGTGTTGTAACCTGCTTGGTTTTGTGGTTGGTGTCAAGAAGTATTCTGTGATTATAAATCGACAGATATTTGGAAACTCCTGTACAGTCATGGAGATGCTTGGACATCAGCATCACAAACTTCGTCTGAAGTACTTTTCTGAGCATAGAGCTTGGCTCCTTTATTTGTGTGGCTTCTTGTGTCTGCTGTCTTTGATTTGAATGGTAGGTGTTTTCTCAGCTTCCACCAAACAAGTTATCCCTTCAGATTCTGTCTATAATCCCACTTGAATCTGAGGCTTTTCTTATGGTCACTGCAAATCTTGCATGTTTTTCCAGTGGTTTTAAGTGTGATCTAAGATTGGTAGCATTGTGAAGACGGTTCATCTCTGTTAGTGTAATTTCTAGTACTAGTTCTCTGGAGTACATTTAATGTTTAAGGGGCTGTAGGGTAGATTAATCAGTCTTAAGTTATTTGGTAGATAGGCACTCGCTTCATCACATAGCAATTATTCACATGAACCAGAGAATTATAGCCTAGATTGGCATATTGCCTGTAGCCGCAGGATGGGTAGGGTATTTAAAGCATGAGTTTTAAGTAGGTTTTAAGTAGTCAATAGTTGCTTGATTTTATCGTAGTCAATAGTTGCTTGATGTGATTGGGTAGGGTATTTAAAGCATGAGTTTTAAGTAGGTTTTATCGTAGTCAATAGTTGCTTGATGTGACATAGGTTTTTTCATCTCCAAGGGATATTAGTAAGCTTGTTTACTTACCATGTTTTGCAATATGTTTGTTTCTTTGAGCGAGTAAATCAATGAACTTAAATTTCCCTAAGAAGTCGAGAATTGAGATTATGACCAATGTGTATGAGAGGAAGTTAAGAAACACATATGACTAATGTTAGAGAGAGAGAGAGAGAGCTCGCTCTCAAAGGTGTATATGAGAAAGCATTGTTCTCCTAGATTGTAACTTCAAATTATTTTGAGTGCCACTGCAGGAAATGCAAACATTACATCTACCAGAGTTTCTAAATATATCGAAACCCTAAGTAGTCAACACCATATGCTTTTTGAACTATGCTATGATTGTTTCACCAGATTCATTGTCCATTGGTTTTGCTTTAAAAGCACAAACTTACTATTGTAGGTATCCCTCCCATGTGCTTGGCTCCTTGGTTTGGTAGTGTTGTGATGATTGTGGAAAAATGCCTTGAGCTACATTTGAAAGCTAGGGTAGGAGCTCAAACTTAACCCTCTTCAATTTGATACAATGAGCTAGGATAGAAAGTTGCACACAATGAAGGCGTATTGGTGGTGTTTCACATTCAACAATTGTAGGTAACAAATTTTGAGTGCCCTTTCAAGTATGAAAGAAGGCTTAAAGATCTCTTTGATGGATTCCCTCAAATCATTCTTGCGGAGATAGGAGCTCGAATTAGCTCCCCCTTGTGAACTGATGAAGGGACCTATGCTTCCTTGTGTATGAAGGTTGACAAATCCCTTGGAGTGGGTGGGCTCCTCATGGGATTGTACAAACCCATGTGGGAAGTTTGCAAGCAAGATTGCACTAAATTTTTGATTGCATGTGTCAATCAAACGATGATCCCTCCATAGCTCATTCAAGGTGTGGTAAAGGTAATTCCTAAGTCTACCTCAAGACTTGAGGTGAGTTGGTGGAGGCCTCTTACAATGTTGACAATTTCTCACATGCTATTAATGAAGGCCTTTGCATTAAGGATGAAGTGCATTCTTGCTAAAGCATTGCACCCTCGCTAGTACAAGTTTTTCTTCAAGAGGAAAATCCAAGAGTTAGTATTGAACCCCTCTTTGGTAGTTGATTGGGTGCTAAAGGTAGTGGGTAGAAATGCATTTTGGTCAACATGAATCTTGATAAGACATGACAAGATTGCCTATGAATTTAGTATGTAGGTGATGTAGTTGATGGGCTTTGATCCTAGTTCATCTACATGGTGGCTACTCTTTTCTATAAAGGGTTGGCAAAGTTGTGGATTAATAGGAGCCCTCTACCCCTTTCCCTTTGAAGTGGTCAATAAGGCAAGTTTGCCTCCCTTGTCATTGTGACCCACTACTAATGAAAATGGACTAGCTCATTTTGTAAAAGTCATTGCAAGTACTACAATTGCCTAACGATAACAATTTAGGCTCTCAATACTTCGCTAATGATAACACCAATATAATCTAAGTTGAAGAGAGGTATTTGGAAGCATTGTTGGAGCTTTTAAACATTGAATAAAATGATCAAGGATTAAGGAAGATGGACTAGGCAAGGTTGCCTTTCTTTTCCGTTGTGTTAGACCCACTAATAAGGAAGATGGACTATCTCATTTAGAAAGTCGTTGCTAGTATTATAGTTGCCTAATGACAACAATTTTGGCTCTTAGTTCTTTGTGGATGGTAACACCAACATAATCAAGGTTGAAGAGAGGTATTTGGAAGCATTGTTGGAGCTTTTTAACATTGAATAAAACAATATTGTTGTATGTGGACTATGATGGACCTTGGGATTGGATTTATGGATATGGCTTTAGGGTCATTGAAAAAGGGGAAATCACAAGATATTTGGGTTGCCTAGGGGGCTTAGGAGTCACTAAAAACCAAAAGTTTATGTGATTCTTGACGCAAGTGAAGAATAGGATATTGGGAGGGAGAAAGTGCCTCTATGTGTCGTAAACTTGTGATTGTCCACTTGATGTTGTTTGCCTTGGTGAAGGTAGGCAAATCGCCTTTAGCAATGCAACTTTTTGGAAGTCTAGGGATAGGCAGTTGGCACCCTTATAGGAGGTACATCACTATTGATATAATCAAAGGAGGCTTGGGAGTGGCTTGTAGCATAAAGCGGATTGAATGCTAGTGAGCTTTAGCTAATAGCTAAATTGATGATCAACCTTGGTCAATTTTGATGTAGTATTGGATGCTAATGGCTAAATTGCATGGGGGCCTGTGGTCGAGAATGTCATGGGAACATGTTTTCAATAGCTACGAGTTGGTGAGGGTCAAGATTCCTCAATTGGAGATTCACACGAAGGTCGATACATTGAAAATGTTTGGCGAAGATGGTCAATGGGCTATACATTCCTTTGACATTTTATTCCACACATCACAAGCAACATGGTTTTACAAAAGGTAGTATGCTCTTGAATGGCTAATTTCTTTGAGAATTTATTCCATATACCAAAAATGAGATAGGGTTTTACAATATATATATATATATATATGCCATTGATTGGTCAAGTCACTCATCTTGTGCCATGGATGCCTTTGGCCAAATCCCATGATGTGCTTCAAGAAGCCTATGTCCCATTTGGATGCATGTGGTTGGTAAAATTTTCAGCTTATTAGTGTGTGCTTCCACTAGCTTTTGGATCATTTGTTCTAGTGTTGGTTGATCATTGATTGGTTGATGAAGAGTTCAGAAATACTAATTTTGATGGTGCTCGAGCTCCTAATGAGGTAGACAAGTGACCACTTTTAGATGGATGGTGATGAGTCAAGGAAAGCATCCTAGAAGTGTGGACTATTAATAGGGATGCTCTTTACGTGGCACAACATTAAAAAAAAGGGGTTTTTAATTTAGATAATATAATGCATGTGGTTTTTTACTCATATGCCCTTGGATGAGTCATGTCATAAGCACTATTTCTTAAAGTGGGTTTACACAAATTGTGCTTAATGGTGGGGTTGCTCTTTCTTACTTTTTGAGCAAGATTTTCTTACTAGCCCTATATTGCTTGTTTTATTCAATCATCCCATGTTGATTCTATTTTACAACCTTGCCTCAGATGGAGACAATGTGCATCTCACATTTCCCATTGGGAGACATTGATTGGTTTGATTGACGGTTTCATGTTCCATACAACTAAGAAAAATAAGCAATGACTACTTGGGCTTTGTTTTATTTGGTATTAAAGTTACATCTTAATACTCAATTTTTTTCTTATTTTCCACATAGAAAGAAATCGGGATAATTTAGGATGGCAAGGTAGGAATGTTCCCTAGAGGGATGGTTTAGACACTTGGGTTATTCGATTGGGGTGGATGTGGCACCTAAGATTTTGGTATTGGATGATATCAAGTGGTCATGTAGTGATGGGCCTAATACAAAGTTAGAATCATAGATGTCTAAGATTTTGTAAATTATTGTAAGATTTTAGTTTTGGAGATGATTGGAGCTCTACCTATTTGTGCCATGGTATGGTGATATGACATCACCAATGGTCATTGTGGGTTTGGTACTACATGTGTGGAGACAACATCTCATCATTTAGTTTTCTACTCATTTGCAAGTTAGATATGGGATTTCATTTTTAAGTTTCGACTGTAATGACATACAATGGACTGTTGGAAAGATTTTCTCACATCAAAACACTGAAATGTTGACATTAACATTTGCATTGGATTGGGCTTTGGCACATTTTCTATACTAGAAATACTTTTGACTTTGCTTCTAGTATCCATAGTCATATTAATCACATTGGAGGCTTATTATAGTGGTAGGTAGCTCATTATCAATAGATGTGGATGTTCCATAGTTTTAGGTTGTTTTTTGCATGATTGCTATTATTGTTTGTGCACGATGTCTATTTAGGCTTTCCCAAAAGGCTATGTAAAAAACTTGAAGGCTTGACTATCTCCCTTGGCACCTCCAAGTGCTTCCAAAGCATCAAACTTACAAGAACTAAAAGTATGTCCTAGGGACTAAAAAGTAGCATCCTAAGTTTCTTCCCCTTGTATTGAAGCTACCACATATGACTCCAAGACTTTGCCTTAGAGAGAATCAAAGGATGATCACCAAAGCAATATCCCCATTATATATATACCCCTCTACAGTGGATTGTTAGGGAATTTCCTAACTTGCACACAACTTTCATTATCTAATTAAGAAATCTCAATCTTAAGACTCATCATTCAGTCCCTATATGATTGGATATTAACAATTCTTAGTCTACACTTTATCGTTTGGCAAGGTCTACTTTCTCAAGGGACACACCTTATAATTTTTTCTAAGGGTCATATTGGCTTAAGGTAGGGTTCCCAAATGCTAGAATAGTTGCATCTCCTACTAGTTTCTATCTTTGATTGGCTATTATATCCCCCAAACAATTTTGTGGTATAATGCATTGTTAGCTTGTCATGATCTAGCTAGAGTATCTTATTTTTAAATGAAAAATGACATGTTAGATAGCACCTAGAACCATGACTTGGAGTCGATCAATAATTATATTTGAAGATGGTGGATGTTGGTCTAGTTTGTGTTGGAACCATCTCTAAGCACTAGGTGTTGCTTTGAGTATCTTGTCTTGGACACACAATCTTTTAGTGCTAATGTCTCCTCATATTCTTGTAGACTAAGGCTATTCACAAAAGAAGAATAATGAGTGTCTTAAGATGAAAATGATGTTGGTGGGGTGTTAGTGTGTATTCCCTCTTATTCTAAAACTTACCCTCTTCCTCTAATTCCTTCTTCTATGTAATACCCTCTGATTATTAACTCTCTATTTTATCTCTTCACTTTGCTAACCCTTAAGGATTTAGATTATCTATTTGTACTTAGAACACACTGGAAAACAACATTTTTGGGACATTAGTTTCTTTGCATGAACTCCATGGTTTTGGCCCAATAATATTAGCTCCTAATAAACCTTTCTAGCCCTTTAGGTCTTGCATAGAGATTACAACCAAGTAAATAAATTGCACACGTGCACATACAATACTCACACTAAATAGCACCCAAAAATATAACAATTATGTGCTAATGGCATGCCCAAAAAAATGAATTATTCCCTAGAATCCATTTAATAATCTGCTCGTCACAACACAAACCATGTTAGTTCCCAACCATCTAATTATTAGGCATAATTCGACCAGTGCTACACGCATGGCCATGCATAACAAGTCATTATCATTTGGCACATAGACAAAGAAAATCCAATAAGTAAATAAATAAATAATCATCTTATTTTCATAGCAATTATTATACCATACACATAGGTATACATACAACTTTTTCTTAGTCTTTGATTATACACTTGCATATATCTACTCACATTCACATATCTCACACACACATACACATATCATTCTCACCATGTTCAAGAATACAATAGAATCACATGGTTGTTCTATATATACAATTGTCCTTGCTCCATTATTTTGCTCTACATATACAATAGCCCTTAGTCTAACATAGTCATTCTTTGTTTTAATTTCATACAAACACTAGTGAACTTACATGTTCTTTCACCCACAAGTGTAAGTTTATACACTCTCTCACCCACCTATATTAGCTTAGATACAAGCACACATATACTTACATACACACACATGCACACACATTCACATACTAATTTTTGGTCTTTTAAGACTATGCCATCATATTGAACTCTCTTTAGTGTAATTTTGCTTACCATCTCCTCGTGCCTAGTTAATTACAAGCATTAACAAGATTATATACAAACACAATCTTCCAAAATTGCACACATTAGAAGGCTATTTGTGTGTTATACACACCTATATACCCAAACTCACAATCACTTATACACCCCTAGTATTACCCTATCTAGACCCTTTTATATACTTTCATTATATGCGAATGTACTCCTAGACCTAATTCTCTTTCAAAGAAAAAAGAACCTTTTGGGAGAGGAAGGAAAAAAATCAAAAATTGCCTTGCACTTTTGATTCCCTATGGGGCCCACCTACTAGCGTAGGGGCCTTGTTTTATTAAAGGTAAAAATTTGTTTTGGGGGTGGGATAGAGGGACAAGCCTATTTGTGGTGGGACCAAGGGAAAAAAGGGAGTGGGTAAAATGTGCACATTACCCCTAAACTCCCATTGGTCCACCCTCAAATCTCTTGTCATTGGGAGAGTCACTAATTGTTGAGCCAAAGGGCCACTTTTTAGTCCATATTTCCTCTAATGATCATGCTTTCAAGTTAATGCATGATAGTGTGGAATACTGTTAGAGTAAAATGGGGTGAGATAATCCACGTATCCCTACATGAATTTTGCAAGCATGCATGTATTATACTCATGTTGTACTGTAACCTATCTAAGCATTGCAAGGCAAATCTCATATTACAAGAAGGCATGCATGGCCTACATTCTTACTTGTGATGATCCATAGATCGATAATTTTACTCTTTCATAAGATTTGGAGCTTAACAGTCTTTTTAGCAAACCTATTTTCACCATATGATGGCACATTATTAGTTGTGTCTATCCTTATGAATGTGAAAGCATAGGTCATCATTCTAGTTGTGTATGTGCATTCCATATTCTCATTATTAATCCTTCCCTTCAACTACATGAGCCTACTCTCCTTAAAATCACAACATGATATTCCCATGTATCTAAATGAATGAATATAGTAGATCTTACAAGTAGATTGATTGACTTAATCTTATAGATAAAAGTAAAGCAAAAAATATCATTTGTACATTCATACTGAGAGTAGATTCCTATCTTAACACTACCATGAGGCTTGTGATAGTTGGCTAATACAATAGTTGTGGACATTAGTATATTGACATAATAAAGTCTTGTGTACAATTCACTATGCTAGATTATTACTCTTACACTATCTTGTTGTTCCCATGGCTTTTGGGTTTGCAAACCACAATGGGCAATGGGAGAGGGCTAGCCCAAAGTGTTACTAATCAAATCACTATATTAAATATAAAAAATTTCACTTTTTCGACACTTAATTGTCACTAAGCAACTCAACAACCTTTTCATGCTTTACCAAGTTTGAAATTTTCATCAACCATTTCATGCAAACCAACCAATCTCATAAACCTTTTCATTATTTTAAACATTTTGAATTTATAATTTGAGGAGCTTGTCAAAATCATTGCGCAATGCTTTTTGGATTGTTGAACCAGGTTCAACACCCAAGGCTTGGTGGGAACATGTTCTTAAATATGCCTAAAGACCAAATTGCCCTAACTGTTGCAAAGCACCGAGAGAATCTATGTGTGGAGCACCTAAGATGAGAGAGAGAGAGAGAGAGAGAGAGAGAGAGAGAGAGAGGAGAGAGAGAGAGAGAGAGAGAGGGGGGCTCCTTGTGACTAGTTGATGTAGGGAATACTTGAATGGGTGTGTCATTCATAGAGAATCTATACCTGTATTGTTACATTGCAACTTAATGGAAAACAAAGCAATATACATAGGATGATGCGATTGTGATAAAATTTAATGAACAGTCCATTGTGATAAAAGAAATACATGCCTTCATCGATGCCATCTTGGAGTAGCATTAGGCTTGCCCACTCATTATCAAAAAGGGCCCTAACAGGTTGAGCACCTCGAGATTCCATAGGTTGGTTGAAAACCCATGGAGATTGTTGGTGGGCTTCTAGCTAGCATATTGCAAAATGGAATAGAATAGAAAACAAATTAAATTTACATGAAAACTAACTCTATCATACATGAATGCTTAAATCACTATCCTACTAATGTGAATTACTAAGAGATGCACCAACCAACAGATATGTCCATCCATTGGTGTGCGCCCCGCCCCGCCCCCCCGTCGGCCCAATTCTTCCATATGTAGAATAAAATAGGTCCATTTGCCCTAGGTGCCACTTTTGCAAAAGCAATATTGCCATGTTTCCACGCTTATTTCAATAGTGTCATACGCAAGGCCCGGAAGTTGTCAAGATAAGCTTCAATGAAGTTGAATAGATCATAGAAGAGGACGTGCTAGTAGCCTCCAAGAGACTAGTTAGGAGGATGTTGAGCATGCTCTTAGTCCTCCATACTGGCCCCAAATCACTATATGATAGTATAGGCCACCAACCTTTCAATGGACCTCCAAACCTTTGAACCAACTTCGAAGCTTGCATGTCACCAAGTTGTGTTGGTGTATGTTAATCCTCAAACGAACGAAGGTGGAAAATCCGAAAAAGCTAAAGCAGAAGACAAAGACAAAGAGAAACGGAAGACAAAGACGCACAAGGAGAAGAGTCCTAAATAAGTGAGAAAGGCGCACAAGGAAAAGCGCAAGTCAAAAATTTTGTAAAAGAGCGCAAGCGCATCATGGTTTAATTCAAGGAGCGCCAGGTTCTCATCCATGCAATTTGTAAATGTAGATGGGCGGTGGAAAGGAAGCTAGGAAGAAGAAGGACAATGGGAAAAAGGGCCTCGGCTATGGCCGGCCATGTAAAAAAAGGGAAAAGGGGATGGCCGCCCAAAAGGGATTTAGGGTTTTGTATATAAAGTTGAAAAGTGAATGAGAAGCTCATTCTTGTGTGTGGCCAAAAGTAGCTCTCCTCTTCTTCTTCTTCTTGTTCTTACTTGCTTGAGCTTGTGCTTGAGAGAGGGAGTGTGAGAGTGTGAGGGAGTGAGTGTGTGAGGGTGAGGGACCGAGGAGGAGAAGCTCTCCATCTTCTCCTCTGTTCTTAGAGCTTGGAGCTTGGAGCTTGAGGATGGAGCTTGCTTGAAGCTTGCACTTGGATCGTGGAGCTACCGGAGTGCGCGGGAGAGGAGGTAACTCGAACGGCACGGAGGTAAGCTCACTATACCCGTAGATATGGATGGCACGTCGGTTATGTGAGAGGTAGTCATTAGTGCTCGGCTTGGAACTGTTGAAACAATAAGCGGTCCGTGGGTCTTGGCGGTTGAGCGAAGGCTCCCACATTTTGGTTCCGTTGCCGAGACCAACGGATTCAAGCCTTGAGCGCTTGTGCACTTTGAATCGAGCATCAAAGTAAGGGTTTCCCCGAACTGGTGCTTGAGATAGGTAGGAAGTGAGGGGGTTGAAGATGGTATTTGATCTCCTTGGCAAGTAGGTTTTTTGTTTTGTTTGAGATTTATGTTGTGAGATGGAGTGGTGTAGGTATTTACTTTGTGATTTGGATGCATTAGAGTAGGAGAAAACAAAGAAAAATAAAGAAAATCAGCATTAGGGTTTCTGCTATCAAAACAGGAAAAGAGGGTTTAATTTGCTTGTGCCGATTTGTACTTTGGAGGTTATTTGCTATTCCAGGGGTATAAAATCCTTCATTCATGTCTATTCTTGCATTCTGGAAGTTTGTGTGACCCCTCAAGACCAAAATCATTAAAAACAAAGCATTATTCATCAAGTCTGCCAAAACTGCACCATGCTCGGCGTGTCCGAGTGACGGCGATTCTGGGCCGAGTCCCAGAATCGGCCCTTGGCCCACTACCACTCGGACCACTTGACTCGGCCCGTCCGAGCGACCCACTCGGCCCGGCTGACTCGGCCCAAAAACTCATTCGGCCCGTCCGAGCGACCCACTCGGCCCAGCCAACTCGGCCCTCAGACATCCAGATTCGGACTGGCCGAATTTGACATTCGAACCAGTCACATTTGGCCCTTCCTACTCGGCCCTCGGACGGTCCGAATCGGGCATTCGGCCCCTGTAATTCGGACCCGTTGGGCCGAATTTAGATTTTCTCAAATTTTAACCTGAAGACAGTGAAATTAACCGAGAAACCATAAGAGCCGAAACCATATCATAGATCGATCACTGGGCTGAAACTTAGAGCAAGTAGTTCAAAATTTGGCTATAAATGGTCCTCCAAATTGCGCATGGTGTTTACCGTAATGGCCCTGCGAGCCCGGGGGGACTGCCCCCCCGGACCCCCGCAGAGGGGGCTCTACCCCCTCTGCACCTCCCCCAAGTAGGTTGGAGGGAAAATGCGCACTGTGACAGGTCCTCCAAATTGGACCCTAGTGTAGCAATGGCTCTACACGAGCATGGATCCTCACTTGTAAAAGAGCAACCAAAAGCCCATACCCGAATAGAGAGAAACAGAGACCCTAGAACCTCAATGGGCCAATCTAGCCATCCAGGGCAAAAAGGCCACACCACAAGAACACAAAGACATTATGTTCAGACCATGTCTAGTCAGAGCGGAAGGCAACATCGGCAAGCTACAAATGCCAAGATGACTAGACATGACACTCTTGACGAGAGATGTACCTTGAGCAACAGTACACAGACAACGCAAGACATTGGTGGAGAATCCACGTTTGGTCATGCAAGTGGGGACTCAAGGGCATCTATCAGAAGGCTTAAATTTACAAGCCAGGACCCGGAAGATGAAGACATAGTACCACCTGCTTATCTTAGGGTCAAACTCACCGCGAAAAGAGAGCATATTATTGATGCTCTGATTGATGAAGGAGCAGATTTTAACATCTTGTCCTATGAATCATGGACCCTACTAGGACAACCAGAGCTCACATCGACTAGTGTGACTCTTAGCCCTTACGGGGGACACCCACAAGCACTCATAGGAAAGTGCAAAATCCTTGCGACAATTGAAACTGAAAGCTTGCATGTCCTATTTCATGTTTCTCCAAATAGTGCTAGTTACGGGAAGGAAACCCTCCTAGGAAGACCCTTCAAAAGGGTGAATAAGTGTGAGGCCGACTATGTAGCACAGAGGATACACCTGACACTACCGGGTGTGAGGATAGTCACAACCTTTAGCAAGGGTGACCTCATCAAACCTCAAGGGAAAGGCAGGGAAGGTGCTGACGTAATAGTCAAGCCTACTAACGAGAGCAAGGACTTGTTGGAAAAACTGATACAAGCACAGGTCGAACAATGAGAACCAGTGAGTGAGACCAGGCCTGAAAAAAGAAGGTCAAGAGACAATGCCAAGGATGGGCTTTGGACTTACAAATATCGTAGAAGACCCCAAAAGAAGCCCAAGCCTTATAGACGCAGGCATCAATGGAGAGTCAATGCAATACCGCGATGGATATCCAAAGCGTTGCTACGTACTCAAGGATATTATGCAGGTAACCAATGGATTTGGGTACCAAAACCCCCTGTTAAACCTCCTTTGTTGACTGAAGGCCAGATCGTATCAAGAGCAAAGAAGCGTAGGAGGAGAACTAAACGAAAAGCCAAGGCTCAAGTCAAAAACAGTGGAGTGACCGAGCCCCTCATGGTCAAAATCAAGAAACCCAACGGGACCAATTGGAGGGTAGATCCTCAGCCTAGCGTGCTTGACAAGCAGATATCAGGTGTAACCGTTGAGGATATGCAAAAGTCACTAGTGCCCAAGGAGCCTTTGATTCCCCAAGAGGATAGCAGGCATCATAGGCACAACATTGCTCATGGCAAGGGTAAATGCTCAACAGAGCAAATAGCAAAATCATCTAACAGCCACGAGCAAATCATTTAGCCCCCACAGTGCCAAGTCCACCCAAGAGTCCTAGATCTCCTACATCCTCTTTTTCCAAACGGACACAAGAAGCACAACAGCGGTTGTCAATGGCGGCTGCTCACTCCCAATCTCTATCTCCATCGAGGCTTCCAAATATCCAAGAGGGGGGACATGACACTAGCCACAGCCCTCGGCCCAAGGATATGCCTGTGCAACCCAATGTGACCAGATCAACTCATGCTCGATCTATACAGATGAATGCTTAAAGGGCAACAAGAGATGCGACCACTTCTGATCGCCCTAGAGACTTGACACCGCAATCCACCAAGGGTAGCCAGCCCACTAAACTAGCTGCTACTACTTCCAATCAGGGAACACAGCAGTCACAACTCTTGGCCGTGACGATGCCCCTGGCAGAACGTGTCCTTAGTAGTTTACTTGTGAAGGAGCTGTCGCAACCAACTTTATTAATAACTCCGGCACTTCCAAAGAGCCTAAAGCCTAGATTAGAAGAGTTAAACACATGGGAAATGGCTGAAGAGCTAGACTCCCCCAAAAGGGAGACAGTTGTACCCACACAACCTGGCAAGGCTATTCCACAGGCCACGACTAGGTCCCATGAGGACCCTCTAGAGAAGGGAAATGCTGAGGCCCGACCAAGCACATCAACGGTCAATATAGCCCAGGGTCCTGAGATGTTAGATGCACCTGCGTTGACCAAGAAAAAGAGGAGGAAACAATGAAAACAACAACAGTTGCAGGTGGTTGTGGACCCCAAGAGCATTGAGACCAAGAGCGATGAAGAGCTGGGGAATAAAGCATCAAGTCCATCCACCAATGAACCCATTGATGTCTCTCCTAATAGCGGTTCTCACGAGTCTACGTCCTTGCGGACGTGGGCACAATCCCTAAGGAGCAGCTTGAAGATTACTTGCCCTTTCCTCTATCCTGGGAAGAGCAAGAACATCTTGACGAGCACTATAACAAGCTTTTACATGAACGCATGCGACTCATCTCTGACGAGGAGGCTGACGAACTGCGCTTAACCCTCACATTCAATGAAGTGCTCTGCCGACCGAATCTCGTAGACATAGAGCAACTAAAGCGACTGTCTGCATGCCAGAGTCAATTTGAGCAGCGTTGGTGCGAACGCCGCATTGTAATGGCTGAACTAGGGGCTCAGATCATGACAGTCTTTGAGGAGCGATTGGCCAAATGGCGGTCTCAAAGAGACCCAACCTATGTGGCACCAACTTCCCTTCGAGTGTGCTGACTGACATTTGGGGTACGGACTTAGCTGGAACTAGCCTAGAGAACCCTTTGATTGATAAGGTTCTCACTGAGGAGGAGTTACATGTTGCCAGTAGACTCGGACAAGGTTCCATGCTGCTCGATGTGGCAAAATATCTATTGGTACTGAGTAAGCTGCCACGAGTGCTGGATGCGTGTGCCACACTCCAGTACAATCCTGAGTTTTACAATTGGTTTTTATCCTCATGGAGTGACATGGTTTCATGAACATGTACATAAATAAACAACGTGTTTTGTGACCGTGTAAATAATACCAAAAGAAGAAAACGCCAACACACCCCATGAGCAATGATGACCAAGTGCATGTGATACGCATCAAGTCAAAACTAAGGGATTCAGGTTGGCAATACATTTTCATTATGATTGAAGCATGTGACTTGCATGTACTTTCATGCCTTTCCAAGTGAATGCAGAATGACACAGGTCAATGTCTAGAAGCATTTAATATCCAAGTCACCACAAGACCACCAACCCCACAAAGAACCATTATGGAGGAAGTGACAGGAATACCAAGAAACAAAAGCCATGACAAAAATGCCACTGGATGAGAACCCAAGGACTCCTATGCAGAAAGCACATATTGCAACTGAGCATGGCCAAGGCATAGTCATCGATTACCTCCTCCTTCTTGGCCAAACTCTATGATTCGCGCAGGAGCCACGCTCTCAACAAGGGCAAACGTCTCTTGATCATCCAGGATTCAATTTGCCAGATGCTCTGCCCTTGTCCATGCACGGCTCACTCCAAGTGCTATCTCAATTGTTCGATGTCTCACATGTTACAAAGAGGTTTGCAAAATCTCAAGTGTATCTCTTCATCTCAACAACAGTTCCTCTAGCATCAAGGCTGGTGACACAATCATCTCTGTAATATCCATTCTTCATAGCCTTTGGATCCCAACATTTCTCAATCCAAATGAAAGTCTAACAGCCTCAATGTATGGCATTGATTGTATTCATTTTTTCCACCACAAAAAAAAAAGAAAGAAAGAAAAAAAGAAAAGAAAAGAAAAAAAAAACGCACATGATCACAGCACCACACCTAGGGGTCCTCAAATTAGGTACGCCCAGTAACCTTGGTCGGCTGGCTCCGTCCCTAATCCCCTAGCCCTTTGTATATCCCCCACAATTGTTTAGGGCACATTAAGGGCAGGACATACCTAGGAAGCTCGCCTCGCCTATGGTTAGACCTATCACCCTGAACCACTTGCACCATTCTTTTGCACTCCATCTCAATGCCATTACAATCAACAATGGTAAGCAAGGCATGAAAGACAATGGAAAAGTACACCATACTTTTCAAGTACTACAAGGAGCCACTAGCTACCAAAAGCTAAGTCATCACAAAGCTCAATTATGCTACATGGCCTTGACAAGACCATAATGATGTCTCAAGCAATCTTCAAGTGTACTCCCCGTCTTCATCGACAAAATTTTCCATCAACTTAGCCCCTTGCTTCATTGACCCATTGCTATACAAGGAACCAGGCCGACAGTCTTCTAAGTAAGATTTAAGTATGCACGAGCACTTACATAATATCTGCACCAAAGTATATACACAGTTTGGGCCCTCAAGTGCAGGACAATACTCCAGGCTTGCTTAGAGTTCGACCTGTCTCCCAAACTAATCAAAATATATCTTGTGCACGATAAGAAGACTAGCATTACCCCTTAGGGAGAGACCACATGAGAGGTTTTTCAATTGCAGGTATTGAAGACTCCAACGAAGGTGTCATTCACTCTCATTAGCACTCAACTCTGAATTCCTATCCTTATCACCCTGTAAGCCTGCCAAGAATCATCATGTACACAATCCCCAAAACAATCCGCCACTTGTACTCCATCAGTGCATTCCCCCCCCAAAGAACAGCCTTACCACCAACTCCCATTGCCCTACCACCTACCATTTAACCCACCGACATGCCCCCAACGACCTTCCTCCCCACCACTACCAACACTCTGCCATGGCAACCATAGACACCCTTGCCACCCACGTCTTTGGTGCATGCTAACGCCTGCTACCTACGACGGTGAGTGCCATGGGACTGGCACTCGTCTAGGAGGGGGTAATGTTAACCCTCAAACGAACGAAGGTGGAAAATCCGGAAAAGCTAAAGCAAAAGACAAAGACAAAGGCCAAGGCAAAGAGAAACGGAAGACAAAGACGCACAAGGAGAAGAGTCCTAAATAAGGGAGAAAGGCGCACAAGGAAAAGCACAAGTCAAAAATTTTGTAAAAGAGTGCAAGCGCATCATGGTTTAATTCAAGGAGCGCCAGGCTCTCAGCCATGCAATTTGTAAATGTAGATGGGCGGTGGAAAGGAAGCTAGGAAGAAGAAGGACAATGGGAAAAAGGACCTAGGCTATGGCCGGCCATGTAAAAAAGGGGAAAAGGGGATGGCCGCCCAAAAGGGATTTAGGGTTTTGTATATAAAGTTGAAAAGTGAATGAGAAGCTCATTCTTGTGTGTGGCCAAAAGTAGCTCTCCTCTTCTTCATCTTCTTCTTGTTCTTGCTTGCTTGAGCTTGTGCTTGAGAGAGGGAGTGTGAGAGTGTGAGGGAGTGAGTGTGTGAGGGTGAGGGACCGAGGAGGAGAAGCTCTCCATCTTCTCCTCTCTTCTTCTCTTCTCTTCTCTTCTCTTCTCTTGTCTTGCTCGCGGCAATGGAGCTTGGAGCTTGGAGCTTGAGGATGGAGCTTGCTTGAAGCTTGCACTTGGATCGTGGAGCTTGGAGCTTGAGGATGGAGCTTGCTTGAAGCTTGCACTTGGATCGTGGAGCTACGGGAGTGTGCATGAGTGGAGGTAACTCGAACGGCATGGAGGTAAGCTCACTACACCCGTAGATATGGATGGCGCGTCGGTTATGTGAGAGGTAGCCATTAGTGCTCGGCTTGGAATGCTTGAAACAATAAGCGGTCCGTGGGTCTTGGTAGTTGAGCGAAGGCTCCCACAGTGTAATTGTAGTTGGAGGTGCCACCATGATTGTAGAACCTCTTGTAAGTAGCTATGACATTAAGCTAGAGGACCACATGGAGCTAGGCACCCAATGGCTTGCTATTGTGATTGAAAAGCATCCAATGAAAAACGACATGAGGGTTAAACGAGGGCCATCTCTATTTACCCCCCTCAGTTTGAAACAGATTGATTAAACACACATATGCACGCAAGAGCACACACGCACACGCATACGCACATGCACACGCACGCACACATGCATGCACGCGTGCGCGCGCACGTGCGCACACACACACACACACACACACACACACACACACACACACACATACAGAGTGGGGGAGACTCGATCTCAAATACTAGCTTTTGTATTGATCACCTCCTACTAGTGATTGCACATTTAGAGCTTGTTCTAGGAGAGCCCAAAAACCAACCTTGTTGGGGCAACCTTTGAAGTATATGCCTCTAAATGCAAGCACCCCCCTCTATCGACTCAAAGCCCCTCTTGCCCATGAAGAGAGACTCGATGAAGCTAGCATTATTTTTGGAGAGCTTGAGTGCAACCTGCTAATGGACCCAATGCTGCCTACCTACCAACAATCTATTCTTTGGCATAGAATTGATGCTGAGTGACGACTAGCATGTCATAGACAAATTGCATGATTTCACTATCTAAGGTTGTTAATGCTAGAGAAGGTAGCTCCAATGGTCCTACAACCACTCCCCCTACTTGGCCATCTCCATGCTATGTTTCATGTAGTAATAGATATGCAATCTACTACACCAACTCTTACCTAGGTCCTATCAATGGTCAAGTGTTGTGATACCAAAAGGTTGCTTGTTGTTTGTATCCAAATCAAAAAGCCAACTTTGTTTCTTGGAATTGCTATGATGAAGACCAAAATAAATCAATAATTGCTTCCATTATATTGTAAGATGCACAAAAACAAAAAATAAATTAAATTGACCTAAAAACTTACTCTTTCTCACATGAACATTGAATCCCTATCCTACCAATGTGAAGTAATAGTGCTACAATATGTAAATGAAAACAATAGCTAGAGAGACACCAAGGAAACTTTTTGAATTGCATGTTTCATATGTGATTTGTCTAGACTTTGGATTGTAAAGTGTAATCAAAACTTAACTTATAGCTCATGCAAAACATAAGAGTCTCTACCCTTGCCATGATAGCTCGTATGCATTTCTAAAACAACATATGGCAACTCTAGAAGATTCAACCTAAGCAACCTACACATCAATGGTGCACTTAAGCCCCCCATTTGATGTTTCTCTAAATCTATTGGGGGATATAAGTTTGATTCACCCATGATATTTGTATAGATCTATGGCTACTTCTATATTGAATGGAAACCCCTGCAATCAAAACTTCTTTAGCTTACTTATTTGGTAGAACCTAGGCCATAGGATAGTGAAATTTCTCAAATTAACTTCTTCAAGCAAGCCTCCTACTTCTCCTATTTCTAGTTGTATAATGCTAACATTCTTAATTATAAAGTGACCCAAACTCCCCTTATTCATCACAAGCTCAAATTGCTCAAAGGTTCAACTCCTCAATATCCAAGGTATTTAAAAATGAATTGTTGAACACAATTGTAGATAGGAACTCCAACTTGGATAGATAACAAATAGTAGGCCGAGTTCTAGAGAACATAGAACAACTCGACCACTAAGAGTAAGTGATATAAGATAGGGAAACTTACGAATGGATGGATCAAGTGTCAACATAAGATAGGGAAACTTATGAATGGATGGATCAATGTTGACATATGTGCAACTTCCCAAACTAAAGTTTCCAACTTGGGTGCTCCACATTTCTCTAGCATGTTCACCTTTGTCCTTATGGGATTCATAAACACTAGAGGCCTCAACATGTTCTCTATGTTGAACCTTTGATGATGCTACCACCAAATGATGTACATGCTATGAAAATCACAAAGATTAACCCCAAAGATGATGAACATGTACCACCAACTTATCTCAAAGTCAAGCTTGTTGCATAGAGAGAGCATATAATTGACACTTTGACCACTACTAAATTTCACTCATATGGGGGCACACCTTACACCCTATTGGGGAAGCATAAGGTAATGTTGATTGTTGAGACTAAAAGTCTCCCTACCATTTTTTATGTGCTAACCTAATGCAAAAAGAGCTAGAAAAGAAGCTTTGTTGGGTCAACCATTCAAACAACAGGTCAAGTGCATGATTGATTTTAAGATGCATAGCAAATACACCTAGCACTACCCAACATAAATATCATTATGACTTTCAACAAGAGTGTGTTTGTTTCTCCAAAGAAAGCAATGCCACCAAGGTCATCAACCTCACTAAGTATGACCCCTAATGAGGGGGTAAAACCTTGCTCAATAGGCTACTCCAAGTGCAAGTAGACCACCAAGAAATAGTGAACAAGCCGACAAACCAACCATAATCCATCAAAAGTGGATTTCCAAAAAAAATGCAAAAGCATCGAGACTACTCTTATTAAACAAGGATGGATGCATTAGAACCACCACTAAATGGATTTTTAAAGCTTTATGAGCTCAAGGCTATTATATTAGAAATCCATGGATTTGGCTATCAAAGCCTTCACAACTAGTTGTCCTTGCTAAATTTGTAGTGGCACCATCGTTTGCAACTAACTTGTCTCAATCATGACCATAAACATTGCCTACACCATAATAATGATATATAGAAAGAAAATACCTATTGTGCCAACTCTACTAACTACTTTAGTTGTAGTGGAACTTCAATGGCAATACTCTCGTCAAATATGTTGACCATATAGGAAAGCACAAGTATTCAAGAAAAGACAAGAGTCAAGGCTATGAGCAGCACAAAGAAACACAAAAAGCCCTCGATGACTCCCAATTGCCTTGCAATCTTTGAATCGCAAAAATCTTGCTATCTCCACCTGAGATTGATTGCAAGACACAACAGATGATAGTGTTTCATACACCACATCCACTATAGGCCAAAAACACCTACCCCAAATGGGAATCTCAAAGTAGTGTGAAGCTCAACCAAAAGCTCCATCCAAATTACTTAATTGTATGAACCAATCAACTCATACAAATCTAGATCTACCTTTAGGTTTGAAACCCTCCCATCTAGGAATTAGCTCTGGTGATATGGCCATTGATATAGGTGACAATATAATCACATGCATTAAACATCTTGATGTGTTAACACCTACACCTTATTCACTCATCACAAATTTAAAATATTGGATCTATGCCTCTTGTGTGTTTAACACCTTCTAGTCTCTACCGTACTCACAGGAAGAGTTTGACTTCATGTTCACTAAACATCCCACCATTGGTGAAGAGCTAATCACAACACAAGAAAAAGCACTCAAGGATGAATTAATTACATAATTCAAATGAACATAGAGGATCTGGATGTCTAGGAAAATTCAAGTTTGTCTTCTTATAAAAATGGTTCATTGTATGTGCAGAATGGAAAAGGGTTAGCTACTAGATAATGACCAATCCTAAAAAGCATTGCACCATTGACTCAAATGAGTATGACCCTCCATACGTCACGCCTAGGTCATTTCAAGTACTTAACTTGAGTCGAAATCAATGACTAGAGGAGAATATAATGCTCCATCCATATCTAGACTGGATCTTCACATAGTCAATTGAGTAAGTTTAGGAGAGACTTCCTAATAGATGTCTTGACCATCACACATGTCGATGTGCTTCTCTGTGACTCACTATGCAACACTTGAATATTACGTCACTTTTGATTGGTTGCTATAGAAATGGTTGTGTAGTATCATATTATCTTATACATAATTAAGCGCTTACACACACACCCCATCAAAAAATGTACACAAATGAATTAGTTCGCCTTCTACAATCCTAGGAAGGATTGCACTCATTCATGCAAGGGCAGGGACAAGTGAAAGAGGGGCATTCGAGACACTAATGGATTCATTGTAAACACTAAAAGATTCACTCAAACCCAAAACTAAGTAGGATCCAAGGTCCAAATTTTTTGTTTAATAGGGAACCTTTTCTCTCATTGTTGAAACTGTCTCACCAGCTCGTACTATATTTAGGTGCTTTGAAATGGTAGGAGTAGCAAAGAAAAACTATTCATGAGAAAGTAAGCAAGCCCTAGCTACCCTTCATAGAGGAGGAGCAAGCAAGATATGACCTCAAGATGGAGATCTAGAAGTACCATCATCTCAAATACTAATAAATCCAAAAACTTACCAAGGTGGTGGCCAAAGACCTAAAAGTAAAGGAGTTAGTAGATAAATACTTCATGTAAAGATACATAGAAACAATCGAAGGCATGGCAGACTGCAATAGATACACTAAATTCCTCACTTCCTAATGACTCAATAGACAAAGTTGAGTAGTTACCATAGAGGAAATGAATAGCTGATATCAAGTAGAGGTACCACTACAACTTGAGGTTGTGCACAAAGCTTTGAACCTATCAATGAATAAAGAAAAGATACTGAAAAGCAAAATGGATGTCTTCACTAGCCCAGGTATGGATAAGTAGAGGGTGGACACACATGATGGAGTCAGGATAGAAGATATTTCAAGCCCTACCTTGAAGATCCAAGCAAAGCTAATCCCTGCACTCTTCTCTAGCACCACGTAGATTTGGACGATGAACTAAACAACATCCATGAAGGGATGTTAAAGTATCCCTATCTACTACCATGAGACATGGATAGATCGAGCTTCAATGCATATGTCAAAGACACTATCCATGCAGTTACCAACACTTTGGGTATAGGAGCACAAGGGCTTGAAGAATCTAGATATACATGAATGGTGAGAAAAAGTGTAGCTAGAAGGAAAGACACTACAAAAGCCATGTTGATAAGATTCAAGAGTATCCTAATAGAGCAATCGTAGAGGAAGCCATGAAGGATGCACAAGTAAGAAAAGCACCAATGCTAAAAAAATCACCTAGTGTATTAGTACATGAGGTGTCATTAACACCATAGGGGATGACAAGGCAAGGCTCTATTGAGAAACAAATACATAAAGAGGTAGTAAAGCTTCAGAGAGAAGCGGAGAAAATAGTAAGAAGGCTAGTAGAGATGCAAAGGAAGCTCAAGGCACGATAGGAGACAAACAAAAAAGCGTAAATAGAAGCTTTCCACCCATAGAAGATGAAGTAAATCATCTAGTGCACATAGCAAAGGGAGCTCCATAGTCATTAACATAGGAAGGGCTAGCTAAGAACACAAGGAAAATAGTCGAGGACATTGAACACTCAAATTGAGACTCAACACCAAACAACAGAAAGCAATACAACCAAAATAGCAAAAGAAAAATATTTATGAAAAATGGATAGAAAGAAAATCATGACTAAGAAAGGAAGAAGAGAAGAGAAGAATGCATTTGAAGAAGGGGAATCTATGGAAAGAGCCAAGGAAAACTCTCAAAGAGAGGAAGAGAGAAGAAAACAAAGGCAATAGAGGCACAGAATAAGCCTAGATGGAAAGAAATGAAAGACTGCAAAGAGTGTTGAAAGTGCCAAGGATCAAAGGATCATCAACCTTAGTATCTCTACTCACACAAAGTCCCATATAAGATTTTGAAGATCTTTGAAAGAATTAGACAATCAATGGGACCAATTGAATGAGGAAAGAAAAATTACATTGGCTACACTTGAGAGAGAAAAAGACACTCATGTTGCTAATAGATAGAAAGCAATCAAAGATGCCTACAACCTAAATAAAGATTTGGTAGTGCTAAAAGAGATGGAGGATACATGAAAAAAGTATAAGGAGCTATAAGACTAATGCGAAATAGAGAGGGAGAATAGAGTTCAACTAGAGAGCCGATATGATGTTATCAAGGATAAAGCTTGACTAGAAGGGGAATTAAACACATTGATACAACTAGAAGAACAATTGAGGACAAACCCAGAGGAAATAAAGAAGACTAAGGGAGAAGTAGAGTAGGAAAATAGAAAAATCATTGAGTTGGTTGATGAAGTGGAAAAAGCATTGTGTCATTCTAAGTAATCCCAAAAACAACTATGCTATGAAGTATAACAAAGAAAGGGATTGAGCTAAGCCTAGAAAGAGTAGTGTGTGCAACATTGAAGATTTTAACAAAGTGGAAAAACAGAGGATTAGAATATGCTAACCTAGTTGTTAGAAGAAAAGAATGCAAATACCATTCTAGACTTGGCCCCACAAGGTTGGCTCAATCAGAATGCGAGAGAAATATAGCAAAGGAGAGGACCAGAATAGTTGAGGAGATGATACAAGTGCAATAGCAAAGCTTTGCCAATACCTTGCTTGAAGTGTCAGAACAAGTGAAGGAGATTTGGTTGAGAATCTTAAATAGTTATAACTTGCTAGAAAAGCACTCAAATAGAGCCCAAAAGTAAACATACCTCAACCAAAATATGAGGATAACTAAGGATGATTGTATATTGCAACTAAGGGAAGTTGGGCTCACACCAAAAGATCTAAAGATGGTCAACATCCTAGCCACTAAAGAGCCAAGTCCAACCACTAAAGAATCACCAGTCTCACCATTGAGCCTTTGAAGCAGAAGAGTGGGATGTAGTGGATACCTTAGAGGCAACACCATAGGAGCCATCATCAACTATGAGCACAATATAAACCCACTCCCTAGGACACAGTGACACAAAGTAAGAAAGTGGAAAGAATTAGGAGAAAGTGTCTCATCCAACATGTGTCGAATGTACCCTTTCCAAAAAGAAGGGAACCTAACCTTATGAACTGGGGTTATGAGATCATTGCATTGGAGGAAGTGTCTCATCCAACATGTGTCGAATGTACCCCTTCCAAAAAGAAGGGAACCTAACCTTATCAATTGGGATAGTGATATCACTACATTGGAGCAATGAGAGTCTAAATTTACACCTATGCAATTCACTTTTTATCTTTTGTGAATAATAAAAATAGTGCTACCATTGATGTAATACAAAAAATAATTAAAGTAGACATGTTTAGGAAGAAGGTGACTTGAACGTAAAGCCTAGGATTCTGGATTATGGTGGCAATACTAAGATGATTGTTAGCATGATAAGTTGTTTGAAGTTCCTAGCATAGCCTGAGGATATGAGGCTGAACTAGGATGGAGAATAAACATCCAAGATATCAACATTAAAGATTGGATAACATTTTATAATGCCATATCCTTGGAATGAGGAGATCCTATCTACATGCCTTATCCTCGAAGGCATGGGATTGATTGTAATTCTAAGAAAAACGAAAGGTATGATTTCCCCCTAATATTCAATGCAACACTCACCAAGAGGAGGATAGCCTCAAGTTTCAAGAAAACATCCTGTGCCTTCTTTCAATCCTAAGAACCACAGAAGGTATGATTTCCCCCCAATCTCCAATGCGACACTCTCTGGGAGAAAGATAACCTCACGTTTCAAGAAGAATATATGATGCTTTTGTTCTAATGGTTTGCGATTGATTTCTCAAATCATCTAAACCCAATCTCCATCATTTCATGTAACTACATGCAATTGCTTCTCACTCTACTGAACCAAAAGAGAGCAATAGAAGAAGAAGACACACACACACACACACACAATATTTTTTTATGTGAATGCAATAATCGATGCCATGATGAGATTCATCTTCCAAGGAGTGACCTATACCCTCTTTTTTTTCACCCTTTTGCATCAGTTTTGGGATTGTTTTGCTGAATTTATACTAGCCCATTTGCTTATCATTTGCAAACATTTGCACTCATAATTGCAAGATCATTAGCCGATAGTGCTATTTTCAATATTGAAAAACTTTATGGCAATAACTTCCTATATTGGGGAAGACACAAATATGGCAAGTCTTGGTATAAAAGAGGAAGGTTAAACCATTGAAGTTAGAGGGCATAAAGCCTCAGCTTTATGATGCAGAGGATTGGGTAGAACTTGATGAACTATGCAAGTCCACTATCATTTTGTCATTATCAAAGCATGTGTATTTAAATGTCATTAACACTAAGGATGGTGCATATGCATTATGGAAAGATCTTTGTGATATTAATGATAAGCAAAGTCTTGCATCTTAGTCATACTAGTTGAAGAAGCTTGTGGACCTTCGCATGGAGGGTACGCCTATATCTACTCATTTGAATGAGTTTCATTCCATTTTCAGCTAGCTTATCTTGTAGGGCTAAGCAATAATAAAAGGGACTCCTTGGTTTATTGTTGTGTGCATTTGTGAAAAGTTGTAGAAGAAGGATAATATCATGTCTTTGTTCTTGCTTGTTACACTATTGGAGTCATGGAATGCTTTTCATACTGCTATGAGCACTCATCTCCTTGAGGGTGGTTTTAAATAGAATGATGTAGAGAGTGCTAGCGTATCTTGCAAGGCATTCTTTTTAAGGATAATATCACATCTTTGTTCTTGCTTGTTACACTACTGAAGTCATGAAATACTTTTCATACTGCTGTGTGTAGCCTACACTTGCATTGACTGTTGGAGAAAGAAATGGTGGAAATAGCAATAATAACCATGGTAGAGACTCACAACTCAATAGGAGCAAGTCTCAACCTTGTGGGCAATCTCGCAGTAAATATCACATACATAAGTCCTCAATGACATGTCATTATTGTGGACAATAGGGTCATATTAGACCATAGTGCCATAAAATGTGCAATGATAGGTGCAATGAGAAAGGCAAGGAAAAAGTACAAGATAATGCAAAGTTGGATGATCATAGCATTGTCCCTAGTAAGTCTAGGTGTAAAGATTGAAGACAAAATGTAGTGCAGCTCGAGTCTGATGATGGCTATAACTTAGCTACTGTATCTTGATGCTAATCAATTGACTGATGCTCGATCTACTTACTCTCAGTATTGGCTACTTGATTCACGGGGTTTCTTTCCATGTTACCCCACATCAGGATCGGATTCATACATATCGTAGCATTACAAGTTTTGTGAGATTGGGAAACGACATTGTATTGAATATCATCGTGGCATTGGGGAAATGACATTGCATTGAATATCATCGTGGCATTGGGGAAATGACATTGCATTGAATATCATCATGGCATTGAGGACATTAGACTGTAGTTTGCCTCATGCAAATCTTTTGTTTTACATAATATACATCATGTACTAGCTTTGACCAAAAGCTTACTCTCTAGTAGATAGTTGGATGATGCAGGATATCATGTCTCTTTTGGTGATTTCGTATGGAAGATTACCTACGGTCATCTTGTTTTTGCTCAAGGTCTCAAGGCTAGCAGCCTCTATCCTTTGTTTGTATCGAGGTATGTTGATCATATATTGGCTATGAACGATCTTCTGCATATATCTTTATGACACTGTCGCATTGGGTACATGTCTTTGAAAGGAATGAAAGTACTTGCTAGCTTGTAGTATTTTGCCTCTTGATTATTGACACTTTGATCCATGTGATCACTGTTTTTATGATAGGGAGACACATAATGGTCATAAAAAGTCTGGCTCTATATGCATGAGTGAGCATCTAGCAATTTTGATATATGTGGTCCCATGCCCTATTCATCATTGGGTGGTGTGAAGTAATTTGTGACATTTACTGATGATTATTCGCATAAGGTTTGGGCTATTCTATTAAGCAAAAATTAGGTGTTGTGTCTACATTTCAATGCTTTGTTGCTCTTATTGAGAACCAACTTGGGTATAGGCTGAAATGCCTAAGGTCTAACAATGGGGATGAATATGTCTCTAAGTAATTTGAGTAGTTTTGCAATGAACATGGCATTAAGCATCAGTTGACCACTCCATACACCTCCCACCCTAGAATGATATTGGAGAGTGCATGAATAAGACTATTCAGGAAAGAGTCCATTGTATGCTTAGTCAGGCATGCTTACAATAATCCTTTAGACTAAAACAATCAATACTATTGTTAATTTGATAAATAGATCCCCATGTACTATTATTCGTGGTCAGGTTGCAAAGGAGGTATGGTCTAGAAAATATCTATCATATGCTCATTTGAGGGTCTTTGGATGTGAGGCTTTTTGCCATGTTCCCAAGGACAAGTGCAACAAGTTGGATCCAACGTCTGTTAAATATATCTTCCTTGGTGTTAATCCCAGTGCAAGAAAGGAAAAAAATAAAAAGAAGGAAGCAAAATAAAATTTTAAAATACAAGGAAAAGTGGAAAAAGGCAACCCGATAGCAAAAATAAGAGGGAAAAGGGCCAAAAGTACAATGGCACCTTAAAAACCCAAGGTGACTGTAAAAATAGAAAGTGCACATTTCAAAATGCAAAGGCGCCCCTAAATCTTTGTAAAAGAGCGTAAGACTCCCTCATGTGCAATTTATAAAGAGTAGACGGCATGAGTGAAGCCACAATGTAAATAGAAGGGAATAGGAAAAGAGGACCTAAGCTAAAATGGCCGGTCATGTAAAAAAGGGGGTGGGTGCCCAAAAGGGATTAGGGCATGTCTAAATGCCAAAAATGAATAGATAAGCTCATTCTTGTGTGTGGCAAAACTAGCTCTCCTCTTCTCTTCTTCTTCTTATTCTTGCTTGCTTGAGCTTGTGCTTGAGAGAGGGAGTGTGAGAGAGTGAGTGTGTAAGGGTGAGGGACCATGGTGGAGAAGCTCTCCATCTTCTCCTCTCTTCTTCTTCTTCTCTTCTCTTCTCTTCTCTTGTCTCACACATGACAATGTAGCATGAAGCTTGGAGCTTAAGGATAGAGCTTGCTTGAGCTTCCACCTTGGATTGTGGAGCTACCAGCGTGCTTGAGGGAGGAGACAACTCGATCAAGCATGGAGGTAAGCTCACTACACTCATAGGTGTGAGAGTGCAGTCCGTGGGTCTCACAGGTTGAGTGAAAGCTCCCACATTTTGGTTCCATTGCCAAGACTAACGGATTCAAGCTTTGAGTGCTTGCATGCTCCAAATCGAGCATTGAAGTAGGGTTTTCCCTGAATTAGTACTTGAGGTAGATAAGTAGGAAGCGAGGGAGTTTGAAGAGGTATTCGATCTCCTTGGCAAGTAAGTTTTGTGATTTTTTAAATCTAGACGAGTAGGTTGGATTGGTATAGACATCTGATTATGATTTGAATGCATTTAGATAAAGAGAAAACAAGAAAAAGAAGGTTATGCATAGTAGGGTTTCTATTGTTGTAAACAGGCCAAACAAGGAAAAAGGGAGAGAAAAAGAGCTCTAATGTGTGATGCATCAAAGCTTGAGAGAGAGAGAGAGAGAGAGAGAGAGAGAGAGAGCTACAAGCAAAGAGGAGAGATTGTGCATGCTGATTTTCATTGCAGCGTATTTTGGCCCTCCAGGTATGTTCTGGATCATGTTACTTGGTGCTTATTGATTAGTTTTGACTCCCTGGGTGCAATCATTAGCAAGGCATGAGCAGGATTTTTAAAGATTTTTTTTTTCATTCAGTAACCCGCCATTGTACTCAGACACTCGTCTCATGGTTCGATTTCCCTAATTAAACTGTCTGAATTTTATCCACTCAAACACACCTCTGCTCATCCGAGTCACCAGACTCAGACACTCAAAGTCAAAACACTCGGATAACTTGTCCACTTAGACACACTCATCCCTCCAAGGTTCCAGATTCAGACCACCCTGATCAGACCACTCGACTCGCAGTCCCGACTCGGGCCCCTAGCGCACTTGGACGCCCAAAATCAGGCACTCAGACTCAGATTGTCCTGTCTGAGTTTACCACTCAGATAGGAGAGTCTGATTCTGGAAACCCAATGCTGATACTCGGACACTGAAAATAGAACCTGAAAGCAGACAAAACTAGCATACCCTAGACTAGACAGAGCCCAACTTGGAGCTGAACAACACCCCCGTAGGCCTCCAGACACATCAAAAGTCTCATAGAGCCTCCATACTCCAAAACTTTTGACTTAACTGCCTAGGAAGCAACTACAAGCATAACCTCTCAAACCACCCATCCGAAACTTTTTGAAGGACCCAAATGAACCTATTAGAGCAACCACCACACTTGTAGAAGCAAACTAAAAAAGTGTGTGTTGCACCACATTGTTTTCATCACAGACACACAGTGCACTTAGAATTGAGATTTGTATGAAATAACAAGAAACTCATGCACAAGATAAGCAAGACCAAACAAACCCACTAAATAGGAGAAGACCCTCAAATCTTGAATGCACAATTGAGAATACCAAGCCTCAAAGCGAGCCTCTTGGAGAGCAAAAGGAGTTAACATGATTAGGAACTCAAACTTACCCGAGTTGATTACCTTGATCAACACTGTAGTAGCCCTGGAGATCGATGAAATGTTAGGATCTAGCACTAATCCCAAAAATGGTGAGCTTGACTTGGAAGACTTCCCAGTCGACATCTAGCAAATGATAAATTGGTACGATTTGTAGACCAAAATGGAGCACCACAGTAGACCAATCAAGGACATCATAGTGGACCTTGAGGAAGAGTGGAGACTCACAAAGAAAGCGTTGCAAGGCATAGCCATCTATAATTAGGAGCAATGAGCTTAGAGGCTGAGGTAGGAGATAGAAATGCAAGAGTTCCAGCGAGTCTTAGCCATTGCTAATAAAAACAAAATAGGACCAAACATTGAGAGGCAAAGAGCACTTGAAGCTTTGAGTGAGCTTACACGAAGTGACTCATAGATAACACAGGTATGGAGCAAAATGGAGCAACCCTAGCAACTTCATTTTGCTAACATGACTAAGTATTACTCCAAATCCAAAAAGCCGAACAAAGGTACCTGTAGTTGCCAAGCAACTCGACAAGTATTAGCCTGATAATGACCCATATAATTTTGTAGAGTAGTTTGAGCAGGTATGCCAGGCAAATAGCTTTTGGTCTTTGCCTTGGGGATAAACAACAAATGTGGTATACTAGTTTAGACAATCCCGAACGAATAATTTCAACAACCTCAAGAGTCTCTTCATCAAGAGATTCTATGAGAGGAAAGGTACTCGGATAACCTTATTATTTGACTAATGAACGTCAGTCAAAAGGACAAAGAGGATATTTGAGACTACGTCACCCACGTGTGGAGTCTCTTCAAGAGAATCCCAACCGTAGAGCGACCTAGCAAACAAGCGGTCTCCATTGTGTTCATAAGCGGAATTAGGAGTGAAGAGCTTTATAAAGCCTTGGTGAGCAACTCAAACCTACAAAGAGACGTGTTAGCTAGGGTCTTTGAAGAAGCCATACAAGTGGACAACCTGCTCAAAGAGAGAAGCTCAACCTGCTCAAGGATGACAAGCTAAGATGGCGCAACCTCTAGGACCTCAGAGAGAGCCATGACTACTAACAAGAGATTGAGCCGCCATAGTGCCCAAGAGAAAGAAAAGAATGTTTATTAGAGCTAGGAATTGGCAAACATGAAGCTAGCGCTGGCTAAGCTTCAAGACATGATGAGAAGGCCCGCAAGACCTCACGTGTAATGCATGCATTGTAGAGGAAACCACCTTTGATCTGAGTGCATGGATCCTAGATCTAGACCCTATGCCAATTGCAGTAGGTTTGGCCATGATGCAATGCATTGTTGATTGCCGAGGTGGTTGCCATACCTATAGCCATATAACCAGCCTTACTACCTAAGGAATAGACTACTACCTTATAGAAGGGGAGCTCCGTTAGCTCTTTCAGCACCCAATGGTTCAAGGCCAACTATCCCTAGGATGGACATCAACCCCACAGGGATACCTAGACCACCTGGACCCTTCATGACCCATCCACCAAGTGATGCTCCCGTGCATTATGTTAAGGAGCCAAACGAGGAAGAGACATACATAAACCCTTACATCTCCTACAATGAAGAGGGCAATCCCATTCTAATGGATTTTAGACCAGTGGATAGAGGCCTAGGAGGTCAAAACCAAGAGCCAATCGCATGCCCACCCATGACACATCTCGTCTCATTTCCCTGAACGAAAGCAAGCTAATTGAGAGAAGGCTAACTTGAGATGCTCTGAGTGTGGAATCACTCATTTGTATGCCAAGTGCCCTAGTAGGTGGAAATCGTCCACTAGTTTAGCTATCCTGCCATATGTACCTTTGGGGCTATTTGGAGTCAATACACTTGATGGCGAGGCCACTCCCATCTCATGGAATGTTATGACCAGGACACAGATGAGGCAGAGGAGGCAGAGGCTGGTATCTCATTACTTGGACCTAGCAACCTAGATGCAACCTCCATAGGGAAGAGGAGTCGTAGGAGGAGAAGAAAGAGAGCAGAGACAAAAGTCACACTCAAAAATGTCAGTGCCACTACACTACCGAAAGGTAAAGCAAGTCATGGATGTAGAAGCAGAAACATCTGCTCCTAATACAACAGAGAAGGGGAATGCCAAGGTTGGGGAATATCCCGATCCGAGGCACCAAGTAGAAGTGGTTGACAAGGTCAAGGAGTGGGTAAGAGAAGCCTAAGAGCACCTAAAGGATGCCAAGCCCATCCTAGAAGACGAGATTGACGAGTTCTCTAGTTTGAGCACACCTGTCTCCCCTACTCGCATAGAATCTAGAGAAGCATTCGCACCCAAGTAGCACCACAAAGATGAATCCTAGGCACCACAAGCAGGCAAACTACCCAAGAATAGTGGAAAAAGAGTGTAGAGAATAATGAAAGGCAAGTAGATAGTACCCTACTTACAACGTTGATATCGGCCCCTGTGACTTTGCCAATGGGGGATTCGCTTAGGCAAAGTTCCTCATTATGGCAAGAGTTAAAGTAGTGGATAGAAGGATCTAATGAGCCTGTAGCAATCAATTTGCATGACCACGACACAACCACACAGATATTGAGCCTAACATTGAATTCATTGCCTAAGTCCTTGCATGTGAATGTTTTCTAGAAGGGCACAGAGATGCACGCAGTCCTACCAGTGTGGTAGCATTAGGAGACGTCACAAGAAAGGGGATCGTAGACACATGACCAAGAGTTAGTGTACTTAATGTCACTCTAACTGATGGCATGAAAGTTAGGCCATTCAAAGTGTTGAAGGATTTGCCCTTGGAAAGAACGTGTGTCTAGTCCTTAGTGAACTTCATAGTTATAAAGGGAGTAGACTATGACATTCTGCTAGGCGGACCCTAGATGCAGAACACATGAGTAATCGATGATTGGGGTAATGGTCTTATATTCCTAGGTTACAAGTTAGAGGTAGTAAGAGTCAAGATGAACACCTAGGAGACCACGTTGGTTGACTTGGATGCCATGTCCTCTATCTTGAAGGGGGACTCATAGGACAAGAATTCGTATGGGCCATTAACGAAGTATATTCCGTGTCATTGTATAACAACGAGCGGGATTGGATGCATGTGCTAGCCACCATCGACCTACCATTTTCGAATGAAGAAGATGATTATAAGCAAGTTGTAAGGACAACAGGTGAGTCCTGTAAAGCCACCACATTCGAGCTATCAAAGGGTGAGACCCCACCTTTAGCACCACTTTGCATTATGGCTAGAAGCCCTACTCTTGCCCCTTTCCATATTCCTTTTAATAGACTTGAGCTCCAAGGGATTCTTGAGCACTTGATGAGGGAGCTAGCAGGTAACCCAGTCACCAATCTCAAGCCACTCCAAGACCTCATGGATGAGTCAAAATGGCAATGGACCAAGGTGCACGGCCTAAACTGTATGTACAATTGGGCACTGTGATCACAGATGAAAAAAGAATTGAGAATAGAGACCTAATAATGAGGAGCAGTCAGAATGTAGTGATTCGGATGACAAGAGCGAGGATTGTTTCTCCACGAATGAGGAAAGTGAAGAAGAGGTTGATAGACAATAGAGTACAACACAGACGGCTGATTGATCAAACAAATAAGAGTAGACTCCAAGAAGCCGTGGAGAGCCAACGATTTTAGAATTGAAAGAGGAATCTTCAGAACTGAATGTGATCACACCTAGTTGGATCACTTGGGCGTGATGGACTATGAGCAAGCACGTCTAGTCCAGCCAAGAGCCGCACCTCTTTTTAGAACAGAATCAATCTCAGAGCTACGTGTACTAGGAGAGACTCCCTCCTCTAACGAGGGTTGCGAGTTTAACTCGAAATCAAAAGTGAGCTAGGAAAGAGATCCAAAGATACCCCGACCACCTAAAACTAAATGCACCAAGGGGGACTTGCCAGTCCATCTAAGGTGCAAATGGTTGAAGGAGGAAAAGAGAGGACAACCAAAGATGTCATAGGCCAAACAACAAAGAAAGCCCTAGGACCTACCAAAGCACTTCACTAAATTCAAGAAGGGAGATAGGGTAGTGATCTTGTTGGGAGTGAAGAGACAGGGACAGGCAAGCGAACTGATAGAAGGGCCTACCAAAGTCAAGGAAATCAACTTAGCAGGGGAAGGGGAGAAGCCTCAACCCGTGTTTATAGCTAATGACTTGATCGAGCAAGAGGAGGTTGATCTCATTTCTCTCTTGCGAGAGTACATAGACATGTTTGCTTGGCCCTTAAGTGAACTCAAAGGAGTCGATTTGAGAGTCATAATGCATAACATTTCAATGACTCCGGATGCAAAACTAGTCAAGAAGCCACCTTACTCGATGAATCTAAAGCATGCTCATGCTGTCAAGGAAGAGATCGATAAACTATTGAAGGCCAGATTTATCTATGAGATTGAGCACACAGACTGGGTATCACCCATTGTGAGTGTCTTAAAAAAGAACAAAAAAATCCAAGTGTGCGTGAACTAGAAAAAAGTCAATGCCACAATTAAGAGAGACCAAGTATCCATTGCCTACACGAAGCACATGCTCGAGAGAGTAGTGGGAAAATAAGACTATAGTTTCCTAGATGGCTTCTCTAGCTATAACCAAGTTCAGGTGCACCTTGACGATAGACATAGACCACTTTACAAGTTGCTGATCATATTTGAGTGGACCGAGGAGTGCCAACACCCTTATGAGAAATTGAAAAAGGCTCTCACTACCGCTCCAATTCTATGAGCCCCAAATTCGAGCATAATGTTCCATGTCCACATTGACACATCAAAGTTTGATGTGGGAGCTGTTTTGTGCCAGCCTAGTGAACACAATCTTGACTATCCGGTGAGCTTTGCTAGCATACAACTCATAGATACGGAGATGAACTACTCCATGATGGAGAGGTAAGGCCTAGCCATGGTATTTGCTATAAAGAAGTTTTGGCTATGCCTTTCACCTTCTTTGTGGAACATCAAGCTTTGCTTTATCTTGTAAATAAACCCCGCACTACAGGACCCATAGCTAGATGGTTGCTTTTGCTTTTAGAGTTTGACTTCTCTATGATAGTACACAAGGGCAAGTAGCATTACATGGCTAATCACATGTTCCACATATCCATAGGAGAAATCATTGGATAGGGCATTGTATATGACCTACCCAATGCGCACCTATTTAGCATGTTCAGTGAAAAAGATTTGTTTAGGGCAGACTTAATTCCATATTGAGCAGATAACATAGTCCAGGTCTTAGAACACAAAATACTAGAGAAACCTATCAAAAAGGCTAGGCTAAAGTGCCTTATCCTTAAGATTCAAACCTATCAGTTAATTACCGGCCAGCTCTATAGATTGGGACAGGATGGCCAATTGCGAAGATGCATACGTGAGCACGAAATGCATGATGTGTTGATTGAAGCACATGCTGGAATCCTTGGTGCAGGGCACTTCAACGGAGATACCACGGCCTGCAAGGTGCTACAATCTCAATTGTGGTGGTCCACCCTATTCTGTGATGCTGCCAAATTTGTAACCAAGGTCCATGTTCATAAAGGTAAGATGGAGTTGGCCTTGATTATAGCATGACAACCCTTTGAAAAATGGGGAATTGACTTCATTGGGCTGATTAGTCCCATGGCACAGTACTCTTAGGCCAAGTACATCATAGTAGCCACTAACTATCTCACAAGATGTGCCGAAGCTTGAGCCACAAGGAAGAATGACGTTAGGACTATGGCAAAGTTCATTTGGAAGCAAGTGATCTCACAATTTGGTTGCCCCATCAAGCTAGTTAGAGACCAAGGCACACACTTTATTAATGAAATGATTGCTCATTTGCTATCCACATTCCTAATCATCCATAGGAAATCATCACCTTGCTACCCTTAAGCCAACAATCATGCGGAATCCATGAACAAAATCCTCGTGAATGTCTTGATTAAAATGGTCTCTACCTTGCGCAGCCATTGGGATAACTAGCTTCTGCAACGCTATTGGGATAACCAGCTCATGCAACAGTGCTATAGGATAGGCTATAAGATGGCAGTGGGGCAAATACCCTTCGAGTAGACCTACAAGACCGAAGTGATCCTAAAAGTGGAGTTTTTAATTTCAAGCTTGAGAGTAGCAGTACAAGAGAGATGGGATGGAAAGGAGGCATGGACAGAGCATCTAATAGAGCTAGAATGTCTTTCTGAGACCCCGTTCTTAGCTACCCATGCGCTAATTTGTGAAAAATCACAACGCAAGAGTTGGTTTAACAAGCATGTCAAACAACGTGACTTCGAGCAAGCTGACCTCATGTTACTGTACTCTATAAAGGCCATATGCAAAAAATGAAATTCAGAGGATTAGAAGGTGAGGGCATAGGCTTCTTCAATGGTAGTCACCTCAACAAGTACTACCCTCCAATGCTATAACCCCTATAAATGTAAGAGTGGCCACTATCACAAAGATCGAGGACATGGATGAGGAAGCAGTAGCACTTGCTTACTTGCAAATAATAGTCACTGCTCAAAAAATGCATGCTTTCAACACGCTTGAGAGAGATGACTTCAACATCCTTACCCATGAGCATTGGACTCTCATTGGTCAGCCCCAATTGCAGCCCACGAATTCTAAACTCAACCCGTTCAGGGGGGTAGTCCTACCTAGCTACTGGGAAAGTGCAAAGTTGCGGTCACCATTAAGACTGAAAGCCTCCCTATGATCTTCTATGTGTTACCTAACACTAAGGCCATTGATAGGGAATTGCTGCTGGGCTGCACCTTCAAGAGGCAAGCCCATTGCAATGTTGACTACGACTTGTAGTGCATTCACCTTGTTGTTGCTAGTGTTCACATAGTGACAGCTTTTAGCAAGGGCAGCATGGCTCCATCTAAGCCTGTAGAGCCATCGGTAGGGAAACCTAGTGCAAAGTCTAAGGAGGGGGGTTGTGACTCATCCCACCCCAAGGTGGCAAACCGATCACAACCCAAAGAAGACATGGCCCAAACCACTAAGACACAGCTCAAATGGTTACCTAAATGACAATCATGACCACCTAAAAGCCAACCTACATGGACCCATAATCCTCGAACATCATGCCTTAAGCCTAAGTGACAAAGTCAACGATATAAAACCAAACGAACAGCCAAGCAACGATGGGTGCCTAAAGCTTTATTGCATGCTCAAGGCTATTATGAATGCAACAATTGGATTTGGTTGCCTAAGATCATGAGTGCCATGCATGCGCCTCAGCCACCACCTCCCAGCCCATCTCCAAAACCTTCGAAGCCACCTAGAACTGAGAAACTGCCTAAACTAAAAGCCACCAAACCCATTGAGTCTCAATGGATCTATCAACCGAAACCGCAGCCCATTGCCCCTCAACCGATGCAACTCGACACTCTTAGTGTCCCTAGTGTTCCACAAGTAAGAAATAGTGTAACCTCGAAGCCCCCAGATAAGCCCATCACACAAATTGTTGATGAGTGCTCTACTGACCAATCCATGCACAATAGGCTCCAATTGTTGAGTTATCTAGCCCAGTCAAACCCCAACCTCCTGCAGGTCTTAGACCCTCTTATGAGCATCAATTTATTCTCGCTTTAGCCTCAAATTTAGCTAAGAATATGGGGGATGACTTGGTCACTTGCATTTGGCGTTTGGATGCCACCTTCACTATGCTTGCTAAAAGCTACAAGTGATTGTGGACTTAGGTCTCCTAGAAGAGCCTTTAATTGACATACGCATGCTACTATGCACTTGAGAAGAATCTAAATTCATGTTCATTAAATTCCCCATGGTAGCCAAGGAAATATTTGCCAATGAGATTTCTTGCGAGCAAGCTTGTAAACAGAGGCTAATCACCTCCTACAGCAAGAGGAAAGTCTTTGCCACAAGCCAAGAGCTAGAAGAACTTAAAAAGTTAGCCATCATTGACTCTTCCTTTCTATGTAAATGGTATGCTCTCCATCTCCAATGGGAACAAGAGGGATGCCCAATTATGACCAATGCCGAGGAGATACGCGCCATCAAAATGTTTGAGTATGATCCCACTTATGTAGCTCCAACCTCCTTTGAAATATTGGCCATCACTAGAAATCGACCCTTAGAAGATCATGACATGGCCCATCCCTATTTAGATCAAATCCTTACCAAGGAAGAGCTACACATTGCCAACAGGATCAACTCTGGTGACTTCCTAAGTGATGTCCTAACTTACATTACCCACGTAGGCATTCGACCTCACGACATGGACCAACATGCAAACTTGGAATATAACCCACACTTCTAAGCTTAGCTCATGCAAAAGTCTTGACCTACCATGTCAGATTCCTTTCATGACATTACAACTCATCATTAGTTTTCTTGACACAACTCTTTGTGAAAAGATAAGTAGACAATGAATGCAACCTATGAAAAGGTGAAATGCTTAAGTCTAGAATGAAAACTTTTTGCTTCAAGTAGTCCACACATTCCGACCAACATTCCTGAATTTTTTCTTGATCATAAGTTGACCTTCATTCCTCTTTTGAATTTTAAAATTTGGTTGACATTTTAAGGCATGTCTTCTTTTCCTCCTTGCCCCCTCCCCTTGGGAATGATGTAAATCATTCCTAAGAGCCTTCAACTAGTTCAAATCCAAGAACATCATGAACTTGGAAGATGTGGTCATGGAAGAACAGGTTGTAAAGCAAATTGTCGACCAATGCAACTTGAGCAAGTACGTAGAAAAGGTCAACCAAGCTAAGGATTATAGCAAGTGCATGGAATTCCTGCGAACTTTTGATGTTGATAGTAATCGTGGCACTGTAATGGTGAGACAAGGAGAAGAACCCCGCAAGGTCGAAGTTGAAACCGAGCTAGTGGAAAGAGCACTGGGCTTGGTCAACAAAATTGAGATGCGGCCTAAAAGGCACATCTACATCATGCTAGGAATGGACAAGGCCCTAGTCTGCACCAATGATGGAGTCAGCCTAGCCAATATCCCAGACCCTGAGGTCAAGGCTGCAGCAGGCGAAGACGATCCATGCTCTGTTCTCCAATCAAAGGTATAATGCTTTAATGAGCTGGATGGACTACCATTGCTGGAGAGCCTCACGGCCATAGGTCCTTAGATGAAGTGAATTGGAACAACTATGTGAGGAAAACCATTGAAGCATCAACAAAGGCACTAGCCCAATGATGCAAGACCAACATGTGGGGAGTCTCCAGCTTCCATAGTAGAGGGAAAGCACGAAAGAAACCATCGAGCAAGGCCTCCAACAACAAAGGATTTAGAGGTGTGCTCACCGCAATTATTCAAGAGGCCATTGGAGACCGGTAAAAGCCTGAAGTAGTAGAAGAGACTCTTGAGCGCTCCCTTGGCCCTTGATTTACCAACTCCATTGCCATTATAGGCGTAGACTCCAGTCTCCTTCTCCATAAGGAATCTAGGGGACTAAGAGGTAGCAAGGGTGTAAAGAGAAGAACTGAGCCAATTGCAAGGAAGAGGAAGCAGCTAGAGGAGTCGAAGAGGTTGGAGGATGAGCAAAGGAAGAAGTAGGAGGAAGAGAATGAGCGGCTGGAGAGGATTGAACAAGAATCTCAAAAAGTGGAGGAAAGAAAGAGGAAGCAACTAGAGGAGGAGGAGGAGAGGTTGAAAAGAGAAGATGGTGAGTAGCTAGCCTTGGCCATGAGGCTGTCAATTGAGGAGGCCTCCCACCCTCGAGAGCCAACATAGAGAAGCCTAAGAGAAGAACTAGGATCAAGCACCACCATAGAAGAGAGGGCTCAAGAATCCATCGTGTTGGGCAAGGGAAGGCCCCGCTATTGTACCCACCATCTCCAGCCCTGACTATCACGCTTGCCGCCACTCAGGAGACCTCAGGAGTCTAAGTGAACCAAAGCAACATGGTGGCATGGGTGCAGTACTTGTTGAGCTCAAAGCAGCTAGGCCTAGTGCCCAGTGGTACAGCTCCTATGTTAGGGGCAAAGAGGCTGGTCGGGGAGGGGATGTTGAATCTCGAAAAGATCTAAAGAAGCCCAAAGTAGAAATGTCAACAACATCCATGCCACTAGCCTCACCACTAGGAGATAATTACAATGAATATGTATAGAAGCTCAAGGGACAGTTGGAGAATATGAAAGAGGAAAGAAAGGCCACCATGGTAGAGCTGAAGATTAAAAAACAGGCATTCGCTGCCTATCAGCTCAAGAAGACAAAACATGTGACTATATATCAGAGGCAGTTGAATGATGTAAAGAAGGAATTAGAAGCAAAGAAGGAGGTGGAGCCGAGAAAAGAAGAAGAAGGCACACAGGAACTCCGCTTAGGGCAGGTTGAGAAGCTCCCGTTGGAGAAGGTAGAGGAAGGAACCAGCTTGGAAATAGATTTTTCAATCCTCATGTAGGGACAAAAGGACATGGAAGAGGTCCTTGAGCAATTGAAGACGACAGTGAACGAGCTCACAAAGGAGCTAAAAAGAGTGGAGACTCAAGCTCATGTGCAATACCGCAAAGAGAAAAGGCAAAAAGAGCTACTACTCAAGGAGTTGCAGAAGTTCAAGGCCCAAAAGGATAAGGAGTCAACCAAAAAGTTGCTAGAGGTGGAGAACTGACTCCTCGAGACTCTTCAAGAGCAAGAAAGACTACAAAAAAAATTGGCTCGCCATAAACAAGACAATGAAAATATGCTTGACACCTGGAAAGAACAAGAAGAAATGATGGCAACATTATTAAGAGAGATGAGCGATAGTCAAGGAAGGATGGAGGAGAAGGCCAAAGCCTAGGAAGAGAGAACTATTGGAAGGGTCAAAGACTTGGCTAAATGTCTCGCTCTAGTAAGAAGTGGACAGATCATGGCAGAGGCAAGGGCTGATGCAATGGAGGCAAGGCTAGAGGTCCAACAACAAACCTTTCTAAATATTGTGCTTCATGTAACTCACATAGGAGATGAGGACAACATAGAAGGCCTAAAGAAACTCCAAGAACACATCCCCAAAACCATCCCAAGCCTAGAACAACAAAGACATATTCTATTTTTGTAGGCATGGCTCTCTAGAGAAGACTTAGACCAGCTAGGAGTTGGAGGCCAAGAACAGTAGGAACAACTGACCAAGACCACCCAAGCAAAACCACCAACAAAGGAAGGCCCAGATTGGGAGCGCTTGACAACCCCAAAAGGAAGGTTATGCAACAAAGCCCACCCTCGCCTCCATCAACAGAAGCAAAAGGCCAAGAAGAAGATTTGGTCACCACTGCAAAAAGAATCATCAAGGCCAAAAGAAAATGCAAAGAGTTGGCTAACTTCACAAGGAGAAAATTTAATGCCAGGCCACAAGACATACTCGAGTTCTAGATATGGCGCAAATCGAGGAACAACTGCCAATCAATTGGGCACTGGAATTAAACCATTGGGAGCAGTGGGAGAAGGGGAGCACACCATTTGAATTTAACTTCTTCTATCATTCTCCAGTGGTTGAAGGAGCCATGCAAGTCATGAAGAGGCTGGGAAAGCAGTGACTAGATGAGAGGGCAAGAAAATCCACACCATGGAGAAGAGAGCTTGTGAGATACTAGGAGGATTAGGTCACAGAAGAGCCTAGAAAGATTGAAGGCTATGAAGCCCAATCTAAATGGAGCCAAAGAATCTAGGACAATAATTTTGAGACATGGATGCCTTTTTGCAACACGTTATTGTATGAAAGGGTATGAAAGGAATGTCCCCACCTACATGGCTTACTTGAGGCACCACCGTGTGGATTTTGATTGAGGAAAGCATGATAGATACGACTTCCCTTTGATCTATGATGTCAATTCCTCTAGCCCTGAAGAGTGCCTCATTTTTTGAGCCCAAGACCTTTGGCCTTCCATCACTTACTTCCTAGATGAGTTCACATCATGCCCTAACCCCACCTTCTTTACCACCTATAATTACCTCTATCTCTTGCGACTCCTATTAAAATAGAAGCTAGTACCACAAGAAGAGCACCTGGCACCACTCTATTTTGACATGAATGTAGGGATAGATAGATGTGCAATGACCTACCTAATATTAAGGGCCACTCTCTTGCTAGCATTTTGCATCTCTTAAGAAGATATGAGTGATAGTAGGTTCTCGAAATGTAATCATCCTTTCCTCTCTACTACCCCACTCAATGTAAGGATTAATTAGACGAGCTACATGCTACGGGCTACATGCTAAGCTCTGCTCTCCTTAGCAAATCCCTTAGGCCCCCACGTGAAGCTCTTAAAGAGCACGATGGTGACATCTAGCTTGTCTCCTCCTACTTGTACCAAAAGAAAAAAAAAGAACAAAAAAATAAAAATAAAATAAAAATAAAAAATGAAAGAGAAAATAAAGAAAAAGGAAAAGATGAAGTCCACTATAACATGAAAGTGTCACAACCCACTACACCTAGGGGTTCTCAAGTTAGGTGCATCCCCGATGGCCTTGGTCAACTCGCTCCATGCCTAACCCCCTAGCCCTTCTGTTTCCCACTTCACACTTAAGGTTCATCAAGGACAGGACATACCTAGGGAGGTTGTATAGACCTGTCTCCCTAAGCTATACCCACTGCACCCCACCTTTTACATAAATCTCCACAATGCCCCATCATCGACCTCCATAACAATCCTTCAACCACCTGAGCCCTCTCATCAACAAAGCCCACAAGTGCCATGGGACTGGCACTCGACTGGGAGGGGGGTTTGTTAACCCTAGTTTAAGAAAGGCAAAAAATAAAAGAAATAAGCAAAAGAAAATTTTAAAATACATGGAAAATTAGTGAAAAAAGGTGGCCCGACAGTTTTTTTTAAAGAAAAAAGGGCCAAAGGCGCAAAGGTACCTTAAAAATGCAAGGGGAGCGCAAAAATGAAAAAGGCACGTTTTAAAATGCAAAGGCACCCCTAAATCTTTGTAAGAAAGCACTAGGCTCCCTCTATGCAATTTGTAAAGAGTAGACAGGTATGGGTAAATCCACAATGTAAATAAAAGGGAGGAAAAGAGAACCTATGCTAAAATGGTTGGTGATGTAAAAAAGGAGATGGGTGCCCAAAAGGGATTAGGGCATGCATAAAAGCCAAAAAGTGAATAGAGAAGCTCATTCTTGTGTATGGCAAAACTAGCTCTCCTCTTCTCTTTTTCTTCTTGTTCTTGATTGCTTGAGCTTGTGCTTAAGAGAGGGAGTGTGAGGGAGTGAGGAAGTGAGTGTGTGAGGGTGAGGATGAGGGTGAGGGTGAGGGGCCATGGTGAAAAAGCTCTCCATCTTCTCCTCTCTTCTTCTTCTTCTCTTCTCTTCTCATCTCACTCACGACAATGTAGCATGGAGCTTGGAGCTTGAGGATCAAGATTGCTTGAGCTTGCACCTTGGATCATGGAGCTACTAGAGTGCTTGAGGGAGGAGGCAAATCAATCGAGCATGGAGGTAATCTCACTACACTCATAGGTGTGAGAGCGCGCACAACTATGTGAGAGGTAGTCATTGCACTTGGCTTGAAACGCTTAAAGCAATAAGTGGTCCATGGATCTTGCCGGTTGAGTGAAAGTTTCTACATTTGAATATGGTGATGCAAGTGAGATGGGCTATCGCCTTTGGAATCTATAGGCTTAGAAGGTTATTCTGTAGCCATGATATTGTGTTTTATGAAGAAAAAATGCATAAGCAATCTAAGCAAGTAGTTGAGGTACGCAAGATGGTCTTTGGGAAGGAGACTCCTATTACAGTACAACCTGCTAGACAACCTACAGTTGATGATGTAGTGGTCCAAGTTCCACCGCCTATTGTGTAGGATCGTGATGCTAGATGAGAGGCTATATTGCACAAGCCACACAGCCAACTTTGAGACACTCTGCTAGAGCTTCACATCCTCTTGGTTGCTATGAGCCCTCTATGGATTATGTCATGGTGATAGACTCTATTGAGTGACTTACTTATGGGGAGGCTATACACAATGGTGATTCTCATTCTTGGGAGAGGGCTATGCAGTTTAAGTTTGATTTGATGTTGCAGAAGAACGGTACATAGGATAGTTTTCTTACCTAATGGGAAACATGCATTGTCATGCCACTAGGTGTACAAGTTAAAGAGTGTCCCTAGTTATCCTAAGACAGCATATAAGGCTAGATTAGTTGCAAAGGGTTTTAAGCAAGAGTGTTGACTTTGATAAAGCCTTTTCTTCTATAGTCAAGATGACTACACTTGGTCTTAGTCTTGGTTGCTCAATTGGATTTGGATCTTTATCAAATGGATGTTAAGAATGGCTTTCTTACATGGGTACTTGCATGATGAGATTTATATGTAGCAGCCTAAGGGATTTATAGAGAAAGTTAAGGAATGCTTAGTGTGAAAATTGAAGAAGAATCTTTATTGGCTTAAGTAGGCACCTAGGGAGTGGTACGATAAGTTTGATATTTTTATGCATTTACAAGGGTATTCCCATAGTGATATGGATCCATGTTTATACATGAACAAGGCATGTGATGGCAATCTTACTATCTTGGTGTTTTATGCTAATGATATACTTATAGGTAGAAGTTCTCATGTTGAGTTGGATACTTTAAAGACTCAACTTAAGAAGAGCTTTGAGATGAAGGACATGGGACAGACCTCGCACATACTTAGTATGTCTAGTATGGGCAATCGCTTTAAGGGACTACTTCACTTGTCCCAAAAGGAGTACATCCACATAGTATAGAAATGCTTCCATATGCAAGATGGTAAGCCTATTGCCTATCCTTTACCTTCTCATATGAAGGTTAGTTAGGCCGATTATCTGTAATTAAATGATGAGAGGTTGTGATGGCCAAGGTTCCATATGCATCTACAGTGAGTGCTTTGATATATGTTATGATAGCCACTCATTCTGATGACACAACATATGTAGCAGGAGTTGTGGTACATTATATGGCTACACCTGGCAAGTGACATTGGGAAGCTATGAAGAGTATCATGAGATACCCAAAAGGCACAATAGATATGCACATTTGCTATGGTAGCTCAGATACATGAGTCATAGATTACACCAACTCAGATTATAATCCACCTCTAGGTATGTCTTTACCCATGCTATCTGTTAGATGCCTAGAGTGTAAAAATTCATAGTCTTACAAGGTTGAGCACATTGCAGACACTAAGACTTGCAAGGAGACCCTATGGTTAGGCCATCTAGTTGTTGCAGAACTTGCTATGACTATGGCTCCTAGATTGCATTTGTATTTGATAAGTACCATTTAACTAGCCCATAAACAAACTTGCATACATGTACATCGTAGGTGGCAGGCACCCGTCACTATTACTTTATTCTTTATTCTTTCAGTGATAAATAGAATAAGAGAAGGAAGGTCAAACATTTTAACTGTTGGAGTTTTCACATATCGATTTATCTTTTTCTTGCTTGAACTTCCATAGTGCTTGCACACTTCTTACTTCTGTTTGTGCTTCCACCTTCCGCTCGCCTTTAATTGACATGTGTTTTATTAAAGTGAAAGTTGGGAAGACAACTACTCAAATCTCCCCCAGATATACTTAACCAAACCCTGGGACTTCATGCCTTGATTGCCTGTCCCCGAAAAGAAAATAAACCCCCACATACATATAACACTATTAGCTTAAGGGAAAAACTTGAAAAGGCAACAACACCACGTGGAATGCCCACAAGAAGCTCCGATGCACCAAAGGCTCCCTCCATGCACTTCTTCAAACCTATCTGATGCAATCACTTAAAACAAAAAATCATTAAACGTATCCACACCAAACAAATACATGGCTCTGTTGGCCTAAAGGAATATAATAGTTCACAACCAACAAATTGCCCTCTTGGCCTTTTGAAATAATCCACATTACTACTATTCAGCAGCATACTGTTGAAACAAACCCTTGGTCCTAACATAACTCTACTAAAGCACAAATTTGACCAAGGATAAGGGCTCCTTAGGCCCTCACTAAGTGCAGTAGGTTATTGGCTAATCCCTTGCATAAATAGCAAGGGGTGTTCGACGAATATGATGATAAACAATCATATGTGTCCATGACAAAATAGGAAGGTGCTCAATTGCTACCTGACTCATAAGCCAAACTAACCATCATGGCCAAAATAGGACATGTCAAGAGCTCAAAGTAGTCCAAGGCTAATGTTAGGAGGTAATTGTAAGATCTCCCCTTGACCACAATTGAAAAATACGATCTTCAATGCCAGGGAATCCTCAAAGCGATTCCACTATCGGAGGAACTAACTGACAAGTCACCATCTCAAAAATATGTAACATATCTAAGGTTGCATTACGGTGCATCTGTAAGATGGGATCCCGCACATTACAGGTCCCATTCAACTGATTGATTACTAACTACAAGTCACGTTTCATCGAGAATCGGCGAAAACCACCACATCGGGCTACATTCAGCCCTATAATCAAGGCTTTGTATTTTACCATACTATTAGTAAAAGAGGGTCCTAAATAGACTCCCATGTTCATAACAACCCGACGTCGAGGATCTTTAACGACCATACCAATGCTCACATGTTTAGCGAGCCCTCTAGAAGCTTCGTCGAAATAAAAAGTATAGATCTAGTCTTCAGTGATAGGCTATACTGTAGTAATCAGCTCACTCGTACTTATGATAATCAAAATCAAGCCAAGAGAGAGTATGTATAACAAGTACAATCCCTCCTTCCTTGCTAAACTTGATAGGAACGCTAGTCAAATTTTGTTGATAATGGTGGTAGTAGACCTTAGTCTCCCACACAAAAGATCCATCTTGCCACTCAATAACCTGATAACCTTTACTCCACCAAATCACTCGACCTTGGTGGTAATGTTGCTCTAGATACAAACTCTCAAGATAGGGAATGATTCATTCCATCCGATCGTCTTGGTACCTGTTGCAAGTTAAAGTAGAATCAGGAAGGACCTACACAGGCACCAAGCCCAACATCAACCCTTACACATAGTAAGACTTCAGGTTATTAAAGTTAACTTTAGTTTTAAACTCTACACCTTGTAAATCTACTAAAAGGGTTGTAGAGCCATTCTTTACTAATCGTACAATTTTGTATGGTCCATCCCATTTAGGTTTCAATTTACTAGGAAATAGCTCACGATGAGCATCATAATATAGCACCAACTGACCTTTCGCAAATTTATATTTCTTAGCCCGAAGGTAATGAAGGGCTTTCATTCTTCTTTTCCCTACTTCTTGATGTAGTAAAGCCTGCAACCAAATCTCATCAAGATGTGCAAGAGATGTATATATTTTTTGTAATGCTTTTGCCTCTCCCAACGAATGCTTGAGAGTGAATTGCATAGTGGGAAGCTCTATTTCCAATGGAAAAACACACTCTTCCCCATACACTAGCTTGAACGGGGTGTGGCCTATGGCTCTCTTAAATGTCATGTTGTAAGCCCACACTGCCATATACAATTTCTTATCCAATCGCGCTTACATTTTGATACTATCTTGGATAAGATTCCCACCAACTATTTATTTGTACTCTCAACTTGGCCATTGGCTTGAGGATTATACGAGGTAGTTTTATTATGCTTAATCTTCAAAACTTCCGTCAAGGCTACAATAACATTATTCAAGAAGTGTGTCCCTTGATTAGACACTATCTCCTTCAATGGACCAAAACGGCAAACAATTTGCTCCATAATGAAACTGGTCATCGCCTTAGCATTATCCTTCACCGTTGCTTGAGCTTCAAACTACTTTGTAAAATAGTCTGTCGCTACAATTATATACCACTTGTGCATAGTCGACAAAGAATATATTGGTCCTACAAAATTGATACCCCATTTTTCCAAGGGTAACGTAACCAAAATAGGATTTAGAGGTCGCTTACGATTCTCTCTTGCATCGTGTTTTTGACACGCATCATAGCACATAACATAACTGAAAGCATTTTGGAAAATCGATGGCTACCAATAGCCAGTACGGAGAGCTTTTTGGGTAGTAAGCCATCCAGCAAAATGTCCCCCACATGTTGAACCATGGCACTTCTCAAGAATGAATGGTACCTCATTAGGTACTACACATTGATGGTAAATGTCATCTACTCCTCTCCGATACAAAATACCCACTATAGTCGAAAAGTGTAATGCTTGTTGCTTGATCTTTCTCTTCTCAAACTTCAATAGAGCAGTCCCAAATCCTCCCATAGATAAATAATGCATTATAGTTGCATACGAAGAAGAGATGGAAGTTGTATCGATCTTGAATAAAACTTCGATGTCACTTTCTTCAACCTGAACTTCCTTCAGGTCCTTGAAATCCACAATACCCTGCAACTTCGATGGTTTACTCCTAATCTCATAATCGAACTCTTGCAAAGTGATTAACTATTTTGCTAAATGGTTAGGCGGCTGCAACTTATTCATCAACAGTCTAAGTCCTTTTGCCATCACAAAAAATATTACCTTCTCATAGAGAATATAATGCCTAAATTTCTTCGTCGCAAATACCATTCCAAGGAACAATTTCTTCTTGTACGTATAATTGACTTCAAATATCCTCAATTTATACTAGCAAAGGCAATTGGATGATACCATTTCTCCTCCTAAATTTGGGTTAAACAGCAGAGCTGATACTGTGCATTGTGGCTACTAAAAATATATAGAAAACTTCACCTCTTCTGGGTGCTTTTAGGATTGGCACTTTCACTAATTCCTGCTTCACATCCTCAAAAGATACTTGACAAGCTTCATTCCACTCAAAAATAGATAGTTAAAAGATAACAAATTCGTCAATGGCAACTCTCTTTTCTGCCAGTGCATCGATAAATCTCTGATAATATCCCACTGATAACAGAAAGTTGTGTACCTCTTTTAGAGTATGTGGCGGGCTCATTGTGACTATAACCTTTATCTTTTCTAGGTTAGTCGCAATACCATTCAAACTAATCACATGGCCTAGTAACAACCCATAGGGCACCCCAAAGATGCACTTTTGTGGATTAAGAGCAATGTAGAACTATCTATAATGCTCAAAACATTTCCTTAGAATAATCAGTTACCTTTCCCTTGTGGTGGTTGCCCCCAGATCATCAATGAAGACTTTTAACTCCTATGGGGAGATGTCACCAAAAGTCTTATCAGCTGTTCGTTGCCAAGAACCAAGTGCATTGCATAACCCAAAGGCCATCACATGGTATGCAAAGGTACTGAAGACAGTGATAAACATCGTTTTCAGCTTGTCTTCCTTTGCAATAGCCATTTGGTTATATCTAGCAAAGCAATCCATAAACGAATAAATTTCCCTACCCACTAACTGATCCAAAATCTTATCAATGAATGGTAACAGATAGTAATCCTTAACCATCTACTTATTAAGCTCTCTAAAATCTACACAAAGGCGACTCTGATTGTTCTTCTTCTTCCTGATAACTAGTGAACCCACTCTGTGTGTTGAACTAGAAATATTAGGCTAGCTTTCCATAGCTTTGTCAATTCTTTGAATAGCCCATCTCCTAGTTCAAAAGGCATACACCTTACTTTTTGATGCACAAGGTGGCTACCTTCCTTTAAGGGGATAGTGTATGAACAGCCAGACTGGGAGGAATGCCTCTTAGCTCGTCATAACTCCAAGCAAAGATGTCAGGGAGTTCCAAAATCAAGGACACATAGTCCTTTCTTTCTTCCAAATTAAGCATGGACCCTAATTTAATTAGCCATGAATCATTAATCGTACCAAGGTCTAACTCAATTACATTCGCGTCTCTTATCCTTTCCTAAGCCTCTATTGGCTCATTCAAAGCTACCTAATAGATATCCTCTATAGTGGACCCCTCGTTGGATTCGTCACTTGATGACGTCTCACTAGCAGATGGAGCATCTAATTTATCTAACTCTAACAAGGATAAATGCTCTCTCACTATGAGGAGATTCAAGATAGGCATCTACTACGACACGTCTGGCACCTCTACCAAAGTTCAACCGACCAGTGAGTATATCAACTTGTAGTTTTCTTGTAAGATCCATGGCCTGCTTAATAATACTTGATAGCTAGGCCGTCCTACAAACCTAATGACCCTAAAGTCCATAATGCATTCCACATTGGCAATGGTCGCATGGACTTTAGTAATGCAACCTTCAAGCTGTCTTAAACTGTCATCAACCATTCGGAGGATCGTGGAGATATCTTTTTTGATTTCTAATCCCAATCTCTCCATCAATTCCGAACTCATAATGTTGGCAAAGGATCATGTGTCCACAATAGCATGGTCCACTAATATTCCATCAACATATGTTGCTACCCTTGGACAATGCTTTTTAGCATGTTCAAATCAATCATCTTCTACTCGTGCTATTCCTAAGGGCTCAACAATATACCCAGTGCAAAGAATTGTCTTGAATTCTTTATGCACTCTTGGAGACAATTTAATTAGCTACAGGAGGTTTACATCCGGCTTAACTTTGCAAAGAGAACTCGCTAAATCAAATTTGTGATAGCTAGCAAGAGCTTGCTTTTCTTGCCAAATCATTCTCTCCTTAGGTCTTTAAAGTGGCTTTAACGCCTCTTTCTTGGCTTTTGCCTTCTTCTTTGGCAACTCCTTATCCTTCTTGGGATCGGCTTTACCATATATAGCTTTTAGAGGTATGCCTTCCATATCGAGATTAAGGACTTGCATCCCCTTATTATCTTGCTTAGGGTTTCCCTCGATAGGTTTTACCTTGTCTTTGCCAACTTCTTTACCCTTTTGACCTCTCGTAATAACCCATAGGTTAGAAGCTTCAGTGCCATTGACACAAACAGCTTCTATAAGACTAATTCCACTATCACTAGGCAGCTCCTCTACCATAACTTTTCCTCTTTGTAATATTCACTTCGGTCCTTCATCTTGCTGGAGATTATTTCCTTGCGCTCGATGATTAATCGGACTTGGCTATTTGCTTCCTTGCTGGAGAGAACTAATCTTGCTCCAACATGTACTAGCCAAGAGGTCAGACTTTCCACATATGTCACATTTAAAACTTGGACAATTCCTAGAGAAATGTTGGTCACCACACCACTTACAACTAAATCTTGAGGGGGCACCATCTTTAGGGCATCGACTCCCTATCAAATTCTGCTACTTCTTAAGGAAATTGACATCAATGGCTATTTGCCTATATTGTTTAGTGATCATGTTAGTATAGTGCTTCATCATATCCTTAACTTCACTAAGGACATTCGAGGCACTTGACTCATACCTGCGATCTTCTACCTATCGTTCCATTGGTCTCACTACTTGATTGGAAATCAATCGTTGATTTTCGGGAACAACGGTAGGATTTATCGTTTGGCTTCCAACATTTATAGAGCCATCTGACTAGCCATAGGCATGGTCAAACTAGGAGGAGCAGGCAACATGGGCACATTTTGAATCATACTTCCTCTCCCATTAGGACTCATGGGTATCCCTTGACCACCATTCGACAATGCCAACGTATTTCCAACACCGAGACTCGGATTCCAGTTTGCCTTAGAGGTATAAGTCGCTTGCAATTGTGATTCTACCTCCTATGCTCTTGTAATAGCCGTATCAATGTCCGCAAGAGCAACACTGCTCATCTACACTTGAATGTTAAAGTCTAACCCATTAAAAAAGTATTGCAACTGAGCAACAACTAAAATAGGAATATAGGTTTGCAACTTATGAAATATTGCCTTCAGTTTCTTAGCATACCCACGAACATTTTCATGAGGTTCTTGATGTGTTACATGTGGACACATAGCCAATACTAACCTCCCCTTTCAGGGGCAAACTCTCTTCGAAATACCACAAAGAAGAAGTCAATTGTAGTTATGGTTCCAACTTCTAGGTTGTGATACCATATTGCAGCTCACCCTTTCAAAATCATATTAAAGAACATCATCAAGTGTCCTTCATTTTGAATTCGACAGTTAAATATTAACTTCTAGAATTCATTGATATGAAGTTCCGCATCTTTCTTTGCCAGCCTTAGGGTTAACATTTTGAAACCCTAAGGCTAGCAAGTCTGGCATCCCTACTAGGTTTGCAATGAGTTGCGCCATGGAAACAATGAGATTTGCTAAAGGTGCTTGAACGATCGGAACTATTACTCCACTCAAAGTGGACAGACTGACTAGAAGGGGGAAAGTACTAAAGCTTCCTCCTCCTAATGGATTATGTATCGAGCTAGGGTTACTAAGACCCCGCCTTGTAGGGATATTTGACCACTCCTTTGCAAGGAATAACTTCTAATAATTTTGGCATGATGTCTAGCCCTTTCAGGTCTTTCTTGCTGCTAAAGTTTAACTTGACGGTCTTTTGAATGTATCTCACTGCCTTTTGGCATACACTAATAAATTGGTCTCTATTGATCGAGACTCAGAAATCGCCACTTCTTAGCGGCTCTCAGCAAATGCACCACCTATTGGGACCTAAAACAGGCCTGACACAGGCTCTAAGGCACTAGCCGGGCCTCTACTACTCACCTAAAACCACCCCACATGGCCTCGCGATTTTGTAGTCCAATGAATAGTTATTTTCCCACTCCTCAAAGGGAGTCCTTAAACATGTTAGTGTTATACACCATGTAGGCAGACACAAACGAAGCATCCCTCGGTTGATCACCGCGGCTCCACTACAGCTCTCCTACACCTCGGGGATTGGCCCCAAGATATACTGTGAACATAAAATACATTTGAAACAAAGCCCACTTTTTCAATTAAATGATCCAAGAGATGATAGATAAACCTCACCAAATAACCCCTAAGGAATCGAATATCTAGCCCTATGGCTTGGGATACCTCACACTCTCAATGTCCGTCATCACTCATACAAACAAGTATTATGCATCCAAGATATGATACCATATGGTGCATCAATGCAAGTGTGTATATGACCATCATGCTCAAACAAATTTATCCATTAAAAATCGGCAACGTCAAAGTGGGAAAACAATTCTTTTCATGATATTTTTTTTTCATACAATAGTGCTTTGTTGCTTAGGGCTAGTACAGAGCTTTCTCATGCTACTAGACCATTTTTTATTTTCAATAACCATGAACCCTATATGACATGCATCATGAAACCTCAAAATTTAGCCTACTTTAACCACTCAACAACCCCTACTCCCTACCATTTAAAATTTTGCATGCGTTGATAGGTGTAAGGCATGGTTTTTTATGTATTTTTCTTTATTCAAAGCGATAAAAACTCACTCTAACATAGACATAGGGCTGAACTAAGGCTAAACCTCATGCTTCAACTCTATCATACGTACACAAACATAAATCTTATTTTTTCTTATTTTTTTAATGTAAAAAATCTATTTTTTATTTTTCTTATTTTTTATTTATTTATAAAAAATTACTTATACTAATTGATTTTCTAGTTTAGATTGAATGAACTTATAGAAAATTATTTTTGTAGGATGTTTCAATCCATAGAAAATGCACGTCAAAAACCCAAAAACTGCATATTTTTCCTTAAACCGCCTACTCTCGGGTTTCGCGTGTTTAACATAAAATTATTATATGACTGATTTTTTATGATTCGTTCAACATGACTAATAAAATAGAGTATGGGCAATCAAATACAATCATTGCTAACCATTTCAAACAACAATTGATTATAAAGCATTAAAATCTACATTTTCCTCATAAAATTGCTCATTATGATGCGCGTTTTTCAAACTTAGAGGCCTATTGACGCTCTTTCACAGCCACTGATGATCCATCCAACCTCAATTCACGTCTCTTTCCACTCCTGCATCATCGCACAATCAAAAACGTCCATCTCAGCGCCCACCCCCTTCTCTTTTACATTGATCCATGAGAACAAACCACAAGAGGAGAGAGGAGAGAGAAAGACTAAAATCAGATCTTATTACTCAATGTATCATTTTCAATCATTTGTGTGGTGATGAAGGGCAAGGAATTGAAGCATCTTGTTGCCAAGAGGATTTCTCATGATGTTGCTGATCAAAAAATGATTTAAAAATGAAAAATTTGGGGCGCTGAAAAAAATGACCCACCCCCCCTCCCCCCAACGTCTTGCAAATTGTGCCTTTTGAGATCATGAAGCTTAAGTTAAGCTAAACTTTGGTTTTAAAAAACCAGTTTACAATTTTATGTTCACACTTTAGTCCAAGTGGTTTTTCCACTTTCGGAGGGGCAAACGAGGTCAAATTTGAGATCCATCTGGATGATTGGCTTCGTGACGTTGAAATCTATAAAGTTAGTCACCATCTCACACTTTTTGGATCTCGAATTATATAGTTGCTTCATAACGCAAAACCCTTGTGAGGATTAAATGGAGGGTCAAACAAACTCTGATCGATGAATCGAGATTTGCATTAGGTTCCTGGCATCGAACTCCATCTAGGAAAAGCCCAACTTATCAATCTACAACCGTTTCATTTTGCATGAAAAATTAGTATTTTGCAGTCTGTCGAGCTCTTTTTTGCTTCAAAATGGCCTTTAAAATTCGCTCTCAAAGTATTTGGAGATAGTACAAGGAATTGACCTAGAAACACAATCAACCCCAACAAATTCAAGTGTAATTATTCCTCCAAATGTTGATCTTCTATAAGCTTGGAATAAAGAAACATATATTCATTGTGTTCCTTATTTATAAGCTATTCTAACAATGTTCTAACCTTGATTCAATGTATAACCAAGGTATTGAAGGCTTGGAACATACTAAAGAGTCAGTACAAAATGTGAAATCAAACAAAGATCCTGAACTTGGAGAATTAGCTAGGAGCAAAAACAAGTTTAATTAAGAAGAAAACAAAAGCATTCATCACTTAGATCACAAATGCATGTGACCAGCAAGATATATAAAACTAGTGAGGAGCTAGCTCAAAGGCATAATTGGATTTGTCCACCAAATTTTGATGGAGTGATAACTGCTACTCCTTTTGTGACAAGTAGAGAAGTCCTTTAGGGTGATTGCATACATTATCCATACCAAGTATGTGGGAGGCGTACCCATGTCATTTATCTCAAAGCTTTTCTTAAGCTGAGACTTCAAGTATCCAACTCATCATGAGCATGCCCAACATTGAGCATGTCATCAACCTATAGCATCAAAATGATAAGGCTACCATCATGCTGATAATGGATCTTCCTCCTGTAAAGACATGGATCCATGTCACAAAAGGAATAACCTTGTGAGAGCACAAAGGCATAAAACTTATGATACCATTCCCCTAGGTGCATGTTTAAGTCCATAAAGACTCTTCCTCAACTTGCACAATGGGTATTCCTTGCTCTTTTCCTCAAATCCATTAGGTTGTTGCATATAAATATTCTCATGCAGGTCCCCATGTAAGAAAGCCATCTTAACATCCATGTGATACAAGTTCAAAGGCCAATACCAAGAGAATGGTTATCATCTTGACCATAATGGAGAATATCTCAAAGTCAACTTTCTTTTCCTGTTTAAAACCCTTAGCAACCAAATGTGCCTTTTATATCGGCTTAGGGTGACTAGGGGTGCTCTTTAACTTACACACCCACTTGCATGTTTACTGTCTAGTAAGGAAACCAAATCCCATGTATGACTATCACCTCTACATATAGCCTACGCATCATAAGTAAGAGGCTCACCAAAATCTGTCACCATGACATAATGCATAGAGGGCTCAAAACTATCAAGAGGACATGAGGCTCTAACATAGTGTCTCAAAACTAGCTATGGAGCTTGTATTGCCTATCCTCTTTAGCTAACATAATGATCATGCATAATAGGCAAATCTTGGACCAATACATCATCATCAACAATTGTAGGCTATCTAATTGGGGCTCATTAGACTATAACAGGAGGCTCCTCCTAAAAGATCACCCTATATACCTGAACTACCTTCTTTGCTCTCATTTACATCTTTTTGTCATGGAATACAACATTATGACTATGGATAACCTCCAAGCCTACAAATCCCAAAGGTGCCTATCTCACCTACATCACCATATCCAAGAATGATGCATTTGATGAACTTTGGATCTAGCTTGTTGTGTTTGTCCTTCGAAGTATGACAAAAAGCCTCGTATCCAAAGGCTCGCAAGTGTGCATATGAGGGAGGTTTACTAGACCATACCTCCTTTGCAACTCTAATACCAAGAGCACTGTATGGGGATCTATTAGTCAAATAATTGCAATAGTAACTGCATAAGCCCAAAAATACTATGGCAAGCCTACCTAACTAAGCATACTATGGACTCTTTCCTAAATAGTCCTATTCATGCACTCTACAACACCATTTTGGGGTGAGGTGTACGGGCAATCAACTAACACTTAATACCATTCTCATCACAAAACTATTCAGATATCTTAGAGACATATTCACCTCCATTATAAGATCATATGCATTTTAGCCTATGCCTAGACTAGTTCTCAACCATAGCAAGGAAGCACCGAAAAGTGTGTAACATCTCTAATTTCTACTCAATGGGATAGGCCCAAACCTTAGGTGAATAATCATCAATAAATGTCATAAAATGCTTAGCACCGCCTAATGATTGATAGGGCATGGGACCACAAATATCTAAATGCACAAGAGCCAATAGCTCGTGCAGGCATGTAGAACTAGACTTTTTATGTGAGTTACAAGCTAGCCAACCATACAAATAATGATCACATGGATCAAAATATAAATAGTCAAGAGGCAATAAGTACTGCAAACAAGTAAGGACTTTCATTTCTTTAAAGGGATATATGCCAAAGATGGCGATGCCAAAGAGATACATGTGGAAGATCCATCACAACCAAAACATGATCAACACCTCTAGCAAAAATGAGGTTGCCACATGTAATCTTCAATGTAGAATCACCAAAAGAGACATGATACATGTCATCATCTAACTATCGAGTTGAGATAAGGCTTTTAGTCAAAGTTGAAACATGACGTACATCATGCACCACAAATGGAGCATTGGTACAAACCTACAATCTCACATTACCCATGCTAACAATGTCATATACATGATCATCACCCAATCTGATTGAACTTGTAATAATGTTGTAGGTATGAAACCAATGACAATACAAGGGAACATGGTGGATCAAGAAGCCAACACTAAGAGTAAGTAGAATGAACATAAGGTTACTAAGTAGCATCAAGTGATGAAGAAGCAAGCATGTAATCATCTAAGCTATACTCCAAGGCATTTATCTCTTCTATCTTAACACGTGCATCTTATGGCATTACAACCTTATGCTTTAGGGACTTGGCATTAGACCATGGATGTGGTTCACCTGTAGGTGGATATTGAGGGGAGATGTTAGATATGTTCAATATCCCACCCTCGTAAGGTGCCACCAATGACCCCAATGTCTTTGAATGACCAATAATAGTGTGTGAAAATTGCTAGCCTTTGTTGTTTGGTCACCTTTGCCACCTAGATAATTTCTTACACCTCATCCATTATTGCTTCTTCTCTACCTCCTACATGGTTTTTTGGAGCAGGGGGACTCTTGCCTTTGGGAGTAATCAACATGCCATACACATGGAACATTGTGCTAGGCTTAAGCTTGTAGATGTAGATATGACTAGATGATATGGTGTTGAAATCAATCACCATATATATGCTTGCTTTGTAAGCCCAAATGACCTCATTATCATCAGTTAGAACTAAAGGACCTAGGAATCCATGATGCAAGTAAAGTTTTGATTTATAAATAGAGAATGGGAGCACCTTACAAGGATATAGAATGCATTACCTCCATCCTCTTGACGTATAACTTACTCTTAAGTTTGATGTATGAGATTCACGAGGTTTGCATGATCTCAATTCCTTGAGCAAATTTTTGGTACCATTTAGAATGGCTTGAATTTCGTTGGACATACAACAACCCCCAATTAAACCTTGCCTCTACATGCCCTATGTGCTGATAAAGACTAGGACACCATCGTCACAATCACAATTAAAAGAGGGCATTGGTTTCATGTGAAAATCACTAGCCAAACTAGCAAACTTCATTTAGGAGTATGTGGGATTTATGTGCCTTGTGTCCTTCAATGGTGACAAGTGACCATGTGGCTTCTTTTCTTTGGAAGCTATTGTGAACCCACCCTCGGGCAACGTTGCCTAAATAGCTAACCTCTTCGCCATCAATTCTTGTGGAGGTATCATTTAGAGAAGGTTTTCAATGGGGTCTTAATGTGCTTACTTCGAATTGTTAGGTAATAGCTCATAAATAAACCAACAATCTACATAGCACACCAAGCTATCATGTAATAGCTCGTAAGTAAATTGACAACTTGCATTTGATGCTCCATTAGTTGTCTTGTAAATTAATCAACCATCCCCACCACCCTTAGCAAGTGGTGATGAGAAGAATCTTAAATGAGTTAGCAATGACTCTTATTTTCCAATGTCACATGTGAGAGAGATTATTTGTGGATCTAAATAAAGTTATCCACAACTTATTACTATTTTTATACTAAAGAAAATATAGGCATTTTCTCTTTTAATGGTTTTGTTTACTTGTTACTCCATTTGCCATGTAGGGCTTGGAGCAACATGGCAGGTTGGTACATATGTTTGGTTCTTTCTTGCTAATATCTCATTTTTCCAAGTATCCTTAGGAGCAACATGAAGATTTGGTACATACATTTAGTTCTTTCTCATTATAATATATAAATATGAAGAAAAGATGTAGCAAATCCTTTTTGTGATATGAAGTAAACATGTAGGATCTACAAGATCTTTGGGTCCTCCTTTTGGTGGGTAAAATCCTTACCCATTTCATTTAGTCACTCATATGTATAGATTTTTTATTTTTTCATTCACCACCTTATCAAGCAAACTTATATGAAGATGCCTTAATTTGACTTCTCCATCTCCTTTTTCACTTGATGCTTTCCCCCCTTTTACCTAGTGTTTATGAAATACATTTTTGATAGAAAATACAAAAAGTTGTAATTCGAAATTTTGGAAGGACTTTTGAATTAAATTACATGCATTTGCCAATTTTGTAGCTAAAGATTTCGTAAAATTTAACGATTTAAACTTTCTATTTTAATTTTAAAGTTTTTTTTGAAAATTTTGCAATTCAATTTACATTAAACTTACTTTTTAAAAATTCTAGTATCTCAAATTTATTCATTAAGTGTAATATTTACTTAAAACTGACAATAATTTGTATCGTTATTGGACACTTGTCCTTTTGTGTTCTACTTCACCATCAAATGCTCCTACCTTTTCACTTTTTCCCTCTTTTGTATGTTACTTCTCATGCCAACATTTAAGGACTTGTTCACATGAAATTAATGTATTATCTCATAGACTTTCTCTTTTGTATGGACTTTAGCTCATATTTGGTTATTGTTTATTTTGTTTTAATTTTGGCTTTGAGTGTCATCAAATAGTAAGTGTGTTAGAGAACCATAGTCATATTAGAGCATCAAACTAATGGGTCACTTTTTACTTTGCTGAGATTGATGCGTGGTAATATGCTTCAAATTATAATTAATGGTTTTTCATACAAGCATTATGTGAACATGCCTCTTATAGGGGTATAATTATACATGGTTCTTGATTGCTTTGTGACACATTATTAGAAAACTATCCTCCTCCTCTAATGTGAAGGATTTAACTTTTAACAAGTTCATTGCTATATTTGAACCTTGATAGCTTATATTTTAACATGTTATAAGTAATGATATATGAACCTTAGTCGATCTAGTAAGACCATATTCATATCATTATTGCAAGCCAAAACGAAACTACACTATGGATATACTAGCTATTCGAGTCTTGCTTTAGGGAGAATAAATGGCTACTAGGATCGAGCAAACTATGGAGTATAAGAGTTCCAAGCACACTAAATGTCTAATTGCTATCTAATCTCCAAGTCATTACAGTGAGAGGGTGTGCTTATGCTTGCACTAAGCTCAAATGGAGCTTACAATCTTTCTTAACAATCTTATTGATGAAGGAACCTTTAGTAAGGGTAAAGGCCAATCTTGCTTAAGCTTAAATCAACATTCATTTTCCATGATTTTGTAAGGAGATACTACTCCTCTCATGAATTTAGGCAATACAAAGTCTCTTCTTGCGAAGCCAAATAAGTCTAAAGTAAAAGGACTTGGGAAAGGATTTTGATGTCAACAATCATGCTAATATTTTTGCATCATAGCAAATAATCTAAGAGATATCTTCTACAAGCATATGATATTGACATCTTGGCACACACCTCTAAAGTCATCTACTTGTTCAAGCCCATATCTAGTCACCTTGAAACTTGCCAAAAAAACAAGGCATCACAATATGAAGTAGTCTATCAATGAGACAATTTGCTTGGTCTTGTGTTTCATTTTGATTTAGGCCTCATTTTTACATTCTAAGTAGGATATCTATCAAGCTTGCAATCTTATCATTGTAAATAATGGCAAAGAGTATAACCAACATGTATCAAGCAACTTAACTTGGTATACTTCAAAGCACGACTACTCACTAAGCTAATTATAGCATCGTTGGGCCTATGATCCCCCAATAGTTAGCCCCCTACAATATGTGGTCGGTAAAACAAGTGCAAAAAATCTCTATGGAGTGCAAGGTTCTATATAATTTTCAATCATTGCATATTGCACTATTCTCTTACATTATTAGCAATGTCCTTTAGGGGATATGCTTATACAATGGTGCAATGACAAGGTGGTGTAGGTCCCAAAACAATTACCCTCTGTTAACTTGAATTAAGTGGTCCATTTAGCTTTGAAATGTGTGAAAATTTTACTTTTTGAGAAAGAATATTTTTAATAAAAATTAAAGAAAAAGGGTGTTTTCTCACACACACACACACACACACACACACACACACACACACACACACACACACACACACACACACACACACACACACACACACACACACACACACACACACACACACACACACACACACACACACACACACACACACACACACACACACACACACACACACACACACACACACACACACACACACACACACACACACACACACACACACACACACACACACACACGCACACACACATGTAGGAAAAAAGGGCGATGCTCTTGCATGCAATAGTGCGCCCTTGTTATTAGAGCACTTTCTAATGCCAATTTTGCCTTTTCAATAACTAAGTGCATGATCTTGTGACATCACATGTGCATATGCGCATGTGCACTTACACACCCCCTCTCTCTCTCCAACTCGCCACACTTCCAAAGCAAATGAATGGTTTAGGAGGTTTCCCCTCTATCTTCTTCTTCTAAACCTTGGTTAAAATAAAAAAAACTAATTTGACATGACACAAGTGTGGTTTTTCTCGTAGTCTTGCACTAAGGAGACGCCCAAGGCCTTGTTTTCGTTATAATAAAGAACATGATACTTATGATTTAAAAAAGGTTGCAGGTTTGCTCGATACCAATGCTTTTTGTCATCATTCCATTTGCAAGGACTAATTGGATCATTTTTCCTAAAAACTTTTTGTAATGCGTCGATTTTGGAAATGCTTTGCGATTGGGCCTCATCCTTAATCTCTTTACCCTTAAGGGTAAGGCATTGCAGAGTCACTTAATTGCAAGGTTTGAACTCTTGACCCACCATTGCTCATGTAGTTGTCCTATCAAGATTGAGCCACTGCTCATTGATATCTTTCCTCAAAACTCAATTCTTTTCTTTTGTCCAAAAAAAAACCCAACTTTCAAGCTTACAAGGATAAACTTAAGCTCAATGAAACCTAAGAGTCAGGTCATACTCAGCATTAGCGAGGGAGTGCAGACCATCCCACCCAGATGTTGGGTTTGCACTCAAGTAGGGTAGGGGGAGTGGGGTTATTAGAACCTTGAGATATCCCTGCTAGCACCTTGTAGTACTAGTAGAGATAAGTGAATAGCTCGATTTTGCTCGATTTTGATTGGTTCTTCACACTCGTCATGGTGCTTCACATCCAGCTGCTTCCTTTCTTTTTTTGCATTTCTGTTGGCCATAAAGAAGGAGAGTGTGATACAAAGATTTGGCGCACATGTGGTGAGTATTGACCATCTTTACGATTGGTGATCATAGTCAGAATTGACAAGCGATCCAATCATACTAAACAAATCTTCTAGGTTAACCATCCCAGTGTTCAACACAAGATTTCCCTATGGTAATCGAGGAGACCCTAGTTGAATTGGGGGTGAGTTACCACATCACCAGAGTAACCACAGAGTTTGTCTTGTCGGGCCCCTAGGCCCTCGTGTGCGAGGGGGTATGTGTTTCTCTCTTTGTGGCTTTGGTTGGTGCGACAAAGAGGGGAAGTTGAAAGGGCTTGACTTTGAGGTATCCATGCAAGCATTGGGGCGACACGACCCTAAGGACAGAAGCCTTTAGGTCCACCACTTCTGTATTAACACTATTAGTAGTTACACGATTTTTAAGTATTCAAACGTCTCGGCCGTACGTCTTTACTAGAGCTAGGTTTTGTTGTTGAGAGTATATCTCTCACACACAAACGAGAGAACGAGAGACGACAGGGAGAGAGAGAGAGAGAGAGAGAGAGGGGGGGGCAATAAGGTACCTTTTCCTGCCCCTCGAGAGATGCTGTGGCTGAGAGAGAGAGAGAGATCTCTCCATATTTTCCCTTGCTCGGGAGGTATTTTCCTAATTTCCATGCCCCCTTTTGCTGATTTGGTGGCTCTCTCTTGTTCTTCTGTTGTTGGTGGTGGCTTTCTATCTGCCTCTCTCTTTTCAGTATATATATATATACTTTGCCCCTCTTATTAAAGGCTTGTTCTGCCGGCTACCGGCACAGATAGCAGGGGGAGCTTTGATATCCGTAAAGCGTGGACCGGAGTTCTCCCTCCGGTTGACTTGTCTGGAAAGTGGGCTTCCCGTTTAATTTCATATTTTGAAGCAAAGAACAGGGGCCTGTTGCTCGATGCAGTGGGAAAAATTTAGGGTTAAACATCTGTCAGCTCATAGTCCAGCTAAGTTTGGCAGCTCTCGTGAAGTCTACAACTCTCTGAATCTATTTTGTAGCAGGAATTTGGGGAAGAAAGCCTCAGATCCGGTAGCCCAAGAGACACACAACGCCATAGACTTTGTGTCCGTCACATGCAGCTTATTTGTACCATATGTCAAACGGAAGGTCTCAGCAAATCTGGTGTGAAACATCATAGAAGTCCAACTGTGCGTCCATGACTGTTGGAGAACAATTCACCTGCATCTGGAGAAGAACAATTTTGGCAGAAATTTTCACAGATGGTTAGCTGATTAGGCATAATTCTTAACTGAGCTTGGTGACAAGAAGTTGGAGTAAGGAAAAGCTCTTAGATCACTCAATTTATTTCACTTCAGTGGGGTTATCTGCAGATGCTACAGCCAACAATTGTTTTGAATTGTGGAATCGTCAGCATTCACAGTCAATAAGGCCGTTAGCATCCCTTCCACACTAAAGAGACATTTGATCATCAATTTGAGTGCAGTTGGCCAAAGATACAAGGCCAGGATTGGCAACAATTCCAAAAACAGCCGCAAACACATGGGACTAGACATGACAATGTATGAAGATGGGCATTGGTGGTGAGAAAGATTGAGCATGAGGGCCACATGGGAAGCAGGGGATGGTGAAAGTGGATGTGAGAAAGATGGACAAGGGCACATGAGCAGGGTAGGGGATGGTGAAGGGTGGATGCGTGGTGAGTAAGAGTGAGCAGCAGGGGATGTTGAAGCATGGTGGCAGGGTAGGAGGGAGGAGGTTGTGAGGCCTGGATTGTGCTTGTGTGTGTATCTCACGTTGGTGTGTCTTATGTGGAATCGAGGGGTGTTTGGGTGGATTTATGGTTGGATGGAGGGCAGAAGCAAGGTGTAGGCAGAGAAGAGTAACGAAAAGAGCCTGGGAGAAAAGAGGAGCCACTCGGAAGGTGGGGAGGGCTTTTGAGTGTGTGTGTGTGTTGGGTAGTGTGCAGTGTGTGTTGGGTTGTGAGTGGAAGTGCGTATGTATGTGTGGGTGTGGGTGTGTGGCAGGACATCCACCTAGCTATGGCAGCACGCCCTGCTGGGGCCAACCCTCCTGGTAAGTCGAAAGACCCGTTCTCTCTCACTCACTCTCTCTCTTATCTCTCTTTTATTTACTGCCCCCCTCTTCCCCTGCTCCATCTGGCCGTCTCTTCTCCTAATCATCAGTCAACTCCCTTACAATCCCCTGCCATCTTGGTCCCCTTTTTCTGCCCAGATCCTCTGCTTTTGCGGCTTTGGCCACATCTATCTTCTTCCGATCCTTGCTTTCTTTTCTATTTTCCTTCCAAATCAGTTGCCCTATCCTGTCCACATCCTCAGCTGCACCAAATATTTTCCCCCTAAGTCCAGGATGCACCAATTTTGTTCCCCTTCAGTCTTGCCGTCAAGATCTGCCAGTTGTCCTTCTTCCTGTAGAGTTAGAGCACAGCACCACTTCCACCAAGAGCTGTATCCTGTTTCTTATTCTTGAAGACCTTACCTCTCAATCGTTTCCGATCTGAACTTGTTTCACAGTTTATGCTAAAATCTGGCCTCTTCACACCTTTGCAGCTCTCAAGATCAAGCTCAAGCCACGGAAGGAGCAGGGTCCTGTCTCAACAGTAAGCCAGCAGATCACTTCACAACCCAACTCTTCACAACCAAAAGGGGAAGAAGATGGCAACGTTCGGGAGTCTGATGGGGAGATGGTGTCAGAAGGGGCACCAGTCAAGCGCAAGCTGCCATCGCCCACTTCTTCACCCTCTTCCTCAAAGAGGGTTGTTAGGGGAGAAGATTCACCTGCATTGGAGTCTTGTCTTCCTCTGTCTGCAGCAGGGGAGCATCTCGAGGTCCGTCCTGGAAGAACTCAGCAGCACTCTGCAACAGAGCCCGTGGTATTGAAGCAACGGATAGGGCAGCCACATAGCTCTGTGGTTGCCTTGCTGGAAAGAGATCAAGCACTGCAAGTGCCTGCCACCCGGACGGAAGACGATGAGACTTGTCGCCCATCAAGCAAGCACAGAAGCTCCACCATAGCCCTGGAAAACATCTCACATGGTCAATTGCTTGTCTCTTCTGTTGTTCCCTGCTATAATCACGATGACACTAGTCAGGGTGATATGTTCTTTCGGGCTACAGCAGATGCTTCAATTCACCAGCAAGTGTACCCTTTTGCATGGGCAAAGCCAGTACCTCAGCATTACACAGAGAACATGGTTACCATCATCCCCTCACATGCAAGTAATGTTCTTTTCTCATGTATTTTATGTGTCCATGTTACTGTTTTTTCTGTGATCAATTGCTGACGATTATTCCCTTAGATGGGGCATATGAGCTAGTGTGTTGCACGTGGCGAGCTTTTATGCTGTGCAGTTGACTTGGGACCTGTTTTGTATTGCAATGTCGTTTCAGTAAAACTGGTCCTTCTTACACTGAACAGGCTGGTTCAAATGGGACCGTATACACAAGCTGGAAAGGCAGGCTTTCCCTCAACTCTTCTATGGGAAGTCCAAGTTGCCATCACCTGAACTTTATTTGCAAGCTAGGAATGCAGTGATAATGAAATATAGGGCAAACTCCAGGACTTCACTAAGATTATCAGATATTCGAGGACTGAATAATTTTGATGACAAAGATTTGGCTCAAATACTGGACTTTCTGGTGCATTGGGGCCTAGTCAATTATCAAGCAGAACTGAAGTCGGAGAGTGTGGGATTCAGGTACCCAACAACTGTTCCAGTTTACTTGGACGAGGATGAACAGGGATCATTGCTTTTAACATCCCTTCCTTTGACACCATTAGAATATTTGCATCAGTTTGAACCCCTGCATGCTCCTGCAATGGCTTTGAAGTGTCTAGCTGCAGAGCATGAACCTCCTGTGGTAATTGCTGAGAATGTTGTGAAAGAAGCTCATGGTGTTTCTCAGAGCACTAGCATGGGAAATTGTTGCAGTTCGTGTGCCGCATACTGTTCCCACCGCCACTATTATTGCGAAAAACAGGTTAGCTTTCTTGTAGTTTACAAATGAGACCCTGGTCTTTATTTGATATAAAATTCAATTTACTGCTTCACTCAGCAGCAAGCAACATCTTTGGGGTCAGGATTCTTGTATTTGCAAAGTTTTGGAAGTATGTGCTGTCGTTTTGCCTGTCCTGTCTACAACTACCTAAAGCAAACTTTTACCTTCATCAACCTTATCTATTTTCTTTTATCATCTGAAGTTGCAGGCGTTTTATTAGTCTGACATCTATCAAGGTTAGAGTAGGTGAAGAGGTCTTGTTTAATGTTCCAGACATTTGCCACAGGGATAGTAGGTCAAAAGGAGATCATTTTTGCCAAGGTGCTTGTGGCTGCAAAGGGAACAAGCGTTGCCTACTTGTTTCACCTATGCAAAGTCATTTCATCTTTTGCTTGACAATATGTCAAGCATAGATGGGTCTTTTCAGGATGGTTCTGGAGAACATGTTTGCAAGAACTGTATGCTTGTATCTATGCTTGTAAGGTATGTAGTAGGTCTGCCTGCTCATTTGTAGAATATGGGAACTGTTTTGGGCAGTGCAGCATGGATGAGCCTTTGTAGAGCAGTCCTGAGCAATTTTATGAAGCAGTGTTGTGCTCCAAGGAAGCACGGGTCATGGGCATTTGAGCCTTGACAGGGCATTCAAGAGCAGTTAGCAGCAGTGGTCACAGGAGTTTGTGTGCATGTGCTCAAGTTTTCAGTATATAGGAGCAAGACTAATGCATGTAAACCTTGAGGATTCAACAATCCAGGGATAGTTGGTACACTCTTTGCAGTGAATGATGGATATTTTCAGCATTGCATCTGTGCTGGGCATATATACACAGGGTACAGCATTTGGGCCTTGTTCTTGTTTGAATTGTATATCTTTTTACAGCAATTACTTCTGCAAAGCGCTATGATTAACCTGTGTTAGCAGGCTTTCTGGGTTGTTATGGTTCCCATTACAGCTGTAGATGCTTTCAGGGTGCAGACTGGTATGAACTTACGTACCAGTTGCCCCAGCATCACTTATGTTTGAGTGCCATCCCACTGTGTCCATATCGATATCTGAAATCTATAGCACAGGAATAAGAATACTAGAATAATTAAAGTGACTAGAATGACAAACAACAAAATAATCCTTCCATAGGTTCAGCAATGCAGTTCAAGATTGCTGTGGCTTGAGCTCATGTGCCACTCCCTGCTAATATTGTCACGAGCAATAGTTTTTGGCCATCCATTTATTGGATGTTTGAGTTTTTCATTCAGAAACATGCTGCTGTTTCTATTCATGAGGTGATGGCAAGATAAAGTGAGCTGCTTTGGTAATTGTGAATTTCTTGACTTTGTAGCATGGGGTAGTGCAGACCTTGCTAAAAGGTACAGATCTGGGCTCACCAATCTATATGGTTAGCCTTATTTAGTGCTATATGGATGACACAAAGTTGCATAGAATCATCTATCTCCTTTTGAGAGTGTGCATGCAGAAGCAAGAGTGCAGCTGAGAGAGAGAGGGAGAACACAGAGAATGGAACATAAAACTTGAATAATGATGAAGAAAACAAGATGGCATATAATGCTGAAGATGGACTGGGCCCCCTTCGGACAAAGGACAAAGGATGGGGAGGGAGGAGATCTGATGATGAGGTAGGAGATAGAATGCAGAATGCAGGTTGGAAGAGGGAGAAAGCTGCTATAAGAGATAAAGGTGATGTCTGCTACCACAAAGGAATGTGAAGATGATGGTATGGTGACCAGTGCTCAGACCAATCAAATCAGTCTGACTGCTGCAATAAATGCATAGACCTGCCTACATAGGGGAAAAGGCTTGACAAATGCTAAATGTCACATGCCCAGCAAATAGGCATGTTTGGGCAGCCAATAGGCAGATCTGAATGGCTAGATCAGCCCATAGACAATGTCCAACTAATATGCCGGGGATGAACACTGCGGAGACAAGCACAATGACAGGCCTGACAGACATGACCAATGCTAGAGCTCCAAATGTGCTCATCTTACTTAGACTAAGGCTTGCAACCAGGAAAGGACATGGAGAGAGGGGGAATGACATGACCGCTAACATCTTCACCAATAGATCAGTGAAGCCCATGGTGAATTAGTGAGTTTAACAACTGATCTAAGCTTCTTGATATAGGATGGTCGATTTCTTCCCTATCAAGAGATAATCCACAAGGTAAATCAAAAGGCATTTTTGAATTCATCTAACAATTCCTTTAACTCATTTTTATCAACATGCATACAAAACTTTCTCATCCACTTCTACAGTACAAAATTATACTTCAAACAAAGGCTAAACCATATATTTATCACATGCTTGTCTATCCATATGCTTCTGCAATTCAAGTGAACAAATCAAAGTGAGAATCAAATATATCATGTTTGCCTTGAATTATATTAGTTTTTTTCTGTTTCAAGCTCTAGCGAGTTAAGGTGGTAATTTTGCTTTAGTGGTGGCTCTAAACTCCATAATCATTCTTGGTCCAATCCAACATTAGCCCTATCTATACTCGTAATTTGGAAAACAAGATTATCTTTTAATCCATGAAACTTTATTATCCCCCAAGTTGGATACCCTGGTATACTTTTTTGTCTTGTCCTTTCATCATTGAGATGGCATATTGATATTTGCTAGTTCATTGAAAAAGCTTAAGCTTCTTGACAGGGATGTAATTCTCAAAATTATAAGTGGTGGAGTCTATCATGGCTCTAACTCATTGGCCTATGCCAAGTCCATACATTCTAACCAATAATGTGGGTCAAGGTAGGCTTCCACGTAGATGCTAATATGCAACCTTGATATTTGCTCTCCTTATGCTAAACCTTGAAAGACATGTACTTTCCAATGTTGCTACCCTAATGTTTGTACTTTCACGAATCATGGATTTGTTTCTTTTCCTTGTTAGAAGCTTTCTTTTCTTGTCTCTTTTTTCTTTCAAGACAATTCCATATAGAGTGGTCAAGTGATGGACGAGAAACATAAATGTTCCTTTTTGGCATTCTCAAAAACCTCTCAACCTAACTTAAAATTCATCTATGGCTTTTGTCAAGAGATGGTTTTGGTTTTGTATCTTTGATGAAGGACAATTTTCTATTAAATTTCCCAAGGAGTCTAAAGAACATTGATTTTGTTGTTTTGGGCTCGGTTTTAGTAGGGATCATTTTCTAGTTTTAGGATTATCTTGTGATACTCTATGATGTATGTGAAAGGGTCTACCCCTTTGCATGAGCTTGTCCTAATTCGCTTAATTTCCTTCTAGTTCACTTTTTGGGAAGGAATTCCTTGAGAAAAAGAGCTTCAAAATTGAGTCCAATCCTCTAGAATCCTTTTTTTTGTTCCTTTAAGGGTCCTCTACCATTTGTATGTTTCGTAACTGAAGACAAATTGACCTTAAGCACCTAATATTTTGGAGGTGTGCTCTTAAGTTTGTATATATGCCATTTTTACAAGAATGTGAATTGTGGCTTTATTTTTATCTTTTTCCCCTCCATTAAATTGAGATGGTTTCATATCCTTAAGAAGTGGATTATCACATAGACTTGACTTAATTCCTTTGGGTTTAGAATATAATTATTGGATCTTGACTACCCCTTTCACATCCTTTGATGTGGAAGGTGTGTTTAAGTCCAAGGACAATGATCTATTATCTTGAATCTCACTTTCTTTATTCTTTTTATATATTTCAAGCACCCTATTGCCTTTTCATGGTGTCTAATGTTTCCATGAAAACACACTTGTATTTCTATGCTATTCACATGAGTACCCTCATCCTTCCAATGAAATTCATCCTTTTAATTTCTAGCTCTAGATCAACCATAGGCTGTATGCTTAGTTTGTTTTCTTCCTTACATTTTATTTTTCTTAGTTAATTATAGCTCAGTGGAGTTAAGAAAAGAAAGAAAACTAATATTCAAAGCCACTCATAAATGCATAAATTCCTACTTTCTTGATTGTATGTTGCTAGAAAATTTGAATTAAGCTTGTTGGTTGTTTGATTACCTCATCCTTCCAATTAAATTCATCCTTTTTCATTTCTAGCTTTGGATCAACCATAGGCTGCACACTTAGTTTGTTCTCTTCCTTGCATTTGATTTTTCTTAGTTAATTATAGCTTATTGGAGTTAAGAAAAAAAAGAAAACGTATATTCAAAGCCACTCCTACATGAATTCACACTTTTTTGACTGCTTGTTGCTAGAAAATTTGAATTAAGCTTGTTGGTCGTTTGCCTATGTGCTCTCTATGATCATATGAACTAATCTCCTTTGCTTGTGCTTCGCCTGATTAAATTTTTGCTCTTTTTTACTTGTGGTGCAAATTGATGGTTCCTCTATCTCAGATTGTGTGTAGATTTCAATATCAATGATAGGTTGAGCAAATAGCTCGTTGATTTGAATTGTAGTTTAGGATTTAGTGGATAACAATAGAAAAAATGTGGATAGAACTATCATGATACTTGTAGCCTTGCATGAACACTTATGATTCAATTGATTAATTTAGTAATCCTTAGAGCATGCTTGCTACATTGCCCACATACTTTGCTTTAGTACCTATGCATATATATTGATTGGCCTATACTACTATAATTGTTTGGCCTTAGCCTATGTTCACATGTGTGTCTTGAGGGTGTATAATGGTCGTGCCCCCTAAACCTTGTATGGGTATTCTTTATAATACATGGAAAATCATGTCTCTTAATGTTCTCTCCATCATGCAACATTAATTATTATGGCAATGCATAAATGCTCCTTTGCCTCTTTTGGGTGGTGCAACCATGAGTGAAGTGGCTATGTAAACTCGGGGACTTTAAAGTTGGATGGCTCAAAGGTTGATCAAAGGCCAACATGGCTTAGAGGCACAATGCACATAAACAAGGGCCTAAAAAACCCAAGTATGGCTCTCGAGCTCAACATAGTGGCCATGGGAACTTGTTATGAACTCTCTCGAAAGGTATAACTCCTTTGAGAATCTAGGAAAATGCGAAGAAGTACAAATCATTTTGGATTTAAAAATTCGGGTAGAGTATCGACATTGATCTGTGCTCAAAGGTCTTGGCACACACACGTGCGTGGATAGAGTCTAGTTCCAATCGCATTTTTATAGTAATAATAATGATAATATTTTTGATTGCAAATAAATTTAAAAAGCATAGTTATCCTATTTTACCATTGTCAAAAGACAATGATTGAACAAGGACTTTTAGTCCTTTGTTGGAGGTTGATGTAGGCTCATTCTCATCATTATCGGTGTGAGAAGGGACAACTTTCATAGTTTGCATGTTGTTTCTTCAACTACTTTCCCTTCTCGAGTCATTGAAAATGAACACTGAGAAGACTATGAAGTTGCATTTTCAAAATTTTTTTTGAATGATGTACATTGCCTTTAAAAGTAGTATCAAGGTCTTCCCATATCTCTTCAGCCATCTTGCTAAGGCTTAGGTGATGAACCAGGTTGTCAAAGAGACCCATGTTGATGATGGCTATTAGGTTGTGTTTCTTCTCTAACCAATCCTACTGGAGTTTGGGATTGCCTTGAACATCTTTTGGTTTATTGGTGTAGGCTACCTTCTGTGCTCCTCCTCTCATAAGAATTAGGTGGATTGTAGTTTTCTAGATCGAGAAGTTGAGTCTTGAGTTTTCAATGGTGAGTCCATATTTCAATATGCCAACAGAGGATGACGTTTTGTGTGAAGAAAGAATGTTAGACTAGGAGCAAGATGACATGGTTGTGATAGTTGGCAGTTGGGGATAGATGTCTAACAGAGGGCAGGTAGAGAGATCGAGATGTTGCAAGAGCATTGACACTGTAGTAGAATAAGAGTGTCATTAGTAGGTGGATACCTGGGTGTCCATTTGAGTTGTTGTGATGAGCTGCTAGGCAGCACATATCATAGGTAATGCTGACAATGCTAGCTATGACAAAGTGGGCTTAACTAGCATGAAATCCTAGGCAAAACTAGTTGCGGGATTGGCAGTGGGTGGAGTTGGCATGTTTGGGTGGCTCCAGGAGGACTAGGTAGCGAGTTGAGTTGGGATAGGGTGGCACTTAGCTAGTGATGGGATAAAAATTTTGGGTGGGAGCAATAGCAATCCTAGGCAGCAATTGTAGGGTTGATAGGTGGCAGGCAACATGTGACAAACAGGTGTGGCATTAATAGAGTTGGAAACAATGTTAGATTGGGTGAAGCAACAATGTTTTGTATGTTAGTAGATATGTACGTTCATGGTTGAGTCTGTGCATGCTAGAGAGGTCTAGGCACATTCTAGATATTTTAGGCATTTTTTATTTGTCATTTTGATGGCGTTTATGGCATTTATTGCTGGCCGGCCTGCTACCATTTATGGCATTATTTTTGCCTATTTATTCAAGCTCCTTCTCCACAGTCATCATGCATCATCTGACAGTTCTAGTGGAGGGAGAGGAGCAGGTGCCAGTGCCTTCACAGCCAGTGACTCACATTGTTTCTGTACTGTCTGATATCTTGGTATATGGATCTCATTTCCCGAGTATCTCTTTGCTTCTAAGTTCTTTCTGCAGTGTTCTTTTTCCTTTGTCTCTTGTGTTTAGCAGTCTATTACAACAGTTTTCCATGCTTCCATCATTGCATCCACTTCTGACATGGCATCAGATTGCAGGATCATTGTTCTTTCTGCTGTTTTACACTGTTTCAGGTCTGAATTTTGACTTTTCGTCTGCTGCTTGGACCTGTTCTGACTGCTGCGACTGATTTATAGCCTAGATGACCTTCCTTTGCTAATTTTCGGCTTGTTTTTCTGCTCTTCCTCAGAGTTTTGCAGTCTGCCATCTGTGCTTATAGTCTTCTGGGGCTGTTTCAGGACTCGGGACTTGTTATTGACTTCTCGGGCTTATAGTGATGGCTCTCTCGGGAAGTCCTCCCCACAAGTTTAGGTTTAGGCTCTAGCTATGTGGCCTTAGCGATGGCTATAGGGGTCTCTCTTTTAGGTTGCTAGTACATATGATGCAATCATCCCTCACAACTCTCCGGTGCCTGAGAGGGAGTGAGAGAGGGTGGTGAGATGGGGTCAGAGAGCCTCATCTATACAGATATATAGCTGCACAGGTTCTCGAGGGGGATTTTCTTGATGTATCAACCAAAGTTTGATGGTAGGCTTAATTCTTGGAGTTGGGCTTGACATCTTGGTTCATGATGAGTTGGTTCTTTGACAGAGAGTGGGATTGGCTCCTAGTCTGAGCTCACATGGGGGGATACTTTGGTGGTTTAGACAAAGGCAGGGAATCCATGGTTATATATGCTCAAAGGCATTTTTGACAAGTTGGTCTTGTATGCTACTACGAGACATTCTTAACACATATTGAGAGCTGCTATGATTCTTCTCTATCATTTTGATGGTGTTTATGGCATTTATTGTTGGCGGACTAGCATTAAATGCTGGCCAACTTGTTGCCATTTGTCGCATTATTTTTACCTATTTATTTAGGCTCCTCTTCCACAGTCATCATGTATCATCTATCATTCATCATCTGACAGGTTCTGGTGAAGGGAGAGGAGCAGGTGCAAGTGGCTTCGCAGCCGTTGACTCACATTGGTTTTGTGCTGTCTCATATCTTGATATATGGATGCCATTTTTCAAGTATATCTTTGCTTTTGAGTTCTTTGTGTATTATTCTTTTCTTTTGCGGCGTTTCTCTTTTTCTTTCCTTTGTCTCTTGTGTTCAGTAGTCTATTATAACAGTTTTCCATGCTTCCAAGTTCCATCACTTCATCCACTTTTGATGTTATGTGGTACTAGCAACTAGCTAAGGTGCTGGGGGATAGGGCACATGGTAATTTGAAACTTGTTTTGTTGGCATTGAAATGTGAAACACTTGAAATGTTTCACTAAAACGAGAAATACCCTTAGTGAAACAACTCACTATAAAACATTATTTTTAAATGGGTGAGAAAATGTTTTTTCTTGCTTTTTTGAGGGTTTCTAGGCTCTTTGTATATAGGATAGACATAATTTGTTGACATGAAAGGATGTGCATGGTAAAAATCTATAAGTTGCAATTGATTGTTTATAAAGAAAACTATCTCATATGTATTATTCAACTGTTTTACTTGGGTCTTGCCCAAATGCGAAACATTTTGTATGTATTATTCAAGTGTTTCACTTGGGTCTTGCCCAAATGTGAAATGTTTTGGGGTGAAAGGGGATGTTTCAAGGGTAAAATGTTTTGGGGGTGAAAAGTTTCGTGGTTACCTTGATATAGTATGAGTGGGTTTATTGCCAAACTAGTGGATTGGAGTAGAGGTAGTGTTGCAAGATAAAGTTGGGCCGATAGCCATCATGCTGATTAGGTGGTGGTAGTGTTGGTGTTGTCATAGTTGGCGTGGCTGTTGTTGATGACGTGCTAGCTATCATAGTTGGATTTAGATGCGTATGATTCAGCATACTAGGCGTTTGCAGATGTTTGGTATGCAGATGTATGAAAAGCCATTTCATACTCGGCCATTTTTTGGGTTTTTAAAATCGGCTTTTGACTGGTCAAAACTGCCAATTTTGCCTAGTAAAGTTTTTTCTTGCAGTTTTGGCATTTTCTCCAGCACATTACATGGACGTGCAGCTTGCGTGCTCAAGCCTTAGCCTATTTGTGTGGAAGCAGCAAGGTCAATCATTAGCTTGTGCATTGTGCTAAGCAAGGGAAGCGTGTGCAGAAATTCAGATTCTTGACCCTTGATCCTTTAGTCTCTTGGGTTGTCTAGAGTGTACTATGATGTATTATGAGTCATGACATTTTGTGATCTTAGTGGGCTGATTATAATATCAAAATTCATACAATCCCCTTATAAAATTTCAATGTCTTTAATGCTTGTTTATTGAAGTGTAAGCTTCATTGGAATGTTTACAATCCATATTAAGGTTCAACTTATCATTCTTATATGTTTCTAGTTTTTTAAGAAAAAAATTAGGGCAATGTATGATTCAGCCCAAGGGTCTAAACCATACTTCAATCATACTTTCATGCCCGTACACATATGGAAGTATGAAACGTATGTTATCAACTATGCTGGGTATGGAGACAATGCACAATTGGCATTGGTAGAGTTGATTATGGCAATGGCTAGTGATGTGGCTCTGATACCACTGCTGGGTGGTGCAGCCATGAGTGAGGACCAGCAATGGTGGATGTTTTTCCACATGTGCATGAGTGAGTGAGGTCTTTTTCATTGGCAGCTTAACATCATTGAGCTAGTAGACATTCTTTCCAGGGCCGATTTACCATCTTAGCTTTGACCGAATACCATCAAGCAAGACACTTTGTCACGTAGTGTTCAAAAGTGAATAATATTAGGTGCCTTTTCTTCTTACTACTTAAGAAAGAATCACACTACATAGTGCATGTTATTTGTAGTGATATTGTATACATCACAAATAGAGAAAAAACAAAATTGCTTGGTTTAACTTCTTGATATATAAGATGATGAATTAAGATATTGGTCCTGAATCTAGAGAGTTTGGTTCTAGCTTTGAAACCAAAAATTTCCTTGGGCAAAGCTAGAGAGGTTGTCAGTCAAGACTAGGTTAAAGGCCTAAAGGTGAACATTATAGATATGACAAAAAAGACCAAACCTAAAAAACCTGATGGGCTACAAAGCATCAGATAGTAAATGCAACGGAGAGGGGGATATTGCAAAAGCTTGCCCTAGTCCAACACCATCCCATGGTGCTAAGAATGAATGCAAGCTCTTGGAGCCCACTGTTAGCGAGATTATGGGCAAAGGTGAAAAACAATTGTGGCAATTAAAAATTGGTCAATAGCGAAGTTGGACATGCAGGCAAGCAAGAACAAAATGTTAAAGCAAGCAAAAAGGTTTAACAAGCAGGACAAATGAATATGAAGGCGATGCCATTGTAAAATATTAGGCGTTTCAATTTTTGTAGTAAATTCAACTAATCCTTATAAATCTCTTTGAAATGTACACCCACTGCTGGGGATGTTATAAATGATGATGATTTTGGGTTGTTCTGACTCCTTCCTTCAAGCAAGGTAAAGGTAGGGTTGGGTATATACCATTGTGGTGTCAACTAATTCAACAGCTCTGCCCAACAGCAAAATCAATATTGGTCAAGGAATTTGTTTCTTTGTGGTAATGGTGTTTTCATGATAATACATAGGGTGTTTGTAACAACACATAATATTCCAACAACTTTTATCTATCAATTGTTATGCTTTGAGCCTTGGATTAGGGAGGATTGCAATGCTACCGAAGGATTGTGGGCGGTGGAATTGTCTCCTTGGTGTCGGCAATTTGGGCTACCTTTGCAGTAGTGTCTTCAAGTGGCCTGCTGCAGTTGGTATTCCAGTGGCAGCTTGAGCAATTCCTTCTTCAAGAAGTTTGCTAGATTGTTACAGAGCTTGAGCCAATGAGTTGGTTTGGCATTTGCTGCGTTAATTCCATCACCCTTCATTCTTTTTGGATTTGATATTGGGTTTGCGTCATGTCCACTCCAGCCAAAACATTTTTGCATGTGGAGCTGGAGTTTTGAATTATTAGGTTCTACTTGGATGGTTGAAGCATTATGTTTTGGACAATGTTACAGCCGGCTCGTATTCTGTTCTGCATCCCAGAATGCACGTGAGCTAAAATCTATGCCTAGGCTTTCTGTTGCACTTTTATTACGCTTCCAATTTAGAAAAGGTCCTACTTAGCTTATGGAAATTTGACTTGGGACCATATGCTTGCAAAATGTGCGAAGAGATATGATCAAGTGATCCTATTGGGAACTATTGGTTGATGATTTTGAAGTGGAGTACAGCAAGAAAAGCTGAGAGTTTAATATCTACTATGTTTACGAGGGACATATTCTCACCAGTTATACCATACACGTGTGTGACGTGAGTGCTTTGGTGTTGTTGCTTTTGACTAGGAAAGAGGAGATCAAATGATATGAAAATTTATGGCAACAAAGTTGATATAAATGTACTGAATTAAAATGCAATATGTAATATGTATGTAATCTCATTCAGTGCTTGTGTGTTCAAGCTTACCAGTCCATCTGCTAGAGGAAGCTGAATGTTAGCTCCAAATCTGAAGATGAGCTGTCTTTGAGCAAGGTGGTTTGACCTTGCGTGGGTAAGAACATTTGGAGCTGTGTTATCATCATCAATGCAAGTCATGGGTGGTGGGAGCTAGTGGAATTTAGAGCTGGACATCTAGGGCGGGAGTTTGTCTAACATATAATATATTTTTAATATGCTACATTGTTGATGAATTTTAGCAACAGTTTTGTTGTGCAATGAGTTGATTTCTAATGGATTTGCATTATTTGAGATTTTTGGCAAGAAATTTTCCCAATATCTTATATTGAGGAACCTTGGGATTTTTACAAAATCATCATAAGGATGGGTTTGATTCTTATCTAGGGCAACATAGGTGTCCATTTGGCAACTTATTATTATTATTTTGTGAGTAAAGTGATTAAATGTAAATGCCAAGAGTACTAATTATTTGTTTTCTTTATTACCTTGTCAAGCTACATAATCAGAAATCCTCCTCTGATATCAAGACACATCCTGTGATATTGCTTTTATTCATGTGATTATATTACCAAAAACTGCAAATCTTGTTCTAAATGCTGTGGTGTCATCTGCTGCTGAAATTTGATGTTATACATGAATTCAAGCTGCATATTAGTGAAACTTCTGGTAAATGCTGTCCATTTTTGAACGCAATTTACCGAGTTCTCCCTCTTTCATACACTGCCCCTGCTTGACAATATCACCACTTCACAAGGTGCACTATCTTCTGGTATTCTTTATTTAAAAAATGTGTGTCCAACCTTGCTTTTATACAGTGCTGCTCATATCTTTTCTTGGGACAACACCCTGTTGGGTCTTGGAAATGTGAATACGATCTCTCTGACTTTTTCATTTTATCTCACTTCATATTTTCAAAGCAATTGATCTAAATAGCAACGGCAGTTTATGAAGTATTTCTGAATTTTTAATGGCAGGCAGACTATATCCTTTGCCCTGACTGTTTCAGTGATGGAAAACTTGGCATTGGAATGGCAACCACAGATTTTATTCTACTGGATGGTTCTCCTGAGACTGCAGAATCTTTTGATAATAGCAGTTGGAGTGACCAGGAGACTTTGATGCTACTAGAGGCTGTAGAAATCTATGGTGACAATTGGTCAGAAATATCTGAATTTGTTGGAACAAAATCCAAGGCACAGTGTATTGCCCACTTTATTGGTCTGCCAATAGAGGACAGGTTTTTCGAGGATATGGAAGTTCCTAGGTCATTCATTACTGTTGGTTCTACTTCATCACAGCCATGTATCCTTAATCAGAAACTGCATACAATTGAGTCCTCAAGCAATGTCAATAAGAGTGAAGTCCAGGTGGCATCTGTTTGGAACAAATTGGAGCACACTATGGACTCCAGGCTTCAAAATGGAGACCAACGAGCTTCAGTAGGAACGTCTGCTGGTGGAAGCTGGTTCAGGCCAGAAGTTCAAGTGGCATTTGCTGAGGCAGGCAATCCTGTGATGTCACTGGTATATTGACCTTTGTTTTAAAAAAAATCCTGAATCAGGTTTCATTTGAATTCAACAGACTGAAAATATTTCTACTGTCCTGCCTTGGCAGGTAGCTTTCTTAGCCTCCACAGTGGGGCCTCGTGTGGCTGCAGCTGCTGCCCATACTGCTTTACAAAGTCTGGCAGAGGATCACCAGCAGGCGTTGCAGTAAGTGCAGGAACTCTCTTCATACTGGTATTGTGTTACAGCATTTCTGTTTATCATGTTGCTTTGCTTTAAAAATATCAATTGGGATGTTGCAGGACTGCTGGGGATTTACGAGCTCAGAACACAGGTGCAAATACAAGTAGTGCGTCAGATGTGGCTTCTGACTCAAGAAGGGGGGAAGCATCTAATGCAAGTTTGGACAATCACACAGGTGGGTATGTGTGCTCTGGGTGTGGCATGGGTGTCTGTGACATTGGTGTGTGTGCCTCCTTAGGAAAGGAGGGAGAGAGGGGAAGGAAAGGTTTTTTGGGGGGGGTGGGGGGGGTAGGGGAGGGGAGGAGGAGCTGTATGGGTGCACCTTGCTTTGTAAGAGGGGAAGGCAGATCAAAATGCATGTTAACCTGAAGGCCTCAAGTTTCTAGCAAATGGCAATAAAATGGGGGATTTTGGTGTGGAATGAGCAGCAATGTTGCTGTGCAGAGGGCTTGGGCCATCTTTGGAATGAATAAAGTGGCTACAAGTTTGGCACAATCAGCGGGCTATCAGCTGAGGATTGCTCTGAAAGGGTAGTAAAACTTGTGATTAGCCAGCCTCTGGAGTAATGGGCCACTTCGTGTGGCTTTGTTCTTAGTGAAGGCTTTTGCTTGTAAAATAATGCACCATTTAAGTCACCTTGCATTATTCAGTGGAAGTAAATACAGTTTCACTTTAAAAGTTTGAAGTCAACTAACACTGTGTACATCTTTATGAAACAATGTAATAGAATTTGCACCAGTTGTCCATGCTCCTTCTAGCTGGGCAGGCTGTCGTGTGTGCACGTGTGTGTGGTGCAGGCTTGTGTATGCTCTGTCATTCCATAGTGATCATTACAGGCAGCACTTTCAGAGAACAAAGTATGCACATATACACTAGTGTGTGAGAGAGGGGGCCTGTAAATTGTCTAATAAGTTGTCTTGTCCTGCAGTAACTTGTCATTTTTACATTCATCTTCACAAAAGACAAGCAAGAAACTGTGTATATGTTTGATGCATTAGGAAGCATGCTGATATTGTACTTTCAGGCAAGGAGGAAGCCAGAGAAGGTCGGAATCCAGAGTCTTCGCATAGGATGGCAGGGAACCAACAGTGGCGGCCTTCTCCAGGATCTGCCAAAAAAGCAACCACTGCTGCTTTGTCAACAGCTGCAATGAAGGCCAAGATGCTTGCAGACCAAGAAGAGCGAGAGGTACAACGATTGGCAGCAATCATAGTTGACAATCAGGTACGATGGTTAGCTTGTGATGATGCAGAGGCACACCTTTTTTCCCTGATTTTATCTAACATTGTTCAAAAACGCTTTCAGCTCAAAAAACTGAGTTTCAAACTCAAACAGCTGGGAGACATTGATCCTGTTCTAGATAGAGAGTGTGATCAGATAGATAAAAATAGGGCACGATTTTCTGCAGATCGTATTCGCTTTATGAGCAACCGCCTAGGTCCAGCCGCACCACTTCCATCTCAGATGCCTGTTGCAGGTAATGCTGCTGCTTTGAATATAAGACCAACAGCCCCAGCTTCTGTGTCCACTGTACCTGCACCAGCCAATGTAGCTGAAGGTGCCCATCCCTCGGGAATGCTGCGGCCAATTATGTATACTTTTGGCCATACAGGCATATCGGTACCTGTATCTGGATCTGGCTTGCCTGTACCTGTATCTGGATCTATGGTAAAGCCACCATCGTAGGCGGTTTGTATGAGTAGGTGCCATTGCTGGTGGTTTGCACCAGAGGTTTATTAGCTTCTCTGGATGAAAGTTCTTTGAGTTAAGCCTTTCACCAGTCTAGTTGAAATTCACTGAAGATAAAGCCTCTATTCAATGTGACCCAGCAGCTTGTTGCCTTCAATTATGGGTTACATGTATATTGCCTCGGGAAAGGGACCCCCAAGGGTCCAATGTATGAGTATCACATATCAAAAAATCAATTGATATTTGCACACAGGAAAAGACAAGTAGTAGTTGGTTCTGAAAGTCACATGTCTCATATTCTTGATCTACTGCAGCTGCGTTTAGAATTTTCCTGAAGTTAACAAAGTTCTACAATGGAAACCTTGCATTCTTGTTCAATATTGGCTACGTTTGATGGTAATATGGGATATAGGCTGAGTGTGGTGGTGCGATTACCAAGATGTGGTGCACTGAGTTTTGATTTAGTGGTGTAATGTAATGTCCCAATCTGCAGTTAATGGATGGCTGTTATTCAAAAAATGCATCAAGAGGGTCGGGTCATAATGTGGCTACATGAGTTAGAGAAGGTCATGATGTGGCTACACGAGTTAGATATGATGTTTTTGACTGTTAACTGACTTACTGACCGTGTGCCTGCTCAGCCTGGTGGTTATATGCTGCAATATATCTAGTACATCATATTGTACTTTAAATCTACTACATCATACTGTACTTTAAGGGATTCCTTTCTCATGATAACAGATATGCTATTAAGTAGTGATATACCTATTAAACAGTGTTGGATATTATATCTTCCTGATCTTACCTATTTTCAATTCTCCCTCAAAAGCAAAAATATCACAATTTCCATTGGTTACACCAGGGGGTGTTCCCTGTTTCTCTATTTTGTGTGATGTAATCAGGCTTTTAACAAACTAAAACAATTGCCAATGGATTAGCTCTCCTTGGGAGGGTAGCTTAATTGGAAAAATGAGATTGAGAAGAGTAGTTGTGGCCCTTAAAACCACAAATGCAAGTGTAGGATTTTCCTCTTTTGAGGCTTTTTATGGTTATGAAGTCCCCCTTCCTAATGTATGCAACGGAGGGTGTACGGATACATGAACGCATATGAGTTGGGGAACACTATGAAGGGTGCAAACTTGTTAAAGAGCGCATTATTCAGCTTCCATATGAATGATGTAAATGGTATTTTATGTTGATATTGCCTTCCTTGCATGACACCATTCCTTGTAACTTTGCCAAGTGCATCTATAGATTTAATTTGAATCAAGTTGGGGAAACATGGACCTAAGAAAACTGATGCTTAACGTAAGCAAGACTCTCAATCTGTGATATTGAACAAGCAATAATAAAAAGACAAGGCTATATAAACCCTAAGCTGAATATAGAGTTGATGTGTGTAATATCAACCTACCAATAACCTTTCTACGTTTTGCAGTAAACAATGCCGCATTGTAAAATGCAGTTAATGGATTCCTTACACGGAGACATGTAGAGTAATAAATTGATCTGCCTCATAAGCCAATTTGCCATCTAGCACACATCAATATATGTTTCTAACAAGATAAAGCAATAGGCTGAATGAAGAGTTGATGTTTGTGCTACCTTTTGAAGTTTAGCATCCTGGTGTGGATATTGAAGATTTACGATGGGCTCTCATGAAATGTGATTAATGGACTTAATATACAACAAGAATGGAGATGAGGCTTTATATATTGACTTATCTTTTGGGCTAGATTTCGTGCACATGTGCATGTGCACATGCACGTGCACGTGCATGTCTATGGGGTTGTACACATGCATAGGTCCATGCCTACACATAGACATATGTGCTTGGCCACAAGCTCCAAGCAATGAATTGTTGCTAAAAGCTTACAATTGCCTTATACACCACTCATGCATAGTCGAGTCTACAAAGCAATTTGTGGATGTGTTTTCTAAACATTATTGTAATGGAGTAGCAATATTCTCTCTCAATTGAAAACAAGGAAAGATTTATGACATGCATTGCATGTGATAAGTTGCAATAGGTGTTTAATCTTTTTTTTTTTTTTGTGGTGAAAACTTTTACCTAATCAGAATTTTTTGTGTAGTCTGATGCTTTAGTAGCTTCTTGGACTTTGGTTATTCCTTGGTATTCTCCCTTTGCCCGAAGATGATTCTTTGCTAGATGATATTGCTAAACCATTTCACACATCTCAAAAGGCAAAAGAAGACAAAAAATCCCAATGGCAAAAAAAGAAAAAGTGAATACAAGCACAACAATAGTTTTTCAAATGCTTGTAATGTTTTGAATTTTTTTAAAATATGATTATGATGGTTGAGCCAACTCCATTGCAATTTGTAAAATTGTTTCTTAGTTGGAAAGGTACCCACAATGTTTAGATGGTTGTGGACATGACATTTCCATTCACTATAGGTCGAGACAATTGGGTTAATTTAAGTTGTATGCATAAGAGCAAAACGGCCAGACTTGAATAAAAAAGGAGGGGTGTCCAACTTTGTGGGGGAGCCCTCATTTTGAAGAACCCTATGTATAAAGGCCAAAAAATGAATGAATAAGCCCATTCTAGTGTGCTCAAATTTGAGAGGGCCTCATCTTTGCTTATTCCTTCTTACTTGCTTGTGTGTCTGTGTGGAGAGAGAGAGAGAGAGAGAGAGAGAGAGAGAGATTGACATCTGGAAAAGGCCAACATGGCCTACGAGACCTAATCACAAAAAACAATTGAACCGATATCTCATCATAGACTACAATTAGAGTATGACTACAAATAAAAAGCAATTTATAGAACCTATGATCAAAAGAATATTAAACATTAAAAGGTACAAGTAGTCCTAAAAGGTCATCCTAAGATCTTCCTCATGGGATGTAGCAACATGTGTTTCCCCATAGGAAGAGTGAAGTATCTTGGTGGTTGATGATGGTTTAGATTTGTCAGTAGTATGGGTAATGGGGCCATGGTCCTAGGGGTCGAGGATGCCTTGCCCAACCTAAGTCTATGGCTTGCTCAAAAGTGACTCCTCACAAAGCAATGTTGAGAAGTGAGGTGTCTCTTTTGTGCTAATTGACCGTCTTGAGGAAGTTTGTGAGCATCTGTTGCCCCAATAGGTCTAGAGGTGCTACTCTCCTCTCTCTCAAAAGAGTCTCTCTATGCCATTTGAGTTCAAGTAAGAATAAGCCCAAACATCTCTAGTTCTCATAATCTATGATCTGGCGTAATGATCCAAAACCTTCTCGGAAGAGGCAGTGATATCACCCTCTAATCTCACAATAAACATGCAACCACAGATATAATGCTCCTTTGACTTTGCCTTTACCCCACATAGCTGACAAATGCGGTTCTCTAGTGCAATACCCTCATATCTCCTTGTCTCAAATCGTACCAAGTTGGATGAAGTTCGAAAATAACCAATGGCATATCTAAGACCTTGTGAGAGGCATGTGTCCATGTATGCTAGATGCATGATGAATTCATCCTTCAAGAGGTGTAGAAAATGTGTTTGAATACCATCTTTATGCCCAATTGTTGTAAAGGATTCACCCCAAGTCCTCTTTATCTCTAGTCTCACAATGTCCATCTTGATCACTCGCTTTACCTCTGGGTGACTTAAGCCTTAGGTGAGGACAATCAAGACTATAATCAAATGATGGAAGTGCATCTATCCTCATCCCATGTAAGTTCAACCATGTACATATGTGGGCATACAAGCAAGGGGTGCCTCCATTTGTAGCTAATTGTCTTGACGATGTCGGTTCTAGGCAAAGATACCTCGGTTGTGGAAGCTTCCATAATCTTCGAAGGAATGTAATTACTTGGCAAAGGGTCTTTGCAACCGTAACTACAACACCTAACTCTGCTCTAATAATCTCATGTGGTATTGATGATTTGCTTTGCATCACGCATGCTATCATCATAAGTAATGGTCTCTCCATGGGCTACCATCTATCATAGAACACTCTCTCTGGTCCATCCTATGCTCCGAGTGGTTCTCTCCTGTTGTGATAAAGACTAGGTCCCCATATCTTAGCTCCATATAGTAGTGCTTGTGTGACCAATGTATCGAAAAGCCAGAGTTTAGTACATGGGTCTTGATACTATATACGTGCACATCGTCTCTCAAATATCCTTGATGCTACAAAACCTTGTGCTTGTCTAGCTCAATAGCTTCCCACAAGGAGAATTGTGGTCCTTTGAAGGTTACTCCCAAAGTTTCCGCCAAAAGTGAATTGGAACTCTAATCTAGTTACTCGGGCCTCTGTGGTGTTGAGTACCATGACCTTTGTCTTCCCAAGGTTCATAGAGAGATCTTTATCTATGGAAAAGGTCTGTAATGCATCCAAACGTTGTTGTAATCCTTGAGCGGAGTTTGAGATAGGTACAATCTCATCTCATATAGTAGGATAGGTATCAAAACTCCAACAGGACTCGCACCATTGTCTCCTAGTTTGGCTATGTAGTTCTCAATCTCATCAATGTAAAGGGCAATCAGTGTGGGTTGATTGTACACATCCTTGTTTCACCCCAATAGTGCTAGATACTATATCTAACAAGCCTCTTAGTGTGCATATTCTACCTGTCACCGACTCATACAAAGTATATATACCCCATTATAGCTCCTCCAAGCCTCCAATGTCCTGCAACCTCCTCACGGGGCTAGCTTGTGGTACAATGCCAAAGGCATTGCAAAAGTCCACAAAACAACAATATATTTTCTTCTTATGTACTCATCCCTCCTCTATGAGAGTCCTCATTGTAAGTATATGGTCCAAAGTATTGTATCCTTTTCGAAAACCGGCTTGCCTTGTAGCTCTATGTTGATGCTTCTTTGCCCAATGACTTAGCCTGTGCTCAATAATGGAATCATATATCTAGGGGGCATGGGATCTCCACTCTTAAACAATGGCAGAATAGTATGATTAGTCCATCTATCTGGGAATCCCATGCGGATGGTCCTATCGCACATGTGCACCAACACATCAGGTGCATATGAAAAGTGTTCAACTACTAGCCCATCATGGTCTTGTGCTCTTCCTGAATCCTTCTTGCAAACAACTATCAATGGTATCCATGAATATCTTACATGTAAAGAGGTTACTATCATGTGGTAATTCTGACTCTCTTGGTACATCGTATAGAGTTTTAGCATATGCATGCCATGTTTTAAGTGTTATGTTTGGAATGATAGGTCCTTTTTCTTGGATCATCCTTGAATCCATCTTATTATCTTGTCCCAAGAAAAGTTAATAGATCTTTGCCTCAGTAGCATATTGCAACAAAGGTGTCCGTGTGTCTCCCTGCATGTATTCTAATCCACACGTATCTAGCCTCAGCATCCTTATGTACTACATGTAATACATTTATCAGCTCATCATGATATAGCATGGCTACTCCATTGGATCATCTGATACCTCCAGCAGTCCGTGGTTGTGGCAGAAAAACAAATTCCCATCTATAGCCATACTCTAGGCACATGCTCATTAGGATGTGCTATTTGTGTAGGTGTGTGATCCTCATCAAGGTGTACTTTCAAGCCTTGGAGAAATCCTGAAAACCTAAGATGGCAATAGATAAATATATGCATTTTTACGAGGTTGCTTCTTGCATGTCTTTGAAATTAATGAGCACAAAAACCAGAGTCTCTTATTGTAAGGTGGTCAAGGACTTTGAAATAATCCTAGAGTGTTTTAATGACTCTTTAGACCTAGTGAGTAACCCACAATTTCTTGATGTAAGTTTTGAAACTATGAAGTGGCTATTTGTATTTGGCCATTTCAAATCTGCAAAACTATAGTGAGCTAAGAAATAATGTTTTTAGACAATGTCATTGACAATCAATTACATGGTCATGACATCTAGATTTTTGGAATTCTGCTTTGAAGCTCTTAAGAGTAGTTGCATGTATCAAACATAACAAATGTCTTAAAAAGATAGTTAAAAGAAAAGAAAAAAAACAATTGATAAAGTTATACTACATTTTTTAATACATCATTAATGGTCAACCATAACTTTTTTCATCATGCAATGAGTAAAGTTGTGACATAATATAAAAGAACCTCCCTTCAACAAGGTAAAAGAGTCTTTGTATGACCAAGATACAATGAATAGCGAATGCGCCTCAGATGTACCTAGTTTTTGATTGAGAGCCTTTGCATCCTCTTCACTGTTCACGAAAAACATATTTTATAACAGATACAGAAACCTGTAACTCAAAATTATAGAGGGATTTTTGAATCAAATTACACATATTTATCATTTTTGTAACTAAAAATGTTCAAGAGTTCAAAGTTTTAAACCTTATTCTTTGAAATTTTGAAGGTTCTTTTTGAAATTTTTGCAGTTCACCTTACATTAAGCCTTGGTTTCTCACGGACACTGATCCTCTTGTGGAATCCCCATGAGGAGTACCCTTGCTCACCTTCTAGCCTTTGTCTGATTGGCTACTTACCTCCACAGGAGATTTAGTTTCCTGCTCCACATGCATCCTCAATCCTTTAAGCTCCTCTGCTAGCTGGGGTGGCACATTTCTATGTTACCCCTCCAATTGTTTCTTGCAGACAGCAAGTTCATGCCGAAGCTCCTTAATCACAGGATCGTTGTCTACCATACATTTTTCCACGGATGCTTTCCAATTATTGACAGCATTCATTGTGTCACCACGTTTCTTGTTTATATAACGTCTCCAGGACATATCTGTTAGACTGCTGTATCTCACTGCCAGATGACACTGCAAAACTTATCTGCATTACTGCAAATCATGCCATCAGACATTCGACATTCGGGGGGACCTGCCCTGTCAGTCTTGTAGAAGCATTCAGAGCTGCATTACAGTCTGCATTACTGGCAGCATGCCATCATACATTTGAGGGGCTTGCCTGTCAGTGTTCCAAGAGTATTCAGAGCTGCATTCACTTATTCACTACATTCCAATACAACCTGAGCACTGCTGCACAAACCTGAGAGTAGAGACCTTTCTCTTTCATCGGATAAGGCTCACAATCAGTGCCCGGTGATGGCAATGGCAACGGCCTCAGTGACAGATAGACAACGGCATGACAGGAGCTAGTGAGATGGAGGGAAACTGCATCAATGAGTGTGACGACTGCATCAAGGGGTTTCAAGATTGCATCAATTCATGACTACACCAGGTCAGGACTGCGTCAAAGAACAAACGACGATTGCATCGGTTTGTGACTGCACCAGTTCCGCTGCATCTCATAGCCGTTTCGCACATGACTGGTAACCAAGCTCTTAGGCAGGCTTCCAGGCATCTAGCATGTTGTGTGGAGGTGAGCTCTCTCGGTCAATCGGTCTCTGCAAGCCGCCGCCACCATCATCATCATCATCAAGGGGAGAGCTTGAGGGAGAGATCGGTTGGAGAAGCCTTTCTCCTTTCTTATCTTCTGAATCTCTCTTCTTCCTCTCTCTCCATTCCTATCGATGCGCGAAGCTCGCACAAAATATACCAAAACCAAAGAAAGAAAGCATGCCTGCGAAGTGCACTTAATCATGGATGATGGGAGAGCCAATAATGCATCTTTGAGCCTTGTCTACAACAAGCCAAGAAGGTGAGTCACTAAGCTCCCTAAGCATCCTTTGACCTCTCATGCTTTCAATGTTGAGAGACGGATGAGTAGATTGACAAGAAAGAGCATGTAATGGTTAGGTGAGAGATAGCCATAGTCATGTTAAGCGAATCTCTTGAAACAAATAGGAGTCCATTAAGTCCCATGTTGCCCGCATAGCATAGCACTCGTGAAAACAACAAGTGTCTCAAAACAATAAATATGTTTGCAAGAAGAGAATTGGTTACAAGTTTTGCCGTGGACCATTTAGTGCATCCCCTTGATGAGACTTTTGGGAGGAGGGGGGGGGGGGGGGGGGTGTGTGTGCAATGTATTTAGCCTATTTCTATATTGTGTTTTCCCTCTTGTACTTTCATTTTGCGCACACACTTGATTGGGGCATGACTAATTAGGGAGAAAGACATGTAGTGATTTGAAGCTTACTTGCCAAACCTCTTTTGGGAAGTTCTTCAAGAACTAGTATGTCTTTAGTTTCTTTAGTACTATAAGTCCACAACAATAGTACATTGTAATTTATTGAGTAATAAATCCACATCCCATGTGTTATAGGGTGGAATCTTGCAATCTATTAAGCCTATATCACTAGTTTTGATTTATATGTAGATAATTGTGTCCTAGTTATGAAACAAATAAAAGTACTCATACTCATTAGGAATGACTGACGTGTCACAATTTTTTCTTGAGGGATTTCTCTATCACTTGATAGAATGTGAGAAAATTAAGACCTTATTTGTTTTACTCAATACAATAGTCAACACTCATGCACGTAGTCATGTGCACTTGAAATTATAGCTAGGATTCCAAAATATGGCTCACATATGTATCTGAGATTGTTTTTTCACATATGCATATTTATTTGCATCGGATCTTAGTCATACAAAGACTTTTTTTTGTCTTGTTGGAGGGTTCTTTAATTGTTATGCAATAACTCCCATATAATTCTTATTCTTTCAAATTTTAAGTTTTTTTTTATCAATGTGTGTCCAAATGCAACTAGGATATGGGTCAAATTCTAGGTAAAGTCAAAATGTTGTTCTACATTGAGGACCCCATTGGTGTAAAGTTTTATTGTGTGTAGTGCAAATCTTAGGGTGATAGTTATAGCGCCAATCGATTAGTATAGTTAGTTATGCAACACTGTTTGACTTAGTAGGTCACTTTCCTTTATGTTGTATCTTATCTATACTTTGTGTACATTGTATTGTATGTGAAGAAGGAACTAACAAGAAAACTTTTTGGCCTCCATCTCTCTTCTTGTTCTTAAGTGAGCTTCCTCTGTGTATGGTGTGTGTTTAGCACAACAGCTCAAGCAAGTCCCCCCACAACGCGATTTGTGATAGAGATCATAGCCAAGAATGGTTAAAGCAATGACAAAACCAACATTTGTGGCTGCATGTAAAATTCCTAAGAACCAGAGCAGAGGAGATTACCTCACCAATAAACCATGAGAAGTGTGGAAACTGTAACCAAAATGGAGATACTCTATCCTTGAAATAGATGAATTGGCTTATGATGCTTTCTAGTACTTCAATCAATGGGAAAATGTGCATCATTGTCCATATCCAAGAAGACATAGGTGGACCTATGATGCTCAATTAAGTGACTGCTACAACTTTCCAAAGACTCCTGATGTCAATGCGACACACCTCAACAAGATTTATCTTTTGAAATAAGGAAATCTATGACCATCTTTCAATAGCTTCATCAAGCAATTTGCAAACTGCCCCCTAGATCCTTTATTTATTGAGTACCTTTGCCAATTAGTCAAAGCTTCTACATCAATCATTGACTCCGACTCCCTATGAGAATGGATTACCTCCCTTGTTCTTTGACGTCAACATATGAATTGATTGTGTTGCTATGGGTCAATTGTATGCTCTACTTTTTCCATCTTACTACATAGCATTGTTGGAGGATATGGTGAATAATAGATTTTCTCTTCAATGTATCCATCCATTCTACCCAGAATCCTCACTTCATCTTTATGAGTCACTAAAGCCATACACCCTCAATAAAGGGTGCCTATCATGCACCTCACAGCCACTCCTTGAGGAGTGAACTTATATTATTATGTTTGTTTATTTTAAAAATAAAAAAAAACCAAATAACTAGTAGAAGAAGAAATAGCACAATCCCAAGTTAGTTAGGTGACACATTCACATTCAGTGCGACTAGGGATCCTTAAGTTAGGAACATCTCGTGGCTTTCGTCATTCGACTTTGACTTCAACCCCCTGGCCTATTCCCACACCACACAATCTCAAGGAACCTCAAGGGCAAGATATCTTAGGCTTGCTTTGATGACCTCAATATAATAAGTCAGTGGCTATATGAGGATTATAATGACTACCAATGTGCTAAGTGTAGACGTGTGGATCCATCTAGCAAGGTGATCGATCATCAATGTGCACACATGTTGAGCTTGCCATCTTAACACTCCCTCTCAAGCTCAACTGTATCTCTGCAACTCCAAGTAAGCTTTGAAAAATTTTAAGCTTCTCTCCACCCAATGCCTTTGTGAATATGTCAGTTATCTGATCTTGTGTGCTAACATATACCAAGCTAATCTCTCCTGCAAGTACCTTTTCTCTCACAAAGTGGTAATGCACCTCAATGTGTCTTGTCTCATAGCATGGAACATTGGGTTCCTAGCTAATTATATGCTGCTCATGTTGTTACATTGAATGATAATTGTATTGTCTCCTTGTACATCCAAATCACCCAATAACTTTTGCAGTCATACCACCTCACATGCTCCCATAGTAGTAGCTCTATACTCAATAAAGCAAATGTAGTTTCTTTTTTGCTGCTCTATGTAACTACTGCACTACCAAGGGAAATAATGAATCCGTTGGTAGATCTTCTTGTACATCCAAATCACCCAATAACTTTTGTAGTTATACCACCTCACATGCTCCCATAGTAGTAGCTCTATACTCAATAAAGCAAATGTAGTTTCTTTTTTGCTGCTCTATGTAACTACTGCACTACCAAGGGAAATAATGAATCCGTTGGTAGATCTTCTGTCAAAGACATGCTACTAGCCTAATCTGCATCTATGTATCCAAATACATGTATATCCTTACCTGCCTCATAAAAAATTCCACAATACAAAGTGGCTTCACATACCACACTGCATCCAAAAAATGAGGCTTTCTATGCATTTGCATAAATTGACTAACAAGGCCGACAGTATAACTCAAGTCTAATCTTGTGATAATCATGTAAATCAAACTCCCTACTATCCTCCTAACCATAGTAGGGTTTTCTATCTCATCCCCAACATCAGCACTCAACTTCACATTTTTCTCCAATGGCATTGAAAGAGGCTTATATGCTGTCATACCATACTTAGATAACATATCCAAGCCATATTGCCTTTGGAATAGCCATATACCATCATCACATCTAATCACCTCAATACCAAGAAAGTATCTTAGCTCACCCAAATCCTTCATCTTAAACTTCTTCAAAAGGTCCTTAACTTCAACAATCCTACTGTCACTATCACATGTAATAATCAGGTCATCCACCTAGATGACTACGATAACCAAGCATGTATCTCTCTTTCCCACACAATGAGTGATCAACATTAGAAACATAAAAGTCAATGTTGACAAGATACTCTCTGATCTTGTCAAACCATGTTGTAGGTGCTTGCTTCAACCCATAGAGCACCTTCTTTAACCTACACACATATGTGGGATGCTCTAAATCTTCATAACCTATTGGTTGTTTCATATACACTTCTTCTTACAACTCACCATGCAATAAGGTATTCTTGACATCCATTTGTTATAAACTCCAACCTTTGGCCGTTTCCAAAGCAATCACACATCTAATAGCTGCCATTCTAGCATTCAGCTAGCCTAGCCTTATACCTGCTAACAAATCATTTGCATTATGTTAGAATTTGTAAACCCATTTACAACTAATAGCTTTCTTGCCCTTGGATAATGATAATAGATCCCAAGTCTTATTGGCTTCTAATGCACCCATCTCCTCATCCATTGCTTGTTAAGGAGAGGACTGAGAGAGAGAAAGAGGAGAGAGAGGATTGTAGAAGAGAGAGAAGAAAACCAGAAGAGAGAGAAAGATAGTGACAAGGAGAGAGAAAGACTAGAAGAAGAGAGAGAAAGACAAAAAAGGAAAAAAGGAAACCATGAAAGCTGGAGAGAGCGAGAGAAGATGAAGGAGACTTGTTAGTATAATATGATGAGAAAAATGTCAAGTCCCTTACATCTTATATACTTGCTAGTGTAGCAGGTATTTTTCCTCCATTATTTATTCCTATATTTTTCCCAATATTCCGCATCTCTTACATTCCATTGCTAGACTTATTTGTATTTTCTTTATTTAAATGCAATAAAAAATTCTGATAGCGCTTCTTGACTTCTTTCTTAAGTTTTTTGGCTATAATGTCGTGATATTCACTGTTATTGTGGATTCCATGCAAGTGAACAAGCTGTCCAACATTGAAAAATTGCATATACAACAAAGAGAAATCCATAGAAATGGTGCCCAAAGTCTTCAGCCAATCATAGCCCAACACAATGTCTATTGGCCCCATGTCAAGTGCAATTAAGTCTACATTCTGCCCACAATTTTCAGCAAGCTCAATATGTACAACCAAGCATTTTTGAGTACTAATTTCTTCACTCCCATTGGCAACTTGCACCCTCAGTGGTTGTTGTAAATCAAAGGCAAAACATTTTAGCCTATCCATGACTGCTCTATTTATGAAACTGTGTGTGCTACGGCTATCTACCAAGATAAACACATCTTTCCCAAGAATCTTGCCTTGAAGACGAAGAGTATTAGGACTCTTTGATCCTGTCCAAGCATCCAAGGAGATAGTACAAATAGTGGTAGTAGCATGTGAGTCATTCTTGTCACCCGTATCTACACGTACATGACCACCGGGGTCAAAAGGAAAGGTGTTTGGGTCAAAGAACTTTTCTTGCCCAATTTCTTCATCGACCTCATCATTTTTAGCAGTGATTACAAAGGCACTTGCATCCTCATGGTCATCCTCTAAGTCTTCAAAGACCAACATACTTTGGAATCTTGCCTTTGCATTTCTATAAGCACATCTGGAAGCATGCTCAGCTGTGTATTTTTTCCCACACTTGAAACAAAGTCCTTTTTCTTTCCTTTCTTTGTACAAATCCATGGGAATGGATCGTTGACCTCCAAAGGCTAAGGCATTCTTATTCTTGTTGTCTCCTTGTTTATTCTTAGCCTATTCTCAACCTTATCATTGTTTGCTGCCCTGAAATCACTGGTTTACCCTGGTGCATTGAAGGTGGGATACTCTAGGGGTGCTAAATGGCATATTTGCCCCACCATAACTAGCCCCAAACAGGCCCTACCTTACAATAGCTCTTTGCTATCCAAAATTGGACTGTATAGGCCCTCTAGGCTGCCCAAAAGATGGCTGAGGCAAGCCTCTTTGCTGTCCAGATTAATACTGAATTGAAGTATCCCTATGATACTTACGGGAGTATCTTTCAGCCAATTCAATAGCCTTGAAAAAATCGGAAGGTGACTGCGCTGGTACATCGACTGTTGATAACTGAGGATCCAAGCCATATATATACTTATGCAGCTTTGTATCATCACTTATGGACTCAACATACATCGTGAGATTAAGAAATTGATTTTGTGTAGTCCCAAATTGTCAAGCCACGTTGCTCTAAGCTGTACCACTGCCATGCAAGCTCTCTTTCTCTCCGGGAGACACGAAAACTTGAACCCTAAGTGCTTTAAATGCATCCCAAGTATCAACTTGTTGATTTTCCCTCTTTATATACTGCCACTACGTATGAGCAAATCCTTCAAAGTGGATGGATCATTTGGTCATCATTTCTTGGAAAAATATCAAAGTAGTCTTCAAGCTTTGAAAGCCATTCTTCCAATTCAGCTGGGGAAGAGGATTGGCCATTAAATTTGGAGAAGATAATCTCCTCTCTCAACTCTTGTTCATGAGGAGTGGTCTATCCAAAGTATCCCAATTGAAAATGATAATTTTGAGTGCTAAAAATGATACTATTATGGGAGATATTCCTACCCCAAAGACTGCTGAAACCTTGCTGAAGGCATGGGGGCTGATGGAAAGCTGAGAATTTTCCCATGATGCATTTTCCAGTGGATCCTATTGCCTCTGAGAAGGCTCACCAAGCCAAAAGCTACTATTGGGAATGGCCATTCTTCCTAAAATGCCATGAGAATTTGCATTAACTGATGGGAAGGTGGTTCTTTCAGCATGTACATGTGACCGATCTTCTTGGCCTTTTCCCTTCATTTGAACCTCCAACCACTTAGAGAAATTGGCATGAAGTGCGTCCATGGTGGCTCTCATTTGACGCATTTCCTTCATCATCTCAGCATGATTTTCTATGTTTGCTGCTATACCTACAAGAACAGCCTCCTGTCTTTCCAAAATAGCCTCATGTCTTTGATTATGCCTTGTCTCATGCCTGCATAGAGTGTGTCATTAATAGCATTGAGGCTTTCCATGTCATGAGGATATTCCTCTTAATCTATTTCAGGGTTTTTTTTAGTTTCCCTTATTCCCTACCATGGTTAGGTGCAGTCCTGTTAGACCACCTGCCACTGTTTTGCCTGTAACTTGAGCTAGGAAGCTCCGATTGACCTAATTTTTTGTTCAAGTCAAAGCCAAGGATGCCCTCTTCAAATTGAGCATAATCATGCACTCCGAAGTTTTATTCATAAAACTATGTAATAGAAAAAGTACTGATGTATTGTGCAGTCCAACACCTTGTCTACACCTGTAGGAGGCCTATTTTGATATGTAAGTAGCTTGTAGGGTCCAACTAGAGCTTCAAAACTAATCAAGTCCCTTAGTAGGACATGTGGGAACTTTTCAAGATCTACACCTCAGTTCTTGGGAGTAGGAAAACTTCTATAAATGCAAGCAAATTTCTTACAGCGCCTTGCGGGGTAAAGAAAGGGGTTGCAAGGGATCAACTTGTCAATGTATGACTGAAAGGTCATCCCACATGGCATAATACATTGCCCAATCATCCAAATTCATTGTTTGCAACCTTATTCAAGAACTGAGCATGTCATAAGCATCTCTTAGCATAATTTTCCCATGCATAGGCATCTTCCATACATTCCAAGCATTGTATTCACTGCCATTGATTGCATATGTATTCTCGTGTTTGCAAATACATCCTCAGTAGTATTTTTCCATACATTTTCAGCCAATAATATATCCATATGTAAGAACATACATCTCATACATTAGTGCCAAGTTAATATCTCAGTTCTTCAAGTGGATATCTACACTTAATGTAAGTAATTTCGGGCTCCGGATCATCGAGAGGTGGGCAAAGTCCCCCCTGGGCTACAGGTTATGCACCCCTTTAGGGTCTTTGATGGCAAGGAGGGAGGGTCGCCCCTCTTTTGTCTTGCCACCTCACCTGGCATCATGCTTTTTACTCACCCTGGAATATACATGGCATACATTTATTACTTAAACATGCAACATTTGATGCATTTGGAAGTAGGAATTGAACATTTTCATGAAATGCATGGAATGGAAAATTGGGATCAAGGGTAGGGGCTTACCAAGTAGTGATTCACTGCTGGCTTACTCTTATATAATGGATTTTTAAAAATCATTTAAGTGGCTCAATCAAGAAACAACAACTCAATTGGTTAAGATAAGCAGAAGCAATAATCCTGAATAAGTTTCAGCATGAATTTATCCATTCCAATGCAATGAGAGTGAGGCAAAATGATTGTGAAGAATTGGATAGCAAACAAGCATCAATTCTATCTCCTAATGCCTACTTGAGCTCTTGCATTCTCTCAAGCAATTGGTTATGGCTCAGCAAGAGGATGAATTTGAGAGAATAAGAGTTCAAGAACCAAGCACCTTATGATACTTGATGAAGATAGCAATCAATCAATGATTCAACCCTTCTTGAGTGCTTCAAGATGTTCCAATAAGCTCCATGGTTGCAATGCTCAGCCAAGAGAGGAATCTCCGAGCTTGAAGAAGAAAATTCTCCGATTGGGATGGAAGGATTGAGCTCTCAATAGCTCGTAGCCTGCATTGATGGGCATAGAAGGGAGATCTTCCATAAATGTATCCCATAATGCCTTCCAAGCATCAAAGGCTCTTCCAAACTTGTGTAGACTCCAATCTTGAAGCCTCTGGACCAAAGATTGAAGGTAACTTGAAGAATCTTGAGGTTCTTGCACTATAGATATGGCTTCCCCAATGCTTCCTCCTTCAATCTGTGCTTCTTGATGCTCTAATCTTCAAATGTACATGTAGCCACAAGCTCCTGGGACCAAAAGAAGCAAAATCCCTCAAGATTTGAAGATCTTAGAGAGAAATTTCATGGCTGTTCTGGCCTGCATTAGTCTAGGGTTTCAAAGATTCAAGAGAGTCAAAGAAAGATGCAAGGAAGCTTCCAACTATTCACAACTTGCTAGAGAAGGTAGGAATGACCATTTCCTGAGGAGCTAGAGCTGAGTGCTAGGATTTTGATCAGGTGAGATAGTGTGAACTGTGCTGTGATTTTTGGGCTACCTCCTGTAGGCCAGTGAAGAGCAGAAATGATCAATTGGCTACTTGAAATGAAGCTCAGGGTCCTTGGGAAGCTCTGATAGAAGCCTTTTGATCAATGGAGATGGGAGGGAAAAGATCTGGACTGGTTTTCCTCCATGGAAGCTTGACAAGAGCTTAAGAATGAAGAGAGAGAAGACTCTTGTTGAAAAGTAACCAAGGCTATATCCTCTTCTACTCTATTTACCATTGTTTTTAGAAAAATACCTTTAAAATATGCCAAAAATGACCCACAAGTTGCTAAATTTGGTATTCTAGCCTCCAAACTTGGTCCATGCCGCCATTAATGCTCTTGACCTACAGTCCTTGTGGTCCAGAGATCCTTGATAACTCCACTACTGCTACATGTCATGTCCGTACCTGTGTACCTGTGGCTCTTAGATCCGTGTGATTGAAAAGGATAGTTAAATGTTGACCAAGTGGATCAAGAACCTATGGCTGTGATACCAATTGTCAAGGAGAGGACTGGGAGAGAGAAAGGGGATAGAGAAGAAGAGAAGCAAAAGAGAGAGAAAGAGAGAGTGATGAGGAGAGAGAAATACATAAAAGGAAAAAAGGAAGCCATGAAAGCTGGAGAGAGGGAGAGAAGATGGAGACTTGTTATTATAATATGATGAGAAAAATGCCAAGTCCCTTACATCTTATATACCCACTAGTGTAGCAGGTATTTTTCCTCCATTATTTATTCCCATATTTCCCTCTTTATTCCCCGTCTCTTACATTGCTACATCCCAATGAGCATGACCAACAATATCCTCAAAACAAGTGGGCTCAATATCCTCAACCATCTTTACCATATAAGCATAATGGTGAGCTTCATAATGTTCAAAACCAAATTCAACAAGATATCCAACCTTGCTAGACCTACGTATCATTGGACCACTCAGTGGAGCCTTTACATTACCATATGCTCTCTGTACACTTGGTGTCTTGACTAAAGGAATACCAAGCTCATCATTCAAATTCTCTAAACCACTGGAATCTCCATGAAATCCCAAATGACTAGTAGATGCATCATTACTATTTGACACTTTCTTCTTCCCTTTGTCTTTACATGCAACACTTGTAGATGCACCTGAAGATGTGGGGCTACTCCTTAGTCTCCTAGACCAAGGGCTAACTGTAGATGTAGTACTAGATGATGTTTCTGGTCCACCAAGGCTTTGTGATTCTTGCTTTTATTTTTGCACATAACTATCATGATCATCATCATCATTCAATGCATCACCACTTGATGCATACAAACTGATAATCTCATTAAAAAAACATCCCTGCTCACTTTGAACTCACCTATGATAGGGTTGTAACAACAATACCCTTTTTGCTCTAAAAAGTATCTAATAAAAATACATTTTTTGGCCTTTGGATCAAGCTTGTTTTGCAACTCATTTGGCACATGAATATATGCGATATAACCAAACACTTTCAAGTGTGACACATCTGGTTTCATGCTTGTAAAGCATTCTTTGAAAGTCATTCAATGAACTACAACTATGGGAGTTTTGTTCATAATATAGACAGCAATATGAAAAAATTTAGACCAAAAATACTTTGGCTTATTCTTTTTAGCCATCAATGCATGTGCAAATTTTGCAATATGTCTATTTTAACTTTCTACAACCCCATTTTGTTGTAGGTGTAACGTTCCGCCCCTCTCTGCATAATCCCCCCTTTTATTTAGGGTAATGCAAAATTTTTTTCCGGGGGGAGGGGGGGGGGGGGGGGGGGCTAGCCAGATGATGGCGGTGGGAGAAGAAGTGGATGAGGACACAAAGTGAAGTGGAAGAAGGTGACGCTGATGACGATGGTGAGAGGCCACGGGCCTATTACCCTCCCCCCCCCCCCCCCCCCCCATCCCTAAGCGTCTAAGGGAACACTGCCTTACTCCTTTCCCCCCATTTTTATATCACAAGATAAAGAGAGAGACCCCCTTGCTGCCAGCTTGAGGAGGGAGAGAGAGAGAGGGAGGAGAAGGAGAGGAGGAGAAGAAGAGGAGGAGAGGAAGAGAAGAAGAAGATAAGAAGAAGAAGGAGAGGAAGAAGATAAGAAGAAGAAGAAGAGGAGAAGAAGAAGAGGAGGAGAAGAAGAGACAAAGAAGAGAAGAAGAGACATGGAGAGAGAGAGGGAAGGTTCTGGGAATCTCCTCCCTTTCCCCTCCTAAGAGGGTGGCCACATGCATTTATCTATTCCTCGTACCCTTCTCGCAAGATTGTCATCCACCCTGAAGCCTAATTCTCTCCCCAATTGACCCACTCATCAAGCACAAGGTGCGGGAGTCTTGTGCGATTCGCAAAGATCAAGGATGGCCCCCAAGTAGAAAATGATGCTCGGGGATGGGAACCCCACAACAACGAGCAACAAAGCCTCGGGCGAGGGCATCACTACCAATCCAACTGTGGTACTGCCGAATGTAAGTATTATATTTCCGAATTAAAGGACTTCTTGCCTTGATTTCCATACGAGGTTCATTAGGCCGTACTATCCCACACGGGAATAGGTTAACTGAAAGGATAAAGTCCATCTAAAAAGTTCGACGATGAAGTTTGCGAAGTGCTTGTATCAAGGGAAGTTAATTGCCCTAGTTGCTATGTGACAAATCCATGCATATCATAAGTGGCATATAATATTCCTAAAGTGCTAAGCATTGATAAGTCCTCGAGTATTCTTTACCTACGACAATATTGTTAAGACTCGCAGATGCACGTGGGTGGTACATGCATGGGAAAGATTATATGACACATACATTGACGGTACACAAATTGATCTGGCATTAAAGTCTTGCTAATATCATGATCTATTAGTTCATGGGGATCCTGAAGCTAGGCATAGCTAGTACAAATAGCATTCATTAGGACTATAACTATGATGCTTGAGATCCATTCGATAGTTAATATCTTTATCAATCCTATTCGGGGTTAGGCTAGATGCAACAACAACCTTAGGGTGAGCGAAGAGCTCAAGAACTAGGAAACCCTAAGTCAAAGGAAAGACCGATGCTTTTGTACTTGTTGGGAAAAAGGTCAGGTTGTCGATCAAAGTAAGTGCTCAATAGAATTTACATTCTTCCATTGTTGTATGAGGCCTTGGCATGTGTCTTAGACAACACGTTAGGTAAATTTTGCATGGAACCGCTTAGATCCCAAGGGGAGAGCGAGTATGTAAGGGAAGGGTTATCACGACTATTCTTGCAAGTTTGGAAAGGAGTACCATTGTTTGTTGGATTGATCAAATAATGTCCTAAATGCTCTTGCATTAAATTGACTGTTGGGATGTGAATTGGAGGATTATTCCAAGTGCTTGTGTTTGATGGTAAATGCATGGCAGGGGTATGTAATGATAAGTTGCCATGGGAATAAAGGAATGTTCTTCTTGGAAGATGATATTAGGCTGATTGCCTTGATTGTGCTTGATTCTTACTTGGATTAATTAAGGAAGGATATTTGCACAGGTGGATCATCTCCAAGATCGCACCGCGGATTACCCCGAGATGTGGTGAAAAGGCCAACCACGGAAAGTGTGTCTCACTCCTAGGTTGCTTGGGGTCAATGGAGCTCTGGACACCCTTTGCCAAGTCCGGAATAGAGCTGTAGACTGCCATGAGCCCAACGTCTGTGGTGTTGGAAGATCCTATTTTAGATGCTGGATGGAAATTATGGTGCCATGTGATTTGGACCGGGTACTTCTGTTGGACAGAAGGGATATATAATTCTCCTGTATGGGTAGGAGACAAAGATTAACTTGAGGATAAGTTAAGGAACTTGTTTTTCAAAAGGACTGCTTGTTTTGTTTTCGTGTTTGTGCTGTAAATTACGCGAACGAACTCTCTTTCCTAAAAGGGTTAATTAATGAAGCTGATTTTAAATGTCACACATAAATGTGGTAGGACCTAATTAGAAAACTAAAGATATCAAGGGAAGTGGGTGGGCGGAATCCCTGACGGGTCTACCGTCCTAAGGCAGGGTGGTCCCAGAGAACTGGAAGGCTTCTCACAAGATATTATCGTCATTCGACTGTTAGGTATTGTTAGGTTAGAACATGATTCATGCAATTTTAGGGGACCAAAATGGGACTAGGCCCTACAGGCAAAGAGGTTGAGCAACGCATCCCTCTCATTTCCCATTCTCTTTGAACCAACTGCGGTATGGATCTACTTCGGATTGGGTATCTCTGTGTAAAGTAGGATGTCCAAAATCCGATGCTAGAATGATATTAGGAGAGCTTGGCTTTAGAAACCTAGATTTCAGGTCGATCCTAGTGGATTCGGTTGTGAACGTTCCGTTGTGAGGCGGACTCGGGAAACCCTAAATGACAAAGAGTGGATTTTGATCCCAATGTCCACGGCCGATACGACTTTCCTGTAATCTACAATGTGCATTGCACTAAGCTTGAAGATGCCCTTGTCTTCACCTCAGAAGACCTCTATGATTCCTTAGTCAGCTTCCATGAAGAATTCTCTTCATGCTTTGACCCTGCCTTTATTACCACATGTAATTATATTAGATTACTTAGAATATTGCTTAGGCAAGCCCCCACCCCACAAGAGCGCAGTCTTTTGACCCTCTATTTTGACCATAATGCTATAGATAGCTGCAAAATGGCTCGACTAATGATGCGAGCTATACTACTTTCTTTATTTTTCTTAGCTCTCTTGGAGGACATGAATGATAGCCAGTTCACCCCAATTGCAATCATCCATTCCTCTCCACCACCACTCTCCAAGTCCTCCTCGATGTGAAGGGATATATCCAAGGCCGCCCATTCCTCAATAAATCTCTTTGATCCCCTCCTCCACCTCATCATGACTCTGAGGACAAAGCTTAGCTTTTATCATAACTAATGTAAATCCAAAACAAAGAAAGAATCCAAAAAAAAAAAGAGAGGAGAAAAGAAAAGAAAAAAAAAAGAGGGAGAAAGAAAAGGAAGAAACAAATCTAGATGAAAGAGATGCAAACACAAGAAAAGCACTTAACTCCACATAGGTCACAGCCATCACACCTGGGGGTCCTCAAGTTAGGTCTTCTCAGGGGCTTCGGTTAGTTTTCTCTAACCCCCTAGCCCATTTAGATTCTCCACATCACGCTTAGGGCACATCAAGGGCAGGACATACCTAGGGAGCTCGCTTTGCCTAGGGTTAGACCTATCTCCCTAAGTCGCACCCACCACACCTCCCTTCCGCACGAACAGGGTCCTCAAGTATGGGACATCACCTAGGCTTCAGACCCAGCTCCCCATTCCACCAGCATTAGCATGATGCACTACATGTAAACACTCCCACTAGGTAAAGCACTTCTTCTCTTTTCAGGTAATCATGGAGGTTGCAACCACCAACGTCGAAGGCCCCACCATCCACTCAACATACCCTCGATCTCCAACAATGCAATCACTGCTAAGCTTCTCAATCACTACCAACCCACACAAAGCCCCATCCTCCACTTAGGCAACCACCCTCCGAAGCACCAAACCCTAATCAACAAAGCCCAGCAAGTGTCATGGAACTGGCACTTGTCTAGGAGGGAGTGATGTTAACCCCATCTCGAAATGGAAGAAAAAGAAGTAAAATGTGGATGCAACGGAAGATGCAAGATGGAAAATGACTAAAAGCGCAAGGGCAGCCTCTAAAATTAAGTCAAATGCAAAAGCGCATTTTTAAATGCAAGGTACCCTTAAAACTGTTGTAAAAGAGCGTCAGGCTCCCTCCTATGCAAATTGTAAAAGGTAGGTGGACATAGGTAAGAAAGAAGACAAATAGAAGGCACACAGAAGGAAATGAAAAAGGACCTTGCCACACAGTCATGTAAAAAAGGGGATAAGGGGATGACCACCCAAAGGGATTTGGGGTTTTTTATTTAAAATTGAAAAGTAAATGAAGAGCTCATTCTTTGGTGTGTGGCAAAGTGGACTATTCTTCTTCTTTCCTTCTCTTCTCTTTCTTTCTTTCTTGTGAGTGCTTGAGGGAGGGAGTGTGAGTGAGTGAGGGAGTGAGTGTGTAAGGGTGAGGGATCTTGGAGGTGAAGCCCTCCACCATCTCCTCTCTTCTTCTTCTCTTCTCTTCTCTCGTCTCACACGTGGCTATGGAGGATGGAGCTTGGAGGAAGAGGCTTGAGGATGCTTGAGCTTGCATCACGAATCGTGGAGCTATCTGAGTGCTTGAGAGAGGAAGCGACTCAATTGAGCATCAAGGTAATCTCACTACACTCGTAGAGAGGGATAGCACATCGGCTATGTGAGAGGTAGCCATTAGTGCTCACTTGAAATGCTTGAAGGAATAAGAGGTCCGTGGGTCTTGGCGGTTAAGCAAGAGCTCCCTTTACATTGTAATTCCTCTTCTTGCAATAAAGAATCAAATTCTTCTTCTTCAGTTTGATTCCTTGTAGGTTGTGAGGTGGTAATCCTCATGCTTGCCAAGCCCTCATAAACAATTAAGCAAGACTCCAAGCTTTGATCTTGCCTATTTGTAATGGATATAGTGATGGAAATTGTGATCACCACCTTGCAAAATAGAGAAATTTCAAGAACTTTGTGAGAGTAATGCCATGATTACAAGTAGAGAAACCCTAGGCTTTAGGGTTAGCTATCCAAGAACTTCAAAATCAACTCCAAGAACTCAGAGAGGCAATTCCACATCAAGAAGGCCCTTCAACATCTTATAGCCACCCTCCTAGCTATAGGAAAGAGCCAAATGTTAGCCTATCTAAAAGTTTGATGGGACTAGATCAAAGTTTGGAGGTTTTTTGTAGTAGGTGTAGTTTTTCATTTGCATGCCACCCAAGCACTATCTTGATAATGCTTCTCAAGTGAAACTTATCGGCACACTCCTCTCAAGTATAGCCTTTTCTTGGTTTGCACCCTTACTTGCAAAGGAATTTCCTCTACTTCATGATTTCTAAGTTTTCATTCAATAATTCTAACCTATCTTTAGAGATACGGATAGAGTTAGAGTTGTGGGACTAAAATAAGAAGTTTATATCAAGAATCTTGATTAGCATCAATTTATGCATCTAAATTTGGATAACTCACTTGTGATTTGACTTGGAATTAGCTTCATTTTATCAACCTAATTTGTTTGGGACTAATTGGGGATGTGAAGGATCTCCTAATGACAATGCCAAAGGTTCACACATTAAGTGATTTGATTTTTCAAGCAATATAATGTGACAATCAACTATTTGAGAGATGCCAAGAAAAGTGCCATGAAGCTTGATGCCATGACAACATTGATCTCCCAAGGGAAACATGAAAAAATAGCGAGCCTATGTAGATTGATTTGGCCCACTTTAAGCCATTGCAAAAGAATCAATGATGATGCTCGCATGGTATTTTTCTTGTATTCTAGAGGACCTGGACATATTTCTCAATGTTGTCCTAACAAGAAGCGACAAGTATGAAGCTCTACAATATCCTTACATTCAAGAAACATGGATTGTCTCCAAAAAACATTCACCCTCTTCTTCAATAGCAAGCTACTCTCCAATTACTAAATTATATTTGTTCACAAGAAAAAAGGGAAAAAGGGGGGGGGGGGGGGGGCATAGACCCTTATAACCACACATTTACCACATCTAGGGGTTCTCAAGTTGGAAGCATCTAATAGCCTCAGTTAGCTAGCTCTATCTCTAACCCCCTACCCCTTGCTCCCATTAGCATAGGCTTCTTAAGACGATCTATCACCCTAAGACATTCAACACACAATAAAGTCTTACACCAATTAGGTCCTCAAGTGTGGGATGATATTCATCTCATATTCTAGGTTTACCTTGAATATAATCCATCTCCGAATTGTATTTTTATGTACACTAGTCATTGCACATGCAAAGTAGATACACTCCTTAGAAAGAGCATAGGTTTACTTACATGTTTGTGAAGCATCTTCTAAAGATCCCTCTATCCTCTTTTTCCTCAGTTCCACCAAGTCACCTTATGAATAAGTAAACTTAGTAAGATGCATACACTTTTAGAAGACCAATCTAGGACCATGGAAATGGGTAGGATGCCCATGAGGGTGACCAATCCCAAAATAGTGTATAAAAGGATGAAATCTAATAGATAACTCTTCATGTGTGTGCAGATTTTCAGAATCCTTGTTCTGTTTCTCTTTTCATGCTTGTATAAGAGTGGAGAGGCAAAGAGTGTGTGAGTGAGGGACTTGTTCTCCTATCTTCATATCCATCCCTTCAAGGTGAGAGAGGTGATGTTAAGGGTGTGTGTGTGTGAGGTTGAGTTGAAAAAGAGCGGGGAACATGTTGTGAAGCGCATCTTGCTCTAGTTCTGCCCTTCTCCTCCATCCTCTCCTCTCCATATTGCATGTGAAAGTGGACATGAGGACATGGATCAAACTAAGTAGTATTGCATGGATCATGGAGTGTCATTTATCAAGGTACCATGACTACAATAATGTTAGGTAAGCATGCTCACTATGATCAAGCTTCAATTTGATCAATTGATGCAAATGGTAGATCTAGATTTTTTGTAAACTCTCACATGTATAAGTTGGCTAGGTGAGGTAGAGCCACACAATTATGTACATCGTACCCTTGATATAATAAGGGTTTTGTCCAACGGTCCCAAATGTTGAGCTTGTGTAGTCCAACACCAAATCCCAGCAAATATCTACTCTTATCCTATCCGAAGGTATATTCTGTGTAGGGAGTGAGATATCAAAAGAGATAAATGAAGGTGTTATAAGGAGAAAAAGCTACCATAATCTACTCCGATCGTTGTAGCATCTAGCATCATTAGACTTTTGAGGTATGCAGAAGAACCCATTGTGCACAGGCCTGAGGCTCAAATAGAAATATTTTTAGCACCCTTGCTTATGATGAACCTTGACTCAATGATACAAAAGCAAGAGGCTATCACACCCCCACTAATAGACTAGAGCTTTGGAAATACTCAAATAATGGTACCATGTTTCAAGGTCAAAGTCCAAGCTAATCAACATATCATCAACATATAACACCAAAGCATATCATCAATATATAACACCAAAATGATAAGCCTAGTATCACGAGCCTTCCTTATGTGAAGACACAGATCCATATCACTATGGGAATAAACATATGAATGCATAAAGGCATCAAGCTTATGATTCTATTCCCTAGGTGCATGCTTAAGTCCATTAAGACTTTTCTTCAACTTTCACACTAGATGTTCCTTGCCCTTTTCCTCAAAGCCCTTGAGCTAGTACATATAAATATTCTCATGCAAGTCCCCATGTAAGAAAGTCATCTTAGCATCCATCTAGTACAAGTCCAAACCCATTTGTGCAACCAAGGCCAAAAACCAAGCAAAGGGTTCATCTTGACCATAGGGGATATCTCATCCAAGTCAACTCCATTTTTTGACACCATTGTTAATCCTTCTCTTTTGATGGTGGAGCAGCTCATTTCAAAGTCAATGAGTTGCCTACTTGTGTAACTCACTAGAAAATCGATGTCCTAGAATTTCTCACTCAATAGTTCTCTTCCTTAGGTTCTCTATACATATCTCATGCCCTCTTCTTCCATTCATGATGGAAAGTAATAAAATAAGAGAAAAGTGAGAAAGGCAATAAATAAGAGAGCTTTACCGTACCTCTCCTTGAAGTGTAGTCTAGCTACAAGGTTGAAGTACAAGGATGCCCACCAATACAAGTGATGCTCCCCATGAAGCTCAAAGCTTCTTCCTTCAATCCAATCCCCTCTCCTTTGGAAATCCATGCAAAGAAGATATAGATGATGGGAAAAGAAAGAAGAAGGGATAAAAAAGGAGAAGAGAAGAAGCTCTCTCTCTCTCTCTCTCCCTCCCTCCCTCCCTCCCTCCCTCCCTCCCTCCCTCCCTCCCTCCCTCCCTCCCTCCCTCTCTCTCTCTCTCTCTCTCTCTCTCTCTCTCTCTCTCTCTCTCTCTCTCTCTCTCTCTCTCTCTCTCTCTCTCTCTCTCTCTCTCTCTCTCTCTCTCTCTCTCTCTCTCTCTCTCTCTCTCTCTCCAAAAAAATGGTATTTTTAGTCATGTGAGTGTACATGCTTACATAGGATTTGAAGTACAAAGGTTGGTGAGGGTTACACATTTTGGCTCTCAAATTTGGTTACATACACATAAGCACATACAACTATATGAGGACCAAGGTGATAGTGATTGGAATTGAAAAGATTTGATGATGATGTTGCTGTAATAGAAGAAGAATCAAGCTCACTCAAGATGTTATTAGTGAAGATCCTTGAGCTAATTACATAATCATTGTGTGACTCTTCTTAAAGAGGTTCAATTTTGGAGGAGATTGGGGTTAGCTTGAGTTGATGGGTCCTAGATGACTTCCTTCCAAGTTTTATAATGAAGCGATGTCACAATAGTTAGATAGTAACAATTTGAGAGAAGTGAGTACAATGGTCTAAATATTTGACATAAACATTAATAGAAATTTGCATTATATTGAATCTATGCATACACTTCTGTTTTTTATGTCTAATTATGAGATATCGATATATGCTACAACATTGATAAGAAGGTTAGCAAGGTCTAGGTGACAAGTAATATAATTTTATTGTTCTATGATGATCTTATGTACTCAATTACAGGCGTGTGTATACTAAATATCCATTCCTAATTCTCCCATGTAACATTTAGTGCTATTGTTACTTTACCATGGTCTCATTAGCCTCTCCTATGTCGACAAGCTCATAGATACATGCCAATAGGTTCAACATTACATCAATCTCTTAGTAGCACTTAGTTATAGGTAACCCTATTGTTTGAGCAAGATCGTTATTGTTTAACTTCGAAGGCTTGGTCTAAGTCTATTCTCATTCTTGGTTTCTTTGGTTTTTGTTATTATTGCAAGGCTTGTAGCAATCCAGGGCTACTACCAATCCATAGAAATTTTTATATATAGGGCTAGCAATAGTCAAGGGCTAGTTTTCTTGTGGATCCACAATCGATACGCTCTTGAGCTTGTAGGTGACACCAATTTTGAGGTATTTTGCTTGTTGGAGGTGGTGGTCCACTTCTTAGTTTTGAGGCTATTGTTGGTTGTTTTGGTATGAATGGAGGAGTCAGTTTGCACTTTGTATCCTAAATAGCTTGTGTGATAAAGATTGTGCAAGAAGGCTACTTTGTCCTTGCTTGGATAGCTAGATTATGAAACTTCTATGGTAGTGCCCTTTGCATACAGACTAAAGTTGATACTATGGGCACCCACACATAAAAGTTGACCTAAGTCTTTATATGTGGCCAATAAAAGTATTGGCTAACTAAGGCCGAAGTTTAGTGTATGTCGGGGTGTCCTATGCCCATTGCATCATGACATGTATACATTTTTCTATTGGATATTCTTATCATTGGGCACACACACTTTGCCTTATTTAAATAGTAATTCATTTTTAATGGTCCATGCAATAGATTTCCACCATCTTTCTCTTAGCAGCTAATTTTCAAACATCTATGCTGCTAAATATGCCCAAGCTACTAGGCTCATCTTAGACTAATTTTTAGATCCTATTAAAGTGAGAATTAGCTTGGCTCTTGGGGCTGAATCTTGGCCTTCATTCTTTCCTTTTTTTTCTACAACTTTCCCTTCCTAATAGGGCGGTGTGATTTGCTCAATAGTTTTAAACTCCTCTTGTAGGGCTGTCACCACAAATTGTCATCCTCCCTTGTTAGACGGTAGCCTTGGCTATGGCATTTGGTTTTCCTACTTTTATTGGTTCCTCTGACTCAAATACATGAAAGTAATACTTCTTTTCCAACAACTTCATGACTAGGTAGTAGATATTTAAAAATCATTAAATTTATACTTTTTGCCAATCCAACTGTGGTATCGGTTGTAAGTAAGGTATTTCCAAATTAATAGATACTTGCTTTGGTCCTCGTATGCATGCAAAAGATCGGGTTTGCAAAGTGCAGGTATCAAGAGAAGTAAATTGCATCTAGAAGCTATGTGACAAATTCGTACATGGCATAAATAGCATATAAAATTCCAAAGTATTGTCGACTCCCTCTTCTTGTAAATAATAGATATATTTTTACCACATTGAAGGTATGTTGTAGCTTGCACGCTTGAGGGATGGCATGGTAAGCGATCTAGCCTAAAGGAAATTCATCCTAGAAACTCTAGGCTTTGCCCAAGCTCTTGATAACAACACAAATTGATAGCTCATGTTCGATAAATTGGAATCTTGATGTTATGCATAGTTAGCATTATTGAGAGGGAAGCAACGGTGGGATGGGAGGTAGATGCTCTAAAATGTAAGAAGGCTGAGAGAGAGAAGAACACAAGAGAGTTATGTGGGTACAAAATGAATTGTGCCCTTATTATTTGTTATCTTCACTTATATATAACTATATAAATCATTGTGGACTTAGCCTATAGTTTGAAAGAAAAACAAATATATATGCTCCTGCTAATGCTAAATACAACACAAAAAACCAATGTAAGACTAGTCCACATAACATTCAAGGCTAGATTACCGATATAGCTCAAGTAAAATTGCATTGTTAGACTTGTGGATAGCTAGAAAATATTATACAAATGTGAAAATAGAATAATCCACAAACAATCAATATGGGCTAGTTGTGAAAGAGTTGTGGCTTACTATAGATACACAATTGAAAATAAAGGGGTCCTATGTATGGTATTGGACTATCTTTGATTATGTATTGCTTGATGAAGGAATACATAATTAACACTCTCCAATAGCATAATTTAAGTTAAGCTTTCATAAATTATAGATGAGTAAAGGTATGGTGTAACCTAAAATCAATCACATCGTATGCATAAAGTTGAATACTAAAACACTTAAAAAACATTATGAAAACAATGAGATATTACATACATGAAAAAAGTTATGGGAATTAGGAATTGCTTAATAAGTGGCATACATAGTGCGAATGATAAACTATAAAAATGATTCTAAAACAAATCTGTAAGGCTAGAATGGCAGGTTAGAATGAGCATTATCATTTAAAACAAATCAGTAAGGTTAGAATGGTATGAATGTTTAGGAGGCTCACTCAAAGCTAAACTATCTACCTTACTTATTTAGAATTAGCTCTTGACAAAAACTACAAAATTAAAGTTGTTTGATTTTCTACAATATAATACTAACATATCTCTAGTAGTAAGCTTAAGTAGGTGAAAACATTGGCCTAAGTTGATAAAATGATATCTTCATAAACAATAATAAAGAAATCAGATCACAAATTGACTTACAAAAGTTATGCTTTAAGATAATTAATATATAGAGGCAAAGTTCCTCTAATAAAACATAGATAATTTTTCTCATTCTAGAACTTTGTGGAGTATTTTGTCCATCCTTTCAATATTTAACATGCTTATAGGTGGAATATGACCAAGTTTGAGTGAAGGTTAAATTCTGCTTAGAATAAAAGTAACTTTCTTACAACTAAGAATTAGGTGTAGCTCAAACTAATATGTTGTAGATAATGAAAAATACAAAGCATGTCAATGAGATAGATATCCAAATCTAAATGTAAGTATCTCAAACATGTGCTTAAAGTTCAATTTTGGTTTCTCCAGTCAAATTTGAGTCGAGGATGACTTTGGGGACAAATATCTCACTAACTAAAAATATATATATATGCAAAATTGTTAGATATGGCTTGGAAATCTCACTATTCCAAACAAATCTTATTTTATTGGGTTTCCTCTAAAACTACATAAATTGTTGGATATAAGATTTGCAAGAATGCAAGTACACAGCTTAGAGAAGAAGCTTGAGAGAACACAAAAATGTATTAAGTGATATCAATAGAGAATATTTACAAGAGTTAGTATGCCTTAAAGTGCATAGGCACATATGTAAGGCTAATGGGAAAAATCTCATAAAGAGAAAGAAAGGTGTGCCAATGATCTTAGGTGTGTTCACACACATCACTACATAAATATGGTAACAAATCCATCCTAGGAGTGATGCAATGAACAAGAGCTTGCACTCATATATGGGGAAGTGCCAACAAGCCTCATGGACTCAATCAATCCACAAAGGGGGGTTGTTAACCCCACTTCGAGACAAAGAAAAATAAGTCCGATGAAGTCCAAGAAAATTCCAAATGCAGACACAAAGGAAGAAGCGAGAAGGGAAACGGCCAAAAGTGCAAGGACGGCCTCAAAAACTAAGTCAACGGCAAAAGCACATTGTTAAATGCAAGGTACCCATAAAACTTTTGTAAAAGAGCTCCAAGCTCCCTCCCGTGCAAATTGTAAAGGGTAGACGGCGTAGGTAAAGAGAAAGGGCAACTAGAAGGGAATGGGAAAAGAGGACCTTGCCACAATGGCCAATCATGTAAAAAAGGGGATGGGTGCCCAAAGGGATAAGGGTTTTGTATATAAACTCAAAAAGTGAATGAGAAGCTCATTATTGGTGTGTGGCTAAAGTGGTCTATTCTTCTTCCCTTCTTCTCTCCTTCTTGCTTGCTTGTGTGTGCTTGAGAGAGGGAGTATGAGAGTGTGAGGGAGTGTGTGTGAGGGTGAGGGATCTTGGAGAAGAAGCTCTCCATCATCTCCTCTCTTCTTCTTCTCTTCTCTTCCTTCTCTTGTCTCGTACGCGGCTATGGAGGATGGAGCTTCGAGGCGGAGGCTTGAGGATGCTTGAGCTCGCATCACAAATCGTGGAGCTACCGACTTGCTTGAAGGAGAAAGCTACTCATTCGGGCATCAAGGTAAGCTCACTACACCCTGATAGGATCGAAGGTGCGTTGGCTAGGTGAGAAATAGCCATTTGTGCTCACTTGAAACACTTGAAGCAATAAGCGATCCGTGGGTCTTGGCAATCAAGCTTGAAACATTTGAAGCAATAAGCGATCCATGGGTCTTGGCAATCAAGCGAAAGCTCCCACTACAGAAGTAAGTCTAAAGTTGTTCTCATAGCTTCGAACTTCTCACAAGGCAAGTGAAAAATCTGCAAGGTTGTCCTCTATTGATACAGAGACCAAGTTGATCTCTCGTATAGAGAGCCTCTCCTTGACATAATGATAATCCACCTCAATGTGCTTAGTACATGTATGGAACACTAGATTCTGTGTAACTGCTTATCCACTCAATTGTCAAGGAAGATAGTGGTGACATATGTCTATCCAACACCCAAATCAATCACAAGGCATCTAAGCCAAGTATACTCAATCATAGTTGAAAGCTACCATGTACTCAACTTTACAACTAGAGATGGCCATAGTGGGTTGCTTCTTGCTCAACCAAAATATGCATGAGCTACCAAGCATAAAGCAAAAATTATTTGTGGATACACAAGTGTCATAACAACTAGCCCAATCAAAATCTTAAAAAGTATGTAAATTTGGTGGTTATAAATCCCTCTTCAGATAAGACAACCCAAGTTGTAGAGTACCACTCAAGTAACAAAATATATGCATTACTACTTGCCAATGCAAGGTTTTTGGGCTATGCATGAAGTTGCTTATCTATGAGACTACAAGAACTAAATGTCAAGCCTTGTAATGAATAAATAAATCAAGCATCCAGCCACATACTAATAGAGAAACACGTTAAAACAATCTATGGCATCCTAAAGACTCAACTTTAAGCCTATCTCCATAGGTTTGCAATCCTCAAGACCAAACCTCTGTAATAACTTTGTTTCACAAAAGCAATACCTCCATCATAGTGCTTGAATTAAATGCCCAAATAATGATGCAATAGATCCAACTTGGACATGACAAAATTTGAATTCATTTCAACCTTTAAATGAGCAATATGTATCTCATTATAGCCAATGAGTAGCATGTCATCAACCTAAACCACAATTATTAGAGGCACATCACCCTCACGTGTGATGTATATGGCCAATGAGCAATATGTATCTCATTATGGCCAATGAGCTACATGTCATCGACCTAAACCACAATGATTAGATGCACATCACCATCATGTGTGACATATAAGGTGCTCTCGATTGGACTATTCTGAAAACCACATGTAGTTAGTCAACTATGCATGTATCTTCTCATATCAAGCCTAAGGTATTTTCTTTAGATCACACAATGCCTTTTTCAACCTAGATACTTTGTTTTCTTACCCTTTCTACAAAATACCATGAGGCTAAAGAACATACACTTCCTCATCATGTAAATCACCATTCAAAAATACAAATTTTGATGTTCAATTGATGTACATTCCAACCGTTATGAGCCGGTAATGCAAAAATGCTACAAATAGTTGCCATATAGCAAGTGGTAGCAAAGGTTACATCAAAATCAATTTTTTTCTATTGAGCATTACCATTTGCCAACAATCTAGCGTTATTTCAATCAGTGCTACTATTTGGCTTGCGCTTGTAACTTGTAAACCTACTTGATACTAGCAACTTATATGTAATACATAAGAATTTTTTATTACTATAAGTGGCTTTGAAAATATGCATCTTTTGTGCAACATGGTCACCAAATTGGGTAGGGTGGTGTTTTTTCTTTTGGGGATAATACATACGACATTATATCATTGCTATAAGTGGCTCTTAAAAATGCTTCTTTTGTGCAACATTGTCACTAAATCGGGTAGGGTTGTGTTTTTCTTTTGGTGATAATACATAAGAATTTGTATCATTATTATGATTGGCTAAATGCATATTTTGTGCAAACTATCACTAAATTGGGGGCGTCACTTTATTGGCCCCTTTATTAAAAAGTTTTGTGTGTGTGTGTGTGTGTGTGTGTGTGTGTGTGTGTGTGTGTGTGTGAGTGAAATTAGATTATCTCACTTCAAAATCCAAGATCTCTCTGTTGTGCTCATCACTACTGAGAATCTCACCTTCCCATCTTGTTCTACCTTTCACCCTTGACTCCTCTTGCATGACTGCGATCATCAACACCCTTCAATCCACACCTATGTACACGTCTTTGTTTAAGATGAGAAGAATGCACATGTGACTAAGAAAGCTTTTCTTACATGATGTAGCTAGCTAAGAAAACATGATTTTTCTAGCCTTTATTCAAGAACAAGATTCCCTTTTTGAGTTAGGCCAACCCTCTACAAAAGAAAAGATGTTCCCAATGGTGTGCAAATGAAAAGATACCGCTAATAGAAAAGATGTGGTGCCCACCCAACTTTATTCTTATTAATCCCTTTTTGGGGTTAGCCTTCGCAAATGAAAAGATGTACCCAGTGGGGTGCAAGTGAAGACATGGCTAATAGAACATGTGTGGTACCCATCAATGCCCACCCAACTTATTCCTATTTGCCTCCAAATTATCCCTAACTTGTTTATACTACTTATGGGGCCCTTTTCAAGTCAAATGAAATGCCGCACTAGTAATAAGTGTATTGATATTTTGGTGGGGTCATTGTCGTACATGTTCATATTCAACATTCACCTTTAAAACATCAACATTTGACAGGTCACAAAGGAACAAATTAAATAGTTGCTACAATTTATAAATCATTCAATTGGGTAGTGAGGATCATAATGTGTCTTGAGATCATAATAGAAGGTGCTTCAAAAGCTTTAGCTCATTAGCTCTTAGATACATTAGAGTCCAAAAGGTACAATGGCTTCCTTTAAAGGATATGCTTCCACTACTTAGACTAAAGTCAAAACCTAGCTTCTTTGGCATCGTTCAATGTAATCCTAATTAAACTAATTGAATAAAAAACATAACTTTTCGAACTTCCCACAATCGGTTTGGCTTATAATGCTCACTCTTGTGCCAATAAAACAATATAAAGGTTCTCTATTAACCTCACTATTTTTCTACTAGTTTATTTAAAGTATTTGAAACTATAAAAATAACATTTTGAATTGGCAAGGCCTATGCTTGCAACTAATGACTAGCCATAGAAAAGCCAATGCCTATGGATGGACCCTTAAAACTTGTATGAATACATAAGATTAAAAATGCCAAGTCTATATTTCGTTAAAATCAATTCATTATGATAATGTATAAATGTACAATCACATCAAGGGTATGAAATTTAAGTATTTAAGTTGCAAATACCAATTAGGTTGTAGGCTTGCCCTAACTTTTATTGGTTGAGAAAGAAGTTTTTCATGAACATTCATTCACATTCCTTATTTTAAAAAATAAGCACCAAATTGAGCAACCATCATTCATAAGCATAGCCATAGCCATGCTCCAAAACATAGTAACATACAAGGGCAAAACTTGTGTTTTTATTTTTTTCCCCGTATGTCTTTGTAAGCCAACTCCACATTCTTCTTTGAATCATTGATCTTTGTGTTGCTGGTTGTCTAATCTTAAGGCGTCACCTAATTGTTGGCTATTGTGGAAGGCTTGGTGGAGTCCTTCAAAGAGCAATGTTGGAATCAACACAAATTTATCTTTTAAAGTAACCATGTATATTTGTTGCCAAATGTTCAAAAATAAATATCTCATGAATGCCCATTGGCCAAGCTACCAACTATGTGTGGGATACACATATTGCATCTTACTAGCAATCAAGAGGCTTTGTATGTTAATACAAACTCTTGCCTTTCTCCCATGCCTTCACAAGAAGCGCCTTTATTCACAATTAACCATACATCATTGCGAGTTGGTTATAACATTATTCCCCCTTTAAATCTTGTATCTTGTATTCGATTACTGCAAAACTCCTGTATTCCTCATCTCTATTATCAATGTCCTGGTCAAGCTTGTGATGCAAAAGTAATAAAGCTTCCACTTGCAAACCCCTTGCTTTAAAAACTACATAAGCAGGGCTTCCCTAAGTTCTATATTTTACAAGTTCTCAAGCTTAAATGATTTTAATCTGAGTCCAATTTTATCATGTGCTTGCGACTTCAGACCAAGAAGCTTTACAATTTTATGTCTAGTAAGTTTATAGCTGCTAGCATGCTTACAACTAAAGTCTAGTTCAAGTAAACTCTCCCTGAAATTATTAGTGACAAGAACTTAAGAATCTAAACTAAAACATAAGGTGAAATAGTCAGGTCACAATAGTTACCCTTAAGACCAAGACATGAAGTGATTAATAACTTGAATTATAACTTCAAAAAGTATAGCTATATTTGACTCCTTGTGAAGGTAGACTAACTATTAAATGATGAAGCCTAATGAGAAGCAGTCTGTCCTTTTGAATAAACCAGGATTTCAACAATATAACTACCAAAAGCTTGCAAACGTGAGAAATTAACATCCCCCCGCAGGGATGTTTGTAAGGTGGTAGTGGTGGTGGTGGTGGTGGTAATAAAACCTTTTCCTAATATCAAAATAAGTGGACACGAGAGTAAAACTGGAACTATGCTTTTTTTTGTTTGCAAGCATAGCTTCTAGAACTACTTCAATTCAATTAAAAAAGCAAGGGCTCTCTCCAGATTTTGCTTACTTTAAAAGAGAAAATTTAGGCCAAAAATTGAACTCAGGCTAAACAAATCAGCTCTTCACTTGACAAGTACAAAAGTGGGCCACTTAACTCAAATTAACTAGCAGTAATTTTTCAAAGACACCTTGTCACGGTACCATTGTAATGGCACGTGTCTTAATGGGCAATGCTAACAAATTACAATGAATGGATCATATACCTAAAACTGTTTCACCCAATCTTGCATTGTGGCAGTTAGCATACAGTACCTTGCACTTCACCCAGGACTGAAGTTGTTCAGACTGTTGGAAGTCCTTTGAAAGCTCAACCAGCATAACTTATGGGCAGCATATCCTAGCCAAATCCGTTTAATAAAGTACAACAGTCTTCATGTACATAATTCAGTTTGGGCTCAAGCCTCACTGGCACAGTTCCATATTAGGGGCCTTCTGCAGCTCGAACCCACCTCAACTGTCTAGACAGGAGATTCCCTGGTACAGGTACCATTTTACTGGCCTTCTAACTGAACCAGGATGAACCCAACATTCTGACAGCCTTTTTGTAAAACCCTAATCGATAGTGAGAGGAAGGAACCAGCCTTTTTGTAAAACCCTAATCAATAGTGAGAGGAAGGAACAGCCAGGCTCCATGAACTCAAACATGGCATAGCTGTTTTGTAATACTGCCTCCAGGCCTATTATTAGATACCAAATGAAGCCAAAAAAAACCCTTATCCGCAGAACATCACACCTCTCTTTCCCTGTCATGATTTTCAACTACAGAGGACAGTCCTCGTTCGTCTTCACAAAGTGCAACAATCTCACCGCTGGGCTGTGATCTGACAGGTTTCCAGCGGCCACTACTGCTTGTCTGTGATCCCACCCCCTTCCCAAGCTCTGGAATTTCTGAAGATCCATTGGATCCACTAATCCATGCTTTCTGGGACATTGCAGCATGTTGATGCTTACCTTTGTCATAGCGAGATCGACGAACTGCTGCCTGCACTTGCCGTTCATGCTCTCCCAGTATGTGTTCAAGGTTTGAGGATGGATGCAACAATGGCCCAGAAAAACGTATGCGAGGAGGAGCCTGTGCTGCCAAGCCCTGTAAACACACGTTTTGTTATGCATCCATTAAGAAATATTCAATGCCTTCTAATGAAACCCAGAATCAGGTCTTACCAGTGCTTGCCGATCTCGTTGAACTGAATCTTTCCGGAAGGAGCTGTCCACCCTGTTCAAGACTGACATATTTGACAGCTGTAACCGACCCTGCAGCTGCATTGCAGACTCGGTTACATCAAATTTTTCATCTTTCATAGCCTGCACTGCACCAAACTTCTCCCTCTGTCTGGAGCCATTCATTTGCTTGGAGAAATCCACACCGCTCCTATTTGCTGCAGCTACTAAAGTCGAGAGGCTAGAGTTAGCAGTTTGAGATGTGTAACCAGATTGTGACTTGAGATCAGAACCACTTAGGGAGTTGGAAGGGTATGATGGACGACGAGGAGGATCTATGGTAGGATCATCTTCTTTCTGTTTTTTAATGCCCATAAAGGGAGCATTAAGGTATCCTGAAAGACCAGAACGTCCAGGAGGTGCATAAATGCCAACTCCTGCCACTGCGCGAGGAGGATCAAAAGGAAAGCCCACAGCTGAATCCTCTTGCCTGGGATTGAACTTTTCACTTTTACTTTTTGCAGCATGCGCCATCATCCTCCGTCGCTGCACAGAAGAGAGGAAATTCAAAAAAAAACCATTGATGTTGGATTTTGTAAAGACAGGTTACCAAACAAAACTAGATGTTCAGCATTGGAACAGGAACAAATATACTCATTTTGAGTTTTGTTGCTACCCTTCAGCAGGCCTATACTCATGGAAGAGATCTTCCTAGAACCTACGTAACACACCTGTATAGATATTGCCAGCTCAGCATTTGCATCAGGTGCAGGAATGGCCTTGCCCAGCTGTCCAACTCTCTTCACAGCATCTGCACCATGAATTCGCCCACCAGCTGCTCTTTGCCTGCAAGCAAAACATTAGGTGCTATACAACTGAACTAGTGAGATTCTTAATTAAGCACCCTTGTACAACAGCCATTGCAGAATTACAAATAGGTGAAATTTTGACCTGCTGAGTTACAAATATGTGGACCTGGAGTTTCTAAAGAAGACAGGAAGAGGGTCGCTAAAAGACGGCTTGAATAATGTGAAGCCAAATAGACATTTACCTCCGTGCTTCTTCATCTCGTAATTTTGCATCCAGCTCTTTGCTGGGTGGATATTTGGGAAGGCTTGCAGGATCACATGCCAGTGGCTTTGTGATGAAAAACTGAAATAGCTCAAGAATTAAACGAAAATCAATCCAAACTGCCAATCCTGAGCAGCAAGCACACACACTGGAAAATACATACAGCCTTTACGGAAGAAAAGGGATCGTGTCATATATTCAGCTATTAACTATAGCATAAAATGGCAGCACTTACATCACTTTTAAGTGCCAATGCTGCTGTCCCTCTATCAGCTGGCTCTATGGCAAGCAACGTTTCAATTGAAGCCAGAGCTGATGGTGGAAAGTCCTTGAAGGTTTCAGAGATGCACCTCCTGTAAGGCTGTTTTGGCTTAAATATTGTAGCATGTGGAAGTTTTGATTTCTTCCAATAATCCTCAGATGGCGAACCACAAAGCTTAAAGATTTTGTGTAGCTGCTCTACCTGCTAGCATTGTATACAGTTAAATTTTTAAAAACTCATGCGTGCAATAACGTAATGCAAGAGAAACAAAATCTCACCTCAGTTCTACCTGGCATAATGGGCTTTCCTGCCAATAATTCTGCTAAGATGCAACCTGTGCTCCACAAGTCAACCCCAACTCCATACTCAGTCGCACCTAACAAAAGCTCAGGAGGGCGATACCATAACGTTACAACACGGCTGGTCAAGGGATGCTTTTGATCAGATTGATAGAAAGTGGCAAGCCCAAAATCAGCAATCTTTAAAATTCCTTCATTATCAATGAGAAGATTAGATCCCTTTATGTCACGGTGGAGAACACCATGGCTGTGACAGTGATCAAGTCCTCTCAGTAGCTGCTGTAGGTAGCACTTTACCTGAGTCAGACACCAAAAGAGACATGTTAAGCACCAGAAGAAAAATGGTGAGAGTATAGTATCATCCACCACCACTTTAGGTAGGTTGACAAAAATATAACTCTGGTTCACAAAGAAACAGCACTGCCTACAAAAAAAAGGCACAAATAAATCTAGCAAGTCTCAAAGATCTTGAGGTTTAAAGATCACCAAGCTCATGAAAATAGACTGATGACCTGTTCTATGTTTAGTTACAGCAGGATAGCAGCAACATCCTTGCAGGATGTTTGATTTAAAATAAGGAGATGTGCAGCTGGAAATATGCATGCAGAAAAACCCCTTATAAAACAGTCTTGCCTACGGACTTTTACAACTGGCATCTTATTCAACCAAGAACAAAGATTCTCACAATCTGTAAAATGCGAGATAACTTCTCACCCTAGAACAGTCAAGGTTCTTGGTTTGCATAGCTACCTGTGGTTCAGTGAATGATGTTCCAGGAGAAGCTGCAAGCCCGGCTAGATCGTGCTCCATGTATTCAAAAACAAGATAGATACTGCAAGACATTCTGGATGTTACTAATCCTTCCAGCTTGACAATATTAGGGTGATTGAGGCGCCGTAAAACTTGAATCTCTCGAGCCATAAATCTAACACTTTCTGGTTCCAGATTGTCGAATCTCACTTTTTTCAATGCAACAATTTTACCAGTCTCCAAATCCCGAGCCTTATAAACATTACTATACGTGCCTTGACCAATCTGTTCAGACAAGTTCAACTTTATCCTTCTGATAGTTTGAAATTTGGATAATATAAGAATAGAGCAGCTTTAAGAGAAAAACCACGAATCAACACAGTTATCTTTAAGCATGCACAAAAAAAAAGGACAGCCTCCATGGGTGATCTGTGATTTGCATAGAAGATGTTAACAGCTAACAAATTTCATGAATGAATCTTTAAAACTATTGCTCAAGTGTAAATCTGTCTTACATCATTTAAAGCTAAGCTGGTAAGAGGAGTCTTACTTGTTTGTGAATTGATTGAATAACAACTTCAAGCTCTTGAGGTTTAAATAAATGTTGATGTAAAGCCTACCAGAGTGCTGTTGGCCTTTAAAAATAAGGTGGTCTTAGTTCCAGAAATTAGCTGTCTTCAGCACATCTCTGATTAGCACCCTTCAGATGGCTCAAACCCTCAAATCATAAATATCTACGCTTTCCATGTGAAAGGTGAGAAGGATCGAAGCTTGCACGCGAGCTATGGCGGGAGAGCAAGAGCAAGAAAGAGAGAGACAAGAAATGGGAACTCCAACGGTCACAATGTGTAACCGGGCCTTCCTTTATTCAAACTGTCACTAAAAGAATAAAGAATAAAGTGACGTGACGGGCGCCCGCCACCTGCAGTGTGCAGGTGGCGGGCACTGTCAGTGTAGTAATACACGGGGCGGCACGGCGGAGGCGCCTTTACCCCCAACAACCTCCCACTTAAAGGCGAATCTGCCCTAGTGAGAGAGAAAAGAAAAAAGAAAAGATAGTACCAATGTACATAGGTACAACGGATGAGGAAAGGCGACATCTCATCTAACGCCCATCAACCTCCTGAGGAAGGCAAAGTGCTCAGTAGTGAGGCTCTTTGTGAGCAGATCTGCAAGATTCTCGTCAGTGGAGATCTTGACAAGGTCAACAGACTTGTCCTCCACGACACCACGTATGAAGTGATACCTCACCTCAATGTGTTTTGTCTTCGCATGGAAGACTGGATTCTTAGCCAACTGAATGGCACTCATAGAATCCGAATGCAGTGTAGGTATAGCATCAATCCCAAGGTCAGCAACTAGACGGCCTAACCATATGGCCTCCTTGCAAGCCTCAGTGGCTGCAACATACTCGGCCTCAGTGGTAGACAAAGCCATACACTTCTGAACCCTGGACATCCAAGAGACAGCCCCTCCAGCATAGGTGAATACATAGCCAGAAGTGGACTTCCTACTATCTGCATGTCCTGCATAATCGGAGTCAGTGTACCCCACGACCCCTGTATCCTGGCTGCCATAGCAAATACACATATTTGTTGTGCCCTTCAGGTACCTCATGATACCCTTCACGGCATCCCAATGTCTGCTGCCAAGTGTAGCCATATAGCGTGCCACAACACCAACTACATGCGCAATATCTGGACGAGTGGCTATACATCAAACTGCCCACGGCTGAAGAATAAGGGATCTTGGCCATCTCGGCCCTCTGCTCATCTGTCTGCGGACAATCGGCCTGTGATACCTTCACATAAGAAGGTAATGGACAGCCAATAGGCTTTACGTCCTGCATGCAGAAGCGCTCAAGGACTTTATGAATGTACTCCCGCTGTGAGAGATACAAAAGCCCCTGATGCCTATCGCGCTTAATGCGCATCCCAAGTATATGTGAGGCCTGTCCCAAATCCTTCATCTCAAAGCTCTTCTTCAGCTGAGATTTAAGAGCATCTAGCTCATCATGAGCTTTCCCTGCTATCAGCATATCATCAACATAGAGTACCAAGATAAGCAAACTGCCATCACGGGCTTTCTTCGTGTAAAAACACGGATCCATAACACTCCTGCTGTAGCCCTGTGACTGCATAAAGGCATCAAACTTATGATACCATTCCCTAGGTGCCTGCTTCAAGCCATACAAGCTCTTCTTCAACTTGCACACTAGGTGCTCCCTGCCAGGTTCTGCAAAGCCCTTAGGCTGATCCATATAGATCTCATCATGCAAGTCCCCATGTATAAAAGCCGTCTTGACATCCATCTGATATAGATCTAAGTCAAGCTGTGCAACCAAAGCCAAGACTAAGCGCAAGGTGGTCATTTTAACCACAGGAGAAAAGACCTCATCAAAGTCCACACCATGTTCCTGCTTAAAACCTTTGCTACCAATCTAGCCTTGTATGCCGGCTTGGGGTGTCCAGGGGTACTTTTCAGCTTGTACACCCACATGCATGGCAAAGCCTTCTTGCCCTTAGGCAAGGCAACCAAATCCCAAGTCTCATTCTTATGCAGGGAGTCTATCTCAGACTGCATAGCCCTCTCCCAGGAGTGACTGTCACCCCTGCGCATAGCCTCATCATAAGTGAAAGGCTCTCCTACATCTGTAACCAAAACATAATGCATAGAGGACTGAAATCTGTCAGGTGGACGTCTGTCTCTAGCAGACCGTCTCACCGCAGGCTCTGCTGCCTGTCTAACTGCCTGCCCAACACCCTGGCCCTGTGGAGGAACTGCTGCAAGTTGTACTACTGGCTGTGCTAGAGCTCTAGGCTCCTCCTGAAAGATCACTCTGCGGATCTCAACCACCTTCTCAAGCTGCCTGTGCATCTTGTCTTCATGGAAGACGACATCATGGCTGCGTACTATTTTCCGCGCCTGCGGATCCCATAGGCGATAGCCCATCTCTCCTGACTCACCATAGCCAAGGAATATGCATTTAATGCTCTTTGGATCCAATTTACTCCTCTTGTCCTTGGACACATGGCAGAATGCCTCACATCCAAAGACACGGAGATGCGCATAAGAGGGTGGCTTACCAACCCAAACTTCCTCTGCAACCTGAAAATCCAATCCACTGGAAGGCGATCGGTTTATGACATGCACTGCCGTACTAACTGCCTCAGCCCAAAAACTCTGGGGTAGGCCTGCATGGCAAAGCACAGAGCGCACACGCTCCTGAATAGTCATGTTCATGCGCTCAGCCAAACCATTCTGGGGTGGGGTGTAAGGGGCGGTCAACTGACGCTTAATACCCCTGTCATCACAAAACTGCTCAAAAGCACGTGAGACATATTCTCCCCCATTGTCAGTCCTAAGGCATTTCAGCCTATACCCAGTTTGGTTCTCAACAAGAGCAAGCCAACGCTGAAAGACTGCCAAGACTTTTGCTTTATGGAATAAGCACACACTTTCCTAGAAAAATCATCAATGAAGGTAACAAAGTACTTTGCGCCACCCATAGACATGCAAGGCATAGGCCCACAAACATCGGAATGCACCAATGCCAAGGGCTCATTCATGCGTGGCCTACCCGATTTCTTATGCGTAGACCTATTCTGCTTACCATAAAGACAATGATCACACGAGTCAAAATGTGCATAGTCCAAAGGCGGAAGATACTGCAAACCAGATAATATTTTCATTCCCTTCAAAGACATATGCCCCAAACGGGCATGCCAAAGTGATACATGTGGGATAGAGCCCACTGCCAAAACATAGTCTACAGAAGACCCAGATACAACAAGAGGATAGAGGCTGCCAGCCTTGGCGCCTCTAGCAAGCACAAGTCTACCTTTGGTAATTTTCCAGGCAAAATCTCCAAAACAGACATGAAACCCTGCATCATCCAACTCTCCTGCAGACATAAGACTGCGCGTAAGCGCAGGTACATGACGTACATCCCTGAGCAAAAAGGAACTGCCAGTGGAAAACTGCAACTGAATATCTCCACAGCCCACAATATCAAGAGACCTGTCATCTCCAAGTCTGACTAATCCAGATACAGTACGGTAAGAGTGAAACCACTCACGGTAAGGCGTCACATGGAAGGACGCACCTGAATCCAATAACCAGCACTGTGCATACATACTAGATGTCTCAATCAAGTGTGAAGCATCAGAAGAACAAGCTGCAAGTATAAACTCATCACCACCATCGGACTCCTCAGTCTGCGTGACATTAATTTCCTCAATCTTGACGCTGGACTTCGCAGGTACTATGTTGCGATCAGAGGACTTCTCCTACACTTTATCTTTCCCCTTATCCTTGCACTTCTCATTGCGCAACTCATGACACTGTGGTCTAATATGGCCCTTTTTCCCACAATGATGACAAGTGACATTTGCATTGCGCCCACGCGACTTACTACGCGACTTGCCACGAGATTTAGACCGACCCTTCTGCGAGTCACGGCCTCGGCCATTACCACGGTCATACCTGTCATTCCTGCCTCTAACTGTCAAAGCATGACTACCACGAGAGGCATCCAAGTTTTTGCAATTCACCTCTTCCTGAAGATGAGCACTCTCAACATCTGCTAATTTTAGAGTAACACTAGAGACACAAAGAGCAGTACGGAAAACATCCCATGACTCATTCAGAGTCCCAGGCAAGAAAAGAGGAGTTACTTCCTCTCCAAAGGTGATATCCTGCGAAGTCAGGTTCTTCAGTATAGCATGGAACTGGCTCAAGTGAGCAGACATAGTCGCATTATCCTTCATGCGCAGATCCATAAGCTGCTTCAACCAGTACATCTGACTCGCGGGACTTTTCTTATCATAAAGATTCTTGATCTTATTCCATAGATCCCATACACTCTGTGCTTCCTCAAATACATTATAATGTACCTGTTCAGTGAGAGACAATACAATCGTGGACTTGCATAGCTCATCAAGTTCAAGCCAGTCGTCATTGTCCATAGTTTCAAGCTGCTCCCCACTCAACCGAAGTGGCTTAGTCTGAGATTTCTGCACCAAGACCTGCCAAATTTGACTCTTCCAATAAGAGTAGTTGGTACCATCCAACTTTGTGATGTTAAATATGGCACTATCATGCGAAGATGACGCCATTATGCAGGCTGGAAATGCCCAAACAGTCCAAAACTGCTTGCTGTTTTACTGCAGAAACTGCCCAAAAATGACCAAAACGGGGTCCAAAGGGCGAGCAAAGTGTACCAAAAGTTGCTGCCCACTTAGTACTAGGTGCGGTACACCAAATCAAGATATTTCAGCATGAAAAGTACACCTCAGTCCACCAATAACTGCTTGCTGTAATAAATTGCAGGTATGCAGTCTAGAGAGCAAACTGTCCCAAAATAGGATCCAATGTCAAGCAAACAATGCTAGGTCCAAAGCCGGTATGAAACGGACATAAGCAAGGCCAATGACAGTGAAAAGAACATGAGCTCAACACCGAAGCATGTCAAAATAACATCTGCCAGTGAAAGGCACACCCCCAGACACTCTAGGCAAAGTGTTCCTGTAACTGCCAAAACCTGACACAAATAGGTGTCCGCTCAAAGAGAGAGATCCAAATACGAGACTCAGCTTATAAGCATCCTGTGAACCAAGAGTACATCAATGCATATCCATAAAGATCGGAGTATGATCCCAAAGTCTCAATGCGTATGTAGCTGCTCAAGACATAAACTGCTCCAAATACATGTAAGTGCTCCAATAGCATGCAACTGTCAAAGGTCAAGCAAGCATGTAAAATACTCCCACTGGCACAAAAGGCTTACAAAGCGAGCTCAGAAGCTCAAACAACCCAAGAGAAAGCACCAGTGATAAGTGACCCTGTCAATGCATCAAGCGCATCCAAGAGAGTATGACATACATGAAGCACCAGTCGTATTAACCATGAAGCAATACATAAGCCCAAATAAGCTCTCGGTCAACTCAATGACATCCAAATAGCAACCAAGATCAGTGATCAAGTAAGCCGAGAATGCTCAAATACATCCAAATCCAAGCTCCAAATGTCGGTATGGCATACAGGAACCAAATAGCATATGTCACGAACCAAAGCACGTAATGCAAAAGCCTAACTGTCAAGCAGAGACATGAGGCATAGACGGTCCACGAGCATGCCAAGTCGGTCCAAATGCCAGTGAAGACGGAGCTAATGCGAAGCTCAAGAGCATCCCATAATCTCATACATATGCTCCAAGTCGTCCCCAAATGTCAGAGACATCATGCCAAAGCTCAAAGCATACATCCGGTATCGATAGGTAAGTGCCAAAGCATGTAAAGTACCTTCAGCCCACTGTTATTCCGGCATGTATTTACTGTTCTAAACAATAGATTTCAGCCCCGTATTCAAGCCAAAATCGCTCCAAGTCGTCCCCAAATGTCAGAGACATCATGCCAAAGCTCAAAGCATACATCCGGTATCGGTAGGTAAGTGCCAAAGCATGTAAAGTACCTTCAGCCCACAGTTATTCCAGCATGTATTTACTGTTCTAAACAGTAGATTTCAGCCCCGAATTCAAGCCAAAATCATGGTCAAACCAAATGCATACATCCCCAGTACATCCGGGTAGGAAGTAGACCGCATACGGGCATCAAATAGCTCCAATGGGATGAGGCATAAGCAACAAATGTCAGTGTCAGGGGTGCTGCCCTGTTTCCAGCACTGTTATACAGTGAATGGCAGTTTCAAAACGGAGAATGATCAGCTCCCAACCTCAATGTCAAGCCAAAGCATCAAAATGACATCCAAAAATGGCTCAAATGCCCTCCAAATAGGCCAATGATGAGTGCTCCATGAGCAGCAAAGCATTCAGCTGTAAAACGTGGAGGTCAAAGTCTGAAAATGGGCGCCATATTCAGCGTGTTGAGGCCTGGAGTGCTGCTTTAATCACGTGGCTGAATGTTGAGTGTGGGGGGGCTCAATGATGGCCCAAGGTAGGCACATACCAAGCCATGAAGGCCCAATGCAAAGCGGAGGGAAGATATGAGCTATGGAGCTCAAGAAGAGTGGCTGCCCTTTGTTCCTGCCCTGTTTCAAACTGAGAATACACTCAAATGCCTGCAAATGCTGAAGCAATACCTCAAGGGCAAGGCCCTGATGAGGCTCAAGAAGGCCGGGATGGAACTCAGGAAGCCAGGGAGAGTCGGGAGCTCAAGAGGTTGGCTATGGCTGCCGGGATGGAGACCCAATGCGTGAAGCGAGTCAATGTGAAGGTCGGGAAGCACCGAGCCGAGCTCGAGCAAGAGAATGCCAAGCTCTGATACCAGTTGAAAGGTGAGAAGGATCGAAGCTTGCACGCGAGCTATGGCGGGAGAGCAAGAGCAAGAAAGAGAGAGACAAGAAATGGGAACTCCAACGGTCACAATGTGTGACCGGGCCTTCCTTTATTCAAACTGTCACTAAAAGAATAAAGAATAAAGTGACGTGACGGCCGCCCGCCACCTGCAGTATGCAATGGCGGGTACTGTCAGTGTAGTAATACACGGGGCGGCATGGCGGAGACGCCTTTACCCCCAACACCATGCACACGTGACAAATGCAACAAGTCATGAGCCTAACGTACCATGTGTCTCTCATGCTACATGTAGCATTGTGGGTGCTTCAATCCAGTAGCTGGAAGCAGGAAAGACTAGGGTGCAACATGATCTGCCGGCCATGTGAGATGGCATCAAAATGCCAAGTCAGAGCCTACCTCCATGTGATACTCTCCTTCTATTTTATTGGCCAACTCTCCAGGCTATTCATTATCTTGTCCGGATATGTTCCACTCCGGAATGCCTCTTATCCAGACTTGTCCAGAAATTGGCACCCTTCTCGCACCATAGCACCTGGTAGGTATAACCTCAAACCCACCCTACCCCCCGCTCCCCCAAAAAAAAGAACCCACCTTACAACTGCATTAGCTCTGAGTACAAACTATTTGCCAGCATATGGCTGTATTCAGCCACACTGCCTCTTACATATAGTACCCACAATAACTAAGATTCGCTTCTTTTTTATGCCCTTCTTGTTGTTAGTTGGTACATATCATAGGTTTTAGGCACACAGTTTATCCTTCATTTGGGAACCTAACAGAGGCAGTGGCTGGCTTATTTAGTGCTTCTCCACTTGTCTTGTATCTCATCTTGAGGCTTCTTTATCCTCCACTCCTCTCACATTGTATCATCGCATCATCTTGCATCCTTGGAGAGAGGAAGATTGGAGGCACTGCTGCTGTTCATTATTTGCCTGTGGTGGTACCTCTATATCTCATGCTTCTCCTATGAATTTCCTTGCACCTGCACTTTGGTTCTTGTGTTCACGTTCTTTCTTTTTGTTCAGTGTTCTCTCTCTCTCTCTCTCTCTCTCTCTCTCTCTCTCTCTCTCTTTGTGTGGCTTCCAATCATCTGCATGTTCTCACATGGAATCAAACGACCAGTGTTGTGGGTTCACTGGTTTTGTGTGCCATCACCGACAGTTTTCAAATCTAAAAGTTCGTGTTTTTTGCTGGATCCTTCCTATCTTGCATTTGAGCTTTCTATCTCCTCTCACCTTGACAGTCCATCCTACTGATGGGCGACCTATTTTTTCTTGCATCTGAAGCTGTAGCCCTGCATTTTGGGCTGGTTCTTGGTCCTAGAGGCTGGATCTGCTGCTGCAAAGACCCTACTTGTTGCCTGCTGTGGTGAAACCTCATACACCTTGCATTTGTGGGCTGACTGCTCCTGTAGCTGATTCAAATATGCATTTTTTAAATCTCAACCCTAGACACTTGTTTTTGTTTTTCAAGATTTACATAGGGTCTTATGTGACAATTATTGTGATTCTTCACTATATTCACTTTACTGTTGCTCTACTTATGTATATGAACTGCTGAACTCTTGATTGGGCTGATTTGACAGCAAAGTGTCCCAGGTACCTCTCTCTAGCTGCTATCTTCAATCACTCTCATGGCACCTCCTTGTTCTTCTACTGATAACAAATCTTATTCAGCCTGAAGTGTTTTCTAGAGGCTTGGTTTATGCAGTTACAAGGGAAGGCCATCTCAGGCTAGCACTCTACATGTTCGTCGAGCTTATGTGGCTACTGAAAAGGGTGACAAGAAGAAGGTGAAGTGCAGCATGCTTCTCCTATGGCAAGTAGGAGCATCCAAAAGGATTGCAAGAAGCTAGTGGCTCTTTGGTAGAAGGGAAAGAAGGACAAGATCAACTCCTCTCTTCATCACCCTTGAACTCCCACTCCAATTCCTATCACGTGACAAAAGCCGCAACAACCCAATAATCCATTTTCTAGCCCTAGTGACCTTATCATCTCCACACATTCCCAAGCAAGGGAGGGACTATGAGAGGGTGATGGTCAAGCTCACCAAACTCACCAATTTCTTGATGTGGTGGAGCCTAAGGAAGGCTTTTTATATGCATTGATTCATCTAGCAATTTAGAGCTAGTGTAACTTCCAAGTCCATGACGGTAAGTTCAAATAGCAAACAGTGTTTGCTCCTAAAATCTATTCTCACATAGGAGCAAGCGGTGTTTACTCCTAGTTTATTCTCACATGGGGGGCACTTCAGCATTCCGGCTCAAGGAGTGGAATCCATTGTCATGATGAGCTCTATGACAAGCTTCAAGATTCAACAATTTCCAATTTTCATGATCAAGGATCATATCTAATCAATATCTCGATATCCATGTCCTTTTGAGCCACCTTGGTGATGGCTTGGTACCCATTGCTTGGGTATATGGTTTTGGATAAGATTATAAAAGATATGCTTTCACTCGGTGGTCCTAGCTAATTGACATTGTTTGTATGATATGATGTTATGGCTTTCTAACCATCACTACTATCGTATGGGACAGGGGGGCGATCCCTAGGGGGCTTGCATATTCCCCATCATTGTGTACTTGATTATACTAATCATCCATGATCCAAGAGAGCAAGGTAGTCAAGTATAATCCATCCCATCTATCCGACCCACGGAGGTAGAACGGTACCAAATGTACACACAAATGTAAATTTAAAAAAATGCAATGTTTCATACAACCATTTCAAAATACATAAGAAATTAAGGGTTAATCTAGTAAATATTACTTGTTCAAAATGAGAGTTATGACCTAAGAAATAGAGTGTCACAAGGTGTTAACCCCAACACGAAGAAAGCAAAATAAAATAAAATAGACGCAGAGCAAAGGCGAAAAAAAAGTAGCCCGACTGAAGAAAGAAGGAGAGAAAAGGCCAAAAGCACAAGGGCAACCTTAAAAAGTCCAAGGTAAATGCAAAAGGGGAAAGGTGCATTTTAAAATACAAAGGCGTACCCTGAAATCTTGTAAAAGTGTGCCAGGCGGTGGAAAATCTGGAAAGCTAAAACAGAAGACAAAGACAAAGACAAAGGCCAAGACAAGGAGAAACAGAAGACAAAGGCGCACAAGGAAAAGCGCAAGTCAAAACCTTTGTAAAAGAGCGCAAGCGCAGACCACTCTACAAAAAATGCTGATAATATTTGAATGGACCGAGGAATGCCAACATGCATACAAAGGACCTAGGCTACAGCCGGCCCTATAAAAAAGGGGAAAAGGGGATGACCACCAAGAAAGAGATTTAGAGTTTTGTATATAAAGTTGAAAAGTGAATGAGAAGCTCATTCTTGTGTGTGGCAAAAAGTGGCTCTCCTCTTCTTCTTCTTCTTCTTCTTCTTCTTGCTTGCTTGAGCTTGTGCTTGAGAGAGGGAGTGTGAGTGTGAGGGAGTGAGTGTATGAGGGTGAGGGACCGTGGGGTGGAGAAACTCTCCGTCTTCTCCTCTCTTCTTCTCTTCTCTTCTTCTCTTTTCTCTTGCTCGCGATGATGGAGCTTGGAGCGTGGGGCTTGAGGATGGAGCTTGCACTTGGATCATGGAGCTACCGGAGTGCGCGGGAGAGGAGATAACTCGAACGGCATGGAGGTAAGCTCACTACACCCGTAGATATGGATGTTAGTACTCAACTTGGAATGCTTGAAACAATAAGCGGTCCGTGGGTCTTGGCGGTTGAGCGAAAACTCCCACACAAGGCATTATCTATTCAGTACAAACTTTCACCTTGTTGCTTCAACAATGAACAAGACGAGAGTCAAGACCAAATACAAATACTTTAAGCCAATGAGTGCTAATAAAGATAGGGTGGTAACTTGTAATAGAGAGTTAGGGAAAAATTCAAGAGGAAGGTGGTAAGAGAGAGGTAGGGCAAGAGAAGGTGGTAGAAAAAGTGCAAGCGGAGGTAGAGAAAGAGGAGGTGGTAGAAGAGGTAGAGAACAAGGAAGAGAATGAGAAATAGGAGGTGATAAGAAGTAGAGTAAGAGGAGTTGGTAGAGATAACGATAGAAAGAGAGGAAGAGGAAGATTTTCAATCCCCCCCAAAAAATTAGCAAGGCCCTTTTTGTCCAGTCCAAACTAAACAGATCCAATGTATCCGATAAGACTGGATGAATTGGATGTATCTATTTTGTACACGAACGAAATGCAACCTACAAGAGAGAATGTCAGTTTGGGATATATCATGGCTTTTAGACACAATGTCTAGCCTCCATTTAGGCACCTCACAAAGATAGCTAGGTGGCTCATTAGGGCTTCTTCAATTGTCTTGTGTCTCATCCTAAGGCTTCCGTGTGTGTGTGTGTGTGTGTGTGTGTGTGTGTGTGTGTGTGTGTGTGCGCGCGCGCGCTCTCCACTCCACACATCGTCAGATTGCATCATCTTGCATCTTTAAAGAGAGAGAGACTAGAAGTACCACTGCTACTCATCATTGTGAGCTGGTTGAAGTTATTTGTACATGGATTCCATTGCCCATACATTCTAAGCTCGTGTTTAATTCTTTCAATTAGTGTTCATGTCTTACCCATGTCTCTTAACTGGATGCACTTGCCAACACATTGTCCTTTCACCCACATAAAACCATAACAATGGCCACCCCGATCAATGCTTTGCTCGTTTGCTACTCTCATGAACTACTTGTCAAATCTTCCAAATTGAGGATTTGTTTGGTGACATCCTCAAAAGGGGAAAGGGAGGGGAGGGAGGGAAGAGGGAGGAAGAAAATGGTAGATAACTCCAAAAATGAGATAGAATTTATCTCAATAATCCAACTCCATGCATCAAAATCATTAGCGCCTCCTCATAGCTGATCTCAAAGTGAACTCTTGAATGGGTCCACCCACCTGGCCTTATGGCCTCCTCTAGGTCAAGTTAATCGCATAAAATTTGGAGAAACATTAACAAGAAACAAAGCTTGATCATACTTACCTTGGAACTAGTTAAACTACCAAAAGCTAACTACCCTTGGCTTGATCTTAGCCACCCCTTAGCATGGTCAAACAAAACAAAGACCTGGCTACCTTAGGATTGATATGCACAATTCCTTCATGGCTGAGTAATTGCCTTTTTGGCTGGCTGGAGTCATTATGCACTCTCTCTCCCACAAAAGATAATGAAAATTGGCAAACCATTGAGAGCGCTACACCTCCCCACAAGAGACCATTTAAATTATTCCCTATCCTAAATTTGAATCAAATAACCAACTTCTACTAGCTATAAAAAAGAACGGCCAATTGCTCTTGGGCAAGCACAAGATTTATGCTTGTAAGTAGGGAAGGTAAAAATTACCTCTCTAGGAATTGTCATTCTCACAACTAACAATAACATAAGAGTTAATTTATCATTGAAGAGGAAACTCCTACTTCAGAATATGAAGGCACTACTTGCTTGCCTTTAGAAATTTTAGTATTAGCAAAGATTGAATCATGCCACTAGTGTGCTTGTAGAGGAACTATAAGCCACTAAATTGGATACATGAAGTTAGTCGTGTAATTTGATCAATGGTCTATGCCCATGATCCCATTATAATAATCAACCAACACCCAAGCCTCAAGGTATACAATGATCCACAATTACTCGAGGAGACAAATGCAAAGGGAATCTTTGCTTAAACTCTATGCCAATCTCAAGGTTACTCTAATAACTGCACACTCCTAAGGAGAATAAACAAATGGATTGCCATGTTCAAGAAAACCTCAACTACCAATAATCACTATGGCAAGAACCTTCCACACATGGCAACTTTGATAGTAAACTATAACTTGGAAGAATCCATGCCCACATAGCCAAAGAATATACCATTATCATACTACGAATATGCATTAGTAAGCCACACCAAACCTTGGAAGGCCAGAAAGCCACTCCAAACCTTGGAAGGCCAAGCCACTACAAACCTTGGAGAATCTGACTCAAATATGGTGAAAACCGTAATTGACCAGGAAGAGAAAATTGTTTGACTTTACCTCTGTGGAGACAAAACCAATTTCAAAATAGCAATATCTCCTCACGGACCAACAATCACCATGTACTTCCAATGATGAGCCATGAGTAGAAGCATTACAAAAACCAAAATCACATTCTTTCCCACATACAACAGCAAACACTTCAAGTAACATGATACTAAGAAGGATTGTGTGAACAGTAACCAAACTCCTAGAACATATAGACCTTTCCCTTCAGCATCAGTTATATGAGAAGCTGGTTACCTTATCAAGTTTCTCAAATGAATCTGCTCGTCTTGGGATCCAGCCTTTCACAGCATCTCCAGCTACAGCCGAAAGCCATGCAGGCCATCCGGCTGTAACTTGTTCCCCCTCATTATGCTTGGGTAGGTTTCTTAACCTACCATTGGGTTCAACTGGTATCCACTGCTTGTCTCTTCCATCATCGATCGATGTATATTTAACCACTCCACTCAGCTTCAACCTGTCCCTTTCTTTACCATCCACGGCATTGCTACTGTCCACACGGTTCAACCTTCCCGATGAAGTGCTCCTCTTGGACCCATGAACTCTATCCTTTCGGATGTCAATGTCATCGTCTTGTACAGCTGCCTCTTTTGTACATGCACAGCCCATCACTGGCTAGAAACACTACTCGCAAACCGCTTAATTGTCTTAACTGCGAGTACGGTGACCTGCAGGGAGGCCACTGAATGCCTTGCACAGACACACATCCATCTGCTCTAGAGAGAGACCTGCGTGAAAGGGAGAAATTGATACCTTTTTCCTGATGCCTAGGTTCTTCCTCTGTAACCACATCAGGTCAAATGCGAATGATGGAAGCTTACTTGAGCAAGCCCTAAGAGCAACGTCTGACCCAGGGTCGGGGGGGGCAACTTCCCAACAGTAGGACTGCAATCCCTACCTGCAGAAGCTCCGATGGAAGTTTCGATGAAAGGTCCGGCGGGGAAATTTCTGCGAGGGAGAGGAATGGGACTGTGTGTCAGTGCGTGATGGCGTTCTCGCGAGCTCCGGCGGTAAGGGAGGGGCAGGAAGATGCAGCATCGATGGGGGATGCCGCTCCTGCACGCATCCGGCACGAGCCAACGAAGGGGGGCGTGATGAGCGGGCCGCAAATGCTGGAGAGACTGGGAGCAAGAAACCAGGTCAACCGGAGAGAGAGAGAGAGAGAGAGAGAGAGAGAGAAGAAGACGAAAGGGGGAGAGAGACAGAGACACAGACACAGAGAGGGTCTGGGGGGGCAACAATGGCAGACCCGATAGAGAGGGGGGTTGCAGCACGCACCAGTCTGCTACTAAATTTGGTCACAATAAGCCATGGCATATCCTCAGTTATAACAGTACAATAACAAGATATGGTTTTTTTTTTTTATTTTTTAGTCAGAATCCATAATGATTTGCCAGTCGGTTAATTTAAATACCTCTTTTCTTGGTGGGTGAATTTAAATCATGTCTTAGAGAGGTGTTCACACATAGGCCAGCATCACGCAACATGGCAGATGTCGTCGATCGGGTTGTAGCCCAAGTGGTTTGGGCTGGGCGTCTTGGTGCGTTCATAGGTGCGTGAGTTCAAACCTTGGATGCATCCTTAAGGCATTTTTCAAAGTTCAAGTCTTCACAAACAAATGACTCATTAATTAATTAATTAATTGAGTTTAAGGGACACAATGTGTGAGCTTGCTACAAAATTTGGCCACAATAACTAATGCTATACTACATGAGTTTATAATAGTAGCAATCATAACTTTATGGTCCCCCAAAAGAATCACATATATCACAAGCATTACAATGTAGCTAGCATGATCATCAAGCATTACTTTATCTTATTAATAGAACATGTATCATAGCTGACCTCGAAGACAAACAAATAGTACCACTACCTTCTCTTAGGGTCAAAATCATTATAAAAAGCTAGCACACATGTGGGCAGCCAAAATGGTCAATATATGGCCAAGATTTGCAGGGATGGACATGATATGGCCAAATTTGAAGAGGCATAAAATTTAAAATAGGAAAAAATAACCAAAACCAAGTTGTGTGAAGAGAGACAAGAAAACACACCCAAAAAAACTCACCCCATTATGATGATGAATTCTTGATCATTGCTCTTTGATTTCTTCGCTTCTAATGTAATAAACATCATAAATGGATCCTTCTTGGCAATGCTCTACATGGTTATACCACTTTTGTAGCTCGATTTGAAGAATCAAGATATCCTCAATTTCAAGTCTTTCTCTCTACTCCTCCATAGCCACTAAAGCCAGTTCATGCGAGAGAGGAGGAATGAGAAACCAAAATGTATGGAGACAGATGGGAAAAGTTGATGGATGGAATGTTGTGCTAAAGCATATTGAAGTCTTTCCGAGTGTGTTAGAGGTTGGTTATAGTGTCAACGGCCTTCGGGAGTCAAGATCTATACATGTGTGTTACGACATTTGCGGTTTTTTACATAAGGGCTTATATTTTGCAGATAGTTTGTTATTGTGATGATTATTATGTTGCCACAGAATGAATATGGTTGAGTCCTCTCTTTTCATGGCAATCTCTGGTAGTTTTGAATAATATTTTTGTGTAAAAATTTGCTAAAATAGTGAAAATAAATATTAAAATACTAAAAATATAATAAAATACAAATAAAGGATGTTGACTTTGGTCTTAAAACATGTTATATCTTACTCATAAAACAATAAAAATGAGAAAAAATCTCAAGTTATTGTGGATAAATGATGGTTCAATGCACAAGAGCCTAAAATTGTAATGGAATATAATGAACCAATGTTTGTAAGTTTAAATGTGACATTTATTAATTCTTTGGTATGCTTTGAACATATGTGTGATATAATTTTACTTTAGGTAGTACGAGACAAGAGGGCTCAATAAGTTGTGTGTAGCAATGCATTAATACATAAACATGCACACATGAAATTATATTCGCACGTACACACCAATTTTTATACATCTTACATACACCATCACATTGAAATTGTTTTCTTTTTATCGAGTGCATGTAAGTTTCAAACCCTAAAGAGTTGAATGATTCTTCTCAAGGCCCATCTTGCTTGAAGCTGAAAGGAATTCAAAGTCCTTAAGTAACTATATGAATTACACGACAAACCCTAGTTCAAATGAATATGTAGGGTTTCGTTGTAGGGAAGCCAATGTCCCAAATTGCAATTAACATTGCAAGGATACTCCTTCATTCAAAAGAATGAGGAAATTAAATTAGATTATCTTTGGAAATCTCAGACGATAACGTGGATAAAGCCGAGACTAGATGCTATTGCATCAAATCGGAATTTCCTTCGGTAGAGAGAACAAAGAATTGTCTAATACATGTTATGCACTTCTCCTTGTGTTTGTACTTAGGAACACCTGTTTGGAAAAGGAGTCATCTAACAAAGGAATTGATAAGAAGAAAATCTTTCAAATTGGATTCAAGTTGAAATACCTGGGAAAGGCGTGTTGAGCACCCCCAACTAGTAGCCAACCCTATCCAAGGGGGTTTTTAATAGCCACATCAGGAACGTGGACCGAACCTATCGTGAGAGGTCTCTCCGTGAAAATATGTGTTCATAAGAGAATGCTTGGGTACTAGGGGGGCTCAGGCTGTAAATCCCCCTACCTTCGAGTCCTACTCAGATGGTCTATGTGACTTAGGAAGGAATCTCGAGGTCCTGTTACTAATGCAAGGGCGCAAACTTGGAGGAAAATAAGACGCATCCTTATAGATTGTAGGAATTGTCCCATGGATGTGATTTGTATCTCACTTGAAATTCTAATATAAAGTTTACTTTCAATGAATTTTTCTAATCTGTTTTCGTGTTAGTGTATAAAATTACGTAAAGGAACATGTGACTAACAAGTTAATTAAGGAAGCTGCTTGTATGTGTTACCACTAATGTGCCCTTAGGTAAGTAGGAAACTAAAGCTATCAAGGGAAGTGGGTGGACAGAACCCTCGACGGGTCCATTCTACGACAGGGTGGTCCCAGAAAATTGGGAGGCTTCTCAACATTCAAATGGCGATGACGTATTGACCTTAGATAATATAGGGTAGAACCCTAGCTCATATTGTTTTAGGGGACCAGAATGGGACTTTGCCCTACGAGTAGAGAGGTCGAGTGATGCATCCCTCTCGTTTTCCATTCTCTTTGAACCAAGTGCAATATCAACCCACCTTGGTTTAGACGCTAGATCGTCTACGCCAGAAGGCTGTAGAATGACTTGACCATTAGAAACCTAGGAAGATTCAGGTCAATCCTAATAGGGTTGGCTGATACGTTTTGTTGCGAAGTAGACTCGGGAGTCGCTAATGGACGAACCCTGTGACATTCCATGGGAGTGCCAGGTGGCAACTTTTAGATCAAACTCCCGATGTACTACTAAAACGTGTCGTGACCTAGGCACATTACATTAGGTGAGAGATAGCCATAGTTGATATGATTTAATTGCTTAAAAGAATAAGTGTGCCATTAAGTTTGACGTTGTTTGTGAAGCTTTCGTGAGAGTAATAAAACAAGGCTGAATTGCCTTGTTCTTCTTAAATGAAGGGGAGCTGGGGTTTGTCGATTTTCTTGTATAATGTTATGAGAATTACTCATGGTCTAACTTTTTAAAATATTATTGTACATATTAAAAAGATTTAAATTATAGTACACATTGCAAATGTGCCTAATGTGCATGAAGTTCTCTTGCTTACCCGTCCCCACCAAAATGGTTGTAATACTTTTTAGGATCGTGGAAGGGTAAGGTGTTAAATACAAATTCTTACTATGTGCTTTTTTGTGGGATGAATTGCTCAAAATGATTATTTATATATAAGATGAGTTATGTTTATTTATGTACATTCATTTGCAACAATCATTCATAAATGTAAGGATTATACTTGAGTGTTGTATAATGATTCATGTCATACAGGTGTACGTCAATATGGGTTATGTAGGTCATGACATTAGTTAAGAGGTCACCTAAACCCAATTGACTGGCTACACGAAGCTCTTCCTCACTCAGAATTCGGTCCAAGTATGGATGTGGCATAATATGGTCTTCTAAGGTCAATTTTAAAGCTAGTAATCAAAATGACATTGGGGTAATATAGGTGGGATCATATTCACTGGCCTTTATTGCACAACATTGTTTTGCATTAGTCATAATCTAAGAGTCAACCTATTCCCACTATGTGCATTGTGAAAACCACTTCTGTAAGAATGGAAAGTTAGATTTTACCAACCGATCTACGTCATCTAGGCCTTTATGCATAGCTTCTAAACAACTAGGCTTGATAGTGGTGATTGAGAGCATTTTGAGAGCTTGCTCTCTTGTTTGCTATCAACTCTTCTACAGTACTAGGATGCTTGGTAAAGATGAACTCAAATTTCTCCCATGAGCACAGAAGGGACCTAATTACTATAGCAATGCCATCATCTAGAAGGCCTAGCTCTAAGCATTCATAGTTGCAAGCAAATATTGTAATATTATTATTAGGGCATTTAATCCTAGTGATGGCACTTTCACTTGTGTCAGTAACCATGTTAGCAGTGCTAACACCAGCACTGAGGGTCTTTTATAAGAGGGGTGCAATCCTAGAGGTGGATTTGGTTTAGCCTCACATACATGTGTTTATTATAACCTGAACTTGAAAGAGGTTTTGCTTGAGATTTAGCTTATGATTCTTCCACAAAAAGTGTGGCCTCTGTCTCCATTTCCTTTCAAACACTGGGAAATATTACAACTTGCATAGCCACTGAGGTCAACTCTCAAAATAATATTACAAGTGTCTGCATTACCACAACATTTACTGGAAAATATCATGCATGCATGAGTGGCCTAAGAGATGATCCTTTAAATGTTTTCATGCCTTATAGCTTTACTAGTTGCACTTTTATTGCCTTTCTCCCTTTGCTATTTGCGACTTTCCACTAGTTGCTTTTGCTATCTTTCATCATTTCTTGGTTAACGTTACCCCCTCCTAGTCGAGTGTTAGTCCCATGGCACTCTTTGTGAAAGGCATGATGTAGCCATATTGCATTGTGGTGGTCTAATGGGCCTTGTTCCAAATACATTCATAAATTTAGATCTTGGTGTATTTTAGTTTGAATTATGAGAAAACTCAAAAAAGATCTCAACAGATCACCATAATGCATTATGATCTTAAGAGGAGCATGACCAACTACGGTATGGAAACACACACCATCCACCTTTTTAAGTTGTGCTAAGGTTAAAATGTGCAAAGTGCTTACTTTAATCTAAAACTAGTGCAAATGTTTGTGTGACATAAATTACCATGTGAGAAGTCAAGTTACATCATTTTGGGATTCCCATGTTTCGCAATAGTGATTTTATACTATGGTGTCATGCTTTAATGAGACCATATTAGATTGTGATAGTCTACTAGGATTTTGTCCCAACTTATATAGCGGTTGGAGCTCTTGGTGTAGTTTTAGCTAAAGTTATGATCCAAGGAGGCCATATCACATCTTGATGGTCTAATGGGATCTTTTTCCAATTTTCTCATAATTTGAGCTAAATGATACCAAAAGCTCAAACTATGAAGGAATTGGAACAAAATCCTAGCAAATAACCACAATGCAATATGGTTTGTAGACCACCACAATGTGATTGGTGTAATTGAGTAAAGATATAACCATTAAACATCACAATACCACATATGCGTGTCTAACACAGAAGTATGATACACATTCATAGTGAACCATATATCGTAATACGATATAGAATAAGCATAATCATAGAGATTTGAGTACAAAAATAGGACAAGAAAAAAATTGCCATCTTCATTAAGACTAGGAATACATCGATCATCATTGTGTACATGGCACATGACGATTGTGAATAAGAACATTGCGGTTACATTTATACTACCCAATCAATTGATCCAAAAATGTACATCCTTTGATGTATGACTAATGCGAATATATCGTGACCTCCTGGTCACATTCATCCAACACATGGCATGCATAGTGGATTTGAATCCAAAGTTGTTAATCTCCAAGGTCACCTTGATCATCCAAAGCAAGCTCATTCAAAGCAACCACCATGAGTAGTTGCACAACAGGTACTAGAATTGGAATAGGTGCATGAATCCGAATAAGAGTAAGAGGACATAGTGGAACAAGAATAGCAGCTTGAACTAGCACTCCTTGTCCTTGATGTGCAACTTGCCTGAAGGGAATGGGAGGCCAATTTTAGGCCAAAGGAGGATTAGGAGGATGAGAGGAAGTAGCAAAAATAGATGATAGTTCAAATGATGATGCTGCACTGAATCAAAACCCTTTGATAACCATAGGAGAGTTGGGGACTAGGTCAGAAAAATGCAAAGTAGGAATAGCCAAGGTAGCTTGTTGCATTCAAGCTGCCAACATTGCATGGACTTGCTGCATTCAAGGTGCCAACATTGCATGGACTTGCTTCAAAATATGTTTGAGAAGACATAGCACCTCCACATCAACATCAACATGGAATTGTAGTGCATCAATCTCCAAGTGACATGCTCCCGTAGGTCAACAATGCCACTAAAGCATTTGAAAAGATTGAGGAAGTTGATCGGTCTTGATTGTCACTAAGTGAAGGGGGTTCCTCCTACATTGGCACTTTCCCTTTTGCCTTCTTATCAAGGAATAGGTCTTTTACTGATAGAGTAGGAGTCACACGATAAGACTAAATTTGGAGGATACCAAAAGAAGAAAAATTTACCAATGGAACATGTCTTCCAAACCCATCTAGAGTAGCATCAATTCAAGCCATTGCTATGGAACCAACGGATATAGACTTAGTAAGAACCGAGGTAGAGACACTTCCACCAACAACAGAGCTGAAGCGAGAGCCAAAGGAACTATCAGACGGTTAGATTGGATGATAAAAAGGCTTGGCACTAAGACTGAGCATCAACATCCGAGTCCTTTCATCATTAGGAGGAAGAGAAAGCAATCGTGAATACGAATCTTGCAAACTTGGATGAAATCAATGACGACTTCATCCCATTCTTCCCACATTGCATGTAAAATGATTGCTAGAGCCCTTCCAAAACCTTGAGTGAAATTGAAACCAAGTTGTCCACATTCTTCATGCAAACCACTTGGGCTTGCAGTAAACAGCCTAAGTCTATGCAACATTTAGATGATCATGCATCTAATCAATGAAGTCAAGTTGTGTAGACTATCATACCAGGAGCCTTTGCCTCTGCTCTCAAAGATCAACTTATTGGTGGGATAGACACGATCATGCAGTTTTGCATTCTCCCATTGTACCATCGCCAACTATTGTTGTACTACATTGAGGTCTTGCTACATTATAGCTTGGCATCCAAGGCCTTGGGCAAGGTAAGCCAATCATTGTTGAGCATATTTCAAGTTGAGCTCCTTCGAAAAGATAATGCATGAGTAGGAGTAGGAGCCAAGTTCATGGTAATAGATGTCATTCCACCCAAGACATCAATAGCACGGACTTTAGAAGTGGATGGGGGCCCATCCCTATTGTGTTTGATACCCCAGTTAGAGCTCTTCAGCAAGGTAGCTAGGTCTTGAACTCCATTATGTTGGTATCAAAACCATGCCCACCTTGATCTCATTGACCCATTCCGCTAGATAGCCATGCCAGGTGAAAGTATCTTAAAAAATACATAAGGCAACTAAGCAAAATTATCCTTCAAGGCCCATGCCTTGACCTATTTGGTGTAGTAATCAATTGCAATCAAAATGTATTTATTTTGAGTATGGGCCATGGCAAGCTAAATTCTAGAACCCACTCTATGAAATGGTGCCAACGGAAGAATTGGGTGGAGAGGTAGACGATCCCACGACTTGAAATCACTTGCTTGGAAGAGCCAAGCACATCTGCTAGTCCATAGGGAGATGATCTGAAACTGTTTTAGTGGTCAAAAAAGTCAACATCTCCTTGTACCATGTCTAGGGTAGATCTTGCAAAGAAGAGTCTGGGATCTAGACAGACGATTGTCACAAACAGTTGTGCACTTGGAAAGTCATCATCACTGCCCCTTGGAACTTCCCTAAAATCCAAACATGAAAGAAAATCCGCAATCACATGCTAGACTCCACGCCAATGTACAACTTGGAACTCAAACTCTTGCATCATCAAAATCTAGTGTGCTAGTCAGTTCATCACTTTCGTAGTAGATACCCAAGGCTGATGATTCACATGGAAGACAAAGGGATGCCCCAATAGGTAGTGCCAGAACTTCTTAATTGAATAGATCATATCTAACCACTCCCTTAATATGCCAGCATATTTTTTTTCTACCAACAAAGTCACCTAGTGATATAATAAATGGAGTGATGCTAGCCTTTAGAGTCTTACATTTAGATGCTTCCAATGGCATTGTCCAAGGCATCCACAAAGACAAAAAACTCCTTATTCTAGTTTGGACGACGGATGAAGATAGAGGCCTTTCACAGTATTAGCTAGAGTTGGCGAAAGGCCAAATCTACTTTTGCATCCCATTGAAAGGTAGCATGTAGGTTTGCACCACTTGTTGCAAATCATTTGAAGAATAAGTTTTTGACAATAGTTCAAATAGTGTAGTTTGATATGAAATACAAATAGGTAGACATGAACCATCCTTTGCCATAGCAGTATATTGTGGAATTATGTGGCAAGGTAAAGTTTGTTGAGAAGAAGTTTGGCAAGGTAAAGTTTCTTGTGAATAGACTTGTACTTTTGCAGTGAAATAAGTTTACTACTTTAAAAATAAAGGACAAATTACATGGTGAAGAGGTGATCATGATACTTGGAATCCAATTGAAAACACTAGTTAGTAAGGACCCAAAGAGTATCCCCTTCACACCATGCTAATTGTCTTTAATTAGAAGACAGAGAAGCCATAGATCTTGTTACAAAATAGCAATTGCCTATATTTAAACTGAAAGAGTGTTCTGGTCACATTCACAAGTAAATTAGGTTTATAGAGAGGAGCCCAAAATTGCCATCTCACAAAAGGAGATAGATAGCCTTATTATCTGCTGTATAATGGTGAAACAGAATTGTTAGGACAAGGAGTAGGGAACTAGATGCAAAATTATAATGGTTGTTCTGAATGCACATCTGCTGTATAATGGTGAAACAGAATTGTTAGGACAAGGAGTAGGGAACTAGATGCAAAATTATAATGGTTGTTCTGAATGCACAGATGCTTGGAGCTTAAGAGGTGGAAGGATGACAATCCAGATTACCTTGTAAATGCGTAGATTCAAGGAGGCAATTTGAGTCCACCTGAGAGATGGATAGCTGTTGCAGGAGAGATTCGGTGGCACAAGAAGGAAGAATGATGATTCAAACGTATGCTCACGGGGTTGTAATTTACACAGGCGAAGGGACTAACAGTGCCTCCATAACAAGAGGAGATGTGGAGACATAACGGCTATGCCCGAAATTACCTTGGGAAGAAGCAAGCCTCTGGAAAACTTGTAGGCCGTTTGCCAGTGGTATGGTATGGTATGGGAGGCGGTCTCTTTGGCAGTCAAGAGCGCAGGTTAGTGGGGGAGAGGGAGAGTGGAGACTCGTCAAGCCGTTTGTTGGGCTGATGGCGAGCTGCAGCAAGCCGCTTGCTAGAACGACCTGTGTCGTATGGCGGGATGCCGCCATCTTCTACAGAGAGAAAACACGCAGCTTCGCCTTTAGGGTTTGCGTCATAAGCACAATCTCAAAACTTTGAGAATAAGAAGGTGCACTTACAAGCCTACACGGGGCCTAAGTGATACCAAGGTATGCTCTTGTATTATTCAATCCAAAAAGCGCGATAACATAGACACATCCCAGGACTACACTCTCGTGACACCGCACATAAGAGGGTTCACCACTGGGTATAGAGAATCACACGTAGAGTAGAAACAAGGCAGGGCTTTGAGTCACTACTACTCCCTATATAGGTGCATTCGGTAGCAATAGCATGGTATAGCTACAAAGCCCAGGCAAAGGGGATGGATGTGACATCATAGTTTCATCCATGTTCCTTACAAGGAGAGTGTTTTCATAGGCATGGGCTATGAGCAAGCTTATAGTAATGCTACTCACTCTCCCATCACCATAGGGGCTTATTTCCAATCTCAATACATGTGTCCTATGCAATATACTTTCGAAGTTCTTAATATGCAATGTCTTACTACTAATGCAAGGAATAAGGGGTGGCAGTGTTGGTCCTCCCTGCCTCGCTTTTGTGACAATCTTACAGGCCAATAGTCAGATGTGCACATTAATGGTATAAAGATAATTATCAAGTGTTAGGCGCTGTCTCTCAATGTAAATACAAGCCCAATTCATATATTTAGTGTGTATGACTAGTTTTAATTGTATAAAGGGGTGTGTGTGTGTGTGCATATTACTAGTATAAAGTTCACTAACAGGAATTATGCATCATCTCTCAATATAAAAACAAACCCCAACTCATAGATTTAGTATGTGTGACTAGCTTTAGCATTGTGCTACTACTAATGGCCATAAATTCAAGAAATTTCTCCGTTTCCCCTCTCTACCTCCCTTGATTTTGAGCTTTCTTAGTTTACAACGAGGAGGATAGGTAGTGGATCAGAATGTAGGCGGCCAAAGATAGATATAGTTATTGTTGTACATCATTTTCTTGCTCTAGATGTAGCTTTGAAATGCAGGTATGCATCCTTGAGAGAAATAGGTGAATAAGATTAACACAATTATCATGATATAGTTCTAGTTGTACATAATCAAGTCTAATAATAGTGCAAAGCAATAGACCAACAAGAAGCACAAGATTTTGACTCCATTGCATTGTTCATGCAAAAAGAGTGCTTGGGGAGTTGATTAAACATCAACTTGTAGCTAATGCCAAGAGCCTAGAGGCCTTCAAAATACCTATGACTATCTAGGACATCATCATTATTAAACTTGTATTTGTTCTTGACATGATGCTAAAGTTGATTGCTTGAGGTTCCTCACATCCCTTTTATATTTATGTCAAATTAGCCTATTATCCACCATAGCTATTTTGCATTAAACAAAAGAAAGCTTTGATAATCAAAATGTAGGTTCCATCTGACCTCATGTTGACAAGTAGATAACAATTTGTATTTTTGTGATTTAAGTTCCTTCTCTTTTGTAGTGGACTTGCAAGAATGGGTTTTCTAACTTCTGAATTATCAATTTATTGTTGTCATAACAATAAAAAATAGATGGATAACCATAGCATTAGATTAGTCTATTTGTTTCAACAATCATGCACATTTTATAGCTATAGGTGAATTAAAATAAACTAAAGGGATCACCTCCAATATTAAGGGAATTCTATTAACAAACAAATTTCTTGACATTAAGTAAATAAATGGATTGCTGATATCTAGAAATTGTGACAAATTAGCAAGGAAAAACGATGTTCATGGTTATCAACTTATTATTGAATTGTAGAGAGATTGTACAAGTCGGATTACACCATCATCAAATTAATGTTTGAAATCATACATAGAAGTAACAACTTGATCACCTCATTTTTAAAAACCACAAAAGTACCAAACACATTGTGAAGAGGTACTCATGTTACCTTAAACCAATCAATGACATGAATTAGTAAGAAATAAGATGTACTAGCAAGATGCTACTGTTGGGGGACCGATTTCGTTACTATCCACTTTCCACCATGTGAAAGGACTTGGCTTGAGGCACATTGTAGCCCCTGTAGCCCCAATATCACTTGATGCATGCAACAAAATACTTTGACTTTGTACGCTTCTTACCATTCACAACTCACCCCTAATTTGAATACCCTCACTACTCATACAAGGCCATACATGCAACAAGTTTTCTCCAATGTAATTTAAATTCATATTTCATAAGGAAAAATTAAGTTTCTAAAAGGAAGCCAACTATTTTCTTACAAAGCCATTTAAACTATCACCTAATCAGAGAAATTGTGCATGCACGCGTATGCACCTACATGCACTTGCACATACCTACACATGTGCAAAAGGGCCTTCAAATAGGGGTATACCTAAGAGTTTGATGTGCTTAACAAAATAAGAAAGAGAGAGAACATATAGCATTTCTTGAATTAATATTGCCTTGACTTTTTAAAAGTAGTAATTCCAAGCTTCTTCTCTAACCCATGTACAAAAAGTAGGTACACAATTAGTTTTAAATTAAAATGAGTGCATCATAAGCATCCTGGATCACAATAGTAAGCTATTGTGCATGTATGTAAGGCTAATAAGTAGGTTGCAAAGATTTGAAGTCGCAAAGGGCATTATAAAGGTCTACATGGGCTAGCGAAGAAGGCTTAACACGATTGCCCAAACATGAATCAAACGAGTCTATTTTTGTAGAAAGGTAAGTATCAAACCATAAACAGAAAGCATGCGTGCATGTGTGCGAGTGTGCATGCATGCATAGAGAGATATGTGTGTTGAGAGAGGTGATAGTAAAAACTAGGTGCTCCACGCCTAGACTCAGCCTGGCGCTACGCACCAGTTTTCTTCCGGTGCTTCGTGCCGGGATGTGAAGCACAAATGTTTTAATTTGTTCACACATTCTTCCACTTAGTAATGAATCAAATAGTCTTGCAATTTTTAAACTTCATTATAAAATCTAACAATTCAATACAATAACATTGATTATCTCAACCATAATAATTGGAAAAGATAACTGAAGCAAAAGTGATTTTTAAATATCACTGAAAGAATTCCAACTATAACAATAGGTAAATGGAAAAGAAAGTATATAATGTTTTCAAAAAGATAGTTGTACTGTCGAAAATCAACTATCGAAAAGAAAGTTTTCTCTTCTTAGATGAATTATCAGCAGTGGATCTAGCACGGGGAACATGTGTGGGCGAAGCTGTGACATGCCCCGCCCTAGATTGTGCTGCAACATCTGAAAATGAAAAAAAAAAGACTTTAGAAATAACAATATTAAATTTATAAAGCAAAACATTAATGAAAATGGTGAGTAAGTATTACCTAGGGACGTGATATGATTGGCTCTAACATTAGTAGAGCAGTGGCAGAATTTGGATGAAACTGATGCAAAGTTACAAAACATGATAAATCTTGAAACTCCCATTTACTCCAGTCATTCGGTATGTGTCTAGTGTGGGATCGAGATATGAAGTACTCAACATCTATTTATCCAACGTAGTAGCATTGGATCCATCCAAAATATAAAATTTCTACATATAAAGGAGTGTTTCCATTAGTAAATCCATCATTGGGTAATCTTTCGATTACCCTAGCCAAAGTTCTATGGATAATATTGGTCCTTGGGATAAAAACTCTGTCACCAATATTGGTCCCTGTAATTATCTCTGCATCAATGACCTTGTTATTGAAAGCCTTGCATACCAGCCTAGTACCATTGCATAAACCTTTAGAAGGATTCAAGTTCCTGAGCAATATTATTGGAGCATTTACTTTGAGCAGCAGGATATGAGGAGGAATACCTCCATCGAGGTCAAGGGAATTTAGATATTCCATAGAATAGAGGAATGAGTTCTCCTTAGTTCTATCCACAGAATCAGTACTGTAGTATTGTTTATCCTCTCCCGGCATCAGCTGCAATGCATGATTGTTTATCATTTCCACATCATTGTTTCGAGGTGCAAGAATGGCACGTCCACTAAATAACGTTTTGTAATCAATTACACAATTCATTTCACAATAGACAAAATTGATCAAGTCTTGCATAGATCATCCCTTTAACAACAATGCATGTGGAATTTGCAATATATTATTAGTATGTGTCAAATCTTTTCCATCTCCAATGTCTTGCAACCATGCAACAAATTGATCCTGATCTGATGCGACCTGCATATTCTGTGTAAGTTTCAAAACATTGAAATATTGCCACAAATTGGAACAACATATAGCAGCACCGACAATATCCTCATAGGTACCCTTTGGTACCACAGGTAATATTTGCCTACAATCTCCACCTAGTAGAATAACTTTACCACCAAATGGCATATCACACTGCATTATATTCTTTAAAGTTCTGTCCAGTACCTTAAAGGTATTACGATGATGCAACATAGGAGCTTTATCCCACAAAATAAGACTTGCCTCTTTTAACAGTGCTGCAAGGTGACTTTGAACATGTATATTGCACGTAGAATTATTATCTGCTTGCAATGGAATTTTGAACTTTGAATGGGCAGTACGACCATGTGGCAAAAGCAATGCAGCAATACCAGAGGATGCTATAGCTATGGCAATGCGACCTTGACTGCGAAGCTTTGCAAGCAAACATTTGTATAGGAATGTTTTTCTAGAACCGCATGGGCCATCTAAGAAAAATGGTTTACCCAAACCACTATCGATAGCATTCATTATTGCCATAAAACAATTTCTTTGTCCATCATTCAACATAGCTTGCATTGTTAAGAAGGTATTCTCTTGTTCTACCTTATCATATAGTTGTTCATCAAGGATCAAAGGATTTGTGTACTCTTGCATTGCCACCTCAGGCAATCCATGATACTCTGCCAAATTGCGTCCATGTTGATCTAAAAGTTTTTGAATATGCATCAACGCATGATTATTGGCCTCATCTTGCATATCAATATTTCGCCTATTTTGCAAGGAGAGTTGATGTTTTATATCCTCTATCAGCGGAACTAAGAACTCTTCCCATAGAGCCCCAGGTCGGTCAGGCAAACAAAATACCAAGATGGATGCAAACAAATTTCTGAATTGAGCACCGGTTTGCATCAATGCAGCTTCACGCAAACACATTTGCCATTCATCATCTGTTTCCAACATTCCTTTTGCAATGCAAGCCTCCTTAAAAGTTAAATATACCACATTATCAACCGTACGCAATGCCTCAAAGGATGTGCACCCCTTGCATACAATGAGTAGTAGGCGCAAATAGTATTTTTCTCCACATGTAAGTGAAACAAAGTATATTCGACCACATGTGTTTCCTTGCTTTCTCTTTGTCCACATTTTTTAATGTGCATTCCAAACCCAAAACATTGGAAAGTCTTGATAGAGAACTGTGTTAGTGTTAGGATGCAAATGATTGCATGTAAACCATTCTGTGAGAGTTGTTTTTTGAGCATTTTCATTTTGCACCACATCACAAATGTTATCAGAGTCACGAAAGGAAACGGTATTCTCTCCAGGTAAATGTATTTGCAATCGTTGAATATCGGGTTTCTTATCATGAAGTTTGAATTCAAATATTCGCCAACATGCTTCAGAAGCTGAAATATATCGTGCATCTAAGTACCTCTCAATCTCATCAATATTTTGTGCATCAATATTTTCTGTGTCAATATCATTGGATCTAGAACCACACGTACTTGTAAACCGAATGGTTGCTCGATCATGGCCCTTATATACATATTTATACAAATATTTGACAGCTGCAATTGTTGAGCAAACCTCAACATTTATGTGAGCACTATACTTGGAACTCAAATAAGGATTGTAAGGCACTATCCATCGGTTATCCAAGAGGTTACCATTAGCATTATGAGTCCTTCCATCCTCTTGACGTCTGTATAAAGGATAACTAGTTTTATCAACTGTAGTTGTATGTATAATTTTTTTTGGATAATCCTTTATACACTTTCCGTCCACCATGCGAGCGCTTTTTGGATTGAACTCACCACACGGACCATGTATGTTACATTTAGTAATAATTCGATACAAATCCGAAAACCTTTCCTTATTAGGTAGCTCAATGCACACCAGTCTATCATAATGACGTGCTTCTAGTGGCTTAAAGCGTGGTTCTAATATCAAGAGCGTATGTGAATGAGGCAAGCCTCTCTTTTGGAATTCTATGATGGACACATATTCAGCAACTTTACCAAACAACTCCTTTTTCACTATCGACTGCATCATGTCCTTGTGGCATGTCATGGAGAATTGAACAAAATCCACCATTTTGAGGTAGAAATATAGGAGCTTGAATCCTGTACTGGGTCATGTACCATCTCAATACTTGCATCTGCAATATGGATAGCTTCATTCTCTTCTTGAATAATGCGAGGTAATTGAACATCTAAGGATAGTAATGGTGCACCAGGCATTTGAGCACTTATATCAATTGTATTTGTTATAGTGCGATGCAATTGTTGTAATTGCGTTCTTGCTCTTGCCCTGTGTCTACGTTCAGCTCTAGTAGCATCAAGCATTTACCTACAATTGCATAATCCACAATCTGGATTATTTGTGTTTCTATTTCTTTGTCGGCTTGTGCTACGTACCCTCACTCTGAAGGGTAGCAATTCATGGTTATCCAACATCTCAACATCTATATTGCGGATAGTTGCATTGTCTCCTTTATGAATAGGAGGTGGTTGAACTTCCAATGACAACAATGGCGCAATTGGCATTTGGACACTTGTAGCTTGGATGCCATTGTATCTATCTCTATCTATGGTAGCATGATGCAGTTGTTGTAATTCTGTTCTAACTCTTGCCATGTGCATACGTTCAGCTCTTGTAACATTAAGCATTTGCCTACGCACACTCAAGCCACCATTAGGATTGTATTATTGAGTTGTGGTAGACATCTGAACCTGAAAGGATACCAAATCATGAGCAGCAGAGCAAGATGCAATGCTGAATTGATTGGTTTGATATAGTTGATTTGGGATTTGAACATCCATATTGTTTCCATTTGCATCATGTTGTTCATACATATCTCTTGCATGGTCACAAACATGTAATTCAATCCTAACTCTTGCAACGTGCCTATGTTAATGTTTAGTAATTTTGAGCATTTCCCTACGTGCACGTAATACATGATCTCTAGGCACAAAATGTGTTGGAAGTACCATTGTTGAGAAAAACCTGAGATAAAAAGAAAAATGTACTTTGATATTAGTATTTACAAATTTGAAGTTTTTTGAAATGTTATTATAGTCTATACTATGATAAAGATTATAATTTCACATAGGGAACAATGTAATCTCACATAGGCAAGAATATAAATTGAAATAGCATATTACCTCATTGTCGTGAGGGATACATAAGTCCAAATCACATGAAAATTCTCAGACCCAACAATAGAATGACATATCTATTGGAGGATTTGTCCAAAAAGTCTTGAAGGAATTAGATATGTTAAGAGAACTATGCATTGGACGATGAACTCGTATGATGATTCACACCAAAGTTCTGGCAAAAGGAGATTGAAGCTCTTTGAAGTTTGATTAAACTCTTCATTTGCTTCTTAACTGTATCCAACCGATGCATGAGCTTTAGGGATACAACACAATTGTTGTGTCATTTGACATGTTTGAGGGCACATCAAATTGACTTCGTCCTTGCCATGCCTTAGATTTTACGGACATTCATCCGTGCATTGAGAACGCACGAAACGATGTTTGGTACAGGAACATTGTTTCTTGCATCAGATGTTTCAGCACACTCCATATGGTCATCGTTATACAATGTATTTTTAGAGAGAGAGAGAGAGAGAGAGAGAGAGAGAGAGAGAGAGAGAGAGAGAGAGAGAGAGAGAGAGAGAGAGAGAGAGAGAGAGAGAGAGAACATTTTTTAAAAGTAATTGCATACTTTTATGACCTAGGCGTACTAAAATTTATTCTTATCTCTTAGGGAAGACTTTAGCAAAGATATACCTTAAGATAAATTTGTTCTAAACACTATTTCAATATAAAATTTGAAGATTATAACATCACATAAGCAACAATATAATCTTACATATGCAAGAATATAAATTGAAAGAGCATATTATGTCATTATCATGGGGGATACAAAAGTCCAAATCACATGAAAATTCTCAAGCCCAACAATAGAATGACATATCTATCGGAGGATCCGACAAAAAGTTATTGAAATCCTTAGATATGCTAAGAGAACTATGCATTGGATGATGAACTCATGCGACGATTCAATAGGTTCAACATTGCAGAGAACCTATTGAGGCAAACTTTTAGAGATGTGATATGCACATCGAGGCAAATGCTCTAAGGTGCAAGCACGCTTGCATTCTTTTGAGCTAGTAATTCACACACTCGATCCTCTATATGATCAGTGCTCTTAGCAAGGTCTCGCAGCTTTTCTGCATGGTCTTCCAAAGCACACCGTGGCCAGTGCTTGCGAACCAACTCATAGATTTCTCCTATATAGCCCTTTATTTCATCTATCTCGTCTTGCAAAATTATCCCATCAGCCAAGCCTCCTTCATATTTTTCTGCCAGGATTTTTTCGATCCTTTGAAGGCGATCACCAAAGTTTTGACAGAAGGAGTTCGAAGCTCTTTGACGTTTGTTTAAACTCTTGATTTGCTTCTCAATTGCATCCAATCGATGCATGAGCTTTAGGGATACGATGGAAGTGTTGTGTCCTTTGACATGTTTGAGGGCACGCCATATTGACTTCCTCCTAGCCATGTCTTTGACTTTACGCACATTCATTCATGCATTGGGAGCACACAAAACAATGTCTGGTACATGGACATTGTTTCTTGCATCAGATGTTTCAGCATGCTCCATACTGCCATGGTTACACAAAGTATTAAGAGATCACAGACACAGAGAGAGAGAGAGAGAGAGAGAGAGAGAGAGAGCATTTTTAAAAAGTAATTGAATACTTTCATGACCTACGCACACCAAAGTATTACAATATTTATGCATACATGAGAGAGACACAATGAGACTATGTCGAGAAAATATTTGACACATCTTTTTCTCCACATCAAAGCATGAATATCCATACACACATGAGGGACATCATAAAAGCATTAAACTATTAAAGTATTCAAGCATTAATTAAAACTTAAATGAACAAAATATTAAGTTTTTTAAGTTTTAATAAACAATCTAATTACTTTATTAATCAACATTAACACATCTTTAACTCTATATTAAACCATGAATATCCACAGGTATTTGAGAAAGACAAAGTGTGTATCGATAAAGAAAAACATTTTACATGCAATAAATTACAATATTTAAATTTCAACTTTGTAACTTTTAGACAACACATAATACACATTAATTAATAGCACACATACACATATCAATACATAAGATTAACACAAACATAACAATATTATCACACATCCTCTCCATAACACACTTAACACACATTCATTTTTAAATGCATAATACACATTAATTATTAGCACATATATACATATGAATACATACTATTAACACAAACATAATAATGTTATCACACATTTATACTAAAACACATACACACATTAATTAATAACACACTTAAAACATGTAATACACCTTAACAATGTAATGACACACATAACACATTAATTAATAACACGCATAAACACATTAAGAAATAATATTAACACACTTTCATATCAAAAGACATGACATGCATACATTAATAACACCCATAATACACATTATTTAATAACACACATTCATTTTCAAATGCATAATACACATTAATTATTAGCATACATATGAATACATACTATTAACACAAATAATGTTATCACACATTTATACTAAAACACATAACACACATTAATTAATAACACACTTAAAACACGTAATATACCTTAACAATGTAATGACACACATAACACATTAATTAATAACACACATAAACACATTAAGAAATAATATTAACACACTTTCATATCAAAAGATATGACATGCATACATTAAAAAATTAAACATGCAATAAATTAAAATATTGCAATTTTAACTTTTATAACTTTGAGAGAGAGAGAGAGAGAGAGAGAGAGAGAGAGAGAGAGAGAGAGAGAGAGAGAGAGAGAGAGAGAGAGAGAGAGAGAGAGAGATGCCTACATGAATACTTAAATGAGACACATGATCAATGTGCTACAATTTCAACTTTCTAATTAACTTTATGAGAGAGAGAGAGAGAGAGAGAGAGAGAGAGAGAGAGAGAGAGAGAGAGAGAGAGAGAGAGAGAGAGAGAGAGAGAGAGAGAGAGAGAGAGAGAGAGAGAGAGAGAGAGATGCACCTGAGAAGTATTGATGATGACGAAAGAGTAGAGTTGATGACGAAAGCAAAAGTACAAAAACTGCATGGAAAAATGGAAATGATGTTAGAGAGTAACGTCAAATATATTTAAGTGCATCATAAACATTGGCAATGTAATAATGCACATTAATTATTAACATGCCTACACACATCCCCCTCTCTCATTATTCACAATGGCATGCACATAACACACACGCACGCACTTACACTCACACACACACACACACGCGCGCGCGCGTGCACACACACACACACGCACACTCACATGATATGTGTACACACAATGGCATGCACACAACACACACACACGCACTTGCACTCACACACACACACACACACACACACACACACACACACACACACACACACACACACACACATACACACACACACACACACACACACACACACACACGATATGTGTACACACAATGGCATGCGCACAACACACACGCACGCACTTGCACTCACACACACACATACACATGCACATACACTCACACACACACACACTCATACACACTCACACTATATGTACACACAATGGCATGCACACAACACACACACACGCACTTGCACTCACACACACACACACACACACACACACACACACACACACACATGCACATACACACACACTCACACACACACACACACACACACACACACACACACTCTCTCTCTCTCTCTCTCTCTCTCTCTCTCTCTCTCTCTCTCTCATTGATGATCATCAGCTGGGTAGGTAGATTCGTTGGAGCAGCGTGGGAAAGTCTTGCTCTTTATATAAAGCTGCGTAGCTCGGCATGCTCAGCTCGAGGAGGAGGGTCGTCGACCGAGGCAGGGGAGTCGGGACTCGTGCGTAGCTCGAGGAGAAAGGTCGTCGGCCGAGGCGGGGGCACAGGTTGAGGAGGACTCAGGAGGGTTGTCGGCGCGGCGCCCTTTTCGCGGCGAGGGGATGCTGGACGCATGGCACCCTTGCGATTTAGTCAAGGGGAGGTCGGGGGCTGCCACGTGGCACCCGCCCCCACTTCCTCTTAACTAATAGTAGAGATGTTACACAACGTAAAGTGTAAAAGAGAGAATTTATATTCACTTCATGTTGAAGGTTTGTCATTCAACCTATTTTGGTTGAGTTCTATACTTCTCCCCTTAACAATTAGTAGGCCAGAAATGGCCATGTTATTCAATGAAAGGGTACTTCCAAGTGGTTAAAATGCATCACTCACCAGTTTCTTATAAATTGTCGAGTTTATTTCCATAAACAAGGTTACATCTCACCACAGGCAGGCCAAAAAGAGATGAAGATGAAACATGTAGGAAGGGCAACACAATTTTATTTCAAAACTTTTTAAAACCATAGCAATAGGAGCAACATGCAAGCAAACACTACATAGATGAGGGGACACAATATCAAACTTTAATGAAAGGTAAAAACGTTTTCACTAGAAAAATAATATTTCCAATTTGTAGTGTGAAAATAAGGGAGAAATTATTAACTCAACAATCAGAGCCATAAATGTCAACCAAATCCCACAAGACCTCTCATACTGTGATGTTGGAAGCCCTTTCTATTTACTACAAAGAGATGCAGCCATATTATATTTTTGTTGAACTAAAATAAGCATTATATGTTGAATTAGCCTCTTAAATAGCCCCAAAAATGCTTAATTAATTAAATCTCTAATTTGGTGTGTGGTTCAAGAGAGTTTTAAAATGGGTACTAAAACTTTCTATAAATAGGCCGACTGCTCTCCATTCAGTCTCAATCTTGTTTTTGGAGATTTCAGGATCTGTATCTCTGCTGCCCACACCCCGTTTTGTGAAGGACATCAGGATCGAAGCTTCCCCTTGTTGTTTGCTACCATCTAGCACCTGATTCTAGCCTCCGTCACCCACATCCAACTATCACATGCCGATCCTATCTCTTCTTTTGGCATTGATCCTTACCTGCAAGTGTAATCATCCAGGCTATGTTTACTATCATGAGGGCCTCTTGGAGCTATCGTCAACATCTAGGTGATATCACCCATATTAGATTGCTTGTGTTTGCTTCTCTCTCCTCTGTGGGGTCATCCATACTATGGCCTACACTCTACACCTTGTAGCCCACACCAGACTATTTGCGTTTATTTCTTACAACTATTGCTAGGTTTTCTCTCTTCTCTATAGTTTGCGTTTGCTGCATATTTTCTCTCCTATTGCTTGTCTGCATCAAATCTTGTCTTGGCTGCATTTGCTGGTGTTCCACTCTTGGAGGTTACCTTTGCTATATTTCAAGATTCATCAGGAGTATGAGACACTCTCCTGTTCAGTAGCTTTGCATCATTGATACTCAAGACATGAAAGTTCGGGGCACAATTCTCATTCATGCATGGTTGTTTGTTGCATTAGCATCTTATATTCAATAGTCATTCATTCATTTAGATTCATTCTATTCATTATCTCTATGTCACCCTAACCCTAATTGTGTTCTTTGAGTTTATGATTTGTTGTATGTTTTAGTTTATGTTTTTGCGTTAGGTTATTTCTTCACATGGTATCAGAGCAAGGTTCTCTTCCACCCATGAAACCTCAAGCTTTGCCAGGAAGCCCTTCGTAAGAAGCAAGAACAATAGGAGGGCAAGATGACTTCAAACACAAATTCACCACATCATCATGATGCTCTCTGAGCTGACCACATCGAGACACGCAATAGAGTGGGCTTCATAGCTTACTCCTCCATCCAACATGGCCAAAGAGGACTACCATGGAGTCCATAGACCATACAAGATTTCATGAGCCGCATACAACCTCATTCTTGCGTATCGAGCTCAACAACAAATCGAAGGTAAATTTGAGTTTTTCCCTTTAGATTTGGTGCACCAATCTAATGATTTTGCAAGAAGGATGAAACTTCCACAAAGGACAGTTGATCACCCTTACATGGAAATTGGCATGGAGTATAAGCCATTTTCTTCTCACCATCATTCACTCCCATGTTAGGTATACATGATACTTCTCAATCTTTTGATTTTACTCCCTCTTTCTGCAAGATATTAGAGATGCTCATAATGATGAAGGAACTATCTACACCAAGTACTGGTACATTAGCCCTAAAGAGGATAGGTATTTCAAATTGCACTCAAGAAAAGGTAAACAAAAATTGTAAGGACCTATGGTGGCTACCTCTTCTTCATCTTTTCCTTCAGTTTTTCAATTGTATTGTCAATATGATTTTGGTGATGCATCTTTTTTTTTCATTTTTATTTAATGGACAAAAGGAACCTAATACTTTCCCAACAATAACTCAAATGACAAATCTATTTAATCTCCCACCTATCCCACCCATTAGTTTTGCTGCACCTTCCTTTTAGCCTCCATTAAGTGCACCACATATGTATTCTCACATCACATCGAGGGGTCCTTCAAACATAGACATGCCTTTTAGGATGTTGTCTTTTCCTTAGCTAGGTGGTGTCCCCATGATGGAGGTCCATCATTCCATCCCCACACTTTCAGGTTTTTAACGGCTTGGGAATGCCACCTTGTCACCACTGAGTGTGGATCACTTGTTGGTACCATAGTTTGCCTCCATGGCATTACCTAGTGGACCTTTTGGTCATCTTGTTGTGCCCTAGCCATCTCTTGGATAGAGCATACACGTCCTGGTGTCTCCACCTTCACTGGCACCATATGGAAACATCCATGTTCTAGTGTCTCCGCATCGATCGGCACCCATTAGACTCTATTAGCCTATTTTTGCCTACCCACCTCCCCCTCCTCCTCCACCTCCTCCTACCTATTCCACTTATTCAACACGTCATGGTTTTTTGTCGTCATTAGCCAAACATGCCGTTAATGATAAGACTCATTTTAATGGGTCAAACTTCACTACTTGGTCAAACTTAATGAGCCATGTTCTTGACTTGCATGACCTATGGGATATTGTGTAGGGGTGGATCCCGACCTAATTCCACACTTATTTCATACGAGATTGTTTGCTCATGGAAGGCTAGACATGTCTCCCCTATTATCGAGCTAATGCAAGTTCTATTACCTAACTTTTATTCATCGCTTCAACATGACTTAGCATCCAAGCGTTGGGCACACTTGACTGAGTACTATGTGGCTCAGGATAGGACGCGTCACATTAATTTGGATCATGAGCTCCAAAACGTTGAAATCACTAACCAAGATGACTTGAAAGTCAAGTTGTATGAGATTTGGTGTCTTCTCATTGAGTTCTCTACCACAGGTGCTCCGAATTCCTTAGATGATCAGGTCACATTGTTTCTAAACAAACTACTAAGGAAATACTTCCATTTTGTATAATAAGTGATCTCATAACCCACCATGCCCACATTCTATGATTTTGAGTGTCAGCTACCACGTTATGCTTAGCTATTCGATCGGTTTCATAATTTAACCTCTACAGAGAGGGCTCTCATTACTTCTTCTTAGAAGGGACAGCAAGATAAGGGTAAACAAAATCAAAATTCTAATCAAAATCAAAAATAAAATCAAACCCAAAACCAAAACCAAACTATTGAGATCCAAGGAAACTCCTAGTCATCTCTATAACTTAGGTAGCAGAATGTATTGAAGAAAAATAGGTATTATCAATATTTTTAGAAGGCTAACCATTGCAACTACAAGTGTCGATCAAATGCAAGAGGCACAACACCAAAATCTAAAAATCAGACCCTTGCCCCTCAATCAAAAAACCCCCAACTGGGAGGTAGGATGGTGGCAACCCTCAACAAGGGTAGTGGCAAGGTGGGACTCACACTGCCACCGATCAACCATCACAGTTGACAACTTTCTCCATGCCAAAGGACTTGTCTGATTGGTCTGGCAGAGGCCCACATAGTCTTCTTAGGGACATTTGAGGATGTAAGTCTCATCCACATCAGTGAGTTGCCTCACTATGATGAGATAACTACAGAGACCCACTAATCACAACAAAGTACTTTAGCTACTCCTTGGATTGTGGACAATGGAGCTACCCATCACATGCAGACATTTGCCACTCTTGAGCCCTTGTATCCCAGCACATCTAAGTTGGGAACAACTCCTTGGTCACGATTCAGGCTTACACTCACGTCAGTTTTCTACTAAACCGAGGCTTGGATTGAACTACGTTGGATGATGTATACTATGTTTCCCAGCTTGGGTGAACTTGTTATCCGTTTAGTAGCTTTACTGGTTGGGTTGAGTAATCTTTTTCACAGTGATCACAATCAAGGTCCTTGACTCTTAAACTAATTTAGTGATTGTTTGCAGTGAGGCACGTCCTAGTGGCTTGTATCACATGACATAGTTTCTCTTTGAGCCAACAATTGAGGACTTCGAGTTCCACCACTTCCAAGCATTCGCTACTACACGGAAGTCTACGAGCATTAAGCGTCTTTAGCATTTTTTCTTAGAGCATCTTGGATATGACTCTCTTTAAGAGTTATGGCATCAATAAATGGTTGATGGCATTCCTCGCTTGGAGCTATCACTAGATATTTGTAAAGCTTGTCAACTTGGAAAATAACAACGTAGCCCATTCCCTTGGCAGTCTTTACATAAAGTTGAGGCACCTCTTAGATTGATATATATTGATCTTTATGGTTTGACATCCACTGCCACCTTGAATGGCACAATGAACTTTTTTCAAATTGTGAATGATCATTCTCATTACATGTGGGTGTACTTTCTCAAGCATAAGCCCGATGCCTTCACACATTTTTCTACGTGGGTACTACTGGTGCATAACCAAACTGGTTGTCGTGTAGGATGCATGAGGAGTGATAGTGGGGGTGAGTTTACCTCCCACAAGTTTTTTGAGTTTCTACAACAGCATGGTATTTCACACCAACTCACCTCTACCAACTCCCCCTTATAGAATGGAGTCATAGAGTGTAGAAACCAGACCATCATGAACATGGCATGCTCTATGCTACTCGCAATAGAGCTCCCTAAGAACCTTCGGGTTGAGATTGTTAACACATTGGTGTACATCATCAATTGGTGCCTGAGTATGATTGTTCCTCTCAGAGGACTTGTATAGGCATTTTTTGGCTCTTGACATGTAGTTTCCTACTTTAGACTTTTTGAAAGTCATGCTTACAAGCACACCCCTGATGACAAAATAGGAAAGCTCACTCCTCGAGTTGATCCCTTGATCTTTATAGGATACTCCTCCAAAGTAAAATCCTATCATATGTTTGATCCTTGGACAAACAAGGTGATTGCTAGGAGAGATGTCGTATTTGATGAAAGAGACATTGTGTAGTCTTGTATACCAAATTCTATGGCCTTTCCTCAGATTTGTTCCTACTAAGATAGTGCCTTTTGAGCCAGGTCTACTATCAACTCCTAACCCACCCACAGATTCTTCATCCCCTAGGGCCTCTCCTCAAGACCTCTTACCTCGTTGGTACCAGTAGACCATGTGGGATTCAGGGATCCTCTCACTAGATTCCACTCTGGAGGGCTCTAGAAGATCTACCCATCTTGCACCTCAGGCTTCATTTGTGTCATTGTTGATATCTAATTATATAATGCATTTTGAGATGGATAGTTGGCAAGAGGATCTTTAGTACCCCTAATGGCAAGAGGCCATGGAAAACGAGCCTGAGAGTATTAACCAAAATGAGACTTGGACCTTGGTGGATTGTCCAAGCCACAAGAAAGTCATCAAGATAAAGTGGATTTTAGGACTAAGCTAAGAGTTGATGGGACTTTGGACACTTTGGACAAATACAAGGCTCGCCTTGTGGTGCAAGGATTTCAATAGAAGTAAGGTATTGACTATGAAGAAACCTTTACTTCTATAGCGTGGTTGACTTCATTTCATCTGTTGGTTGCGCTCGTCACTCACCACGATTGGCCAATCTATTAGATGGACATCAAAAGTGCCTTTTTAAATGATTATTTGGAGGAGGAAGACTATGTGGAGCAACCTCCTAGATTTTCTTATGTTGATTGGAAGGCTAAGGTCTTTTGCTTGTGGAAAGCTCTTTACGAGTTGAAGCAGGCACCCGACTATCTCATGTTGGATACATGGGTCCCATTTCTCAAGCATACATCTGAGTTCTCATCTGTATTGTATTCTTCAGTGTTCTTTCTTTCCCTTTCTCTTTTGTCTTGTGTTTCAGTAGTTTATTGCAACATATGTTTATGCTTCCATTGCTGCTTCACTTCTAACATGGTATCATATTTTAGGATCTATTCTCTTGTTGTATTTTCTTTGTTGATTTCAGGACTGTTTTGACCATTATTGATCATGTGATTACTGCTCCAACCATGCGACTTGTTTTACCTGCGCCTTTGTTGACGTCAGCATTCGTATAGCCTTCCTCAGTCCCTCTACTACTTGCGTGTCAGTTCCAACCTGCATTTTGGTGTTTCTACATCTCCTCCTAACTGGGCAACTACATTCTCGTGCCATTTTTGCTGTGTTAGGCAGCTTCTAGCTGATTTTTTACCTTTTCGCAGCAGATTTCTTCTCATTTTGGTTAGATTTTGGTGAATACTGCATGTGAACTCTCATTTTCTGTAGCCTGTGCTCGTGGTTTTGGTTGTGTTCCCTCTCCAAATACCTTCTTTTCTCTACTTCTCTTCTTCATCCTCTACATATGGCTCCTCCGTGCACATCCACTGATGATATGCTACATGGAGATTCTAATGAGGCTTTTGCAGCTTTAGAGAGGGGTTTAAAGATGAAGAAGTCAAAGATCCAATGTTACCAATGTGGGAAGAAATGCCATTGATAGAAGGACTACAAAGAGTGAGTGGCTTCCAGGAAGAAGAAGGTGAAGAAGATGACGTGGGATGTGGACTCTGATGTTGAGTCATCATCTGCCTGTGACTCATACTTCGATCCTCCGACCAAGGAGAAGTCCAAGGCACAAAAATGATTAACTTCTACGGATCGTAGGAAGGGCTTGATGGCCCCTTCCTCAACTACTTTCTAGTGGTGGTGATGATGGTATCCCTCAACTCTCCAGTGCTAGAGAGGGAGTGTGAGAGGGTCATGAGCAGGGGGTAGTTGCGCCTCATCTATACATCTATACACATGCATAGGATCCAAAGATGGACTTCCTTGACACATTGATTAAAGTTTGGTAGGTTCAAATCTTGGAGCTAGGATTGACATCCAGGTTTATGATGGGCGCTCATGTGTGAGTCTGTGCATGCAGAGGCTGGGCACATTATTTAAGATATTTAGGTATTTTTATTTGTGTCATTTTATGGTCATATTGGGAATTTATTGCTCGTTGACCAGCATTAAATGCTAGCCAACTTGATCATATTGAGGACATATTTTTGTCATATTTATTCAGGCTCTTCCTCCTCAATCAGCCAGTCACTCATCATCACTTGTGGATCTTCTACTGGGAAGAGGAGCCACTGCCGATGCCCATGCAGCTAGTGACTCACTGTTGTATGTGACTGTCTCGTGTTGGATATATGGATTCCATTTCCCAAGCATACATCTGAGTTCTCATCTGTATTGTGTTCTTCAGTGTTCTTTCTTTTCCTTTCTCTTTTGTCTTGTGTTTCACGAGTTTATTACAGTATATGTTTATGCTTCCATTGTTGCTCCACTTTTGACATCTTTCATCTTTTCCAACCCATTCCCAAGAGATCTCAACATTTCTCAAGCATGTTGAGTAGATCTCAGCCAAATTTGGTGGATAGTAAAGAGATCTCTGCTGTAAATCCTAAATTTCTACAAAATTAGGGTTTAATAGCCACCCACCTTGGTACCCGGGCCAACAAGAAAAAGCATCCAACACTGAAATCAGTACTTGAAATTCATAGAATTGATAGGGATTTCAGCTGCTAGGCCATCCATTATGAATTGGGACATCATTTGACCAATTGGTGGTTCCATTTATGCAATTCCTAGGTGAAAATCAAGGGGCAATTGGCCCAAATTGCTTGTTGATTGTATGTACAACAAGGGGATTTTTGGATTAGCAAAGGAGATTGTGGAATCTCAACTTGTACTCAATCCATTAGCAATTAAAGTTAAAGAAATACCAAAAGGGGTGCTAGTTTTGGAGCCAATAGAGTGTCCAATGTCCAAGATTAAAGTGGTAACTATGCATTTTAATTTATGTTTATTTGTTGATTACAGTAATTAAGTGCTTAATCAGGCAATTATCAGCCTCTCCAAAAAGGAAGTCTCGTTTCATTATTAGAGTTTTCAAGCACCTACACAACTATTGCAAACCATTTTCATACCGTACATGATACAAGTCTATTCGCAATTCATGCTGCCATACAAGGTGTTAACAATTTATATTGAGTTCTTGTGTTCAGGTGTTCTTTCTTTTTTCAATGCTCATGCTTTCTATTTCAAGCTTTTGATCACCTACATACTCTCACAAAAACCACATCAAGAATTTGCAACTTAAAATGGATTTTGGTTTTTCTGCAACTATTGACCAAAGCTTTCTCCTCAATCCTCCAAGATTGCAACCACTTCATCAAACATGAACCGTGCTTCACACATGGCTAGAGTTTCAAGAGCAAAGTTCACAAAAAGTGAACTATCTTGTTGCGGGCCTATAACTTGGCTGATCTACATGGGCCAAGAGGCGTTTCAAGCAACTGAGTAATCCCTAAATCCTACATGTGCCACTAATACCACCGAGGAATGGTGATAGGCTCATCGTGCTACAAAGGGGACTGTGAAGCTATTGGTACCTATAAAGCACGCATCTCTAGAAGGGACTCCCCCTCAATAAGGGAAGGTGGATCCTCATCATCCAATGAAGAGAGCTCCCCCTCTAATGACTCAATCCTCATAGAGGAAACCTAAGGAGACATGGAAGGGGTAGGAATACTCGATGATGAAGTAGTTGATGGAGGAGTCATCTTGGAAGAGAGGGTGAAGGTGGAGGAGGAGGAAGGGGGAAAGTTGTAGACAAAGAAGGGGTGCCAAGGGTTAACCTAGAAGGACAATGAGGGGTTGCTTTTTTTTTTTGGGTGGGGGGGGGGGAGAGACAAAGATGAAGAAATGCCTATAACAAAAGAACCATCAATAGGATCCTCAAAGGCCGCAACCTCAACAAAGATCACATCCCCACTCATCACCTCAATCTTTTGAGTCATCAAGTCATAGAGCCGATAGCCCTTCGTGGTTGTACTATAACCAACGAAGCTAAACTTCTTCAACTTGGAATCAAGTTTGCTCTGCCTTTTCCTCTCGTCCACATGGATCTATGCCTCACATCCAAAGATGCAAAAGTGGAAAACAAAAGGCTTCTTTCCAAAAAAAGCCTAGTCAAGAGTCTACAATGCCGAAGTAGGTGACCTATTGCGAAAATGAACTGCAGTAGCCACAGCCTCACCCCATAAGGAATGGGAAGGACCCCTATGCTCCTACATTGATCGGGCCATCTCAAGCATGGTTTGATTTGTATGCTTCACCACACCATTTTCAAATGGTATGTTTAGATGGGAATATTCCACTTGAATACCCTAATCCTTGGAAAACTTAGAAAATAGGTTAGAACAAAACTTGCGACCATAATAAACTTGAACACCACGAACTTTGAAGGATGTTTGCTTCTCTGCAAACACTTTCCACTCACAAATACGGGAGTACACCTCGCTCTTGTACTCTAAGAAATAGGGCCACACATAATGACTAAAGTCATCAACAATCAACATAAAGTACTCGGCCTTCCTAAGGGAGGCCATGCCCATAGGTATGCAAAGGTTGGTATGAACCAACTCAAGCGGTATAGAAGCCCTCTAAGTAGCAACCTGTGGATGAGGCTGTCTATGCTGCTTCAAGACAAGTGTCCATCCACATATTGTGAGGTTTGATAAGTGGTAGAATACTCGGAAGCTTGTGTGACAAGTGTCTTGATACTTGTCTCTTCAATATGGCCTTCCTTTTTGGGTCGATAATTGTCAAAAATAGAAACTATTAAATTTATAAGCATTGCTAGAATAAAAAACTTATTATTATTTAAATGTTCTCTCTATTTTTTAGGACTAGCATTTTAAGACCAATCCTAGGCTCCTAAAATTTGGGAACCTCCTAAAATTTAGAGGACCCACCATGGATCTCATATAAGAGCTCTTTATGAATACATTCCAAAAACAATGTTCGTCATACGAGTTTTCTACGCAAAAATATGTGTATTTTAAGCTTTCAACCTACACACACATTGTGCAAACATTTCACGATCATGCCATCTTGCTAATTATAACTATTTGTTTTGATAAGTCTAGTCCACACTTCAAGGCACTAATCATTTCTACATGCAAACCTAACCTTTACATGCTTGAGTTACAATCACAAACATCCAATTAGGTCATATAGCTGAAAGTGTGTACTATCTTTGCTTTAACCCACCACATGGGTCCATCATAACTTGTGACTACTCATCACTGGTGGTCAGTTGTAATGCATTTTTCTTTGCCACATGGTTCCCAAAGCATCCAACATCAAGATACATCCAAATAGCTATCATATGAGCATCAAACTCAAGAGAGGAGGTGCTGCCCTGTTTATTACAGATTTGAATACTGTGTATTTCAGACCTGAAGCTAAAGATTCAAGCTTGAGCACTTGTGCGCTTGAGATTTGGGAGTTTAATCTTCGAAGAAAGTAAGTGTTTTGTGTTTTAAATGATTTGGGAAGTAGGAGGAATCATTTCACTAATTTGGTTGTGAATTTTTTTCCATATAGAGTAGCCTAGGATTTGGAAATCAAAGCATACCATTGCAAGGTTGCTATTGTAAACAGGCCCAAAACAGGGGCAAAAATTGGGCAAAAAGGGGTAAAAATCCACCAGAAAAGCAAGACTAAGCGTGGGGCAACCCTCAAGTGTTGGCCCAGGGGAATAAGACCCAAGCAAGGGGGAAGGAAGGCTCATTTCCAATACAACAAAGAGAGAGAGAGAGAGAGAGAGAGAGAGAGAGAGAGAGAGAGAGAGAGAGAGAGAGAGAGAGAGAGAGAGAGAGAGAGAGAGAGAGAGAGAGAGAGAGAGAGAGAGAGAGAGAGAGAGAGAGAGAGAGAGAGAGAGAGAGAGAGAGAGAGAGAGAGAGAGAGAGAGAGAGAGAGAGTTAGACATGAGGGACTTCTCAATCGAGATCCAACAAACAATAGGGCAATATGACCAGCAAGCGAAGGTAGATCATCAAGGTAGGCCAACCTAGGAGATCATAGCCAACCTTGAGGAAGAGAGAAAGCTAGCATGACAGGCACTGCAATGCATGACATCATACAATCAAGAGGCGAGCTAGGAACTTGTAGCGAGACATGGAGATGCGAGAAGCCCATCGAATACTAGCTCTGGCCAATAGGAACTGAACATGACCAAACGCATAGAGGGAGAGAGTGCTAGAAGTAGATCTTACTTTGACCAAGCTTTTCCTTGTGCTACTTGCGGTAGGTTCGATCACGATGCCATGCATTGCAGGCTACCAAGGAGAATCCCATACCCACAAATCTACAACCAACCATACCTAACGAACCGGCTGCCAAACTTCTTTGGGAGGGGAGCCCCATTGGCTCTTCTGGCACCTAATGGTGCTAAACCAACCATTCCTAGGATGGTGATCAATCCTACAAGTATGCCTAGGCCACCAGGACCCTTCGTAACCCATCCACCGAGCGACTCTCTAGTCCACTGTGTGGAGGAGCTAAGTGAAGAGGAAGCCTACGTAAACCCTCATGTCTCCATATGACAAAGAGGGCAACCAAATCCTTATGAATTATAGACCGGTGCCGGTGATGGCGTTAGGAAGAGGTAGGGGTAGAGGCTTGGGTCAGCAATCCCAAGACCTGATTACCTGTTGGACATGCGAACACGTAGGCCACATCTCTTCGCGTTGCCTCGAGAGGGAGCTAGCTAACCAAGAGAAGGCAGACCTTAGGTGCACGGAGTGTGGAATCACTCACTTGTTTGTGGATTTTCCTAAGTGGAAATTGTTGAGATTCAAGCTTGTAGCCTTTGGTTAGTTGTTTTTCCTAGTTGAATAAGGTTAAGTCCCATTGACTTAACCATGGTTAGATTTACGTCATTTTGATCTTTTGTGTGGATTGTACACAGTTGAATTTTAGACTGTGTTAATGGAATGACATGGAGCATGTCTGCTACCCTTCCTTCCTGTGCCTTATGTCCGTCTCTCTCTCTCAACTCTAATATGGTATCAAAGCTTATTTTGCTCTTCCATGTCAATGGTGAGTACCCAAGATGGCTTCACATTAGGTGCTACTTCTATGGTCACATCTACACTAGATTGGATAGGTGACTCTCGTGCCACTGCAATGCTTCTGTCTTCATGTGCTCACTCTTCTTCCTCCTGAAGAGATCGCAACATTGCCTCTCGCTCCAAAATAATAGCACTCACTTGCTGAGTCTTCTCCCACAGCTTCACCATTGCTGCAGCAAGACCTTGGTTGCCTTTATTCCTCCCCAATACAAAATGTGGAGCCAAGGGTCATGCTAGGCGATGAAGTTTGGTGAGTTCTGCATTTGATAAGCTGGGTTTAACTCCATAAAGCAAGAGCCTGTATGGAGGTCAAAAATTTGAAAAGCTGTAGGATTAACAGCTAAACCATCCACATTAAGAGCTAGCTCATGAGATGCCGAGCGCTCAGCAATAGAGACCATCATAATTAGATCGACTTTGACAACACCAATGCAACTCAAGTGTGTAGAGTCATCAATCTCTTTCCCGTGATGGAGCAATTGTTACTGATATGCTATGCCTCTTGAATTCCTGGAGCAGCAAAACACGATCTACACTTGCTTCACTACTTTGAAGGTTCTCATGAGCCCCCTTGCCAGCAGAGACAGAGAAGCTTCCTGAGAAGTTTGGGATAGCAGGATACACAAATCCTAAGGAATAAAAATCAAGCAATACTTGAAGGTTGGGAAATGGTGTTAGAAATCAAGCTCATCGTTAGTGTGTCTTCATCTATGACCGACATCTATGACAGCTAGTGTGTACAGCTGTCTACATGTGACTACATTAAATAAGTCGGGTTAGTAGTCAGTCAGTGACCTGACTAGAGTTAGTCAGTCTAGTCTACATTTACACTAGGTCACTTTATCTTGTAGTGTGTGTGTGCTTTTCAGTTTAGTGTGTGGAAATGAAGGAATGAGCTTGAGAGCCTGAAGGCTCATGGATATGGAGTCTTTCCCTTTCTCTCTCTCTACTCTTTGAACATGGTATCAGAGCTTCATCCATGAGGCTGTGGGAGAATGGGCATGACAACTTGCAGTGCAAAGGAGATGAAGTAAGGAATGAGAAAGAAGCTGGACACTTGCAAATGAAGCCATAGTCAAAGGAAGGAATCAGCGTGGACTGCCTTCTGAAAATCGTGGACTGCCTCCTGAAAATCAGCAACCTGTGCCTGAAAATCTGCGCCCCCTGGTCTGAAAATCTGCGACTGCTGATCTGAGTGGACAGCAACCTGTCAATCTTCAGTGGGGCACCTGGACAAGGTTCATAGAGCATGTATGCTCACTATTGAAGGTATTTGAAGTGTGCAAGGAGTAAATGCTTGTGTGGGAGCTCTGTTATGAGTTGGAGTGACAGACACAGACCTGTAATCATTTCTGAACTGCTATAAACATGAATGGACAGCATGCATTCAGTCATTACTGACACACAGGAGCCTTGTACTACACTCAGAAAGCATCTTTGGAGCACAAGAATGTGTCAAAGCATGTATACATTGGATCAAATGTCTTGGAGCTAAGATCTCTTGCTCAGAATACTCAGATCTGAAAATCAATGACAGGCTGAAAACTGTCATACACAGTCAATGATAGAATACTCAGATCTGAAAATCAATGACAGGCTGAAAACTGTCATACACAGTCAATGACAGAATACTCAGATATGAAAATCAATGACAGGCTGAAAACTGTCATACACAGTCAATGACAAGTACTGTGCATTACTGAAGCAATACAGGTCATCTTGGGGGTTCCATCATCTATACGAAGTGGCCTATACATGCTGAATGCATGGAGAATTGAAGCAAGCAATGAGCATCATTGAAAACTGAATTTTGAAGCTGAAATAAATGCAGTTACACTGTCCTGGTTAATTACAAATAGCTCATGAGGTTTATGCCATTGGTCAATGAAGACAGGTTGTCTATGCCTACTCAGATGCTCATGTATTGAACTTGCCACTACAAAGTAAACGTATGACATGGTCAAAAGACATTTTGGAGCTGCTTGGAGCTTGGTATGCTGAATTCTGGTTGATTGCAACCTGAAATTGAATTTGTTGACACTTGTATGTGCTGGTTATGCACTGTTCTGTGCCCTTATGATCATGTCTTGACTGCCAAATGTACTAGCAGCTACCTGGGAGATTTTGGAACATGTGTGACATGATTACCACTCAGTTTTGGACTTGAAATTGCTGCTGGTTACTCACAGTTTACAGTTTTCAGACTGCATGTATGTACCCTGGCAGTGAGGTTACATAAGCTTAAGCTGAAGCAAACACATAGCTTATGTATTGACAGTTATATCTACAGTTGAGACCACTTGTTTGAGGGTTGTTTTGGGGTGTCAGTGGGCTAAAATACCCTGGTTTTTTTCTGTAATTTAGTGCAAAAAATTGTCATAAACTGTTACGGACTGAACTTAGTCAGTTATATTTATTGGACTGCAGGGAGTCAGGCACTTGATAGACAGTCTATTGCATCATGGCTAATGCACATGGGACTGACAATATCACTCAGATAGTTGGAGAGAAGTTGGATAATAAGAACTTTACATTATGGAAATTCAGAATGAAAAACTTTCTGGTTGGCAGAGGTTATTGGGATTTATGTATAGGAGATGAAGTTGCTCCTGAGTTGCTTGCACACAATCCAACAAATGAACAGAAAAGAGCCTACAGGCTATGGAATGAAAGAGAATGCAAGGTGCTGCATTGGTTTTCCTTATGTATATCTGATGCTATGGTAATTCAAATCACTGGATGTGAGACTCCGAAGGATGCTTGGGACATACTGATGAAAAATTATGGAACCATGACACATGCAAGAAAGATCCAGTTGAAACAACAGTTCAACAACATGTCTAGGAATGGCAAGAGCATTCAGACGTATACCACGGAGATTAAGACCATAGTTGATCAAGTTGCTACTATTGGCTCAAGTGTATCAGAAGATGATATGATTGCTATTGCTTTGAATGGCTTAGGCAAAGAGTACAAAGCTTTTGACACTTCCATTTCTGTCAGAGAAGAGCCCCCTAGCTGGGAAGAGCTAGTTGCTTTGTTGCTGCATGAGGAAGTCAAACTTGGTTTGAATATAGGTTCTAGTGCATCTCAGAGTAGAGACATTGTGTTGTACTCTAGCCAGCGTGGCAGAGGATCTAGAGGTCGTGGTGACACTCGTAATACTTATGGACAGCAGCAGCATCAGTAGCAGAGTAATTGGCATGGTGCAAATACACAAGGCCAGCGTGGATCTGGTAGGTTTAGAGGCAGGGGGAGATCACCTCGAGGTAGAGGTGGTGGTTCTGGTTCATGGCAGTCGTCTGATCAGTCCAACAGGGACAAGGACTGCCATTATTGTGGCCGGTATGGGCATATTGCAAAGGATTGTTACAAGAAGCAAGGAGATATGAAGGCAAAGGGCAGACAGCATGGGCACTATGTATCTTCCAGTGGTGCTCATGATGAGTCAGTTGATAGACTCTTTGCCATGCAGCATGTATCTAAAAATGCATCGAGACATGATAGAGATGACAGATGGTACATTGACTCTGGAGCATCAAACCACATGACCCTGCATGGAGAGTGGTTTGATGAGATGGTTGCAGGTACACATGGTCATGTATGTACTGGGGATGATACCCAACATGACATAAAGCATAAAGGGATTGTTCCATTGATGATGCCTGATGGCAAGAATAAAGGCCTGCATGATGTCTTACATGTACCAACCATAACAAAGAATTCGTTGTCTGTGGGTCAAATGGCAGAACAGAATCTGCAAGTGAGGTTTAACAAGGATGGGTGTTTCATTGAGGAGTATGGAAATGGCTGCAAGCTAATTGCCAAGGGCAGAAGGGATGGCAGGATGTTTACTTTGGAAGCGACCATTCCTGAACTTAAAGCAGCTATGTTTGCTCATGATGAGAGTGCCATCAGAGACGTAGAGATCTGGCACAAGAGAATCGGACATGTCAATGTACAAAAGCTGAAATCTATGCAGCAGAAAGAAGTAGTACTTGGATTACCTAAATTCAAGTATAATGATTTTGGTCATGTATGCCTTGCATGTCAGTTTGGGAAGCAGGCACGGTTTCCTTTCATGAGACATGTAAAAAACAGCACTAGGCCTTTACAGTTGGTACACTCTGATGTCTGGGGTCCTTCACATAATGCTTCCTTTGGCGGTGCACGATATTATGTCTCATTTATTGATGATTTCAGCAGGTACACTTGGCTTTATATCTTGAAACATAAGGATGATGTGTTTGATGCATTCAAAGACTTCAAGAAACATGCTGAAAATGAATTGGGCTGTTACATATCATGTTTGAGATCAGATGGAGGAGGTGAATATGTCTCAAGCTACTTTGACAGGTATCTTGCTAAACATGGGATCAGAAGACAGCTCACATGCAGTTATACACCGCAGCAAAACAATGTTGCAGAGAGGAAAAACAGGGTTTTGATGGAGTCAGCTAGAGCTATGCTGAATGAAAAATGTTTGCCAAATGGTTACTGGGCTGAAGCAGTGGTGATTGCTGTATATGTGCTGAATCGAACCCCTATAGCAGGGATTCATGATGTCACTCCGTATGAATAGCTGTATGGTCATAAACCTGATATTTCACACTTGAAGGTATTTGGCAGCATTGCATATGTGCATATACCGGATGAGAAGAGGAAGAAATTGGATCCTAAGGCAGTAAAAAGTGTGTTTATTGGATATGCACAGGAACGGAAAGCTTATAAGTGTTATGTACCTTCTACGCATGAGACACTCATAAGCAGAGATGTGGTATTTGATGAGTTAGCATCTTGGTATGGGAGTCCTGTTGCAGTGCCTATTGATGGCTCACCCAGTATGAGTCATGCTGAAAATACTCCTACAGAGAGTACTTCCATGACTGGTCAGACAGGTGATGTATCATCTACAGTGAGTCCTTGGACAGGACGATTACGGAGTCGCACTACTGCATCCACTGACACGGATATGTCAGTGAGGGGGAGAACAGATAAGGGAAAAGAAAAGGTTTTTGAAGATGTAACAAGTCCACTCACTGTAGGTTATGATTCATCTAGCAGTGACAGCTTAGATAGTGAATTGGGGATTTCGTCTGTTATGACGCTAGGTGCTAGACAGAGCCGTTATGTGCCGCCTCATGAGAGGCAAGCTCACAGTGAGCCACAGCTCAGGAGATTAGAGAGGGTCAGACGACCTATTGACAGGTATACTTACACTGGATATTCAGCCCGTCATTATGCTTATATGACAAAAGTAACAGGTTTTAGAGAACCAAGTAAGTTTGATGAGGCAGTTTCAGATGAGAATTGGCGTGCTGCTATGGATGAGGAATATTCATCTTTGGCTGAAAATTGTACATGGGATTTGGTACAGTTGCCTGAGGGAAAAACACCTATTGGATGCAAATGGGTGTATAAGGTAAAATGTAAATCAGATGGATCATTGGAAAGATATAAGGCCAGGCTGGTTGCAAAAGGATATGCGCAGCAGTATGGTCTTGATTATGAGGAGACTTTCAGCCCTGTAGCAAAGATGGCTATGGTTAGAACTGTGATTGCTTTGGCAGCAGCTAGAGGCTGGAAACTATGGCAGATGGATGTAAAGAATGCATTTCTCAATGGAGAATTACAGGAAGAGGTTTACATGGAACAGCCTGAAGGCTATGTACATCCAGAATTTCCAGCACATGTATGTCGGCTGAAAAAGGCATTATACGGGTTGAAACAAGCACCCAAAGCATGGAATGCTCACATTAGCAGTTATTTACAGCAACATGGTTTCCGATTGGGAGATGCTGATCATAGTCTGTTTGCGAAGAAGACAGATAGTGGCTATGTTTTTCTAGTTGTCTATGTTGATGACTTAATCATTACAGGAGATGATGAAAATGGGATTGCAGAAATAAAGACATGTTTATAGACTAAGTTTAAGGTCAAGGATCTTGGAGAGCTGAAATATTTTTTGGGGATTGAGGTTGTCTATACACCTTGAGGCATATGGCTGCTACAGAAGCATTACGCTCATGACATGTTACAGAAATATGGTATGGCTGATTGCAAGCCTATGGATACGCCTTTGGAGCAGAATGTCAAGCTGCAGATTGATGTTGGGACAGAGATTGAGAATGTTACTATGTACAGACAGATGGTAGGCAGCTTGATCTATCTCACGATCACTAGACCTGACTTGAGTTATGCTGTGGGGCTGATCAGTCAGTTCATGCAGAAGCCTCGCAAACCACACTTGGATGCAGTCAGAAGAATTCTGAGATATGAAAAGGGTACCACAGATCATGGGCTGTTTTATGCATATGGAAAACCCCTTGACTTGATGGGGTACACTGATGCTGACTGGGCTGGTTGCACGTATGACAAGAGGTCAACTAGCGGCTATGCATTTGGATTGGGAAGTAGCATGATCAATTGGCAGAGTAAGAAACAGCCTACTGTTGCACTGTCTAGTACGGAAGCAGAGTATCGTGGTGCGGCCTTAGCGGCCTGTGAAGCTAAGTGGTTACAGAAGTTACTGAATGACTTGGGAGTACACTTGGACAGCAACGTCAAGCTGTATTGTGACAATTTGAGCAGTGTTATGTTAGCAACCAATCCTGTTTATCATGCAAGATCAAAACACATTGAAGTTCACTATCATTTCATCAGGGAAATGGTTTTAGCAGATTAGATTGACTTGGAGCATGTGAAGACTGAAGACCAGGTAGCAGACATCTTTACCAAATCACTTGGTAAAGATAAGTTCATTCGCTTCAGACAGCTACTTGGAGTGATGCAGATGATTTGAGTTTTGTTTTTGAGCTTGAGGGGGAGTGTTAGAAATCAAGCTCACCGTCAGTGTGTCTTCATCTATGACCGACATCTATGACAGCTAGTGTGTACAGCTGTCTACATGTGACTACATTAAATAAGTCGGGTTAGTAGTCAGTCAGTGACCTGACTAGAGTTAGTCAGTCTAGTCTACATTTACACTAGGTCACTTTATCTTGTAGTGTGTGTGTACTTTTCAGTTTAGTGTGTGGAAATGAAGGAATGAGCTTGAGAGTCTGAAGGCTCATGGATATGGAGTCTTTCCCTTTCTCTCTCTCTCTCTCTACTCTTTGAACAAATGGATGATAAGAGCATATGTGCAGGTATCTTGGTTGTTGAGGACTCGCCCTACTGAGAGGTGGAGTATATTATCAAACTCAAACTGACAACTTGAATTGATGGAAAAGTTTAAGCAACTCTAAAGGATAAAGTAATAAGAAAATTGGTAAGCACGAAGGTACACCTGGCATGCTACAGAATATCAAAGGAGAAGTTCATCTACAGTGGTCGAAAGGACCTTGGCGGAGTATGCAACGACTGCATTTGCTAGATGAGACAACTGCTTCAAGCATCTAGAATCATTTGGATTTGCTACAAGCTTGGAAATTGAGTAATAATCTTCTATAGACAATTAAACACTGAGATTGTTATTAAAAGGCCAACTTTCATCTCAAGAACAGGTTCAGACATACTAGCTGTGAGCTCAATTGGATCGATTGTAAGAGGGGACAAGGCACAATTGAAGCCACCCATGTTGTTTAGGCTACCTGTTGGCGCTAGGCTTATTCAACTGCATTTACAACTACTGCTTCTTATGGCAGGGCTATAGAATGGTTTCCTTAGTGATCAATAAGAGGTTATTGATCCGCATATGTGGATTAGTTTTGTTGATGGTGATCTTACTTCCTATGTAGTGTTCAGCAGAGGATAGGTACAAACTACTTCATCCTGCTTATTTGATTGCCTGTCAGCATTGAAGAGATACTTCTGGATGTAACTGGAGGCCTTTGGCATTCTCGAATTTAAAGGCAGGCTGAAGTATAATTGCAGGTTTATAGCTTTGGGTGGCACATGCACTCTGAATTTGAATTTGGTGTTTGTTGCTTGTAAAAATTGTCTCTGCAACAATTTTTGATCAGCATAGTATGCATGGTGAAATCAGCAATTTGGAGTAAAGCACTCATGGTTATGTGATAATTCTGTGATAGAATATCATGGTGTCTCAATGAACAAGTGAAGGATTTTTGAGGGTGTATTTCTTGTTGGAAGAGAGGGAGAGAGACAGAGTGGAGCGGAAGATGAGCCTCAGCTCATTATTGTTCTTCTTCCATTATTCTTCTATCATAGTAACTGAAAGAGACTTATACACATAGGTATGACTAACTAAGACTAACTATGGTTAACTCATTGACTACACTGACTTATTGAGTGTCACACACATGTACAATTGTATCCAGCTAACGTCGGTCACAAACATAAAGATAGACTGACTGAAGAGTAACGGGAGCTTGATATTCTAACACTCCCCCTCAAGCTCAAACCCTCTGATAAACTCCAAGTAGTTGTCTGAAATATATGAACTTTTCTTTATCAAGTGACTTGTAAATATATCTGCTATCTGGTCTTTAGTCTTCACATGAATCAAGTCAATCTACCCTATAAGAACCATTTCTTTAATGAAATGGTAGTGAACCTCAATATGTTTGGGCCTAACATGGTAGACATGATTGCTAGCCAACACAACACTACTGAGGTTATCACAATGCAATCTCACACTGCTTTCTAGCTGTATTCCCAAGTCTTTTAGCAGTTTCATCAACCAAACTGCTTTGCAAGCCACTAAGGCAGCTCCTTTGTACTCAGCAATAGTAGACTGTTTCTTACTCTGCCAACTGATCATACTACTACACAATCCAAATGCATAACCACTGGTTGACCTCCTTTCATAGGCACAACCAGCCCAATCAGCATCAGTAAACCCTATCAAGTCAAGAGATTTTCCATATGCATAAAATAGCCCATAATCTGTAGTACCCTTTACATATCTCATGATCCTCCTTACTGCATCTAAACGTGGTTTGTGAGGCTTCTGCATGAACTGACTAATCAGCCCCACTGCATAACATAAGTCAAGACGGGTAATAGTCAAGTATATCAAGTTGTCCACCATCTGTCAATACATGGTCACATTCTCTATGTAATTCCCAACATCAATCTGCATCTTGACATTCTGATCAAGAGGTGTCTCCATAGGCTTGCATTCAGTCATACCATACTTCTATAACATGTCATGAGCATACTACTTCTGTAGCAGCCATATACCTTGAGGTGGAGAGACTACCTCAATTCCAAGAAAATACTCCAGCTCACCAAGGTCTTTGACTTTGAATTCAGCCTATAAACATGATTTAATTTTAGTAATGCCCTCTTCATCATCTCCAGTGATTATAAGATCAGGGAGAGTGTTGAGATTCAAGCTCATAGCCTTTGGTTAGTTGTTTTTCCTAGTTGAATAAGGTTAAGTCCCACTGACTTAACCATGGTTAGATCTAGGTCATTTTGATCTTTTGTGTGAATTGTACATAGTTGACTTTTAGACTGTGTTAATGGAATGACATGGTGCATGCTTGCTACCCTTCCTGCCTATGCCTTATGTCCATCTCTCTCTCTCAACTCTAATAGAAATCAACCACTAGCTCAACAATCATACCATCAGTACCATTGGGGATGTTTGGAGTCAAAACACTCGATGGGGAGGCTATGCCCATATCCCATTGTGAGTGATGATTTGAGCACAAACAAAAGAGGCCAGCATATCACTACCAGGATCTAGTAACTTAGATGCCACCTTAATAGGGAAAAAGAGATGTAGGCGAAGAAGGAAGAATACTAAAGCAAAAGTCACACTTAAGATTGAGAGTGCTACAACGTTGCTCGAGGGCAAGAAAGTTACGGATGTAGAAGCGGAGACATCTGCTCCAAAGATGGCATAGAAGGGGAGTGTACAAGTCGGCAAATGTCCTAACCCAAGGCACCAACTTGAGGCAATAGAAAAGGTCAAGGAGTGGGTAAGAGAAGCCGAACAACACCTAAAAGATGCTGAGCCTATCTTGGAGGACGATCTAGATGACCTCTCTAGTGCAAGCACACCAGTTTCACCAACGTGCCTGGGGACAAGAGACAATACTGCAGCTCAAGCAGCTCCTCTTAGGCAATGAACGAGAACAACAAGGCAACAAACTAGTCAAGGCCATTGGCTAGGGAACACAGAGTTAGGAGAGAGGCAAGTGACCAGCAACCTTCTTATGATAGTAGTCAACACCCCTATAACTCTGAGCTTAGGAAGCTTGCTTCAGCAAAATCTGACAAGGATCATGAGCTACATGCTCCAGTATATGAGAAAGAACTTATGGTGGTGGTACATGCTCTTCAAGTAGGGAAACACTATTTACTTGGTGCAGATTTTGTTATTAAAATAGATCATCAAAGTCTAAGATACTTTCTCACTCAGAAGAAGCTATTAGAGAAATAGATGCATTGGAAAAATTTCTTATCTATGTTTCACTTTCAAATCCTTCACATATCTGGAACTAAGAATGTGGTAGCAGATCTCAATCGCAGCAACCTCGAGTGAACTGATTCCGACTTCTCAACCATATGGGAATACCCAGTCGATTACACCTTACTCGATTCGAGATGGTTATTTGTATCATCATCAAGCAATTTGTGTAGCATTACCATTGAGACACAAGGTAATGGATGAAGCACATGCATCTCCATATGCTGGACATAAGGGTATTCTACCCACTACTCAAGCATAGGAAATATATTTCTTTTGACCCACTCTTAGAGCTGACATTGAAAGATATGTCCGCAAGTGCAAGATATGCCAAAAAGTAAAGTATGACATGCATAAACCACATGGTCTACTAAAACCATTACCTATTCCCAATGAGCCTTGGGAAAGTATAGCCATGGACTTTATCATGGAGCTTCCTCGCATACAAGCAGGCAATGATGCAATCTGGACTATCATTGATAGATTCGGTAAGCAAGCTCACTTTATACCTGTGCAAAAGACAATCAAAGCTGATCATATGGCTAAGCTATTTATTGCTCATATTTTCAAGCATCATGGCATGCCTAAGTCCATTATAAGTGATCAAGATTCTCGCATGACCAGCCTTTCTTGGCAAGCTCTCTTCAAGTACCTTAGGACTCAGTTAAAGTTTTCATCCTCTTATCATCCTCAAATGAATGGGCAGAGTGAAAGTGCTAATTCTATTGTTCTGGACCTTTTGAAATCCTATGTCTCTAATAATCAAAGAGAATGGAAAAAGTATTTGCCTTTAGTAGAGTTTGCATACAATAACACGGTGCACTCTAGTACTGGTAAGGCACCCTTTGAGATAATCTATGGTAAGCCTCATTTACCACCCATTCTTCTTACGAAGGATAAGATCTTTACAGCAGATGAGTTTGTTAGAGACATTGATACAGCTTTCACTGAAGTAAAAGTTGCTATTCAAAGGACACAAGAGAAGCATAAATGTAAAGCTCATAAGCATCGAGATCTCAAGTTGGGACAACATCTTCTTCTTAAGTTTGAGAAGGCTCGCTTAAGAAGCACAAAGGTCAAAAGGGTAAAGTGGTTAAGCTTTCTAATTGCAATTATGGCCCTTTCAAGATCACTGATAAGATAAAGGATGTGACTTTTTGTTTGGATCTACCAAGTCATTGGAACATTCATAATGGTTTCCATATAAGTTTTCTATGTCCCTATATTGGAGAACCTCGAATGGAACCAATCAAGGAAAATTTACCTGACATAGAAGAAATAGAAGAGTTCCTTATGCCTGAAAGAATTTTGCACCATTAGGACAATACTCTAAGGTTAGGTAAGGTATTACGAAAGCATCTGGTTAAGTTTAATATTTATCCCCCATTGGACACTCAGTTTATGACTGAGAGAGAACTAAAAGACTTTCCATATCTTCTTAAGGACTATGTATCCCCCTCTACAGTTGAGGTCAATTGTTTAGAAGCTAGAGGGATGTCACTAAATTGATTGCTTATTACACATTCTGTATTTAGTAAATTTATATCAATAAACTAATGACTCACTTTTCTTTAAGTGTTGATGATGATCTAGCATCGCTATGAGACCATTTAGAGAGTAGTATTCCTAGTGCATCACTTAATGGGGTGATCAGAGCACTGTGATGGGGATATCTGGTACAGGTAGTAAAAGTTATGAAGGAGGAAGGAAGTGAGTGTAAGAGTGTATACAAGAACCAAGGAGTTACACATAAATGAAGATGGATTGAGTTCTAAGAAGAGAAAGTGCATTAGCATTGTGTATATGTATTTATGTGTGCATCTAGGGATGCCTCGGAACGTTTACTTGTATGTAATAAGCACTGCATTCGTTTGGGATCATCCTCTCCCTTACAAGTCAAGGTTTAAGGTTTTTTCTTTCATTAAGAAAGATGAGAGGTAATTCTCTCACTAAGAAAGACGAGAGATATGATCCTTTGGAAGTGAGGAGAGAAGTGATTTTTCCTTTCTAAGATCTAAAATGACACAATATTTTGTGTGGAAGTCAATCTTAAAACTGAGGCCCAAGGCAATCCAATGAAATCTCCTTATTTATGGCTCAAGGTGGTTGCATGTACCATAAGTTAAGAATAGAGTTTAAAAAGTTGATTTTCTTAAAAAAGACATGGTGAATCCATTTTTAAAATATCTTGTGATAGAAAGCTGATCTCTAAAAATGGCCCGTGTAGGTTATCAAAAACAATGAGATCTATAGCTTTTGTGTTGGATGTTTTTCCATCCAAGCAACACACAGAGAGATATTTCAAAATTTGTGCTGCAGTGTAGGTCTTGAAATAGCCACATCTTGTATGAAGATCAATCTTTTCAATCTTGGCACTCAAGTCTCTCTCCAAGAAGAGATGCTCTTGGAGCCTTTAAAAGGAGAGGTTCTCTTGGGTGTGGAGGAGGTGAAGGAAGCATCACTTTGTGTGCATGCAAGGGGAGAGAAGGAAGGATCTCTTGGGTGTGGAGGAGGTGAAGGAAGCATCACTTTGTGTGCATACAAGGGGAGAGAAGGCAGTTCGAGTCTCACAAAGTGGTGTAGAAGCTTTGCTGAAATCGAGTTCTAAGAGGAGACACCTACACATATTATGTAGGAGAGAAGGTGCAAGTGCTGCAGAAGCTCTAATGAAATCAAGAGGAGATCCCTACACATATTGTATAGGAGAGAACGTGCAAGTGTTGCGAAAGCTTTGCTGAAATCAATCTCCAAGAGGAGATCCCTATACATATTGTGTAGAAGAGAAGGAGAGACTCAAGTAGGACCAAAAGGTACCAACTTCCAAGTTGTGCAAGTGTTATCTGATTGTATACTGTGTAAGGAACCATGATCTTGTTCCCAAGATCTACAAGTTAAGAACTGGTTTATGTGTCATGGAGGAGTTTGCTCCTTATCAATAATATAACTCCACAAGGGGAGGGGGGGGGATTGGCCCATCTTCCAGTCCCTAGTGTGTTGTTAATCTCTCTCTCTCTCTCTCTCTCTCTCTCTCTCTCTCTCTACATCTTTCTTTTCTCTCATTGTTCTCTCTCTTTGCCAGCATAATATTCACCATATATCTTTTAAGTATATAAGAAGATCGAGTGTGTATCTCGGATCTTATAATATGTTGTAAGAGATGTACTCAACACTTGTTTATGGGGAGGAGAATGCTCATTAGAATGTAAGGTTACCTTAGGATAAGGTCTACCTTGGCTATGTGAAGTTATGAATTGCACCATGGAGTGATTATCATTACATCATTTGATATACATTTGAAAGGACTATTTGTGTTTGCTAGAATCTAGATCTCTGATGGAAAACATTAACAAACATGATAAAAGGAAATGTCGCGCTAGGCTACCCCCAAGCTAGTTGCGAGACCCTACTCCAAGGGAGTCATGGTTATCGCTACGAGTGGCTTAGACCGGCTCCGTAGGCAAAAGGTATCTATCTGTAGGGATAGTCTCAGGTAGTAGGAAATGTGGGTGCCAAGGGGAGCTCTGGTCGTAAATCTTGCATTGTTCCTAGAATCTGACGAGCCCCTTCATGACCCAAGATGGGATCATGGAACCCTAAATACTAGTTACAAGGATGGAATCTTGGTGGGTAGAATACCCTTGTGGAATTCTGTGTATCTTCCACAAGGTTGAAAATATGAAAATTGTAATAAACTTCTAGTATAATAAAGAAATTTATTTTACTCAAGAGTTGTTTGAATTGTATGCATGTTCATGAGATAAACTATGTAAAAGAACGTGTGATTTAACAGACTAATTAAGGAAGCTGGTTGTATATGTTCCAATAAATGTGCTGTAGGTAATTAAAAAACTAAATATGATTCTGTCATCAAAGGAAAGTGGGTGGGCGTAACCCTCGATAGGTCCGTCCAATGGTAGGGTGGTCTCAACACAAGAGCATTACCAATGAGCCCATGCAGCTTGGGACGGAAAGATAGTAGGATATTTGCTCTTTTCTAAATCAGGAATAGAAATAGGAAGATGATAAATTGACCAACTAGTTGTTAGGTAGAACCGACTTGCATTGTTTTAGGGGGCCGAAATGGGATTTTGCCTTATTGGCAAGAGGGTTAACGTACCGCACTCCCCTTCCATCTCCCATTCTCTTTGAACCGAGTGCAATGGCAAGTTCACTTCAGACCGAGTAATCTTGTAGAAGTGGGAACTCAAAATTATTGACGCTATAGCTGGCTACTAGGAGCCCCGTCTGATTTTAGGACCTCGAAAATCTAGGTTGATCCTAGTGGTTTGTCGGCCAAAACTCTTTTGTTGCGATGTAGACTCAGTGGGATCTAAGTGGCAAACCCCGTGATATTCCCAAGGAGTGCCGGGTAGCATCATTTAGAAAACCTACTGATGGACTAGAAAAAGGTGTGCCTTGGAATGAGCCTGGCAGACTCCTCACAGTTGGTATCAGAGCGCATGTTAGTATAGAATACGATGTAAGCTTAAGAAATAATTTGAGTATCAAACTCTAATATTAATGCTATACAAATTTCCTAAAGTTTAACTTGCGAATTGTTGAAAATTTCCCTGAATTTCACATCCACAATAATTTCCAATGAAGCTCAAGAGAAAAGGAATCTTGTGAACCAAGTCAAACCTTCGAAATTTGACAAGAAAGGTGAGAATGTGGAAACGGATACAAAAATTTGGATCAAATGCATAAAATATTATTTTATTACTGCTCGAATTGTCCCAGCCAACCAAGCCATGATAGCTATGCTAAAATTAATTGGCGAAGCTCGACTCTGGTGGAAGCACTGGTGCCAAGATCAAGGTGTCCCTAAAAATACCATTAATTGGACACCGGCTAGTCTCACTGAGGTAAATCATTTATAGTTTTGATTGACTATGGAAGTACATACTCATTTATTTCACCCAAGTGTGCTAAGAAGTTAGGAATAGATATAATAAATGCATTAAAACTGCTTGTGAAATTAGCAAATGGAAAGGAAGTACTTTCTACACAGCAAACTTTCAAGGTAGAGTTTAACCTAGGAGAAAACCTTTCAAGTATGAGATTCAGAGTTATGAACTTAGGAGCCTATGAATTTTTACTGGGAATGGATTGGCTGACTCCCAATGATGCTCATATCCATTGTGAAAAAGGCCAAGTCACATTTTAGGATTTGAACAGTGAAATAACAACTACACAAGGTAAAACATGGAAACCTAAAGTTTAATTAGCAAAATCTTCTCGAATTGTGAAAGGCTTGAAGAAGAGATTACATGTTTACTTGATCAAGCTTAACAAGGTAAATCAAGATGGATAGACAAAAGAAGAACCATCCTGGTTAAAAGAGTATGCCGACATATTTCCTGAAGAGCTAATTGAGTTATCTCCGGAAAGAGAAGTCGATCATGATACCAAACTTGTTCCAGGAAGAGCTGCATCACCTACAAAAAGGCCTTACAAAATATCTATTCCTAAAGCCATCAAACTAAAAGAGCAACTCAAGCAACTGCTAAAACAAGGGTATATTCGGCCAAGTAGTTCACCATGGGGAGCCCTGGTATTATTCCAAAATAAGAAAGATAGAACTCTCCGTCTTTGTATCAACTATCGAGGGCTAAACTAGGTAATAATAAAGAATAAATACCCGATCTCGAGGATAGACGAGCTTCTTGATCGTCTACAAGGAGCAATGATCTTTTCTAAGATCGATCTTCAGTTAGGATATTACCAGATCAGAGTTAAGGATGAAGATATTCCTAAAATCGCCTTCAACACAAGATACAACCATTTTAAATTCATTGTGATGTCATTTTGAATTCATTGTGAGGACATTTTCAGACTCATCTTGATGATTTTGTTATTGTATTCTTTGATGACGTCCTAGCTTATTCTAAGGAGGAAGAAGATCATGAACCACATCTTTGCATCGTCCTAGAGACAATGAGAACACACAAGCTATATGCTAAGAAGAAGAAGCGTGCCTTCTTCAAAAGAAAGATTGAGTACTTGGGATTCATAGTGTCTGCTGAAGGTATATCAGTAGATCCTACCAAGGTCAAAGATGTTCAAGATTGGCCACCCCCAACCACTATCAAGGAAGTGAGAAGTTTTCTAGGTCTAACAGGATGGTATAGGATATTCATCAAAAACTATGCCCAAATTGTAGTACCTCTTACCAACCTCCTTAAAAAGCAAGTTGCCATTAACTGGACACCTATTGAACAGTCTAGCTTTGAGCAACTAAAGCATAGTTTGGTAGCTGCTTCTATTTTAAGGCTATCTAACTTAAGCAAGGAATTTGAAGTTGTCATAGATGTCAGCTCTCTTGCATTGGGATGCATACTAATGCAGGAAGGTCATCCTGTAGTTTACTCTTCAAGAAAATTAAAAGCCCATGAAAAGAGATATGCTACTCACAACCTAGAGTTGTTAGCTATGATTCACGTTGTCAAATTATGGAGACATTACTTTCTTGGAAATAAATTTTCCTTAGTCACAGATTATAAAAGTCTTAAGTGGATTTTTACTCAACCTGATCTTAATATGAGGCAACAATGGTGGATCAAAATTCTGCAGGAGTATGACTTTGAAATTAAGTTTAGACTTGGTAAATAAAATGTAGTAGCAGATGCCCTTAGTTGTAAAACTTTCCTTAATGCTCTTATCGTTGAAGAACCATCTAGGGCAAAAACTTTGGCTACAATGGTATCGATGCCAACTAATCCTATCATTGAGTTGACCAAGGATGGAAGAAAATAAGGACCCAGAATATCAACAATTGTTTTGGGAAGTTCAGAATAAGGAACAAGATCCCAAACTCAAGAGTAAGTATCAAGAATTCTCTACTGATGAAGACGAAGGACTTGTTTATTTTAGAATGAGACTATGCATTTCTTCAAGTCAGACTCTCAAAAGAAGGATACTTTGGGAAGCACATGACTCTCCTTAGACACCCAAGGTATGCAAAAACTCTTAATGTTGTCAGGAAAAGCTATTACTAGCAAAAACTCAAGGGTGATGTACTTAAGTATGTCATTAAATGTCTAAATTTCCAAAGGGTAAAATCTGAGCGTGTCAAGTTACTAGGAAAACTCCAGCCACTTGATATTCCTCAGATGAAATGGGATTTTATTAGCATGGACTTTGTAGTTGGGCTACCTTCTATGCAAGGATATAACTCAATAATGGTAATAGTAGACATACTAACGAAGGTCGCTCATCTTATTCCAACAAAAATCAATTACAAAGCTTCATATGTTGCAAGAATTTTTGTAGAAGAGATTCTAAAAGGATCATCAGTGATCGTGATTCTCTTTTCACATCACATTTTTGGAAGAGTTTATTTGAAGCCATTGGGACCCAAGTTTGTTTCAGTATTGCTTATTATCCACAAATTGATGGGCAAACAAAATGAGTTAACTAGGTGATCGAGAATATTCTGTACACATTTTGCAACAAGGAACCTAAAAGGTGGATCCAATATCTACCCTTAGTGGAATTTTCTTATAATGCCTCCTATCATCGAAGTATTCAAATGACTCCATTTTAGGCACTATATGGTCAAGATTGACGTATGCCACTTAATATTTCCGATCCTACTCTAAGGGTAGAAGCTTCGAGAAAAATGTTAGAAGAAATGGATGATCAAATCAAGATTATCAGACAAGATATTCAAGATGCCAAGGACCGACAAAAGGCGTATGCTGATCTAAAAAGGCAAGAACGAATCTTCAAAGAGGGAGACATGGTCTTCATCCATGTCCATCCAAAGAAGAGTTCTTTGTCTTTAAGAGAATTTAAGAAGCTAAGTCCAAGATATTGTGGACCCTATAAGTTTCTCAAGTGCTTAGGACCAAGCGCTTATAAGATACAACTCCTTGAGAAAATAAAAATCCACAATGTATTTCATGTTAGCTTATTGAAAGCATACATAGCTAACCTGAACCATATCCTTGATGATCAAGAAGTTATAATATCTAATCAAGGAGTCCTTGAGCTACAACTTGATAGAGTAATTAGAGAATACCTTGTTTAGTGGAAGGATTATCCTGAAGAAGATGCAACATGGATAGATGAGAATGTTCTTTATCAGCAATACCCATGGTTCCTCTCAAGATGAGGACATTTCGATTTCTCTAAGGGGAGCAAGATGTAATACTTCCACGTAATTAAAAGTTAGTTGGTTAGTTCAAAAGTTAGTTAGTCAATTAATAAGTTAGTAAGGTTACTAACTAAAGACTAACTAAAGTAAAAAAAATTAACTAACATTAATAACTAACTAACATTTAAAAAAATAAAATAAAATTGAGGATTGTAACCAGATATATTTTTTTGAATTAACAAGGACGATAGCCACCCGTCATGGAAGTTACCACACGTGAATGAGAGTTATAAACCATATTAGTCATTAGTATCAATGTGTATAGTATGGATGGTCCAAAAATATTAGATTTTTGAAAAAAACTAACATATTTTAGATATTATTATTGTAAATATCCTAAAAAGATATAAAAATTTCTAAAATAGGATGTCATGTAAAAAAAAGAAAGTGGTTTTTTCTGCTAGTTTTGGAGTTTTAATACAAAAAAAAGAATGATGGGCAAAATCGCGCCGTCGTGATCGTAGTTTACAAGCAACAAACATCACTTCGAATAGGGAGAAGAAGGAGTGATCTGGAAGATTTCTAAGCAAGTGTTTTGGGGTTTCACCCCCCTTTCGGAGCCAATGGAACCATCAAATTTGTGATTTGAGCATCAGATTGCATCCTAGAAGTTTCATATTATTGATTTTGCCAAGATCCCCTCCATAAAGAGCTCTTCTTCTTAGCCACAACCCTTCTTCTCTAATTTAGCTATAAATATGAGGCATAGGGAGCAGTTTAGAGACGCACAAGGAGACCTCAAGAGGCTACGAGAGAGAGGTAGAGAGATGGAGGTAGAAGGATACCCCTCCAAGAGGTTGCGAGAAGGAGCTTGAGAGAGAGAGAGAGAGAGAGAGAGAGAGAGAGAGAGAGAGAGAGAGAGAGAGAGAGAGAGAGAGAGAGAGAGGAGTTACCCCAAGAGGCTGTGAGGGAGAGAGTTAGCTCAATCCCCCTGTCTCAGTCTTCGACTAAGCCATCTTCTCTTATGCTCTCCCATCTCAAATTTATTACGCATTCTTTATCCCTCAAACACACTCACAAATGATGTCTCTAAAGTGATGAGGTGGAAAGACCATGAAAACCACCACAACAGATCAAAGAATGGGTATTTCTAGAGATACGGGAGTGCTCGAGGTTGTCGGAGTTGCCACTACCAAAACGGAACATCGGGTGTGGCGAACACAAGCACAAGCAAATACGAAATTCCCAATATCGTCGTGCCAAACCAAGTTATTAATTACTAGGTTATTATTTCACCACATAAAATAATTACATAAAATATTAGCTTCTATATTTTACACTTACATGAATTGACAGTTTTATATAGAAAGTATACTAGTACATGCATAAACGATTAATCACTATAATTTGTAGTTAGATTAATTAAGACTCTAAATCATAGAATCATGATGCAAATAGTTGCAAGAGGTTATTGCACATGTGACTTTATGCGCACTTGAGGTTAGTAAAATAACTCGATATAATTATTATAAAATGCAACAAGGTTAAGTGTAACACTAACGCTTAAAAGTGAAACTCTATTTAAAAGATCTGTAAGTCATCTTGTTGAGTTATTGTCACAATATATTTCTTTAAGGAATTTTTCTTATGTTGGATAAGATAGCCCAAACAGGAAATTCATGTCTTGCTTAACATGTTGTAAGAGTTGTACTCAACACTTCTTTGTGGGGAGGAGAATTCTCAATAGAATGTAAGGTTACCTTAGGATAAGGTCTACCTTGGCTATGTAAAGTTGTAAATTGCATGATGGAGTGATTATCATTGCATCATTTGATATACATTTGAAATGACTATTTGTGTTTGCTAGAATCTAGATCTTTGATTGAAAACATTAACAAACATGATAAAAGGAAAGGTCGCGCTAGGCAACCCCCAAGCTAGCTACGAGACCCTACTCCAAGGGGATCATGGTTATCACTACGAGAGGCTTAGACCGGTTTCATAGGCAAAAGATTTGTTCGTAGGGATAGTCTTGGGTAGTAGGAAATGTAGGTGCCAAGGGGGGACCATGGCCATAAATCATGCATTGTTTCTAGAACCTGACGAGCCCCTTCATAACCCAGGATGGGATCCTAGAACCCTAAATACTAGTTATAAGGGTGGAATCTTGGTGGGCAAAATACCCTCGTGGAATTCTGTGTATCTTTCGCAGGGTTGAAAAGATGAAAATTGTAATAAAATTCCAATATAATAAAGAAATTTGTTTTACTCAAGGGTTGTTTGAATTGTATGCGTGTCCATGAGATGAATTACGTGAAAGAACGTGTGATTTAATAGACTAACTAGGAAGCTGGTTGTATATATTCCAATAAATGTGCTGTAGGTAATTAAAAAACTAAAGATGATTCCGTCATCAAAGGAAAGTAGGTGGGCATAACCCTCGATGGGTTCGACATCCAATAGTAGGGTGGTCTCAGTTAGCTAGGAGCTTTTCTAAATTGGTAATAGAAACATGAAGACAATAAATTGACCAACTAATCGTTAGGTTGAATCGACTTGCATTGTTTTAGGGGGTCGGAATGGGATTTTGCCTTATGGGTAGGAGGGTTGATGTACCGGACTCCCCTTCGTCTCCCATTCTCTTTGAACGAAGTGCAATGGCAAGTCTGCTTTAGATCGAGTAATCCTATAGAAGTGGGAACTTGAAGTTACTGACACTAGCTGGTTGCTAGAAGACCCATCTAATTTTAGGACCCCGAAAATTCAAGTTGATCCTAGTGGGTTTGGTCAAAACTCTTTTGTTGCGATATAGATTCAATGGGATATAAGTGACAAACTCCGTGATTTCCCATTTAGAAAACCTATTGATGGACTACAAAAAGGTGCGCCTTGGAATGAGCCTGGTGGACACCTCACATCAGTCATGGATGAATAATACAAAGCTTTTATGGATAATAGCACATGGAAACTTGTTGACCTAAAAGAGGTAAGAAGACCATTGGATGTAAGTGGATCTACAAAGTTAAGTTGAATCATGTCGGTGTACAATCAATCTTATCTCCACAATCTCTTTCCCAATAGCCATCATCATAGCCACAATAGTTGCATTCATCTTGTCTTCTTCTTGCTTGAGTATAGTTGCTTCTTCCTCTTTGTACATAGTTGGTGGTTAATGTATACTTTTGTTGAAGATTCTTCTTGATTCCAAAATATTGAATTTTCACCAGACTATGTTCGTCTTCCTCTTCCATATCTTTCTCTTATGATTGCTCTTTCTTATTTACCATTGCAAGGGTTGATTGTTGTTTATTAAAGTTGGGTCTATCTTCATTGTACCTTTCTTCTTCTTGAATAAGAAGATCTTTGAGGTCTTCAAGTGAAGGAAAAATTTCCTTCAACATCAATAGAAGTGACGAAGTGTGTAATACTTCCACGCAATTAAAAATTAGTTGGTTAGTTTGAAAGCTAGTTAGTCAATTAATAAGTTAGTAAGGTTACTAACTAAAGACTAAGTAAAGTAAAAACTAACTAACATTAATAGATAACAAATTTTATTTAATTAAAAATATTAAAAAAATCGAGAGTCATAATCTGACATATTTCTCGGATTGACAAGGACTGTAGCTACCCTTTACGGAAGTTACAACGTGAACGAGAGTTTATGAGCCATATTAATCACTAGTGTTAATGTGTATAGTATGGATGGTCCAAAAATAGTAGATTTTGGGCAAAACTAGCATATTTTAGATATTTTAGATATTACTTAATGTAAATACCCTCAAAAGCTATGGAAATTTCTAGAATAGGATGTCATGTAAAAAAAAAAGAAAAAAAGCAAATATTTTTTCAGCTTGTTTTGGAGATTTAATACCAAAAAAAGAATGATTGGCGAAATTGTGTGCGTTGCGATTGTAGTTTACAAGTAAACAACACTTCGAAGAGAGAGAAGAAGTGATCTAAAAGATTTCTAAACAAGTGTATAGGAGTTTTACTCCACTTTCGGAGCACACAAAACTATTAGAATTGTGATTTGAGCATCAGATTGATGATTTTTCCAAGATCCCCTCCATAAAGAGCTTTTCTTCTCAGCCACAACCCTTCTTATCTTATTTAGCTATAAATATGAGGCATGGGGAGTAGTTAGAGAAGCACAATGAGATCTCAAAAGGCTATGAGAGAGAGATAGAGAGAGGGAGGTAGAAGAATACCCCTCCAAGAGAGAGAGAGAGAGAGAGAGAGAGAGAGAGAGAGAGAGAGAGAGAGAGAGAGAGAGAGAGAGAGAGAGAGAGAGAGAGAGAGAGAGAGAGAGAGCTTAATTCCCCCTATCTTAGTCTTCGACAAAGCCACCTTCTCTTACGCTCTCCCATCTCAAATCCATTCCTCCTTTATCTCTCGAATCCACTTACGGATGATGCCCCCCAAGCAAAAGATCTCTCCAAACCCTGAAACTCTTACACAACCAACGGGACAGCAAACCAAGGGACCACAACTATGGAAAATGCATCTCTTATGAATCAGGTACACCCCGTTGTATTAGGGAAAATAAATTGGGAGAAAATAATGTTTGCATTAATTATTGCAACTTAATTGAGCATGTTTCGAGATAATGAGCATACTAGGAAAATTTTGTTCATCGCATTAATCTTAGGTGATCAATTAAAATTGCACTTAGAATCCGTTAAATTGCACATAAATTGTATGGAAATTTTATGCTAATATATATATGAAAAGTTTCAAGAATACACATTAAAGTGCAATTAAGTTAGATAGATTTTATGCATCCGCATCCGTTTTCTTGGTTAAAATAATAGGAAATCCTATTACATCTCACAAAACATAGATTGAACTTGTGATAGAATACGTAGGGTTCCTAGGAAGTTGAAATAATTTCAAACCTTAAAGAGTTGAAGGATTCTTCTCAGGGCCCATCTTGCTTGAAGCTGAAAGGAAATCAAAGTCCTTAAGTAACTTTATGAATTATGTGACAAACCCTAGCTCAAATGAATACGTAAGGTTTCATTGTAGGGAAGCCAATGTCCCAAATTGCAATCAACATTGCAAGGATACTCCTTCATTTAAAAGAATGAGGAAATTAAATTAGGTTATCTTTGGAAAATCTCAGACAATAATGGGGATAAAGTTGAGACTAGATGCTATTGTATCAAATCGAAATTTCCTTCGACAGAGATAACATAGAATTGTCTAGTACATATTGTGTACTTCTGCTTGTATTTGTACTTAGGAACACCTGTTTGGAAAAGGAGTCATCTAACAAAGGAATTGATAAGAAGAAAATATTTCAAATTGGATTCAGGTTGAAACACTTGGAAAAGACGTGTTGAGCACCCCCCGTTAGTCACCAAATCTATCCAAGGGGGTTTTTTTGATAACCACGTTGGGAATGTGGACCGAACCCATTGTGAGAGGTCTCTCCGTTGAAACGTCTGTTCGTAGGAGGTGCTCAGGTGCCAGGGGGCTCTAGGCGTAAATCCCCTGCCCCCGGATCCTACTAAGATGGTCTACATGACTCAAGAAGGAATCTTGAGACCCTGTTACTAGTGCAAGGGTGGAAACTTGGAGGAAAATAAGACGCATCCTTACGGATTGTGGAATTGTCCCATGGATAGGATTGTATCTCAGTTGAAATTTTAATATAAAGTTTACTTTCAAGGAATTTGTATGATCTGTTTTCGTGTCTATGTATAAAATTACATAAAGGAACATGTGACTAATAGGTTAATTAAGGAAGGTGCTTGTATGTGTTACCACTAATGTGCCCTTATGTAAGTGGGAAACTAAAGCTATCAAGGGAAGTGGGTGGGTGGAACCCCCGATAGGAGGGTGGTCCCAAAGAAATGGGAGGCTTCTCAACACTCAAATCGCGATGATGTATTGACCTTAAATACTATAGGGTAGAACCCTGGTTCATATAATTTTAGGGGACCGGAATGGGACTTTACCCTACAGGTAGAGAGGTTGAGCGATGTATCCCTCTCGTTTCCCATTCTCTTTGAAACAAGTGTGATAAAAGTTCGTTTTGGTTTAGATGTTCTACACCATTAGAAACCCAGGAAGATTTAGGTTGATCCTAGCAGGGTTGACCGATACGTTTTGTTGCGAAGTAGACTCAGGAGTCGCTTCTGACAAACCCTGTGACATTTCGTGGGAGTGCCAGGTGGCATCTTTTAGATCCCAGACTCTTGATGGACTACTAAAATGTGTTGCAACCTAGGCACGTTACAGTTGGTATTAGAGCGGTATTAGAGCAAACCAACAAAAAATATAAGCAAGATAAGAGTAAATCAAGTAGAGTGAAGTAATGTTTTCACTAGAAAATAATTTTTTCAATACTCACGTGAGGATTGTTGTTGCGTCCTGACCTACAAGGCATGGAGCATATTTCTCATATTTCATATCATGTTCAAGACTGCTATGAGCTCCTCAAGCTATCACCGAAGAACCAACATGATGGGGATCCTAGATCACCTCTGGAACCCTTCACGTAGTCAGTGACTTTGTTCCTACACAGAGAAATGACTAAAACCTGCTATGCTTCTATTGTAAGGAACCCATGCATTTCAAAAGAGAGTGTCCCAAACTTGGTGAGGACCATCACCAAGGACAATTCTGTGGGCAAGCCAAAGCTGTGCGTGGTCGGGGTCAAGTAGCAATGGGGAGGGTAAGGACTTCCAATATCACCATCAAGGAAGTAAATGAAGAGGAAGAATCAACTATGTGGCGGCCACCTATTCACGAAGGAAGGGGGGGCGTGCTGTCAGAAAATGGAGGGGGGCTGTGATGCAGTAGGGGGGGGAGCTCCTCGCCATCTGGGGGCTGCATGCCCCCCATCTCCAGCTCACTCCCTCTCTCTCTCTCTCCCTGCCATGCTCACGACAGGGGGAGAGAGAGGGAGAGAAAAAAAATTTCAAAAAAATTTAGAAAAATCAAAAAGGGGGGGGAGTTTCTATGGGGGAGGCACGGGGGCACACGGGGGGGGGGGGGGGGGGAATGTTACACAAGGTGTATCCCTTAAAGACTCGAGCCCCTAAACTAGGTCAGCTATTGATGTGATTGATTGGGCCTCAACATTCTCTTTCTCTAGTGTGTCCTCATGGGACATAGTTGCGGCCTGCTGAACAACCTCGCTAGGTTGTGAGGGTACACCTACCTCTCTTTTTGGAGAGCTTAGCTCTTCAACTATTTCCCCTCCATTTAGCTCCTCATCCAATTACATTGGCAGTTGCTCTTGGTCGGGCATTTGCTTTAGACTCTTGTACTTACCCATCGAACATGCCTCCCTTGCTTCTTATCAGAGCAGGTGTTGTATTTAGAGCTATTTTTCTCTTGCTCTGGAGGTTCAGGTGACTCTAGTGTAGAACCAAGAAATGGTTTAGGGTTCTTGTCATGTAGGCTTGGATGAAACCAAATGAAAAAGTCAGGGTTGTATTGATGGAAAGCATAGAGATCTAGGATTGTAGGGTCTTGAGTGAGGCAGAAGACATATGCGCTGACATCAAGAACCATGCTCCCTATTCCTAGCCTAGTAGCCACGTATAGATCTTCTTCTAGAAGTAGTTTATCGTACAAGGGATGTTTTTGGATACTGGCAGAAAGCTGGACCTCATAGACCATTGCCAACACTCTTAATGAGGTCAAGGCAATGTACGTGGGATCATGTATTGATGTCCAAAGGGATTTCCTTTGCTAAACGAGTGTCATTAGTCGGTGGCCAATTTTGGCTGCCAAACTTTGGTTGGGGGGAGTGCCATTTCTGCACAAAGTCACCTTGTCTATTCCCTTTTCATTTGATTGCTTCAAGCTTTTCCTTGTTTGTCTCACATTGAGCAGTATAGAGTGAGGGTATCAAGAGCAATTATCTAGCTATGGCTTTTGAGATGTCCTTCATGACTTCTTTAGCGATAGCTACATAGCGGGAGAAAACATATTGTTGCTCATCCCACATCAAGGGTTTGGCTATGAGCTTTGTGTGCTCTGGTGTTGGCCTTCCAATGTCCACATGGACACACACATGCGTGATGGCTGTCAGCTTGTGGTCAAGCTTCATCATGCACTTCATCTCTAGTTCATTGGTCAAATGTGCCATTTGCTTGGCCAAATCTTCGAGAGATTTCTACTCAAGCCTAGGCTTTAGGTGCTTTGAAAGTGTTGGAGGTGTTAAGGATGTTGGTTCCAACACCTCTTCCACAGGTGAATTGCTAAGGACATGTTCCGCAAGGGGCGTCATCATGGCCAAAGGCTGTGACTGCTGTGATTCATGATTGGAAGTAGTAGCAGCTAGTTCAGTGGACTGGCTACTGTTGGTAGACTACAATGTCAAGTCCTTAAGCAGATCAGAAGTGGTCATGTCTTTTATTAAACCTTGCACATTCACTTGTGCAGATCGAGCATTAGCCGAGCTAGGGGTGGTGTCATGTCCCACATCTTGGACATTTGGAAGCTCAAATGGAGATAGAGATTGGGATTGAGCAGCTGCACTTGACGGCTGCTATTGTGCTTCCTGTGTCCGATTAGGGAAAGAAGGTGTAGGAGATTTGGGACTCCTAGGTAGACTTGGCATTGGCTTGAATATTTACTCATGGTTGTTAGATGATTTTGCGATTTGCTTTGTTGAGCAATCAGCCTTATCATGAGCAACATTACACCTGTGGTGCTCATTATCCTCTTGGGAAGTCAAAGGCTCCGTGGGCACTAGTGGCTTTTGTGCACACTCGACGGCTACATTTGATATCCACTTGTTAGGCATGCTAGGCTAAGGATCTACCTTTCGGATAGTCATGTTTGGCTTCTTGATTTCAATCATGAGGGACTCAGTCACTCCGATGTTGTTGACTCGAGACTTGGATTTTCATTTAGATTTCCTCCTACGCTTCTTTGCTTTTGATACGATTTGATCTTTAGCTAATAGAGGTGGTTTAGCAAGGGGCTTTGGCACCCAAATCCATTGGTTACCTGCGTAACACCCTTGAGCATGTAGCAATACTTTGGATATCCATCGCGGCATTGTGTTGGCTCTCCACCATCTATACCTTCGTCTATAAGGCTTGGGCTTCTTTTGTGGTCTTCTACGATATTTGTAAGTCCAAAGCCTATCCTTGGCATTGTCTCCTAACCTTCTTGTTTCAAGCATGGCCTTGCTCACTGGTTCTCTTTGTTCAACATGTGCTTGTATCAACTCTTTCAACAAGTTCTTGCTCTTGTTATTACTAGGTTTTCCCAATATGTCAGAATGTTCATTGTCTTTCCCTCGAGGTTTGATGAGGTCACCCTTACTAAAGGTTGTGATTATCCTCACACATGGTAGTGTCAAGTATATTTTTTGTGCTACATAATTGGCCTCATACTTTGTCGCCATTTTGAAGGATCTTCTTAGGAGGGTTTCCTTTCCACAATTAGCACTATTTGGAGGAACATGGAATATGATAAGCAAGCTTTCCATTTCAATACTTACAAGGATTTTGCACTTCCCTATAAGTGCTTGTGGGTGTCCCCCATAAGGACTAAGAATTGCATTAGTTGGTATGAGCTCTAGTTGGCCTAGTAGGATCCATGCTTCATAGGTCAAGATATTAAAATCAGCTCCTTCATTGATGAGAGCATTGACACTATGCTCTCTTTTTTAGGTGAGTTTGACCCTAAGATAAGCAGGCGGTACTATGTCTTCATCTTCTGGGTCTCGGCTTATAAATTCAATCCTTTTGATACATGCCTCTAAGTCCCCAACTGCACAACCAGATGTGGATTCTCTACTGATGTCTTGGGTCGTTTGTGTAGTGCTGTTCAAGGTGCATCTACCATCAAGATTGTCATGTCTAGTCATCCTCACAGTTGTAGCTTGATGTTGTTGCATTTTGCTTTGACTAGATGCAATCTAAACACAACCTATACATGTTTTTATGGTATGGCCTTTTTGCCCTTGTTGGCTAGATTGGCCCATTGAGGTTCTAGGGTCTCTGTTTTTGTTTGGGTATGGGATTTTGGTTGCTATTTTGCAAGTGAGAATCTATGCTTGTGCAGAGCCATTACTACACTAGGATCCAATTTGGAGGACTTGTCACGACACACGTTTTCTCTCTAGCCTACTTGGGGCAAGTTATGCTAAACACCATGTGCGATTTGAAGGACTGTTCGTAGCCAAGTTTTGAACTACTTGCTCTAGATTTCAACCCAGTGATAGATCTATAATGTGCTTTGTGCTCTATATGGTCACTTGGTCTATATTTACTTGTTCTAGTTTATTGGTCTGATTCCCAGAATCGAACTTATGGGTGGTCCGACTTTCAAAGTCGGATGGTCCAACTGGACTGGGTCCGATTTCGAAGAGTGATCCAATTGGTAGTTGGGTCTGAGTCATCCTATGGTTAGTCTGACTATAGAGTGATCCGATTGTTGTGCGTGTCCGATTGGACAAATGGGGTGGACGGGCAGCCCAATCGGGAAAGGTTTTCCGATTGGATGGTTGGGTGTCTGATTAGATAGTTGGGTATTCGATTGGATGGTTGGTCCAATTGACTGTCAACAAAGAGTGTTCGATGGACGGGTGGTCTGATTGGACCCAGAGTGGCAGTCCGACTCGTGGAGTTGGATGGTCCGATGCTCCCAATCTGACAGGGTTCGACTGCCTAACTCTGGGAGTCGGACCAAGACACAGTCACAACATGATGATTTTTGGTCGATTTCTCCTAGCTCTCATCACAGCCCCCTATCATACCTTCCAGATCACATCAATGGCATACAAAGACGAACCTTACGTACTTGGATCAGTCGAAAACACCAAAATCAAAGCGCGTGACCTCCTCTATGATCAACAAGTCTCTCTCTCTCTCTCTCTCTCTCTCTCTCTCTCTCTCTCAAGCTCTCCTTAATCTCTCAAATGCAAATTGAGGTCTTCATTGCCACTCCTGGCCTCTTATTGCCCTATCTAGGTCTGCGTTCAGCTTAGTCTTGCTCCTATTACCAACATTTAACCGAGGATTTCATTGTTTGCCCTTCTTTTTTCCATTTTAGCCTATTATACAATAGTAAAAACCCTACTGTGTGCTCACACTATTTTTCTCCTATCCTACCTAAATGCAAATAAAAAACACAAAGAAAACACCTACACTACTTCAACTTGCTTTTCCAAATCCAAAAAACCAAAAATCTACTTGCTAAGGAGATCGAATATCTCTTCAAACTCCCTTGCTTCCTACCTATCCACCTCAAGCACCAGTTCAGGAAAAACCCTACTTCAATGCTCGATTTGAAGTGTGCGAGCCCTCAAGGCTTGGATCCATTGGTCACGGCAAATAACGGAATCAAAATGTAGAGGTAAGCTCAAGCTCAACCGCCAAGACCCACGGACCGCTAATTGTTCAAGCATTCCAAGCCAATGAGCACTAATGGCTACCTCTCACATAGGCGATGCACTATCCATCTCTACGAGTATAGTGAGCTTACCTCCATGCCCAATCGAGTTGCCTTCTCTTCCGAGCACTCGGTAGCTCCATGATCCAAGTGCAAGCTTCAAGCAAGCTCCATTTTCAAACTCCACGCTCCAAGCTCCATTGCCGTGAGCAAGAGAAGAGAAGAGAAGAGAAGAGAAGAGAAGAGAAGAGAAGAGAAGAGGAGAGGAGAGGAGAGGAGAGGATCGAGAGCTTCTCCACCACGATCCCTCACACACTCACTCCCTCACACTCTCACACTCCCTCTCTCAAGCATAAGCTCAAGAAAGCAAGAACAAGAATAAGAAGAAGAAGAGGAGAGGTCCTTTTGGCCACACACAAGAATGAGCTTCTCATTCACTTTTCAACTTTATATACAAAACCCTAAATCCCTTTTGGGTGGTCATCCCCTTATCCCCTTTTTTACATGGCCAGCCGTGGCCTAGGCCCTTTTTCCTATTGTCCTCCTATCTTCCTAGCTTCCTTCCTACTGCCCATCTACCTTTACAATTTGCATGGCCGGTGCTCTTAAAATAAATCATGGTGCGCCTTGCACTCTTTTACAAAAGTATTGACTTGCACTTTTTCTTATGCATATTTCTCCTTGATTTAGGACTTTTCTGCACTTCTTGTGTTTTCAGATTCTTCTTAGCGCACCTTCGTTTTCCGTTTCACTTTTGCCTTGGCCTTGTCTTTTGCTTTAGATTTTTTAGATTTTCCACCTTTTTCGTCGTCTAAGGGTTAACACGAACCTTGAACAATATTGTCCTAAGTAAAAATGGTGGCAAAAGATCTATATACATACATACATACATACATACATACATACATACATACATACATACATACATACATACATATATATATATATATATATATATATATATATATATATATATATATATATATATATATATATATATAGAGAGAGAGAGAGAGAGAGAGAGAGATTGTTGGAACTCTAATAGTCACAATGTGTGGCCTGGCCTTTCCTTATTCAATAATTACTAAAAGAATAAAGAATAAAGTGACAATAATGGGCACCCACCACCTGTAGTATACAAGTGTGTGGACATAGTGTACAATTAGTAAATGTGGATGGCTAGGCACAAGTGCCTTTACCCCCAACAACCTCCTACACTTAAAGGCAAATATGTCCTAGTTGAGGACTAAAAGAAAAAGGAGAAAAGTATAATATATACATAAAGTACAACAAGATAAGAAAAAGATATTATCTCATCCTATGCCCATTAACCTTCTAAGGAAGGCATAGTGTTCCACTAGGAAACTCTTATTGAGAAAATCTACAAGATTCCTATTTGTAGGTATCTATACAAGCTCAATGGACTTATCCTCTATTACCTCCTTGATGAAGCGATAGCACATCTCAATGTGCTTTGTCTTCACATGAAAGATCAAATTCTTGGCCAACTGAATAACACTCATAGAATCCAAATGCAATGTAGGATTCATAGACATAACAAGATCTACAACCAGATGGCCTAACAATAGGGCCTCCTTGCAAGCCATAGTGACTGCAATGTACTCAACCTTAGTAGTTGTAGACAAATATGTGCATTTCTGTATCCAAACCTCCAACAAATAGTACCTCCAGCATAGGTAAAGACATACCTAGAGGTGGACTCCCTACTATCTACATGTCTTGCATAATTTGAGTCAGTGTAACACATGACTCCTGTATCTTAGTTGCCATAGCAAATGCACACATATGTTGTCCCTTTCAAGTATCTCATGATAGCTTTCATGACATCCCAATGTTGCATGTCAAATGTAGCCATATAATGTGGCACAACTTCCACTACAAATGCTATGTTAAGTCAATTGGCTATCATAGCATACACCAAACTATCCAATGTGGATGCATACTAAATCTTGGCTATCTCCACCCTCTCATCATCTGACTGTGGACAATCGACATGAATAACATTCACATGAGAAGGTAAAGGATAGCCAATAGGCTTATTGTCCTACATACGAGATTGCTCAAGTACTATATATATATATACTCTTTTTGGGACAAGTAGAGAAGTCCTTAGAGCGATTGCACATGTTGCGCATACGAATTATGTGTGAGGCCTATTCCATATCCTTTATCTCAAAGCTCCTCTTAAGCTAAGTCTTTAGAGTATCCAACTCAGCATGAGCACTCCTATCTATAAGCATATCATTAACATAAAATGGATCCATATTACTACAAGAATACCCTTGCAAATGCATGAAAGCATCAAAGTTATGGTACCGTTTCCTAGGTGCTCACTTAAGCTCATAAAGACTCTTCTTCAATTTACACACTAGACGTTCCCTACATTTCTCCATAAAGCCCTTAGGCTACTGCATATAAATCTCATCATGCAAGTCCCCATGTAAGAAAGTCGTCTTCACATCTATCTAATAAAGATCCAAATCCAATTGAGCAACCAAGGCCAAGACCAAACTAGTCATCTTGACTATAGGAGAAAAGGTCTCATCATAGTCAATATCATGCTCCTACTTAAAACCCTTTGCAACCAATCTAGCCTTATATGCTAGATTAAGATGACCAGGAGTACTCTTCAACTTGTACACCTACTTGTATGGCAATGCACTTGTATGGCAATGCACATTTCCCATCAGGTAAGAAAACTAGGTCTTATGTATGGTTCTTCTATAGATAATCAAACTCAAAGTGCATACCCCTCTCCAAGGATGACGCACATAGCCTTCTCATAAAGGTATGTGGCTTACTAGAGTATGTCACCATAACATAATCCATAGAAGGCTCATAGCAATCAAGAGGATGTGAAGCTCTTGCAAAGTGCCTCAAAGCTAGATGTGGGACCTATACCACATATCCTCTTTGTTTAACAGCATGACATTGTACAATAGGTAAATCTTGGGCTAGTGCATCATCAATTGCATACTATATTGCTAGCTATAATATAGGTAGGAGGCTCCTCCTAAGAAAGACTGCCTTGTGTACCTCAACTACATGTTCAAGATACTTATGCGACTTATCCTCTTGGAAAATCACATCATGGCTATGGATAGTCCCTCAAGCATGTAGATCCCAAAGTCGATAATGCGTCTCACCTATATACCCTTATTTAAGAAAGATGCATTTGATAGACTTCACATCCAACTTATTGCACTTGTATTTGGGAATATGGTAGAAAGTCTCACATGCAAAGACCCACAACTTCTCATGATGGAGGTTTTCCAAACTATACCTCCTCTGTGATCTAATAACCAAGAGCAGTGCATAGGGATCTATTAATGAGATACACATCAATAGTGACTATTTGAATCCAAAAGTATTGCGATAAGCTTGCCTGACTAAGCATACTAGGGATTCTTTCTTAAATAGTCTTGTTCATGTGCTCTACAATACCATTCTGGGGTGGGATGTATGGTGTAGCCAATTGACACTTAATATCCCATTCATTGTAAAACTGCTCAAATATTTTAGAGACATATTCACCCCCAATCAACTAAGTAGCATCAAGAGATGAAATAGCTAAGATATAGTCATCATCAGACTCATTTTGCACTACATTTATCTCTTCGATCTTCATGTTGTACTTACTAGGGATAATGCTCAATTATCATACTTTACATTATCATGTGCTTTCTCCTTGCCTTTCTCATTGCACTTATCATAATACATCTTATGGCATTGTGGCCTAAGATGACCCCACTGCCCACAACAATGATATCTCAAAGAGGACTTACATTTTCGCAAGACTTACAACAAGATTACCCACAAGACTGAGCTTGCCCCCTATTGAGCTAGGAGTCTCTACCACGATTATTATTGCCATTACTATCATTTCTACCTCTAATAGTCAATGTATGAGATGGGATGTATCAATATTCTTCTTGTTGACCTCTTTGATGAGTAGAGCACTCTCTATATCACTACATTTAAAACCACCCACAGGGGGAGGAGCACTCATAGTAGTATGAAAGGTGTCCCATGATGTAGGCAGTGTAACAAGCAAGAACACAAGACTCGATATTATCTTCAAACTGAATGCCTTGTAATACAAGCTAATTGAAAATGGAATGAAACTCATTTAAATTAGTAGACATAGATGTACCCTCCTTCATAATGCATAAGCATCACACTCAGTGTCAATGACATTAAAATACATCTCCTTTGTTAATGACAAAATGATACTGGACATGCATAGCTCATCAAGTTCTACCCAATCCTTTGCATCATAAAGCCTAAGCTTGATGCCCTCTAACTTCAATGGTTGAATGGTCATCTTCTATACCAAGACTTGCCATATCTATATCTTCTAGCATTGGAAGTCATTTCCATCAAGCTTTTCAACATTGAAAATAGCACTATCGACTAAGGAACCTGCCATAATGGCTGCAAATGATAAGAGTACAAACATCTATAAATTCAACAAAACAACCTCCAAAAGGGTAGGCTAAAGGGCAAGAACAAATATTCCTAGATCTGTCTAGAAATTAAAATCAAAAGAGTGCCAAAGTAAAAGGTCTATTGTCCAAAACAATGCTAAAAACCATGAATATTCAAATAACAACCACGATATATAAAAATAACTAGCACTGAATAGGCATATAATTGGTACTAAAGTTTGTCATAAACTCAAGGTGTCAGTAAATAATACACCCCATAGGCATATATATCATGTATGTAAGAGATCTCAAGGTCAAGTGCAAAGATCCATCAAATACACAACTGACTGAGTAGAGAGTAATGAAGCTCAATACCTAACCAAGAAGCATGTATACATCACTAACATCATGTTGACAGAGGTAAGGGCGATGTCCAAAGCATGTAAAATCAAATCAACCCATTAGAAGGTGTAACTGTATCCAAGAACATCCAAGAGAGCTAATACATAGGGCAAAAGTCCCACTACATAAAATATCCAAAGCTCTAATGCAACGTATCCAAGTAAATGAAAATATCCCAAAGAACACCCATTAAAGCATATTTGGGATGTAAAAGAGCAATACAAGGCTCAGTACATCAAGTACATAACATCCCAATGCCCAAAGAGATCAACCAATACATTCGCGAGCATAAAACCCATAAGTGAAATCACTAAAGCAACTTATATAGCCAAAGCTCCAAGACATCAAATGTAGCACACAGCTAAGTTCCAAAGCATTCCATAATCGTATATGAATCTAAGTATCAATGCTAAACATCAATACATCCAAGTGATATACCTAAATGGCAACAAACTTCAATAGGCACAACCTTCGCATTTAAATACTTGATGTAAAAACAATATCATAATAAGAAAACCATGCAACCACTAAGCTATTTTAACTCAAATAAATCCAATAGCATTTCAATGCATCACTATAACATCCTCCAAGTAGCATTGATGTACCAAATAAGCATTAGTAGAGGCATACGGGAGCTCCAAGCACTGAGCAAACACTATTTCAAACATGTATTACACTAGGTCTACTATTGTATATAGTAAAGTATAGAGGTTCATAAGCTCCAAACAGTGCCCAAGTGCAAGCATTAATGCTAGGAAGCAAGCCAAAGTGGTGCTCAAGTGCCAAGGACAATCAAGAAGTGATTGAATGAGTGATGCAAGTCAGGAAGAAGGTTTGAAATTTAGGCATGATTTATGTTGATCATGCTAGTGTGTTTGCTTGTCTTGCTAGTCATCTTAGCTACTATTTAGCCTTGAGTAATGATCAATGGAGTCCTTTGAACACATGCAGCAAGTCTCAATAAGTGGAGCAAGTGGGGAGGAAGAAAAAGCACAATGCATAACTTGAAGGACTGAAGTAATGGGTGCCATAAAATAGTGAATGAAACTTTGTCATGGGCTCTGAAACCATTTGAAAGGATAGATCCCAAGTAGAAGCACACAAACAAAAGCAAGAGCTATGGTAAATGAAGCAAGAGAGTAAGAGAGAGAGACATCGTATGTAGGAACTCTAATAGTCACAACAATGAGTAACCAATATTCCCTTATTTAATAGTTATTGAAAGAATAAAGAATGAAGTGATAGTGATGGACATCCACCACCAACTATATATATATATATATATACATATATATATATATATATATATATATATATATATATATGTATATATATGTATATATATGTATATATATGTGCAAGTATAGTATACAGTGAGTAAATGTAGATGGCTAGGCATAAGCGCCTTAACCCCCAACATAGTCTAATACCCACCTAAGAAAAGTCACATTGCATCTAATCAAAGGTGAAAGTGGGCTAATATCAGACTTTCGTTCAAAGAGAGTAGATCTATCTTCAAACTTCCACTACCATTAGGATTGTACTCAATTATAGTCTAGTCTATTAAAATGGTGTTAAGCTAATTCTATCCTATCAAATTAGGATGTGACATGTTAGTAACTCTATATCTAGTGTTTAGGAAAGTTACGTGACTTATCTGATCCACCTAGCCATATGCTCTCAATCATCAAGATCGAGGCCTCCCACTTTCCTTGACGAGTTTATTTTAGTTATCTAATTAAGCAAAACATATTACCACACTATACACATCTAAAAATAATGTTCTTTTATTCATGCATTATACAAATTCCATTAACATGGCCTTTAAGCATATAAACAAACACTTGAAAAATATACTATATTAATTTAAAATTTTTAGTCAAAGCCATCACTCTCACAAGAGTATCCAAAATTGTCTTGCCTAGGATGGGACCTTCTAACCCTATAGGATCAGGTAGCATGTGATCACACTCCTTCCAATGTCACATGGGATTTATGAGCTTAGAGCCTGCTAAGCTCCCCTAAGCCTCCAAAGCTATCCCCTACATTATGGATTACTTATCAATCAATCCTTTGCCCTATCAGATACTTTGAGTAATCCAACAAAACAAAACATCTATCACTCTTGCAAGAGTGTAGGACCCTCAACCCACAATGTGAGTTTTTTTAACATGTCGCAAAATGCTCAAGATTGTTGAGTAGGGATCCCAATGGTCATTATCAATATATCTTCTTTTTCATATGGGTATCACAAGCCTAGATTTACATAAGATAACCATAACGTACACACATCCAAAAGCAATAATATCACAAATAAAAAGCAAAGCTTTAAATATTAATGAACATATCATATATGAGTTGCCCTTGATTTTTTCCCTTTTTTAATTTCTAAAAATCAAAAGGCTACTTAAATTTAGTTCCATAGTATCTAGAATATTAGTTAAGTCAATTTTCAATCAATGCAAATTTTTTGAGCCAGATTCTATTTTTGCTATGCATGTGACTATCCTCATGATTTTAAGAGAGAAAGAGAGGAATCTAAAGTGAAATTTTATTAAAATTTATTTATTTATACTTTATCCAAACTTGGCTATATTCATTTTCCCATTTTCATTGCATGGGATTACTGAAATCTCAAGTGGCCGATGCATGACCACAATTATTTGGGTTAGAAGGGCTTCATAGCTTCATGGTTTTGCACTTCAACCTTGGAATGTACCTCAACATCAACCATAGATTCATTGAACACAAGTTTGTGCATGATCTCTTTGCATTATTTTGGGGCCATGGGAAATAGTATTCGGAATGCCTTTCACTCTTACAAAAGGAAACAGACTCCAAACATCAAATATGATTACACAAGGTAGAGCATGGTTACACTAACATGCTTGAATTTTTTAAGCTTGGTCTAAAGTTTTTTGGTCACTCGAATCACCTCTTGAAGATTGTATGAAAAAATAGGGGCTAGAATAAGTGTGTTTTTGGATAGTAAACGTTAAAGGAGAGTTAAGATTGGATGTTTGGGTGTGAAGAGGAGAAAAAATTAAACAAATGGGCACCATATTATGTTTGAGCACCTTGTGTTTGATTTGTCATAAACCAAACATACCATCAAACTTCTCACGATCTCCCAATCTCACACCTCCTAGGGATTGGATTTCTTACCCAAAGAGGGAAGTTTCAATAGATGTTGGAGGGGGGATGAAAATGTGACATGTTTTTTCTTTTTTTTCTCTTTTTATTCAAAAAATTATCATATTGCCTCACTCATGTCTTCACTAAAGAAAAATGAAATTTCCTTTTCAATCTTCTTGATTTTCCACAAAAGCAAATTAGGAATTTCTTTTCCCAATCAATTTCGTTTCTTCCTCTCATAGCTTAATTGTATGAAAAGCGCATTCTTATCTTTTCCTTATGGGTTTAGCCTAGTGTACTCTTGGTGAATTAAGATGTTGTAATATCTTAGATGGTCAATTTTTCAAGATAAATGTGTTTTTTTGTTGGAAATTATACAGAATGCCTTGTTGAGGGCACAAGTACTATTTTCCTTTCTTGCTTCAAATGGTGAACTCAAAAACCTTTCAAGCGTATTGTATGTTCTACAAATTAAGAGAAGTATATTATCAGTGCTTCTATAAATGATCTTGGCCATGAGATGGGTGCAAAAATTATTGATAGTGTTGGCAAAGCAAAGGTGAAAAAAGGAATTACATGTATGAGCTAAGTGCTCTTACAGCCACATTGGTGTGGGCACAAGTAAACTTTGGCATGAAAGACTTGGTTACATTGGTTTTGCAGTTTTAAAGAAGATGCATAAGCAAGGTATGGTTGCTCACATACCTACAATATAACTAAAATGAAGGACCCATGTAAAGCTTGTATGATGGGTAAGAAATGAAGAAATACATTTCCACAAGAAAGCAAGAATAAAGCAATGGCTCCTTTAGAGTTAGTGCATGTTGAATTATGCTAAAAAGTGCCTACACAAGCCTTGGGGGGGTCTTCTTAGCTTATGTTGATTGTCAATGACTGCAATGGAAAGACATGGGTGTACTTCCTTTGTGATAAGGCTCAAGATTTTGGTAAGTTTAAATAATGGCTAAACTTTAATGAGAATGAAACAAGGCAAAGTGTGAAGAAGTTTAGAACTGATGGCAATGGTGAGTTCAACTCATAGGAGTTTGAAGACTTTTGCAAAAGCAAAGGGATTAAGTGTCAATTGATGGCCGCTCAAATACCTTAGCAAAATGGTATCGTTGAACACCAAAATCGCACCATTGTGGAAATGGCAAGGTACATGCTTAAGGGCAAGAGATTGCCTAACCAGTTTCTACATTCCCAAAACACAAAGGCTCTTAAGGGAAAAACTCCACATGAGACCTATACTACTAAGAAACCATCTATTTGACACTTTAGAACTTTTGGATGTGAATGTTATGTGCATGTTCTAAAGGATACGAGAAACAAGTTAAAACCAAAGGCACAAAATGTATCTTCTTGGAGGAGTATAGTGATGAGCAAAAGGCTTATAAATTGTATGACCAAGAGACAAAGAAGATCATAGAGATTTATGATGTGGTATTCAACAATCAGCCATATACAATGGAGGAGAAGAATATAAGTTTTTCCACTTTATCATATAACAAAGAAGTAGTCCACTATGAATCTATCCCAAGAGATGTCCCTCAAGGAGGAGAAAGCATTGTCTTCAAATGATGAGAAGAAAGTTTACCAACCTACAAACATGTCATTGGAAAAGCCATTGCCATGATGGGTAAAGCCCGTCTATGATCCCAATAATCCTATGCCTACCATTGTTAAGGAAAAGATAGATAGACCAAGGAGGTCTCAAAGAATAGAGGAGCAAAGAAAGGCTTCTACTTACATAGTCAATATGGCCTTGATGGCTAAGATTATGAGAGAATTAAAGGAGTCACCGGACTTGGAAGAAGCACTTGCCAATCTAGCATGGAGAGTAGCTATGCAAGCTGAGTATGATAGCATAATGAAGATTAATACTTGGAAACTAGTGGATCGACTATAAAAGAGAAAGATAATTGGCACCAAGCAAGTTTGGAAGATAAAGTACAAGGTTGATGGAATCTTAGAAAAGTACAAAGCCAAATTAGTTGCACATGGATTTTCATAGGTTGAAGGATTTAATTTTCAAGAATTGTTCATTCTCTAACTACTAGAATGACCACTATTCATACAATATTTGTAGTGGCCACACATAAGAAGTGGCCATTTTACCAAATGGATGTTTGTTGAGGCTCGAATTGCACTATATTAGTACTTTTATACCTTAGTACTAGCATACATGTAGAACGAGCATATGGAAAGTGACCTAAGATGTCATATGAAGCATTCAGGTTTTTACCTGACATTTAGGCGCCTTCCTGACAGTCAGGAGTTTGTGTCTTTTGTATTCCTGCGTGATGAGAAATGAGATTTTCTTCAGGACAGCGCCAGATTCTGGTCGCTTATGTCTGGTTCTAACACTGTGTATCTGTGTCCTGAATATTTGCACTGTCTGTTTCAAGTTATTTGATTAGGAGTGAATATGATGATGATAAACTGTGTGATAGTTTTCAGGACAGTGGTTCAGCATTGATGTTTATGATATGTAGATCATGTTTGCATGGTATTCCTGAAGATTAGGTATGTGTAATGGCTGTAAATTGTGTCAGGAAGTTCCCTGCAGTGCTAATTTCTTGCATTTCCTGTTATGGTCGTGATGGTCCATAACAATGTTAAATCAGCGTTCTTGAATGGCACCTCATGGTTCAGGTGTATGTAGCCTAGCCACTAGGGTTTGACTCTCCTCATTCTAAGAACAAAGTTTGTAAGCTAAAGAAGGCATTTTATGGGCTAAAACAAGCCCCTAGATCATGGTGCCAATGTATAGATAAATTCTTTTGAAGCTTAAACTTCAAAAGATGTTCCTCATATGCTAACTTGTATGTTTATAGGGATGGAAAAAAGTCTATAGTTATTATTCTAAATATGGAAGACCTTATTATAAGTGACTATGAAGATATGATCTATCAAGCTCGAAAGGCTTTGAGCTCTAAGTTTAAATGATAGACTTTGGATTGTTGCACTATTGTTTAGGGATTGAAGTATGGCAAGAGCCTGGAAAAATCTTCATCTCTCAAAAGAAGTATGCATGGGAGATCTTGAAAGTATTTGGCATGACCAAGTGTAATGAAATAGCCACACATATGGAGGTCAATGTGAAGTTATCCATTAAGGATACATCAACACTAGTAGACATTAGGAGGTACAAGAGGTTAGTTGGTAACAATTCCATCTACTTGTATAACACCAGGCTAGATATTAGTTTTGATGTTAGTTTTTGAGCAAGTTCTCAAACAAACCACAAGAAAGTCATTAGAAAGATGGGATGCAAATGCTTAGATACTTGAAGGGAACTCTTCACAATGGTATCACATTCAGTTCTAGAAGTGCTCTTGTAGGAAAATGTGACTCAAATTGAGTGATTCTAGGAAATCAATTTTTGCATATTATTTCTCTTTGGGTTCAAGAATATTCTCTTGCACCAGTAGAAGAAGTAACCAATTGTGGCATTGTCTTCTACCAAAGCAGGGTATAAGAGGCAACTTGTTTTGCTACATGTGAAGCAATATGGTTAAGGAGGATCCTGTGGCATATGGGAGTACAAGATGAAGATCCAATAGTGCTAAGATGTGACAATTTGAGTTACATAATCATTGCAAAAAATCTAGTCTTTCATGCATGCACCAAACACATTGAGATCTAGTATCACTATATATACGAGTTGATCAAGGATGGGATAGTAGAGCTTGTCTATTGTCCAATGAAGGATAATGGAGTGAATATCTTCACCAAAGCTCTTCTAAAGGATCTACTTTGAGTTCATATTTAGAGACTCAGCATTGGGCCAAGGGTGTAGTTCACAGGGAGACATTGAGGGGGGATGTTAGAAATTCTTAATGCCCCACCCTCGTAAGGTGCCACCAATGATCCATGGTGCTCCAAGTTATAAGGCCCCAATTATGAGGAGAAGCCATTTGTGAGCAATGGGTCCCTGATAATAAAGAGAATATTCCCTAGAAGACTAGGGAAGGTTCATAATATGGTCAGACATGTCGATTAGACAACCTTCCTAGGCTATAAAAGGAAGACCTCTCCAAATCCATCGTTAATCTATTTCTCACCCAGTCAAAGTTCTTCTAGCTAGCCTTAAGCTCTTCATCTATCACATGTTTGGATCGCCATCTAAGATTTAGAGTCAAAGCGCACATATGGATAAAGCCATCTTTGTATCAATTTATTTGAAATTAAAGCAATTTCTATTCTTCTCATATTTGCTATGTATTCTCTACTCCTTGGTTAGATTCTATCTCCTACATTGTGTAATTTTTACACTACTATGGTGTCTTTGGTGTTTACCTTTTTCTTTATCAAAACCTATTATGGTGCCTTTGGTATTTGCTCCTTTCTTTCATTTAGATATACCCTCGATGTCATCTAAATATGGCATGCAATCTTATAATTACATTATCTACTATTTCTAATCTATAGCTATTTAGGTTTTTCCCAATTAGTTTTCGTATAAAATTGTCCTCCATAAGGCAATCATTTTGAAGGCCCTCAATAAGCCAAATGTCTTGGTGGAATTTAATTTGAAAACCTTGGTAAAAAATGTGACCAATAAAAACAAGATGATTGGTTATGGTTGGCACATGCAATACATAAGCCATACACATTAACTTCCTATCGTGTATAAACAAGAACTTTCCCAAAGTGTATGATAAGATAGGCTAAATCATTCCCATTTTCACATAATTGGTTCTTTGGGCACATGTATCTTATTAAACTACTTTTTATGATGTGTCATATGATTCAATGCACCTGAATCCATATACCATATGTCACCAATTTTCTATTTCATGATGTAGCACTCATCATACGTTGCATGACAAATAGATGCTCATTATCTCTTTTAGAAGTAGATGCATAAGCCATGATTTCCACCATCTCATCTATGACAACGCAAGTATGCAAAATGACCAATTTTTCCATGGCTTCAATGACCTACAACATTATTTCTTTGTCTTTGTTGTTATCCACCTTTGCTTTTATAGCTTCTCCTTCCTCATCTATATCCTCTACCTCTACCATAGCCTACATGTTTCATAATTTGCTAATTCTAGTTATATTATCAACAATAACCATCTCCTCTTCTTGCATGAGGTTTCCTTTGAGATCTCCCCTTGTCTCTATCTAAATTTGAGCAAAAATCTTGTGCTTGTTCTCTTATATCTCTTCATTTTCCTCCACCATTTCCCTATATTCTCATCTACTCAATAATCATGAGGGAGATCAAATCTTCAAATTTTGGAAATATTTTATATACATAAATAGAAGTTGTTAACCCTCAGATGAACAAGGTGGAGAATCCGGAAAATCTAAAGAATAAGACAAAGGCCAAGGAAAAAGTGAAATGGAATAAGAAGGTGTGCCAAGAAAAATTTAGAAATACAAGAAGTGCAAGAAAGTTCTAAATTAAGGAGAGAGGTGCACAAGAAAAATCACAAGTTAGTACTTTTGTAAAAGAGTGCAAGGCTCACCATGATTTATTTTAAGAGCTCCAGGCTCTCACCCATGCAAATTGTAAAGGTAGATGGGCACAGGAAGGAAGCTAAGAAGATAGGAGGACATTGGAAAAAGGGCCTACATGTAAAAAAAAGGGATAAGGGGATGACCGCCCAAAAGGGATTTAGGGTTTTGTATATAAAGTTGAAAAGTGAATGAGAAGCTCATTCTTGTGTGTGGCCAAAAGTAGATCTCTTCTTCTTCTTCTTCTTCTTCTTGCTTGCTTGCTTGCTTGCTTGAGCTTATGCTTGAGAGAGGGAGTGTGAGAGTGTGAGGGAAAGAGTGTGTGAGGGTGAGGGACCGTGGTGGAGAAGCTCTCCATCTTCTTCTCTCTTTTTCTCTTCTCTTGTCTTGCTCGTGGCAATGGAGCTTGAGGATCAAGCTCGCTTGAAGCTTGCACTTGGATCGTGAAGCTACTAGAGTGCTTGGGTGAGGAGGCAACTTGATCAGGCATGGAGGTGAGCTCACTATACTCATAGAGAGAGATAGCGCGTCGACTATGTGAGAGGTAGCCATTTTAGTTCTCGACTTGAAACGATTGAACAATAAGTGGTCCGTGGGTCTTGATGGTTTAGCGTGAGTTCCGACTACATTTTGATTTTGTTGCCGGGACCAACGGATTCAAGACTTGAGTGCTTGTGCGCTTTGAATAATCAAGCATTGAAGTAGGGTTTTCCCCAAACTAGTGCTTGAGGTAGATAGGTAGGAAGCGAGGGAGTTTGAAGAGGCATTTGATCTCCTTAGCAAGTAAGTTTTTGGTTTTTTGGATGAGGAAAAGTAGGTTGGAGTAGTATAGGTGTTTGCTTTGTGATTTGGATGCATTAGGGTAGGAAAAAAAAAAGAAAAAAAAATAAGCATTAGGGTTTTTGTTGTCAGAGGGTTTAATTTGTTTGTGGATTTTGTATTTTGGCATTTATTTGCTATTCCAGGTATATATATTTCTTCTCCTATATCCATAACTTTGATGTGGAGGTGCATGCTATATGTTGTAACCTAAATCATATGATTTGATCAATTTTTTGTCGTATCTGCCAAAATCGCACTGCGTTTAGCCCGTCTAAGTGACGAAAATTCTAGGCTAAACCCCAGAACCGGCCCTCTTGTGTTCGGCCATTCCACCCACCACCATTCGGACGCTTAGGACTCAGCCCGGCCAAATCATCCATTTGACCCATCTTACTCGGATAGCCCAACCAAATTTACCATTCAGCCCACCTAACTCGACACTTGGCCTAGTTGATTCAGCCCACTACCATTCGGCCATTTGGCCCTCAAACAACCACATTCAGACCAGTTTGCATTCAGCCCTCGACCATTTGAATCGGCTGAATTGGTAGACCTATTGTTCCAAATTTGGATTTTTTAAAATTTTTAACCTGTAGACCTTGAAATTGACCTAGAGACCATATAGAACCGAACGCAGATCATAGATCTATCACTTAACTGAAATCTAGAGCAAGTAGTTCAAGACTTGACTATGAATGGATAGGTCCTTCAAATCACGCATGGAATTTAGTGTAACGACCCTGCAGGCCAGGGGAACTGCCTCCTCCCCCCCCTCCGTGACCCTCGCAAAGGGGGATCTACCCCCTTTGCACCTCCCCCAAGTAGGCTGGAGAGAAAATGCGTGCCATGATAGGTCCTCCAAATTAGATCCTAGTGTAGTAATGGCTCTACACAAGCATAGATTCTCACTTTGTAAAATAACAATCAAAAGCCCATACCCGAATAAAGATAAATAAAGAACCTAGAACCTTAATGGGCCAATCTAGCCAACAAGGGAAAAAAGGCCACACCACAAAAACATGTATATGATTCATTCAGACTGCATCTAGTCAAAGCAAAATGCAACAACATCAAGCTACAACTGCAAGGATGACTAAACATGATAGTCATATCGATGGATGCACCTTGAGCGACACTGCACAGACAACCCAAGACATCAATAGAGAATCCACATTTGGTTGTGCAGTTGGGGACTCAAAGGCATGTATTAGAAGGCTTGAACTTATAAACCAAGACCCAAAAGATGAAGACATAGTACCACTTGCTTATCTTAGCGTCAAACTCACCGCAAAAAGAGAGCATACTGTCGATGCTCTCATCGATGAAGGAGCATATTTTAATATCTTAACCTATGAAGAATGGACCCTACTAGGCCAACTAGAGCTCACACCGACTAATGCAACTCTTAGTATTCATGGGGGACACCCACAAGCACTTATAGGGAAGTGCAAAATCCTTGTAACTATTGAAATGGAAAGCTTACCTATCCTATTCCATGTTCCTCCAAATAGCGATAATTGTGGAAAGGAAACCCTCCTAGGAAGACCCTTCAAAAGGGCGACGAAGTGTGAGGCTGATTATGTAGCACAAAAGATACACTTGACACTACCAAGTGTGAGGATAATCACAACCTTTAGTAAGGGTGACCTCATCAAACCTCGAGGGAAAGACAAGGAACATTCTGACATACAAGGCAAGCCTAGTAGCGAGAGCAAGGACTTGTTGAAAGAGTTGATACAAGCACATGTTGAATAGAGAGAATCAGTGAGTGAGGCTATGCTTGAAACAAGAAGGTTATGATAAAATGCCAAGGATAGGCTTTGGACTTACAAATATCGTAGAAGACCACAAAAGAATCCCAAGTCTTATAGACGAAGGTATCGATGGTGTAACATGCCCGTCTATTGGCTATCTAAGCACGTTTTAACAGTCCATCGAGAAGCAAATCTAAGCGTTGCCGCCTGGCACTCCCATGGAATGTTCCGGGGTTTGTCGCCTAGGGTTTCTCGAGTCCGTCTCGCAACGGAATGTTCACAGTCGAACCCACTAGGATCGACCTGAAATCTGGGTTCCTAGTTGTCAAGGTCTCCTAACAGCATTCTAGCGTCGGGTTTTGGACATCCTACTTTATGTAGAGATACCCAATCTGAAGCAGATCCATACCGCACTTGGTTCAAAGAGAATGGGAAATGAGAGGGATGCACACTCAACCTCTCTGCTCGTAGGGCATAGTCCCATTCCGGTTCCCTAAAACGACATGAATCAGGTTCTAACTTAACAATACCTAAAGTCAACCAATTATAAATCCTTGTGAGAAGCCTCCCAGTTCTCTGGGACCACCCTACCATAGGACGGACCCGTCGGGGATTCCGTCCACCCGCTTCCCTTGATAGCTTTAGTTTTCTAATTAGGTCCTACCACATTTACGTGCGACATTTAAAATCAGCTTCATTAATCAAGCCTTTTAGGAAATGTGGTTTGTTCACGTAATTTATAGCACAGATACAAAAACAAAACAAGCAGTTCTTTTGACAAACAAGTTCCTTAACTTATCTTCAAGTTAGTCTTTGTCTCATGCCCATACAGGAGAATTATGTATCCCTTCTGTCCAAAAGAAGTACCTGGTCCAAATCACATGGCACCAAAATTTCCATTCTTTATCTAGAATAGGATCTTCAAATGCCTCTAGACGTTGGGCTCATGGTAGTCTACAACTTCATTCTAGACTCGGCAAGGGGTGTCTAGAGCTCCACTGACCCCAAGCGACCTAGGAGAGACACACTTTCTGTGGTTGGCCTTTTCACCACTCGACCTTCGGCTCGAGAATCGAGCAGTGCCCTCTTGGGGTAATCCATAGTGCAATCTTGGAGATGATCCACGTGTGCAAAATATCCTTCCTTAATTAATCCATTTAGGAATCAAGTACAATCAAGGCAATCAACCTAATATCATCTTCCATTGAAACATTCCTTCATTTCCCATGGCTACTTGTCATTTCTGACCCTTGCCATGCTTTTGTCATCAAACACAAGCATTTGAAATATTTATCCAAATCACAATGCAACAATCAATTGTTTGAAAGAAAAACATTTAGGATGTTGTTCAATCAACTAATTGTATTTTTTCCAAACAATACAAGAATAGACGCGATAACAATTTTATCGTATAATCGCTCTTCCCCTTATGATCAAAGAGAGATTCTATGTAAAATTTACTTAATATTTGCATGCAAAATTATTAATGTATTCTTTTTATGATTATGCTATTCATAACCCCTAATTGATTGCTCTATCAACAAATAAGCCATATGCAACTAGTGCAATTAACTTCCCTTGATACATGCACTTTGCAAACTCCATCTTTTGAATATGTGGAAAGAGGTTTATCCCTTCCCACGACCTATTCTCGTATGTCATATCACGGACCTAATGTATCTCATGCGAGAATCAAAGCAAGCATCTAACAATTTAGAAAATACATTACTTACGATTGATACCGAATTGGATTGACAGTGATGCCTTCGCCCGAAGCTTCGTTGCTGGTTGTAGGATTGCCAATCCACACACAAGATTCTTTGCTTGGAGGCCATCGTCCGCAAGGAGACTTTGGAGATTAAGAAGGCAGAATAGATTCAAGATAGGAGATTGTAAGATAAGATGGCTAACTTGAGGATCGAGATAAAGGGAATTGTGTAGCCTCTCGGAGTAACTCTTCTCTCTCTCTCTCTCTCTCTCTCTCTCTCTCTCTCTCTCTCTCTCTCTCTGTCTCAAGCTCTCTCTCAAGCACTCTCTCACAATCTCTAGAGGGGTGTTCTTCTCTCTACCTCTCTCTCGCAGCCTCTCGCAGCCTCTCGGGGTCTCCTTATCCTCCCTTGTGCCTCCCCATGCCTCGTATTTATAATGAATTAGAGAGGAGGGGATAAGACTGAGAACAAGAGTGGAGGGGCTCTTGGAAGACTCAGTGATCTGATGCTCAAAGCATAAATCTGATGGTTGCATTGGCTCCAAAAGGGGGGATAAAACTTCAAGACACTTGTTTAGAAAGCTCTCAGTTCACTCCTTCTTTCCTCTGTTTATTTCTCTTTTTATAAAATCTCCAAAACTAACTAAAACATCACTTGTCTTTTCTTGTAAATGACTTTCAGTTCTATCTTTTTAGGATAATATCTAAAATATACTAGTTTTTTTTGCCCAAAAATCTAATATTTTTGGACCATCCAAACTATACACATTAATACTAGTGATTAATATGGCTCATAAGTCTCATTCATGTTGTAACTTCCGTGAAGGGTGGCCTTGTTAATCCGAGAAAAGTATTGTATTAATTGACTAACTAACTTTCGAACTAACCAGCTAACTTTTATTGCGTGGAAATATTACATCCTCCTCCCCTTAGAGAAATCGAGATGTCCTCATCTCGAGAGAAACCGGGGAAGACAAGCATTAATGGGGCTTAGGGCCTGTGGGCTAGGACCCACCATGCATCCGCTGCGCTACTCTTAATGTTTCGAGTAGTGCACTCATATTATTCCAATTAACCATAAGTACAAGAGTAGGATTTATTCTCAATTGTGTTACATGTTGACTAAGCTTCTAGGATTTTTAGTCCTCTTGATAAGGTGTACTGGGTTCTAGGTCTTTGTCTTCATCTGATTCCTCTATATATCCATAGATTGCACATGTGTAGCTTCGTTTTCTTGGCAGCTCAATGTCTTCTGGACTTAGATCAGGGCATTCTCCTTGGGTGTGTCCTAGCTCATTACAATGGAAGCATTGACGGTAGGGACATCTCCTACAGATGTGCCCTATCTCTCTACACGTATGGCATCTCATACCCTGATCTTCGGAGTCATGTTTGCTACAATTTCCCAATTCAAGTTCTTGGACGATTGGATTCACTTGGAGTAATGCATCTTGCAAGTCCGTTGGACGCATTGCTTCAAGACGGTGGTTTAGAGTAGTGTTCAGGCCATGGAAAAACTTGGATACTTACTGCGCAATATCCATAGGTGGTGCATATTTTAGTAGGGTTACAAACTTTGAGTAGTAAGCTTCCAAGGTTAATTCCAGCTACTTAAACTCGAAGAATTCATTCATCTTGAAAGTCTGGTAGGTTGGTGAAAGGTATCGCCTGCGTACAACATCTTTCAAATGAGTCTATGTAGCAGTGGCTTCAGAAACACCTTGATCTTTGCACCATTGCTTCCACCATAGCCGAGCCTAGCTAATTAACTTCAATTTACCAATCATTTCTTGATTCATGGAGGTAGTTCATGAAGTAGAGAAATAATCATCCATCGAATCAATCCATATCTCCACCTCTGCTGCGACGTCTATTCCTTCTTCCATCATCAAACTTAGGTGCGTTAATATGTTTGAGAAGGAATTTCTTTCTCTTGCATGTCAGCATTTGTGGATGCACAAGGTGCCTGGCAATCAAGCCATACCACTCAGGTTATTTCTATTCAGGATATGTCCATGAACCAAATATTAATCAATCACGCATCATCATGAAGTTTTGCACTGATACCAACTGTAACGTGCCCGCCTATTGGCTATCTAAGCACGTTTTAGCAGTCCATCGAGATGCCAATCTAAGCATCGTCACCTGGCACTCCCATGGAATGTTTCGGGGTTTGTCGCCTAGGGTTTCTAGAGCTCACCTCACAATGGAATGTTTGCGGCCCGAACCCACTAGGATCGACCTGAAATCTGGGTTCCTAGTTGTCAAGGTCTCCTAACACCATTCTAGCACCAGGTTTTGGGCATCCTACTTTACACAGAGATACCCAATCCGAAGAAGATACATACTGCACTTGGTTCAAAGAGAATGGAAAACGAGAGGGATGCACGCTCAACATCTCTACTTGTAGGTCATAGTCCCATTTCGGTCCCCTAAAACGACATGAATCGGGTTCTAACTTAACAATACCTAAAGTCAACCGGCGATAAATCCTTGTAAGAAGCTTCCCAGTTCTCTGGCACCACCCTGTCGTAGGACGAACCCGTTGAGGATTCCTTCCACATGCTTCTCTTGATAGCTTTAGTTTTCTAATTAGGTCCTACAACATTTACGTTTGACATTTAAAATTAGCTTCATTAATTAAGCCATTTAGGAATCAAGCACAATCCAAGCAATCAACCTAATATCATCTTCCACTGAAATATTCCTTCATTTCCCATGGCTACTTGTCATTTTTGACCCTTGCCATGCTTTTGTCATCAAACACAAGTACTTGGAATATTTATCCAAATCACAATGCAGCAATCAATTGTTTGAAAGAACAATATTTAGGGTGTTGTTCAATCAACTAATTGTATTTTTTCCAAACAATACAAGAATAGAAGCGATAACAATTTTATTGTATATTCACTCTCCCCATTGGGATGAAAGAGCGATTCTATGCAAAATTTACTTAATACTTGCATGCACAATTCTTAATGTATTCTTTTTATGATTATGCTATTCATAACCCATGATTGATTGCTCTATCAATGAATAAGCCATACGCAACTAGTGCAATTAACTTCCCTTGATACATGCACTTTGCAAACTCCATCTTTCAAATATGTGGGAAGAGGTTAATCCCTTCCCACGACCTATTCTCATATGTCATGACATAGGCCTAATGTATCTCATGCGAGAATCAAAGCAAGCATCTAACAATTTAGAAAATACATTACTTATGACCGATAGCGCAATTGGATTGACAGTAATGCCTTCGCTCGAAGCTTCGTTGCTGGTTGTAGGATTGCCATCCGCACGTGACATTCTTCGCTTGGAGTCCATCGTCCGCAAGTAGACTCAAGAGATTAAGAAGGCATAATAGATTCAAGATGGGAGTGTAAGAGAAGATGGCTAAGTCGAGGATCGAGATAGAGGGAATTGTGCAGCCTCTCGGGGTAACTCTTCTCTCTCTCTCTCTCTCTCTCTCTCTCTCTCTCTCTCTCTCTCTCTCTCTCTCTCTCTCTCTTGCTCTCTCTCTCTCTCAAGCTCTCTCTCACAATCTTTTGGAGGGGTATCCTTCTCTATACCTCTCTCTCGCAGCCTCTCGGGGTCTCCTTATCCTCCCTTGTGCCTCCCCATGCCTCATATTTATAATGAATTAGAGAGGAGGGGATAAGGTTGAGAACAAGAGTGGAGGGGCTCTTGGAAGACTCAGTGATCTGATGCTCAGATTATAAATCTGATGGTTGCATTGGCTCCAAAAGGGGAGTAAAACTTCAAGACACTTGTTTAGAAAGCTCTCAGTTCACTCCTCCTTTCCTCTGTTCAAAGTGCAGTCTATTGCTTATAGACTACGATTGTGGCGTGTGCAATTTCGCCAGTCACTTTTCTTTATTTTTCTTTTTATAAAATCTCCAAAACTAACTAAAACATCACTTGTCTTTTCTTTTAAATGACTTTCAGTTCTATCTTTTTAGGATTATATCTAAAATATACTAGTTTTTTTTAATCCAAAAATCTAATATTTTTGGACCATCCAAATTATACACATTAATATTAATGATTAATATGGCTTGTAAGTCTTGTTCATGTTGTAACTTCCGTGAAGGGTGCCTACGGTCCTTGTCAATCCGAGAAAAATATCAGATTTATGACTCTCAAAATTTTTAAAATATATATTTAATTAAATAAAAATTATTAGTTATTAATGTTAGTTTTTACCTTAGTTAGTCTTTAGTTAGTAATCTTACTAACTTATTAATTGACTAACTAACTTTCGAACTAACCAACTAACTTTTATTGCATGGAAATATTATAGATGGAGAGCTAGTACAACGCTGCGATTGGATATCTAAAAGCATTGCTACATGCTCAAGGGTATTACATAGGTAACTGATGGATTAGGGTACTAAAACCCCCTGCTAAACCACCTTTGTTTAGCTTAAGGCCAGATTATATCAAAAGCAAAGAAATGCAGGAGAAAATCTAAACAAAAATCCAAGTTTTGAGTCAAAAACATTGGAGTGACTAATTCCCGCACGATTGAAATCGAGAAACTAAATATGACTATTCGAAAAGTAGATTCTCAATCTAGTGGTACGCAGATCAGATGTTGTATACGTGTGTAGTGAATGCCGAAAGGTCCCCAAGAATAAATAACTCTACAAACCTTCATAATTGTAAGTAAAAAGCAAAAGGAAATTTGTACGACATGAGACCAAAAGGACCAATTGGGTGCAATCTCCCCCATGCCTTGTGTGAGCGCTTCACAAGGCATGTATTTATAGATTTATTTATCTTTAAGCTAAAATTAGCCCACTTTACAAATAGCATGCTTTTGCTTTTACATTTTTCCAAATATAGAGTAAGGTGTTTGGGCATCCAAAAGTTCAGGCTATGTCCAAATACAAATATCAAATAATGAAATATTTAACCTAGCACCTTTGCACATACAAGATAATAAATGTTTTGTCAAGTGCTTTAATAAATAAGCGTGCTTAAATAAATATTGGCACCACTCCTTTAGTCATAAGGCGTGCATCCATCAAAACTAGTAATTCTTCTAGGCATTTGGATTCACGCCATTGCCCGATGCTACTCAACGCCCATCGCCACCTACTCTACATATCAATTGAAGCATTCACAATTGTTAGAAAATAATTAAATAAAATCCAAAAAAGTGAATACTTAGTAATCTTTAGCTACAAAATAATTAAATAGGTTGAAACTCTATCCTGATCTTAATTAAATTTTAGTGCGCACTCTAAACTCGTAAATGTCCATTAATTTAATATGTATTTTACAAAATCACCCGCTATAGAATCACCCACGTGCACATTAAATTAATCTGACACCCGAAAAGGACAGATGTCCCCATTAGCTTCTTGCACAAGGAATCTACCTTGTGTATGAGTCCCATAAAATAAATATAATCATGAAATCCATCATGGAATATTCCTCTTGGCATCATACCCCAGGGGTGGGATAGCAATTTTCCTCAATTGCTATTAGCTCAATGTGGAGTGAGCAATGAGGGGTAATAACTTAGGTCGTGGGCATGCATCCATTGGGTCTCTTCAACATGATGATTTTTAAACTTAACCAAATATCTAGAATATCTACGGCTAGTTCTAGTGGTCATAAAGTCAGTGTTTAGAATAATTTTTGGTTCAAGGATTTCAGTTTCTTCTTCTAACAAATGAGGATTTTCATAGACAGGGTGGATAGGTAGTTGGCCTCCAAAAGATCGTGTAACAAACTGATATGAAAAGTATTATGGATCTTCCAATGTTGGGATAGTTCTAATTTAAATGCATTGTCATTGATCTTGTGAATTATTTTGAAAGGTCCATAAAACCTAGGTGCTAATTTAACAACAAGGTGTTTCTCAACACTTTTCAATCTTCTCTTTTCAATGCATAACCAAACATAATCACCAACATTGAAACTCATGGCTTGTCTTTTCTTATTAGCTTGTTTAGTGTATGATTGCTAAGCTTTTGCAATCATGTCTTTAACTTGAGCAAAAATAGTAGCATGTATATTGGCAATATCAATAGGTACTTTATGAGTAGCTGTGTGTGGTGTATTATTGTATGAAAATTGAAGTAGATGTAATTGTGTGTCCCATGTTGGTGGTTTTGAAATTGTGTATGCATGCAAAAGATCTAGAATTGTACTATTAGTAGCTTCTATTTGCCCATTGGTTTTAGGATGGAATGTAGATGTCAGAAATCAATCTTAGTACCCAAATTAGCAAACAAAGTAGTCCAAAAATTATTACAAAATCTAGAATCATAATAAAAAATAATAACCTTTGGCAAGCCGTGATTAGTGAAAACAATATTCAAAAACAATTGTGCAGCTTGAGATACAGTTAATGTTTTCTTGCATGGTAGAAAATATGCTTATTTACTAAATCGATCTACTATAGTGTAAATCATATCATGATTAGCTTGTGTATTAGGCAAACCAGTTATAAAATCCATTGAAATATGTTCCCATGGACGGTCAGGAATTGGTAAAGGCATTAACAAACCATATTGCTTACCATGATGTCGCTTGACTCTTTGGCAAATTAAACACTCAAAGACAGAGTTAAAAACATCAAATTCCATTTGCGGCCAGTAAAAATCTTCAACCAATGTTCTTAAAGTGGAAATAATACATGTATGACCTTGATATGGAGGATTATGAATTTCATGCAACACAAATGATCTAAATTGAACAGTGACACACAATCTTTTCTCATAAAACATAAATCCATCAGAATAAGATAAAGAATCAATTATAATCTAGTTATTAGCAACTAATTTGTTCAAATCAGCTTGAAAACTGGGGTCATCATCATAGGTATCCTTCATAGAAGTGAAAGGTAAGAAGGATCGAAGCTTGCACGTGAGAGCTATGGTGGGAGAGCAATAGCAAGAAAGAGAGAGACAAGAAATGGGAACTCCAACAACCACAATGTGTGGCAGGGTCTTCCTTTATTCAAACTATCACTAAAAGAATAAAGAATAAGTGACTGTGACGGGCGTTCGCCACCTGCAGTGTGCAATGGCAAGTACTGTCAGTGCAGGCGGCTAGGCGGAGGCGCCTTTACCCCCAGCAGCCTCCCACTTAAAGGCGAATCTGCCCCAGTGAGATCTCCGTCTCATTGTTTTGCTGGAGTTGTGTCACCTTCGGGATTTGTCACACCTACGAGGATGTCTACTGCAGCCACTTTGGCTTTTGCTCAGCCATCCGCAGGTGGCACCCCTATGGGTGCTACTCCGATAGATAGTACCCCGATCGATACATGAGATGTACAGGGGGTCACCTGGATATGCCCAGGAGCGTGGTCATAGGTGGGAGAGGACCCATCTTAGGCATACCCTAGAGGGGCATACCTACCTTCTTGTAGATGATAGGTTAGGAGCCATCATCATGAATGATGAGGGGAGGAGGGTGATGGCTCGCATGAGAGAGTTGTGCCAATAAGTTTTTCAGCACAACATCTTGGATCATTGGAAAAACATACCGAAGGGGAGCAAGGACTACATAGTAGCATCCTTGCATGAGGGGTTTCTAGTACTAGCCGCAGTAGATAGGTTTTCTACGGCCTGGATGATGGAGTGCATGCGTGCATATATGTCACACAGACGATCGAACGCACACAAGGCACTCAAGAGTGGGGATGCAAAGCCCGAGTGGCTAGACACGGACGACTGGCGCCAACTGAGGGAGGAGGCTAGAGATTCTCTAAGACGTTGGAGATAGCAGCGCGAGGCGGCGAGGGCATGACTAGAGACTAGAGACTAGAGTGGTCCATCATCTTGGGAGTGGCGGCCACACGACATATCTAGAGGACTTTGTAAATTTTCTTTTGTTTTGCTTGCTTATTTTTTTGCAATATCCTTTGTACTGACAATCGTGTTTCTAACAGTTAGTATTTTGTTTCCTTTGTAGCACTCCATTACAAATCGTGATCCGACCGGCCTTGAGACTTGATATGAAGAGAGGCATGGTCCCACTGTATTGATCGTCCGATTGTATGGACATGGCGGTCCTATAAGTCACTTATTTTTCTTGTATGTAGTTACCATGTTTAATTAGAATGTATTATTGTATGGTGGACTGATGTGTAGTTTCTTTTTTTGCAAAGTCCGTTCAATGCTCCTTTGCAGCGGGATGAGCTTTCAGATGGCGAGGATCTAGAGCTCACCCCTTGGATCCCTGGAGCTCACACACCTTTCTTTTTTGGTCACGTAATCTATGTAGACATTTTCTATGTAATAGTGATATCTTGCCATGATTGTACCAGTCGCTTTCATTATGCGATCATGTATTTATTTCATGTATCAGTGTTATGATTTAAGTACATTTTGTCTTTATTTACATGAGCATTGTACACAGTGTAGAAACTATTTTGTATGGCCCAAATAAAGCACATAGTGCTAGCTGCCCTACCACAAAATTTTTTTCCCTATTACTGTCACTATTAGCGTCGCAAATTTACCTGCACGCATTGTTATTGGCATCATTATTAGCATCGCAAAACGTCGTTATCAGCATCGCTATTTGCGCATACCGGCAAATAGCGACGATAATGATGCTAATATCGATTGTTCTATGGTGTCGCCAATAATGCCGCATTTTGCGACGACGGGGGCAATTTTCTATTTACATTTTCGTCACTTTTAACGTCGGTATAAGACCTATATCTTGTAGTGAGAATGTACTCCTTTTCAGAGCTGAATCCTTCCGTTGATTTGCATGCCAAGCTCCTCCTTGGCTTGATGCAAACTCATCTATATACAGTATGTCTTGAATGAAAAAGTCAAATCAAAAAATATATTTAGTGACTAACCTAGAGTTATTAGAAAGCAATAAGACTTGAAGGTAGGGTGCGTCGAGTCCCTTGTGGTCCACCAGTGAAATCTTGGCAAAAAATGATGCATGCAACTACTCTGTCTGAAGTTTGCCATCTGAGCCACGTTCTAGCATCTGGGGCCACTTCAGAAAAGTGGTCCCAGATGCCAGCCTTCTGGCACGGCAGCTTGTAGGCATCATTTTTTGCCAAGATTTCATCGGTGAACTCCGAGGGACCCAACGCACCCTATCATCAAGTTTTGTCGCATAAAAATATATGGTAGTTGGAAATCTCACCTTCTCCAGATTATCTTATATCTTCATTTTCTCTTGTATCAGCAAGGCACCTCTTTGGGCAGAGGGATCTACAAACTCCTTGGTAGAAAGCTGGGGCCTTGGTTCGAACGGATCATGTTGTAGTGCTTCAAATTTAGCATCCATCACAAGGTAATCTTCTTCAACCGAGGTAATATGATCTTGTGCTACTATGATGGAACTCATTGTATCTAAGATTGTGCCATCATATCTTCCAATCTCTGCCATCATCCAATGCACATCCATGTAATCATAATCAATCAGGTCTTCAATCGAATCCTTGACTAGGGTGGAAAACAACTCTTCTTCCTTCATTTCCAAGTATTGCAACACATCTGATAGAAGTAAGTATTGTACAATATTTCAACGGGTGTCAAGGAGGCAAGGTTGGGTTTGTCGACTTGTGGATGTTCTAAAGAAGATGGTACCATGAGAGCCAACCCATGCTCTGCCACCACCTGATGTTCCTCTTCAACATTTATGATCTCTTCAATTGGTTCTTCTCCCATGTATGTGATAGCAACAACCTGTGGAGTTGTATCTTCATCACTCTCGTCCTCTTGGGGTGTATTCAATGCAAGGAGGTAAATTGCCAATGTGCAATCACTCTCTATGAGATCCAATGGCGTTTTACCTGGTGCACTACCCATGGGAACAGTGTATACTTTGTGCAAAGGATCCACATGGGCCAAACACCTATTCACCACTTTTTGGTAATTCTTCCCTACTCGAAATACCATAAGTTGTTCTAGAGGCACCCAAGTCATGTCGGATCTCTCAATGGAGTATGTGCAAGAAGTAATGGTGCTCACAAAGTGTTCCAAAACCTGAAGGGGGGGATCCAGATGAGAGCTCGCTTTCACGGTTGAAGTTCTTAGAGAAAATCTGAAATATCTCATCACCTAAGCTGGCAAAGATAGTCTTCTGGATCCACTCATCAAAGTGTGTACAAGCATCCATCGTAGCAGGTAGGAGGGATGTGGTGGATATAAAGAGATGGAGAGAGAAAGTGTGACATGAAACAATGAAATAAGAACTAAACTAGTTCTACCTTAAAAACCTCAAGTTTTAAACCATTAAGGGCTATTTGCATACAATATTTAGTTATGGGTTTACTTATGTCTTTGTAAAGTTTACATGCATATGTAAATGTGTTGATCTTGAAAGTGTATAATAAGTGTATGATTTTGCATTGATACCATAATTTTTAAATATTGCAAGTTTGCAAGCGACAATATTCTATTGGCCAAAAAATTCCAAAAATTTCTAGGGGTTGGATATTACAACTTGTGGTTTGGGATTTTTAGGGAGACTCTACAATTTCTAAAATATGTGGAGCCACATACTTTCCACCGGTAACTGTATCCTTAGCTCAGCTTCAAATTTTCCTACAATCTAATTTAAAATAGAAGGTAACAGGTGGATGCTGCATTAACATTGTAATTTCTTAGCGCATTATACTCAAGTGCCAATCATCCTCCATTTGCAACACTTGGGGCTTGCGGCCCTCACAAATGACAATAATATCCACAGCTGCACTTTCACACATGTCTTGATCAAGGCACAACCATTTACCCTTGAGCATCCTTCATCTACGATACTTAAACACTAGGCATAAAGTCTATTGTGTGACAAAGTATCCATAGCATTGCGACTATAGCCATGTGACTGCATGAATGCATCAAACTTATGGTACCATTCCCTAGGTGTCTGCTTCAAGCCATATAGACTCTTCTTTAGCTTGCACACTAGGTGTTCCCTGCCAGGGTCTGCAAAGCCCTTAGGCTACTCCATGTAAATCTCATCATGCAAGTCCCCATGTAAAAAAGCCATCTTGAAATCCATCTGGTACAAGTCTAGGTCAAGCTGTGCAACCAAGGCCAAGACTAAGCGTAGGGTAGTCATCTTGACCACATGAGAAATGACTTCATCAAAGTCAATACTATGCTTCTACTTAAAACCCTCAGCAACCAATTGAGCCTTGTATGCCGGCTTGGGGTATCCAGGGGTACTTTTTACCTTGTACACCCACTTGCATGGCAAAGCCTTATTACCCTGAGGCAAGGAAACCAAATACCAAGTCTGATTCTTATGCAATGAGTCAAGCTCAGACTGCATAGCCATCTCCCAAGAGTGACAATCACCTCGGCACATAGCCTCATCATAAGTGAGAGACTCTCTTGCATCTATAACCAGTACATATATAATCCATAGAGGGAGCAAAATGCCTATCTCTAGTAGAACGTCTCAATCCAAGCTCTGCTGCTTGTCTGACATCCCGTCTAACATCAGCACGTCTAACATCTGGGCCATGAGCATTAGGTGATGTTGCACACTGTTTAGCTGGCTGTGGAGCAGGCTGAACAGGAACAGGGGGCCTCCTAAAAGATAACTATGTGTACCTCAATCACTTTTTCAGGCTGCAAATGCATTTTTTCCTCATGAAAGATGACATCATGGCTGTGGATCACTTTCCACACATGTGGATCCCATAGATGGTAACCCATCTCTCCTGCATCTCCATAGCCAATGAAAATGCATTTGATACTCTTAGGATCCAGCTTATTGCATTTGTCCTTGGGCACATGGCAAAATGCCTCACAGCCAAAGACATGCAAATGATCATAAGAGGGGGGACTTGCCTGCCCACACCTCCTCTACAACCTGAAAGTCAATGGCACTGCTAGACGACCTGTTAATGAGATGCACTGCAGTAGTAACTGCCTTAGCTCAAAAGTGATACAGTAAGCCAACCTGGCTAAGCATGCTACGGACACTTTCCTGAATGGTCCTTTTCATACATTCAACCATACCATTCTGGGGTGGGGTATAAGGGGCGGTCAACTAACGCTTAATACCCCACTCATCATAAAACTACTCAAAAGCACGTGATACATACTCATCCCCATTATCTAATCTTAGGCATTTTAGCCTTTTCTCAGACTGGTTTTCTACCAATGCAAGGCAACACTGAAATGTGTCTAAGACATCAGATTTTCTCTTTATGGGATAAGCCCAAACCTTATGTGAGTAATCATCTATGAAAGTAACAAAGTACTTTGCCCCACCAAGTGACTGACAGGGCATGGGCCCACATACATCTGAGTGCACAAGAGCCAAGGGCTCACCCATGTGTTTCTTACCAGACTTTTTATGCGTATTTCTAGTCTGCCTGCCATACAAACAATGATCACAAGAATCAAAATGCGAAGAGTCAAAAGGCAGAAGATACTGCAAAGCACGTAGCATTTTCATTCCTTTAAGAGACATATGCCCCAAATGAGCATGCCAAAGGGATACATGAGGAATAGAACCCACATACAAAACATGATCCAATGTAGCTCTTGATACAAGTAAGGGATAGAGGCTACCAAACTTGGCACCTCTTGCAAGCACAAGTTTGCCACGAGTAATCTTCCATGCAGAGTCTCCAAAAGATACAAAATACCCTGCATCATCAAGCTATCTAGCTGACATAAGGCTGCGAGTCAATGCATATACATGGCATACATCAAGCAAAACAAAAGAGTTGCCAGAAGGAAACTGCAGCCTAACATCTCTAATGCCCACAATGTCAAGAGACCTGTCATCACCAAGATGCACAGAACCAAATATGGTACGATAGGTATAAAACCAATCTCGACAAGGTGTCACATGAAAGGACACACCCGAATCCAAAAGCCAACAATGCGCATACATAGAATGTATCTCAGAAGTTTGTAAGGCATCGCATGAAGAAGCTGCAAGTATGTAATCATCATCTGAATTGGTGGCCTGCATGACATTAACCTCTTCTATCTTCACACTGGACTTTCCAGGTACAATACTGCGCTCAGAAGACTTTTCTTGCACTTTTTCTTTTCCCTTTTCCTTGCGCTTATCATCGCGCATTTTATGGCACTGCAGTCTAATATATCCTGCTTTCCCACAATAATGACATGTAAGATCAGACTTCCATCCACGGGACTTACTGCGACCACGTGACTTGGACCTAGACTTCTGAGAGTCCCTGCCCTTATGATCATTATCATGCCTGCCATTTCTGCCACCTCTAACAGTCAATGCATGTGAAGAGCGAGAAGCATCATTGTTTCTCTTATTGATTTCCTTAGTCAATAAAGCACTCTCAACATCTTTGATTTTCAGCCCATCAAGCTTGTTCGTGCATATGGTAGTACGCAATATTTCCCATGATTTAGGAAGGGTGCCAAGCAGAAATAACGGGTGTAAGTTATCGTTGAACTCAATACCCTATGACAACAAATTCTTCATGATAGCATGAAACTGACTGAAATGAGATGATAGGGATGACCCCTCCTTCATGCGAAGGTTCAATAATTGCTTCAGACAATACATCTGTGATGTAGGACTCTGCTGCGCATAGAGCTCTTGAATCTTCTCCCATAAATCCCATGCACTCTAATTCTCAACTTCAACAACATTATGATGGACCTCTTCTGAGAGTGACAAAATAATGGTAGACTTGCATAACTCATCAACTTCCATCTAAACATCATCATCCATATCCTCAGGTTTGACACCTTTGAATCCAACTTGGCAATGTTAAAGAGAGCTGCGTCTTTCAGATGAGTAGTCATATTGTCCCAAATCAATGCAAAAAGGAAAAATTGCAAGTTGCTGTAATTAGCAAAAAATGCACTAAAACCATTGCTAAAATTGGCTGAAAGAGTGGATTTTACCAAGAGAAGTATCTGCCCACCAAATATGACCAAGATAACATCAAATAGTAAGCATTACCCTTAGAGAAGTGCTCAAAATCTGTAAATTTCATCTTGCTATAATAAATGATAGATTTTAGTAAATGAGAGCTAACTATGCCAGAAACGGATCCCAAGTCAATCATATACTGCAAAGACCATAACTAGCATCATGTGGGCATAACATAGGCATATGCCATTCGATAAGCATGAATCCAATACCCGAACATGTCATGAAATATCTGCCAATGAGTGCCTGCCACTACCAAGACTTAATACAAGTAGGTGTCAGTTCACAAGGAAAGGGACCCAAGTCAAAGAGTCAGCTCATAAGCATTGGAAGGAACCAAGACATATGAACCATGCATCCCCCCAAAGGGTAAGAAATCCCAAATAGTCTCAAAAGCTCAAATAGCATAGACCGCCTGCTCAATGTCTATCAAGCATCCAAAGACGCTCCCACTAGCACAAAGGCCGTAAATATCAAGCAGCAAAGCTCGAACAAAGCATGTACAAGCACCAGTGACAAGTGTCCAAGATCAAGCATCAATGAGACATCCGAACATGGAGGCCGTGTGACATCCATATGTAGCATTTCCTCTCCTTGATGATCCATTTGTTTGATGACTAGTTTTCTTTCTTTGTAGGGGTCAAAGCAAGGCAAGCATTCCCATCCTTCAGTTACAATGATCGCCTAGGAGTAATTCGTTGTTGATGTTCCTTGGTAGTAAGGGGCTTCATCATCCACCTTTGCCTTATCCTTTTGATTGAAACCTTGAACCACAAGGGCTTTCTTGAGAGGTAGCAATCCCCTTTCAATTTCCTATCTCACAGCATTCTCTAGCAAAGTGACCCACCTGATGGCACAAGTACTATGTATTAGGGAAGGGTGAGAACTTGGTGATCCCAAAGGAAACACACCTTCAAGTCCTGCATTGGGTTGACAAGGAGTGGAGGAACATATCAAACTTTGTTAAGGGAGCTAGGGATATCCTTGACACATGAGCATCAAAGATTGAATGTAGCCCTGAGAATGAGATGCAAACTGGGCATTCAAACAAGAGAACCTCCAAAAGAGAAAAACTTGCTGACCATGGCATTCTGTGTATCAAATTCCCCTTATATTTGACCAAGCATGAGAACACCCAATCTCTTTCAAATATTGATCCAATCACAACTTGAAAAAATACTCTCCCAAATAATGATTTTGTAGTGCACTAAAGGACAATGAGCTTGGAAAAATGTACGAAACCATTTAGGGAAATCCTCTAATTGGTAATATCCCCCATGAAGTGTTGAAAAGACCAACAATAGCAAAGTCAAAATAATGAGCACGCATTATTTCTATTGGCAAGGCCATGCTAGCTTGGTGGATCTTTTTTTGAGTGGATATCAAAGAGCTTTTCTTTGCTTCATTAAGCTTATGCATGTTTGCATCAAATGCTTTGAAAATAACTTTGAAGTCAACTTGAAATTTTTTAACTTGATTGTTCTAAGATTTAACATCCATGCTTGCACCATTAGACATCAAGGCCTTTAGAGACCTAGCATCGAGTCAGACCTCATGTGTCCTCTTTCCTTGAATGCATAATTAACCAGTGACAAGCAAGGCAAAGTTACCACTCAAACTTGCTTAAAGAAACAATAGATTTTCTTGATCTATGCTCAACTAGCTCATCCCGCTAGATAGCCTTTTTGCAACAAAAAAGAATCACCTTTTTTTATACAAAATTTGAGAGGTTTAATATATGGTAGCCATGAAGGGTGGTAGTGGGGATGGTATTTCTTTGCATTCTAATATAATATAGACAATACCTATTTTCAAATGATAATCAAATCTAGAGAGATGATGTGCTTGATGAAGCTGCTTTGCATGTTGGAATCTATGTAATATTTAATAGAAAAAAAAAGAGATCAAGGGCGTAGCCTAACTAGGAAAGCTTGTGAATACCAGTGTGGATGCATGAGTATGATTTTAGCTTCCACTAACAAATGGAGTGTCCCCATCTTAAAAATATGGTTGCATGAAAAAAACTAATAAGCAAAAGGTTATTATAAAGCTTGTTCATCTTTTTCTATTCTAACTTATAATTGATGAATCTGACAAACCAACACCAATCCTATGTAGCATTTGTATGATTACCCCAAAGCTAAAATAATTTTTTTCCTCTATCCTTGAAATCATATTTACTTGTTGAGCTATTGAGTGTTTTGGATTTATCTTTTTTCTTATTTTTTGGATTTTTTTAAATTTTCAACTTTGAATCTCTTTTAGAAATATTGAAAATCACTTTTAAGGATGCTAAAAAAAGCAACGCACACTCTTTTAACACACTCTTTTCATCTTCTTATTATTCTCATCCAATGTGCTTCCATGTTGTGCTTCATGATCTGACTACTAGGTAAGTTCAATTCAATTATATTCATTATTTATCTCAGTTGATTGAAGTCTACAATGAGTTGTGTGTCATTGATTGAAGTCCATGTCAACTTGTATTTATTGTGTGCCATCGATTGACGTTTCAATGAGAAGTTCTAATGTGTAAAGTGCCTAGGTCACGATGTGTTTTAGTAGTCCATCGAGAGTGTGATCTAAAACATGCCATCTAGCACTCCTGCGGAATGTTACAGGGTTTGTTGGTTAGTGAATCACGAGTCTACTTTGCAACGAAACATATCGGCCAACCTTGTTAGGATCAACCTGAATATTCATGGGTTTCTAATGGTCAAGTCATTCTACAGCCTTCTAGCGTCAAGGTCTTCGGACAATTTACTTTGTGCAGAACATCTAAATGGAGGCCGACTCATATCGCACTTGGCTCAAAGAGAATGGAAAATGAGAGGGATGCATCGCTCAACCTCTCTACCCGTACGATGAAGTCCCATTCCAGTCCCCTAAAACTAAATGAGCTAGGGTTCTACCCTACATTATCTAAGGTCAATTCGTCATCACGATTTGAATGTTGAGAAGGCTCCTAGTTCTTTGGGATGACCCTCCTGTAGGACAAACCCATTGGGGGTTTCGCCCGTCCGCTTCCCTTGATAACTTTAGTTTCCTACTTACCTAAGGGCACATTAGTGGTAACACATACAAGCAGCTTCCTTAATTAACCCATTAGTCACATGTTCCTTTACGTAATTTTATGCACTGACATGAAAACAAATCAAACAAATTCCTTGAAAATAAAATTTTTATTAAATTTTCAATTGAGATACAAATCCTGTCCATGGGACGATTCCCGCAATCCGTAAGGAAGCGTCTTATTTTCCTCCAAGTTTCCACCCTTGCACTAGTAACAAGTCCTCGAGATTCCTTCCCAAGTCACCTAGACCATCTGAGTAGGATCCGAGGGCAAGGGATTTATAGCTAGAGCCCCCCCTCGCATGCAAGCATCCTCGTACGAACACACATTTCTATGGAGAAACCTCTCACGATGGGTTCGGTCCACATTCCCAACTTGGATAGGGTTGGCAACTAGCTGGGGGTGCTCAACATGCCTTTCCTAGGTGTTTCAACCTAAATCCAATTTGAAAGATTTTCTTCTTATCAATTCCTATGTTAGATGACTCCTTTTCCAAACAGGTGTTCGTAAGTACAAACACAAGCACAAGTGCACAATATGTACTAGACAATTCTGTGGAAATTTCGATTTGATACGATAGCATCTAGTCTCAGCTTTATCCCCATTATCATCTAAGATTTTCATAGATAACCTAATTTAATTTCCTCGTTCTTTTGAATGAAGGAGTATCCTTGCAATGTTGATTGCAATTTGGGACATTGGCATCCCTATACAACAAAACCCTACGTATTCATTTGAACTGGGATTTGTCACGTAATTCATATACTTACTTAAGGACTTTGAATTCCTTTCATCTTCAAGCAAGATGGGCCTTGAGAAGAATCCTTCAACTCTTTAGGGTTTGAAATTCTTTCAACTTCCTAGGAACCCTACGTATTCTATCACAAGTTCAATCTATGTTTCGTGATATGTAATAGGATTTCCTATTATTTCAACCAAGCAAACGGACGCGGATGCATAAATTCTATCTGGCTTAATTGAAATTTAATGTGTATTCTTGAAACTTTATATATATATATATATTAGCATGAAATTTATATGCAATTAATGTGTAATTTAATAGCTTCTAAGTGCAATTTTAATTGATCACCTAACATGAATGCAATGAATAAAATTTTCCTAGTATGCTCATTATCTCGAAACATGCCAATTAAGTTGTGATAATTAATGTAAATATTCTTTTCACCCAATTTCTTTTCCCTAATATAACGGGGTGCACCTGCTAATTCATAATAGATGTGTTTTCTGTAGTTGCGATCCCTTGGTTCGCAGTCCTATTGGTTGTGGTGGGAGTTTTAGCATTTGGAGAGATCTTTCTCTTGGGGGCCATCGTCTACAAGTGGATTCGAGAGATAAAGGAGTAATGTATTTGAGATGGGAGGGCGTAAGAGAAGGGCTTAGTCAAAGACCAAGATAGGGGGAATTGAGTTAAATCTCTCCCTCGTAGCCTCTCGCGGTCTCCTTGTGCTTCTCTAGCTACTCCCCATGCCTCATATTTATAGCTAAACAATAGAAGAAGGGTTGTGGCTAAGAATAAGAGCTTTTTATGGAGGGGATCTTGGAAAAATCAGCAATTTGATATTCAAATCACAATTCTAATAGTTTCGTTGGTTCCAAAAGGGGGGTAAAACCCCAAGACACTTGTTTAGGAATCTTCATGATCACTCCTTCTCCTTGTTCGAAGTATTGTTTACTGTATGTTAACTGCGATCGGGACGCATGCAATTTTGCAATTCCTTCTTTTTTTGTATTAAATCTCCAAAACAAGCTGAAAAAAACCACTTGCTTTTTTTAATCATGACATCCTGTTCTAGAAATCTCCATAGCTTTTTTAGGATATTTACAATAAGTAATATCTAAAATATGCTAGTTTTGCCCAAAAATCTAATGTTTTTGGACCATCCATACTATACACATTAACACTAGTGATTAATATGGCTCATAACCCTCATTCACGTTGTAATTTTCATGAAGGGTGGCTACAGTCCTTGTTAATCCAGGAAAAATCTACTTCTTGGGTTCATGATAGCAATATGCTCAAGCATATCTTCAATCACTTGATTGACCCTTTCTGTTTGGCCATCAGTTTGAGGATGATAGGACATACTAAAACAAAGCTAAGTTCCAATAGCTTCAAATATCCCTCTCCGAAAATGAGATGTGAAAAGGGATTCCCGATCACTAATGATCCTTTTGGGTAGACCATGGAGTCTGAATATCTCCTTAATGAATAACCTTGGCAATATCTGAAGCCTTGTAATTTGTCTTTACTGGGATGAGATGTGCAACCTTGGTGAGCATATCTACTACAACCATAATTGAGTTGTACCCACCTGGAACTGGAGGTAACCCAACAACAAAGTCCATGCTGATAAATTCCCACTTCATCTAAGGGATGTCGAGGGGTTGTAGCTTTCCAGGCATCTTGGCATGCTCTGCCTTGATGCTATGGTAAAACAAACATTCCATGACATATTTAAGTACATCTCCATTAAACATTTCCCAATGATAGCTCTTCATGACCATGTTGAGGGTCTTGGCATATCTTGGATAACCAAAGAAAGGGGAATCATGTGCTTCCCAAAGTATCTGTTGTTTAAGTCTTTGGCTCGAAGGAATACATAGTCTTGTCCTAAAGTAGACTAGGCTTTCATAGACAGAGTACTCTTGGTATTTAACTTTGAATTTGGGACTTTGGTCATTTTCTAGGATCTCCTTTATCATTTTCTAATATTGTGGGTCAAGTCCTCCCTAGCCAATTCAAGGATAGGGTTGCTTGGCATTAGCACCATGGTGGCTAGTGATCCAGTCGTTGAAGGTTCCTCCATAATGAGAGAGTTGAGGAAATGCATTACGACTTAAGGCATTAGGGACCACATTTTCCTTGCTAGGTCTATATCTGATTTCAAAGTCATACTCTTGTAGCACCTTGATCCAATGGTGTTGCCTCATGTTGAGGTCAACCCGGGAGAAGATCGATTTGAGGCTCTTGTCCGTGACCAAGGAGAATTTTTGCCGAACAAGTAGTGCCTCCAGAGTTTGAGGGCATGAATGATAGCCAATAGTTCCAAGTCATGAGTAGCATAATTTCTCTCATGGGTTTTTAACTTCCTTGAGGAATATTCCACGGGATGACCTTCTTGCATTAGTACATAGCCTAGTGCAAGTGAGCTAGCATCTGTAACAACTTCAAACTCCTTGCTCAAGTCTGGGAGCTTTAGAATTGGCATTGTCACTAAGCTATGTTTGAGTTGGTCGAAGCTTGCTTGTTCAGTGGGGTTGTCCACACTACGGCAACCTGCTTCTTTAGTAGATCTGTGAGGGGTGCCACAAATAAGTCGTAATCTTTGATGAAGATTCTATACCATCCTGTTAAACCAAGAAAGCTACACACTTCCTTGATAGTGGTTGGTAGGGGTCGTTCTTTAACCTTTGCAGGATTCACAGAGATTCCATTTTCCAATACAACGAAGCCTAGATACTCAATTTGTCATTTGAGGAAGGCACACTTCTTCTTTTAGGCATAAAGCTTGTGCATCCTCATGATTTCAAGGACAATGAGAAGTTGAGGCTCATGGTCTTCTTCTTCCTTGGAGTAGACCAGGGTATCATCAAAGAAAACAAGTACAAACTCGTCAAGGTATGGTCTAAAGATATCTTACATTAGCCTATTGAATGTAGTAGGAGCATTGGTTAATCCAAAGGATATTATTGTGAACTCAAAATGGCCATATCTAGTGTTGAAAGCTGTCTTTCGAATATGACAAACCTTAAACCAACAATATACATCTCGTATACTAAAATAGAAGACTAGCACTCCCTTGCTAAGATGTCGAGCTTCATGTGAGCTAGCATCCAATATATGCCTTTGTGATGCGGCAAGACTTTACTCACTGGTACATAAGGTGACCAACATAGAGGATATGCTAGTGATTCTATGGTTGGACTATATCCATGTAATTTACTCTTGGTTATAACATATTCATTATGCCACCTCATCTATCCTTGGCAAGGGCTTTCATATTAGTCTTTTATCATGTTGTAGGCTAAGTTATTTTTGTGTGGAAGAAGAAGAAAGAAGAAGAATAAGAATTTATCCCTACCTCTCTATGCGCTTGTCTCAAGTGTGTATGTGTGATCCTGGTTGCTTCACCTCTCTATTTCTCTCATCTTGTATTTTTTCATGGTATTAGAGTAGTCCCAAGACTGTGTGAAGCTCACAATCAAAGGTTGAACTAAAAGTGACAAAGCATGAAAGTAAGCAAGAAAGCAACCAGTAATAAGAAGCTCTTCCATCTTGTTCGATTTACCTTAGAATATAATAAGGCTTTTGAGCTTGGTAAGGTTATGATACCTAATTGCAATGAAACTTGGTGAGCATAAAGAGCAATGGTTTGGAAATGCAATTTGGTCATTTTGGCCTCTGTTCTAGCCCTACAATTAGGTCAAAAGTAGTTTTTAGGTATATTGTAGATTCAACATTGTTTATTGTTTATAGGTGTAGAGGTTTTACAGATTCTGAATTTGTAAGATTTTAGGTGTTTGCTAGGTTAGAGAATTTGCATACAAATTGTAGATTATAGTAATTGTTGTGCAATTAGTGAAGAAGGTTGCATGTTTTAGTTGTAGTATACTTGGTATTGACTTGGTTGTAGATTAGAAGTTTTACAAGGTTGCTTGCCTTGTCAAAATATCTAAAAAGTACAACCAATTTTTCAATGAGAAACTTGATAAGAATAATTATATTCCATAGAAGTTCACGATGACAAATTTCTTGGAAACCAGTGATCTAGAATTACATTAAAGGAGACATAGCAATGTCACCCAAATTTCTTAGTGAAATACTACTGCATAATAAATACAAAATAAGAAGGATTAGGAGCAAACATACTATAAATTGATGTATTGGCTATCTATGAGTGTCATAGATATGGTGGGCTATTTTTAGGGATCAAATATCCCTGCTATTGCTTGCATGAATCTAGTAGGGTTTTTTGAGAAAAACAAAAAGGCCAAAAAAATTATAGCTCAAGTCAAAGTTAAATCAAGCTAGAAGAAGGAATTGATTCATTGATAACTACGTAGTAAAGATCAAGAGTATTGTGGAAGCTGTTAGATCTATTAGTGTAGTAGTTGATGATAATGATATTATATGAGCATGTTAGATGAACTTGGAGATGAGTAGAAGACCTTTAGGTCATCTACAAATACCAAGAATGATATCCTTGACTTTGCAGATTGTTGATACTTGAGGAGAAGAACCTGTGCTTGGATTCCTCTTCTTCTCAAAAAGTAAGAGCAAGTCTAAACATGTGTTCTACCCTACTAGTAGATGTAGAGGTCCTGGTCAAGGCCAAGGTGATGTGGTCATGGTCAAAGTTATGGTACACAATGAAATAGGGGAGGACACTCCCGAGAGGAAGAGGGAGCCAAAGAGGGCAAGATGTAGACTTTAATTGGCAACATCATAATTTTAGTAATAATAAAAAATAATGGCATTATGGTGAGAAAGGCCACATCTCTAATAACTATTTTAAAACAAATACTAAAAATAGAAATTGAAAAAATCATCAAGGTAATTATGCTTCCTCTAGTAGAAATAATGATTATAGAAGTGAGTAGCTCTTTATTGTGCACCATTTTATGAATACTATGACTGTTGATGCTTTATTTAAGAATAATGTATGGTATGTAGACTTAGGTGCCTCTAACCACATGACTTCTCATGGAGATTGTTTTAGAGAGATGCATAATCTAGAGTCTTTAAATTATGTGGAGACAAGGGATGATAGAGTGCATGTGAGAAGCAAGCTTTTTGAGCAAGATTTTTTGGACAACCTCCATTTCTTATTCCACATAGTCCAATTATTCCTCCTCTGCTCTTGGCAATCTATCAAGCCCCACCACTGCCTCTCCACACTGCCACCACCATCTCCACAACCACCACCACCACCACTACCACTACCACCACCACCTCCACAACCACCACCACCTCTATTGTTGCCTCCACCGCCATTGCCAATACCACCTCCACTGCCACTACCTCCACCACTTCCACTACTACCATCCCCATCCATGTTTCTCCCTCCATATTAAGTATCTTATATACAAGTCTCTCTCTCTCTCTCTCTCTCTCTCTCTCTCTCTCTCTCTCTCTCTCTCTCTCTCTCTCTCTCTCTCTCTCTCTCTCTCTCTCTCTCTCTCTCTCTCTCTCTCTCTCTCTCTCTCTCTCAATACTTACAGACATGCAATTTGTCTATTGGAATTTAGCACTACTGATGCAAGGTCACCACATCCCACATTGCAATCTAAAATGGTGTCCCCTTCTTTTGTGTATGCTTGCAAAAATGAGCTCCAAAAAGCATTGCCTCATTGTATGACACCTACAAGATGCGATATTCATATAAGGGATTATGAATCTACTAAATGCCTACAAAACATCTAAGCAGTGGTTTAACAACATTGGATCTCATATTGACCTCTCAATGGGAATCTTGATGTATCTCGCACCCACTCATTCGCAGTAATGCCATCTTTTGTCAACTCCAGAGGGATAATTCCATTGTAAGTGACATTTGAATGCGTGAATGCTAGAATATATATCACATGTACTTGCATTTAAAGCATGAAATACTAATTTTAGCAATTGCAATCACTCAATGGAGTCAACAACTGTGATACATGAATAGCATCTAGCATGACCATATCATGACTTTAAAACTCTCACCTCTCTACCTCCAATGACATAGATAGGTATCTTGCAATGAACAACATGTGCCATGTGTAAGGCCCAATACTTCTACCCTAACTTTATCTATCAGTGCCCATCCTCCACAACCTACTCAATGAGTTGTACGATGGATGTGTTGTGGCAAGGAAAAGTAGCATTCCTATGTTCTTGAGCGCACCATCATCTAGATGCATGCATCGACTTTGACTTTGCCTCAGTATGGGAGTTCCATGATGGAATTTCATCCCCCAATCCATGCATGATACTATCTTCAAGGAGACAAACCATCATGATATCACATGCTGTGTTTGTGGTTTCTTCTTCAACCTCAACCATCTTGTGTTGGTTGACCTCCTCCAACACCTCTAGCAATTGGGAGAATGCCTCAATTGGTTGATCGCTTCATAATGCATTGACTATCTCGAGTGGATCATAAAGAATAGTATGCACTCCACCTTTGCTATCATAGCAGCATGGAAGATAGCAACTTGCAAGGGGACTTCCATGGGACTTTCAATATGGACCTTTGCACATTGACCTCATAGTTAGCAACATATTCTTCTTCCTAAATGTTACTATGGATAATATTCTTGAGACATATTTGTTTACATGTGTGTGTGTGTGTGGCTAGCACATCCTCCACCATTGTAGCTACGTGGAAGACTCTGTCTTGCAAGGGGGCTTCCATGTGACTTCAATATGGCCCTTTTCATAATAACCTCACAATTAGTAACATATTCTTCTTTTAGAATGTTACTACATATAATATTCTTGAGGCACGTTAGTTCACATATGTCTATGGTGGCTAGCATATCCTCCACCATTGTAGGTTCATAATCTTGAATTGTATCCCCCCTACAAAAGGTAGATCATCCTTATTGACATTGTATTTCAAGGGGGGAGGGGGGGTGTGGGGGGTGGAGAACCACGAGTCACACTTGTTTATCCGTAGCTGCCATGTCCCCTAGCACTACTAGTCCATGTTCTTGCATTCTTTCCTTCCCTACATAGGGCAACACATCACTATTAATATCGTGTAATGATATAATATTTTTAAGTTCTCACTTCATTTGATCATGGTATGTAGAATTTATGAGCATCATTTCTTTACCTCTCTACATATGAGCCACTCTACTATCACCTCAAATCCAAGACCTTTAGTTCTTTCACCCTCTTCACAATATAAAACATTCTTATTGTTACTTCGGTGATGAACAAGGTTTACATGCTTTCACGTCATGAGTTTTCTACACAAGCAAACTTATTGTCTCAATGCTTTGTAATACACATGTCAATGGGATGTGATGTTGTGTCCTCGACTATTCCCTCACCGCTTTCTATTGTTGTTGTCATGTGTCTCTTTATGGTGGTTTGTAAGGTCAACCTTTCCACTACAAGATCAGGATGAACTTGCTCTATCCTTCACTCCATGCCAACGACACGAACCTCCTCGGTGGTGCCTTCCACAACAAATCAAGTCCATTGGAAATATGTCAAGGGATGGAACAATACAAATCCTTTGAAACAATCTAAATAAATATGTAATAAATGGAAAACTTGCAACTTCTAGTTGTCTTACCTCTACTTCTCGAGTGCATTGTTTATTGCATCATTGGGATTGTGATCTACTCTTCAGTGGTATCAATCAAGGGGCCTACATGGTTTGGTGGTTATGATTCATGATCAGTGACATATTTTCACTACAAGAATACAAGAGATTTCTTGGCTATAGTACTTTAAAACATCAAACCTTTCAAGCATGGAGAAACCAAATTAATAAGTGATGAGAGTCGATCCCCTTTCTTCGGCAATACTAGGTGTTTTCTTGCTCTTCTGTTTTCTTTTTTCGACATTGCACTACTAGATCAGTTTCTTGTCAATCGAGTATAGTCTCTTTAGTAGGAGACAACAAGGGCAATATACTCCTAAGAATGCAACTCATTTTACTTACTTTGTGTCTCTTACATTTTTTTTTCCTTAAGTATTTCTAGTACAAACCTTACTCATTGGAGGGATATTCACCTTTTGGGTGGTCGAGGAAGAGAGAGGATCTCTAATATACCTCCCCATCCCACTCTTGCTTTATCTGGTAATCCTCAACATACATTAATCATCTTGCAGGTCCACCCAATCCTCAGCAGAGTTTGTATAGCCCCCCTCCCCATCTGCCTGTATATGAACTTGATAATCAAAGTCACCATTATATTTTTGGAATGGATTGGCAAGATAGCATCACAAACATATGCTGTAAGAGAAGGATATTGTGAACTACTTGTACAAAAGCCTCCATGCTGCCAACATTGACGACTTCTGTGACTCTATATCTTCGTCCAGATTGAAATCACGGAAGATCGTGTGAAACATTTACTCTCTATGTTTTCTCTTTATCTCCTATGTGTATTGGGAGAACAAATCATATTTCACTCGAATGTTATAATAGTCCTCCCAACTCAAGAGCAATCTCATTCCTCCATCTTGCAACATGGCCCAAAAGGTCTCTTGTCTCACACCCAACTTTGAAAATGTACATTTTCGTCTTCATAAATCAAATTTATGTCATTTAATATCAATGCATCGGACTTACAATGTAGATAATATAGATGACGAAATGAGAATAACCTATGCTCAGCATGTCCATCAATGTTCAAATTTTCCTATCAGAACTCTCTAAGGCCTTTAATATCCTTAGGTGATTTGCCTCATTTAGCTTTGAGGTCGCCAATGTGTATACTCTCTCCTTGTTCAACACACCCCCGGTCTTGAAGCCCCACTCCAAGCATGAGATAGTTCTGCATTGACAAAAAAATTGTTGCTTCGGACCAATGTAGTTTGAGTACATATCAATGGCAAGTACATAGAAGTAGCAACTATTGATAGCATTTCTCTCCTAGGCTTAGGTTTGTAACTCTTAGCAAATGTTGAGTCTTCTTAACAAGCTTTTAATTAACACTATAGTACACTTTGCCCTACTTGGTTCTAATATTAGAGTCAGAGAGTTGTGTCCATTTTTGTTAGATTTGTTGCACCGCCATATCATACTTGTCTTACACTTGGTAAGTAAGGACAATGTTATTGCATTGAGGAGAAATTCATTAGGGTGAAATGAATAGTTGAAATAGATTGAAGAACTACCTACCTTCCACATGATGTGGGCAAGTGCAATCAATGGTGCCTTATACCATGTAGGAATGTGAGCTAGCTTTCTGTGCACTTGCACCCATGCCTTTGCATCGTTAGTTAACTTGTCAAAAATAGTTATGTGGTCAGCTTGCCCTAGCATCCTTGCTGCTTTGCAAACAAGGTTTGGATACGAGGTATGGACAATCCCATTTTTTTCCACCATGTATACATTCTACATCAAGATCTCATGCATATTTATTCATCCACGTGACATTTAGTGCACAAAGGCATTCCAAGAATATGAGAAAATTTCAATTGCATATCTATTTGTACGAGATATAGCTAACAATATCTTCCCCTCTGCCATGCTTGTCACTTTCACAAGGAGACAAGCAATGCATATATGTTGTCTTGCATTATCTAGAAAGGTTGTTGCAAACAATTAAATATACTAATGATGACATAAGTAACAATCACATTGGAAAATGTTAAGGGCCAAGAGTTTAGGGCCACTTACATGTGCGTATCTCATTCATCCATGTTGTGAGCCGATGGTTACCATCCCAAACATAAAACATGCAATTTGACAAAAAGGCCTAATCAATGCCACTAATTTCTACCTCAAACTCCTCATGCTTCTTGAGTCAATGGGGGTCCCCTTCATTTCTAATTGTGTCATTAACCTCCTTGCATTGGTGTCTTGGAGTCTCCAATAATACTATGAATATGACCATCCCTCTAACATACCCATTGTTGAAAAATGCCTTTGAGAGTTGCTTGTACTTGATGTAACTTGTCTTATCATAGGCATGAAAATCAAACGACATAAGGGGATGGGTGGCAAAGGATGGATGTTTGCATCTATATGAAATGATGAATTAATACCCACATCAATACAAAGAAATAAAAAATATAATCAATATCATATCACCATCTCTTATAACCACTCACTATCAACGTTTCCAACTGGTCTTCTCGATGCAAGCTTGCACAATACGTTTATCACAAGAGACTATGGGAGTAGTCTCTCTAGAGCCTCTATCATGCACTCCTTTTATGTTCTTTGCATTCGCTTCTTCTTGATTTGCGTGGGGCCATGCCCCTATTTTGCACTAAAGGACTCGATGCTTTAATGGACGTCGCTCTCCTTGTTAATATCACTCTCTAATATTACGAACTTTCTCTTGCCCTTCCTTGTCTATATCGTCAAAGCATGTCCACCTTCTCCTGATATCACTCCTTCCCCACATGCAAGTGCAATGGCTTCCTACAGCTCCACGATGTCAATGATCATGTTTGTGTCGCTCTCTCCCTTGCTCTTGGAGGACAACTCTCCTCCTTGTGATTGCATACTGCTAGTAACAAGAGCATATCATGTGGGGAAGTCAGAGTCCTTAAAAGACTCATTAAGTCGTCGCTCTCTTTCTTGCAAACAACGATCCAAAATAAGGTAAGAGGGGAAGATAAAGCAATCATAACAAAAATCAAGAGAGAGGCTGCTCAACATCAATTACATTGGCCATTGCACAATTGTGTTTTCCTCGAAGTCAATCTTAGTATTTACCTATGCCATGGACCTTCACACCTCTCCGATGCATGATGGTGGTGACAAGAACTCCCACTCATCCATGGAGCAAGCTCAATGAGGGGAGCGTCTAATGGACTAAACATTCTCATATGCTTTCATCACCCTCAAAAAAAGGGTGGCATGATCTTGTCTTTTGAAATCCGATCTAGCCATGATGGAGGGTTTTATATTTACTTCTTGCATATATATTGCTTCATTGATTTTCTACCATCAAATACTAATTGTGATATATATAAACACAATAGCCAAGTAGGAACAAATACAAGTACAAGAGAGTGAGAATGAGAGAGAGGGGGGGAGAGAAGCCTAGGATAGAAAGGTGAGAGAGAGAGAGAGAGAGAGAGAGAGAGAGATATATATATATATATATATATATATATATATATATAACCATATAGAGGGTAGGGGACAAAAATCATGAACTTGAATTGCAAGGGAGGGAGGATGGGGTCCTTTTATAGACAAAGTATAGAGAGAGAGAGAGAGAGCCACATACCGAGAGTCATGGAAATGATTTGCAATGTGGATAAGGGGGGAGGGGTCCTTTATAGGCAAAGGAGAGAGAAAATGGGGGGAGAGATAGAGAAAGAGTGATGAGAGAGAGAGGGGAGAGAGAGAGAGAGAGAGCATGCGATATATACAATTTTTTCTCGCCAAGAAGGGGTCGCCCACAACCCCTTATCGGGCGAAAATTAAAGTCACATCACATGCCCGATAAGGGGCTCCCGGTTATCCCTTCTTGGTGAGAGTAAATTGCACATATCGCATGCTCTCTCTCTTTCTTTCTCTCTCCCCCTCTCTCTCATCACTATCAGTGACCCCTTCTTGGAGAGAAAGAGAGAGAGAGAAAGAGAAAGAGAGAGAGAGAGAGAGAGAGAGAGAGCATGCAATATGTACTATTTTTTATCACCAAGAAAGGGTCATCGACACCCCCTTATTGGGCAAAAAAAAAAGTCACAACTCCACTTGTGACTTTATTTTTCACCCAAAAAGGGGTCCTCGATAGCCCTGCTCTGACAAAAAGAAAATTCACAAGTCTAATAATAGAGAAAATGGTGGGAGAGAGAGTAAAAGAGTGATGAGAAAGGGGGGGAGAGAGAGCATGCGATATGTACTATTTTTTCTCACCAAGAAGGGGTCGCCGCCATCAACATCCCCTTGTTGGGCAAAAAATAAAGCCATGCCCAAGGAGTCATCACGGTAGCCCCTTCTTAGGCACCAAAAAAAGTTACAAGTCTGATTGTGGCTTTATTTTTGGCCCAAGAAAGGGGATGATGTAGGTGACCCATTCTCGTCAAAAAAAAAAATCCACCAAGCCAATCCTTCATCTCTCGGAGGAGAGAGAGGTAGAGAGTGAAACCCAAGTAAGGATTGTTGGCAATGCCTTCCAAGCAAAGAGAAAATCCACAAGTCCCATGCTTTTACTCTTGAAGGACCCATGTAATTTTTTTCCCACCAAGAAGGGGTTGCCGACAGCTCCTTGTTTAGCAAAAAACAATTCCATGTAACCTCATTTGTTTAGGAGAGGGGACTTGTGAAATCATTCTTTGCCGAAGAAGGGGCTGTCGCCAACCCCTTCCTAATGGAAAAAAATACACATGTCTCTCTCTCTCTCTCTCTCTCTCTCTCTCTCTCTCTCTCTCTCTCTCTCTCTCTCTCTCTCTCTCTCTCTCTCTCTCTCTCTCTCTCTCTCTCTCTCTCTCTCTCTCTCTCTCTCTCTCTCTCTCTCTCTCTCTCTTTGTGTGTGCCCATCTCTCCTCTTTTTTAAAATTAGTGTATTTATTAGTATTATATCGTGAGTTAATTAATAAATAATACATTAATTACTTAATAGCAAGTAATATATAATATATAGATTAATATAAATAATACGTTAATTTAAACTAATTTTTTAATAATTATTTTATAATGTGTTAATATTAATAATGAATTTATTTAGTTAATTTATTATTAATTTAATTAGTTAGTATTAATTAGATTACTATTTGTTAATTACTTTAGTTAGTATTAATTATTAGTATTAATCAATTATTTACTAGTTGTATTATTATTTAATCAATTATAATTATTAATCATACAATATTAATTATTAGTCTTTATTAGTACTATTTATTAGTATTAATTAATTAAATTAGTTAATTAGTCTTAATTATTATTAAAATTAATTACTATTAGTATTAATTTAAAACATTAGTATTAACTCATTATTTACTATAATTTTTACTATTAATTAAATAAAATTAATTTTTTATTCTTTAATTATAATAATATTAATTATATTGTTATTATTTGAATACTTATTTATATTAATTAGTATTTATTCTTAGATATAATTATTTACATGACTATTAATATACTTAGTTTTTTTTGTTTGGGGGGGGAGGAGAAGGGTCAAAAAATTTCCCCCCCTGCAAGCAGTGCCCCCTTTCGAGGGGGAAAAAGTTGACCCCCCATGTTCTCATTGCTTTGCTTACAATCCAAAGGTGCCCATGCACCCTTAGCCTTTTTCCATCTTCTACACTACAAACTCAAATCTAATGTTTTATTGGAATGTTACATGATGAAATGATGAGATTCTTAAAAGCTTTGTAAACAAACAAATCACCATTGTGTACTTTTTCCATTTACTTCTAATCATGTTTCAACATCATCCAATGAGGCACATGTTGTTTTCCTATCCAACCAAATTTTTCTAAATTTGTGCAAATTTATTTCTTGAAAGATAGATCCAAACACATGAATTGGGATGATCCGAGACAATCTAACTATCTATGATATTCTCCTAATTTTTTTGGACTTTAAAAGAATATCTTCAATTCACTTAAAGGCTTGGATGATTCCATTATTAAGTGTTCTAAATCTAGAAGTGGATTGAAACTAGTTGCAAGAAACTCTTCCAACCTTCCATATGTTTATGGCATAAAGGATGGAGGGTAATTAAGTTAAAAAAGTTTGGAAAGTTCTACATGTATGACGTAAAAGTACTTGTCAAGGACTCCAATGATTGCCATTTTACACTTATAAATGGAAACAAATCTTCACAAAGTTCTCAAAATATGTCTTAATATTACTAAAATAATAGTAATATAAATAGAAGACATGATAATTATGTTGCAACCAGGTGAGAAAAATTGTTTCACAAAAGGCAAAGATCTTTGGTAGAATATGCATGTTGAATGTTTGCAAATCATTGTTTGTCCAAAGTTTGAAGTTCACAATTTGTCCTTTCCAATAAAATTTTGACATTTTCTCCTTTTTTTTGTTTCTCTTGTGAGGACCTTCATAAGAGGTAATAACACATATCATTGTCTCTTGTAATGTAACATGTGCACACTTGTGTAGAGTTAGATGGCCACCTACAAGAAGCTATTTAAAAAGTTTGAGATGTTGAAAAAACATGAGATTGGACTAGTTGTATGTGTCAAAACAATCAGGGTAGAAGAGAAATTTACATGAAGACGCACAAAGAACAAAATAATGAAATGCCACTTAGATTAGGGTGAAATTTTCTAACTTTTTAGACTCCAAAGGATAAGCTTAGAGGCACTTTCTTGTCTTTATGCTGAAACTAGATGAAGATTGGCCAAATTAGGTAAGAGTTAAATGTTACATTTGATCACACATGCCATCATCTTATTCATCTATTAACTTATATTATTATTAGTGAAAATTAGTCAAATTAGTTGAGAGTCAAATCTTGTATTTGACCACACTTGGCATTGTCCTATTCTTCTATTCACTAATCTTACCATTAGTGAAAGTTATCATTTTAAGGGTAGGTCCTTCATTAAGTCAAAGGATGCTTGTTGATCACTCCCTCATGTAAAATAGTAATAATTGTCTTAGCCCAAAAGTGATGTGGTAAGCCTGCCTAGCTAAGCATATTGCGAGGGGCTCTCTCCTAAATCATCAAATTCATGCTTTGATAATTCCATTCTAGGAAGGGATGTAAGAGGCAATCAACTGATGCTTTATCTGCCACTCGTCACAAAATTGCTCAAAAGCTTTCGAGACATACTCACCCCCATTATCTGACTATAGGCATTTCAGCCTATATCCAAATTGGTTCTCAACAAGAGCAAGCCAACGCTAAAAGGTAGACAATACATCTAATTTCTATTTAATAAGGTAAGCCTAAACCTTATGTGAGTAATCATCAATGAATGTAACAAAGAACTCCGTACCACCTAGCAACTGACAGGGCATGGGACTACATACATCCAAATGAACAAGAGCCAAAGGCTCACCCGTGTGCTTCATGTTAGACTTCTTATGCGTACTACTTGTCTGCCTACCATATAAACAATGATCACAAGACTTAAAAAACTTGTAGTCTAGGGACGGAAGATACTGCAAACTAGTAAGCATTTGCATTCCCTTCAAAGACATGTGCCCAAGGTGATGATACCAAAGAGATACATGTGAAACTGCAGCCACAGCCAAAACATAGTCAACTGATCTAAATACAAGCAAAGGATAGAGAGTACTAGACTTAGCACCATGTACAATAACAAGATTCCCACAGGCAATCTTCCATGAGGAATCACCAAAAGAGGCAACATAACCTCATCCAAGGTGCTAGTAGAGATGATGCTCTTTATGAGAGTTGGGACATGGCGTACATCATGAAAAGTGAACATGCTACTTGAACCAAGGATATCACCAATACCAACTATGTCCAATGCCAACCAAGTCATTATCCAAACAAACAGATTCAATCATAATGCGATAGGAGTGAAACCACTCTCTATGAGAGGTCACATGAAAGGAAGTCCATGAATCTATCAACCAATAATAAGTATATCTTGACAACAACTATGAAGCATCCAAAGAAAAGGATGCCAATATAAGATCATCAAATGCATCATGTTGCACCACATTAATCTCCTCAATCTTGACACTAGATTTGCCACAATGCTATGATCATCATTATTTTTCTACAATTTGATCCTTTCTCTTTTCCTTACACTTGTCTTCATGCATTTTATGGCATTGTGGCCAAATATGACATGCTTTCCCACAATAATGACAAGACCGAACTTATGCATCCATGAGACTTATTACAAGTAAGACCAAACTTACGGCCATGAGATTTACTACAAGATTGTCCATGTGTCCTAGAGACTGAAACCTAGTAGAGTCTCTACTGTGGCCATTTCCATTCTGCCAGCCTCTCACTGTCAATCCATGTGACATACGGGAAGCATCCACGTTCTTTTTGTTCACCTCTCTTCTATCAAGAGAGCACTCTCAACATCTTGCAATTTTAGTCCACATACTTAGGATAGAACCATACGAAAAGTGTCTCACGACTCAAGTAGAGTGCGAAGCAGAAATAAAGGATGCAAAGTATCCTTGAACTCAATCTCCTACGAAGCCAAATGGCTGATAATGGAGTGAAACTCATTCAGGTGTACATACATAGAAGTCCCTTCCTTCATGTAAAGGTCCATCAAATGTTTTAGCTAATATATTTGAGATGCAAGATTATGCTTGTCATGAAGATTCTCAATCTGTGTCCAATGCTCATATGCAGTCTGATTTTCAGTTACAACATTATAGTGAAATTAGAGTGAGAAAATAATTGTGGACTTGCATAGCTCATCTAGTTCATCCCAATCCTCAATCTAATGTTTTCAGGTTTGGCACCCCCATTTTTTAGTCTAACTTGAATAATTTGCACTAAAACCTGTCATATCTGAGTCTTCCAATAGCTATAATTGGTCCCATCTAGTTTCTCAATATTGTGGAGATAGCATTGTCCCGAGAACCACTAGCCATAATGAGACCAAGCAAGTGCACAGAAAGAAAAAATGGGTTGATTTAATACCCTACAAATCATCCCCAAAACCACTACTAATTCAAGCGAGAGACAAGCAATACTACCCAAGGAATAAGCTATCCACAAACTGTAGGCAAGTAACTGTTAGGTCCAAGTAATTGCCTTCAAACAAAATGCATAAAACTAAAATGACAAGCTACTATAATAAACTCCAGCAATATGACAACAATCAACTATGAGCAACCAAGAAGGAAGAAGCTAGGAATAACCGGCAGCACTGAGGCTATAAGCATACATGCAATAAGCATAGACGTCATGCAAAGGGTAGCTACATCTCAAGGGTAAATGAAGAAAACTACTAGATGCATAACCCACCGAGAAAAGCTTGATACATAACCTAGAAGCATATAAATACCACTTGCAACACCTTGACAAACATAAGTACCAAGTCCAAGCCAAGAGAGAAAATCAGCCCATGATAGGGTAATTACAACCAATACATATCAAGAGAGCATGTACATGTCACAATGAGTCCTATAATCTCACTCTAATAAGCTCAAACTCAACTACATAAACCAAATGCTATGTAGTACATCCAAGTGCCAAATGTGGCTCAATACATCAAGTTGAATAGCTACCACTAAAATAGAAGTCAAATGTCAAATGAGCAAGCAAAGCTCAAAACATCATGGTGATGACATTGATACATCCAAGATCCATAGAGCATACATCTGGAAGCATAAAACCCAATATGTACTTTAAGCTCGTAACTACATAGCCTACTGAAGCACCCAAGACATACAACCACAGTCAAGATTAGTATTGCCTAGCTCAAAATCGAAGCTCAAGAGCATCCAAGATCATATTCGAGTGCATAGACCAATGCTAAGTATCAATACATGTGTATGAAGCACCCAAATGACACCCAAGAGCAACATGCATTTAGTATTCCCTGAGAAAAGCTTATTGTTCACTATATTATAGTAGTGAAATCTCTGCTAAAATTGAGCCAATGCAAGCTCACATCTAGCCCCATTAGCACCTCAAGACATTTTCCAAACATGCCAGCATCAATGCATTTAGTATTTCCTAAGAAAAGCTTATTGTTCACTATATTATAGTAGTGAAATCTCTGCTAAAATTGAGCCAATGCAAGCTCACATCTAGCCCCATTAGCACCTCAAGACATTTTCCAAACATGCCAACATCAATGCATAGGTATATGAACATTAGTGAAGCTCAAACAATGAAGTAATGACTACCTCTTTTTGTATTATATCAAACTATCCTGAATGTGCAAACAATGATTAAGGTATGCACTTGTAAAGGAAGCTCCAATAGGTCCTAAAACAATGCCGATAGATGTCCTAAAGCTTTGTCAAATGCTATAGAAGCTAAAAGAGCTACTAATGCCTGCAGTAGTACAGGTACAGGAGTTGAAAAACTGGCACAAATCACACTAAGTATGCTGATGTGGCTGATGGTCTTGCTGCTTGTAATATTTGTTTTTGGGCACTTACTGAGGATCAAACAAGGTTATCCAAGCTCTGGAACAAGCCTCAAGTGGAGGGAGCAACTGGGAAAGAAGTGGGAGCAAGATTCATACCTTGAGAAGAAGAGAGCTAAACTACCATGGAATCTTCAAGCTAAAGCTTTTAAGCAAACTGAAGAAAAAAGCTCCTCAATATGGATGCAATGGCTTTGATACCACTTGAAGGGAGTGAGCTATGGTAAGAGGAGAGAGAGAGAGAGAGAGAGAGAGAGAGAGAGAGAGAAGATGTGGAAACCACAATAGTCACAATGTGTGATTAGTCTTCCCTTTATTCAAATATCACTAAAAGAATAAAGAATGAAGTGACAGTGACAGGTGCTCGCCACCTACAGTGTACAGGTGTGCGGATAATACGAGTATAGTAACACACGAGCGGGTAGGCATAGGCGCCTTTACCCCCAACAATATTGACGTCAATGTGGACTTACGGCCACCAAAATTACTGTGAGACTATCCACGTGACTGAGAATGAGACTTCTAAGCATCTCTTCCACTCCGATCATTATTGCTCTTAGCATTACTACCTCTGACTAACAAAGTATGAGAGCTACGAGAAGCATTACATTCTTTCTGTTAACTTCTTCATGCAATAATACACTCTCTACATCCAGCAATGTCAACCCATCAACAAGCATATTTACACACATAGCAGTATGAAAGTATCCCATGATTCAAGCAATGTAAACAATAAGAACAATGGTGGAAGATTCTCCTTAAAGTCAATTCCCTATGAAGAGAAGTGGTTGAAAATAGAATGAACCTCATTTAAGTGGGCAAACATAGAAGTCCCCTCCTTCATACAAAGATCTATGAGTTGCTTCAGCCAATACATCTAAGAGGCAAGACTCTATTTATCATAGATATCAAATATTTTCCCTTAACTACCATACAGTCTACTCTTCAGAGACAACATTATAGAGAGTGGCAAAATGATTGTAGATTTACATAACTCATCCAAGTCAGTCCAATCCTCCGAATCAAAGCATTCGAGCTTTACACCCTCATGTCTCAATGGCTTAATTTGTAATTTTTGCATTAAAGCTTGCTACATCTGTGCCTTTCTATGGTTGTAATTAGTGCCGTCCAATTGGTCAACATTAAAGATAGTATTGTCATTTGATCCACCATCCATCATGCCAACAAGTGAAAGCAGAGTATACGCAGATAGGCTATTGTAAATGGCTACAAGTGAGCCCCAAATCACAGCCAAGTCAAGGTCTAAACGGAAGGAAAACACCAAAGTGTAGAGCTGGCATCCACTAATTGCCAGTAATAATGTAACTGTCGAATCAAAGCATCTCCTCTAATAAATAATGCATAAACCTATAATCACAACACTACTGTAATAAATGTAGCAATGAATCCAAGACCAACTGTGTGCAATCAATTAAGAAAAGCAAAGCTCCCACTACTAGGTATATCCGGCAATAAGCGGGATATGTAAAAGCAACTAGCAATGAAGATGCATACAACGTATACCAAGATCTGTCACAACCTCAATGTATCAATAAATTGTACATCTAGTAGACATAGACATCATACATGTAATAGGTTTTAGGAGGAATAAAAGAGAACTACCAAATGCACAACCAACCGAGCAAGGGTAACAAAGCTTAATACATAGCCAAGCATTGTGTATACATCATTGACATCACTCTAATAGAAATAGTGATGCGTCCAAAGCATGAATCAAATTAGCCCACTAAAGAGTAATTGCATCCAAGCAACATCAAGAGAGCATATACATAACTCAATGAGTCCCACCATCTCAATAAAAGAACCTCAAGCTCAATTGTATGAGTCTAAAGCTCAATGTAAATAGCCAAGTATCAAAGTAACTCCCACTGGAACAAAATCGAATACCAAATGAGCAAGACAAGCTCAATACATCATGTACATGACATCCAAGCATCCAAGATACATTAAGTATATAGATGGAAGCATAAAACCCAATAAACTCTTCAAACCCGTAAGTGAATGATCACTATAGCAAGTAATAAAAGCTCCAAGTCATGTAACAGAGCTCAAAAATGAAGCTCAAAACATTCCATAAGCATATCTGAGTGTAGACATGAAGACCAAGTATCAATACATCCAAATGGAGTACCTAAATAGCATTAAATGTCAATAAGCATAACCTTCACAATCAAATAGCTTGCTACCCACTGTATCACATCATTGAAAAACATGCATAAACTGAGCAACGATAGCTAAAATCAAGCCAAGAACATTTGAAGACTTCCTCCAAACATGTACCAATAATCCAACATCAATAGGCATAAGTATGAGCTCATACAATAGATAAAATGGTTATCCATGTTGTATGACGTTATGTTGCCCTATTCATACAATGAATGGCTAAAGCATATGAGCTCAAAATCAATGCCCAATGGCACAAGACCAATGCTAGGAGTAATGTCAAGCCTTGCCAAGTATTTGAGGGCAACCAAGTACGCAATGAGCTATTATAGATAGAAGTAAACCTTGCTATCCAAACAACTTGAGAAACATGCATAATCCACGCTAGTATAGTGAGGGTCTATGCTAGTCACACTGGGCACAATGGCCACTAAGGTAGCTCTAGGGAGTCTCAATGTAGGCACTACAATACCTTGAAGAAACCTTGATCAACTAGGAAGAAGGGGAGCATCAAATGCATACCTTACAAGCTAAAGCCATGGCTGCCATGAATGAAGAGATGTTTGTATTTGAATCCAAGCTAAAGCAATGTCAAGTGAAGCTCCTCAATCTCAACTCTAATACCAATTGAAGGGAGGAGCCTAAGTGAAAGCACAAGCAATTAGAAGCAAGAGATGTATGAGCTATGGAGAATAAAACAAGAAAACGAAAGAGGGAGAGAGACTCTCAAGATGTGAAAACTCCAACAATCACAATGTATGACTGACCTTCCTTTATTCATTAGTCACTAAAATAATAAAGAATGAAGCGACAATGATGGACACCAGCCACCTATAGTGATAGGTGTGTGGGCATTGCAAGTGTAGTAAAGTGTAGTGAATACATGGGCAACATAAACATCGGCCCCTTTATTCCCAATAATCTCCTATTTCAAATTCCTTCTCTTTATCCTTCTTCATCTCTTGATACTTCTTAGATCCATAACTAGTCTATCTGCCAATCCATCTATCTTCTCTTGTAGTTTGTGTCTCCTCTTTTTGATGTTTCATCCACTGCCTATACCCTTGATCTTCAACTTTTCCTCTTTTCCTCCTCTTCTTTCTTCATCTACATGCCTTTCCAATTGAATCTAACATGCATGACGTACTCTCTAACTGATTCTCTAATCCAACTACTTTCTCTTCTTAGGCTTCTCTTCAACTACCACAAGTGGGTTGAATGCATTCTTTCAATTTCGGACAAGATGCCATCCATGACCACTATGTAGCCACATCATCGATCGTTTCCATTTTCCATGTCAGACGAGTCTCTGACACACATGGCAAGTGCACACTGTCTTTTTTTTTTTTTTTTAAACTCATCCTCAAGTATCCATGGTCGTGAGGGTTGGCTTCTAGGATTGTCACTACGGCAAATTACTTCTATGATTTCAACTTGTGTGATCCTCAAAGAGGTGATTGGTCCATGGATAGATATCATCCGCACCACCCCAACTATGAATGCTTTGCGATCCCCTTCTAGTTTTATGGCCTTCTACTTGACGTAGACTTTTGGCTACATGTCTTTTCTTCTATGTGTCTTCAAGTATGCTTGGTTGGCCAAAAAGTGCTTTCTTTGTAAATATCGCAATTCATTAATCCAAAGTTGTTCATTTTTAAGAAAAAAACCAAAAGAAAATAAAATAAACAAATAATGGAAAGAATACAAAGGAAAAACACAATAAACATGTCCTACTAGACTTTGGCTTGCTTTTAGTAAATGCTTTTTTGACCAAGATTGCATGTCAGCTCCGGGTAAGATTCATGCCTTGTCCCCTCATGCTAAGCTGCTCCGGGCAATCATTGTGAGAGTGCACTTCAAAACCAGGTAAGAAATGGAAGACTCAAAAATTGCGAGAGCAAAAGCAGCTCTACAACATATGAAATCCACTTGAAGTAATATACACTAATCAGACTTTCAACCCCCAACGCATGCACAGGAAACAATAACCTTCTGATCTCAAATGAAAATTGAGCCAGCAGTTATTTACAAATTCTCTGTATTCTCTCCTTTACACGAGCTTCTGACCCAGCAGACTTCCTCTGGCCTGTGCCCATCCTTACACATCCACATGTGCTTTTGCAATCTTGAATGGGGTGAAAGGATCCCTTCAAATAGCAGAACATGTACTCTGGTCATACTATGTTCAGGATTGTAACTCTGCTTTCTCTTCCAAGTCCTCGTACTGACTCCTTACAATGAACTCCTCTAGAACAGTGTATGATGATATATCCAGACAGAATCAGTTGTAAACCAAACTTTGCCAGTGTTTGGCTTGAAAACCAGTAAGACTAGACTGAAAATGCTAATACAGAAGTTAGCTTTGCTGCCATCAAGTTGGTTTTGTGATCCTGAATTTCTTTCTTGGAGTTGTCTCTATGGTTTTAGGCTGAGAGGATGGTTTGACCCTGCCAGTAACAAAGCTATGAACTGCAGCTGCATTTACTTTTCTTTTTTTTGCAAGCAACTGCAGCTTTTGATCTTCATCTATGGGAGAAGAATAGCATTGCTTTGAAGAACCTGAGAAAATTGACGATGCTTGTATAGCTGCCCTTTTCCGCTTTCTGTTGGCTTCAAAGTTCCTGGCAAACTTGACTTTAAGAGCCTCTTCTGCATCTTCTTTTGAGGGAGGGAGAAGTCTGATGCCCAGTCCCAACTTCTTGGAATAATCTATTTCTGCAGCTACTCGCTCCTTTTGTGCCTGCAAAATGATCCATAACGCATAAATTATGATTGAACAAAACACTAACGTGCAAAATAGTGAGCATTCGAGTTTGCATTAAGCTTGCAACATGTAAATCTGATGGAGGAATTGTTACTTACTCGTAATTGAGCTCTAAGTGACCTGTTAAGTAAATAGTCCTTCTCATGCTTGACATCTGATACACGTTGCATGCGTACAAGTAAAGGTTCTGTTTCCTTAGCCTTCTGTACATCTTCTCCCAAGTGTTCTAAACGATAGAAAGGGTCTGCCAATTTGCCTCTGTCTGTTGCAAATTAAGAACATATGTCGTTACTTGAGTGGCCCTCAAAACTTTCATGATAGAACAAATCAGGTCATTATCATTTCTCATATTTGCAGACCACATACTGCCATGATAAAGCACAACTCTGAAGGGAAAGAAAATGTCATATTTAAGGTGGCAAACTAATGTTTAAACCATTTCTGCCTTCGCTTTATGTACTATGATCCTTTAAAAACCACCTTCTAACAGCTGGCATCCATGACAGGCAAATTTCATTTGAAGTAATCATAAGTAATAGCCACCTACCCTCCTCCGACGGAAGCACGAGTGTCTGAGCATCTTCTGGATCAAACACTTCAGTTTTGCGTTCTGCTCCACTAATAATGACATATTCGCAATTCTGTGGATCAGTTTGGATCACTATCTCTTGCTTGCAGCATGCTGCTTTCATCTTGAAACTCCATATCTACAACAGCAAACATAAAAACTTAAAAAGACCGGACTCTGACCACAATTCAATGATCTACAGAAGGGCACATGACTAAATTGCCAACCTTGTAAAGCAAGAACCATACAGCACAATACCTTAGTGGAGTGATAATTTCCCACTTGCTTTTTCTCTGCATTAAAACGCACACCCTTTGCAATCATGGAGTGGCAGCCACCACACCAGATATTGAAAGGCATCTCGAACCTGTCAGATTTTGCAAGGTGACATTAGGCTTAGTAACTACGACGGAGGAAAGCTACCTAGTCCATATAACAGACATTTGCATTTCTTTTTCTCCTTCCAGGTTCACCTTATGATCAAAATTCCTTGATCCAATTTTCTTGCTCTCTCCCTTAGTGCATGTTGTCCATGGAACTTGTTTAAGGAACCCTGCCAATACCAAAGGTATGCGCATAGTACAGCTGAGCTAAATTGAGCATTCAAAACTTCACGACTGGATCAAATCCAATGCCTACCTGATTTGGAGTCCATTCTGGTGGATAGTAAAAATTGTCTGCTCTTGCAGCTGCTAGGGAAGACTGCCAGCAGAAGTCAAAGGATAAGCAAAAGTCACCTCAAAAAAGAACTGACTGAATGAGATAGAATAATTTGGCTTTACTTCATTAAGAAAACACAAAAAATTTTCCAAAAAACAATCAGCACCCACATAACTATTTTACTAATCAAAAAGCACTTCAGCTATAGGCAGTAAGTAAGTACTCCACATCTACATGTAATGACCATGATTGGTGCATAAATTTTCCAACACATCTGCATAAACAGATGCATACACAGATGCCAAATGCCTGGACAGCCTCAAGCACACATGCACACAAGGAATCAAGGGGTGGAAACAAACCCACCCCTGAGTGTACAATTACAAATGTAAATGGACAGTAGGCAAGATGCAGTAAGAACTATTACCATGTTGCAGTTGCTCGTGTATGGCTCTAGCTGTGCACACAAAACTCAGTTAAGCCCCTGATAAAAACCACCCAAAAAAAAAAGTTATTCACACGGTACAAGCCACAAAACAGAGCCAAAAAGATAACAAAACTAGTAGCAAAGAGATTACAGCAAACATAAAGTACTATGTTACATGAGTATTAATGTCCCAAATCATTACCTCACATCCACACAGCATTGATGTCTCTAACAGGTTCAAATTGGTGACCAGCCATGTCATGTGCAAAGCCACTTGACATCAAGAGTCCATTCAGCAAGAGAATGAGCACTCAGTAAGTGGCACCTGGACAGGGTGGTGCAAATGCAGTACCACTGTTGAAATACCATATCACATGCTCTTATCCAATCAGTATTATTGACTGAGGCTTAAACCAGCAATGATTGGCCATCTTCTAGATTCTGAACAAAATCTAAATCTTGCTTTGTGTGAGAATGTGGTATTGCAGCCTGCTGGCCCAGTGCAGATAAACTTGATGTGATCCATGTAGAACAACAAATTGGCAGTTGCTTCATCAGCTTCCTATGCATTTGAATTTTCATTGGCATCTACACCTGCAAGGGCCACACAGCATGTGTTCGTGGCTCATTGACTTGTGGCTATGAATGGTTGACCAAGTTTGCTAGAGGCTGATCTTGTGACCTTCAGACAATTAGCTCTTGTAAACAGCCCCAAAATACATTATTACCGAAACTTTCAGTAAAAAAGAAACATGTTCCTAGAGAGTTTATATGTCCCATAAGCAAGACCCTAATTTGGGAGGATCCACTCATCCATAAATAGACAAGCTGCCCATCCCGTTTCTGCAGGTTATTACTCTTCTGCAGATTTTCAGCCATCAGCCCACATCACTCAATTGCTGTCCAGCCCTCGCAACTGCTGCCACACCTTACTCAGCTGGCGCCTACCTTGCTGCTGCCCTCTGGTTCTACATTTATTGCTGCAGCAAGTTGCCTTGCTGTCCAGCATCCTAGGGGTCGGTTTCCAGCCAGAATTTGTGTTACGTTGTTGGATCCAAATGAGCACTAGAAGCATTGGTCACAGTGGTCATGAAAAGACTTAGTGCAAATGCACTAAGGGCACTTCAGGTTTGGGGCAGCTGAGTCCTATTTATAGGACTCTCAAGGCCCTATTGTGCACATCATTGTGTGATCACCAATCTTGGACTCTTGGCCCATTGGCCAACACATCCATACATCGGGATGGTGCAGGCTGGTTGTATGTGATGCCTACCCTTGGGATGTGGTCGTGACCTGGACTGCTCCTAGGTCCTAGAATAGGGGATGAGCCCGTTTGACTCTCGCTAGGAGACGAGTCTAATGTCCAGTCCCACTTATTTGTGGATATGGCTTGTGTCATGTCTCGTATGCAGGTTGAATCCTTGGGGAACATTCCAATTGTTGAGATAATAATGTATTATAAACTAGTTAGCTCTTTAAAACAGCCCCAAAACATGTAAATTACCAAAAGTTAAACAGGGTGCAGTCCTCGAGAGAGTTTGTGTCCCATAAGCAAAACCCTAATTTGGGAGGATCCTTCTGCATCTATAAATGGATAGGCTGCCCACCATTCAACCTATCCTTCTATGCATGTTTCTCACTCCATGCAGATTTCAGCCCCATCAACCACCTTCCATCTCCACCTACCATCCAACCCTTGTCGATTGCAGCCCAACATCATCCTACATCTAGTGACCTATTCTTAGCTACCACTTTGCTCCCTAGAGCTCTTACAACTACATTTTCAGTTTTGCTGTTCGGCTAGCTGCCTACATTAGTACTTTCCTGTTCTACTATCGCCTAGCTACTTTCAACATCGAGTGATTAGTTTCCAACCTTCCCCCGCACTCTCACAACTCCGACTGGTCGTTACAGCACTCAAATCCCGTCTCCGGTGTACGTGACTCTCCAACATCATTCACCGCTCTACCCTTGAGCGTTTTATACGCTCTTCCATTCATCTACAACATTGATTCCTTCACTTTACAGTTTCTCTTCTCTCTCCATTTGTGTTTGTATTTTTATGTTTTCAGTTTGAGTTTTGTGTTAGGGTGTGAGAGCAAGCTGCCAGCTATGGAGGAGAGAGAAACAAGAGAGTAAACAATAGATTGTGTGAACTGAACGATAGTCTACTTGCCAAGCTAAAAAGATAGATGAAAGTACAACTAAGGTTTAGGTCTAAGGTTGGTCTAACCAAACTTCCACCAACTAACTAAAGTTAGATTTATTTACTCTAGAGCCTAGTGTCACTACTTTAATGTCCTAAGACACTAGGTGTATACACCCTAAATTAACACTTTAATAAGTGTCCACAACACACAAATTACATTGGGCATTGCCCAAAATTGGCAAATTCTAACATGGGGTTTGCATTTATTGCATTATTGTCTGAGTTATTGTGTTTTAGTCATGGTCGTACATCTTGTGTTTTCTCTACACAAACCCTAGTATATTTTCGAATAGTATACTTGTTTAAAGAATGTCCTGTGGTATTGTGTGTTGAGCTAAGAAATGCATTCCATGCTAATTAGCCTCTTAAACAGCCCCCAAACATGCTTATTTAATGAAAAACGCAAAATCGGTGGGTGGTTTAAGGAGTGTTTGTGAAATCCTAATTTGGGAGGATCCATCCACATCTATCAATAGACACGCTACTCCCATTCAATCTTCATCCCTTCTATGCAGGATTCATGTGAAGATCTCCGCCATCAACCTTCCTCCACGTGGCTGTCTAGCCTTTGCGACTGTTGCCACCACTCCGTCTATTGCTCTAGCCCCTTGCAACTGCCTTTCCAACTGTCGCCTATTGCTTTGCGCTTCTTCCACTACTACTTTTGGCTTCAAACCGCCATCGCTAACCCCAATCCACACCTCTTCTATTGCGTTTGGCAATTTCAACCATCGCCGCCATCCTCCTGCATCTCCACTGCTATCACCACACATCCTACTGCCTTCAGTGATCTGCGTTTTTTATCTTCTATACCCTATGACACACTCCAATTGGTGGTTACAACACTCCGGATCCGTCTTCGATGGACGCTACACTCTTAACACTCACCCCTCTACCGGCCACCACTCTGTCTATTGCTCTAGCCCCTTGTGACTGCCCTTCCGACTGTTGCCTGTTGCCTTGCACTTCTTCCACTACTACTTTTGGCTTCAAACCGCCTTTGCTAACCCCAATCTACACCTCTTCTACTGCGTTTGGCAATTTCAGCCATCGTCCATTGCTATCGCCGCGCATCCTACTGCTTTCAGTGATCTGCATTTTTGTCTTCTATACCCTACAACACACTCCAACTAGTGGTTACAACACTCCGGATCCGTCTTCAGTGGACGTTACACTCTTGACACTCACCACTCTACCCTTGGGCATTCTGTACACTCTTTAATTCATTTACTGCATTGATTCATTCACTTTAGAGTTCTCTCTCTCTGTTTGTGTTTGTTTTTTTGCGTTTTTGAGTTTTGCATGTCATTGTCTGTATCTTTGTGTTTCTATCATGCTTGTACACTCTCTGTTTCCTCAGTGCAAACCCTAGCAATTTCTTCACATGGTATCAAAGCCGATGCTCTTGTAAAGAGTATCATGTGGATATTGTGGAGTGCTAGGTTTTGTGCAAGGCACCCGAATGACTCGTAGCCAAATCAAACTATCTCAATCACCTTCTTCTCGGGACCCCATGATGTCTTATCAGGCTTCTCCATCACACTGGACACCCTGAGGAGACATTATGGACTCAATGGGGAAGAAAACACCCCACCTTCACCTTCACCTTCTTTGTTTTCTCCTATTCTAAATTTCAATCTCACGATAGAGAAGTTTAAAGAGTTCTCACGCATCACGTATAGTCAATATGACACCCCTTCTACCAATGTTGCTACACCATCCAAACCAGTTGATGGGGCTGGCCACCTCTCCGATTATGGAGGACATACAGCGTTTGGAACGACTGGCAACCCATCTTCTTCATTTCAGCCAAGCCCAATGTCAAGTTTGTACAACGCCTCTGAATCGTATGAATCAAAATCCAATTTTCTATATGTAAACGTCAGTAGAGGGGGCTCTTGAAGCACGCATCCTTCATCACGTATATCTACATCTTCTATTTCATTAGAGCATGTAAGCCACTCTTCTCAGATTCCTCCCATCCCACCCACCTCTTCTAGCTCATCCCTCGATTTCCTTGCTTCTTCACTCCAAACCCTTGGATTACACTCCACATCCACATTCGCCACACGCAAACTTGAAACCTCTGTTTCTGCTCCTAGCACATTTTCATTCTCTATTCCATACTCACACTTTCCTACCCCTTCACATCACGGTACATTGTTAGGGGGAATGCCACCCTTTAACAATGTACCCTCCACATACCCTCAAGCCACCCCTTCACATCACAGTACATTGTTAGGGGGCATTCCACCCTTTAACACTATTCCCTCCACTTACCCTCAAGCCACTTTGCACCATGGGGTCTTGTTACATGGCATTCCACCCTTTACCACAACTCCCTCCACCTTTCCATCAATGAGCACATCATTTTCCACTAGGATGGCTTGATGGGCATCCCCCTCGCTACCTCCATTCACCCACCTCTTTTGACCTCTCAGACACAAGGATTTTCATCCTTTGCTTATAGTGTGTCATCTCACATCCCTTGCATCACTCCTACACAAGGATTCCCATCCTCTCCTCCACGTGTTCCTATCCCTCCACCATGGGCTTGTCATGCAGTTGCCATGCCCATACCCAATCAGAACATGCCCACATTTGGATCCACTGTGCACACTTCTCGTATCCATCGTGGGTACTCTGGGATTACTTCCCAAGTGTGCTTCACTCCCCCACCATATTCCCCCTATCCACCCTATCCCCGTTAGCACTATCGCTCGTGTTGCAACGGCCAAGAATACCCTCACAAATACTCAAAGTCAAGTTGGCCAAATATTAGCAATTACTCACCGAGTTTGCCACTACTACATCCCCACAATCATACAATGATCAGGTCACGTTCTTCTTAAACAAGTTGTCCAACAAATACTTCCATTTTATCCAACACATTATCTTACTATCTAGATTGTTGACCTATGAGCTAGAGTGATAGTTCTCGTGTTACGCATGGCTGTACAATCAAGTCCACAAGAAAGCCTCCACACAACCTTACTTTGAGCAAAGGGGATTGATTGCTTCTTCTTTGAGAGGGAAAACTAACAATGGCAAGAACTAGCAAGATGTGAAGACAAGCCAATCAAAGAGTGGTGCCTCTTTCTCAAAGAGAACCAAAGAAACCAAAATCCATTTGACAACAATTCCCTAAGAAAAATAGGTTTTACACACACTGCCAAAGATCGGGCCATGTGGATGAGTGAGTGTTGTACTAAGGCCCAAGGTCTTCCACTTACAAAACTACAGCAAACTATTCCAACTACCTCCACTCCGGTTAGCCAGTCTAGTTGGGCTACATCTCCCATTCCTACACCATCTGCTCCATCTACCCCAATGGCTACTGAACATGTGGCACACGGACGGCCTTAGCAACCTATATCTTTCAATACACCTAAAGGATTAGTTGATAGGTCTTTTAGTACCGATGCCATTGCACTTTACGCATCCACTTCACATTCACCTCCATCTAGGACTACCTTGCCACCTCGCCAAGAGTTTCATTGGCAAAGCCTTGCTCATGAACGTAAGCAATGGTAGCCACATCCGTAGATTTGCTCCATCTTTGCACTCTTAGGTCTTTAGGCTATTGAGTCATGCCCATAGGATTGTCCTTAGATCTTCATTCTTAAGTCTTCCGCTACACTTACACACACACACACACTGTAATATCTCCAAGCTTCCCATAGGAACCCCCCCTAGGAAATTTTCAAATTTTTTTAAAGTTTTTTTACCCCCTCTCTCTCCCCTTGCCGACTGCATGGCAGGAAGAGAGAGAGAGAGTGAAGTGGTAAAGAGAGGGGGGCATGCAGCCCCCCAGGTGGCAGGAGGACGTCGCCTTCCCCCCCACACCATCTCCATAAAGCCCATGGGGGCTCGCCAAAGAGGAGCAGAAGCTCCCCCCCCTCCTCCCTCCTCACTGTCGGGCTGCGCCCTTCTCCCGTTGGCAAACGAATCTTCCCCCCCCCCCCCCCCTCGTTGGTGGTTCGGCCCCCTCTCCGTTGACGTAGTAGTGTGCACCCCCACTGCTGGCGATAACAGCAGCCCCCCCTCCCCCAATTCTGCAGCGCGCACCCCTCCCTCCTGATGTTCGAACGACAGCCCACCCACCTGTGATCGTGGAGAGAGAGAGAGAAGAGAAGAAGGGTGAGAGAGAAGAGAGAGAAGGGGAGGAGAAGAGAAGGAAGAGAAGGGAAGAGGAAGGGAGAGAGAGAAGAGAGAGAAGGGGAGGAGAAGAGAAGGAGGAAGGGAGAGAGAGAAGAGAAAGAGGAGGAGAAGAGAAGGAAGAGAAGGGAAGAAGAGAGAGAAGAAGGAGAGAAGGAGAGGAGAGAAGGAGAAGAAGGGTGAGAGAGAAGAGAGAGAAGAGGAGGAGAAGAGAAGGAAGAGAAGGGAAGAAGAAGAAAGGGAGAGAAGGGAGAGAAGAAGAGAGAAGAAGAGAGAAAAGAGAAGGGTAGAAGGAGAAGAAGAAGGGAGAGAGTGAAGAGGAGGAGAGTCTAGGGGAGATAAATAGAGAGAATATAAGCTGAGAGAGAAAGGTTAAGAAAAACAAATAGGCAGAAATAAAGGGAGAAGGTGAGAGGTAGGGAGAGTGAATTGATAGTGAGAAAGAGAGAGATAAGGGACAAGGATAAAGTTAGATTTTGTCATCCTCCCTCTTGACTATCATTATCACCTTACCCTCTTGATATCATATCCGCAATTTTTGGCTAGCTACTTACCATGGCCCCCAAGCGCAAAGAAGAAGTGAAGACCGCAGGAGCTACCATAGTTGCTCAAGGGACAAGTACAAATGGAATTCATGGTGCAAATGGAGCCGTCGGAATTGCGGCCATTAATGGCGCACCAGGTATAGCCGACGCGGGAATTAGCACAACTCCAAAACCCATCTCGCGGAACCAAGTTCTCCTTGGCCTAGGGAAGAACTATTGATTTCATTCCGCCACATGAAATGATAAGGTTTTCATAATATGTCACATAAAATGATAGACTTTCACTTAGTTTAGTGCATGATTTGTTAACTATAATTCATGGTTTACTTCCGTGATTAAAATAAATACATGAAATGTTAGTTTCCATTCATAGGACGCAACTGCACAAAAGCATAGAGGACTTGTCATCTATCTTGCATTCCACGCGGAAGATAGGTCTTGATCTTGCTTACCACAAATAGGTTGTCTTATCCTATGATAGCCAATGTTTATGTTTGGAGACCGCATGAAATATTAGGGTAAATTTGCATTTAGAATACTAACAGGTTCTTAGACTTTCATGGATCGCTTACAAGGAAATATTTTTTATTTGCACTTTAGGAACAAGTACTCATTGCCAGATATGAAGAGAGTTGGAGATTGTTTAGGCTGTACTAATATATTAAGCGCACCATGTGCATGTGAGATAAGCTTGATTAGAAGATTCTGCATAGCATCGCACTAAGAGAGGATGGAAAGAATGTATGACAAGTCTTGCAATATATTGTGTTTTAAAGATTACCAAGTATGTTAAAAGACGTGCAAAGAATCGAGGATTCACAACTTGGAACCCTAGGATAAAACCCAAGGGAAAGAGAGATTCAAAAGAAGTTGAGTGATTAAACACACATGCTTATGAGTTGTTTTTAAGGATCTTGTCTTAGATTATTGGAAGTGGATACCCTCCTGGTTTAAGCTAGGCTAGTAAGTTGATTCTAAATGGAATGTTGATCAAGGCTTATGCTTGGTTGTTTTGAAAAGGATATTTCTAAGTGAATTGGCTGGTTGCCTTGGTAAGAGGAGACCCTACTAAGGACAAATGGTTTATAAGCAAAGTGATTGCTTGATGTAGAAAAATGATATTTTCTTGATTGGAAATGAAAGGGATGTTTTTCCTAGAAATTGTTACTATACTGGTTGCTTTAGCTGTGGTTGATTTCCTAAAGGAATAATTAAGGAAGGATGGCACTAGCTACCCCCCGCGAACCGCCAAACCCTAACCAAGAGGGTTGTGAATCCGCGCCGGGAATGTGGACTGAACCCGCCGCGAGAGGTCTCTCCGTGGAAATTACTTAGCGTAGGAGGACGCTTGGATACCAATAGGGGCTCTGGCCGTAAATCCCAATGCCTTCGTGCCCTACACAAGTGTTCTACGTGACTCGAGATGATATCTCGAGACCTTGATACTAGTTACAAGACGGAATCTTGGAAGGATAAACCTTCGGGTTTTATTGCCGGGAGACGGAAGGATTTTTCTGCGGAAGCAGAAAGAAACACTTAATTCTCCTGTATGGGCAAGAGGCAGACATTAATCTTAAGATAAGTTAAGGAAGTGTTTGATCTTGTTTTATATTGTCTTCGTATCAGTGTCCAAAATTACGTAAAGGAACCTGTGACTAACGGGTTTACTAAGGAAGCTCCTTTTATGTGTCAAACATAACGTGGTAGGTAATTAGATAACTAAAACAACCCCTGAGGGAACCGTGGTGGATATGACTAATGGGTCTATCCTACGGAAGGGTGGTCTCGATTAGCCGAGTGCTTTCCTCAAAAGGAAATGTTAACGAGGAATGTTAGGAAAGGACGGACGATGACCTTAGACAATGTTGGTTAGAATCCTGATTCATACCGTTTTAGGGGACCGGAATGGGACTATGCCCTACGGGCAGAGAGGTCAAGTGATGCATTCCTCTCGTTTCCCATTCTCTTTGAACCAAGTGCGGCATGAGTCTGCTTGGGTCCAGTTGCATCTTGGATCCAGTTGCATCTACGCAAAGTGGAGCGGCTGTAGACCGATGCTAGAAGGCTGTTAGGAAGACTCGACTGCTAGGAACCCAAACTTCAAGTCGATCCTAGTGGGAACAGCCGGATAAGTTCCGTTGCGGGGCAGATTCGAGAAACCCTAGTTGGCAAAACCCGTGTCATTCCTTGGGAGTATTGGGTGGCGTCTTCTAGATTGATCTCTCGATGGACTGCTAAGATGTATCCCGCGATTTGAGGGGCGGGCACGTTACACACACACATTACATCATTGCATTGTTCATTCAATTAGCTTTTCATTTGTTTTGTTTTGTTTTTGGAAGCATCTCACTATAGACCTTTATACTTGCAAATCTTCATCTCTTTTGCAAGGTTTTGATTTTAGAATAGAGCTAACATGCAAGTTTGCACTGATCTTGCCTAGGCTAGAGACTTAGGATGTGCACCATTCCTTTCATGGTTTCATCATCCTAGAGTGTTGCTCTTCTACTGAGGCTTCCCCTCCCAAGGAGAATCATACATCTTTCTTGTACTATCATTGTGTTGACTTCTATCTTATTCTTTTAGTTGAAATGCTTCCTCACATCATGGTTCTTGGTACCACTTGAAGAGCAAAATTTGGCTTCTCTTTCTCTTTCAGCATCGACATCCACAACTGAGAGAAGATTGCTATCCTTCTTGGTATTCTCTAGGTTTCAGTACTTGTCTTTGACATCAGCCTTTCCACCCTTGTTGTACCTTCTCCTATGCATTACATGATTTCATCATCTTTGCAAAAGGCGCTTGTGCAAGTGAACAATTTTTCCATTAGGGACATTGTTCAAGTGGCACCTACTGCATAAGCATTCTCAACATGTAGCATACTATGCATCTCATTGTGCAAAGCACTTCTGGGGGATTCCTAAGTTGTCTCCACGAGAGATTCTTACACCATACCACCACTATGTCTACCCCTCCCCTCCTCATCGACACACTCCAGTGAATGGATAGCTTGTCTGTTTTGTGATAGTTGGATCTAACCATCCCTTCTCATTCTCCCGTATCGTCCAATTACTTAATCAACCACCAACCATCTCTCCAAACACCTTTATATTTCTTCATTTAAACCAAAAAAACAAAAAAAAGTCATTGTGGTTTTGTCCGCCTTTACAGGACTTAATGGGCCACTGGGCAACCGATGAGCACCATTTATTCAATACCTTGTCCTCTCTAGGGTGACTACTTGGAATCCCTTTAGTAAGATATTCATCACCTCTATAGTCTTGGTAGGCCGTTGGGTAGCCACCATGCACCCTTTGTCCGATGCCTTAGCTGCTTTGGGATGGAGCACCTTGGGTACGGTTGGCCCTCCTTTCCAGTGCTATTTAAGGCCTAAGAGAGGGTGTTGAGCTAAGAAATGGATCCCATGCTGATTAGCCTCTTAAACAGCCCCAAGACATGCTTATTTAATGAAAATACAAAATCGATGTGCAATTCCAAAGTTTCTGTGAAACCCTAATTTGGAAGGATCCATCCACATCTATAAATAGGCACGCTGCCCCCATGCAATAATCATTCCTTCTATACAGGTTTTTTGCATTCACGTGAAGGTCTTCACCATCAGCCTTCCTCCACATGGTTATCCAACCTTTGTGACTACTGCCACCACTCCGTCTACTACTCCAAACCCTAACGACTGTCCTTCCACCTACCACCTATGCCTAGTGCATCTTCCATTGCTACATTTAGTCCCAAACAACCATCGCAAGTCCCAATCTACACACAAGAAAACATAGCAGGAGCACAGAACCTGAAATCTCATACCATATCAGAAGTGGATACAGCAATGGAAGCACAGACATGTGCTGAAATAAACTATTAAACACAAACAAAAGAGGAAGGAAAGAAGGAACATTGAAGAACACAATACAGATGAGAACTCAGATGTATGCTCAGGAAATGAAATCTGTATATCCAACACGAGACAATCGCATACAACGGGGAGTCATTGGCTGTGTGGGCACCAGCACCTGCTCCTCTCTCCAGCAAAAGATCCACAAATGTGATGGTGACTGACTGACTGACTAACTAAGGAGGAGGAGCCTGAATAAAAATAGGACAAAAATATGTCCTCAATATGATCAGGTCGACCAGCCATAAATGCTAAATATGACCAAAATGAAGACCATAAAAAAATCTAAATAATGCCCAGCCCTAAAGCATGCATAGACTCACACATGAGTTGACATATCTGCTAACAAAGTAATCAACTCTAATGCATAAGCCCTTCTTAGCAATGCTACAATACCTAGTTGAAAGGTCAATACCTAGGTGATCAATGGAAGACCAGACTGTCTTTGCTGGTGTTAAATCTTAGAAACGACCTCATGAACTCATCCTACTCCTCGCACTGCTGCTGTAGAATTAAATCTGAAAATAATAGCCTTTTGACACATCCCATACTGTTCCTCTATATCAAACAGATCTGGATTGATGCCGGGAGTACCTTGATATAAGCAAGGTATTGACAAAATTTGGTGGGGAATAGAGATTTAGTTTGAGCTTCTTCAAAAGGCTGTTGCAAGATTTAGGTGCATTTACAAGAGAGTATATGTACTTGGGATGATTATAAAGATCACAAGTGGGTAGAAGGGCACTCAAATCTAACTTGAAGCTGTGATGCCAGCCAAAGTGCTTACAAGCCTACATCCTGATCTAAAGAGAGTTAATGGATTAGTTTGGGGCCACTTGAAAGCAACCAATTAAGTCCATCGTGCTAAATGATTCCAATAATAGTTAAGAGCAAGGGTAAGGCAGATTGAGCAAATGATTGCTGCAAACAAAGTCTATTCAGTGCCTTAAATAGCAAAAATAGCATTCATGTCAATCCAATATGAATTGCACCATATCTCCACCAATGAATATACTTGTCCTGAATATCTCTCACATTGCAATAGTCATCTCCTAAAGAGTAGCCACACTCTGATGATGAGGTTTTAAAGTGCCTTCATGTATTAAAATCATGTTAATAAAAAATGTAAACAATGTGACCTGCAGGCTGCAGTTATGGTTACATGACAATTAATCAATAATTTCTCTAAATGCCACCCTCACCACTTCAAGTTATCAACCCAAAGGCAGTGCCAGCAATTTAAAATGCCACAGAATGTTGATCCAACAGCAAGCATTTAGGGAAAATCCCAGTATAACCCAGACTTTCTCTAAAACAAACCAAGGAATCAAAGATATCTCAAAGGTATTTTCATGTCAACTCAAAAACCATGAACAGAGTCCCTGCAGAGACAGCAGTAACAGGTTTATTGAGACTGACATACTTGTAACAGGCTGATCTTAACCATCAGCTTGCTAGCAGGCACATAAGCAGTTGCTTCCCAGTAAACATAACAGCAACCCCCCCCCAACCCCCAAAAAAAAAAAAAAATCGAGCAAAATACTCAATGCAATCGCCCAGGAATTTCTCTCTCCAGGGATCCCACTGATACTTCAGTGCTCATCCAGTTTGATCTGTGCATGCTACACAAGAATGGATAGTGTTGCCAATATTACTTTATCGATATATACTGTAAATATGGCCCAGGCCAGTGCACCACTGGCATGTTGTCTTCCTCTTGGGAGCAGCCATCAGATGTAACTACAGCCCTCATAACACCAGTTACAAAGGCCTAAATATCCCAATGACACCTGGAGTGATAAAACAATGTGGAAGAGCCCTCAAAGACCCCATTAATGCTAGCAAGATAGATGAAGGGCCTCATTGCACCTGTTATAAGATCAAAACCTGAAAATTGCCCCCTTTCTCCCTGTAATTCGCCTTTCTCTGTGCATCAGGCAGTGTGTAAGAGCCCTGAGTTCTTGTAGAAGAAGTGAACATCCCAGGAAACTCCTAGGAAACTCACTCGAGGATTATGCATATTCCAAACACCAACTACACAATTCTCATAAATAACCTACAACCAATTAACTCTAAGCTTTAATATATTCTAGACTTTTCTAGAACATTATTTGACCTCCACCTCACACAAGGAACCACATTAATGGTGGCAATCCCCGGTTTTCAGCGCAATAGAATGGAGGCACTATGATATCTGAGTTGCCATGTAAATGGCATTGCAACATCAAATCCCGAGATGTTATCTGAATTGTCATGTAAGTTGCATTGCAAGATCAAAATCCTACTTGCTACGCTTTGAAAATTGTTATCTGCTCTTCTCAATGAGACGGTGCCATTCTCAATACAGGGGGAAAAACCGATCCAGGGGCGAAAAGAAAGATCAAGTAATATCACAGAGATATGGGTTCCCACAGGTCCAAGCATGCGGATGATTCAAGTCGCGGACGGATCATTGCAAGGGATCGTGGAACTAGTTGAGGCAGACAACGCAGATTTTGCTTTTTTCTCTTTTACACAAAGCCATTGTGGGCAAGGACTGCATGAAAAGGAAGGAAAGTACCGGGCAGAGAAGAAAGCCTAGAACCAAAACAACAAATAAACAGGAAAAGGGGGGACCGTGGCATAAAGATCAGAGTGGCGAGGACAAGGCACTTACTATTCAGTGTTCATGGTTGCAGGCGGCAGCAGAACGCGTGCAGGATCCCAGTGAGCTCCCTCTCTCCAAATGGCGACAGACAAAACGCACAGACGGACGGAGAGAGAGAGAGAGAGAGGAGGAGGGAGGGAGCGAGCGAGCGAGCGAGCGACTTGATAGTAAGCGGAAATCAAGCTATTTATTTGCAAGATGATTTGACCTGTATATCTGTCAACCGCGCAGATAAAATCAAGCTATGGACCGATCATCGAGAGGGATCATGGACCTAATTGAGACAGGCAACACAGAGTTCTTTCATATTAGCACAAAGCCTTTACGAGCAAAAATGGCATGGAAGGGAAGGAAAGTAAAAAAGCATGGAAGAAAACCTAGAATTTAATCAACAAAAAACAGGAAACGGTGACCGTGGTGTCCAGATCAGAGAGGAAACGATAAAGCACTTACTAATCAGAACTCGTGGGGAAGCCGGGGGAAGCAGGATTCGACCAGGATGCCAAGGGGCAAGAGGATATGCGATTGACAAAACGCAGAGCAAACGCAGCGGCACAGAGAGAGAGAGAGAGAGGAGGGTAACCGGGATGCAAATTGGTGGCCACTGACTTTACAGACAAAATAAGCTATAGTACATTATTTATATATATATATATATATATATATATATATATATATATATATGTATGTATGTATGTATGTGTGTGTGTGTGTGTGTGTGTGTAATATAAAACTCATAATTTTAAAAAAGTGTATATATGACTTATAAATATAAATATTACTTAATGGAATTATGACTTAGTTGAATAATCTAGTTAACCAATGGCGAGCCTAATTAATCACCATAAGCCTAATTAATCACAAGCAACAGCAAGAGCAAAGTCGATCACTATACTAACCACAATCTACAATCAAAGGCTTGCAGCTCTCTGTAAGCCTCCCCCTTTAGTAGCAGCAATAACTACCATTGAAGCAATCTTCCCAAAAAACCAAGGTTTAATGTAAAATGAATTGCAAAAACTTCAAAAAAAAAAGTTCTTAAAGTTTAAAATAAGCAGGTCGATAACTTTAGTTTTTATAATATTCTTAGTCATAAAAATTGTAAATGCATGTAATCTCATTTAAAAATATCTCCAAAATTTTGAGTCGAAGGTTTTTGTATGTAATATCAGAAATGTTTTTCATGAACACTACATTGCAAACACTACTCTTCTTGCAAGGCCTCCACGGCCTATTCTTTCATCAGTTCCCTGCTTGAGCTTTGCATGAACCATGTTGCAATAATCAAACTAGGAGGTGCAACCCTTGTCTTGCACCCATGCTCACCAACTACGAGTGATCCTCAACCACCTCAAAAGAGAAAATTATTTGAAATATGGTCTTACGCAATGTAAATCTTTTGTTAGATTTTTATGAAGACAAATAGATTTCTCTAAATAGGGAAAATTTTAAAGCAAAGCAATGGACCGAGATTGCATGTGACTTGAACGCAAAGTGTGGTAGAGAGTTTATAGAGACCCAAAGTAGATACAAGTCAAAAACGCAAGGTTTCTTTAGGGTGGACTTTGTTGCTCCAAATGTTGTTTCATTGGCTCACGATGAGGAGATGCCCCCTCCAAAGGGCATTTTATCCATTTTGCTATACTAGATACTACCTCGCCAAGGGATAGGGAATGTAACTTATTTTCTATTTGAGTCTTGAGATATGTCTTGAAATAGTAAGGTATAGGAACGTAACCCTTTTCACTCGATGAAAAGATGTTTACTAGTGGTATAAGGATACCCTCTTGCCACATGAGCCTTGCTTTAGATCTGGTCATTGCATCTTAGCCATACAAGTCAAGAGATCCACTTCTACTAGTAGGTTTGCCATTTAGCTATCAAAATTCATGTAGATAACCATGTACTTGATCCATTAATTTGTGATGTGCTCTAGCTTTGACCAAGCATCCTCGATAGTATATGTCGCATGTATAAGATGTGGCACTAGCTCCAAGAAGTAATGCAGTTTAAGATTAGGATGTTGAAGTGATTGGGAGCACCTGAGTTCCCAATGTCACTACCTCTAGAGTGGGTGACAACAATGTGGATGATGTTGTGCGTCATTTCTATATTGGCCATGCAATTCAAGGGCATATGAATAGGAAGCGAAAGCTTATTGGTGGACTTGATAGATTAGGTGTGTCATTAGAGTGTGGCATGGGTACATTTGTACATTTGAGTGGGTTGAGTTGGAGTGTATGAAGATACAACTACAGATAGTGCAACTTCTTGCACTACATAGAGAACGCACTCATAATTGGGAGGAGGTTCACATGGAATAGAATTTATGCTTTTTGGATTAGGGTTAGGATCACATGTTTGCAATAATGGTTCTAGGTTTGCCATTCCTAAACTTGAGCTACATCATTCATGAAGAAGTTGTTCAATCTTTCAAATTCCTTTACAGTATTACATGCAATGGCTTACTTCTTGAAGAAAATTTGTGATGTGTTTTATAATTTAAAATTATGTGCTCCTCACAAGATCAATATTTTCAATGGTTAGTTCTATCTTAACATAGTTTATATGGAGACTTTTAAGGGAACAATATTGATAGAGAAATTTTACAAGCCGAATGCTTAAGCCCTTCATCATGAAGACAACATAAATTCTTAAGATTACTTATGCCATGAATATAGGAATAAAATGTAGAATTAAAAAGTTAAATGAAATATGTGTGAACTACAACCTAATAGGAATTAGGCTTTTCGGATTAGAGTTAGGATCACATATTTGCAAAAATGGTTCTAGGTTTGTCGTTTGTGAACTTGAGCTATGTTGAAGAAGTTGTTCAGTTTTTCATATTTCTTGATAGTATTGCATGCAATTACTTACTTCTTGAAGAAACATTATAATGCGTTTTACTCTTTAAAATGATGTGCTCCTCGTGAGATCAATACATGCAAGGGTTAGTTCTATACTAACATAATTTATATGGAACCTTCCAAGGTAACTGTACTGTTAGAAAAAATTTACAAGATGAATACTAAAGCCCTTCATCCATAAAGACAACACAAATTCTTAAGTTTACTCATGCCATAAATATTAACGAATAAAATATAGAAACAAAAAGGAGCCCTTCATCCATAAAGACAACATAAATTCTTAAGTTTACTCATGCCATAAATATTTGGGAATAAAATATGGAAACAAAAAGTTAAGTGAAATAGATGTGAACTACAAGCTAAGCACAAATATTCAGATGTTGAGTCCATTCTCGGAACACAATATCTCAAAGGGCTTGACCTTGCAAACACTCAGACCTTGTAATGTTGTACACAGCATTATATATCATTTAGATGGATATCAAAGTTGTTATCACACTGATCTCATCATGTGCATTCTCCAAAACAAATTTGTGGAGAACACAAGTGACAATGTACCTGGGCATGCATTCCAAATCTACACCTATGTCTTTGAGAATATGTTAACGATTTCTAATTATTCCAAAGGCATTATGAATGCAAACACGACCCATGGATAGGTGATGGTAAAATAGTTTCCAATCAAGGCTTGTTAGAAGGTGGGACTAATGAGGTATCTAGAAGCCTCATAATGAATCTTTACAAGCAAGCAAGGTGTCATGCAAACACCTCTAATGTGCACAAGAGGTTCTTGAAGTAGAAACAATTCCTCAAAGTGCGTATGCATGGGCGATGCTATCCAATGAGATGCGTCATTTGTGCCACTAGGTGCAATGATCTAGATGTCCCATGATCCTCTATGCATATCACAAATAGCTTGCCGACGAATTAGGTGGAAGTGGTGTCTACACTAGTATTAAGTGGGGATGTGCAATAATATTGGGCTTCCTTGCAAGCTTGATGTGGGTGCCATCAATCACCCCGCACACATTGGAGAACAAAGCTAGGGTCTAGAAGTCCACAATTATACTTCAAAGACAATTCCCTAATGGAAAAGAGATGTATGATAGCCTGAGCTTAGTAGCTAGAATCTCCATATTAACACGGCAATATTTCTTAACGATGGAATCTCCAATGTGAAAGTTGTTTGCTATGTGGTGTGTGGAGTTGTTGTGAGCAAGGTGCAACTAAGTGCTCTCTCAAGTTCAATTGAGGGAAGGACTTTATCTCCATCACCATATTTAGGCCAATCGTCATGTGAGTTCTCTAGAACAAAATTGTGGAGAACACAATAAGGAATAAAGACATGGGCACATATTCCAAATCTATGCCTATGTCTTTGAGAATAGCCTTTGAGAATACACTGACAATTCTTAAGCATCCCAACAATGGCATTCTCAATGTAGACATGACCCTTTGGATTAGGTGGTAATTAAATAGTTTGCAATCCCTACTTGTTGCTAGATGGGGGACTCTCCAATGGGGGTGATGAGGTGTTTGCAAGCCACGTGACCAATGTCTACAAGCAAGTAAGGTGTCACAAATACCTCCAATGTGCACAACAAGTTCTTATAGAACAAATTGTTTCTTGAAGTGCACATAGATGAATGATGCTTTTTAATGGGATGCATCATTCATGCCACTAGTTACGATGACCCAAACGTCCCATATGCGTTTATACACATCACAAATAGCTTGCAAGAGAATTGAGTGGAAGCGGTGCTTGTAGGAGTATTGAGTAGGGATGCGCTTAACATTGTGGGCTTTCTTGGAAGCTTGATGCATTGGTGCCATCAATCCCCGCTTGCACATGTTGGGGAACAAAGTCAAGGTGTGGAAATCCACATACTTTGAAGATGATCTCTCGATAGAGTAGATATATATTCTAGCCTAAGCTTAGTAGCTAGAATCTTGACAATGATGTGGTAGCATTCCCTGATGGTGGACTCTCTGATGCCAAAGGTGTCTACTATGTGATGTGTAGAATTGTTGTGAGCAAGGGAGAACAAGGTGTAGCTAAGCCCTCTCTTAGGTTCAATCAATGGATGGACTCATGATATTAATGCTAGTCATGCAAATGCTCCATATAGTATTGGCCATGCAGAAAAATGCAACTAGTAATGCATGCAATGTATGGGAAAATGTATATTGGTATGGCTAGTAGTATACAACCAAATTCCCATGCACACTCACATTACAATGGTCCAAAGTATGGAAACAAGAATATTTCCTTATGCATCTTGTGCTCCTAGCATGTTAGGTACATGTGAGGGGCTAATCAATTGGATGCAATGTTGCATATTAGTTAAGTTGGAGTTGTAACAATGTGAAAGTATAAATCATCGCAATGCTTAATGGGAAGAAAGGCCTACAACCTAGTGGAGGCTTCGAGGCAAGTAAAGTTAGAGGTAAAGTTTCCATATGCTTCTTGGTGAAGCTTCAGCATTGTTTCACCAATAGATGCAAAGTGGATGACTTGGCAAACCATCCTTAGTTGTTGCAACTTTACTGATATGCCTTTCAATTAGAGCCGACTTCAGTTCAAGCTTAGTCAGGTTCAACAGAGCAACGATTCAAAGTATTACCTGATGCTCAAGGGGGAGATAGCACTTTCACTTCGCTAGTTGTGGACAACTCTCATATGTAGTGGATCTCAGCATGCATCTAAGATAATGTACTAATATTATGTCTGTCATAGGGTCACTACTCATTGTACTAGTCACTTTGCGACGTATGTAGATGAGTGAGTTTCACCCGTGCACTAAAATTATACTTTTACATTAGTTTATAATCAATTGGACATGAAATTTGCCTCAATTTTGAGATTAAAATTCCGATCAATTTCAGCTCTGTTTTTTATCAATTTGAAAACCATTTATGGTCATTTTTGGGATCACTTTTGCATCAGTTTTTGCATTGATTGCTGGTCAATTCTTGCAAAGAGTTTGTAATCAGTTTGGGGTCATATTTGCAGTAGTTTGTGATCGGTTCTCTGATAAGCAAATGATCAATTTATGATTAGATTATGCTTAGTTTTCAATGGTTTACAGTTGGTTTCATGAACAACAACATGTTAGTAAATGCCATTGACAATTTCAACCAAGGTTTATGCTAAAAATATGCTTTATTGTGGTTCTAAAGTCAAAAACAATTTAGAAACATGAGTTTTGGATGTATCCAATGGGTTTTTTAGCAACAATTCTAGATTGTTTATGCTAGCTGGAAATTTTTAGCAAGGTTTGGGGCATGTAGTATGGTTGGATAACAGTGCACAAAGTTGAGACTGTGATGCCTTATGGAAATTCCAGTGTAGTATGTTTTTCCTTTGGCACAATGCAATGCAACTGAGGATGATTGTGGGGATTTCAAAGGGGAGGTCTATCATCATCGGGACTTGAAATTTTGAGATGCTTTAATCTTGCTGATAACATTTGATCAAGTTATTAATCAAATGTGCAAGATTGTTTAGCACATGTGATGCACATGGCATTTATTTTATGGTAATAGGCCAATTACCCTGAGGATGCAATGGATGTCAAAGGAAAAAGTTGTGATAAGCTATGCCAGCTGAACTTTGGGGGTCAGTTGTTGGTGTCAAATTCGACCCTAGAACGCTTATTCAATCGATAAGTTGTTGTGTTAAAGTGCAATGGAATGCGAGATAGGAATGAAGTAGGAATAGAGCTAATAGTGAGAGTGAGAGAATCCCAAGATGAGTGTACTAGTGTGTTACAATACACAAATAATAAAAATGTATTTATGTGCTAGGGTACAAATAAGGGTGTGTTCACACCCGTAAGTTTATACACACGGAGATTAATGGGACTTTACCCCTAGTAACCTCCCACCTAAAGACCCGAAGTGGTATCTTTAAGCTAACCAACTGCCACTAATCGAATGCAATGCTCATGTCAGGCCTTTGCAAGACTTTTAATGAGAACATCTGCAGGGTTTATTGGGTTTTGACCTTAGTCAGTGTGACAAGACTATCATCCAAGACCTATCGAATGAACTAATACCAAACATTTATGTGTTTGGTACATGCATGGAACATGGCATTCTTAGCTAGACATATTGCACTTTGGCTATCACAACCAAGCACTAGAGTACGTGAAGAAATACCAAAATCCTTGACCAAATGGCCAAGCCAAATAACTTCCCTAGAAGCCTCGAGGAAGCCTCTGTGTGGTTGAAATATATATAGGCTCTATAGTACTCATCGCTACAAATTTTTGCAACCTTGAACACTAAGAAATAGTCCCTCTAGACAAAGTAAAGACATGCCCACAAAGTAAAGACATACCCACTGGTAGATTTTCTAGTGTTAAGATCTCTTGCCATGTCCAAATCACAGAATCCCTGCAACTCTAGTGTACCCTTTCCATAGCATATATACTTGTCTTGTGTACATTTTAACTATCTAAAGATACATTTCACTGCTTCCCAATGTGGTTTACCAAGGTTAGACACTGTTAACCCTCAGAGGAACAAGGTGGAAAAAGTGGAATGGAGAACGAAGGTACGCCAAGAAAAGTCAGGAAACACAAGAAGTGTGAAAAATTCCTAAATCAAGGAGAGGTGCACAAGAAAAAGTGCAAGTCAATACTTTTGTAAAAGAGCACAAGGCGCACCGTGATTTATTTTAAGAGCACTGACTTGTGCAAATTGTAGATGTAGATGGGCAATAGGAAGGAAGCTAGGAAGATAGGAGAACAATGGAAAAAAGGGCCTAGGCTATAGTCGGCCATGTAAAAAGGGGATGACTGCCCAAAAGGGATTTAGGGCTTTGTATATAAAGTTCAAAAAGGGAATGAGAGCTCATTCTTTGGTGTGTGGCAACAAGAGACTCACCTTCTTGTCTTCTTCTCTTCTCTTTGCTTACTTATGTGTGCTTCAGGGAGGAAGCGTGAGAGTATGAGGGAGTGAGGGTGAGGGATCAAGGAGGTGAAGCTCTCCACCATCTCCTCTCTTCTTCTTCTCTTCTCTTCTCTTGTCTTGCGTGCAGCTATGGAGGATGGAGCTTGGAGATTGAGGCTTGAGGATTCTTGAGCTTGCATCAAGAATCATGGGGCTATCGGAGTGCTTGAGAGAGGAAGCAACTCGGTCAAGTATCAAGGTAAGCTCACTACACTCGTAGAGCAGGATAGTGTGTCGGCTATGTAAGAGGTAGCCATTAGTGTTCGCTTGAAACACTTGAACAATAAACGGTCCGTGGGTCTTGGCAATTGAGCTTGTGCTCGCCTCTACATTTTGGTTCCGTTGACAGATTCGAGCTTGAGCGCTTGCGCGCTTCAAATTGGGCATCAAAGTAAGGGTTTCATCCCTGAACTGGAGCTTGAGGTAGATAGAAGGTTTTGGGTTTTAATCCATGCTTCAAATAAGTATTTTTGGTTTTTGATTATTAACGAGTAGGAGAAATCGATTAGTACTTTGACCTTTATTTTTGTCGCATTTAGGGTAGGATAGGAGAATGAGAAATCAGAGTGGGAAGCTTGAAGTTCACTATGGTAAAACAATCTTGAACAGGGCAATAACATGGAAAAATGAACAACAAAGAGGGCTCATCTGTCTCGGAGTCGTAGGTAGAGTGATTAGAAAGACTAAGGTGCTGACCAGCTAGGGTTTAAGGTCCTGAGTGACCAAGGAAAACCTCATTTGCACTCTTGGTTTTGTGTGTGTGTGTGTGTGTGTGTGTGAGAGAGAGAGAGAGAGAGAGAGAGAGAGAGAGAGAGAGAGAGAGAGAGAGAGAGAGAGAGAGAGAGAGAGAGAGAGAGAGCGCTTGCAAGTCCAGGCTTACGCTAGATCGATCAGAGCATATTGAGGCTTTTAGTGAGATCCAGGTATAAGATGCCATTGGCCTACACTCCTTCTTGATTCCTTGAAGTCCTTATAGGTGCTAGCAACATCTAGGTGGAGATTCGTGGCAAAAACGTGATCGACACGCACTTCGGTTGGGCGGAATCGGACGCTTTCCATAGTGTCCGATTCCTAGAATCAAACCGAGCGACCCATCTGATTCCCAGAATCGGACTAAGCAAATTGTCTGATTTCCAGAATCAGACTCAAAAAAACCCACCCAGTTCGATCGGATACATTTGTGCGATTCTAAAAATCGGACCAGCTCCAAATCAGACACACAACTCGTCCGATCGGACGCTAGAAACATTTGATCTCAACGATTAGATACACCACTTCTGTTTGATTCCAAGAATCGGACGAGAAGAAATCAGACACCATTCTGTTCGATTGGATGCTTGACCTGTTCGATCACGATGATCGGACCACAAAATCGAACCAAGCACCCTGTCTGATTCCAAGAATCAGATACACCCCAATCGGACCATTCGAGCCGTCTGATCGGACATACCTGTCCGATTGTGACAATCAAACCCAATCCTGTCCGATTCTTAGAATCGGACATTGGTAAATCGGACATAACATGAGAAGGAAAATCTGGGAATTTGATGAATCTTGGCTAACGAGAAGTGTGACCCGCGCCGAAAGAACCCACTGAATGTCTCACAAGTAGTTACAAACCTAGAGATTGTGGCCAAACAGTCTGAAAGGGTGTTTGGTGTTTTGGGCTGATCGCAAGACCCCAACTCGACTCGAGTTGAATGGGATAGTGCAGCAAAAAACCCTAGAAGCTGGCAAGAACAGCTAGTAACCAAACACACGACCCTATCAAGCCAACCCGTACACAAGAGCACGGGAGCTGCACACACTTTGTTTTCTCACTCACTTTGATTTCCATCACTCAAAGCACACTTGAAAAGAGCTAAAAGCCTAATTTTGCACAATGCACGGAAAAGAACATACACATGCGCACACTCATAGAGTGAGGGTAAGTTGAGGCATGGTTGCAATTAACAAGGAACTCATCCAAATTTAAGAACTTGAAGGAATCCACCAATAAGAGAAGACCCAAAAATATAGACAAGTGATCGAATTTCCAAAGGTAGGCCCAAGCGAAGAACATAGTCAAGGACGCAACAAGGACAGACACTATTGTAGAAGTGGATCTATCCAGCATTATCAACTTGATCGACAACTTGGCAGAATAGGAGGTCCTAGACATGGAAGAGGGAAGCTCAGGCCATAGAAGCAACAAGGAGCTTAACCTAGGAGACTTTCCTGAGGTTGTCTAGCAGCTACTACTGAAAAAATACAATGCTCAAACTTGACTAGAACTCCGCAGTAGACTAGTAGAGGACATCATAGCGAACTTCGAAGAGGAGAGGAAGCTGGCTCGCAGGGTTCTCTAAGGCCTAGCTGCATATAACCAGGAACATCAAACTAGGAACAAATGCTAAAGCTTAGAAATGTAAGAGATCCAGAGAGTGCTAGCCCTAGTAGGCATAAATCGGTTAGAGAGTGAGAGAGCGTGAGAAGGAGACCTAACACTAAGTGAGCTCTTGACGAAGTAGTTGCTAGATCACACAGCCGTAGAACAAAGCACTACAGCATTGGCAACATAGCGCTACTGACAGGGTTGGGAGTCAACCAAGGATCTAAGAGCCAATCGAAAATCCGCATGGTAGCAAAAAACGACCGACTACCCGTACAGCTTTGTGGAGCAGTTTGAGCAGGTCTGCGAGGCCAACGGCCTCACGGATCCTACTCAAAGCTCCCAAGCCTTTGGACTATGCTTAGGTGACAAGGGTCTGACCTTGTACACAAGTCTAGATGCTGCGGAGTGTGCCAATTTCAATGGCTTGAAAAATCTCTTCATTGAGAGATTTTCCGAACCTAGATACTCCGATAATTTGTTGGTGCAGCTCATGAATGTCAAGCAGAAAGAGAAAGAGGATATTCAAGATTATGTGACCCATGTGAGAAGCCTCTTCAAGAGAATTCCTGTGGGTAAGAGACCAACCGAAAGGGCGGTATCCATGGTATTTATCCACGGAATACGAAGCGAAGAGCTCTACAAAGCCTTGGCCGGCAACTCAAGGTTGCATTGAGACGTATTGGCAAGGGTTGAAGAAGCTATTAGAGTGGATGAATAGCTCAAGGAAAGAGGCTCTAGAGGCTTGAATCAAGAAGAGCCCAGTGGCAAGAGTTCTAAGAGAGCCTCAATGTCAAGTGAAAGAGCAGACCCAAGCATGCAAGACAAAGGGAAGGGCATTGATTCAGGACAAGAGCTAGGAGAGATTAGAATGGACATAGCCAAACTATAGGAGATGATGAGATGGCCAACGCGCCCACACATTCAATGTGTGCATTGTGGCAGAAACCACTTGCCAGCTGAGTGTCAGGATCCTAGGTTACGACCTTGTGCTAATTGTGGTAGGTTTGACCATGACACCATGCATTGTCGATTACCTCGGAGACTCACATACCCGCAGCCTTATGGTTAACCCTACTTTGCGAACTTGCCACTGAATTTCTTTGGAAGGGGAGCTCCATTGGCTCTCCCAACACCTAACGACGCCAAGCCATCCATTCCTAGGATATGGAGATAAATCCTACAGGTATCCTTAGAACACTTGGACTCTATGTGACCCATCCACCTAGTGATATTCCAGTCCACTATGTGGACGAGCCTAGCACAACGACGAGCCTTATGTAAACCCATACGTGTCATACAATAACGAAGGCAACACTATTCCTATGGACTATCAACCAATACCGGTGATGGCGTTAGGTAAAGGGAGAGGAAGAGGCCTATGAGGGCAATCCCAAGAGCCAATCATATTTTGGACTTGCAGTCACCCAGGATATATTTCTTTGCGTTGCCCCAAGAGGGAGCAAGCAAATAAAAATAAGGCTGACTTGAGATGTGCTGAGTATGGAATCACTCATCTCTTTGTCGATTGCCCTAGACGAAGGCCATCCTCTAGTTTGGCGAACAAACCATTGGTTCCATTGGGGTTGTTCGGTGTCGAGACACTTGATGGGGAGGCCACACCTATCCCATTACATGCCATGACCCATGTGTAAACGAAGCAGGCTGGCATATCATTGCCAGTGCCTAGCAACCTTGATGCAACCTCAGTTGGAAAGAAGAGTTTGAGACGAAGGAAGAAAAGACCAGACGCTAAGGTCACCCTCAAAACCAAAAGTACCACATGTTGGGGGTAAAGGCACCTCTGCCTAGCTACTCGTGTATTACTACATGTTGAGATGATAAGCTCAACACATGTGGACATTGATGGACCGCCTAGTTAGATGGGTCCACACGTCTACACTTAGCACGTTGGTGGTCATTATGACTCTCACATGGCCATTGACTCATTACTTATTATATTCAGGTTGTTACACCTATTTACAGAGCTGGCATAGTTACAGCGTTAGTCGACTAGTGTAGTCGATTATGCATTATTTGACTTAGTAGGTCACTTTCCTTTATGTTGTATCTTATCTATACTTTGTGTACATTGTAAAGTGTGTGGAAGAAGAAGAAGAAACCAGCAAGAAAATGTTTTGGCCTCCATCTCTCTTATTGTCTCTTGAGTGAGCTTCTCCTTGTGCATTTTGTGTGTGTTCTCGGCGCAGCATCTTGAGCAAGTCCCCCCACCACGCGATTCTTGACATGGTATCAGAGCCGCACCACTGAGAGAGGCTGATTTCGAAGGCTGAAGTGAAGGAGAAGAAGCAAGGTTCAAGCAAGCAAGCCTCAGGTAAGATGCTCTCCCATTCTTCCACTCTTTCTCTTGGATAGTGCCTGTGGAGGCACCAGAAGCAGGGCAGAGCAAAAAATTTCAGATTGCAGTGAGATTTGGTGTGCGTGAAGAGTACTGTGTATTCTATAGACAAGCCCTTTAGGGTTTGACCGCAGTTATTTTGGGCATGTGAGGCCGTTTCAGGACCCGTTTTAGAGCTGCAAGGTTGCAGACATCAGTTTCAGGGTACACTGTGATTTCGGCTGTTTTGACCAAAAGTGGATGCGCAGGTTACAGATTGCGAATCTGTAATTTTTGAGGTGTTTGTAGGAAGCAAACATAAGGTTTATTTGCAAACAGGTTGCAGATTGCATGTATTGTTGAGCAGACAGTGCAAAAGGTTGTCTGGTGTATTGCTGTGCACTACAGGTCGAGGGTTGCAGAAGATTTGCTTGCTGTTTGATATTAGTTTTGTGATAATGGCGGAGAACAGTGGAAGCCCTATCATTGAGAAGCTCGACAAGAACAACTACCCTTCATGGAAGTTCCGTATCACGAACTTCCTTATTAGAAAAGGCCTCTACGAGTTTGTTTCAGGTGAAAAAAAGGAGCCGGAGGTGACTGATCCTCCAACTGCAGAAGAAACAAAGGCAAGGAAGGAATGGAATGCAAAAGAGAAAAAGGTCATGTATTGGTTGTCTGCAGTAATCGACAATAATATGCTGGGACATATTAGAAATACAGAGAATTCATATGTAGCTTGGACCATACTTGAAAGTATGTTTTCTGTAAATACAAAGGCACGAAAGATTCAACCCAAGCAAGAGTTGAAACATTGAAGAAAGGGAAGATATTTATTAATGAGTATGCACTGAAGGTAAGGAGCATTGCAGATGCCTTGGCAGCGATTGATGCAATGCCCGATGATGATGATTTGGTGTCGTCTACCTTGGGTGGACTTAACAATGAAAAGGCTTGGAAGTCTTTTGTAACTTCTGTATATGTTAGAAAGCCATTTCCAGATTTCGATGAGTTGGTCTCCCTTATGATCACTCAAGAGATCAACATGTAGAGTGAGACATCTAAAAAAAGTGGTGAACATGTCCAAGCTTTCTACTCCAGTTTAGGAAGGAGACATGGCAGGTTCTCTTCAAGAGTCTGTGGTACAGGACGTGGTAGTGACAACCAGCAAAACAGATTGAATCAATAATTTGGCAATATGCAGGTTTCAGGAGGTCATGGTAACTTTAGAGGCAAGGGGAGCTTTAGAGAAAGAGGTGGATGGCAGAACACAGGTTCTAACAACTCTGGTATTGTGTGTCACTACTGTGGCAAAACAGGTCATATTGCAACCCAATGTTATGCTAAGAAAGATGATATTCGCAGTGGTAAGTTGCAGCAAGGAAACTATATATCGTCTTCACGACAGAATGAAGACAAAAATGAACGTTTGTTTGTTATGCAGCATATGCTGAATGCTATTACGGGAAAGGGAACATATGATGATGTTTGGTATGTTGATTCAGGTGCATCCAATCATATGACCAGCCATGCAGAATGGTTTGGAGAGATGCAGAATTTGCAAAATGCAGGTTATGTGCAGACGGGTGATGATTCATGCCACCCAATTTCACACATTGGAAAAGTTTCCTTGTCCTTGCATGATGGTAAGACAAAGAGTCTTTCAGATGTATTACATGTGCCATCTATTACAAAGAACTTGGTGTCAGTTGGTCAAATGGTAGAGCAAGGACTGCAAGTCAGATTTAATGTAAAGGGCTGCTTTGTAGAAGACTTCAATGACAAGTGCAAGTTGGTTGCAAAGGGAAGTAGAGTTGGACGTATGTTTATTCTAGATGCTGGAATTCCTACTATGAATGTTGCTATGTATGCTAAAGGAAAAGGTGTTGTTGCAGATATTGAAATTTGGCACAAATGCATTGGACATGCAAATGTACAAAGGCTGAAATTAATGTAGTCCAAAGGGTTGGTTACAAGTTTGCCTACATTTAGAGTTGCAGAATTTCATAAGGTATGCGAAGCATGTCAGTTTGGTAAGCAGACAAGACAACCCTTTTCACATGACAGAGATGTAAACAGAAATATCTTTGATGTTGTGCATACAGATATTTGGGGGCCTACACAAAATGTATCTCTTGGAGGCAGTTCATACTTTGTCACATTCATTGATGATTGTTCTAGAAAGCTGTGGGTATATTTTATGAAGGAAAAGAGCGAAGCGTTTGAGCACTTTAGAACTTTCAAGGCTGCAGTTGAAAGAGAAACAGGCTTGAAAGTAAAGTGCTTGAGGTCAGATGGAGAGGGAGAGTACCTCTCGAATGAGTTTAGCGATTTTCTGAGGTCTCATGGGATAAAGAGACAGTTCACATGATGCAGGTATATCCCACAGCAAAATGGTATTGCAGAAAGGAAAAACAGGTATATTGCAGAAGTTGCACGCGCCTTGATGGCTGAAAAGAATATGCCTAAGCATTTTTGGTTTGAGGCTGTTCATATTGCTGTTTATATTATGAACAGAACTCCCACAGCTGCAGTTCATGGGATGAATCCTGAAGAATGCTTTACTGGCAAGAAGCCTGATGTATCGCACTTGAAGGTATTTGGCTATGTTGCATATGTTCATGTGCCAAATGAGCTACGGAAGAAGCTTGATCCAAAGGCAAAAAAATGTGTCTTTATTGGATACTCTTTAGAGCAGATAGGATATTGTTGTTATAACCCTGTCACATGTAAGTTCAAAGTGAGCAGGGATGTCATCTTTGATGAAATGAGCAGTTGGTATGCATCTAGTGGTGATGCATTGGATGATGATGATGATCATGACACTCATGTGCAGGTTGAAAAGCAAGAATCACAGACTCTTAGTGGACCAGATACATCATCTGGTAGTCCTTGGTCTGGGAGACTAAGGAGTAGCTCTACATCTTCAGGTGCATCTAGTAGCACAACAGGTAAAGACAAAGGAAAGAATAAAGTGTCAGATGGCATTGATGCAGTTCTTGATGGAGACTCCAGTGGCTTAGAGAGCTTGGATGATGAGCTTGGCATTCTTTCTGTTAAGACACCAGGTGTACAGAGAGCTCATAGTAATGTAAAGGCTCCATTGAGTGATCTGGTGGTACGCAGATCTAGCAGGTTAGATACCCTGTTAAAAGATTTGGTTTTGAAGGTTATGCAGCTCACCATTATGCTTATATGGTGAAACTAGTTGAGGATGTTGAGCCTACTTGTTTTGAGGATGTTGTTGGCCATACTCATTGGGATGTAGCAATGGATGAGGAGATGGCTGCATTAGAGGCCAATAAGACTTGGGATCTAGTATCATTGTCGAAGGGCAAGAAAGCTATTGGATGTAAGTGGGTTTATAAGATTAAGCACAATGCAGATGGTTCTATTAGTAGGTACAAAGCTAGGTTGGTTGCAAAAGGCTATGCCCAGACATATGGCATAGATTATGAAGAAACCTTCAGTCCAGTTGCTAGGATGGCAACTGTTAGATGTGTGATTTCTTTGGCAGCAGCCAAAGGTTGGAGGTTGCAGCAAATGAATGTGAAGAATGCCTTCTTGCATGGTGATTTGCAGGAAGAAGTGTTTATGGATCAACCAGCAGGTTATGAAGATTTAGAGTATCCCACGTATGTGTGCAGGTTGAAGAAGGCGCTCTATGGGCTCAAGCAAGCACCTAGAGCATGGTCTGACAAGATCAGATAGTATCTTGTCAATATTGGATTTTATGTTTCTGATGCTGATCACTCACTTTATGTGAGAAAGGGAGATGCAGGTTTGGTCATCATAGTCATCTATGTGGATGACTTGATTATTACAGGTGATTGTGATAGTGGGATTTCTGAAGTCAAGGATTTTTTAAAGAAGTTTGAGATGAAGGATTTAGGTGAGCTAAGGTACTTCCTTGGCATTGAGGTGATCAGATGTGATGATGGTATATGGCTGTCCCAAAGACAGTATGGCATGGATATGTTGTCCAAGTATGGTATGATAGCATGCAAACCACTTTCAGTCCCATTGGAGCAGAATGTATAGTTGAGTGTTGATGTTGGGGATGAGATAGAAGACGCTACTATGTTCAGGAAGATAGTGGGGAGTTTGATCTACATGACCATTACAAGGCCAGACTTGAGCTACACTGTTGGTCTTGTGAGCCAGTTTATGCAAGTACCTAGAAAGCCACATTTGGATGCAGTCAGACGCATGTGCATAAGGAAACCTTCTTGGCAATCGACAATGCATTGTGTCATGGCCAAACCTTCCGCAATCTCTTTACCAACTCCTACAACCGTGCTAGCTCTATCTTGACTTCGGCTAGCTCTTGGTCTTGTGCCGTGCTCTTGCCCTTATCCTACATGTCAGGGGCTAATCTCTTGCTATAGGTTGTGGCTTTCTCTGTGGTTCTTTGGCTAGAGCCATCTCGATTCGGCTTCTAGCGCTTCTCTCCCTAAGTTGGTCATCTACCCTTATTGCCAATTCGAAAACCCTAGCGAGCACATCTCTCTGCAAGCTCGAGTTGCTTGCCAGTGCCTTGTAAAGTTCCTCGCTGCAGATTCTATTTATAAAAATGGTAGAGACGGATCTCTCGTTTGGTCATTCGTTGGTAGAGATTCTCTTAAACAGGCTACGTACATGAGTGACGTAGTCTCTAATGTCCTCTTTGTCCTTCTGGCTGGCATTCATCAGTCGGACTATGAGGTTTTCCGAATACCCTGTCTCTGAAAATCTCTTAATGAAGAGATTCTTTAGGCGATTGAAGTTTGTTCGCTTTGCTGTGTCTAGGCTGGTGTACCACGTTCTTCCCTTATCATCCAAGCAAATCCTGAAAGCCTGCGAGTGTTGGGCGAGGTCCGTGAGACCATTGGCTTTGCAAACCTGCTCGAACTGCTCCACGAAGCTATAGGGCTTCGCAAACCGTTGGCTTGGTGACAAGCTCGCTAGTGTCAGGTCTGCCTCTAGCTCCCTCTCCCTCTATGCGTTCGGTCCTATTATGGCCTTACCAGCTAAGGCTAGAATGCGTCGTGTCTCATGCACCTCTAAGTCTTGCCACAATTTCCTCGTCCTTTGCTCACGGTTATACACCATGATGCTCTGCAGCGCTTTCCTAGCCACCTTCCTCTCTTCCTCAAGGCTCGTAACTACTTTCTTGATCAGTTTACCATGGATCACGATCCTTGTTAGCTTGTTGTATTGGTCGACTATACGTTGCAATTCGATCGCCCAAGTTCATCTGGTCATCCTCTTGGTACACGTCTGCTCCTGTCATTTCTGTAGCCTCTCGCTCCACTCAGTTTGTCGATCTGTCCAATTTGCCCTCAATCGTGTCATCTTTGAACTCTTCGGGGTCTTCAGGGTCCTATTAATGGGGCTCTGTGGCATCGAGCTATATCTCAGGGTCTGCTCCTACTGGTGGGGTTCTTTGAATTATTATAATTCTAAGTGAATTCCTTGTTATTGAAAGCAGCTGTCAATTTTGTTTACACTTGTGCTTATAGTGTGTGTCAATTACAAGAAGGTAAACACAGCTACAAAGAGAGATAATTACCCACTGCCGTACACTAAGCACATGCTCAAGAGAGTGGCTAGCAAAGAGGCCTACAGTTTCCTGGACAGTTTCTCTGGATACAATTAGGTGTACAAGTATATCCTAATGATAGGTATAAAATCGCATTCGCCACTGAATGGGGAGTCTTTGCCTATATAGTCAAGCCTTTTGGATTGACTAATGCAACAGCCACTTTCCAACGATTGATGTGTACAATATTCAAAGACATGTTGAGGAAGGAGTTGGAGGTCTTCATGCACGACTTGTGTGTTCTCTCTACTTGGCGAGAACACTTAGATAGACTCCGAGCGGTCTTTGAATGATGTTGACCATACCGTCTCTCATTGAACCCCTTGAAGTGCCAGTTTTGGGTGAAGCATGGATGTATCCTAGGACACATGGTGTCAAAGAATGGCATCACCACAGATTTCTCGAAGATCAAGGTCATTGTCGATCTTCCACCCCCAACTGATTACAAGGGTGTTCAGTGCTTCTTAGGATATACAGGGTATTATCGACGATTCGTGTTGAACTATGCATCAATTGCTAGACCTCTATACAAGCTATTGATTATATTTGAATGGATCGAGGAATGCCAATGTGCGTATGAGGAGCTGAAAAAGGCTCTGACCACAGCACCGATTCTATGAGCCCTAGATTGGACACTCATGTTCCATGTGCACATCGACGCTTTGAAATTTGTTGTAGGAGTTGTGTTGTGCCAACACACTTTGGATTACCCACCAGTGAGCTTTGCTAGCAGACAACTCATTGAGACCAAAATGAAATACTCAATAATGGAGAGAGAGGGCTTGGCCATGGTGTTCGCCGTAAAGAAATTTCGACATTATCTTTTGGCTACGCCTTTCACTTTCTTTGTTGACCATCAAGCTTTGTTGTATCTTTGTTAACAAGCCATGCACTACAGGATGCATTGCTAGATGGCTTCTTCTGCTTTTGGAGTTTGACTTCTTTGTGGTGGTGTGTAAAGGGAAGCAACACTACATGGCTGACCATTTGTCTCGCATCCCCATGGGAGAATCGGTTGGACAAGGAATTATGGATGAACTACCAAATGCACATCTATTCCGCTTATCCAATGAAGAAGACTTGTTTAAAGCTAACTTGATGCCATATTGGGCAGATGACATAGTTCAAGTGCTTCAGCACGGACGGCCAGAACGAGCAATAGAAAAAGCCCGACTTAGGCAGCTCATCTTGAAGATCCAACCATATCAATTGATAGTAGGCTAACTTTATAGGTTGGGGCAAGACAGGTTGCTACATAGATGCATGTGTGAGCATGAGATGCATGATGTACTGACAAAGGCACACAATGGAATCACAAGAGAACATTTTAGTGGAGACACGATAGCCTGTAAGGTACTGCAATCCTAGCTGTGGTGGCCTACCCTCTTTTGAGATGCGACACGATTTGTGAAGCATTGTGTGTGCTTGAGGGAGGGAGTAGACTGTAGAGGTGAGCACAAGCTCAACCGGCAAGACCCACAGACCGCTTATTGTTCAAGTGTTTCAAGCGAGCACTAATGGCTACCTCTCACATAGTCGACGTGCTATTCCCCTCTACAAGTGTAGTGAGCTTACCTTGATGCTCGACCGACTTGCTTCCTCTCTCAAGCACTCCGATAGCCCCACGATTCTTGATGCAAGCTCAAGTACCCTCAAGCCTCCATCTCCAAGCTCCATCCTCCATAGTCGCATGTGAGACAAGAGAAGAGAAGAGAAGAGGAGAGAAGAAGAAGAGAGGAGATGGTGGAGAGCTTCACCTCCTTGATCCCTCACCCTCACACTCTCATTCCCTCAAACTCTCAAACTCCCTCCCTCAAGCACACACAAGCAAGCAAAGAGAAGAGAAGAAGAGAAAAAGGTGAGTCTCTTGTTGCCACACACCAAAGAATGAGCTCTCATTCCCTTTTTGAGCTTTATATATAAAGTCCTAAATCCCCTTTGGGCGGTCATCCCCTTTTTACATGGCCGGCCATAGCCTAGGCCCTTTTTTCCATTGTTCTCATATCTTCCTAGCTTCCTTCCTACTGCCCATCTACATCTACAATTTGCACATGTCAGAGCCGGGTGCTCTTAAAATAAATCATGGTGCATCTTGTGCTCTTTTACAAAAGTATTGACTTGCACTTTTTCTTGTGCATCTCTCCTTGATTTAGGACTTTTTCACACTTCTATTTCCCGACTTTTCTTGGCGTGCCTTCGTTCTCCATTCCACTTTTGCCTTGGCCTTATCTTCTGCTTTAGATTTTTTGGATTTTCCACCTTGTTTGTCTGAGGGTTAACAGACATGAATCTACTAATAACTCCCACTGTATGAGCAATGTTAGGATGAGTTGCAATCATGGCATAGTTCAAAGAACCACAAGATTATGCATAATATATGCACTTCATAGCAGTAGCAATTGCATCATCTTTTGGGCAATCAGCTTTGCTAAGCTTTGTATATGGCGGTAGAGGCACACAAAGAGGCTTAGCATTAGCCATATTAAATCTGTCAAGTACTTTGTTGATGTACTTGTCCTGGGAGAAACAACAAGCAATGCCCTCTATCTCTTTTAATGCGCAAACCCAAAATGTGTTCAACTGTTCTCAAATCTTTCATTGATAAGACTGAACTTAGATGCCTTTTAAGAGCATGTAGAGTACTTTTATGCTTTCTTGTAATCAACATGCTATCCACATATAAGACTAGTACAATAAGGCTTCCATCATCATCCCTTTTAGTGTATAAGCAATGATATTCATGACTACATTTGAATCCATGATTGAGTATAAAAGTATCAAAATTTTTATACCACTGTCTAGGGGCTTGTTGTTTTGGCCCATATAAGATGCGTCTCAGTTTACAAACTAAATGCTATTTCCCTGGAATAGCAAAACCTTCGAGTTGTTTCATGTACAACTCTTCATCCAAGTCACCATGAAGAAAACCAGTCTTCACATCCATCTGATCCAAGTCTAAATCCAAGGATGCAATGAGAGCAAACAAAACATGGAGCATAGTCATCTTCACCATTAGTGAAAAAACCTCCTAGAAGTCTATGCCTTCCTTTTGTGTATAGCCCTTAGCAACCAAATGAGCCTTGTTTTTGGGCTTCCCATCAATACATTTCAGCTTGTAAACCCATTTATTAGGAATAGCTTTCATATCCTTGGGCAAAGGTACAAGCTCCCATGTGTTATTCTCATACAGAGACTTCATCGCTTCTTGCGTAGCAAGCTCCCACTTTCTCTTGTTTTCACATGACTGTGCCTCTCTAAATGTTAGAGGCTCACCTTGATCAGTCAGTAAAATGCAATCCAAAGATGGCTGAAACCTCTGTGGTGGCTTCATTTTGAATGTGTAGACCTTCTTACCCAATGATTTGTATTGATCCAATGGGCCTACATCCTCAGGTATGTGCACACCATCACCTAGCGGCTGATTTTTAGCATTTTCTTGTTGCTGTAACCTATTTTCACCATGTTCTTCTACTGTCCTATTCCATCATGTGCCTCTATTTACTGTCCATTATCTTCTAGTTGTAGCACAATAGGTTGTTGCTCATTTTCAGCATCAAAAGGTGTTGGGATGTAAAGGTCCTTTATTCACCTCCTCTGTGTATCGTACACATGTATAATTATGTTATACATGTGAATGCACCCTTATGTGCCCTAAGTATAAATACATTTTATTTTTTGTGTACCAACACATTGTTGGTATACCCAAATCAGATCGTACTCTCTCTATTGCTCTCACTCACCTGCAAACTTCTCTTATTGCAAATCTTCATGCTTCCTCTATTTGTGCACTCACAACAACTAGTATCAGAGCCACAATGGTTCACGCAGGACACATGCATTAGTCGCTAGTTACAAGCTCGATAGGCGAGAAGCTCCCAACCAAGCTGCAAAGACTGACAGGCAATAGGTGCATCTAACATGTGACACGTAGGCAGCCAATGAACAGGTCGGGTAGAGAACCAACGAGGCTGGCAAACAGTGCTCGCGAGACTAGGTGATGGGCGCAATGGAGGAGGCTGTGTGTGGTGATGGAGGAGGTTGTGTGTAGCGAGGCGATGCAGGCTACATGGACGCAATGTGACGGGCATGTCAACGCCCCCCCATGCCCCATTTTTTAAAATCAAAATTCCAGCTCATTTTTACTTCTCCCCTTCCGGGCATTCACATGCATAAGCACAGATCTTAAATATGTGCAAATCTGCTTCCGAAAATTTGGGGCTTTTCCCAGATTTGATGTTGTTTATGCTTAACAGTGACATTTGTGCTAGAAATTGCAGACATTGTGCATGTTGACCTCAGCTAAATTGGGGATTTTGCTCATTCGAGTAAAATTTCTTGACATTGGACTCGAAAAAATTGGGGCTTTTCTTAGCTTGGCTAGAGTGGCTGACATTTACGCATTGTTGGACATGGAAAATTGGGATTTTGTGTAGATTTTGGTAAATTTCTATAGTATTGTCCCATGTGGTGGCTGGTTTATGTAAAAGCAGCAAAGGTTTATTGTTGGTTGGGTAAGAACAATAGTGTATTTGCTGGTTTAGCTTGTGCTCTTGCAGTTCAATGCATTTACACTTGTGTTTGTGATAAAAATGGCTGCAACTTCTTCCAGTTCTGACATTAAGAGTTTGATGAAATCAAATGGTTTGATGGTCAGGGTTGTGATTGTATGCATGGTATATTGTTCTTAAAGGATTGTGAGGATGCTTTGCAGGAAGATAAACTCGAACAAATGTCTAATGCAGATTGGGCTTGAGTCAACAAAAATGCTTTGGCTTATATAAAGATGGGTGTCCTTGATGACATTTTGACAAACATAAGGGCTTAGATGCTGGTCATGCAATATGGGAGAAGTTGAAATCTACCTATGAGATCACCACACCTATTAATCAGGTGCATTTGATGAGCAAGTTGGTGAATGTGCGGCTGGATGAGTCCAAGCCTACAGCTAAGCACTTGAGTGCATTTACTGGTATTTTAAATCAGCTCAAGGATGCTAATTTGGATTTTGATGATAAGTTGAGAGCGATCTTTTTGATCATGAAACTGCTTGATTCCTGGGAGACCTTGGTAGTTTCTCTCAGTAATAACCCCAATCTCTCATATGATGGTGTGAGGGGTTGAATCTTGAATGAAGAAATTAGATGTAAGTCTAGTGGAGAAGGCAACAACTCAGCTTACAATGTTAGAGGCATGGCTAAAAAGAAAAATGCAAATGTTGGACACAGAAGCAGGAGCAAGAGTAAAGGAAAGGAAAAGAGTGATGTTACTTGCAATCAATGTGGTTGGAAGGGCCACAACAAGCCTGATTGTAGGTACTACAAGAAGGAACAAGAGAGAAAGAAAAATGCAGGAGAGAAAAATAAGAAAGAGGATAAGACAGATGTATCTGAGGCAACCAAAGGCAAGGAAAAGGCCAATGTGGCCTCTAGTGTAGTCTTAGAGGAGCTCTCAGATGCAAAGGCTGATGTACTATGTGTAGTAGATTATGATGCCCTTGTATATCACATGCAGGATATGCAGATTACAACGGCTTATGTGATTGGTGCACTTTTGTCAGTTGATGATGGTGTCACTTAGACTTGGATTGTAGACTCTGGTGCCTCTTTCCATGTAACTCCTTGTTTGGAGTGTTTTGCTATGTTTAATGCAAGCAGTTATGGAAAAGTATATCTTGGAAATAACCAATCTTGCATCATTGATGGGATAGGCACTATACACTTGTCTTTGGATAATGGGCAAGAGCTTGCGTTAAAAGATGTCAGATATGTGCATGGCATCAAGAAGAGTTTACTATCTGTTGGTTAGCTTGACTTGCATGGTTACACTACATTGTTTGGTGGTGGTTTATGGAAATTGAAAAAGGGTTCTATACTAATTGTAAAAGGAACCAAGATGGGTACTTTGTATTGTCTGCGCTATAAAGCTTTGAATGGAAAGTTTCTTATAGTTGCTGAAATTTGCAGTCACTTGGAGTTATGGCAAAAGAGATTAGGCCATATGAGCCAGAAAAGACTTGATGTCCTTGCTCTTTGAAGAGGGTTGATGGAAAAGGCTATTAACTTGATTTTTGTAATGACTATCAGTATGGAAAGCAAATGAAAAATTAATTTTACTCTGGTGTCTCTCATAAGTCCAATGTCTTGGACTTAGTGCATTCTAATGTATGTAGTATGTTCATGAAATCGTTGGGTGGTGCTGCATATTTTATCTCTTTTATTGATGATTGTTCTAGGAAGATTTGGGTTTATCTGTTGAAAAAGAAAAGTGAAGTGTTTGCTGTTTTTAAAACTTTTCATGCATTTGTGACCACTCAGACATGTAGAAAGCTGAAATGCTTAAGAGCTGATAATGGGGGTGAGTTCAGATCTACTGAGTTTAAGTTTTTTTGTGACTTGTATGGAATCAAGAGGGAGCTTACAACTCCTTACAGCCCTTCTTCAAATGGGGTGGCTAAAAGATACAATAGGACTTTATGTGAAAGAGTGCGGTGCATGCTGTCCACTGCTAATCTCCGTCATGAATTTCGGGGAAAGGCGCTTAAAACCACGGTTCACATTTGCAACTGCTCTCCAAATAGGTCCTTAAATAATGGCATCCTTGAGGAGGTTTGGTCTGGCAAATCGGCCTCATATAACCATTTACGAATATTTGGTTGTGATGCTTTTGTGCATGTTAGAGATGAGCTAAGGAGTAAACTTGACCCGAAATCCACCAAAGGCATTTTCATGGTCTATGGTGATGAGGGTGAATTTGACTCTAGAGTGTGGTTACCACATTCCATTGTTTGCAGTCGTAATGTTGTGTTTAATGAGGCAAAGATGCTGAAAAGTACTTTAGCCTCTGATGAATACATGAAAAAGGCCAAATTTCAAAATTTACAGCCACCTATTACTTCAAATGATGAGCCTCATGATGCTATACCATAGGCTGAAATTGATGAGCGGTCGATTATTTTTGAGCCAGATGGTGATGGACAGCAAATAGAAGCACAAGGAGGTCATGGACAACAAGATAGACTTACTAATTATGAAAATGTAGGTGTTGGAAATGAAAATGAAGGTGTTGTATAGCATGAACAACATGCTGAAAATGGCTTACAGTAGCCAATAAATGCTGAAAATAACATGCCTCCAAATGTAGACCCAATTCCTGAGAATGTAGATCATTTGGTACGCAGGTCTACATGATTAAGAAGGCAGCCACATAGGTATGACCCTTCTTTGCACTATGTGATGCTTAGAGATGAGGGTGAGCCTCTTACATATAAAGAGGCCAAGTCATGCAAATTCAACAGTAAGTGGGAGCTAGCTATGTAGGAAGAGATTAAATCTCTATATGCTAATGATACTTGGGATCTTGTGTCGTTGCCCAAAGGAAAAAAGTCTCTTCCAAACAAATGGGCTTACAAAGTAAAGACAACTGATGGGAAACCCAAGTACAAGGCAAGACTGGTTGCCAAAGGGTATGCACAGAAGGAAGGGATTGACTTCCAAGACACCTTCTCACCTGTTGTGAAGATGACCACTCTATATGTGCTTTTTGCTCTCACTACTATATTGGATTTAGAGCTGTACCAAATGGATGTGAAAACAACTTTTCTGCATGGTGACATTGATGAGGAGATATACATGAAACAGCTCTTGGGCTTTGTAGTTCTTGGAAAAGAGCAATTGGTGTGTAAATTAAAACACAACTTCTTGTATGGATTGAAGCAAGCATCACGGAAATGATACAAAAAGTTTGACACTTTTATGCTCTCTCATGGGTTTATATGTAGCCATGTAGATCATTGTTTGTATATGAAAAAGGATACGGATGGCAACCCTATCATGTTGTTTTATATGTGGATGATATGTTGCTAGTTGGGAAAAGAAAGACTAGCTTGGATGCTCTCAAAGATCAGCTGAAATCAACTTTCTCCATGAAAGATTTGGGGAATGCAAAGCACATATTGGGCATGAGGATTCCCAGGGATAGAACACAAAAGTTGTTGTTCTTATCTCAAGAGAAGTACATTGAAAAGGTATTGGACAAATTTAACATGTCTAAAGCTAAGCCTCTAGGGGTGCCCTTACTTCCATATCTTAAGCTTAGTAAAGCCAACATCCCAAAAGATGACGTGGAAGCGAATGCTATGAAGGGAGTCCCTTATGCATCAACTTGTGGCTCTCTTGTGCATGCTATGGTCGGCTACTTGTCCCGGACATTGCTTGTGTAGCAGGAGTTGTGAGCAAGTTTATGTCAAATCCTGGCAAACCACATTGGGAGGTTGTCAAGTGCATTCTTAGATATCTAATGGATACACACAGAAAGTGTATTTGCTATGGGCATGGTGCACTTAGTCTGCAAGGTTATTGTGATGCAGATATGGTAGGTGACTTGGACACTCGCAGGTCCACTAGCAGGTATGTCTTTACAGTTGGCTGGTGGGGCCATTTCTTGGTGCTCCAGTTTACAAAATATCATAGCAATGAGTACTATTGAAGCTGAATACATATCAGCTACTACTGAAGCTTCTAAGGAAGCTATATGGTTGAGCATACTTGCAGAGGATCTCAACATGTCTATGAGTACTCTAGTGTTGGGATGTGATAGCCAGAAATTTGACATTCTTTTTGTCAAGATCACTATGTGTAACATTTTTCAGTAACTTTGCCTCATTAAATACCGTGTACTATCTTCCTATCCTGAGGAAGCCAAACTCTATATCCCATCTTGCCCTTCTCATCTCCATATCCCATGAAGATGCCCTTCATGGATTTCATGTCTAGTTTAGTCCTCTGATTTACAGGAATATGCACAACGGCATTACAACCAAAGACATGCAAATGGTCATATCAAACAGGTTTGCCAGACCAAACCTCTTCAGGAATGCCATTTTCCAATGCATGATTGGGAGAGCGATTGCATACATGAACTGTAGTTTTAAGAGCCTCTCCCCAGAATTGTTGCGAGAGATCAGCTGTGGACTTAGCTGTGGACAACATGCATTTGAATCTCATAAAGTGTGTGATTCTATCTTTCAGCCATGCCATTTGATGCTGGATTGTAAGGGGCTGTCAACTCCCTGTTAATGCCATGCATCTCACAAAACCTTTTGAACTCATTAGAAACATACTCACCCCCATTATCCGTTCTTATAGCTTTTAACTTAAGCCCTTTTTGTGTGGTAACAAAAGCATGAAACCTTTTAAAGGCATCCAAAACTTCCTTTTTGCTCTTTAACACATACACCCATGACTTTCTAGTGAAATCATCAATAAAAGTGACAAAGTACCGTGCACCCCCATGTGAATTAGTAGGCATAGTGCACACATCAGAGTGTACTAAGTTTGTACTAAGTTAAGAGCATTGGACTTCTTAATAATACTAGAGTAATAAGGAGACTTCGCATGTTTTCCATATATGCAAACATTACAAAAGTCGAGACCAGAGCCTTTTACATCAAATCTCCCTAGAGAGGAGAGAACCTGAAGGTCTTTCTAGCTCATATGGCAAAGTCTTTTATGCCGAAGTTCCATATGTGAATGAACGTCAGCCACAACCAAAAACTTGCTAGGTAATGCTTTACAATGCAAATAATTTAAAGTCCCCTTTTTGCTGCCATTAACAATCAACATAGAGCTCTTGTGGACTTCAAAGATCCACCACCAAAGGTAGTAAATTGCCCTCTTGCATCAAGCTGCCCAATTGATAGTAGACTTTTCTTTATGCCGGATCTGGCATCTTCCAAAATCAACTCTTGGCCATTTTCAAGGGCCAAGTGAATGGTACCTACACCCTCTATTTCACAAGCATAATTGTTGCCCAAGTAAACCTTGCTTAGGCAATGTGCAGTGTATTTAGAAAATGACTCCAAGAGGGAGTAACATGAAAAGAGGCATCACTGTCCACTATCCATGATTGAAATAGCCCATCATGAGTTGAAAGTAAGGCATCAATTACCTCATTTTTAATGATGTACATATCACTCACTGCTGCCATAACATCTACATCATTACATGAGGTTGCAACAAGTATCTCTCCAGTGAGCTCTTCAATGACCACAATAGATGCAACATTTGCCTTTGCAACTTTTTGGAGGGAGAGTTGTCATCATCTTTTTCTTTCCTTGCTGTTTCTTTCTTTCTTGCTCTTTCGAATCGGACCACTGCGAGAATCGAACCCAGTCTCAAAATCGGACACTCGGACCTTGAAAATTGGACACATTGAAAATCAGACTTAAAAATCGGACACTCGGACCCTGGAAATTAGACACAAGGAATCGGATGGCTCAGAATCGGACGCCTGTCAAAATCGGAAGTCCGATTCCAGAAATCGGATGTGACCAAAATCAGACCACTGGGTCGATCGGACCAACCCAAAATTGGATGTCCGATTCTGATAATCGGACTCCTGAAGATCGGACCACTGGGTCAATCGGACCAACCCAAAATTGGATGTCCGATTCTGATAATCGGACTCCTGAAGATTGGACATCTAAGAATCGGACATAAAATTGTCAAAATCAGACAGGTATCTAGAACACAAATTTTGATGCATCTAAACTTCGAAATTGACCCCAAAGGCTACGTAGAGCTAAAGGCATATCACAGATCCATCATTGGGTTGAAACTTAGAGTAAGCAGTTCAAAATTTGGCTACAAATGGTCCTCCAAATTGCGCATGGGCCCTACGGGCTGGGGGGACTGCCCCCCTCGGACCCCTGCAGAGGGGGATCTGCCCCCTCCGCACCTCCCCCTAGTAGGTTGGAGAGAAAACACGCGTTGTGACAGGTCCTCCAAATTGGACCCTAGTGTAGTAATGGCTCTACACAAGCATGGATTCTCACTTGCAAAAGAGCAACCAAAAGCCCATACCCGAACAAAGAGAAACAGAGACCCTAGAACATCAATGGGCCAATCTAACCAACAAGGGCAAAAAGGCCACATTGCAAAAACACATGCATGTTGCATTCGGACTGCATCTAGTCAAAGCGGAAAGCAACAACATCAAGCTACAATACCGAGAATGACTAGATATGACAGTCCTGACGATAGATGCTCCTTGAATAGCATTGCACAGGCGATGCAAGACATTAGTGCAGAATCCACATCTGGTTGTGCAGCTGGGGACTCAAGGGTATTTGTCAGAAGGCTTAAATTTACAAGCCAAGACCCGGAAGACGAAGACATAGTACCACCTGCTTATCTTAGGGTCAAACTCACCGCGAAAAGAGAGCACACTATCGATGCTTTGATTGATGAAGGGGCGGATTTTAATATCTTGACCTATGAGGCATGGACCCTACTAGGCCAACCAGAGCTCACACCAATTAATGCAACTCTTAGCCCTTATAGGGGACACCCACAGACACTCATAGGGAAGTGCAAAATCCTTGTGACAATTGAAACTGAAAGCTTGCCTATCCTATTTTATGTTCCTCCAAATAGTGCTAATTATTGGAAGGAAACCCTCCTAGGAAGACCCTTCAAAAGGGCGACCAAGTGTGAGGCCGACTATGTAGCATGGAGGATACACTTGACACTGCTGGGAGTGAGGATAGTCACAACCTTTAGAAAGGGTGACCTCATTGAGCCTCGAGGGAAAGGCAAGGAAGGTGCTGACATAGTAGTCAAGCCTACTAATGAGAGCAAGGACTTGTTGGAAGAGTTGATGCAAGCACAGGTCAAACAATGAGAACCAGTGTGAGTGAGGCCATGCCTGAAACAAGAAGGTCGAGACAATGCCAAGGACGGGCTTTGGACTTACAAATATCGTAGAAGACCCCAAAACAAGCCCAAGCCTTATAGACGAAGGCATCGATGGAGGGTCAGCACAACGCCACGATGGATATCCAAAGCATTTCTACGCGCTCAAGGGTATTACGTAGGTAATGATGGGTTTGGGTGCCAAAACCCCTTGCTAAACCTCCCTTGTCGACTGAAGGCCAGATCGTATCAAGAGCAAAGAAGCGTAGGAGGAGATCTAAACGAAAAACCAAGTCTTGAGTCAACAACAGTGGAGTGACCAAGCCCCTCATAGTCGAAATCAAGAAACCAAACGGGACCAATCGGAGGATAGATCCTCAGCCTAGCATGTTTGACAAGCAGATATCAGATGTAATCGTTGAGGATACGCAAAAGCCACTAGTGCCCAAGGAGCCTTTGATTTCCCAAGAGGATAGCAGGCATCATAGGCTCAACATTTCTCATGGCAAGGTTAAATGCTCAACAAAGCAAATAGCAAAATCATCTAACAGCCACAAGCAAATCTCCTAGCCAGTGTCAAAGCCACTTAGGAGTCCCAAGTCTCCTACACCCTCTTCCCCTAAACGGACACTGGAAGCACAACGGTCATCAAGTGCGGCTACTCAATCCCAATCTCTACCTACATCAGAGCTTCCAAATGTCCAAGAGACAGGACACGACACCACCCTTAGCTCTCAACCTAAGAATATGCCTATGCAATCCACTGTGGCTAGCTCAACTGATACTCGATCTATGCAAGTGAATGCTCTAAGGGCAACAAAAGACACGACCACTTCCAATCAACCTAAGGACTTGACACCGCAATCCACCAATAGTAGCAAGTCCATTGAACTAGCTGCTACTACTTCCAATCAGGGATCACAGCAGTCACAGCCCTTGGCCATGACAATGCCCCTTATGAAACGTGTCCTTAGTAGTTCACTTATGGAGGAGGTGGCGCAACCAACTTCATTGAAAACTCCAGCACTTCCAAAGCGCCTAAAGTCTAGGCTAGAGGAGTTAAACATAAGGGAAGATATAGACTCTCCAAAAAGGGAGGCAGTTGTACCCTCACAACCTAACGAGGCTATTTAGCAGGCCACGGCTATGTCCCATAAGAAGACACTAGAGAAAGAGAATGTTGAGGCCCAACCAAGCACATCAACGGTTGACCTAGTCCAGGGTCCTAAGTTGTTGAGAGATGCACCTTCACTGACCAAGAAAAAGAGGAGAAAACAACAAAAACAAAAGCAGTTACAGGTGGTTGTGGACCCCAAGAACATTGACACCAAGAGCGGTGGAGAGCTGAGGAATAAAGCATCAAGTCCATCCACCAATGACCCCATTGATGCCTCTCCTAATAGCGGGGAAACCTCAGACGCATCCGTGTGCTCTGAAAAATCAAAGCTGTCGTTACCATCAACGGTTGCTTGCAACACTCAATCCACCGACAGAACTTGCATTGACCAATCAAGAGTGGAAACAACGCTGTCATAACAGGGTGACAAATTTATACCAGTCACATCCAAGGAGAACCATGACGTAATAACGAAGCCTCAGGAGAAACATGGAAACCCCAAGAGCATAAGAAATCCTAGCATTGACCAATCTTGCTCATCTAGGTCTGAGCCCCCAGCTATGCTAAAGCCTAGGCAAACTCCGAGAACCTTGCATGAGATGGCAACAGAGCAAGCCCTCGTTGAACATAGAAGTATCATAGAATGCTTAACCGAGTTGGATGCTAAGCTCAAAGTGTTCGCACGTGTCTACGTAGACATGGGCGCATTCCCCAAAGAGCAGCTTGAAGAATACTTGCCATTTCCCTTATCCTGGGAAGAGCAAGAACATCTTGATGAGCACTATAACAGGCTCCTGCGTGAACGCATGCGACTCATCTCTAACGAGGAAGCCGACGAACTATGCTTAACTGTAACATTCAATGATGTGGTCTGCCAACCAAATCTCTTAGAGATAGAGCAACTAAAGCGACAATCAGAGGGTCAAAGTCAATTTGAACAACATTGGTGTGAAAACCGCGTTGCAATAGCCGAACTAGGGGCCCAGATTATGACAGTCTCAGAGGCGCGAGCCCAACCTATGTGGCACCAACTTCCTTTCGAGTGCTAACTGCCATTTGGGATACGGACTTAGCTGAAACTAGCCAAGATAACTCTTTGTCTGATAAGGTTCTCACTGAGGAGGAGTTACATGTTGCCAGTAGACTCGGACAAGGTTCCATGCTACTCGATGTTGCAAAATATCTATTGGTATTGAGTAAGCTGCCACAAGTACTGGATGCGTGTGCCACACTCAAGTACAATCCGGAGTTCTACAATTGGCTTTTATCCTCGTGAAGTGACATGGATTCATAAATATGTACATAAATAAACAATGAATTTTATGACCCTATATAGAAACTAAAACATAAGCAATGATAGTCAAGTGCAGGGAGAAGAGTTGGGTTTGATAGGCTAAGCTCCTCAGGTCCTCCTCTCACCACACATTTAGAAGTGGTATGACCATTCCTGCCTCCAAGGGGAGGGGATGCAACCCTCATTACCGACATAGGAAGCCTTGACCAACATCTCTTATGGTGTAGATAGGGTACTGTCCCTTTCTATACACCTTTGGCCCTTTCCAGTCTATCCTTCCGAGGATGAGCCCTGCCCCACTCCATGACAACCAGTCCACGCAACTTAGCATGAGCCAAGATCTATTAATGACTGGAGGCCAAATGAACATCATCATGGGGGCCATCCCTCTACAACAAACACTGCATGCCTCACTTCTCCCCTTCTCGTCATGTGCACTTGATAACCCACTGTATAATCCCTTCCATGCGAATAGTTTTATCCTGCCTCAAGGCCTAATCCTCGGTTCGCATATTGCAGGTCCCCCTACAGTAGGCTGACATGGAGCACCCAATGCAGCTGGCTTGCAAGGACGCTATTCACCATCAAAGGGAGCATGTAGCACAAGCGTCCCCACCAAAACGCTACGTGCCTACTCTAAAGAGGTACACACCGAAAAGAGGCCCTAAACGACACCGCCCAGGATGTAGGCCAAAAACCCCCCAAGCCAAGAGGACGAGGGTTCAAGGGAGCACACGGGGTGTGGCAACACTAGTTGTGTAGGCTCCCACCAGACGCTTAGGCACCAGGTGCTCGAAAGAGGAGAGGGCAGCTCGGGACAAACATGAATTTGACACATTGTTTAAAAGCATCTTGGAAACAGTCGCGGCTAGGGACTATACCATCCGGGTCCCAGCCGACATCTTCCCCAACCAGCCTCACAGGAGCCCCTCACCAGCAGAGCCTTAGTCGCTTGACCACCCGGACTCGCCCCATCTCGTACAAATAGAGTAGCCCCATGTTATGTAAAAGGCTTATCAAATGCTACCTGGCCATGACTTTTCGTCTCTAAAGGGTTATGTACTGACATGTTTCTCGGGTTGTATAAACTTTTCATATTTGCATTTACTATGTTTCACATCTGTAGCAAAAGAAAAAGAAAATCAAGCACATGTGATAAGTATCTAAGTCAACATCATGGAATTTAGATAAGTCATGTCTCTTTGTGTTGCACTAGTTTATTATAGTTGTGGCATGAGCCGTGCATGTACACTCATGAAGTGACAAGTGAATGTAGGATGATACAGGTCTTTGTGCGAAAGTGTTCAATACCCAAGACACCACAAGACCACCAACCCCACGAAGAGCCGCAACAAAGCCATGCTGTCGATAGCGAAAATCACCCTTGCGAGTGCCTACGTCGCATGGCCCAAAGCATGAGCTTAACCACTTCCTCTTTCTGGGTTACACTCTATGCCGGGCACTCATGACAGTTTGTTACCCTAGTTGTACCAATATCGCACGTTCCAAGGAGGGTTACAATATCTCATGTGTATCTCCCCATCTCAACAACTACTTCTTTAACAACGAGGCTAGGACACACTCATCACTGTAATATCCATTTCCTAAGCCTTCGAACCTTGACATTTCCCAACCCACTAAAAGGGTGATAGCCTCAACATATTGCAATGGTTGTACTTAGGCAAGTCCATGAAAAAAAAGAGAGGAAAGAGAATAAAGAAAGAAAGAAAGAAAAAAAAGGAAAAAAAGGGGAAAAAAAAAGAATGAAAAATAAGAAGCACCCACGATCACAGCACAGCACCTAGGGGTCCTCAAATTAGGTACGACCAATGACCTTGGTCGGTTGGCTCTGTCCCTAGTCCCCTAGCCCTTTAGGATCACCCACAATTGTTCAGGGCACATCAAGGGCAAGACATACCTAGGGAACTTGTCTCGCCTATGGTTAGACCTGTCACCCTAACATTCGCATGATTCTCTCTTACACTCTGCCTTAATACCATTGCAATCAATTGTGGTAAGCATCGCACGACTGGCCATGAAAAGTACACTGTCCTCATCATGCAGGTCCAATAGCTACCAGCTACTACTGACAGTGCAATGTCCCTGTGTTCAATTATATTACGTCGTACAGTCACAATGCAAAGGATGTCACATACACCTTCACGTGTACTTCTTCTCAACATGGACGCCTGTGCTTCATCCACACATTGTTACGAGAAACCAGCAGCGGTCTTCTAACTACGTAATATCTAAGTATGCACGAGCACTCACATAATATCTACACCAAAATATATACACAGTTTGGGTCCTTAAGTGCAGGACAGTACTCTCAGCTTGCTTAGAGTTTGACCTGTCTCCCAAGCTAATTGAACTATGTCTTGTGCACGATAGAGAAGACTAGCACTACCCCTAGGGAGAGACCACCTATGAGAGGTTTTCAATTGCAGGTATTGAAGACTCCAACAAAAGTGTCGTTCGCTCTTCATCGACACCCAACTCTGAACTCTTATTCTTTATCATGCTACAAGCCCGTCAAAGAATCGTCATGTGCCGAATCCCCAACAAACCAACACTTGTGCTGGCCATCAGTGCAATCCCCAACAAAGAACAGCCCTACCACCAACTCCAACAACCCTACCACCAGCCACCTAGGCCACCAACGTGCCCCCAACAACCTTCCTCCACACCACCACCAATACTCCTCCATGGCAACCATCGATGTCCCTTTCACCCACGTCTTTAGTGCATGCCAAAGCCTGCTACCTACAACGGTGAGTGCCATGGGACTGGCACTTGTCTAGGAGGGGGGTAATGTTAACCCTCAAACGAACAAAGGTGAAAAATCCAAAAAAGCTGAAGCAGAAGACAAGGCCAAGGCACTCATCTAGGAGGGGGGTAATGTTAACCCTCAAACAAAAAAAAGTGAAAAATCCAAAAAAGCTTGAAGCAGAAGACAAGGCCAAGGCAAAATTGAAACGGAAGATGAAGGCGCGCCAAGAAAAATCTAGAAACACAAGAAGCGCAGAAAAATCCTAAATAAGGGAAAAAGGTGCATAAGGAAAAGCTCAAGTCAATACTTTTGTAAAAGAGTGCAAGCGCATCATGATTTAATTTAAGGAGCGTCGGGCTCTCACCCGTGCAATGTGTAAATGTAGACGAGCGGTGGAAAGGAAGCTAGGAAGATAGAAGGACAATGGGGAAAAAGACCTAAGCCACGACCGGCCATGTAAAAAAGGGGATAAGGGAATGACCGCCCAAAAGGGATTTAGGGTTTTGTATATAAAGTTGAAAAGTGAATGAGAAGCTCATTTTTGTGTGTGGCCAAAAGTGGCTCTCCTCTTCTTCTTCTTCTTCTTCTTCTTCTTGCTTGCTTGAGCTTGTGCTTGAGAGAGGGAGTGTGAGAGTGTGAGGGAGTGAGTGTGTGAGGGTGAGGGACGGGGAAGGAGAAGCTCTCCATCTTCTCCTCTCTTCTTCTATTCTCTTCTCTTCCCTTTTCTTGCTCGCGGCGATGGAGCTGGGAGCGTGGAGCTTGAGGATGGAGCTCGCTTAAAGCTTGCACTTGGATTGTGGAGCTACCGGAGTGTGCGGGAGAGGAGATAACTCGATCGGCATGGAGGTTATCTCACTACACTCGTAGATGTGGATGGTGCGTCAGCTATGTGAGAGGTAGCCATTAGTGCTCGACTTGGAACACTTGAAATAATAAGCGGTCCGTGGGTCTTGGCGATTGAGTGAATGCTCCCACATTTTGGAAAAGCGCAAGTCAATACTTTTGTAAAAGAGCGCAAGTGCATCATGATTTAATTTAAGGAGTACCGGGCTCTCACCCGTGCAATGTGTAAATGTAGATGGGCGGTGGAAAGGAAGCTAGGAAGATAGAAGGACAATGGGAAAAAGGGCCTACGCCATAGCCGGCCATGTAAAAAAGGGGATAAGGGGATGATCGCCCAAAAGGGATTTAGGGTTTTGTATATAAAGTTGAAAAGTGAATGAGAAGCTCATTCTTGTGTGTGGCCAAAAGTGGCTCTCCTCCTCCTCTTCTTCTTCTTCTTCTTCTTGCTTGCTTGCTTGCTTGAGCTTGTGCTTGAGATAAGGAGTGTGAGAGTGTGAGGGAGTGAGTATGTGAGGGTGAGGGACCGGGGAGGAGAAGCTCTCCATCTTCTTCTCTCTTCTTCTCTTCTCTTCTCTTCCCTTGTCTTGCTCACGGCGATGGAGCTGGGAGTGTGGAGCTTGAGGATGGAGCTCGCTTGAAGCTTGCACTTGGATCATGGAGCTACCGGAGTGCGCGGGAGAGGAGGTAACTCGATCGGCATGGAGGTAAGCTCACTACACCCGTAGACGTGGATGGCGCGTCGGCTATGTGAGAGGTAGCCATTAGTGCTCGGCTTGTAATGCTTGAAACAATAAGTGGTCCGTGGGTCTTGGCGGTTGAGCGAATGCTCCCACACCAGAATTGTGCCAATTGACTCAAAATCCTTGTAAAAGCACTTAGATGATCTGATGTTGGCTTAGACTCATCCAATTTCATGTTTACAAGCTTGTGCATGAGATGCACTTGATTTATTGGAGTTGCATTTTCATAAGTGTCCATCAACTTTTTCCATATGGCATAAGTCGTATCAAGTCTCTTAATGTCTATAAGTACATCATCAAATACAACCATTTTAATGTATGCAATGGCCTTGTTGAGTTTAGCCCAATTCTCATCTGTCATAGCCGTAGGCTTGACTTTCAAAAGAGTATCATCACAATCCTTGAGAAACAAAATGCATTGCATCCTGTCCTTCCACAAGTCAAAGCCAATGGCCTTTAATTTATCATTGAAGGGCTGCAAACCAGAATCTTGCAATTGACTCAAAATCCCTGTAAAAGCATTCAAAGCTCTGATGCTGGCTTAGACTCATCCAACTCCATGTTTACAAGCTTGCGCATGAGATGCACTTGATTTACTAGAGTTGTATTTTCATAAGTGTCTATCAAAATTTTCCATATGGTTTAAGCCGTTGGTGGGTGAAATGGAGCGACCGGGGACATGATGTTGCATGGAGTCAAGTGGGGTAACACATGTAAATATAATTTATTTGTCTTTCTAACACTTACATGTAGTGGGAATTGGGTTTATAAATGGAAGTCCTAGGTGGTACCATGCATGTTTGACACATGGTTGTGATATTTCAGTTTTGAGACACACGCCTCATGCATGAAGAGAAGAAAATGTGTTCTCACTTCTGATTTCAAGAGTCCCCGAGTGGAATTGTACGTGGCAAGGGGCATGTTTTGCCATTTAGCAACTAAGGGGAAGCTTAGCAAAATAGGGAAAAAAGCAAAAACGTGAGGAGTTTTTTGAAAAAGAGGAGAAGAGAAGAGGGTTCGACACGAGAGAGAGAGAGAGAGAGAGAGAGAGAGAGAGAGAGAGAGAGAGAGAGAGAGAGAGAGAGAGAGAGAGAGAGAGAGAGAGAGAGAGAGAGAGAGAGAGAGAGAGAGAGAGAGAGAGAGAGAGAGAAGAATCTTGCAGCTTGAGGGGAGGGGAGAAATTTGGAGCTCAAAAGAAGAAGAATGAGTTTTTAGAAGAAAGAGAACATGCAATTGAAGTTATCGGAGCCGTGGAGCATGACGGTAGGGCTGTTGAAGTCACTGGGCTGATGCAAGTTCTTAGTTTTCGAATGATGGTAATGAGAGTCTTCCTTTTGTCTTGTTTTTTTCTACTGTTGCATGGGGCAAAGAGTATGCAGATCTATTTTGAAGTATGGTTATGAGTGGAAAACAACAGAGGGTTATTCTTCATCGTGTTGAGAGTGATGTGTGTTAGTTGTTTGCATGAGGCTTCCAGTACAAGAGAGAAGAATGGAAGTAAAGGATCTCTACATCTGAAATTGAGTATGTAGTAGGGAACATGTATTATGGGCAGGTGTCAAATGCACGGACTTGTTGGGGTTAAAGGCCCCTGGGCCTACCCATGTATACTATGATTGCCCATTCTTTATTCATATATAATATGATAGCGCAATAAGGCTGTCAGTTCAGTTGGACAACACCTACATTGTGTGTGCTCTTCTCTCCCGCATCTTCCTCTTCTCCTTCTCCACTACCATTACATCCCCTTCAACTGTATCAGAGCGAGTCTTCAAGAGCTCATTCCGGCCTTCCACACAAGGTATGAGATCTTCATTCTCACTCAGTTTTCAGCTCAATAGGGTTTTCACAGGTTGTGGGTAGCCATAGCTCACACCTCTTGGAGCTTCCTTCACTTGGATCTTGCTTCCAGCCTATCAAGGCTTGCTGAGGCTTGGTGTAGGACTTCTTTGGCCCCCATTTGTGCCCCCTTTGGGCCCCATTGTTGACATGTGGGACAACAGACCCCCCCAACTAGCTCACGTTTTTTTTTGCGCCTGTTTCAAAATCTGGCTCAAAAATCACTCTTTTTGTCATATCTCGGGCATTCGGAATCCGATTCAGGCAAGGTAAGAGTCTAACTTGGGGTTTTGGCACGCTTCGGATGCGATGGTGATGTTGGATTTGCCAAATTTTGATGATAGAATATTCTGCAATAGATTTCAGGTCTAAGACAGCATGTATTTGTATGCCTATGGCTTATGTGATGCTTCTACTGATGTCTATTGATACCGGATCACTTGTGGATGTTATGCCTCTTATGTGAGACGCATTTGGAGCTGATTTAGCTCAGCCATTGACTGTTTTGAACAATCCCAGATCTGTCCAAAACAGGGTAGCCACCTGTTACTTCAATTTTATGCTTACAGGTCTTGGCATTTGATGCCCGATTATGCTCGGTTGGTACCTATACATACGGGAATGTATGCCTATGGTTTACCTATGGATTTGAGCTTGGATTGAGCACTAATTTGCTCAGTTTACAGAGGGTATATGATGCTAGAAACTTCAGGGCTGAAACTATTTATGCTACAGTTGGGTTATACCTATTGGTTACGGGGTGATCCCAGCTACTCGTTATGATGTCATGATGTATTTGGACTATGCCACATGTCTTGTTTATGCTCCAGAATGCTCTTGAGCTGAGATTAGAGCTCGATTTGGATTTGACTGTCACTTCTTTGCATTTGGGATTTCATCTATGACATGGTTTATGCCTAGGCTACCCAATACAGGTTATGATGTCTTGGTGAATGCTTTATGCTTTGGCTGTGGATGGTAGTTGTTTGAGCTCATCTCGACATTCATTTGAGTATTTCCTTGAGCAATTGGACATTGATTTGCGAATTTTTCCGTTACGACTTGGCTTTTTCCGTCACGACCTTAGATGCTATATGGGATTTGATGCTCCGATTATGGATCTTGGCTATTACTTGGATGCACTTATAGGTATGAGCAGTGAACTGCTCCCTTGTTTTGGCAGTTGCCTATTGAGCTGTGATTGCTCGTTTGCATTTGATATGCAGGATACTTACTGATCAGTGGACTTGGATAGTTCTTGGGATTTACAGTTATGGCTTTCTTGCTCCTCTGTTGTCTAGCTTCCATGCTAGTTGGGCTCTTGTTGCCCGTCCATGTTAGAGAGCATATGCCATGCATGTTTACTCGTCTATGCACATGGTCTACTATTGTATACCTTACAGAGCCACTTATTTGGATGTTATTGTATAGATGTTTGGGCTTCACCTGGAGCTTGACTCTTGTAGGATGCTGTGCCACTGGTCGGTCTTTACTTGACTTGGATGTTCCTTAGTGGCATGATGTACTGCATAGCTCTGTGTATGCATATGGTTATGGGCTGATTTCATGGCCGAATATCATATGCTCTTATGACAGATGCCTTATGCCTAGCAGGTCATACGTAGTCGTCATGCTGTCTTCTATGAGACGAGACACCTCTTAGCCCTCTTGATGAGTGTTTAGTATGCTTTATGGTTGATTTTACAGCAGTTACAGTGGCATTACAACAAGCTGTTTATGCTGAAAATGAGGCACTTATTGGCTTAGATGACGTAGCTATGCATAGTAGTCAGGGTCAAGATGTTGGTGGTCAGTTGCTAGACCCCTTGCAGGCTCATGAGAGCCATTTTCTTATAGTTTTGCATGCTAGACAGCCAGCCATATGTCAGTCTTCCGCTTCGCTGAGGCCACATGTAGTCTTGAGACCCCGTTGGACGAGTGTCCGGGATGTTGGCCCTCTTTTCAGTGATTGACTCTGGAGAGTTTGACTGCTCTCCATTGTCTTATATGCACCATGCTGATGCTATGCACGACTCTGATGCTTTACAGCCGTGCACTGATGAGTTGTGCTTGCTTCATGAGAAGCATTCTTGGATTGCTTCGTTGTATGGAGCTGTGGGATCGCTTATCTCCTGGATGTCATGGACTCAGGGATGCTTGACTCTTCTTCTACAGAGGTTCCCGACACTTCTTGAATAGCTCGCTTTCCAATTGGGCGTTGGGTGAGATGTTATGATTCCTCACCTTGCCTTTTTCTTTTTTCTTTTCTTTGTTTTCACTCCCTAGCCACATTGGCCTTTTAGTGGGAGGTTGTTGGGGGTAAAAGGCCTATGGGCCTACTCGTGTATACTATGACCGCCCATTCTTTATTCATATATAATATGATAGTGCAATAAGGCTGTCAGTTCAGTTGGATAACACCTACATTGTGTGTGCTCTTCTCTCCCGCATCTTCCTTTTCTCCTTCTCCATTGCTGTTGCATCCCCTTCAGGACTCAACTTAGTGGAAATCTAGAAGGATTTGCAGCTTGGAAAATGGTGAATCATAGTTCATGAAGTTTCAAGCTCCTACAACTCTTCATCAATGCAAGATATACTGAGATGTATCTGTTGGTATACTGAAATGAGAAATTGAAATCAAAGAAAGTGTCTTCTTGTTTGCAAGGTTGTGCTTTTGGGACAGGGAAGTTGTGTTTGCTGTATAGAGCAACAGTAAATTTAGGACTACAGGATATGCATAGCTATTTCAAGATAACAGATCAAAGACTTTGGCTCTGAGTTGCTCTAGAGATTTATAGATTGGAAAGAGAGCTACAACTTTCATTTTTTAAGCTTGACAATCTGAGATTTGGTTAAAAAGTTATGAACTGTTATGTGTAGTGCTCTATGAGGAAACAAGTGAATTCAGCAGCATTTACATCACCAACTTGGTTTCCCATGAAAGTCATCATGATTATCCATTGCTATATGAGTGCAAACTCTATTTTATTGTAATAATGCAATGTTTACAATAGTGAAATGCTTGTAGCCCTGCTGAATTAGCATGAAAATTCACCTTATAAAGCTTTGGTTACTTGTGTTTTTGGTTTGTATTTATGAGTGCTCTAAGAAAAGAAGAACAAAGAGGATCTATAGCTAGTTTTGCACTGCTTGAAGCAACCATGCTTTGTGGGGTAGTTGATGCATGGGGTTGCCATCCCTAAAAAATAGGAGTTGTGTGAATCTAAAAGCTCGTGTTATGAGAGTCTCAACCATGGTTGTTTCAACATCAAATTCTCTCTTTAAAAAAAGTAAATTTTGAGCTTGAAGGTTTGAACTGCTTAAGAGTTGAGTTGAAGTCTCAGTGAGGAGTGAGTGATCAAAAATATTTGATTATATGTTCAATGGTGTTGTTTCGTGGGTTATGTTGAGATGAGATCATCGGTCTTTATCTTGTGGTGTTGTCTTGGGGATTGTTAGAGGCTGACTATCCAATTCACCTACCATAGATTGGTGGTCTTGTTGAGAGCTCCCATGTTGAATATCTATTGTTGATCTTATTAGTTGGAAAGTGTAAGGTTTGGAAACCAACCGATACACAAACTCAAGCATGGCAGCTTTTGGATATGAACCCTTCTTTGGTATTGAACATGAGGATGCTAATCAGTTTATCAAGAGATTGGAGTGGATGGCTTACCAAGATCAAAGGGACACTAATGCAGATAAGCTTCGAATGATCAACATGCTGCTTGAAGGTTCTGCAAGATTATGGTGGAACTTACTAAATGAAGAGACAAGGGCAAAATAACACACCAAATATAATAAGCAGAATGAGACCACCAATAGGAGACGACCCTTAGACTTAGAGGGGCTATCAAGAATCATGATCTGTAGGAGCAAGAGAGAGAATCGACACGAAGAGCCAGAGACATAGAAGGATCGAGCATTGGAGGCGCAACACTGCTCGACTTGATTGACCTCATCACAACAACTTGGTGGAGCAAGAGGCCGTAGACATGGCAGGCATCAGGTGCGACTCATGGAAGCGACGAGCTCGACTTGGGGGATTTCCCAGTTGAAATCTAGCAAATGGTGAGTAAATACAATCTCCAAACCTGGATGGACCACCATGCAAACCTCAAGAAGAAGAGAAAATTAGCATGTAAGCCACTGTAGAGCATCACAACCTACAACTAGGAGCAAAGGAAAATACAATTGATGTCGGATCAATCAAGAGGTATTGCTATGCTTGCATTTTTACAACCTAATCAGGTTGACACTATTGCAGGAAATGCAGGACAACAAGCTGTGAATCTTCATGGGGCATTTGAAAGAGTGGAGAATGGAACTCAACAAGGCCATAGGAAACCTGATGATGATGTGATTAGTAAACTGCAGGAACACTTGGCAAATCTAAATTTGAATATGAGCCTGTTGCAGGCAAGGCAGCCTCAAATGCAACCTAGATTTAGAGGACCTCCAAGAAATAGATGGGAAAACTTTGAATGCTTTAATTGTAGGGAGAGAGGTCATGTTACTCTTGATTGTCCTTATCCAAGAAGAATAGGAGGGGAGATGTATCCCATGCCACAACGGAATGCTAGGCAAGATGCTAGAGGTCATGCTTTAATTGCAGGGAGAGAGAGGTCATGTTACTCTTGATGGTCCTTATCCAAGAAGAATAGGAGGGCAGATGTATCCCATGCCACAACGGAATGCTAGGCAAGATGCTAGACTTCAACATGAGCAAAGGCCACTTGAACCAGCTAGGCAATATTTGGAAAGAAGACCTATTGAAGGCACATCGGATATGAATCTGATCGAAACCAACATGTCTGATGATGGGGAAAATGCAGATGTTTTTGCTAACAAGAGAGTTAGAAAGAGGGATACTAAAATTGAAACTCAAAGGACAACAAGGATTAAAAATGGAGAAAAGGTTGCAGATGATCTAGAAACCAACAAGAAAGCTAGACAACGAAGGAAGATTCAAATTGGGGACTTTGCTTTGGGAGTCAATCAAGTTCCTTACAACTTGCTTGAGGATTTAAAAGGTAATAAGATTGATGTTACATATGGTCAACTAATGTAGATGAATTCATCTCTGAGGAGGCAATGGCATGAATTAGTTAGCATCAGGAAAGGAAAAACCCAAACTGGGCATGTTGGAGTGGTATACTTCTATCAGATGTGAAAGACATTATACATGTCATGGACACATGGATACATGGAAGGAAAATTGATCAAGTTTATGTTGATGGTGGTGCACAATTTTGTGTAAAAATTGAAGAAGCAATGCTACAAATGCATCTTAAAATGAGAGGGAAGTCACTATTTAAGCTTAAAATGGCAAACAACTCAAAAGTGAAATGTCTAGAAGTCATTGAAAACTTGGAAGTCAACATTGGAGGCCAAAGAGCATGTTTAGATTTCCATGTTATGTCTACAAAACTTGGGGCATATCCTCTCATTTTGGGACGGCCATGGTTGATTGGTATGAGATCCAGACAAGACTGGTATAGAGGTCAATTGGAACTCTATCTAGAGAAGCCACCTCATAAGAGAGTGATCTTTGACATGAAAACAATGTCTGTCATTCAAAGTGGACATGAAAGTGATGTTGGAGGTGATGAAAGTAGTGATTTAGAAAATTCCAGCCTTGATGAGGAAGATAGAGAATGGGAAGCTAGCCTACTCTTTAGGGATGTTGACCTCTTTGGATTGTCAATCCAGGGTTCAAAAAGAGAGGAAAAAGTTGTAAATATTGTTGCAGGAAGTATAGAGCTCATACAAGAAGCATGTCATCAACAACTTGAAATGAATGTTGGATCGCTGTAAGCTTATGGATATGTTGGACTAATGATGAAAGAGATGAATATTCAACCATTTTTCAAAAATACACGAAATTTTTTACTATAGAATATCACCAAAACTAAGGGGTACTAACATTATTGTGCACCATATCAAATTGAAAGAAGGGTATAAACTAGTGGCTCAAAAACTTAAGAGACTTGGTACAATTTAGGAAAATGTACTTAAAGCTGAAATTCAAAAGTTGCTTGATGCGGGATTTATCTATCATGTTGGATTATGCAGAGTGGGTGTCTCTTGTTGTAATCAGGCCAAAGAAGGATGGAAAGTGGAGAGCATGTGTTGATTTCAAGCCTCTTAATGCAACGAGACTAAGAGGGTTCATTACCCCATGGGGATGCTTCTGCTATAGAGTAATGCCTTTTGGTTTGATGAATGCATACACCAACTTTTCAAGATGGGTTAGTTGGGTATTTGTCCCTTTCATTGGGAATCTTTGTGGGTGTTTATGGATGACTTTTGTGTGTATAGCTCAAGGGCATTACACTCTAAAAACTTGATGAAGTTTTCTGCAGACTTGATGAGGATGGTGGTCAGTTGAACCCTGATAAACATAAAATAGCAAGAACTAGAGTGATACTCTTGGGTCATGAAGTGTCTGCTAATGGTATTTCACCCGAGCCTAGTAAAGTTGAGGCTTTACTTCTTATGGAGTCTCCAAAAACTATAAAAGAACTGATGAACTTTGTTCAAAAGTTGTGGTATTTATCAAGATCATTCCATATGTTGGCTGAGTATGTATATCCTTTACAAAAGGCAACTCAAAGGGATCCTTTAGTTTGGATGCAAGTTGAAGAGGATGCATTCTTGCAGATTAAAGAAAAGTTAAGCACTTTGCCAGTTCTTATGCCTTTGAATTGGGATGAACCTTTCTTCATTAGCATTAGTGTTGGGAAAAATGCAGTGGGAACCATTTTAATGCAAAAGGAAAAGGGGATCTCCTATATGAGGTTGTGTTTTATATAAGCAAATTCATTGGAGTGACTGAAAAATCTTGGATGGAAGAAGAATTATTGGTATGGGGGATGGTATATGTAGTTAAAAGATGGAAATCATACTTGATTCAAAAACCATTTGTAGTACTTACTAGTTCCCAGTTGCTTCCACAGGTTTTGCGACGTGCTGAAATTGCTTCAAGAGTTACTAAGTGGCTACTGGCTTTGTAAGAATTTGAATTTACACTTTTGAAGGAGGGTACTATAAGAGCTAGCTTAGCTGATATTTTGACTTATAAAGAACATGTTGAAAGTACAACTGTTATAAGACGGAAACTGATTTCGCATCCGCAAATTCATGAGGAGATGAAGGATAAAGATGCTACCTTGTCTTTTTATGGCAGTTATAGAAGAGTGTGAAAAAAGGGAGGACTGGGTTTTGTCATTATGGACACTAAAAATCGAGAAGTTTTTTCTGGAAGTCAAGAAAGTAAAGAGATACAAAGTAACAATGAAGCTGAATATGTGAGTTTACATGCTGGCCTGAAACAGTGTATTCAGCTAGGATACAGGAAGATAGTTGCAAAATGAGATATTATGTTGGTGGTTAGACACGTTCAAAATGTTTGGAAAGTCAATAAAGATATTTTGAAAGACTGGCTGTTTAAGATAAAAGGCCTCATGAGGTAGCTGAAAATGTTTGAAATTTGGCATATTGGTAGGGAGAAAAACCATAGAGCTCATGAATTGACTGAAAATGCTCTTTCCTAGTATGTTGTTGCCATGAGGGTGGATAATCCTAGATATGAGGGTAGGGAAAGCCTTCACTTGATTGAAGAGTTTCTAAAAACTGGGGAGCTAAAGTGATTGGCTAATAAATACAAAAGGTATGCCATTGTCAGAAGGGCAAGGGCATATGTGCTCATAAATGATGTACATGAAGGGGATTGATAATGTACTAAGAAGGGTGTTGTATAGTTCTGAGATTCTTGCTTGTTTATCTTCTTGTCATGAGAAATCATGTGGTGGTCATTTTGGTATTGAGCTTACCAAAAGGAAAATTCTGTTAGCATGACTTGGCCTAGTGTGAGTGCTAATGTTGCTCATTGGTGTAAAAGTTGTCATGCTTGCCAATCATATGAAAAAAGGGTACCAATTCCAGAACCTGGTAAAGCCATTGTTGCCTATGGACCGTTTGAGAAGTGGGGTTTGGATTTTATTGGACCTTTGCTTAGTACAAAAATAGAAAAGTCTTACATCATTACTGTGGTTGATTATATGACCAAATGGCCTAAAGCTAAGGCTACAAGAAAGAGGATGTAACTCAGTTCCTCATGGAGGACATATGCTACAGATTTGGAATACCACTAGAAATAGTGATAGATTAAGGTCTTGGTTTCAAAAATAAGCTATTGAGAAAATTAACAGGGAAACTAGACTTGAAACACAGATTTGCTACTCCTTATTACCCTTAGTGCAACGGACTGGTGGAAGCATTCAATGGAACATTACAGAAGATTCTCTTTAAGCTGGTGGAAGATCATCCTAAAGATTGGGACAATTATCTACATGAACAACAATACATTGATATGGCTTGCTTCTTGTCCTTGAAATTGAAGAAGACCTTGAGAAGGGGCTATAATGAATTTACAAGTCTGTCGTCCTGTAAAACAATAGAGAAAAAAGAGTGAATATGGATGTATTTGATGATGAAGGGGTGGAGGATGATAATGTAATGGATGGGACCAATTTTACGCTATCTTCAACTGTTGTACAAGAGTTTACAACCAAGAAAATTAATATAGAATAAAGAAAATGAGTTCTTTATAGGAGAAAGAGGAGAGCTAGTGCAAAGAGGAAAAGTGGAGTAGCATAAAACAAGTGTCCAACCATATATCATGAGGTCTAATAAGCGGTAGGATACTCGAAAGCTTGTGTGACAAGTGTCCTGACGCTTGTCTCTTCTCTATGGCCTTCCTTTTGGGGTTGATCATTGTCAAAAATAGAAACTATTAAATGTAGTAAGCATTGCTAGAACAAAAAACTTATCATTTTTAGAATGTTCTCTCTAAATTTTAGGACTAGCATTTTAAGACCAATCCTAGGCTCCCAAAATTTAGGAACATCCCAAAATTTAGGGACACCCTCTAATATGAATGTCATATAAAATCTCTTTATGAGTACATTCCAAAAACAATGTTGAAATCATCATATGAGTTGTCTATGCAAAGATATGTGCATTTTAAGCTTTCAACCTACACACACATTGTACAAGCATTTCATGATTATGCCATCTTGCTAAATATAACTACTTGTTTTGATGGCTCTAGTCCACACTTTAAGGCATTAGTCATTTCTACATGCAAACCTAATCTTGACATACTCGAGTTACAATCACAAACATCCAATCAGGTCATATAGCTGAAAGTGTGTACTATCTTTGCTTTAGACCCCTACATGGGTCCATCATAACTTGTGACCACTCATCAATGGCCAGCTATAATGCATTTTTCTTTATATTTAGTCAATGCAAAGAAAATAAGTTTTATATAAAATTAAATATGTAAAATAATAGAAAGGATACAAATTCTTTTTCTATTGTGTTATGACATAGGTAAACAAAAGTTCCCATTCGTACCATGATGACCATGCTTCGTTGCTATTGTTGAAAGTTTATCAAGTTGTATGGGAGAAGTATCTTGTTAGCAGTTATTTTTGTCATGCCTTGTCATCTCTTGCCCTGAGCCGTAGTTTGAGTCAAACAAGGACTTTTGGAGCTTTGACATGTCTGTCATGTGTTTTTATGGGGGAGGCTACTTATTCTAGAGTGGATATCTATGTGTATTTCTTTTGTTTGCTGGGTTCTGATGTGTTTTCCATGGGCAGTTTCTGCATTTCCCAGGCTGTCGACACCCACTGAACAATGTCCTTACTAGTCGGATTTCTTGTGGACATCTGGCATTTTGTAGGCATTTATTATGCCATGACCAACATTAAATGCTAGCTAGCATTGATGGCATTTCCACATTTCAACCAGCAAGTTTAGGGGTTTTGAGACTATTTACAGCCATTTCCCACTTGACAGCCATATAGATCATCATCTTCCTTCCTTCCTTTGCATGTGCACACTTCGACTCCATCATCTTTCTCCTTCTCTAGTACTGCCGTCATCATCAACCTGATCTAGTGACCTCACTGACGCTATGGGCTGCGTGCAGGGATTGATTAGTCATTCTCTATTCAACATTTGTTTCTTGTTCAATGCATGTTTTTTTTTTCTTCTTCTCTTGCAAATTGTCTCTCTCTATTCCTTTGTGTTCGAGTTCCTTCTTCCGTTGCATACTCTCACATGGTATCATCAACAAAAGAGAGGACACAAAGTTGTGTGGAGCCACAAGTAGATCGTCTATTGCTGAGGCAACCACTCCAGAGTGTAGGTTGTAAAGAAATACCCTAACGCAGAAACACAAACAGAAAACTATACGACAAAGCATAGACCAATAAAAGAACAGACTTAGGGTTAGGGTAACTTAGAGACAATGAACATAGAAAATAAATGAAGTCATATGATTGCTGAATATACAATTCTCATGCAGCAAACACACTATGCAATGAATGAATACCGAACCTCGAATTCCTATATCTCAAGGATTAGGGCAGGGATAATGAGCTGGAGAGTGTGTTGTACTCCGAACGGATCCCGAATTGCAACAAGGCAGTCTCCAGATGTTAAACACCAGCAAACGCAACCAAGGAAGGCTGAGTCTGATGCAAACGTTAGTATAGGAGAGAGAGAGACTAAAAATGCAGGTGAGGAAGAGAGAAAGACTAAAAATGCAAGGAAGAGAGAAAGACTAAAAACATAGGTGAGGAGAGAGAAAACTAGCAAACGCAGGCAATGGAGAGAGATCTCCTGCGAGACAGGTTGAGGACAGAGAAAAATAGTAGCGACAGTAGAGGGAGGAGAGAAAATTGAGCAGGCGACAACTGGAGAGTGATCAACACAATAGTTGCTTTGCTGTAAACAATTGCAAACTGCGGGTGGAAGGTTGGAAACAAGTGTTAGACTATAGATGACAGCAACAAGGGATAGCTGAAACTGCGATGTCCTCTGCGAAAGGGGTGTAGGCAGCAAATTGAAAACACCTGAAACCTGCAAAAACGAGATTGAGGCTGAATGGAGGGCAGCATACTTCTTGTTTACTTCATTAATTAAGCATGTTTTGGGGCCATTTAAGAATACTTAAACGGCCCCAAAACATGCTTAATTAATGAAGTAACCTTGTTTATTTGAAAGAAATGTGTTGCTAGAGAGTGTTTGTGTCCCATAAGCACAAACCCACTTGGGAGGGCCCAAACTTTCTATAACTAAGTATGCTGCTCTCCATTCAGCCTCAATCTCATTTTTGCAGGTTTCAAGTGTTTTCAGCTTGCTGCTTTACAGGGAGGACATCGCAGTCTCAATTGTCCCTTGCTATCATCTACAGTTTGGCACATGTTTCTAGCCTTCCACCCACAATTTGCAGTTGTTTAAGTAGAGCGATTGTTGCTGATCACTCTCCAGCTGCCATCTGCTTAGTTTTCTCTCTCCTCCCTATTGTTGGTCTACTATTTTTCTCTCTCCTAAGCCTGTCGTAGCAAATTTTCTCTCTCATCAACCTATCGCAATAGATTCTCTCTCTCCACTGCTTGTGTTTGTTGTTTTCTCTCTCTTGCAACATGCCTTTTTAGTATTTCTCCCTCTTGCATTGTCATCTACATCAGATCCAACCTTCCTTGGCTGTGTTTGCTAATGTTCAACATCCAGAGATTGCCTTACTGCAATTCGGGATCCGTTCGAAGTATAACACAATATCTAGCTCATTACCCCTACCCTGATCCTTGAGATACAGGAGTTCGAGGTTCAATATTTATTCATTGCATAGTGTGTTTGCTGCATGAGCATTGTATATTCAGCAGTCGTATCACTTCATTTATTTTCTGTGCTCATTGTCTCTGAGTTATCCTAACCATAACTATGTTCTTTTATTAGTCTATGGTTTGTCATATGGTCTCTACTTGCATTTCTGAGTGAGGGTATTTCTTTACATGGTATAATCAATGCCATGCTTTTGTCAAAACCCTTGCACTACAAGATGAGGCATGTACTTGTCTAAAGTCCCATTAGCTTTTAGCTTGGTCCTAAAAATCCACTTTGTCCTGATGACTTTCTTGTGGCTCAGACGATCCACCAATGTCCAAGTCTCATTTCACTCAATCCTCTCAAGCTCCTTCTCCATGGCCTCTCGCCATCGAGGGTACTGAAGAGCCTCTTGCTATGTATCCGACTCAGAATGTGCTATGTAATTAGTTGTAAATGTTGAGACTTCAAGCTCAATTGCTCATATATATGTGTGTTTGATCGACATTACCTATAGCTATGTCCAATTGCACTCATGTGTGGGACATTAAATAAGTCGATGTTGACCTAACCACAGTTAGATATGGTTAGTGGTAACCTAGTTGTACTATCTCTTTCATGTGTGGGACATTAAATAAGTCGGTGTTGACCTAACCATAGTTACTCATGGTTAGTGGTAACCTAGTTGTACTATCTCTTTCATGTTAGTAGAGATTGAATAATGAAGGTGAATGAGATGAGTTGATTGCTCACTCTTTGGCTCCACTCTATCTCTCTTATCTTTGAACATGGTATCAGAGCCAACATGAATGGGCTCTTTGTAGCATAGCATTGAAGGAATCTAGATCTGGAGCTTGAAGATAAGAGTCTCCGCTAAAGAAGAAAGATTGCCATTGTTCCTGTCAAGGTATACATCAGGGTTTATGCTTTGTGCTTGTGCAAGAGCTTGTTGTAGTTTGTTTGGGAGCTTCATAAGGCTTCATTGAACACTTGTGAGTGGCCATTTGACATCAAAGACATCACATTTGAAAAAACTCATCAAAGGAGACTGTGCATGTAGCCCATTTTTTTGTAGAAGCCATATCTTGATACATAAATGGATTTTGGAGAAATGGCCTCAAGGATTCTTTACCGTTTTGATGTGGTCTACAACTTTGCAGAAGAAAGTTTTTTCAAATGCTTCATAGATTTTGATATATTTAGCATAGACCTGTGTAGACTAGTTGTTTTACTGCAGTAAACAACAAGTGGTTCCAAGGCATTGGTGGCTTTCATCCTAATAATGTATATGCCCTTATTCTCATGCATTTGAGCATGGTTCTAGAGTATCAAATGATCACCTTTGGAAGGTTTTAATAGGTTGGAAATCTGTCCCGAATTGTGGATCGCAAGCAATCTATGGATAGTATATGTGGACCCTGATTATGGGCATATGAATGTTGGATGTTATATGAACTGAAAAGATAATTGAATGCTGACTTTTGGAGCTGAAAATCAACTGTATTGATATGAATAGTGGTTGTACATGAACAATATAGGAGTTATATGACATTGGTTCTTGAAGACTGGGCATATATGAATGTCAGTATGATCATGTCTTGGTCTCTACATGTGTTGACATATGTATGCTATGATTCGGGAAACTTTTGAGCTTGGATTGCACTTGTTTTGGCTGTGTATTGGCTGATTGTTATCAACCAAGATGATATTTGGCATTTGTACTTAGAGTACATGTACTACAGTGTGCCCAAAAGGTCATGTATGGACTCTCGCATATAGTGGCAAATGTCTAAGATGTTTTGGGGCATGTTTGGCACATAAATATATCTATTTTGATTGAGAAAAGGCTGCTGGTCATTTACTGGTTTGCTAATTGCAGACTGTATGTTTCTCTACTATTAGTAAGATTGAAAGTACACAGGGTATGCAACAACTACATGTTTTATGAACTGTTTAATGTACCTACATGTTGTGTCACTTGATTGTGGATGTATCTAACATGTTTGTGGGCTGAAATATTGTGATTTTAGCAGGGATTTTGTTGCAAAAAACTATCATAAAAGTTGAAGGCTGAAATTGGTTAGTAAGACCTTGTGGTTTACGGCGAGGACTGTTTGTTGCAATACGAAAAATGCTTATGGCACTGATAACATCACCCAAATTGTTGCTGATAAGCTTGATAACAAGAACTTCATACTATGGAAGTTTAGGATGCAGAATTTTGTGATTGGTAGAGGATACTGGGATTTATGCATGGGGATTGAAGCTGAACTCGAATTACATGAACAAAATCCAACATAAGATCAGTGAAGAGCTCACCAACAGTGGTCAAAAAGAGCTAGCAAAGTACTACACGGTTCTCTTTGTGCATTTTTGATTTAATGGCTATGCAGATTACCAATTGTCATTCCCCGAAAGATGCTTGGGATACACTCATGAAAAATTATGGTAATGTCACGCATGCAAGGAAGATATAGCTTAAGCAGCAATTTAATAATATGTCTGGAAATGGTAGGAGCATTCAAGCATACACAACGGAGATAAAGACCATAGCTGACCTACTGGCTACTATTGGGTCTAGTGTTTCAAAGGATGATATGATTGCAATGACATTGAATGGGCTTGGCAAGGAGTACAAGGCATTTGATACTTATATTTCTATAAGAGTAGAACCCCCTGATTGGGATGATGAATGTGGCAGAGGTGGTAGAGGCCGTGGTTCTTTTTGAGGTCGAGGAGACACTCGAAATACCTATGGACAGTAGTAGTAGAATGCATGGAGTAGCACAAATATGCAGGGTGAGTGAGGGCAGATTTAGAGGGGGGGGAGATCACCTAGAGGCAGAGTTGGTGGATCCTGATAGTCAAATGAGGAGTCTAACAGGGACAAATACTGCCATTATTATGGCGGTAGATATGTGCATATTGCCAAAGATTGTCATGAGAAGCAAGTAGACATGAAAGCAAAAGACAGACAACATGGAGATTATGCATCTTCCACTGGTGCTCAGGATGATCAGGGAGACCGGTTGTTTGCTATGCATCATGTATCAAAGAATGTACCTAAGCAAGGCAGAGATGAGAAATGGTACATAGATTCACAAGGCTCTAATCATATGACACCCCACGGAGAATGGTTTGATGAGTTGGTTGTAGGTTCTCATGGATATGTCTGCATTGGGGATGATACCCAACATGATATGTAGCCCATTGGTTATGCCTGATGGCAAGAAAAAGAGTCTACATCATGTGCTTCATATACCATCGATCACTAAAAATCTTTTGTTAGTTGGACAGATGGCAGAGCAGAATCTGCAAGTCAAATTCAATAAGGATGGATGCTTTGTCGAGGAATATGGTAATGACTACAAATTGATTGCTAAATGCAAAAGGGATGGTAGAATGTTTATGTTGGATGCATCTATTCTAGAATTGAAGGCATCCATGTTTACCCATGATGATGGAGTTGTGCAGGATGTTGAAATTTGGCATAAACATTTGGCCATGTAAATGTTCAAAAGCTGAAATCTATGTAGCAAAAAGAGGTTGTACTTGAGTTACCTAGGTTCAAATACAATGATCTTGGACATGTATGCTTTGCTTGTCAATTTGGGAAACAAGCAAGGTTTCCTTTTATGAGGCATGTTACGAACAGTTCCCATCCATCATAGTTAGTACACTCGGATGTATGGGGTTCATCTCATATTGCTTCTTTCAGTGATGCTCGAGATATTATGGCTCTTTTATTGATGATTTCAACTTACACATGGCTGTACATTATGAAACACAAAGATGAGGTGTTTGATGCTTTTAAAGACTTCAAAAAGCATGTTGAAAATGAATTGGGTTGTTATATCTCATGTTTAAGATCAGATGGAGACAAAGAATATGTATCCAGAGAGTTTGATAGGTATCTTGCCAAATATGGTATAAAAAGACAACTTACTTGCAATTATACACCACAATAGAATGATGTAGCAGAGAGGAAAAATTGTGTGCTTATGGAATCGACAAGGGCAATGCTTAATGAAAAGAGTTTGCCAAATGCTTATTGGGCTGAAGCAGTGGTTATTGCTATTTATATGCTGAATAGAACTCCTACATCCAAGATTCATGATGTAACTCCGTATGAGAAGCTATATGGCATAAGCTTGACATTAGGCATCTTAAGGTGTTTGGTTGTATTGCTTACGTGTATGTTCCTGATGAAAAGAGGAAGAAATTGGATCCAAAAGCTGTCAAGAGTGTTTTTCTGGGTTATGCACAAGACAGGAAGGCTTACAAATGTTATGTACTATCCACTCATGAGATCTTGATCAACAGAGATGTAGTTTTTGACGAGTTGGCTTCATGGTATGGTAATCCTACTGTAGCAGTTTCTGATGGATCAGCCAACGCTACTAATGCTGAAAATTCTTCTTCAACTAGGACTTCTACAAGTGGTCATACAGGTGATGCTTTAGTCCTTGGACAGGACGACTGCGTAATCTTACTCCTACATCCATTGACATGGATATGTCAGTGAGGAGGAGATTGGATAAAGGAAAGGAAAAGATGTTTGATGATGTAATTGGTCTACTTACAATAGGATATGAGTCACTTGGTAGTGACAGTTTGGACAGTGAGTTGGGAATACCTTAAGTTATGATGCCTGGTGTAAGGCATAGCAGGTATATGCCGCCTCATGAGAGGTAAAAGCTCTGTAACATCCCTGCTTACTATAGCCATTAGACTTGCCCCCCTAAAATTTTTAAATATTCATTTTAAAAAAAAATTATTATCCTTTCCCCCTAGCCACCACCGAACATGCAAGAGGAAAGGGAAAGGGAAAGGATGAAGGAAGATGAGGTCGAAGGGGGGAAGGAAGCTGTCGTGAAGGGAAGAGAAGAAGTCGACATGGAGGAAGAACACGACAATGATGTGGAGGATGGTGAGAAGGACGAGGTAGATGATCATGAAGAGGAGAAGGGACAAATTGCATGGTGGTAGCCCAAGTTGGCCACCTAGATAGGCAGTAAGGGGAGAGGCCTTGTGTCCCCCCCCTCCCCCCCAATAATAACGCCCCAAACACCTTTAAAAAAACCCCGCCAATCGTAATAGAAGGAGGATAGGAAGCCTTGGAGGGCCTAGACTTGCTGTTGGCCATGAGGGGGAGAAAGAGAGAGAGAGGAAGAGAAAGAAGAGAGGTGAGTAGAAAGAGAAGAAGAAGAAGAAGAAGAAGAAGAGGAGGAGGAGGAGGAGGAGGAGGAGGAGGAGGAGGAGGAGGAGGAGGAGGAGGAGGAGGAGGAGGAGGAGGAGGAGGAGGAGGAGGAGGAGGAGGAGGAGGAGGAGGAGGAGGAGGAGGAGGAGGAGGAGGAGGAGGAGGAGGAGAGAGGGAGAGAGAGAGGAGAAGAAGAGAAGAAGAAGAAGAAGAGGAGGGAGAGAGGGAGGAGGAGAAGAGAAGAAGAAGAAGAAGAGAGAGAGAGAGAGAGAGAGAGAGAGAGAGAGAGAGAGAGAGAGAGAGAGAGAGAGAGAGACTCTGAGGGTTCTCCTTCCTTTCCCCTCCTCAGAGGGTGACCACATGTGTTTACCCCCTCCTATCCGCAAGCCTAACCCCTCCCATCACAGTAGAAGGAAGTCGCCCCACACGCCATCTCTCCAATGAGAGAAGGGGAGAAGGGATTTACAAGCCGAAGTATGGCCCCAAAACAGAGAGAGACACGCATCAGTAGTAATCTCGCATCCATGGAGCCACCGGCCAAGGTGTTTTTGCGAATACGAATAGAACGTCAGGTAGTATGGATAATTCATATCCGAATATCCAAGTACAAATTGCCATCTTTGTTATTTACTGAGGGCATAGGTATGCGGATGAATTCAATTCAACAAGTAGCTTGAATTTATCCTTTTCGATAGTTAACAAAATCATAGGGGATCATAGGTCAATTCCTTTTGCAACCATAGATGACCTTGCATAGATTTATGCACATGGTGCATTGAGGTTCACACAAACCCATATACTCAAATCCTTTGCATCCCAATGCTACGCAATGAAGTCATACGTGGCATAAAGAACATAAAGGTTACTTAAGGGGTATGCACATAGATGGTGCATGTATGGGAAAAGTTATATGAAACATGCATCGATGGTACACAAGTTGAACTTGCAATAAAAGTTTTGCTAATATCCCGAACTATTAGTCCATTGGGGTCATTAAGTTATGTGTAGCTAGTACAAACAACATTCATTAGGATAAAAACTACTATGCCTTGAGATCCATCTGATAGTGACTATGTTCATCAAACCTATTCAGGGGTTGGGCTAAATGCAACAATAACTCTAGGGCAAGCAAAGAGTTCAAGGATTAGGAAACCCTAAGTCAAAGGAAAGACCAATGCTTTTGTACTTGTAGGGAAGAAGGCTAGGTTATCAATCAATGCAAGTGTTCAATAGAACTTATGTCTTGTATACCCTAACATTTGCCTTAGCCGAATGAAGGGTGTGTTAAGTAAATTTTATGGAAAACTGTTCCTGATCCCAAGGGGGAGAGTAAATACACAATAGAAAGGTTATCACGATACTTCCTGTAATATTGGAAAAGGATACAATTGTCTTGTTGAATGATAAAATAATGTTCTAAATGCTTTTGCATTAAACTGATTGTTGGATGTGATTTGGATAATTATTCCAAGTGCTTGTGTTTGATGGTAAATGCATGGCAAGGGTTAGTAATGACAAGTAGCCATGGGAAATAAATGAATGTTTCACTGGAAGATGATACTAGGCTGATTGCCTTGATTGTGCTTGATTCCTAAATGGATTAATTAAGGAAGGATATTTTGCACGGGTGGATCATCTCCAAGATCGCACTGTGGATTATCCCGAAAGGGCATTGCTCGATTCATAGGCCAAAGGTCGAGTGGTGAAAAGGCCAACCATGAAAATTGTGTTTCACCCCTAGGCTGCTTGGGGTTAGGTGGAGCTCTGGACACCCCTTGCCTAGTTTGGAATGAGGTGAAGATTGTCGTGAGCCCAACGTTTGGAGGCGTTGGAAGATCCTATTCTAGATAATGGATGGAAATTATGGTGCCATGTGAATTGGATCGGGTACTTCTATTGGACAGAAGGGATACATAATTTCTCCTATATGGGCAGGAGACAAAGATTAACTTGAAGATAAGTTAAGGAACTTGTTTGTCAAAAGGAATACTTGTTTTGTTTTCGTGTCAGTGCTGTAAATTACGCAAACGAATCGTGTTCCCTAAAAGGCCTAATTAAGGAAGCTAATTGTGAATGTCATACATAAATGTGATAGGACCTAATTAGAAAACTAAAGCTATAAAGGGAAGCGGGTGGGCAAAACCCTGACGGTACGGCAGGGTGGTCCCAGAGAACTGGGAGGCTTCTCACAAGGTTTTATCGTCATTTGACCTTTAGGTATGGTTAGGTTAGAACTCAATTCATGTCATTTTAGGGGACCGAAATGGGACTATGCCCTACGGGTAAAGAGGTTGAGCGGTGCATCTCTCTCATTTCCCATTCTCTTTGAACCAAGTGCGGTATGGATCTACTTCGGGCTTGGGCATCTCTCCGTAAAGTAGAATGTTTGGGACCCAACGCTAGAATGCTGTCGGGAGACCCTGACCACTAGGGACCCAGTTTTCAGGTTGATTCTAGTGGGTTCGGCCGTGAACGTTCCGTTGCGAGGCAAACTTGGGAAACCCTAAGCGACAAACCTCGTAACATTCCATGGGAGTGTCGAGCACTGACACTTAGATTTGTTTCTCGATGGACTGCTAAAACATGCTTGAACAGCTGAATGTTGGGCACATTACAGTTGGTATCAGAGCAAAACTTTGTAATGATGCATGATTGATTAATGCATGGTTCGTAGACATACCTTAAATAAAAATGACCTAAGCAGAATGATTTGATTGTTAGGCACCTTTTGCACCCACGAATGCTGACATGCAAGAGAAGAAATTTATTCTCAAGAAAATTAAGGCACCCGAATAGTTTGATGGAGAAGGAATAGGCATCGCAACAGAGGCGGAGATATGGATTGAGTCAATGGATGATTATTTCTCTGCTTCGAGAATTGCTACTACCAATCAAGCAATGATAGGCAAACTGAAGTTAGTTGGCTAGGCTCAGATACGGTGGAAGCAATGGTGCAAAGATCAAGGTATTTGCGAAGCCGCTGTTACCTGGGCTTAGTTGAAAGATGCTGTATATGAACGATACCTTCCGACAACCTAGCAGACCTTTAGGATGAATGAATTCTTCAAGCTCAAGCAGTTAGAATTAACCCTAGAAGCTTACTACTCAAAGTTTATAACCCTACTAAAATACGCACTGCCTATGGATATCGTGCAACAAGTATCCAAGTTTTGCCATGGCTTGAACACTCCTCTAAACCACTGTCTTGAAACAATGTGTACAGCGGACTTGCAAGATGCATTTCTTCGAGCAAAGCCAATCATCCAAGAACTTGGATCAGGCAAAGGTGTTTTCCAAGATCAAGACAAGAGATGCCACTTGTGCGGAGAGTTAGGGCATATCCGTAGGTGATGTCCCAACCGCCAATGTTTCCACTGCAATGAGCTAGGGTACGTCCAAGTAGACTTCCCTAACTTAAGTCCAGAAGATATGAAGTGAGAGTAAATTGCACATATCGCATGCTCTCTCTCTCTCTCTCTCTCTCTCCCCCTCTCTCTCATCACTCTTTCTTTCTCTCATCACTGTCAACAACCCCTTCTCGAGGGGGGAGAGAGAGAGAGAGAGAGAGAGAGAGAGAGAGAGAGAGAGAGAGAGAGAGAGAGCATGCAATATGTACTATTTTTTATCACCAAGAAGGGGTCAATAGCACCCCCTTATCGGGCAGGAAAAAAGTCACAACGAGAGAGGGGGAGAGAGAGAGCATGAGATATGTACTATTTTTTCTCGCTAAGAAGGGGTCGCGACTAGGGCAACCCCTTGTTGAGTAGACAATAAAGTCACACGCCCAAGAAGGGGTCGTCACGGCAACTCCTTCTTAGGTGGAACAAAAGTCACAAGTCTGCCTGTGGCTTTATTTTTCGCCCAAGAAGCAGCTGCTACATACAGGTGACCCCTTCTCGTTGAAACCGCCAGGCCAAAATCCTTCATCTCTTAGAGGAGAGAGAGGTAGAGAGCGAAACGCAGGCGAGGGTTGCTGACAATCCCTTTCAAGCACAAAGAAATTCCACAAGTCCCATGCTTTTACTCTCGAGGACCCCCCATGTTCTCATTGCTTTGCGTATAATCCAAAGGTGCCCATGCACCCTTAGTCTTTTCCATCTTCTACACTACGAACTAAAGTCCAATGTTTTATTGGAATGCTACATGATAAAATGATGAGATTCTTAAAAGCTTTGTAAAGAAACAAATCACCATTGTGTAATTTTTCCAATTGACTTCTAATCATGTTTCAAAACATCATCCAATGAGGCACATGTTGTTTTCCTATGCAATCAAATTTTTTAAATTTGTGAAAAATAAATTTCTTGAAAGATAGATCCAAGCACATAATTTGCGATGAACCAAGACAATCCAACTCTCTATGATATTCTCCTAATTTTTTTGAACTTTGAAAGAATATCTTCAATTCACTTAAAGGCTTGGATGATACCATTATTAAGCGTGCTAAATCTAGAAGTGGATTGAAACTAGTTGCAAGAAACTCTTCCAACCTCCATATGTTTGTGCATCTCGTATAATAATTTATGTCACAAATCTTTAAAACATAAAGGATGGAGGGTAATTGAGCTAAACAAGTTCGGAAAGTTCTACATGTATGATGCTAAAAGTACTTGTCAATGACTCCAATGATCACCATTTTACACTTATAAATGGAAACAAATCTTCACAAATTTCTCAAAATATATCTTAATATTACTAAAATAATAGTAATATAAATAGAATACACGATCATTATGTTGCAATGAGGTGAGAAGAATTGTTTCACAAAAGGCAAAGATCTTTGGTAGAATATACATGTTGAATGTTTGCATATCATTGTTTGTCTAGAGTTTGAAGTCCACAATCTGTCCTTTCCAATAAAAGTTTGACATTTTCTCCTTTTTTTTGTTTATCTTGTGAGGACCTTTACAAGAGGTAATAACACATATCATTGTCTCTTGTAATGTAACATGTGCACACTTGTGTAGAGTTAGATGGCCGCCTACAAGAAGCTATTTAAAAAGTTTGCGATGTTGAAAAAACATGAGATTAGACTAGTTGTATGTGTCAAAACAGTGAGGGTAGAAGAGAAATTTACATGAGGAGGCACAAAGAACAAAATTATGGAATGTCACTTAGATTAAGGTAACATTTTCTAAATTTTTTAGTCTCCAAAGGATAAGCTTAGAGGCACTTTGTTGCCTTTTTGCTAAAACTAGATGAAGATTGGCCAAATTAGGTAAGAGTTAAATGTTACAATTGGTCACACATGCCATTATCTTATTCATCTATTAACTTATATTATTATTGGTGAAAATTAGCAAAATTAGTTGAGAGTCAAATCTTATATTTGACCACAGTTGGCTTTGTCCTATTCTTCTATTCACTAATCTTACCATTAGTGAAAGTTATTGTTTTAAGGATAGGTAATGGTGTGCCCATCCATCTGTTGGGGGTAAAGGCGCCTCCGCCTAGCCGTCCGTGTATTACTACACTGACAGTCGCCGCCACATTGCACACTGTAGGTGGCGGGCGCATGTCACCGTCACTTTATTCTTTATTCTTTTAGTGACAGTTTGAATAAAGGAAGGCCCGGTCACACATTGTGACTGTTGGAGTTCCCATTTCTTGTCTCTCTCTTTCTTGCTCTTGCTCTCCCGCCATAGCTCTCGAGTGCAAGCTTCGATCCTTCTCACCTTTCAACTGGTATCAGAGCACGGCTTTCCGACTCTTGAGCTTGGCTTGTGGCATTCTTAGCTTCCCATAGACTCCCCACTCGCATTGGGTCTCCTTTCCGACAGCCATAGCTCATTCTCTTGAGCTTCCGTCACTCCCCGGCTTCCTGAGCTTCTTCCCGGCCTATTGAGGCACCATCAAGGCATTGACAATGAGGTATTGCTTCATTATTTCAGAGATTTATCTCAGTCCACACGTCTAGGTAAATAGGGTTTTCATAGGTTGTGGGCAGCCATAGCTCACACCTCTTGGAGCTTCCTTCACTTGGATCTTGCTTCCAGCCTATCAAGGCTTGTTGAGGCTTGGTGTAGGCCTTCTTTGGCCCCCATTTGTGCCCCCTTTGGGCCCCATTGTTGACATGTGGGATGTTGAGATATCGAGCTCCACTCGTGATACGCTAGGGTGACCGTTGTGTATTTATGTCACCGACTTGTCAGTTGGCAGACGCGGTTGGTACACCGCCCATGAATAATAGCTATATGACAGCTATCCTTATCTACTCTAGTTCGTGGCTCAGTTAGTATGCCACCTTAGTTAGTTGAGTTTGGTTTGAGACCCATATATAGGGTTCTTTTATTTCTTTGTATTTGAGTTCTTTTGGCTTACACAACTAAGAAGAGGAAAACTGTTTTCAGCCTCCACCCTTGTGTGTATTCCCCCATTGTGCAAGCAAGAAAGCTACAAGTGAGACTCCTTCCTTCTCTCCCACAATCTTGACATGGTATCAGAGCCTTGTTCGTGGTAAGGAGCTCAAGAAAGCAAGCCAAGCTCACAGTGTTCTGGTAAGAGGAGCAATGGTGCTTTCATTTTCTGTTTTGGGAGCAGATCTCTGTAGGCAGCACAATCGGAAATTGCAAGAGTGCATTGTCTCAGGTTGAGACGCCCTTCGCGGTGAAGCAAGAGGGCAGTATATGCTGCGGGTAAGGGCTTTAGCCCACGGCGACCCTGTTTTTTTGATTTGAGGCCATTTCGGGGCCTGTTTTGGAGGCGGAAGTTTTCTGCACGCACTCAGGAAAAAGACCCTGTTTTATGCTATGCGACCACTATTCTACAGGTCGGTGAAAAGTTACCACAAATATTGCATCGTATGCTTAAGGCTCATCTAAAAAGGGGTTTTTGATATTGAGAAGGTTTATAATAATGTACTTCATTTCAACTATAAAGTAGCCTTGGTTTTCTCGTTAAGAAAATCTTTTAAGGCCATGGAAGTGGTGGCATGGTTTAATGCTATTCTTAAGCAATAAGAACAAGTCGACTAGATTTACTATGGTGGCAAAGTATTCTATGAGGTGGTTTTTAATAATAGAGAGACAATGTGAGCCATTCTTACCCAAGAAGTTCATTTTTGGGGCCTTCGCTTAGTCTATATTATACCATGGCAATTTGTTGAGACATGCAAGGATAGTGTTAGTAGAGAGTGTCCTTTTTGGGTGGAGATTTTGGATCTCCATGCCTCATTGCAAAAGGCCTTGACAAACCTCTATATTCCACCACTAGTAAAAACTTTCAGTAATAGAATATTCTTGACTTTGAACATTGAGGGAAAAAAACTTGGTTGGAGTAAATTTCAGTAAAAAAATTGAATTGTGGTACATGGGATCACTACTACAAAGAGTGCCTAAGAGCTATTGAATGGCAAAGAGAACCCTTCCAAGAAAACTCAAGGTAAATATTGTGAGAGTGCGCGATGGAAGAAGAAACATGAGTAGAGAGAGAGAGAGAGAGAGAGAGAGAGAGAGAGAGAGAGAGAGAGAGAGAGAGAGAGAGAGAGAGAGAGAGAGAGAGAGAGAGAGAGAGAGAGAGAGAGAGAGAGAGAGAGAGAGAGAGAGAGAGAGAGAGAGAGAGAGAGAGAGAGAGAGAGAGAGAGAGAGAGAGAGAGAGAGAGAGAGAGAGAGAGAGAGAAATATTCATTCAGTTGAGGAACTATGCCTTAAAAACTTGTTTGGAGTAAATTTGCATATTTTGTTTGAATTGTGGTACATGGGATGTGTGAATATTCAGGATGCAAGTACGCCAAGGAGGCATGGGATACTTTGTCAAAAATGTATAGCACAAATACGCAAGCTAGGAAAATGCAGCTCAAGCAAGAGTTGCATAATGTGCAAAGAGAAAATATGAGCATCAATGACTACCACATGAAGGTGAAGAAGATTGCGGATGCACTTGCTTCCATTGGGTCGCCAGTGGAAGATGATGATTTAGTTTCTGTGACCTTGAATGGTCTAGGAAAGGATTATGCACAGTTCCGAATATCCATTTCCGTCTGTGAAAGATTTTCTGATTTTGAGGAGTTGATTGCTCTTCTAATTTCTGAGGAGCAGAGAAATGGTGGTGCATCTTCTTCAGGAGGAACTTCAAAAGAAGCTGTCTTCTACTCAAATGCTGGAAGAGGTAGAGGCAGAGGTAGAGGAGGCTGATTTGGAGGCCATGGTAGAAATCAGAATATGCAGCAAACTCAAGAAAACCAGTCCTATGGAGGAGGACGTGGTAACTCTAGAGGCAGGGGGAGCCAAAGAGGTCGTGGTGGATGGCAAAGAGGCCAAAATGCAAACAGTAATGTTGAATACTACTACTGTGGTAAAATGGGTCATATGGCTAAAGACTGCTATAAAAAGCAAAATGACATCATGAATGGAAAACTGCAACAAGGGAATTATGCATCTTCTAGTAGACATGGTGATGACAGAAATGAGCATTTGTTTATGGTGCAGCACATGAACAATTCTGTGACAAGTGCAGAAGAAAGCAATGATGTATGGTATGTTGACTTAGGTGCATCAAACCACATGACAGGTCATGCAGAATGGATGGAGGATGCAAGGAAAATGGAAAAACCAGGATTTGTGGAGACTGGTGATGATACTGCACATCCTATTGTGCAGATTGGAAAAATTCCTTTGTCTATGCAGGATGGGAAAAAGAAATACATGTCCGATGTATTTCATGTCCCGAATATCACCAAGAATCTGGTTTCTGTTGGTCAAATGGTTGAGCAGGGCTTGCAGATCAGATTTAATCCTCATGGATGCTTTGTTGAGGATATGAAAAATAAAGGTCGCTTGATAGCAAAAGGAAAGAAGAAGGGCAGAATGTTTACATTGGATGCAGACATGTCTGAATTGAGTGCAGCAATGTTTGCCCATGGGACCGGTGTAGTTGCAGATATTGATAACTGGCATAAACACATTGGTCATGTTAATGTACAGCGACTTAAATCAACGCAGGCCCAAAATATTGTTGCAGGATTGCCTAAATTCAAGGTTGCAGAAATGCATAAGGTATGTGAAGCCTGTCAGTTTGGAAAACAGGCAAGGAAACCATTTTCTAGACATGTTCAAGAGAGTAAGAAGCCATTGGAATTAATCCACTCTGATGTGTGGACTACCAAAGCTGCATCTCTTGGAGGCTGTCATTATTTTGTCACTTTTATTGATGACTATAGCAGGAAAGTTTGGGTGTATTTTATGAAAAAGAAAAGTGAAGTTTTTGGGCATTTCAAAACTCTTAAAGCTATGGTTGAAAAAGAAACAGGTTTGCAAATAAAATGCCTAAGGTCAGATGGAGGGGGAGAGTACCTCTCAAATGAGTTTGCAAGGTTCCTGCAGGAGCGTGGCATAAAGCAGCAATATTCATGCAGTCATACCCCACAACAAAATGGAATTGCAGAAAGGAAAAACAGGCATATTGGAGAGGTATCTCGTGCCATGCTCAATGAAAAAGACCTGCCAGATTTTTATTGGGCTGAAGCAGTTGCTACAGCAGTCTATATAATGAACAGGACTCCCACTGCAGCAATACATGGGATGACTCCAGAGGAGAGGTATACTGGTAGGAAACCAGATATTTCTCATTTGAAAATTTTTGGTTGCATTGCCTATGTACATGTGTCAGATGAGTTGAGATCCAAGTTGGATCCAAAAGCTGAGAAGTGCATCTTTATTAGTTACTCTTTGCAGCAAAAAGGGTATAGATGTTATAACCCTTCTACCCGTAAGTTTACAGTGAGCAGAGATGTTGTTTTTGATGAGATGAGTAGCTGGTATAAACCAGTAAATGTGATTGATGATGTAGATGCACAAAATGGTAATGCTGCACAGAATTCGCAGCAGCAGTCACAAAATATTAGTGGACCTGGAGCGTCCTCTAGCAGTGGTTCACATTCTTCGCCATGGACAGGCAGATTGAGATCAGGAGAATCTTCTCAAAGCAATGCAGATAGTGGTATGCAGGTATCACGAAAAGGAAAAGAGAAGGTTGATCAGCCCATGTTTGATGTGAATGCAGGTCACTCTTATGTGGATGGTGAATCCAGTGGCTCAGAACAGAGCATTGATGATGAGTTGGGTATTCCTTCTATTGTTACACCTGGAGTAAGGAAGACCAGGGATGTTTTGAGAGCACCTGGGAGTGAACCTACTTTGCACAGGTCTACGAGAGCTAGGTATCCTGTGGATAGGCTGAAATATGATGGATTTACAGCCATTCACTATGCATATACGGTCAAAGTGATACAGGAACCAGAACCCACTTCTTTTGAGCAAGCCATGGGAAAAGAAAAATGGGAGAAAGCCATGGATGAAGAAATGGATGCCTAGGAAGCAAATGCTACATGGGAATTGGTACCTTTGCCTAAAGGTAAAAATGCAATTGGCTGTAAGTGGGTTTATAAGGTGAAGCACAATGCAGATGGTTCTGTGAACAGATACAAGGCAAGATTAGTAGTCAAGGGGTATGCACAAACATGTGGCATTGACTATGAAGAAACATTCAGTCCGGTTGCAAGGATGGCAACTGTAAGAGCAGTCATTGCTATGGCTGCATCAAAGGGATGGTTTTTACATCAGATGGATGTAAAGAATGTCTTCTTGCATGGTGATTTGCAAGAAGAGGTCTATATGGAGCAGCCACCAGGTTATGTGCATGATGTTCATCCTGAGTTTGTTTGCAGGTTGAAGAAAGCCTTGTATGGCTTGAAGCAAGCACCTAGAGCATGGTCTGACAAGATAGGTGAAAGGTGAGAAGGATCGAAGCTTGCACGCGAGCTATGGCGGGAGAGCAAGAGCAAGAAAGAGAGAGACAAGAAATGGGAACTCCAACGGTCACAATGTGTGACCGGGCCTTCCTTTATTCAAACTGTCACTAAAAGAATAAAGAATAAAGTGACGTGACGGGCGCCCGCCACCTGCAGTGTGCAGTGGCAGGTACTGTCAGTGTAGTAATACACGGGGCGGCACGACGGAGGCGCCTTTACCCCCAACAACCTCCCACTTAAAGGCGAATCTACCCTAGTGAGAGAGAAAAGAAAAAGAAAAGACAGTACAAATGTACATAGGTACAAGGGATGAGGAAAGGTGACATCTCATCCAACGCCCATCAACCTCCTGAGGAAGGCAAAGCGCTCAGTAGTGAGGCTCTTCGTGAGCAAATCTGCAGGATTCTCGTCAGTGGAGATCTTGACAAGGTCAACAGACCTGTCCTCCACGACACCACGTATGAAGTGATACCTCACCTCAATGTGTTTCGTCTTCGCATGGAAGACCGGATTCTTAGCCAACTGAATGGCACTCATAGAATCCGAATGCAGTGTAGGTGTAGCATCAATCCCAAGGTCAGCAACTAGACGGCCTAACCATATGGCCTCCTTGCAAGCCTCAGTGGCTGCAACATACTCGGCCTCAGTGGTAGACAAAGCCGTACACTTCTGAACCCTGGACATCCAAGAGATAGCCCCTCCAGCATAGGTGAATACATAGCCAGAAGTGGACTTCCTACTATCTGCATGTCCTGCATAATCGGAGTTAGTGTACCCCACGACCCCTGTATCCTGGCTACCATAGCAAATACACATATCTGCTGTGCCCTTCAGGTACCTCATGATACCCTTCACGGCATCCCAATGTCTGTTGCCAGGTGTAGCCATATAGCGTGCCACAACACCAACTGCATGTGCAATATCTGGACGAGTGGCTATCATGGCATACATCAAACTGCCCACGGCTGATGCATAAGGGATCTTGGCCATCTCGGCCCTCTGCTCATCTGTCTGCGGACAATCGGCCTGTGATACCTTCACATAAGAAGGTAATGGACAGCCAATAGGCTTTACGTCCTGCATGCGGAAGCGCTCAAGGACTTTATGAATGTACTCCCGCTGTGAGAGATACAAAAGTCCCTGATGCCTATCGCGCTTAATGCGCATCCCAAGTATATGTGAGGCCTGTCCCAAATCCTTCATCTCAAAGCTCTTCTTCAGCTGAGATTTAAGAGCATCTAGCTCATCATGAGCTTTCCCTACTATCAGCATATCATCAACATAGAGTACCAAGATAAGCAAACTGCCATCACGGGCTTTCTTCGTGTAAAGACACGGATCCATAGCACTCCTGCTGTAGCCCTGTGACTGCATAAAGGCATCAAACTTATGATACCATTCCCTAGGTGCCTGCTTCAAGCCATACAAGCTCTTCTTCAACTTGCACACTAGGTGCTCCCTGCCAGGTTCTGCAAAGCCCTTAGGCTGATCCATATAGATCTCATCATGCAAGTCCCCATGTAGAAAAGCCGTCTTGACATCCATCTGATATAGATCTAAGTCAAGCTGTGCAACCAAAGCCAAGACTAAGCGCAGGGTGGTCATCTTAACCACAGGAGAGAAGACCTCATCAAAGTCCACACCATGTTCCTGCTTAAAACCCTTTGCTACCAATCTAGCCTTGTATGCCGGCTTGGGGTGTCCAGGGGTACTTTTCAGCTTGTACACCCACTTGCATGGCAAAGCCTTCTTGCCCTTAGGCAAGGCAACCAAATCCCAAGTCTCATTCTTATGCAGGGAGTCTATCTCAGACTGCATAGCCCTCTCCCAGGAGTGATTCTCACCCCTGCGCATAGCCTCATCATAAGTGAAAGGCTCTCCTGCATCTGTAACCAAAACATAATGCATAGAGGGCTGAAATCTGTCAGGTGGACGTCTATCTCTAGCAGACCGTCTCACCGCAGGCTCTGCTGCCTGTCTAACTACCTGTCCAACATCCTGGCCTTGTGGAGGAACTGCTGCAGGCTGTACTACTGGCTGTGCTGGAGCTTTAGGCTCCTCCTGAAAGATCACTTTGCGGATCTCAACCACCTTCTCAGGCTGCCTGTGCATCTTGTCTTCATGGAAGACGACATCATGGCTGCGTACTATTTTCCGCGCCTGCGGATCCCATAGGCGATAGCCCATCTCTCCTGACTCACCATAGCCAAGGAATATGCATTTAATGCTCTTTGGATCCAATTTACTCCTCTTGTCCTTGGGCACATGGCAGAATGCCTCACATCCAAAGACACGGAGATGCGCATAAGAGGGTGGCTTACCAGCCCAAACTTCCTCTGCAACCTGGAAATCCAATCCACTGGAAGGCGATCGGTTTATGACATGCACTGACGTACTAACTGCCTCAGCCCAAAAACTCGGGGGTAGGCCTGCATGGCTAAGCATAGAGCGCACACGCTCCTGAATAGTCCTGTTCATGCGCTCAGCCAAACCATTCTGGGGTGGGGTGTAAGGGGCGGTCAACTGACGCTTAATACCCCTATCATCACAAAACTGCTCAAAATCATGCGAGACATATTCTCCCCCATTATCTGTCCTAAGGCATTTCAGCCTATACCCAGTCTGGTTCTCAACAAGAGCAAGCCATCTCTGAAAAATTGCCAAGACATCGGACTTCTGCTTTATGGGATAAGCCCACACTTTCCTAGAAAAATCATCAATGAAGGTAACGAAGTACTTCGCGCCACCCATAGACATGCAAGGCATAGGCCTACAAACATCGGAATGCACCAATGCCAAGGGCTCACTCATGCGTGGCCTACCCGATTTCTTATGCGTAGACCTATTCTGCTTACCATAAAGACAATGATCACACGAGTCAAAACATGCATAATCCAAAGGCGGAAGATACTGCAAACCAGATAACATTTTCATTCCTTTCAAAGACATATGCCCCAAACGGGCATGCCAAAGTGATACATGTGGGATAGAGCCCACTGCCAAAACATGGTCTACAGAAGACCCAGATACAACAAGAGGATAGAGGCTGCCAGCCTTGGCGCCTCTAGCAAGCACAAGTCTACCTTTGGTAATCTTCCAGGCAGAATCCCCAAAACAGACATGAAATCCTGCATCATCCAACTGTCCTGCAGACATAAGACTACGTGTAAGCACAGGTACATGACGTACATCCCTGAGCAAAAAGGAACTGCCAGTGGAAAACTGCAACTGAATATCTCCACAGCCCACAATATCAAGAGACCTGTCATCTCCAAGTCTGACTGATCCAGACACAGTACGGTAAGAGTGAAACCACTCACGGTAAGGCGTCACATGGAAGGACGCACCTGAATCCAATAACCAGCACTGTGCATACATACTAGGTGTCTCAGTCAAGTGTGAAGCATCAGAAGAACTAGCTGCAAGTATAAACTCATCACCACCATCGGACTCTTCAGTCTGCATGACATTAATTTCCTCAATCTTGACGTTGGACTTCGCAGGTACTATGCTGCGATCAGAGGACTTCTCCTGCACTTTATCTTTCCCCTTATCCTTGCGCTTCTCATTGCGCAACTCATGACACTGTGGTCTAATATGGCCCTTTTTCCCACAATGATGACAAGTGACATTTGCATTGCGTCCACGCGACTTACTACGCGACTTGCCACCACGAGATTTAGACCGACCCTTCTGCGAGTCACGGCCTCGGCCATTACCACGGTCATACCTGTCATTCCTGCCTCTAACTGTCAAAGCATGACTACCACGAGAGGCATCCAAGTTTTTGCGATTCACCTCTTCCTGAAGAAGAGCACTCTCAACATCTGCCAATTTTAGAGTAGCACTAGAGGCACAAAGAGCAGTGCGGAATACATCCCATGACTCATTCAGAGTTCCAAGCAAGAAAAGAGGAGTTACTTCCTCTCCAAAGGTGATATCCTGCGAAGTCAGGTTCTTCAGTATAGCATGGAACTGGCTCAAGTGAGCAGACATAGTCGCATTATCCTTCATGCGCAGATCCATAAGCTGCTTCAACCAGTACATCTGACTCGCCGGACTTTTCTTATCATAAAGATTCTTGATCTTATTCCATAGATCCCATGCACTCTGTGCTTCCTCAAATACATTATAATGTACCTGTTCAGTGAGAGACAGTACAATCGTGGACTTGCATAGCTCATCAAGTTCAAGCCAGTCGTCATTGTCCATAGTTTCAGGCTGCTCCCCACTCAACCGAAGTGGCTTAATCTGAGATTTCTGCACCAAAACCTGCCATATTTGACTCTTCTAGTAAGAGTAGTTGGTACCATCCAACTTTGTAATGTTAAAGATGGCACTATCATGCGAAGATGACGCCATTATGCAGGCTGGAAATGCCCAAACAGTCCAAAACTGCTTGCTGTTTTACTGCAGAAACTGCCCAAAAATGACCAAAACGGGGTCCAAAGGGCGAGCAAAGTGTGCCAAAAGTGGCTGCCCACTTAGTACTAGGTGCGGTACACCAAATCAGGATATTTCAGCATGAAAAGTACACCTCAGTCCACCAATAACTGCTTGCTGTAATAAATTGCAGGTATGCAGTCTAGAGAGCAAACTGTCCCAAAATAGGATCTAATGTCAAGCAAACAATGCTAGGTCCAAAGCCGGCATGAAATGGACATAAGCAAGGCCAATGATAGTGAAAAGAACATGAGCTCAACACCAAGCATGTCAAAATAACATCTGCCAGTGAAAGGCACACCCCCAGACACTCTAGGCAAAGTGTTCCTGTAACTGCCAAAACCTGACACAAATAGGTATCTGCTCAAAGAGAAAGATCCAAATATGAGACTCAGCTCATAAGCATCCTGTGAACCAAGAGTACATCAATGCATATCCATAAAGATTGGAGTATGATCCCAAAGTCTCAATGTGTATGTAGCTGCTCAAGACATAAACTGCTCCAAATACATGTAAGTGCTCCAATAGCATGCAACTGTCAAAGGTCAAGAAAGCATGTAAAATGCTCCCACTGGCACAAAAGGCGTACAAAGCGAGCTCAGAAGCTCAAACAACCCAAGAGAAAGCACCAGTGATAAGTGACCCTGTCAATGCATCAAGCGCATCCGAGAGAGCATGACATACATGAAGCACCGGTCGTATTAACCATGAAGCAACACATAAGCCCAACTAAGCTCTCGGTCAACTCAATGACATCCAAATAGCAACCAAGATCAGTGATCAAGTAAGCCGGGAATGCTCAAATACATCCAAATCCAAGCTCCAAATGTCGGTATGGCATACACGAACCAAATAGCATATGTCACAAACCAAAGCATGTAATGCAAAAGCCTAACTGTCAAGCAGAGACATGAGGCATAGGCGGTCCACGAGCATGTCGAGTCAGTCCAAATGCCAGTGAAGAGGGAGCTAATGCGAAGCTCAAAAGCATCCCATAATCTCATACATATGCTCCAAGTCGTCCCCAAATGTCAGAGATATCATGCCAAAGCTCAAAGCATACATCCGGTATCGGTAGGTAAGTGCCAAAGCATGTAAAGTACCTTCAGCCCACTGTTATTCCAGCATGTATTTACTATTCTAAACAGTAGATTTCAGCCCCAAATTCAAGCCAAAATCATGGTCAAACCAAATGCATACATCCCCAATACATCCGGGTAGGAAGTAGACCGCATACGGGCATCAAACAAGGTAACCGGAGTAGAGTATAAGCATTAAATGCCAATGCCAAGTGTGGCTGCCCTGTTTCCAGCACTGTATAACAGTAAATAACAGTCCCAAATCAGCCAATATTTCAAGCCAAAATCATGGCATAATCATGTGCATACATTCCCAAGGCACTAGGCATCATGTAGACCGCATACAGGCATCAAATAACACAACCGGAATGGAGTATAAGCAACAAATGCTAATGCCAATGGTGCTGCCCTGTTTTCAGCCTGTTATGACAGTTTATGACAGTCCCAAATCTGAAGAAATCAACCCCGAAAGATCAAGACCAATGCCCAAAGCTTGAATGACATCAAACATGAAGTCTATAGCCCTCTTGATCAAGGTAGAGAGCAAGAAGCAATGGCCAAGTGTGGAGCTGAAGTAGATGAGTGCTCACAGCCTGGAAAAAATGATGCAATCTGCCCTATTGGTGCTGAACTTGCTGCTGCTCCACATGGGCTGAAAAGGGGGTAATGGGGGCCTCAATGATGGCCCAAGGTAGGCACATACCAAGCCATGAAGGCCCAATGCAAAGGGGAGGGAAGATATGAGCTATGGAGCTCAAGAAGAGTGGCTGCCCTTTGTTCCTGCCCTGTTTCAATCTGAGAATACACTCAAATGCCTGCAAATGCTGAAGCAATACCTCAAGGGCAAGGCCCTGATGAAGCTCAAGAAGGCCAGGATGGAGCTCCGGAAGCCGGCGAGAGTCGGGAGCTCAAGAGGTCGGCTATGGCTGCCGGGATGGAGACCCAATGCGTGAAGCGAGTCGATGCGAAGGTCGGGAAGCACCGAGTCGAGCTCGAGCAAGAGAATGCCAAGCTCTGATACCAGTTGAAAGGTGAGAAGGATCGAAGCTTGCACGCGAGCTATGGTGGGAGAGCAAGAGCAAGAAAGAGAGAGACAAGAAATGGGAACTCCAACGGTCACAATGTGTGACCGGGCCTTCCTTTATTCAAACTGTCACTAAAAGAATAAAGAATAAAGTGACGTGACGGGCGCCCGCCACCTGCAGTGTGCAGTGGCGGGTACTGTCAGTGTAGTAATACACGGGGCGGCACGGCGGAGGCGCCTTTACCCCCAACAATAGGACAGTATCTTGTCACTATTGGCTTTCAGATTTCCAAGGCAGATTTCTCACTTTATGTGAGAAAAATAGAGAAATGTATTATGCTACTTGTCATTTATGTTGATGATTTGATTATGACAGGTGACAGTGATGAAGATATCCTTCATGTGAAAATGCTATTGAAGTAGAAGTTTGAGATGAAGGATTTGGGAGAGCTGCGTTATTTCTTGGGCATTGAGGTGATTAGATCACCAAGTGGGATACAGCTCTTGCAGAGGCAAAATGGATTGGACATGCTGTCCAAATATGGGATGACAGGCTGTAAGCCTATTTCAGTTCCTTTGGAGCAGAATGTGAAGCTGAGCACAGATGCAGGTGGGCTTCTAGAAGACCCTACTATGTACAGACGCATAGTAGGAAGTTTGATTTATATGACTATTACCAGGCCAGATTTGAGCTATGCTGTTGGATTGGTGAGTCAGTTTATGCAGGCTCCAAGGAAACCACATTTGGATGCGGCTAGACGCATACTCAGGTATGTGAAGTCCACATTGCAGTATGGACTATTTTATGAGACTGGGGTTCAGATACAGTTGCATGGATGCACTGATGCTGATTGGGCTCGTAGTATTTCTGATAGACGATCTACCAATGGATATGTGTTCTCTTTTGGGAGTGCTGCAGTCACTTGGAGCAGCAAGAAACAGCCTACAGTTGCCTTGTCCAGCACAGATGCTGAGTACAGGGGTGCAGCAATGGCTGCATGTGAGGTAGCTTGGTTGCATAAGCTACTTTATGATATGCATCAGTCTACAGATGGGCCAATTGTCATTTATTGTGACAACATGAGTAGTATACACTTGGCAAATAACCCAGTCTATCATGCTAGAACAAAGCACATTGAGGTGCATTATCACTATGTGCGAGAGAGGGTTTTACTAGGTCTTATTGATCTAGTTTATGTCAGCACAGACGATCAGGTAGCTGACATATTCACGAAGGCATTGGGCACAGAGAAGCTGCGCAAGTTCAGAGACCTGCTTGGTGTGCAGGAATTGGGATTGAGCTCGAGGGGGAGTGCTGAGATATTGAGCTCCACTCGTGATACGCCAGGGTGACCGTTGTGTATTTATGTCACCGACTTGTCAGTTGCAGACGCGGTTGGTACACCTCCCATGAATAATAGCTACATGATAGCTATCCTTATCTACTCTGGTTCGTGGCTCAGTTAGTATGCCACCTTAGTTAGTTGAGTTTGGTTTGAGACCCATATATAGGGTTCTTCTATTTCTTTGTATTTGAGTTCTTTTGGCTTACACAACTAAGAAGAGGAAAACTGTTTTCAGCCTCCACCCTTGTGTGTATTCCCCCATTGTGCAAGCAAGAAAGCTACAAGTGAGACTCATTCCTTCTCTCCCACAATCTTGACATGGGATAGCATACCCCCCCTAGCCAACTCACGTTTTTTTTGCGCATGTTTCAAAATTTGGCCCAAAAATCTCTCTTTTTGTCATATCTTGGGCATCCAATTCAGGTAAGATAAGAGTCTAAGTTGGGGTTTTGGCATGCTCTGGACGCGATGGTGATGTTGGATTTGCCAAATTTTGATGACAAAATATAGTGCAACAAATTTCAGGCCTGAGACAGCATGTATTTGTATGCCTATGGCTTATGTGATGCTTCTACTAATGTCTGTTGATACCGGATCAGTTGGGATGTTATGCCTCTTATGTGAGATGCATTTGGAGCTGATTTAGCTCAGACATTGATTGTTTTGAACAATCCCAGATCTGTCCAAAACAGGGTAGCCACCTGTTACTTCAATTTTATGCTTACAGGTCTTGGCATTTGATGCCCAATTATGCCCGGTTTGTGCCTATACATATAGGAATGTATGCCTATGGTTTGCCTATGGATTTGAGCTTGGATTGAGCATTGATTTACTTAGTTTACAGAGGTTATATGTTGTTGGAAACTTCAGGTCTGAAGTTATTTATGCTACAATTGGGTTATGCCTATTGGTCACTGGGTACTCTCGACTACTCGGTATGATGTCATGATGTATTTGGACTATGCCACATGTCTTGTTTATGCTCTGGAATGCTTTTGAGCTGAGATTAGAGCTCGATTTGGGTTTGACTCTGTCACTTCTTTGCAGCTGGCATTTCATCTATGACATGGTTTATGCCTAGGCTACCCAGTACGGGTTATGATGTCTTGGTGAATGCTTTATGCTTTGGTTGTGGATAGCAGTTGTTTGAGCTTGTCTCGACATTCATTTGAGTATTCCCTTGAGTAGTTGGACATTGACTTGGATTTTTCCGTTATGACTTGGCTTTTTCCATTATGACCTTGGATGCTATTGAGGCATTGTCTTGGTTACTTATCTTTGGTACTTTGACTTGGTTTGCTTGAGCTGTTGAGCTCGTTTATCCGCCTTTTGAGCCAGTGGGAGCATCTTGTATGCTTGACTGACATTGAGTAGGAGGTTTATGCTATTTTGAGCATTTTGCAGTTACTTGAAACTTTGGGATCTCTTACACTTAAATGTTGCATGGTTCATGCACTGATATCTTGGTGTTGCTTTTGACCTGAGCTTGGGCTTTGCACTCTTATGAGCATACACCTACTAGTGTCAGGTCTTGCCAGTGTTATGTATACTTTGCCCTATTGTCCAGGGGGTATGTCTACTCGACGGATGCTTTGGTGACATGTTTGGGTGTTTGCTCAGGGTCTTGATGACTGTTTGGTGTTGATTTATGCCCCTTTATGGCTGGTCATGTCTTGGCTGTCATTTCTTGACTTGGTGCAGTGATTTGGTCAACAATTACCTCTCACAATACCCTACTGTCATTTATTACAGCAAGCATATAACTTTGGACTGACATGGATTTTTCATGCTAAAATATTTTGAAATGATATACTTTCACTAGTACTTGGTGGGCAGAAGCTTTGGTTACAAATTTCTCGCCATTTTCTCTCAATTTTGGTGATTTTTTGGTCATTTTCTGCAGTAAACAACAAGCAATTTTGAGCTGTCTACAGTCTTCCAGCCTACATTATGGTAAGTTCATCCACTGATCATGCTATTTTCAACATCACTAAGTTGATGGTACGAATTACTCTTATTGGAAGAGCCAGATTTGGTAGGTGTTGGTGCAGAAATCACAGATCAAACCATTGAGATTCAGCAGGTATCCACCTGCAACTATGCCAGATGAGGAATGGCTTGGGCTTGATGAGTTATGCAAGTCCACTATTGTATTAGCTCTCACAGAACAGGTTCATTGCAATGTATTTGAGGAAGAATAGAGTGCATGGCAGTTGTGGGATAAAATCAAGAATCTCTATGACAAGAAAAGTCCAGTGAGTTAGATGTATTGGCTGAAGCACCTTATGGATCTTCGCATGAAGGAGAATGTGACTATGTCTGCTCACTTGAGCCAGTTTCATGCTATACTCAAGAACTTGACTTCGCATGACATCACTTTTACAGAGGATGTCACTCTTTTCTTGCTTGGTACTCTTAATGAGTCATGGGATGTATTTCACACTCATTATGTGCCTCTACTGCTACCTTGAAATTATCTAATGTTGAGAGTGCTCTTCTGCAAGAAGAGGTTAACCGTAAGAATTTGGATGCCTCTCGTATGTCGCATGCTATGACAGTTAGAGGCAGGAATGATGGATATGGAAAGCATGGTAGTGGCAATGGCCGTGGACGGGATTCTCAGAAATCTCGATCCAAGTCTCGTGGAAGTCATGTAGCATATCATAAGTTTGATGCCTTTATGCAGTCACAGGGCTACAACAGGAGTGCTATGGATCTGTGTCTTTACACGAAGAAAGCCTGTGATGGTTCTTTATTGATTTTGGTACTCTATGTGGATGATATGCTGATAGCAGGGAAAGCTCATGATGAGCTAGATGCTTTTAAGGCTCAGCTCAAGAAGAGCTTTGAGATGAAAGATCTAGGATAGGCCTCTCACATACTTGGTATGCGCATTAGACGTGATAGGCATCAGGGACTCCTCTACTTGTCACAGAGGGAGTACATTCATAAAGTCCTTGAGCGCTTCCACATGCAGGGCGTAAAGCCTATTGGCTGTCCATTGCCTTCTTATGTGAAGGTATCACAGGCTGATTGTTCGCAGACAGACAGATGAGCAGAGGGCCAAGATGGCCAAGATTCCCTATGCATCCGTAGTGGACAGTCTTATGTATGCCATGATCTCCACTCGTCCAGATATTGCCTTTGCAGTTGGTGTTGTGGCATGCTATATGGCTACACCTAGCAAGAAGCATTGGGATGCCGTGAAGGGTATCATGAGGTACCTGAAGGGCACTGCAGATATGTGCATATGCTATGGCAGCCATGATACAGGAGTCGTGGGGTACATTGACTTTGATTATGCAGGACATGCAGATAGTTGGAAGTCTAGCTATGTATTCACCTATGCTAGAGGTGCTGTTTCTTGGATGTCCAGGGTGTAGAAATGCACGGCCCTTTCTACTACAGAGGCCGAGTATGTTGCAACCACTGAGGCTTGCAAGGAGGCCATTTGGTTGGGTCATTTGGTTGTTGACCTTGGTATTGGTGCTATCCCTACACTGCATTCGGATTCTATGAGTGCTATTCAGTTAGCCAAGAATCTGCCAAGAATCCGGTCTTCCATGCAAAGAGAAAACACGTTGAGGTGAGGTATCACTTCATACGTGGGGTCGTTGAGGACAAGTCTGTTGATCTTGTTAAGATCTCAATTGACCAGAATCCTGCAGATCTGCTCACGAAAAGCCTCTCTACAAAGCGCTTTGCCTTCCTCAGGAGGTTGATGGGCGTGGGATGAGATGACGACTTTCCTCATCTTGTTGTACATGTGTACATGTTGTACTATCTTTTTTTCCTTTTTCTTTTCACTCCTCACTAAGGCAGATTCGCCTTTAAGTGGGAGGTTGTTGCGGGTAAAGGCGCCTCCACCTAGCCACCCGTGTATTACTACACTGGCAGTCACTGCCACTGCACATTGCAAGTGGCGGGCGCCCGTCATCACCGTCACTTTATTCTTTATTCTTTTAGTGACAATTTGAATAAAGGAAGGCCCGGTCACACATTGTGACTATTGGAGTTCCCATTTCTTGTCTCTCTCTTTCTTGCTCTTGCTCTCCCGCCATAGCTCTCGAGTGCAAGCTTCGATCCTTCTCACCTTTCACTATCCTGCATCAATACTCCCCCAATGCCATAATTGGATACATTTGTGGAGATCTTAAAGGGCCTTGTGAAGTCTCACACCTTGAGTACAAGGGTCTTGCTCATACACTCCTTCATTAAGTCAAAGGATGCTTGTTGATCACTCCCCCATGTAAAATAGTAGTAATTGCCTTAGCAGCCCAAAAGTGATGTGGTAAGCCTGCTTGGCTAAGCATATTGCAGGGGGACTCTCTCCTAAATCATCTGATTCATGCTTCGACAATACCATTCTGGTGGGGAGGGGTGTAAGAGGCAATCAATTGATGCTTTATATGCCACTCATTGCAAAATTGCTCAAAAACTTTCAAGACATACTCAGCCCCATTATCTGACCATAGGCATTTCAACCTATACCCACATTGGTTCTCAACAAGAGCAAGCCAACGCTGAAAGGTAGACAAGATATCTGATTTTTGCTTAATAGGGTAAGCCTACACCTTATGTGAGTAATCATCAATGAATGTAATAAAGTACTCCGCACCACCTAGCGATTGACAGGGCATGTAACTACATATATCCAAATGAACAAGAGCCAAAGGCTCATCCATGTGATTCATGTCAGACTTCTTATGCATACTACGTGTCTATCTACCATATAAACAATGATCACAAGACTTAAAACACTTATATTCTAGGGGTGGAAGATACTACAAACTAGTAAGCATTTTCATTCCTTTCAAAGACATGTGCCCAATGTAATGATGCCAAAGAGACACATGTGAAATTGCAGCCACCACAGCCAAAACATAGTCAACTAATCCAGATACAAGCAAAGGATAGAGGGTACTAGACTTAGCACCATGTACAATAACAAGATTCCCATGAGTATTCTTCCGTGAGGAATCACCAAAAGAGACAACATAACATGCATCATCTAAGGTGCCAGTAGAGATAAGGCTCTTCATAAGAGTTGGGACATGACGTATATCATGAAGAGTGAACATGCTACTTGAACCAAGGATATCACCAATACCAACTATGTCCAATGTCAGCCAAGTTATTACCCAAACAAACAGATCCAGTCATATTGCGATAGGAGTGAAACCAATCTCTATGATGGGTCACATGAAAGGAAGTCCATGAATCTATCAACCAATTCTAAGTATATTCTTGACAACAATTATGAAGCATCCAAAGAAAAGGCTACCAAAATAAGATCATCAGATACATTAAGCTATACCACACTAATCTCCTCAATCTTAACATTGGAGTTGTTAGGCACAATGATGCGATCATCATTTTTTTCCTACATTGTACCCTTTCTCTTTTCCTTGTGCTTGTCTTCGTGCATTTTATGGCATTGTGGCCAAATATGATGTGCTTTCCCACAATAATGACAAGTAAGACCAAACTTACGGCCATGAGACTTACTACAAGACTATCCATGTGTTCTAGACTGAGACCTGTTAGAGTTTCTACTATGGCCATTTCCATTTTGCCAGCATTTCACAGTCAATCCATGTGACATATAGGAAGCATCCACATTCTTTATGTCCACCTCTTTTATCAAGAGAGCACTCTCACCATCTTGCAATTTTAGTCCACATCCTTAGGACATAGAGCCGTACGGAAAGTGTCTCACAACTCAGGTAGAGTACGAAGTAGAAATAAAGGATGCAAAGTATCCTTGAACTCAATCTTCTACAAAGCTAAATGGTTGATGATGGAGTGAAACTCATTCAGGTATACAGACATAGAATTCCCTTCCTTCATGTGAAGGTCCATCAATTGTTTTAGCTAATACATTTGAGATGTAGGACTCTGCTTGTCATGGAGATTCTTAATCTATGTTCAACACTCATATGGAGTTTGATTTTCAATTACAACATTGTAGTGAATCTCCTTAGAGAGTGATGAAATGATTGTGGACTTACATAGCTCATCTAGTTCATTCCAATCCTCGGTCGCAATATTTTCTAGTTTAGCACCCCCAATTTTGAGTAGTCTAACCTACAATTTCTGCACTAAAATGTGTCATATCCAGGTCTTTCAATAGTTATAATTGGTCCCATCCAATTTCTCAATATTGAAGATAGTACTATCCTGAGAACCATTAGCCATAATGAGACCAAGCAAGTGTATAGAAGGGGAAAATGGGTTGATGTAATACCCTACGAATCATCCCCAAAACCACTACTTATTCAAGTGAGAGACAAGCTATACTGCCCAACGAATAAGCTATCCACAAACTGTAGGCAAGTAATTGTTAGGTCCAAGTAACCGCCTTCAAATAAAATGCCTAAAACTGAAATGACAAGCAAATGTAATAACTGCAGCAATATGACAACTAACTGTGAGCAACCAATAAGAAAGAAGCTAAGAATAACCTACACTGAAGGCTATCATAACTGTAGTGTGTCAATAACCATAGATGCAATAAGCATAGATGTCACGCAAAGGGTAGGTCTCAAGGGTGAATGAAGAAAAATGCTAGATGCATAACCCACAGAGCAAAGCTTAATGCATAACCTAGAAGCATATAAATACCACTAGCAACACCTTAACAAACATAAGTACCAGGTCTTTGATCAACCCATGATAGGGTGAGTGCATCCAATACATATCAAGAGAGCATGTGCATGTCACAAAGAGTCCCACTGTCTCACTGTAATAAGCTCAAGCTCAACTGCATAAACCAAATGCTATGTAGTAGATCCAAGTGCCAAATGCAGCTCAATACATAAAGCCGAATAGCTCCCATTGAAATAGAAGTCAAATGCCGAATGAGCAAGCAAAGCTCAAAATATCATGGTGATGACATCCATACATCCAAGATCCATAGAGCATACATCTGGAAGCATAAAACCCAATATGTACTTTAAGCCTGTAATTGCATAGCCTATTGAAGCACCCAAGGCATATAACCACATCCAAGATTAATATCGCCTAGCTCAAAATTGAAGCTCAAGAGCATCCAAGATCATATTCGAGTGCTTAGACCAATGCTAAGTATCAATACATTTGTACGAAGCACCCGAATGACATCCATGAGCAACATGCATTTAGTATTCCCTGAGAAAAGCTTGTTGTCCATGGTACTATAGTAGTGAAATCTCTGGTAAATTTTAGCCAATGCAAGCTCAGATCTAGCCATTAGCACCTCAAGACATTTTTAAAACATCCTAGTATCAATGCATAGGTGTATGAACATAAGTGAAGCTCAAACAATGAAGTAATGCATGCCCCTATTTATATTACATGAAACTATCATGAATGTATAGACAATGGCTAAGGTATGCACTTGCAAAGGATGCTCCCAAACAATACCGGTAGAGGTACTAAAGCTTTGTTAAATGCTATAGAAGCTACAAGAGGTGCCGATGCATGCAGTAGTGCCAAGGATAGGAGCTAAAAAATTGGTGCAAATCATACTGGGTATGCTAATGTGGCTGCTAGTCTTGCTGCTTGTAATAATTGCTTTTGGGCACTTACTGAGGCTCAAACGAGGTTATCTAAGCTCTAGAACAAGCCTCAAGTGGAGGGAGCAACTGGGGAAGAAGTGGGAGCAAGATTCATATCTCACAAAGAAGAGGGATAAACTACCATGGAACCTTCAAGCTAAAGCTTTGAAGCAAAAACTGAAGGAAAGAGCTCCTCAAAATGGATGCAATGGCTCTGATACCACTTGAAGGGAGTGAGCCCGAAGTGGAAGCATGCGAGTAGAAGCAAGAGCTATGGTAGAAGTAGCAAGAGAGAGAGAGAGAGAGAGAGAGAGAGAGAGAGAGAGAGAGAGAGAGAGAGAGAGAGAGAGAGAGAGAGAGAGAGAGAGAGAGAGAGAGAGAGAGAGAGAGAGAGAGAGAGAGAGAGAGAGAGAGAGAGAGAGAGAGAGAGAGGATGTGGGAACTACAATAGTCGCAATGTGTAACATGCCTTCCCTTTATTCAAATGTCATTGAAAGAAGAAAGAATCAAGTGACAGTGATAGGTGCTATCTACAGTGTATAGGTGTGCGGGTAATACCGGTATAGCAACGCCTGAGTGGCTAGGCATAGGCACCTTTACCCCCAACAATAATGACAAGTCAATGTGGACTTACAACCATGAGAATTACTGTGAGACTATCCACATGAGTAAGAACAAGACTTCTGAGAGTCTCTCCCACTTCGGCCATTATTTCTCTTAGCATTACTACCTCTCATTGTCAAAGCATGAGAGCTATGAGAAGCATCACATTCTTTCTGTTAACTTCTTCATTCAATAATGCACTCTCCACATCCTACAATTTCAACCCATCAACAAGCATATTTGTACACATAGTAGTATGAAATATATCCCATGATTAAAGTATAAGAAGATAGACCACTATAAATGGCTGTAAGTGAGTCCCAAATCACAACCAAGTCAAGGTCTAAATGGAAGGAAAACACGGAAGTGTAGGGCCATCCACTAATTGCCAGTAATAATGTAACAGTTGAATCAAAGCATCTCCTCTAAAAAATGATGTATAAACTTGCAATTACAACACTATTGTAATAAATAACATATAATCACAACGTGGGGTGACACAATATGGAGCATCAAGACATAGGCCATCACGACATGATTTTGAGACACTAGTTCTCTTCTACTTCTGTGAGCACTTGACTTCAAGCAAGAGTTTCTCTAATGCCAAGTGTAATGCACTTGCACTCAATTACTCACTCAACGCAACACAATAAGGTAACACAATATGTGAGAGCAAGGTATACTCTTGTATTATTCAATGAAAGAAATGGTATAACATGGACACACCCCAAACCTACATCTTCATGACACCGCACAAGCGAGGGGTATAAGGAATCACACAAAGAGTCATGGAAACCAAGCAAAGCTTAGAATCACTACTACTTCTTATGTAAGTGCATCCATAGGCAAAAACGTGGTATACCTACAAAGCCCTTACGAGGGCAAGAGAACAAAATCAATCATTATTAATATCCTTGTTGATTCATACAATTTATTAGTTTTAATCATTTCTTATTCATACAATTTGATAGCTTTTGTTATATTTTCTACATTACCTTTCATTAAGAATTGTGTAGAATAACAATCAAGCAAATAACAAACCATAAGCCCCAAACCATGAGCTCACACCTTTAACATACAAATATCAACACTTCAACTTTTGATCTCGATTCTAAATAAGGATGCATCATTGGCATTGCCAACGCACAAGTGCACTCACGAAAGAGTGACAATTGAGATCATAGAGCTTGAAGTGAGACCTCTTTAAAGCAATCGATAATGCATTCTAATCTTTCCTTTATGCATGTTTCATCATTAATAAGCTCAAGCATTAGCAACCAACAACTAGACTACACCTCGAGATGCATGCCAAAATTAAAATCAAAGCTGCTCCAAATTTCTTGCACAAATGTCAAAGAAAATTTCGAGTCAAAGAAATCACACACGAGACTTCAACTCGAACAAAAGCCCAAGTTTTCGAGTACTTTTGCCTCCTCAAGAAGCATGTCAATCCAATAACTATAGGGTGGTGGTGCAATTGGTGAAGTTAGTAACAAGCTGTGTTTTGGTAGCAAAGGGCATCAACAATCAAATTTGGTATGTGTGCACCTTTAGAGTGGCAAGAGACTGGTGAATAGGTGGTATAGAATGGCAATTACAAGCACGACGATCAACAAAGGCAAAGACAGATTGGGAGGCATTGCACGATACTATCAAAGCAACAAGTGGTACTAGGCAGGTCCACTAGTAAGCAACAAATAGGCCATGCAAGGTCATATATTACACGTGTGCACACGTATACAAGTTCTTTGGAAAAAAAACACCTTGAAAAAAACAATCCTTCAATTTCGGACAAGATGCCATCTATAAACCACCATGTAGCCACATCATCAATCTTTCCCATTTTCCATGTTGGATGATTCTTTGACACATGGCAAATGGCAAGCACGCAATGCATTTATTTTTTACTCATCCTCGAGTATCCACAATCATGTGGGTTGGCTTCTAGGATTGTCACTGTGGCAAATTATTTCTATGATTTCAACTTCTGTGATCCTCAAAGAGGTGATTGGTAGATATCATCCACACCACCCTAGTTGTGAATGCTTCGTGATCCCCTCCTAGTCTATGAGCCTTCTATTTTATTGGCTACATGTCTTTTCTTATATCCATCTTCAAGTGTGCTTGATTGGCCAAAAAGCCCTCTCTTTGTAAATATTGCAATTCATTAATCCAAAGTTATTCATTTTTAGGAAAAACACCAAAAGAGAAGAAAATAACAAGTAATGGAAATAATATAAAGGAAAAACACAATAAACATGTCCTACTGGACTTTGGCTTGCTTTTAGTAAAATGCTTTTTCGACCAAGAATAGCAACCTACCCTCCTTCGACGAAAGCATGAGTGTCTGAGTATCTTTTGGATCAAACACTCCAGTTTTGCATTGTGCATGCTGTTGCTTTCATCTTGAAACTCCATATCTACAATAGCAGACATAAAAACTTAAAAAGACCAGACTCTGACCACAATTCAATGATCTACAGAAGGGCACATGACTAAACTGCCAACCAACCTTGTAAAGCAAGAACCATACATCACAATACCTTAGTGGAGTGATAATTTCCCACTTGCTTTTTCTCTGCATTAAAACGCACACCCTTTGCAATCATGGAGTGGCAGCCACCACACCAGATATTGAAAGGCATCTCGAACCTGTTGGATTTTGCAAGGTGACATTAGGCTTAGTAACTACGATGGAGGAAAGCTACCTAGTCCATATAACAGACATTTGCATAATTTCTTTTTCTCCTTCCAGGTTCACCTTATGATCAAGATTCCTAAATCTATTTTTTTCCAAAAAACAATCAGCACCCACATAACTATTTCACCAATCATTACAGCAAACATAAAGTACTATGTTACATGAATATTAATGTCCCAAATCATTTGACTGGGAAAAAAAAAACATCTAAACCCCACCTCACATCCACATAGCAGAGATGTCTCTAACTGGTTCAAATTGGTGACTAGCCATTTCATGTGCAAAGCCACTTAACATCAAGAGTCCATTCAGCAAGAGAATGAGTACTCAGTAAATGGCACCTAGACAGGGTGGTGCAAATGCAATACCACTGTTGAAATACCATATCACATGCTCTTATCCAATCAGTATTATTGACTGAGGCTTAAACCAGCAATGATTGGCCATCTTCTAGATTTTGAACAAAATCTAAATCTTGCTTTGTGTGAGAATGTGGTACTGGCCAATGCAGATAAACTTGATGAGATCCATGTAGAACAACAAATTGGCATTTGCTTCATCAGCTTCCTATGCATTTGAATTTTCATTGGCATCTACACCTGCAAGGGCCACACAGCATGTGTTCATGGCTCATTGATTTGTGGCTATGAATTGTTGACCAAGTTTGCTAGAGGCTGATCTTATGATCTACCTTGGATCGAACAATTAGCTCTTTTAAACAGCCCCAGAATACGTTATTACCAAAACTTTCATTAAAAAAGAAACATGTTCCTAGAGACTTTATAGGTCCCATAAGCAAGACCCTAATTTGGGAGGATCCACTTGTCCATAAACAAACAAGCTGCCCATCCCGTTTCTGCAAGTTATCACCCTTCTGCAGCTTTTCAGCCATCAGCCCACATCACTTGGTTGTTGTCCAGGCCTCGCAACTGCTACCACACCTTACTCAGCTGGTGCCTACCTTGCTGTTGCCCTTTGGTTGCAACATTTATTGCTGCAGCAGGCTGCCTTGCTGTCCAGCATCCTAGAGGTCAGTTTCCAGCTCCAGCATCCTAGGGGTTAGTTTTCAGCCAGCATTTATGTTACATCCTTGGATCCAGATGGGCACTAGAAGCATTGGTCACAATGGTCATGAAGTTACTTAGTGAGAATGCACCAAGGGCACTTCAGGTTTGGGGCAGCCGAGTCTTAAATAGGACTCAAGGCCCTATTGTGAACATCATTGTGTGATCACCAATCTTGGATTCTTGGCCCATTGGCCAACACACCATACATCGGGATGGTGCAAGCTGGTTGTATGTGATGCCTACCCTTGGGATGTGGTCGTGACCTGGACTGCTCCTAGCTCCTGGGATCAAGGATGAGCCCATTTGACTTTGGCTAGGAGGCGAGTCTAATGTCCAATCCCTTTTATTTGTGGATATGACTTGTGTCATGTCTCATATGCAGGTTGGATCCTTGGGAACATTCCAATTGTTGAGATAAAAATGTATTGCAAACTAGTTAGCTCTTTAAAACAGCCCCAAAACATGCAAATTACCAAAAGTTAAACAGGATGCAGCCTTGAGAGAGTTTGTGTCCCATAAGCAAAACCCTAATTTGGGAGGATCCTTCTACATCTATAAATGGATAGGCTGCCCACCATTCAGCCTATCCTTCTGTGCATGTTTCTCACTCCATGCAGATTTCAGCCCCATCAGCCACCTTCCATCTCCATCTACCGTCCAACCCTTATCAATTGCAGCCTAACATCATCCTACATCTAGTGACCTATTCTTAGCTACCACTTTGCTCCCTAGAGCTCTTACAACTATGTTTTCAGTTTTTGGAGCCGACGCCAATTGTTTCTCCTTGAAGAGCACATGCCATGCCTGAATTTTCACCTTTTGGAGCTAGGCGACAAGTTGTCATCATCAGATGACTGCTGCAACATTTGTGTTTTGTTGTTCGGCTAGACGCCTACATTAGTACTTTCCTGTTCTACTATTGCCTAGCTACTTTCAGCATCAAGTGATCAATTTCCAACCTTCCTCCGCACTCTCACAACTCCGACTAGTGGTTACAACACTCATATCCATTTCTGGTGGACATCACTCTCCAACATCATTCACCGCTCTACCCTTGAGCATTTTGTATGCTCTTTCATTCATCTACAACATTGATTCCTTCACTTTACAATTTCTCTTCTCTCTCCATTTGTGTTTGTGTTTTTATGTTTTCAGATTGAGTTTTGTGTTTTGCATTTAGAGTGTGAGAGCAAGCTGCCAGCTATGGAGGAGAGAGAAACAAGAGAGTAAACAATAGATTATGTGAGTTGAACGATAGTATACTTGCTAAGCTAAAAAGATAGATGAAAATACAACTAAGGTTTAGGTCTAAAGATGGCCTAACAAAACTTCCACCAACTAACTAAAGTTAGATTTATTTACTCTAGAGCCTAGTGTCACTACTTTAATGTCCTAAGACACTAGGTGTATACACCCTAAATTAACACTTTAGTAAGTGTCCACAACACACAAATTACATTGGGCATTGCCCAAAATTGGCAAATTCTAACATAGGGTTTGCATTTACTGCATCACTGTCTGAGTTCTTGTGTTTTAGTCATGGTCGTACATCTTGTGTTTTCTCTACACAAACCCTAGTATATCTTCGAACTTGTTTAAAGAATATCCTATGGTATTGTGTGTTGAGCTAAGAAATGCATTCCATGCTGATTAGCCTCTTAAACAACCCCTAAACATGCTTATTTAATAAAAAACATAAAATCAGTGTGTGCGGTTCAAAGAGTTTTTGTGAAACCCTAACTTGGGAGGATCCATCTATTGAGAGTCGTTTCCTAGATGGCCACATCAATAGTGCCACGTGGCAACAGTCGGACAGTCCGATTGCAATCGCTGCATTTAATGCAGCCAATCTGATTATTTTTGGGCATTATTTTCAGCCTTGAAATAGGCTGAGTTTCCAGCAGTCTTGACACACTATCTCCGACAGATTTCAGCCGCCTGACTGCGAAGATTGTTTTCGGGACTAACGAAGATCGAGATCCTCAAGGTGGAGATATATGCAGATATTTTCTCTGCACCCGTGTATAATTCTGCATCCTTATACAACATTCTTCACTACAGATTTTGTGTGTTTCACTCCTTTTTTTTTCATGAAGATAATTGAATTAAGTAGTAAATATTTACATGAGACCATCAGGTCAACATTCTCACTGTATCTCTTACATGCTATTACATCAGACCATTAGGTCAGCATACTCAATCTCTCTCACACTGTCACTATAGAAATTTACAAGATGTGAGTAGGCTTCTCAGAACAACCTATTACATAACCAATGCTAATAAATCAGGCAAAAAGAACAGCTGGAGTAGAGCGAACAATCGCCAGCCAGGGAGCAGCAATGTCCGGAAGGACCACGTCTGCTGACATCATAGAAGTGATTTGCCATAAGACCAATCCACACACACGGGCCACATGCCCATGGATGCCCGATGCCGAATCAAAAATAAAGACATTGCGAGTACGCCATATGTGCCACACGGCTGTCCATCTAAGAAAATGGAATAGGCACGATCAATCTGAAGACAAAGAGGGCATAGAGGACATATTTCCCATAATCCACGAACGAACTAGTATGCGGTGCTGGGACACCGAGAACCACACATGGGAAATGAAATTCCAGATCTATCTCACAATAGGGCAAGAGACAAAGAGGTGAAGCAATGTCTCATCGCATGTAGTACAGAAAACACAGTGCCCTGCAGAGATCTTTCGGGCACGAAGCACTTCTCCCGTTGGAAGACCCCCAATGAGAAGCCTCCACGTGAACACTTTACCCTGATACGGAACCTTAGACTTCCAAAGCTGGATAAATCTGTCCCGCCACTTCTTTTTGCTATCCCTGAGATGCCATAACTTATTAACCTTCCCCGTGATCCATCTTTTAGCTTCCACCATTTGATGATATATCTGATTCGCTGACCTTTTCTGAAAGTCATTAGGAAAAGCACAAACTTTCCAGTCACGCCATGGATGCAATGGTTGTAACACAGGCAAAGGAGAGAACCTCTGAAGACAGTCTTGTATTGATGACCAAATGTCCCTGTATCCACGAGGCACCCTAAAGTACTGATGAATATGCCTAAAAGAATAAAGGCGGGGCTGTCCAGGAATAACCCCATCACAGACTGTCTGCAACCCTATCCTAGCCATCCGATCAAACTTATCTCTCTGCAAATCTTTGTGTGGCCAATCCAACAACCTTGAGGAAGACAATATTTCTCTCTCTCTCATACTCAATCTCTCTCACATTGTCTCTATAGAAATTTACAAGATGCGAGGAGCAGGCTCTCAAAACAACCTATTACATAACTAATTTTAATAAATCAGACAAAAAGAACAGTTGGAGTAGAGGGAACAATTTCCAGCCAGGGAGCAGCAATGTCTGGAAGGACCAAATCTGCTGACATAATAGAAGTGATTTTCCATAACAACAATCCACGCACATGGTTATGGCAATCCACGCACATGGGCCACATGCCCATGGATGCCCGATGCCGAATCAAAAATAAAGGCATTGCGAGTATGCCATATGTGCCACAGGGCTGTCCATCTAAGAAAATGGAATAGGTAGGAACAATCTGAAGACAAAGATGGCATAGAGGACATATTTCCCATAATCCACGAACGAACTAGTATACGGTGCTAGGTCACCGAGAACCACACACGAGAAATGAAGTTCCAGATCTTCGTGCAACAGGGCAAGAGACAAAGAGGTGAAGCAATGTCTCATCACATGTAGTACAAAAAGCACAGCGCCCTGCAAAGATCTTTTGGGCACAGAGCACTTCTCCCGTTGAAAGACCCCCAATGAGCAACCTCCACATGAACACTTTACCCTGATACGTAACCTTAGACTTCCAAAGTTGGATAAATCCATCCCGCCACTTTGTTTTGCTATCCCTGAGATGCCACAACTTATTAACCTTCCCCATGACCCATCTTTTAGCTTCCACCATCTAATGATATATTTGATTTGCTGACCTTTTCTGAAAGTCATCAGGAAGCACAAACTTCCAGTGTCATGCCATGGATGCAATGGTTGTAACGCAGGTAAAGGAGAGAACCTCTGAAGACAGTCTTGTATTGACAACCAAATGTCCCTGTATCCACGAGGCACCCTAAAGTACTGACGAATACGCCTAAAAGAATAAAGGCGGGGCTGTCCAGGAATAACCCCATCACAGACTGTCTTCAACCCTAACCTAGCCATCCGATTAAACTTATCTCTCTACAAATATTTGCGGGGCCAATCCAACAACCTTGAGGAAGCCAATATTTCTCATTACAACGAATTTTCCTCCTTACAAATATCCGGAGGACGCCAGACAGCAAAACAAAGCATCTCTTGCTAGGAAGCAATTAAATGAGAAATGAGAAAAGACTGGGAGACCTTTATGGGTCTCATGGAATTAAGCGCATGCCACCAGGAAGCATGAATAACCGTGCTTCCATGAGAGATGTTAGTATTTTCAATGAAGAATTTGGCAATATCTGACCAAGGATGACACTAAATACATAGACTTTACAAAAGGGATAGCCTCAAAGCGGCCATATGCAAATTAACATCCAACAAAGCTGCATCCCCCATCCTTTTTGGAGTGGTGACATGCTGCCAGGAGATCCATACCTACACAGTGACATGCTGCCATGAGATCATGACGGATAGGTGAGATATTTTCATTAAAAAAATGTGAATATGTTGAATATTGTTTCAAGATGAAACAATTTTGTTATAAGGAAGATCATGAAAGTGTTCGACTCTCCTGGAGAAAGTAAAGAATTGTGGCAATAATAGCACATACTTTTAAGGTGAAAGGAGAGGAGGGTGAAGCCCAAAGTGGAGATGGAAAATGAAGCAAATCATAACACATCATATTGTGCTAGGCAAGGAGAAGAGGAAGAAACCAAAGGGATGGTACCTATCCCATGGAGATGGATTTTTAACAAATCATACAAATAAATGGTGCAACATTGCTGAGACTATTGAGATCTATCATACACCTACTCACATTGAGTCGTACCATATCAAGATGCATGGGGTTTCTTGGCACAAATCCCTGTCTTAGAAAGTTGGATGTTAACATACTGTCTTAGAAAGTTGGATGTTAACATACTAAGCGAACATATGCACGTGCACACGCGCGCGCGCACACACACACACAATCAAAATCTCTCTCTCTCTCTCTCTCTCCATGCATACATAGGCATACATGCATAGTGCACATGCACACACAGATGATTGTGCGTGCGTGCGTGCTTGTGTGTTCATATGTGTATATTTACAAGAATCAATCTTCAAGCTCTGTCACTGTGTAGTTCCATTCCCTATCAGTAACCTTTCGACTTGCATAATATATTGGCTGATCTAATTTAGAGGGGCCCTTTTGACATAGGACAACACCTAGCCCTTCAACTAATGCATTTGTATGCACATGAAACTCCTTCGTCTAGATAGGAGGTTACAAAATAGGTGCTTGTATAAGGCACTGTTTTAGGGTATTAAAGGCTTTTTCACAGTCATCAGTTCAAAGAAAATCAGCATCTTTCCTTAGGAGCTTGTGTAGAGGGGTGCCTTGGTTGCAAAATGTGCAACAAATCTTCTGTAGTAGCCCACATGGCCAAGAAATCCTCTCAATTACTTGAGGTTTGTTGGTGCTGCCAAGGTGGCAATCTTCTCAATCTTCGCCGGGTCTATTGCAATCCCTTGTGCAGAGACAATATGGCCCAGAAGAACTCATGATGAGACACCAAAGACACATTTGTCGGGGTTGAGAGAAATCCCATACTCTCGGCATCTGTCAAAACATTGCTCTAGGTGTCCCCAATGCTCGCGGATCAAACTATAGACACAAAAGTCATCAAGATACACCTCCATGAAATCATGCAAATGATTCTGGAAGGCAGCCATCATTACTGGTTGGAAGGTGGCAGGAGCATTACAGAGCCCAAATGGCATCACTCTATAGGCATAGGTCCCCCATTCTGTGGTGAAGGTTGTTTTGGATTGGTCCTCTTCTGTGATTTGGACTTGGTTATATCCGCTGAGTCCATCCAAGAGGAAATACAGCTCATGGCCTGCCACTGTGTCCAACAGTTGGTCGGTAAAAGGGATAGGGAAATGATCCTTCTTCGTCTTCAAATTGAGCTTTCGAAAGTCGACACATATTCGAAGTTTCACGTTCTTCTTGGGTACTACCACAATGGGCGAAACCCATTCACTGTTAGCCATGGGATAAATGAACTCAGCTTCAAGAAGTTTTAATAATTCAGCCTTCACCAGAGCAGAATAATTAGGATTCATACGTCTTTATCTTTGCCTTACAGGTTTGGCATCAGGCTCTAGGTCAATGTGATGTTGGCATACTATGGGATCAATCCCCTTTAGATCTTTATATGACCAAGCAAACATGTCTAAGTTCTCCTTTAATAAGTCTCGCAGGACCGCTAGTTTCTCTTCTGGAAGATTGAGACCCACTTTCAGGGGACGTTCAATATCGTCAGTATCTAAGAACGTTACTTGTCTTTCACCTTCTACTTCGCGGATAAATGTCCCACGGATGGCTTCTGACTCTTTCAAGAGAGTAGTGTCCTCATTTGATATTCCACTAGAACCAGTGTCCTCCTTCTGAATATATGACTCATTTGTCTGTTGAGGTTGCTGGAAGAGTATCAGAGCTTGGTTTGCTTCTGTGTGAGTGGTAATTTCTTCTGTAGGTATTCATCTTCAGAGGATGCATCCAGGAATGTCACATAGCACGGACCTTCTAGAGGCCGTGGCTCTGAGGGTTTTGGCTTTTGTTGACAGGGGACAACATCATCATCTTTTCTCTAGATTGAATGGTCAGGGCGACATGAGCCATTGGTGAACTTAATTTTTATGCCTTTGATCCATTGCTTATACAAATTTTGCATACTTTGTGGTCCATTGATCAACGCAAATGGAACCGTGGTCATTCCATCCAACACCATGAGATCTTCGGCCTCCGAGGTCTCTGTAGGGACATCAATAAGATCATTTGCTATCAGGGGAAATTCTTCATCTGCACTCTCATAACCTGCTTCGTTTTCTTCCTCATCATTTCGTCCTCTTCCTCTGGAGGCTCTGTCTCTGCTTCTGTAGAGGCTCTGTAGGAGAAGAACAGATCTTCTGCCTCTGTATTTGCTTCTGCTTCTATTACAGTCACTATCTCTGTGACTGTCTCTGGTTCTATCTCTATTATGTATTTGCTCTGTCTCTGTTCTGTCTCTGTTACTGTCTCTACCGCTGCCATGTAACACGGAGAAAAATGCATCCATGCTTCTATTTCACTGTCAGAGGTGATTTCAGAAGTCAATTCAAGTTGAGACAGGAGGTATTCTCCCATGGACAAGCACTTTGCTTCCCTTGGTAGTTGGCTTATAGTGCCCATTGTTAGGGATTGTGCCTCTGCTTTCTTGGGAAAGATCTGTTTAATAGCCTCTTCATCTCCTGATGTACCATCTGTTACCTCATTGGAGGAGTCAGTTATAACTTTGATGGATGTGGATTCATTGTCTTTTTGTGATCCATACAACTTCAACACCACTTTGTTGGGTCCTCTGCCTAGGGTTAGGCTCCCTTTGAACCAGTCTGCCCTGGCTCTTGCTTCAAAAAGCTAAGGTCTTCCCAACAATAAAGGGTATAAGGTCCCATAAGAATTTGGTTTGACCACCAAATATGTCAGCTAATAGTCTCTTCCTGCAAGGATTGTTTTTACGTATAGGAGGATACCCAACGGTTTAATTCTGCTTTGATCTGCCACTCTGATAAGTCACTGTGTAGGTTGAATTCCTTGCAACCCTAAGTCCTTCATTGTCACATCTGTCATTATGTTTACTAATAAGCCTCCATCAATCAATGCATCTGAAATATAGCATCCCTCTATCCATACACTAATCTCTGGGGTTCCAAGATCTAGGAAGGCATTAGCCACATCTACTTTCTTTACAGGCTCCGGGGCCTTATTGGTCTTGGTCACTGTTGAAGGAGCAATTCTTTACAGGCTCCGAGGCCTTATTGGTTTTGGTCACTGTTGAAGACGTTAGCCACATCTACTTCCTTTATAGGCTCTGGGGCCTTATTGGCCTTGGTCACTGTTGAAGGCGTTAGCCACATCTACTTCCTTTATAGGCTCCGGGGCCTTATTGGTCTTGGTCACTGTTGAAGGAGTAATCCTTAGTCCACATCTTCTTGTCAAGATGCTTTTGAATTTCTTTCGGCAGCTGGGAGATATCATCAGTAACCTGTCGGAATGTTAGGTTTGGTTTAAAGGTATCTAGGTCTTTAACTAAGTCATAATCTTTGATAGGATCCACAGACTTCTCAAGCTTGCTAGGGAATGGGGCTACACCCATTTTCATCTTTCCTTTTTCTTCTAACAATAGTAGCATCGACACTTCTTCTATTTCTGGAAGTGCTTCTATCTCATCTATCTCCTGGACCTCTGGTTGTGTTTTTGGGACTGTCTCTATGATTTTCTGTAGCACTGTAGTGCTCTGTACTGCACTGTTATGTCCTGTACTGCTCTGTCCCTCTCTTGGCATGTTGAACTTCATAGTCTTAACAGGAGAATTATTTTCGTTTTGAACAACTGATTCCTTCTTCTTGGTGCGCGTGACAGTGGCAACTTCCAACTCTACCAAATTGGAGGCAGACTCTTGTACCTTTTGTTGGCTATCAGTGCCATTGGCCTTTACAGGGGCTGGACTTGGACAGTCCTTTGCACTGTACCCTTCTCCTTTGCATCGGCTGCATAAGGGCTTGTAATCCACAGATCGTCTAGGGTTTAGACAATTCGGGGAGATATTACCATTTTCTCCACACCTATAACATTCCACCTCTGATCTCTGACCACCGCTAGATTGTCATCCTCTGTGACTTTGAGAGGGAAACCTCCTTGGACCAAAATTAGGACCAAATTTCCTAGGCTTTGGTCCAATATCTTGTGTTGTCATTTGGACTCTAGCAAGTTAAATCTTGCATTTTCATCTTTTTGTCTTCTTTCATGCATCTCTTTCAGAGAGCAAATATCCTCTGTATGGTTCTTCCGTAAAGAGTATGAATAGAAGGCTCCAGGAATGGTTGGTTTTCGGGTATATTTAGTGGCTAAATGTCCCGCTTGATGACACTTTCTGCACCATGTATTAGAGCGCATCACATCTCTCCCAGCTCCCGTAGGGGTGGATATATTGGCAGTATTCACCTTCAACGTTTGTAACTGCTCTGTAATCACATCCATAAGCTCTTTCTTGATACTTACAACTAAGTTGGATAAGTAGTCATTCAGATTTTCACCTCCTGAAGTGCTTGTAGTAGGGTTTTGGGAAGCTTCTGTAATTACTACATACATTGGTTGGGTCGATCCAGAGGGTCCTCTATTTTGATTCTGATTCAGAGCTCCTATTGAGACTTGGGGTTGTTGATTCCAGTTGGTAGGGTTCCACTGTTGTTGAGTCGCCATTGGAGAAACTGTTTGAGGCCACTGTTGTTGTGGTTGAGCCATCATTTGAGGCACTATCGTCTGCGATGACCACAGTGGATTAGGTGCATTATATTGTGGCACTGTTTGCATGTGAGGATAGGGGTAGGGAACTGTCCCTCGTACTGCATTTGGTGGGTATACCATTCATGGCATAGGAGGAGGTAAGACTCCTCTTCCTAGAGTCATGGACAACCTTGCTTCAACTTTGTCATACAATCTTGCACCTTTCACTGCAGCTTGCAGATTGACTGGTCTTCTCAATTCCACGAACTTGCGAACTTCTAGTTGTAGGCCTCTGAGAAACACTCCTTTCTAGATTCCTTCGTCCAAATGATGGTTAGTCCATCTCTTCAGGATGGATTCCATTCGTGAGACATAAGTTTCTTCTTCTCCAGAGGATTGACTTAGGCTCATGAACTCCTCTCACATCCGCTCTTTAAAACCTTCACATCTGAATTTAGTGAGGAAGGCCAATTTTAGGTCGTCCCATATGCCAAAAGTCCCTGCTGCTTGTCTCTCATACCAGTAAAACGCTGCACCCTTGAAAGTGGCGGGGATTATTGCTAACCAATGCTCAAGGGTCGGGCATTGTTAGCCACACATGCTACCATAAATTCTGCTACATGAAGATCAGGGTTTTCATTGTATTCTCCTTTAAAAACTAGCAATGGGACTACATTTGCTGGCCTGTCATCAATATTTCCAGAACGAATCTGACTAGGAAGGGGACCTTGGCCATGGGAGCTTCTGTAAAGAGTGCTTTTAGGGCGTCAAAGAAAGCTTCTGCTGCGAGCTCATTCTCAGCTTTGATTTTTTCCTTCTCTCTTCTCATGTACCTCTGGACTCGTTCTAATGCTTGCCTCTTGATTGCATCATTCATCAGGGGGTTGGCTCCAATGAGTTGTTTAGTACTCAACATGATAGTATCAGAGAGGGGTTCAGTCTCTGGGGGATTCTCTGGCCAACATCTTCTCTACTTCCTTCTTTTCAACATCTCTGAATTCGGATTTCAAACCACTACAAAGGGGGAGATATTCTGTTCTGAAAGTATCAAAACTCATTCTTCTTAGGATCATTGTTGTGCCATTATAATAATACCAGCTTTTGAGGGTTTCAACAGTGTATGTTGTGAAAAACACTCTGTCTACCAACTTCTAGTGGGATGCTAATTGGTCAAACAGAAGATTGTCAGTGCACCAACAAGCATCCCATGTATCTTACTGTTGAGCATCCACGAACAAATTCCAACTCTTTTCCTTCTTGTTTTCGTAAACCTCCACAGACCACGACTCCTGAAGCTTTTTCACAATCTCCCACTTGATGATGTCTGAAAACTTCTCAATGAATACTAAATCTTCCATGGATAGTCATTCACTCTGATTCTGCTCTTTAGTTTGTTCCCAAACAATTTGCCACCAAGATGCAAGTTTCTACTACTTCAACAGGAAGAGGAAACAGTAGAGTATGCATCATGATGGTGATATATTTTCACCATTTGTGGGATGAAATTCTTGTGGAAAGTGGATTTGATAATGAGAATCTTCAACTCTTCAGTGGAAGAAGGAACTTTGCAAACATCCATTGAATTCTCCTCTTCTTGGCAATGCTACTTCCTTCATTTTCAGCCTCTTCTGATGCTTGTTGATGGCAAGTTTCCCCGGCTGTGCACCAAAAACATGGATCCCTAAGAGGAAAACCAAGGAAAAGGGGATTCTACTGCAAGAAAATCTATCTTGTAACATCAACAAGCTTTTATTTCATTCTTTTGATGACCAAAACAAAGAAAGCAGCAAATCTTCACGCATCATCATAGTAGATATCTCTCACAGATTTGATAGAATCAACCATAATCTTCAACATCTTCATAGAATCCATCGATATAACAAATAATATAAAAGAATACACCATTTTTGAATGGAAATCAATCACATAGTATTCATCTTCAATGTCTTCATAGTTTTCTCTCTTAATCTCTCATATACAGTTACACTATTTTGATAGAATTGACTATCTCTGGCTCTCTCTCTCTCTCTCTCTCTCTCTCAATAGTACATCATCTCTTCACTATAATAATCTATAATGACTCTCAATAATCTATCTTAGGTCGTGGATGCACCTCCCAAGAGGTATGTCTGATGTGAAGAGGCACCAGAGCCACTACAGTGTCTCTTCATAGCTCACTATTGTCACTGTTACTCTAGTCTTCTCTTTAGTCTTCAATAGCTGCTTCTTCCATTTGTTTTAGCTCTTTTGAAATTAGATTCATCCATTCCAAAAGTTAGAAAACTTTCCCAAAGTCACACATACATTCTACAGAATACTTACAAAAGATCTACAGAATAATATAGAATAGGAACGGAGCAGAGACAGAGGCTCTACAAAAGATTTACAGAGGGTTACATAAGGTCACCAGAGAATATCAAATCCTCATAATTCATACTAAAACCATTCCAAACTATAAAAAACTATTCAATAAGCTTTCAAAATATTTCAACCTTTATCAATCATCAATCCATGCTTTATACAGAAGAAAATCAGAACAAAGCAGAAGCTATACAGAAGGTATCAGAACCAATTAGAACCTCAACAGAACCTGTCAGAACATCACAGAGTTTCATATCTCCACTAAAAATCATCATGAGCTTCAAAAACATAATCAATATCATCCAAAACACTCTCAAATAATTCCATTAACAACCATGCATCACTCTAAATCTATCAAAATTCAATCATTTAGACCTCAAAAACAATAAAAATCAGTAAAAAATTCAGTCTTTTTCCACTCTCAACATATCCCTACACTTAGAAAGAAAGCATCCTCGTGACCTAAGGAAAAGAAGAATATAAGTTCACTAAAGAGCTCAATTTTATCTTCTGTAGTAACTTCAATAATCTCGCCAAACCACGATCCCAACTTATCACTTGTATCTCTAGAAAAGAATACTTCTAAAGGAAAACTTCATTATTCATTAAGACATCTAATAATCAATAAAAAGTCATAACAAATTTGTAAAGGATATAAGAGGTTCTTCTTCAGCTTCCATCATAGGCTTTCCATCCACCATCACCATCAATAGTTGAAAAGAGAGCTCTCGAACAAATTATTCAACCAACACGAACTCATCACATACAAATTATTACAACACATACACAAACACAACCATCTGAATGACACCTCCAAAAAGAGATATATATCATTAAGAATCATCCAAAATACATTGCAAAGGCATCAATGAAGGTGATCCCTTTTGAAGGCTTGGTGATTACGAAAACGATCCATGTAGAAGGACTCATCCACAAATGTCTTGGGAGGATTTTGAAAGAACTAAAGGCAATACATCCTTTCTAGCAAAACAAGGTATCTGCTAGGTAGACATAGGGCATGAAAATATAGGACATCCAACTATTGGGAATCAATGTTCACATTGACATTCATACAAAGCTTTGGAATGGCCTTTTGATCGTTATGGGAATGCCTATGCATATATGCTAAGTACCAAGCAAAATGAGTTGTCAATCTCACTGAAGGATCTAGAGATGGTGAATATTGGTGAGAAAAATGGAGGCAATTTTGATGTGCTTGACTAGCAGTGGTCTAGTCCCCTAGAATTAACGGCCAATTAATCTGTGGTCCTGTGAGAGAATCAGTCGAGCTCCATCATCTTCTTCTCAGAATCTGTTGATCAAATCCTTCGTACCCACTAACTAACTGAGGGGGTTGAGAAATAGAAGTGGCAGGAGATGAAAGTGGAATAAGTAAAAGAGGATGAAGAGATGGGTAGGCAAAATCATAAAAGGAGGAATAAGCTAAAGAAGGAGTGGCTGAAAATTTAAGTGAATCAGTTAGGAAAGGTGTCAATTGATAATCAGGAAAAGTTGAAGGTATATGGATAGATGGAGAAGGGCATGGTGGAGAAGGGGAAAAGACTCGATCTTCAATGAAAGAACAATAGGTAAATATAGGAATTTGAGGAAAACCCTGAGGTTGCAAAAGGAGAGGTAAGATAGCTGCTGAGTTGGATTGACAAAGGGAAACATAAGCATCATAGCAATGGGCCATTTGTTGATAGTACAATAGGCTAGGAACAGACGGACCTAAAATAAATCATCTCTAGTAGGCATCAAAGAAGGATGTATCAAATGGATGGTTCTTGGAAAGATAAGCTAGGAGATCCGCCCTCAGTTGGTTAGTACTCTGCACATAAGTAGAAGCTATATTTTGACGTTGATTCAGGACCACAAAATTAATCATTGAATGCCATGAAGTGTCAGGGCAAGTAGCCACTTTAGAAAAATAACACTGGAACATGTCATCTATCCTCAACTCCAAATAGTTGACATATAAGACAGCTGCAAAACCACATCCCCCACATACCAAGCCAGATCTACATCATCTAAAATCTACAGATCACCTCGTAGATACATGTAAGATAACAACATGGTATCCGTTGTCACAGAATCTTCAAAGACTATATGGACGACTTCTGTCAGCAAATCAGAAGACCAAGCCCCACTCCAACCATCCTCTGGAAGAGGAAGATCCATCGTTGAAAGCTTCATATAGAAGGCCAACTTCTGCAAACAACTGATAGTGGACAAAGAAGGAATGGTCCGGAGGAACATACTCCTAAAAGTGCTCAAATGTAAACCATAATAAATCCAACTTGGACTGCAATCTTTCCACTTTAACTTGAAACAACAGACATAATGTGGCCTGTCTTTGGAGAAGTGTCAAGTCCTGCTGAGATATATAAGGAATCATAGGAACATTGGGGCTTGGAGGAATGGACCGTGACTGTGTTAGTTGGTCTTGCAACTGCTTAATCTGGGAAGCTTGTGATTCCAATGTATTATGAGCAGTCTGCAAAGCTGATAGTTTTGTATCTAAAAGAGTCTGAAACTCTTGAGCTTCTTTGGACATTCTCTCTTTCTCTTCCGAAACTCTAGTGACCTCTGACTAAGCTTCTGCTAACTGAATCTTCAAAGAAGATATTTCTTCTCTCTGGGTCTCAATCATTTGGGTTTGCTACTCCACATGCTTAAATAGATCAGTAAGAGTGTCTTTAGAAGAGGCTAACTCTGTGGTTGCCTTATGCAACTGGTCTTTGGATTGCATCAATTCTTCATAGAAAGAAGCATATAATTGATGAACACAAGCTATCACTGAGAGTTCAATCGAACTTTGGATGTCATTACAAAGGAATGGAATGGCATCTCCTGACACTAAACTGTTCAGTGAAGGAATTGATATTTCCAAAGAACCCTCTCGATGTGCCCTGAATAAATTGTTGCATGTGAGGTAGGCAGGGAGGTCACTGCCAGAAGTAGCAGGAACTGTGAGTGAAGGAATGACTGAGGGAGTTTTATCTGCCACTCGCTTCAAGCGCTTCCGCTGAATGACTAATGGAGGAGGAGAATCAAGATCCTCTATGTCAATAGGTTCTGAATCCTCTGAACGTGGAGGGGGAGGAACTGGATCAGATGGAGGAGGGGGTAGCACACTTTTCTTAAGGCTGGAATATGTCAAGAAAGCATATAGATAGGAACCATAGGTGACGTTTGTGACATTCCCTCTGGTCACTTTGACAAAATGTTGGTCCATCTTCATAACCAGGTAAGTACTCCAATCAATGACCACCCCTTTTAACACCATCCTGGAAGCTGTGAAGAGTTCCTTGGACAAATAATGAGATGATGTTTTGGCAGGCATAAACCTGTCTTGGAGAAATTGGCAGACTAACTTCCAAAGAGAATCAGTGAGATCATGGAAAAAGACACTTCTGAAGTGTTAATCACCTTATTGACATCAAGGACCTCTTTGGTCTGCTTCTGTAACAGCGTGAGAATCTCATCATCAGAGAATAATTGTCTGGTTGTAACAAAGGGTTCTCCTTTGTAGGGAAGAGACAAAGCCTTCCCTAACCCTCTAGGTGTCAATACCATGGAAGCACCACGAACCAAGCCCGATTTCTGATTGTATGATGCAATAAACTCATTACACAGGGATGGATCGACTGGGATCAATGGGAGTGAAGCAGCCACAAAAGTTGCAAGTCGTGCTTTCGCTATAGGCTCAAAAGCCAGTAGGGAAGAATAATCCCTACTGATCAATGAGACATATTGGATAGGAGGAGGAGCGTAAGGCACCATTCAGATGGAATACACACACACCACAAAACATAGACAATCACAAAGAATGCGTGCAAAACAACCAAATAGCGATAAAAAAGAAATCGATCAAAAGAAGTACACACACATACGTAACTAACCAATTGACCACCCCAAATAACCCATATCCTAGAAAAAATTTGACATGACCTCTACACATATGCGACCGAAAACTTCATGCGATGCAATAAGCAGTCACCCAAGATCCCGTATCAGGCAAAAAATGAAAAAAAAACTACAAACCGCACCCGTAGTCGTATCATACAAGCAAACCATTAAACCATAAAAATCTAATCAGGACCTAACAATAACTTTGACCAATAATTTCAGCTAAGAGGACTATACGTGCCCATCGCACGAAGCGTGTTTATTAAAAGGGGAAAAAAAGTGCAGTAAGGGGAAATGGGTTTAATGAAGGGTTCATTTTAAAAAGTTATTAACAATGGGTGAAATTTTATTAGCTTATAAACCTTAATAAGAAAACGGTCGTTCCTTCTTAAAATTTTAATTACAATTTATTAGGGTGAAGCAATGCTTAAACGAAACTCGGATTGCGACACCCAGACAGGGGTCTCTAAATGCCAATTCATTAATTAGAAATTAATGGTGATGTGGAGCACTTTTTTGCCAGCGTATGTTGACGGTTGGTTCATTTTTTAATTAAAAATTAAAGTGCCTCTGAAGCGCACGTAGCACATGCAAAGTGAATGGCGGGTTGATTTTAAGTTATTAGAAAAATGTGTGTTTAGCGCGAGCGCGCGTGAAAAAGTGGGTGAATACATTTCATTTTAACAATTAACCGTGGTTAAAGGATGACCAAAATAAATAAATCTAAAAAAATAGATACCTGGTACGGGTGTGTATGCAAAAGACCGAGGGTACACTCAGTAGTCCCAAATGCAAGGAATCCAGTCAAAAAAGCAAAAACCACTAACTGGAAAAAATAAAGCACCATAGTGTTTTTGTTTTAGTTTTATTTTTTTATTTGTTGTTGTTTCTTTCTCTTTGTTATTTTTTTGTTTTTTGTTTTTAAATTGTAATTTAGTTGTGTTTGTATTGTGTATATTGTGTGTGTTTTGTTCGTTTTTTTTTCTTTAAAAAAAGATTAAACTGGGATATATGACACATGAATATGTTGTGAAGTGTAAGGGTGGAATTTCAGCAATCCAATAAGTGTCAACAATGTGTTTGAATTTATCCATGATTTTTCAACTAAGTTTTGGAGTTTAAAATGAATTTTCATGAGGTGAGGTATTAAATTTAGGGTTTTGGCTTCAAATAATACTTTGGCCATTTATGGAAGCATTTTCAATTGAGAAATTATTGCCAAAAGGGGCAAGGGAGTTTGTGAAAATTTTTGAATTTTTTTTGGAAATATATTTGAAATTTTACTAATTTTAATGAATTTTGCTCATTTTGCATGTATTTTTGAAAGAATTTTAAAGTTTTGAAATTTTTGCAATTTATTTTCTTGAATTCCCACTTTAGAAAATAGTGCAAATGATTTCAGCAATGTTGAAAAATTTTTAGGATTTTTTTTGTAATTTATTTGGATTTTAAATGAATTTTTGAAGTTTTATATTTATTTTTATGTGTTTTTCGAGTTTTGAAATGAAAAGTCGGTACTCGAGCTGTATGTGAACAGTGGAGGATGACTGCGTGTGAACGACTGATTGCAACACACCACCGCACGGACAAGTCGGAGGCGCGTCCTCGCGTGTGAATGCCAACGAGCCACATCCATATACACGCACACACCGAAAGAGGCTGCACGTTGTGGGAACAGGGGAGGGAGAGGGGAGTGTTGCTGCGGGTGAAGAGGGTGGTGGGTGGGAAGGGGGGCTAGGGGAGGGGTAACGAGGGTTAGTGAGGGTGGGGTGAGGGGTAACCACGGTTAGGTTTGGTGGGGGTGGGGTTAAATCTAGTGGGAGGGGGTAAATTTGGTGGGGGGAGGGTAAATGTCGGGGGGAGAGGCTAAATGTGGGGGGGGAAGGAAAAAGGGAGGGCCCAAGAAAAAGGGGCGGGCGGGCAGGAGGGTGGGGTGCCTGAGGGTGGGGGGCCTAAGAAAAAGGGATAGGCGGGCAGGAGGGTGGGGTGCTTGAGGGTGGGGGGGCCCAAGACAAAGGGATGGACGGGCAGACAGGGCGAGGAGGAGGGCGAAGGAGAGGGAGATAGTGGCCGAGGGAGGGCGAGGCATGGAGAGAGGGAGGCCGCGAGGGGCGGCGTGGCATGGCGAGAGGTCCGAGGCGAGGGGAAGGAGGCCGGGGCGAGGAGGTCCAAGGCGCGCGGGTGGTGGACCCAGCGGAGCGAGAAGGAGGGAGAGGGAGTGCTGGGGGAGGAGGAGGGAGAGGAGGGGTGAAGGAGGGGAGGGGTAGCGAAGGAGGAGGAGGAAGAAGGCGTGAAGGTAAGGGAGGGAGGGAGGGCCCGTGCAGCAAAGGACGACGATTGGTAAGTAGGTATTTGTTTTTTGTTTTCGTGTTTTTTTTTTTGAAGAATTCTTCTTGTTCTTCGTGTTTTTGTATTCTTCTTTTTGGGTTTTACGTTGATATGATGTTTTAGGTATGTGTGTTTGGTTTTGGTTTGGGTGTTGTTGTTTTTTGTTTTTTGTTTTTTTGTTTGGTTGGTTTTGTTTTTTTTAAAAAAATGTTTATTTGTGTTGTTGTGGTTTTGTTATTTTTTAATTGTTATGATTTTTAAAAGTGTTTTGTTGATTTTTATCAGGGTTGGGAAAAATGAGTACATCCCCGTCCCGCGCACATGCACGGGGTGGGGATAAAAAAATTTGCAGTGGCAGGATTAGACAGGGCGGGGACAGTGACACGCGAGTCACAGAGGCCACGGGGGCATCCCGAGGCACGTAAAACAAAAAACAGATGCGTTCACGCGCGACATGAGAAACACGGTCACACGGCAAAAATGAAGAAAAATTAAGACTCAAACTCTACGTTGGATCGAAAAACCATAAAAAGGAAAAATGTGCGGGGAGACGAGGGGAAGATGATAGAAAAATGCGACACTGGTTCCGTGGCAAAATCAGGGTGTTCACATGGGAAAAACACAAGAAACAGACCCGAAAACACATACGTGTATTAATACGGGAAAATCTGCGCTTTGGATCGAAGTGCAGAAAGAAGGAAAAATATGCAGAATAACATGTCCAACAATCCTATCATGGCAAAACACAGTTCCGATCGAGATAGGATGCGTTCATAGGGAAAAAACCCAAAAAACGGACCCGAAAATGGACTCGAAAATTAATATGAGAAGAACCAATTGCCGGAACAAAGTGCAATAAACATGAAAAATGTCTGAGGAAAGGGATTCACAGGGCTAGCACATCAAAACTCAGTTTGGGGGAAGTTGGGAAGGGTTCTCATGGGAAAAACACAAAAAACACACCAAAAAACACTCGAAAAAATTAATAACTAAAAATCCGACAGTCGAAAGAGGGGGAAGGAAAAAAGAAAAAGTGGGGGAAAGGCTGGCGAGACACAATTGTCAAATTAAATTGGAATTCCGGTGCAAATAGGGCATGTTCACATGGAAAAATGTAAAAAATAGGCGTGAAAAGGGCCCGAAAACCCGCAAAAATTAATAGCGGACCAACCGTGCATCGAAATGACATGGACTCAAAAGGAAAAATGTTAGGGGGAATGGGTAGGGTAGGGCTGGCACATCAGAGTAGTGTTCCAAAGAAATAAAGACACGTTCATATGGAAAACCGTCCAATTTATGGGAATTGCTTTAAAAATTAATAACTTTAGAACCGTCTGTTGAAACAAGAGTTGGTAAAAAGGAAAAATGGGCAGTTCGAATGGACAAACAGGGCTATAAGGTTGGATGTGAGTCTTAGTGAACGGAGGATGCGTTTTCATGCAAAAATCACAAAACAAAGAATAAAGGCAAACGAGCAAGGAACAACTCCGAGGACAGAATAAAATAGAACGGAGGAGTGGGGAAGGGACCCCATCAGAGCATAAGAATTGAATTTCCGCATTTGGAGGTGGATAGATGTATTTCCATGATGATATGCAGAAGTGATGCGCAGGGACGTATCCCCACACTTAAGACCTTAACATGAAGGGTAAACCGAACATCAAGGACCTAGTATCACACATCAGACCAACCACGAATGTCCCCACACTTAAGACATGACCATCATTGAGAAATAGAAGGTGTAGGGTTAGAAAAAATTGGCCCATATTGCCGAGGAGTAATGTCGACTATCGAGGGTGCATCTTGTATCATTGTTGGCTGCAGGAGGTAACAAGGTATCTTCACAGCAAACGTCCTTCATGGCAGGGACTACACGGCAGCACCCAGGGAGGTAGCTGGTTGAAGGAATCATAGAAAATTCTTCAATGACGAGGGATATTGCACTAAACTCACGATCACTCAAGTGGAATGAAAGAGTAGTCACTCGCCCCATTACTAACATCACTCGAGGTAATAATGATGAAACCCAGAGCTCGCACCCGATTTAGGAATCGACAAGGGAATGGTGTAGAGAGAGTATGCCAAGGTGCACAATGAATGGTGCATCAATGTGTCCAACCCGGCTAGCATAGATGCAAGCAGGAAAGCCAGGGAGCCTTGCAGTGCAGTGTACAGAACAGAGTGACGCGTCCTATGCTGATAGGAGAGACCCATCCTGTGGGTGCAGAGGGAAACATAAACATACATGACTCCAATGGTCGTAACGTCCCTCAATCCTCACCTCTCGATAATTGATTGAAAAAACACCAGTCACACTCAGCCCACCCTCTGTCTCATGCTCTGTTTGAAAGATACAGAGGGCAACCCGTTCCGGAAACCCATTGATGTAATCCTCACTGTCACTCGTGTAGAGGTTGTATGCCTTGTGCGCAATTGATGGTGCAATTGCGCATCCCGCCCTGTGCCGGCATACAGTGTAAGAAGGAAGGCCAGGGAGCCTTATGGTGCAGTGCACAGGAACAGATCGTGCGTTGTGCATTGAAAGGCCCAACCCGTGCGTGCAACACTCCGTTCACACATCTCACCTCTCATTTGATTTGAAGGGAAAGACCGGTCACTCACCCCACCCTCTACCGCACTCGCTAATAGATACAGCGGGCAGCCCATACTCACATCCCCATCCTGTTAGGATGAGAGCTCACATCACTCAAGGGGTTGGTGATGAAGATTGTGAAGGCAGCCCATACTCACATCCCCATCCTATTAGGATGAGAGCTCACATCACTCAAGGGGTTGGTGATGGAGATCATGTCGGTTGTTGTTGTCATTAGGATCTTGAAGACGAGGCGTACCTAGGGAGGCAATCGACAAGTCTCATACTTCAATGATTTGTAAGAAATATCGTATGTTAATAAGGGCAAACAGACTAATATTGCAGAGATAGCGCACCAAGGGAGGTGGCTTCAAATTGCTTACTGAAAAGGTTCGTTGCTGATGAGTCAGCTAGCCTAAACTGCGGGGTACCGACTTTTCATTTCAAAACCCGAAAAATAGATAAAAAACACATAAAAATAAACATAAAATACAAAAAAAAATCAAAAATTCATTAAAATTTATTTAAAATCCAAATAAATTGTAAAAAAATTCCTAAATTTTTTTGAACATTGTTGAAATCATTTGCACTATTTTCTAAAGTGGGAATTCAAGAAAATAAATTGCAAAAAATTCAAGACTTCCAAATTCTTTCAAAAATACATGCAAAATGAGAAAAATTTATTAAAAATTAGTAAAAATTCAAAAATATTTCCAAAATTTTTACAAAATCCATTGTCCCTTTTGGCAATAATTTCTCGATTGAAAATGCTTTCATAACTGGCCAACGTATTATTTGAAGCCAAAATTCTAAATTTAATCTCTCATCTCATGAAAATTCATTTTAAATTCCAAAACTCAGCTAAAAAATCATGGATAAATTCAAACACATTGTTGACACTTGTTGGATTGCTGAAATTCCATCCTTACACTTCACAACATATTCATGTGTCCTATATCTCGTTTTAATCATTTTTTTAAAAAAAAGAATGAAGAAAACACAATACAAACACACCTAAATTACAATTTAAAAAAAAAGAAAAAAGAAAAAAAGAGAAAGAAACAACAACAAATAAAAAAATAAAACGAAAACAAAAACACTAAGGTGCTTTATTTTTTCCAGTCAGTGGTTTTTACGTTTTTTACTGGATTCCTTGCATTTGGGACTACTCAGTGCACCCTCAGTCTTTTGCATACATACCCCTACCAAGTATCTATTTTTTGAGCTTTACTTATTTTTGGTCATCCCTTAACCACAGTAAATTGTTAAAATGAAATTTATTCACCTACTTTTCCACGCGCGTTCGCGCTAAACACACATTTTTCTAATAACTTAAAATCAACCCGCTATTCACTTTGCACGCGCTACGTGCACTTTAGAGGTACTTTAAATTTTTAACAAAAAATGAACCAGCCGTCACAAAAAAACACGCATTGGCAAAAAAGTACTCAACATCACCATTACTTTCTACTTAATGAATTCGCATTTAGAGACCCCAGTCTGGGTATTGCAGTCTGGGTTTCGTTTAAGCACCGCTTCACCCTAATAAATTGTAATTAAAATTTTAAGAAGGAACCGTCGTTTTCTTATTAAGGTTTATAACCTAATAAAATTTCACCCATTGTTAATAATTTCTTAAAATGAACTCTTCATTAAAACCATTTCCTCTTACTGCACTTTTTTTTTCTTTTTTAATAAACACGCTTTGTGGGATGGGCACGTAAAGTCCTTTAAGTTGACATTGTCGGTCAAAGTTATGGATAGGTCATGATTAGATTTTTAAGGTATAATGGTTTGCTTAGGTGATACGATTACGGGTGCGGTTTGTAGTTTTTTTTTTCATTTTTTGCCTGATACGGGGTCTTGGGTGATTGGTTATTGCATCACATAAAGTTTTCAAAAAAAATATGTGTAGAGGTCATGCTAAATTTTTTCTAGGATATGGGCTGTTTGGGGTGGTCAATTGGTTAGTTATGTCTGTGTGTGTACTTCTTTTGATCGATTTCTTTTTTATCGCTATTTGGTTGTTTTGCAGACATTCTTTATGATTGTCTGTGTTTTGTGGTGTGTGTGCATTCCATATGAGTGTCGCCTCATGCTCCTTCTCTTATCCAGTATGTCTCGTTGATCAGTAGGGATTATTCTTCCTTATTGGCTTTTGAGCCTATAGCGAAAGCATGGCTTGCAACTTTTGTGGCTGCTTCACTTCCATTGATTTCAAATGATCCATTCCTGTGTGATGAGTTTCTTGCATTATACAGTAAGAAATCGGGCCTGGTTCGTGGGTGCTCCCATGGTATTGACACCTAGAGGATTAGGGAAGGCTTTGTCTCTTCCCTACAAAGGAGAACCCTTTGTTACAGCCAGATAGTTATTCTCAAATGATGAAATTCTCAAGCTGTTACAGAAGCAAACCAAAGAGGTCCTTGATGTCAAGAAGGTGATTAACACTTCAGGAGTGTCTTTTTCCATGATCACACTGATCCTCTTTGGAAGTTAGTTTGCCAATTTCTCCAAGGCAGGTTTATGCCTGCCAAAACACCATCTCATTATTTGTACAAGGAACTCTTCATAACTTCCAGGATGGTGTTAAAAGGGGTGGCCATTGATTGGAGTACTTACATGCTTATGAAGATGGACCAACATTTTGTCAAAGTAACCAGAGGGAATGTCACAAATGTCCCCTGTGGTTCCTATTTATATGCTTTCTTGATATATTCCAGCCTTAAGAAGGGTGTGCTACCACCTCCTCCATCTGATCCAGTACCTCCCCCTCCACCTTCAGAGGATTCATAACCTATTGACATAGAGGATCTTGATTGCCCTCCTCCATTGGTCATTCAGCAGAAGCGCTTGAAGCGTATGGTAGATAAAACTCCCTCAGTCATTCCTTCAGTAACAATTCCTGCTACTTTTGGAAGTGATCTCCTTGCCTACCTCACATGCAACAATTTATTCAGAGAACATTGAGAGGGTTCTTTGGAAATGTTAGTTCCTTCACTGAACAGTTTAGTGTCAGGAGATTCCATTCCATTCCTTTGTAATGACATCCAGAGTTCGATTGAACTCTCAGTGATAGCTTGTGTTCAACAGTTATATGCTTCTGTCTATGAAGAATTGATGCAACCCAAAGACCAATTGCATAAGGCAGCCTCAGAGTTAGCCTCTGCTAAAGACACTCATGCTGATCTGTTTAAGCAGATGGAGCAGCAAACTCAAATGATTGAGACCCAGAGAGAAGAAATATCTTCTTTGAAGTTTCAGTTAGCAGAAGCTCAGTCTCAGAGGTCACTAGAGTTTCGGAAGAGAAAGAGAGAATGTCCAAAGAAGCTCAAGAGTTTCAGACTCTTTTAGATACAAAACTGTCAGCTTTGCGGACTGCTCATAATACATTGGAATCGCAAGCTTCCCAGATTAAGTAGTTGCAGGACCAACTGACACAATCACGGTCCATTCCTCCAAGCCCCAATGTTCCTATGATTCCTTCTATATCTCAACAGGACTTGGCAGTTCTCCAAAGATAGGCCACATTATGTCAGTTGTTTTAAGATAAAGTGGAAAGATTGCAGTCCAGGATGGATTTATTATGGTCTACATTTGAGCACTTTCAGGAGTATGTTCCTCCAGACTATTCCTTCTTTGTCCACTATCAGTTGCAAAAGTTGGCCTTCTATATGAAGTTTTCAATGATGGATCTTCCTCTTCCAGAGGATGGTTGGAGTGGGGCTTGGTCTTTTGATTTGTTGACAGAAGTTGTCCATATGGTTTTTGAAGATTTTGTGACGACAAATATCATGTTGCTATCTTGCATGTATCTACGAGGTGATCTGTTGATTTCAGATGATGTAGATCTGGCTTGGTATGTGGGGGATGTGGTTTTGCAAGCTGTCTTATATGTCAACTATTTGGAGTTGAGGATAGATGACATGTTCTAGTGTTATTCTTCTAAAGTGGCTACTTGCCCTGACACTTCATGGCATTCAATGATTGATTCTGTGGTCCTGAATCAACGTCAAAATATAGCTTCTACTTATGTGTAGCGCACTAATCAATTGAGGGTGGATCTCCTAGCTTATCTTTCCAAGAACCATCCATTTGATTTATCCTTCTTTGATGCCTACCATAGACGATCTGTTTTAGGTCCCTCTGTTCCTAGCCTATTGTACTATCAACAAATGGCCCATCGCTATGATGCTTATCTTTTCCTTTATCAATCCAACTCAGCAGCTATCTTACCTCTCCTTTTCCAACCTCGAGGTTTTCCTCAAATTCCTATATTTACATGTTGTTCTTTCATTGAAGATCGAGTATTTTCCCCTTCTCCACCATGCCCTTCTCCATCTATCCATATACCTTCTACTTTTCTTGCTTATCAATTGACACCTTTCCTAGCTAATTCACTTAAATTTTCAGCCACTCTTTCTTTACCTTATTCCTCCTTTTATGATTTTGCCTACCCATCTCTTCATCTTATTCCACTTCCATCTCTTGCCACTTCTATTTTTCAACCCCCTCAATTGGTTAGTGGGTACGAAGGATTTGATCAACAGATTCCAAGAAGAAGAGGATGGAGCTTGAGTGATTCTCGCACAGGACCACATATTAACTGGCCATTAATTCCACGGGACTGGACAACTGCTAGTCAAGCATACCAGAATTACCTCCATTTTTCTCACCAATATTCACAATCTCTAGATCCTTCAGTGAGATTGACAGCTCATTTTGCTTGGTGCTTAGCATATAGGCATTCCCATAACGATCAAAAGGCCATTCCAAATCTTTATATGAATGTCAATGTGAACATTGATTCCCAATAGTTGGATGTCCTATATTTTCATGCCCTATGCCTACCTAGCAGATACCTTGTTTTGCTAGAAAGGACGTGATGCCTTCAGTTCTTTCAAAATCCTCCCAAGACATTTGTGGATGAGTCCTTCTCCATGGATCCTTTTCGTAATCACCAAGCCTTCAAAAGGGATCACCTTCATTGATACCTTTGCAATGTATTTTGGATGATTCTTAATGATATATATCTCTTTTTGGAGGTGTCATTCAAATGGTTGTGTTTGTGCGTGTATTGTAATAATTTGTATGTGATGAGTTAGTGCTGGTTGAATAATTTGTTCGAGAGCTCTCTTTTCAACTATTGACGGTGATGGTATTGGATGGCAAGCCTGTGATGGAAGCTGAAGAAGAACCTCTTATATCCCTTACAAATTTGTTATGACTTTTTATTGATTATTAGATGTCTTAATGAATAACGAAGTTTTCCTTTAGAAGTATTCTTTTCTAGAGATACAGGTGATAAGTTGGGGTTGTGGTTTGGTGAGATTATTGAAGATACGGAAGAAGATCAAAATTGAGCTATTTAGTGAACTTATATTCTTCTTTTCCTTAGGTCGCGAGGATGCTTTCTTTCTAAGTATGGGGATATGTTGAGAGTGGAAAAAGACTGAATTTTTGACTTATTTTTGTTGTTTTTGATGTCTGAATGATTGAATTTTGATGGATTTAGAGTGATGTACGGTTGTTAATGGAAGTGTTTGAGAGTGTTTTGGATGATATTGATTATGTTTTGGAAGCTCATGATGATTTTTAGTGGAGATATGAAGCTCTGTGATGTTCTGATAGGTTCTGTTGAGGTTCTGATTAATTATGATACCTTTTGTATAGCTTCTATTTTGTTTTGATTTTCTTCTGTATGAAGCATGGATTGATGATTGATGAAGGTTGAAATATTTTGAAAGCTTATTGAATAGTTTTTGATAGTTTGGAATAGTTTTAGTCTGATTTACTTATAAAATCTGACAAATGACATAATAAAGTTACTGTGAAGTTAATGATGATTTTTTTGAAAGTCAAGAAATTTTTTGGCGCCCAATATATTTTCATTAGTCTTCTTAATATTACTTTTTAGTTCATTCACCTTTCTCAGTGAGCTTCTTTCTCTACTTTTTAGTTCATTCATCTTTCTCGATGAGCTTCTTTCTCTGCGAATTTAATTTAAGTATGGCATCCAAAAGGCGCTCTTATCGTTTAGTAAACTCTTGCACTGTTTATAGCCATAGAGTTGATGGAAATTGGGAGCCAAAGATCTTTAGTATAAACAATTAGGTTGCCATGTTGCCCTCTTGCAAGGACTCTCACAAGGTGAAAAGAAAAAAATGAGAGGATATTAAACATCATTGGAAGGGACGTATCATTTCTTTCAAAATTATGCATGAAGGGTGGTTTATCAAACTGCAACATGTTTACATGGCGAAGGATATACACTTGCCTCCAAACGAGCATGTTTCATAGCAAACACATTGTAAGACTTGATAACGTATATAATTTTTTTTCATTTAAGCAAGTACTAATAATGAATTCTTGGTTGTAGATATATTTTTGTCAACAAGTACTGAATGGCAACCTATGAAAAGCTTAAGTGGAACCTTCCATGCGATTCATAAGGTGTTCGTAGACATTATCTATGTTGATCAGATTGTGGGTTCTTTTATTATGCATGTTTCGCAGCTTTGTGGAGGGGAGTCGGAATCAACTAGTGTGATTACCCTATCCAAAATCAACTCAATACATTGCTCCCTTATCAACCACATATATGAGTTAGGGTAATCTTAGCACTACAAGAAAAAATGTAGGATGCTCCAATTTTACTACAACTACAAGAAAGATGGATTACCTGATCTTCCTCCGACATATAGATTTTTCGGTACTTATTCTTAGAATCCTAATTACTATGAAATTGATATATCGCAGTGCCATACCTAGATTGTGGTAGAAAAATCTTTTCCAAGAATAATATGAGCTCCCGAACTATTGAAATAATGTATTTCCTTTCTATTGATATAAATAATTATTTTTGTCCATTCGTTTGTCTCCTTGATAAATAAAAAATAGTAGATAGAGTTTTTTCTTGATTAAAAATTAAAACTCTCTTTTGAAGTATAAACCCCGATCATTATTGGAAAGACAAGTAGTACGTAATTTCCTTTCTAAATTATTAAGGTAGAGTAAACAAGTAAACATCTTTTTTTTTTTTGAATATGGTTGGAACGAAAATTGATCATAAATTTGTATAATTCTCAAAACATCATTCTGAATCTCAATACTATGGAAGGCGAAATAGAATAAATATCTTCTCAAGCAATACAAGCCACCAGAGTTTGATGGTAAAGGGAGGGACATTCCAACTGAAGCAAAAACATGGATAGAATCTATGGAAGACTATTTCATTGTTGCACGAATTGCACCATCAAATCAAGCCATGATCGCCAAACTAAAACTCACAGAAGATGCCCATCTTTGGTGGAAACAATGGTGCAAGGACTAAAGAACACCCGAAGGCACTATCACTTGGGACACAATTAAGGATGCGGTACGTGGGAGATATCTTCCACCCACATATCAGGCCCCCGGAAGATGAACGAGTTCTTTAATCTAAAGCAGTTAAGCCTAAGCCTAGAAGCCTACTACTCCAAATTCGTAAAAAAGGGTCCCTAAAAAAACCAACAATATGAAAGAGACTTACATTCACTCCATCTATCTCGAGTATCTTTGAATCTATTGTCCTGCAGATATTTGAAAAGCACTCTCTTTCCACAAGTATATGTACGACTTTGCGATGGTACTTCTTGTTAGAGAGAGTTATATGCTTTTTTAGGATCAACAATATCCTCATATGTGGTGTCCAAGAAGGTAGTCACGAGCCTGCCAGCACTGCAAATGGAAACATGTAACTAAAATAGACAATCAAATAAAATAAATAATTAACCAAAAAGCAAGCAGTATTCCATTCAACCCATATTCTTCCTTGGCCATGGATACCACTTAGAGAGCTTATGAGGATAATTTCTCTTGTGAGTGTATCCGATGTAATGAAAAAAAATATGGTAGTTTGTGATGGAATCGAAAGCTTTGAAAGACATTGCTATATTTGAACCAAATCTCGAAAACAATTCCATTGATAACAGTGGATCAACAATACACATAATTTTAGAGATTTATTGGCTAAGAGATGCAATTAATGCCCTAAAGCTAATAGCAAAAATAAAGGCGTGTTATTTCCAATCAATAGCACAATCATTCTATATACTAAAATTTTTGAGAGTCAAAATGCCTTACCTTATGCAACAATAAACTACAGAATCTAACAATTAAATATCCTTTTTACAACTAGCATGGACTTGTCCTCATGAGATATGCTAAGATAGTCCTCTTCCTCAGAAGTACAAGAAACATTGATAACCATTTGCCCATACACTTCACCCATTCTCTTATAATTAATAGGGCCAAGTACATCAATTTTTCTCTTGCAAACATCATCCTTGGTACCTTATTTTGCTAATCATATTAAAATCTTTGTTCATTAGGGTGATCTTATGAGCATGAGCAGCAACAATGTAAGCATAATTCATAAAGTCAATAACAAAGTTTTTAACTATCTCCTAAAGAGAAAGAATCGCTGCAAGGTACCATTTCTTTTGCAAGCAAGCTACCATTTCTTTTGCAGGCCAGTTTTAGTCAACATTCTTGAAAATCTATCAGAAATATCCTTGATTTGTTGGCTGATCAAGTACTCTAGGGTAGATTAGAACCTTGGCAGTTGTCTACTTTGTCCTTGTCATTACTACTGCCTGAGAAAATGACAGGAAGAGTAATAAAAAACTATTCACTGGTATGGTTGATATGACATGGAGAGGATAAGTTGATACCACGTGAGAGCAGCAAAGCCAAATTTTCGTAGGGTCCTATTCACGCTGTATCGTGGAGCAGCTGATACGGCACGAGTGTGGCAAAGCATAACGTTTGGTACTATACTTCTCGCTCCGTATCGTGGATGACCTGATATGGCGCGAGAGTGGCACAACAAAATCTCCGTAGGAGGAGTCCTCGCTCCGTATCGTGGAGGAGTAAACATGCGCGTGCAAAGTACAACCCCCCTGTAATGACTTTCTTTTTGTGAGACCTTAAACCCATCAAAAAAATTCCAAAAAATGGGGTAAAGAAAAGAGCTCGGTGACTTTTGTTGTGGATCTGCATGAAAGAGCTTCTATGGTTGCCCTCTAGCATTTGTCAAAACTACATGGTTGGTAGATGTCACTACAAGGATATGAAGGTATAGCGACAATGGTTTCCGACGCAAAATAGTGGCGTCGCTATCTTGGATGTCCCAACCTAGTTGGGTCTGCTGAAAACTAATGAGATGATCTCCCAATGGAGGACCATATCTCTATAGCTCAATTGGCAAGTAAGTGGTATTGGTCCTTTGTGTAGAGACTCTTTTGATTGTTGATCACCTTCTCAAGATTTTGTGAAAGGAGACGAAGGGAGACAAAGGGAGACCAATGTAGACTGCTGGTAAGAACCGGACGTGATTTTGGTGAGAAATTTTACGACAGAGTAAAATCTGCTTTAAGAACTAAGAAACAAAGTGAAGAGGAGATAATGATGATTCAAATGAATGCAGACGAAAAAAGAAGCGTGATTTTGGTGGGAAACGTGATAGTAGAATATTTAAAAAGAAAGAATAATGGCCGAAAAGTGACCTCTGACATGAGTTAATGTCCTTAGGCATTTAATGGTGGCTGACCTCTTAAATGAATAATAAATTCTCTCATTAATCATGTCTGAATGGCCAAATTTAGAGGGTTCATTATTTTAAAACCTCAACTAATTAGTAACTTAATCATTTTCTTACAAGTGCCGTTTTTGAAACGTTTTTGGCCCTAATGTGAAGACTGAAGAGAAGACTAGAGTGACAGTGACAGTAGTGAGCTATGAAGAGACACTATAGTGGCTCTGGTGCCTCTTCATATTAGACATACCTCTTGGGAGGTGCATCCACGACCTAAGAAGGATTATTGAGAGTCATTATAGAGTATTGTAGTGAGGAGATGATGTACTATTGAGAGAGAGAGAGAGAGCCAGAGATAGTCAATTCTATCCAAACAGTATAACTGTATATGAGGGATCAAGAGAGAGAACTATGAAGACATTGAAGATGAATACTATGTGATTGATTTCCATTCAAAAATGGTGCATTCTTTTATATTCTTTGTTATATTGATGGATTCTATGAAGAAGTTGAAGATTATGGTTGATTCTATCAAATCCGTGGGAGATATCTACTATGATGCTGTATGAAGATTTGTTGTTTTCTTTGTTTTGGTCATCAAAAGGATGAAATAAAAGCTTGTTGATGTTACAAGATAGATTTTCTTGTAGTAGAATCCCTTTTCCCTTGGTGTTTCTCTTGGGGCTCCAAACATCCCTTTTAGCTTGGCTTCATTCTAGCATTAAAACAGTCCTAGAAACATCACTAAATCAGAGCTGAAAAACCCTTCCATGGAATCAGCCCATCATGCAGAGCATTTCCTTTGAGAATAGAGAGAGAGAGTTCACCAGAGGGAGCAAGCTCTACCTTTGTACATGAGTCAAAGACGAAGAAGTACTCTCCATAGATGATAAACTTGCAGCAATCTGTTCTCAGCTTCTCCAAAACTTCATTCTCAAATCTGCCCCTTATGCCTACTACATTTTTTTTAAATGCTCTCTCTCTCTCTCTCTCTCTCTCTCTCTCTCTCTCTCTCTCTCTCTCTCTCTCTCTTTTGGGAAATTGTGCCACATGGCATATATGTAACAATTTTCCCGTTTAAACCTTCCGGTCTAAAATTCTCCATGTTCGGTGCAAAATTTGACCTCAGCACAAACCACAGAATTAATCCTCGTGCAAAAACGAAGATAATGACACGAATAGATTCTGGGGTTCAAAAATAGTAACTCTCTAAATTTTAGGGATGGTAAACCCTACATTTCTCAAGTTATTTTGAGCAACTTTTATCATTGCAACCACATCAAAAAGTGTAATGTGGCTCAATTACGGTGACTCTTATTCCGTGAGCATTCTCACATGTGCATCCTCCTGTCTTGGCCAGGCTCATTGTCCTACACCATCTCCAATGGCTAAGTGAAACCAACCTTCCTTCTTGGAATGGGCGGTGATAACTTGATTTAAGAGTTGATTACAATAATAAATAAATGGACATAAAATGAAATACACACTTTACCATAACATTCTTGGACAATAGACTCCCTGTTGGCCCCAAAACTGGCGCCCATTGTGGTATTTCTTTAGCTTTCATTCAACTGGAAGGAGTACAACCTTGAGATTCTTCATTCTCCTCCTGCTAACCAATTGCTCTTGCTGTCATAAATGACAATCAAGCATTTTGGGTCATTTGCCCCTTGATTCACCCACGACTTCTTCTCCAATTTGACCCTTGGCTGGCCAAATGCTTCCCCAAATCATATCGGGATGGGTTGGCTCCTGAAATCCCTTGATAATCTTTAACTATCAGCTGCTAACTTCAGTCCCTTGAGCCTTCAATCTCTGGCACGGATCCCAATGTGGCTGCTAAATCCTAATTTCTACTGTAAATTAGGGTTTACTACAGAAATTACAGATCAACCCACCAAAAATGACTGAGATCTCCTCCGAATGGCTAATAATTGCTGAGAAGGGCTGAAGGAGATGAGAGAATACTGTAGAGAGAGAAAATTTTGAGATTTATCGTTGTACCAGCCCCAAACAGATGCACCAACAATAATAGGAGCATCAGACTGTGATCTTAAGGAGAATGTACGTCAGCAGTAATCGCCAGCTTCCCAAGCTCAAAAATATGCAATCTCCATCACCAAAATGGTCTCCAATGCTTGGGAAATGGCCCCAAAAGCTGGGAGCAACAGTCAAACACCTTTTTCCAATAGCTCCAAAATGAAAAAACGAGATTTCCCTCTCCCTTCAGTCCTATTTAGACTTTTCTCCACTTGCATGGGAAAGTTTTGCCAAGTGGCAGCTTTTTTAATTCATTTTCAACAATTTTCAGTCATTTAATTAATTCAACCGTTAATCCATGCCCAAAAAATTGACCTTGCCCATCCAAAAATTAATTGGCTAGGCCATAATGCCTAGTCCCTAGTGTCACCACTGACACTTAATGGCCAATTAATGGTCCTAGGGGAAAACTGACACCAAAATTCACCTAGAATCTAACAAGTGTAACTTGTTACAACTTTTGCCTTTGACACCCATCTTTTTCACAGGGTCCTTCGGCCTTCAACTATGAAAAAGTAGCTTGCACCTTATATGTGCAACACATGTGCATCTTTTAATTGCACATTTGATTAATCCTTTAATCAAATGTCAATCAAACATAAGCAAAGCATCAACTTTTCACGTCCTCGTGACAGACCACCCCCTTGAAATCCTTGCAATCATCCTCGATTGCACTGCAATGTGTCAAAGCAAACAATATTGCACTAGAATTTTCACAAGGCTGATATCATACTCAACACAACATTGGCCACTGCTGGTTAACTATCTCATATGCCCACTATTTGCTGAAAATTTCCAGCTAGCATAAACATAGCATAAAGTTCAAAAATAGTCCAGAACTGCTGCCAGAAACTCATCGGATGCATCCCAAACTTTTGTTTCTCAACAGTGCTGACTACACAATCATAGTAAAGCATAAACAGAGCCGAAACCATGGCTGAATTGCCAATGGCATTCAATAAACATGCTGTTGTCCATAGAACCACCTGAATAACAAAATTCATAAATCTTTTACCAAAACCTTTGGTGGTTTGTTTGGTAATTGTTGGTCTCACAAGTCATTTTGGTCTCTTGTAGACGTTAATAAAGCATCTCATGTCATTCCATCTCTCTCTCTCTCTCTCTCTCTCTCTCTCTCTCTCTCTCTCTCTCTCTCTCTCTCTCTCTCTCTCTCTCTCAACCTTCTCTCTCTCAAGCATACATGCCTCTTATTTGTATGATCATTCATGTATGATGTATCCACTCCTATGTATGTACTTATAAGTTGTAGTGCATGTTGCGCATGCGGCATATGCCATAGAGGTTTTGGCGTGTTACCCTCAAGTATTCATCTTATATACTCCAATAGCATTGCTATTTAGACTTTAAATATCAGTTCTATCATCTATAGTTCAAAATAATGAAGTTAATATTTTTTTCCCTACTAATATCATATCGTACCTTATAAAATCTTAAGGTATCATTTAGTGCCGTATTTTATCATACCATACTTTTCGTACCTAACAACTATGATCTCCTCTTGCTAACCAATTGCTCTCGCTGTCATAAATGACCAGCAAGCCTTTTGGGTCATTTGCCCCTTGATTCACCGAGGACTTTTTCTCTAATTTAACCCTTGGCTAGCCAAATGCTGCCCCGGGATGGGTTGGCTCTTGAAATTCCTTGATAATCTTCAACTATCAACTGCTGATTTCAGTCCCTTGAGCCTTCAATCTCTGGCACGGATCCCAAGGTGGATGCTAAACCCTAATTTCTGCTATAAATTAGAGTTTACTGCAAGAATTACAGATCAGCCCAACAAAAATGGCTGAGATCTCCTCCGAATGGCTAAGAATTGTTGAGAATGGCTGAGCATAGGCTGAAGGAGATGAGAGAATGCTGTAGAGAGAGAAAATTTTGAGATTTGTCACTGTACCAGCCCCAAACGGATGCACCAATAACAATAGGAGCATCAGAGACTGTGATCTTCAGGAGAAAGTGCATCAACATCAATTGTCAGCTTCCCAAGGTCAAGAATATGCAATCTCCATCACCAAAATGGTCTCCAATGATTGGGAAATGGCCCCAAAAGCTGGGAGCAACAGTCCAATACCTCTTTCCAACAACTCCATGAAAAAACAAGATTTCCCTCTTCCTTCAGCCCTATTTAGCCTTTCCCCCACTTGCATGGGAAAGTTTTGCCAAGTGGCAACTTTCTTAATCCATTTTTAGCAATTTACCAGCCATTTAATTAAATTTCAGAATTAATTAATTCTGAAAATTAATTCAGCCGTTAATCCATGCCCAAAAAATTGACCTTGCCCATCCAAAAATTAATTGGCTAGGCCATTTGCAACCCAAAGTGGTCCCATGCATTAATTGACCCTTGGACAAGCATTAATCCATTAATTAATGCCTAGTCCCTAGTGTCACCACTGACACTTAATGGCCAATTAATGGTCCTAGGGGCAAACTGGCACCAAAATTCACCTAGAATTTAACAAGTGTAACTTGTTACAACTTTTGCCTTTGACACCCATCTTTTTCATAGGGTCCTTCAGCCTTCAACTGTGAAAAAGTAGCTTGCACCTCACATGTGCAACACATGTGCATCTTTTAATTGCACATTTGATTAATCATTTAGTCAAATGTCAATTAAACATAAGCAAAGCGTCAACTTTTCACATCCTCGTGATGCTAAGTACACAATCCCAAACCACTAGCATTCTATTCTTCAATGCCCATTCAATATGGAACCAGTCCCAAGGCTCAAACAAACCATTAGTCCAATTTGTTTCAATGGTTGCCTCTTCAGACCATGCAAAGATCCTGGCTTAATCCAAGAGAACTCTGGGGGTAAAAAGCAACAACAACTAAAGAAAAGAAAAGAAAATATTTATATAAATAAATAAGAAAAGCAACTGCAAAAAGTATCACCACCTAGTGACAACAGGACAGCTTGTAGAAGAGAGAAAGTTGCCAAACGCAGGCTAGATAGCCTGGCAACAGCTTTGTAGAAGCTGGGTGATAGCTGAAGGAGAGAGAAAATTGCCAAAAGCAAGCTACAGATGACGTGGTAGGCAGTATAGTACCAGGTTTGTGCAGAAACAACAGTCACTAGCTAGGATCAACTCCAAATTGTGAGAAGAGGGCCAGAAATCAGGTTTCAGCTGATGTAGATAGCAATGGACAGCTTCGGCTAAGATGTCCTCTGCGAACGGGATGTGGGCAACAAGCTAAAACACTTGAAATCTGCAAAAATGAGATTAAGGGCCGAATGGAGAGTAGTATACGTATTTATGGAAAGTTTGGACCCTCCAAGTGGGTTTGTGCTTATGGGACACAGAAACTCTCTAGGATCACGTTTCTTTTAAATAAACAAGGTTTCTTCATTAATTAAGCAAGTTTTGGGGTTGTTTAAGTAAAGCTAATGCATTTTTAGCTCAACACTATGTGTCCAGGAGAATGCATTGGTAACTTCTATCTTTCGTTAATTCATTTTATGTTTGGTTTTTGTTATTGCAACTACTATATTTATTAGTACATGTTAAATTTTTTTCTCTTGGATATACGATAGTCATAATTTTGCCTTTCTGTTTGAATAGTTAAGCGAACTAGCCAAACTCGCTAACAATGAGTTGCATGGTTTGCAAACTTGCAAAGCTCATGAGGTGCACGACCACTTCCCTTTGCTTACAAAAGTAAAAACTATGTGCTTTGCTCACAATTTACGGGGTGCTTTGCACCTAATGTGCGAAATGTCAAGAATTCTTTCCTTTGATGGCAAAATATGAAGGGGTTGCCTTAGATAAATTTTGGTGTGCATACTTAGACATGTGTATGAATAGTAATTCTATGTGTGTGTGTGATATGTTACTCATATCTCATTATGAAACTTGCGGAGTGCACATGATATAATATAATGTGAAAATTGCGCTTCACTTGAGAAAACTATAGTATCAGAATGAAAGACATATAGGCTGAAGTTTTAGTTGCTAGTAAGTTCTGGGGATAGGTATGATTAAATTCTCCAAGCATGTAATTGTTTGAGCATGTGGAAGTATGGTAGGAGGAGAAAAACCTTGCCTTCTACAGCCATAAGGTGGCTCTATTGTCATTTGGCTCAACATCACCATGCCACTAAGTTAATTGGATCAACATAATTGATGATCATATTCACCCTAAAAAATGGTAGCTCTTCTTTAGATCTTATGGCTATGTGGAGCATAGTCATAAACAATGTCTTTTGCTTTATCTAGACTTCCCAACCTTAAAGTCCCCTTTAAATCTTGAGCTACAACATGCACATTTTTTGGATCATCTAATTGCATATATCGAGAGTATTGGAATACCTTGATCTCCTCCCCTTGAGGTGGTTGTCATGGTGCATGTGCAAACAATATATAGGAGAATAGATTAGTAGGAAATCTAAATCATCGCATCATTGATGCACCAATAGTCCCAAGCATTCAACCCAAGAAGCATGTAAGCTACCCTCACAGAGAGAGAGAGAGAGAGAGAGAGAGAGAGAGAGAGAGAGAGAGAGAGAGAGAGAGAGAGAGAGAGAGAGAGAGAGAGAGAGAGAGAGAGAGAGAGAGAGAGAGAGAGAGAGAGAGAGAGAGAGAGAGAGAGAGAGAGAGAGAGCTATTGTCTCTTTCATAGGTCACTTTTGTTGAACCATCTAAGCCTTAAGGCATCGCTTTGCTTCAAGATTAGGGGCCTTTCCCATAATGAAGAAATTTTTAGGTTTTAGGCCCTTCCTATAGGCTATATTGAAGAGAGTACTTGGAAGTGCTTGCTTGAACAACTTCCTCCTCATACATCATGGGTAGTGGAATACCATTAATGTTCATTATAAGAGTAGGTTGCTACTTTCTTTTTGGTAATTTTTGAATGAGCAATAATTATCCCATAAAGAGAGAGAGAGAGAGAGAGAGAGAGAGAGAGAGAGAGAGAGATGGGTCTTAATATCTGATTTCGTAATATCCCTCATGGTAATCAACAACATCAAGTTTCTTGAGCAACTCTTGAGGCCTCCTTCAAGGAGCAAAAGATTGCCAACATTTGTGGGACAACAGCCCTTGAACATGCTTCACCTAGTTAAAGAGTTGAGCAATAGCTTCTCTCTCTTGACTAGGTTTCCACAATCGGTCTTGGACAACCTCATATATTCACTAATCAGGGAGATCTCATTCATGAGCTCGATGAATCTATACACCAACCCTTGGGAATAGGAAGGATCCACCATCTTACGATTAGTCTATTACATGGAGTTTTATGGATACACTAGGAGGATGAGGAATGTCATTAGTGGCTTGGATAAGGTGTATCTAGCTTCACATCTAGGAGGAGGATGTCTATCCAATGTGTGCAAAACTTCAATTGTTGTTCTTATGGAGCATAAATATATTAGTAACTTAAGATTCATTGCAGAAGACACAATTTGAAAAGGTGCAATAAGAAGAATCCCAAACCACACGTTGCCCAACCTTTTCACTACCTTTCCAAGTTCAAAACTTTGGCCAATCACTTCCCTAAACCAACGTGGAACATGGACTAAGGAGTTCCTTTAGAGGACATGTGTGTATGGTCTGGATGTGAATAGTGAAGCATTGACTTGCATCCGCTAGTCTACGGAAGCAATGCTATAACTTCTAGGTTTTAAAACTTTGACATAGTACTCTCTCTCTCTCTCTCTCTCTCTCTCTCTCTCTCTCTCTCTCCGTGAATGAGAGTATTTTAATATTGGAATATTTACATCTGGCCTTCAGGCCAACCAAACAGAAAAGATATAAGTCTCACATTTTTTACATCAGACGATCAAGTCAGCAAAGAAAAAAACACAAATAGAACTAAAAGACTATCACAACTCTATCTTTGAACTCACAAAAGACAGCTGGAGTGGAGGAAACAATATGCAACCAAGGAGCAGAAATGTCAAGAAGAACTAGATCAGTTGAGACCATAGAGGAGATCTGCCATAATACTAAACCACAAACACGGGCCACATGACCACGGATACCCGATACTGAATAAAAAATGAAGGCATTCCGAGTATGCCAAATATGCCACAAGGCTGTCCATCTAAGGAAATGGAAAAGGCATGGATAATATGAATGCAAAGAAGACAAGGAAATCATATTTTCCATAATCCACGAACGAGTTGATATCCGGTGTTGAAATGCTGCAGACCACACACAAGAAACAAAACTCCAAGTTTGTTTAGCAACACGAAAAGAGACAAAAAGATGAAGCACTGTTTCATCACATGTAGTACAGAACACACAACGACCAACCGAGATCTTGTGGGCTCATAGCACATCGCCACTTGGAAGACCCCCAATTAGTAGCCTCCACATCAACACTTTACCCTCATACTATGAAACCTTAGACTTCCAAAGATGGATGAATCTTTCCTGCCACTTCTTTTTGCTATCCCGAGTATGCCATACTTTATTAGCCTTTTCCATGACCCACCTCTTGGCCTTGACCATTTGATAATAAATCTGGTTAGTTGACCTTTTCTCAAAATCATCAGGACATCACAAACTTCCAATCACGCCATGGAGAGGACTCTTGTAATACTAGCAAAGGGAAGAACCTCAAAAGCTTGTCCTGTATCGACGACCAAATATCATGATAACCACGAGGCATCTGGAAGTGCTAACAGATACGCTAAAAAGAATAAAGACAAGAGTGTCCAAGAATGACACCATGAAGGACTATCTGCAACCTCACATGAGCCATACGATTAAACTTATCTCTATGCAAATCTTTATGAGACCAATCCAACAACCTGGAAGTAGCCAGCACTTCTCCTTGCAACGAATTATCCTCCTTACGAGAATCAAGAGGGTGCCAAACTACAAAACATAACATCTCTTGCCAAGAGGCAATCAAATGAGAGAGGAGAAAAGACTGAGAGACCTTTATAGGTCTTGTGGAATTAAGCACATGCCACCCAAGAAGCATGAATAACTGTGTTGTCATGAGAGATTCCAGTCTTTTCTATGAAAAATTTTGCAATGTCTGACCAAGGATGACTCTCTGTACATAATGCCTACAAAAGTGCTAGCCTCAAGGCTACCATATGCAAGTTAGCATCCAACAAAGTTGCTCCCCCATCCTTTTAGGAGTAGTAATATGTTGCCACGAAATCCACAGCTGGCCCAAGTGATTCCCTTTCTTTTTCCACAACATGAATCAGATAGATTGAACCAATTCTAGAAGAGACTTCTTGGCCCAAGAAAGAAAGGGTAGGAAATACGAGATCATGTTGATCATGATGCATTGAGCAACCTTCCTTGATACTTCCAGTACATAAACCAGCCATAAATATGGGATGACATCCAATCTAGCAATGCATGAGGAGCAACATCCACGCCAATAGGATGGCCCAAATGTCTAGTTATGTTTCCCCCAGAAATCACAATTCCATGCTAGCCCAGCGCTTGCAAATCATTCTCCATACAAGAAAGCAGTGTAGATTTTTGAGTGTTAATATAAAATCCTGATGCGATAGCAAAAATATTCCATGCAACCATTGCTCGATTGACATTTGAGTGATCAGCCTTAAGAAACATGAAGGAATCATCTGCCAAAGATTGCCCCAAAAATTGGGTCCCACTAGGAAGAGTCAGTCCAACTATGTCCCCTTGAACAACCAACTTGTCCAACAATGAAAGCATCGGATGAGTAACTAAAGCGAATAGCAAAGGGCTGAGAGGGCAGCCTTGTCGAAGAGACCAGGACAAGACAATTTCATTTGCGATCCCTCCATTAAGTGCGATGCGAGCAATAGCACCTTGACTAATAGTATCCACAAGAGAGATCACACGAGGCCCAAATCCCATAGTGGTCATTAGCTGTCGCAAAAAAGACCAGCTAACATGATCAAATTCCTTTTCAATATCAAGTTGAAGCATAACAACGTGCGCTGGGCTGAAGCTTTAGCATAGTCGATTCCCACTTGAACATTCAAAATATTGTGCATGATATTCCGGCCCTTAATGAAACCATATTGGCATGGATGAATCAACTAGGGAAATACTTTTTGCAACTTGTTGGCAATGATTTTAGAAAAGATTTTATATAAAGAACCCATAACAGAGATGGGTCTCCATTGTTTTAAGGAGGATGGAGAGGGAACCTTAGGCAATAACCAAATGATAGCAATCTTCCAGTCTGAAGGCATCTCACCAAAATTCCATGCTTGCTAACACAGACGTGATAATGGGTCTTTAAGTTGCTCCACATGGGCCGAAAACAGTTCATTAGGACGCCCATCCCAGCCAGGGCTTTTCCTTCGAGACAAATGAGAAAACATCTCTTCCACTTCCTCTAAGATATCAACCTCCATTAAACTCTGTCTTTCAATCATTCAATGCATGTAAGCAAGTCTTTAGTGGAGTCTCCCAAACTAACACAAAGACAACGAGTGGGTCAACAATGCTTAGGTATGTTGCGATTCAATGCGTAAAGAGGAAGCATGTTGAATACCAAACTGTCAGGATAACAATTGAGCATTATCCCTAAATACAATCCAAGCTTTCGTCCCTTCAATGAGGACCCTAGAGCTAAAAGAAGTAATGAGTAGCTGAATATATTCCAAAATTTATTTTGCAGTAGAAATGATTGATTGAATATACTCCTGAAAATGATTTTGCAGAAGAAATGATTGATTGAAACAAAGAGGCAAGTGGGAAAGGAGGGCCTTAAAGGCATGAACAGGTCTGTGATTGAGCTCCAAGACCAAAGGAAAGTGATCTGACAAAACATGCTGACTTTTCACCCACATATCAATAACTTCAGGAAGAAAGTATCACTCCGGTAAATATAGAATCAATCTAGTTGGGCCCAAGTATTTGGATGCTGAAGAGAGCGATAAGTATATCCGGCCTGAGAAGGATGCAACCAAGATCACATGTCATGTTTCAAGGATACAGCTGCCAAAGCATCCCACTCCTGTCATTCAAGGCCATCCATGATCGAGTGCTGTGATGTTGCTTGATCCATAGATACACATGCATTGAAGTCACCCACAACAGCCTGGACAAGCCATGGCCAGGCAGTGCAAATCATCCCAGAGTTAATGACGTTCTCAAGTAGTAGGAGCATACACCCCTACTAGCCACAAAACCTCTCCCTCATATAGGATTTCCAGAATCATAAATGTACCACAAGGGTCCTGAGAAACCAAAGATGGTTGCAAGGATGATTTAACGGCCAACATAACTCCAGATTTAAGTGGAACACAACCACTAAAAAAACCTGAATAATCCTTGTATACATAGGTAGATCCTACCAAAGAAACTATTTATGCTCCACAGCACAAAAAATAACCCAATTTTCAATTCACATTGTTTTACACAACCAATGCTGCTTACTGCCCGAAGAAACACCTTTCACATTCCGTAAAGCAATCTTTATGATAACACAAAGAAAGGAAACTACTGAACCACCCCTTTTCCTTTCCCTTTCATATCAACAACTTTAGCTGCCTAAAATTTTTCCATTTCACTTCTGATCATATCTGCCAAATCTGCTCTTCAGAAACTAGCAATTGAATCACATGAATTATACTGCTATTGTTGAGAATAATAAACATCATGAGGAGGCACAAGCCTCCCTCACGAATCAAAGTGCAACGCATAATTAGAAGCCATTTTATCCTCCACAGTGACTGTAGGAGAACGTGAGGGTTGAGGTTTCATGTAGAAACCCCTACCTCTACATTGAAAAGTTTGAGTGATAGGCAATGGAGGTGGGTGAGTGGGAGATGAACGGGGCTCCTATCTAACATTGCGTCTAACCACAGTGACCCAAGAATTATCCTACAAAGGCAAATTCTAACCAATCGAAAGTGATGCATGCTCTATACCAATTTGAGACACATTCTTCTTTCCATCATCATGTCCATGTCGGACAAGCAGCTCATGATTTGCTTCTGACTACTGTACCACTTTCTGGGGAAGATGCTTATGCATATCCTTATAAGGAACCATTGAACTTTGCAAAACATTTGGGCTTCTATCGCATTCAAAAATGAAATGGCCCAATTGGCCACATCTGAAATAGTGACTAACAAATGTTCCCATTTCAGCTCGTAACCAACATTTGCAACCTTGGAACCTCGAACCAGACTGGCAAGCAAGGTTTCCCTGTGTCCCACAGCATGTAGGCTTTGTTGTGCTAAGAAATGCACTTAGCCACTTAAACAGCCCCAAAACATGCTTATTTTAGGCTTATTTTAGCCAAAACCCTAAAACGGGGAGTGGATTGAGAAAGTTAAGTGGGAGAGGATCTAGAACCCTAATTTTCTATAAATTGGCAGCCAGCTCTCCACTCTTTTACAATCTCGTTTTTGTAGGTTTCAGGTGTTACCAGCTTGCTGCCCACACCCTAGTCACGGAGGACATCTCAGCCCTTGCTGTCCATCACTGTTCCCTACAGTCTGGTGCCTATTTCCAGCCCTCCACACACTGATTGCTACTGTTTCTACCTGGCAACTAACTATTGTTCATCTGCACTGTTGTTGTACAGCTTGCCATGCCAGCAAACTATTGCGTTTGCAGGCTCCAGTTGCCACCCTAATAATTTTCTCCCATGTCTACAATCGCTGTAGTCTTTCTCTCTCTTGCAAGCTGTCCTACCCTGCATTTTCAATATTTCTCTCTCCTACAGGCTATCATGCTTGCGTTTTCAGTATTTCTCTCTCCTACATGCTATCTTACTTGCATTTTTAGTATTTCTCTCTCCTATAGGCTCTGTTTTTAGTCTTTTTCTCTCCTCACTACTGTTTGCATCAGATCCAACTTCTCACTACTATGTTTGCTGGTGTTCGACATCTGAAGGCTTCCTTGCTGCTATTTGGGATCCGTTCGGAGTACGACACACTCTCCAGCTCATTACTCCTGCCCTCATCCTAGAGATACAAGAGTTCGAGATTCAATATTCATTCACTGCATAATGTGTTTGTTGCATGAGCATTGTATTATTAGTAGTCATATCATTTCATTTATTCATTGTGTTCATTGCCTCTGAGTTACTCTAACCCTAACCCTAACTGTGTTCTTTTTATTAGTTTGTGCATTGTCGTACGGTTTCTGTTTATGTTTCTGTGTAAGGGTATTTTTCTTTACATGGTATAAGAGCCTGGTACTCTTTGAGAAACCTAGGCCTTTGATCTGAAAGCTCTTCGCAAGAGGCAAGAATAACAGTAGGTTCAAATGACTTCAAACACATCAACACCGATTCAGTCTCCAAATCAGCTTATGCCGAGAACCGAGCGAGAGTGGGCCAATCAGCTTTCTCAAACAAAGTTCCGACATGGTGGAAGAAATATCTGAGTACATGGAAGAAAAGATAGGCAAGCTAACCTCTGAGGAATATAAACTGATCGTAGCCTATTGACAAAAGAAGATTGAGGAGCTCGACTGAAGGATTGCCCTTCAAGAAAAGCTTCTAAATGAAGGTATGCATGGATTTAACTCTTCATATGTTGCGCTTAAGTTTGATCATGTTGCAGGGCCGTCGAGACCTCCATCAAGGATGGGCCCCCCTCTTGGCAAGATCCAGAGTATGTTCCATTTTTTCAAACTCTTCCATCCTCTTCAGTGCAAGGTACTTTTGATTCATCTTTTTTGTGCCTTCTTCTTTTACCTCTTATGTTTTGCAATATACTGGTAGAGATCATGTGGAAGAAAGAGTCCAGTCTGTTGATTATGGAAAAGATCCTCTAGAGGACCAATTCTTATATATTAACACACGTCACAGGGATTATAAGAAAAAGCCAGGTAACTCTTCTTCTGTCCTTCCTTCTTTTCCATCTACTTCACATAATCAGAATGAATTTGGTGTTCCTTTCACTTCATTACATGGTGTATCATCATCTTCACAGTTTCATTTTCAGTCTTTAAATGATAAAAATGAACAAAAAGAATCTGCACCTCATACACCTCACTTTCAAAACCCACCCATCCCACCACGTTCTTCTGCTACTTCACCACTTCCATTTACACCATTTACATTTCCATTTCAGAAACCTCATGTCCCACCGCACATCACACTGGGGGGTTATGGAAACATAGGCACATCCTTTAGGGCCTCATCCTTCCCTCACTCGGGTGGTGTTCCACCTACCTCATATACACTTTCGGGATCATTGCAGCCTGGGTATCCCACTCAGTCTCTCCCGAGTGTGGATCAATTGCCTCCACAGTTTGCCTCCATGGCATTGCCTAGTGGACCTTCTGGTCATAATGCTGTGTCCCAGCCTTACTTTGGACAAGGCTATTGTGTCCCAGTGCCTCCACCTACACCGGCACCTTATGGAAACATTCATGTTCCAGTGCCTCCGCATCAATCGGCACTCATTGGACACTCACAGCCTACTTCTGTCTACCCACCTCTTCCCCCTCCTTACTCGTATCAGACACTCTCACCTCCACCATCTTTCCCACCATCATCTTACTCCACCCACCCGACACCTCATGGTTCTAGCTCATCTTCTACCAAGAATGCATTTAATGACAAGAATCATTTTAATGGGTCAAACTTTACTACGTGGTCGAATTTGATGAGACATGTCCTTGATTCACAAAACCTATGGGATCTAGTGCAAGGGTCAACAACCCGATCCCGCATTTGTTCCATACGAGGTCATCCACTCATGGAAGGCTAGGAATGCCTCTGCTATTGTCGAGTTGATGCAGGGCTTATTGTCAGAGTTTCATTCTCAGCTTCAACATTTTGACTTAGCATTAGAGCGATGGGCATACTTGACTGACCGCTATGCAGCTCGAGATAGGACCCATCCTATTAATCTTAACCATAAGCTTAAGCTTTTCAAAATCACTGACCGGGATGACTTGAAGTCAAGTTGGCTGAGTATCGGTGTCTGCTCATTGAATTCTCCACTACGGTGACTCCCAAGTCCTCTGATGATTAGGTCACATTGTTCCTAAATTAACTCCCCAAGAAATACTTCAATTTTGTGGAAGGAATAGTTTCAAAGCCTACCATGCCTACATTCTATGAATTTGAGTGTCAGTTGTTGCGTTACGCATGGTTGTTCGATCAGTTTCATATGAATTCCTCTTCAAAGGGGGCTCTTCTTGCTCATTCTCAGAAAGGGAAACAAGGGAAGGGCAAACCAAACCAAATCTCCACTCAAAATCAAAATCAAACTCAAAAGCTAAATCAATTTGGGGATTCTCAGGAAACTCTCAGTCACAACTCAAACCTGGGTGGCCAAATGTACCTAAAAAGAATAGATATTGTCAACATTCTCAAAAGGCTGGCCATTTTGACGACGAGTGTTAATCAAAGGCACGAGGCACAACACCAAAACCTAAGTCTCAAACCCTCGCCCCTCACTCGGGCAACCCCTAGCAAGGGAGGTAGAGTGATGGCAAGGGGTAGTTTAAAGATCAGACTCACACTGCCACCGCATAGTCATCTCAGTCGACAATGTTCTCAACTCCAGAGGGCTTTTTGACTGGTCTGTAGAGGCTCATATCGTCTCCATAGAGACATCAGATGCGAGTCTCATCCACATCTGTGAGTTGCCTCCTGACGAGGTTACTGCAAAGGCCCACTCGTCACAACCGAGCACTTTAGCTCTAGTTTGGATTGTGGACAGTGGAGCTACACATCACATGACTCCTATAGAGGACATTTTTCGTACCCGAGCCCCTACATTCGGGCGGGTCTGTGTAGGAAACAACTCCTCAGTCAAGATTCAAGCTCAAGATTGCGTCAGTTTTGCCACTGACAAGGGTCCGGATCTGGCTTCGCTGGACAATGTATATCATGTCCCTCAACTTCGGGTGAACTTGTTATCTGTTTAGCAGCTTTGCCGGTTGGGTCGAGCAGTTTTCTTTACAGCGACCATAGTCGAGGTCCTTGACTCTTTGACTGGTTTAGTGATTGCTTGTGGTGAGGCACAGCCTAATGGCCTATACCACATGACACACTTTCTGACCGAGCCGACCGCCGAAGGCTCTGTGTTCCATAGCTTCCAGGCCTTAGCCACATCTCGGGAGCCTACGCACAATGAGCATCTTTGGCATTTTCACTTAGGGCATCTTGGTTATGGCTCACTTTATGAGTTGTCACGCCATGAGCTGGTTGAGGGCCTTTCACGCCTGAAGCTAGCTCGAGATGTCTGCAAAGCCTGTCAGCTCGGGAAGCAGCATCGTACCCCATTTCCTCAACAGTCTACAGATAGAGCTGAGGATCCTCTTAGATTGATTCACGTTGATCTTTGTGGGCCGACATCTATTGCTGCTTTGAACGGTGCGTTGTACTTCTTTTTTATAGTGGATGATCATTCTCGATACATGTGGGTGTACTTCCTCAAGCATAAGTCATATGCTTTTACATATTTTTCTACTTGGGTGCTATTGGTTCATAACCAGACTGGTCCTCATGTTGGGTGCATGAGGAGTGATAGCGGTGGTGAGTTTATCTCCCATGAGTTTTTTGAGTTTCTACAAAAGCATGGCATTTCTTGCCAGCTCACCTCTACCAACTCCCCCTTTCAGAATGGAGTCGTAGAGCATAGGAACCACATAGTCATGGAAATGGCACGCTCTATGCTATTCGCAGTAGAGCTTCCTGAGCGCCTTTGGGTCGAGGTTGTTAACACTTCGGTGTATATCCTCAACCGGTGCCCGACTGCGGCTCTTCCTCAGAAGACCCCATTTGAGGCATTTTTTGGCTCTTGGCCTATTATTTCCCATTTCAGAGTCTTCAGGTGTCGTGCGTACACACACATGCCTGATGACAAGATAGGAAAGCTTACTCCCGGAGCTGATCTCCTTATTTTTGTGGGATATTCCTCTGAAGTGAAATCCTATCGTTTGTTTGATCCTCGGACAAACAAGGTGATCATTAGGTGGGATGTCATCTTTGACGAGAGGGATATTGTGCAGTCTTTTGCACCGGATTCCAATCTGCTTCCTTCTTCCACATCATCAGAGATCGTGCCTACTGAGCCTGGTCTACTTCCCACTCTTGACATTCCCGAAGTTTCTTCACCTCCCAGGTCCCTCTTCGTGAGACCCATTACTTTGCTGGTACTAGTAGGTCATGTGGGATTCGGGGATCCTACCACCGGATTCCACTCCGGAGGGACCTAGAAGATCTGCCCAGCTTGCTCCTCAGGCATCATTTTCATCACTGTTTACATAGAGCATTCTGAGCCGAATACCTGGCAAGAGGCTCTTCAGCACCCTCAATGGCGAGAGGCCATGGATAGGGAGCTAGAGAGTATTGAATGAAATGAGACTTGGACATAGGTGGATCGTTCGAGCCACAAGAAAGTCATCGGGACAAAGTGGATTTTTTGGACAAAGCTAAAAGTTGATGGGACTTTAGACATGTACAAGGCTCGCCTTGTAGTGCAAGGGTTTTGATAGAAGCACATCATTGCTTATGAAGAGACCTTTGCCCCTACTACACGGTTGACTTTCTTTTGGTTGCTACTCGCGCTCACCGCTCACCATGGCTGGCTGATAGATCAGATGGATGTCAAGAGTGCCTTCCTGAACGGATACTTGGAGGAGGAAGTCTATGTGGAGCAGCCACCAGGCTTTCCCTCAGGGAACCCTAAGGATAAGGTATTCCACTTGCAGAAAGCTCTTTATGGGCTGAAGCAAGCGCCGCGGTCTTGGTTCCATAGAATGGATGAGTTCTTACATACTCATGGATACCATTCTACCCCTTATGACTCGAACTTATATGTTCAATCCTCGATCCACTCCAGAGGGGGTTAGCTATATCCTGCTATATGTTGATGACTTACTCATCACAGGTTCAGATTCTGTTGCCATAACAAAAATTAAGGCTAAGCTTAAAGCTACATTTGAAATGACAGACCTTGGTTTGTTGTCTTATTTTTTGGGGATGGAGGTAGTTCATTCTGGAGAATATATTTTTGTGTCACAACAAAAGTACACACTTCAGCTTGTGGAAAAGTGTACTTCGGATCAGACACGGCTAGTGGCCACGCCTATTGATCCTACTATCCACTTGTCAAAGGATACCCTAGGACAACCCTTCGATGCACACACCTATCGTTCTATTGTAGGAAAACTTCTTTGGTTAATTCACACTAGGCTAGATTTAGCTTACTAAGTTAGCATACTCAGTTAGTATTTCACACCACCTAGGATGTCACATTGGATTGCATGTCTTCGTGTGTTGCATTATTTGCGGTGTACTTTTTCTTATGGCTTGACATATGGTTCTGATTTATGTTTGTAGGGGTACACTGATTTTGATTGGGCAAGAGATCTTGACACTCGGTATTTCCATGGCAGCTACCTCTTTACCTTGGGCACGGCTCCCATTTCTTGGTCCAACCGTAAGCAAGAGACGGTGGAGGCTTCCACGGCCGAGGCTGAGTATTGAGCTCTCTTCGATGGCACCACCGAGGCCATCTATTTGAGGAGTTTACTGGCGGCGCTTCATTTTCCATGTGACTCTCCCACAATTGTCTACTGCGACAACCGGAGTGCCATTGCCCTTGGAGGCAATCCGATCATCACACCACGAACACGGCACGTGGGAGTCCACTTCCACTTTTCCAGAGAGCAAGTTGAGCTAGGCACTATTTGCCTAGAGTTTGTGCCTAGAGTTGTGCTACCCAGGATCGGCTTGGGTACACCCTCCTCTACTTCTTCTGCTTGACGGGGAGAGGGTCCTTCCCTCTTACTTTCCCTTCCAGTTTGAGAAAGGGCAGCTCCTCCTCTTGATCATGACAGTGATGATGCTTACAGTTTTTTAGACATTACATTCACTTATTCTTTTGTATTGTATTATGGGCATTTGTAACTTCATCCACACTATCAGGATGACCTGGTTGTAAAAGGGCACTTGGACAAGTGAATACTTCCCCTGCGAGGGCATTGTCCCAGTGGCACCGTTGCATAGCATATTGCATGAGCATGACATCTTGCATCTCCCTTTGCATTACCCTATGCATTGGCATTCTGTTCATGTCAACATGCATCTGTGCGCATTTATCCCTTTTTGGTCTTTTGGAGTGGTTGGCTCTAGGATCCACCATATTCGTAGCATAACACATAGCAGTTCTCCTAAAGGCAGATTCCCTACCCTTGCTTGCTTGCTTGCTTTACTTGTCTTGCTAAGCCCACCATTTTTTTTTCCTCTCACATATTCAACACATGATTGGCACAGACACTCACTTTTATCATCCTTAGGCACTTATCCTCGTCATCAGTGTGAGGGATTGGCTTGCTAGTTTTGTGAATAACTTGGATTTAAAACTCTCTTTATCTTTTCCTATCTGTCACTTAATCGACTGGTGCCCCTATATTATTTATGTATTTTCAAAACACTTTTCAAACAAAAAAAACAAAAGAGAAAACAAAATAAACCAGTCCATTGTTGATTCTATCCGCCTTTGTAGGCCTTGGTAGGCCCTTGGGCAGCCGATGAGCACCCTTGGTTAGATGCCCCGACCTCTCTGGGGTGATCACTTGGGCTCCCTTGGTAAGATATACATCGCCTCTGTAGTCTTGGTAGGCCACTGGGCAGCCGACATGCATCTTTTTTCCGATGCCCTGGCTGCTTTGGGGTGGGACGCATTGGGGTAAATCAGAATTTAGGCTAGCCTACTTTTCTCGCCCTATTTTGGGCATGAGAGGGGATCTTTTGCTAAGAAATGCACTTAGCCACTTAAAAAGTCCCAAAACATGCTTATTTTAGGCTTATTTTAGCCAAAACCCTAAAACAGGGAGCGGATCGAGAAAGTTAAGTAGGAGAGGATCTAGAACCCTAATTTTCTATAAATTGGTAGCCAAACTTCCACTCTTTTACAATCTCGTTTTTGCAAGTTTCAGGTGTTACCAACTTGTTGCCTACATCCCAGTCACGGAGGATATCTCAGCCCTTGTTGTCCATCACTGTTCCCTACAATCTGGTGTCTGTTTCCAGCCCTCCACATGCTAATTGTTGCTGTTTCTACCTGCCGACTGACTATTCGTATAGCCTGCTATGCCAGCAAATTATTGCGTTTGCAAGCTCCAACTGCCGCCCCGACAGTTTTCTCTCTCATGTCTACAGTCGCTGCAGTCTTTCTCTCTCCTACAGGCTGTCTTGCTTGCGTTTTCAATCTTTATTTCTCCTGCAAGCTCCGTTTTTAGCCTTTCTCTCTCCTGAGGCTGTCTTACCTGCATTTTCAATCTTTCTCTCTTGCAGGCTCTATTTTTAGTCTTTCTCTCTCCTATAGGCTATCCTACCTATGTTTTTAGTATTTCTCTCTCCTACAAGCTCTGTTTTTAGTCTTTCTCTCTCCTCATTACTATCTACATCAGATCTAGCTTCTCACTATTGCGTTTGCTGGTGTTCGAAATTCGGAGGCTGCCTTGCTGCAATTTGAGATCCGTTCGAAGTACGACACACTCTCCAGCTCATTACCCCTGCCCTTATCCTAGAGATACAGGAGTTCGAGGTTCAATATTCATTCACTGCATAGTGTGTTTGCTGCATGAGCATCGTATTATTAGTAGTCATATCATTTCATTTATTCACTGTGTTCATTGTCTCTGAGTTACTCTAACCCTAACCCTAACTATGTTATTTTTATCAGTCTATGCTTTGTCGTATGGTTTCTATTTATGTTTCTGTGTAAGGGTATTTTTCTTTACAGGCCCTATTCCTATTGTGGGAGGCCAATCGAGGCTCCACCAATACTTCACAAAGAGTTCTTAACACCAAAGATAAAAGTTTCTAAAGATGCGCTGGAAAATCAACTACCTCAACCCAAATAGGACATGCCTACCTAAGTACTTCCTTAAATTCCACCATAGGTCTCAAGGGGACCATATGTACTAATTGACCATCCAGAAACAAAGGGATATGTTGCATAATAAAAGCACAAACTTCAGGGGAGTGAATAAGGACTTTGAAGAACCTCTTTGGTCCATCATAAATCTCTTCAACAAGCGAGCTCTGCACTTGTGCTAAAGCATCATCTTGACCCATGTCAGCACTGACAAGCACTGACTGCAATCACACACAAATTCTAGTGATCAAAGGAATCCTTCTCGTGAATAGAAGATGGCTACCCTCTCATGGAAAGCAACAACCTGCTGTAAAACCAGATCTGTACCCATGACAGCTACCACATGTTCCCTTGCCGGTAAATAACTTGTTTTACCCTTATTGGCTTGAGTGTAATCCGACATTAGATTATTAGTAGTAGCCAGTATAAATTGTAAAGGCTCCTCAGGTTGAGAGCATGAAGCATGAACATTTGGTTGAGGCAAATCCTGAACACACAAATCTGGTTCATCAACAACCGACATTTTGCGACACTTACCCGTCTCATATCCATCCATCAAAACTGTCCATAGTCTTCTGTTGATGAGTCATCTTCTGATTTGACCGAATCATTATCATCCCCATTCCCGATATGCTGATCAAGGAAAGCCATATCAATACCATTTGACTCCTGCAGTTTCTCCATAACCTGGCCTCTGTAGGGCTGCCCAGGTCTATCCTCTCTCTCTCTCTCTCTCTCTCTCTCTCTCTCTCTCTCTACAGGGGTAGGTCTGCTCTCTTTATTGGTGCGCAGAGGCATATTGCACTTACAATAGGAGAATGTCCAGTCCGCATGCTTTGCTCGACAACAATCTTCAGCCTAGGCGCGGATCAGTTGCTGCCATTACCTGACCCGTGGAGGGTCGCAGTCGTGTGCTCCTAGATCCTAGCGGTTTTGCAGTACGTTGGCTCCTCTCTCTCTCTCTCTCTCTCTACCGCAGAGCAGGACTCCAAAAGATGGAATGACGCACACTAGTTCGCAGGACGGTTCCAGCGATTGTCCACAGGTGGGCAAGGGCAGGGCTCGAGCAAGGCAAAATAGACCCTACGCTGGTGATGGAAGGTGTTAGGCAGTGCATGAGGCAGGTACACACGACCGCTGGTCAAAGGGAGCACGTCCATAGACAGGAACACACGTCCACATGTACACCATCGCACGCTCTCTCTCTCTCTCTCTCTCTCAAGTGGTGACCCTTACATGAACTCGGATGAGGTGGTCAAGGAAGCAAGCCAAGGGAGGTTGATAGAATAGACATGGTAGATGAGATGAGATTGTAAGCCAAGTTGTAGTGGAGGGTGCACCGCAAGTCTGAAGGGCAAGAGACCTGATGGTGGTGCGGTGGGCGAAGAAGAGGTCAATGGAAAATAAGAGGTGTGAACGAGATGACACTCACAAATTTTGGATGCTACTATTGCTAGGCCACAATCATAATACAATAATAACATCCTTGTCACTGCCTAAGCATAGCCATCGCTCAAGAGAAACAAACGTTCATATGCACGATGAGCGACAAAGAGAAGAACAATTTCATCAAGGTAGAGAGAGAGAGAGAGAGAGAGAGAGAGAGAGAGAGAGAGAGAGATTTGCCTCCAGAATCCTCATTGCCTCCTCCAAAAGGTCCTCAATAACAATTCAACAAAGAGAGAGAGGGAGAGACTATGTGTGCGCGTGTGCACGCATGAGTGAGTGCTCTTGAAAGATACCTCAAATTGATCTACTAGTGTGGACGTCACGAGTTGGTGTGTGGTGGTAGAGGCGGGGCTAAGGCTGGGTTCAGAGACAAAGGCAGTAGCACTGCAAACTATGACCAACCTTCCGCCTCCTTTGTGTGAACAACAAAACTGAAGGCACAATGTGCTACAAGAAGGTAAAGAGAGGTTTTTTCTTTGTGCCAAGGCTCTTCCGAAGGGTCAGTAGAAAGAGGGTAGGTCCAACAGAAAGAGAAGGGAAGTCTCAACCATTTGGGAGATGTCACATCAAAAGCATGCCCCTTTGATATATCTCTGCCGCCACTCGTCTAAACCCTGCCTAAGTAGCTCGACAAAGTCACGTTTTTGGAGCTTAGGAAGGCTCCAGAAGAGGACGGTCCAGGTGGGGCCCTAGGCAACTCGAACACCAACGACCCCACCCCCTACCACTGGCATGGAGTGGCCTGCAACCAACTACCGTCGAGCACCACCACCCCCTTCATCCCTCCCTACCTTTACACTCTCCACTCGCCTCTGCCTTGGTCTTCACCACAACTGCCTCTCTAGCCCCCTCCCTCTCCCCTTCCTTCTGCAGTCTCTTCCTCTAGAAAAACCTCCTCTCCTACCAAATGCCATCCTCCCTCATCTCCCTCTAAAACCTTGACCTCTCATCCAACTAGCTATTCGACACGATTTCACTCACCCTTGCCAATTGCCGCCAACTATAGTGCCTCAACCTCATGCACAACTTCCTATCCAACTTCATTCTAAACGGCTTAGGTAGCAATTTGATGGAGCTAAGGAGTTGCAGTTATCAGCAGGGTAGCTTGCATAAAGCTAAAAATGCAAACTCAATGGCTCTGAATGTCTAATCCAATGAAAATGCAATATCTTTGGTCAAGGCAGCAAGTGAATGCTACTGAGAGAATTAGGCAATTTGACAGCACTCCAGAGAGAGATGTATATGCCTCCAGGTTCCTTGTCACCTCTTCCCAAAGCTCCTCAATAACAATATGGAGTTTGGACTCATTTCATAGAGAGAGAGAGAGAGAGAGAGAGAGAGAGAGAGAGAGAGATGTACCAACCTATGTTGTGTTTAGAAGAGATAATATTTTAGAGGAAGGTTGGTCATTTGCTACTGCAAGAGAGAGTAATAGCGCCACCATTAGTGAGCTTGAACCAGAGGGAGAGAGGGGGGGTGCATTAGCATTGATTTACCCTCTCCATCTCTTGTTATGCACCAAGTGCATACCAATTTTTGGAGGTAGCATGCTTAGAGATAGTATAGATTTCTTTTCTTAAGGCCTTTGGATCATGCACTATAAGAGAAAGAACATCCAAGAATAGATGTGCCAGAGTATTCGTACTTTTATTTTAAAACTAGGTTGACACGTTTAGCTAAGTAAAAGAGTATGAAGTTCCATATACAATTCTTGCATGTTTGTTATGTAGCAGTTTTATTGATGGTGTTTATATATGTGATGTGTTTTAAAGTGAAGTACATTTGTAGATAAGATTTAGCATTGTTTAAATACACAAAGAATCTCAAAAGAAGAATATGTATACTTATATAGTTCGAGTCAATGAACATTCTTTTTTTTTTTTTTGCTATGTTAAATGAGGTTTTATCTCTTCAAAAAATAATAATTTTTACATGTTGTTGGGTGTCGGTATAGGTTGTTGTACATTGTCACGGTTGCATTTTTCTTATAGATGTTGGTCTGCTCAAAATTCCTAGCCTTGTTTATGCTATCAATTATTGCTTCTATGTTAACCTCAAAGTTATCCTCAAATGGCTAGACTATTTCTATGTTTTTCTTCATTTTCTTGATGGGATTTCTTCAGTGTTATTGGATTCTTTTCTCGATATTGGTCATCTATCATATGTACTCCTTGTCGTTTTTCTTACATCTTATGCTATAGATGAAGTACTTGCTTTTGTGTCTATGCATTGGCGCTTCTGGACTAGCTCGTAGATTTTGGTTGTAGACGATGCCAAATGATATGGAAGTACTTGAGCTGGTGGCATGAGGCTGCAAGTTTGGTGCTAGTAGAAGTTTGGTTTCTTCTTGGTTTGCTTCAATCTGCATAAATGTTTGAGAAGAAGTCGTGTTTGAGAACTTGCATCTTATGTAGATTATATTACTGAATGGATTGGAGTTAGAACCGTGTTTCTGAGTATGGACCTCTTTGCTCAATAGGTATACGACCTTCTTAATCATTATTGCAGGATTGTTACGACCGTGATTGTAGTGGTTCTTTTTCATGTAATCTTCTAGTATATCTTTTCTTTCTTTTTTCGTGACTTCTACCAACTAGTTGAGCGAGATGCTAAATCCGTAGTGCAACAACTCAATTGGGTATATTTCAATGCCATTTGTTCTTGTGTCCAGAAGTGCTTGGGTTGTGCTTGTTCATAATGGATTATCAATCGAGTCTTCGTACTCAAGTTTGAGTCTATCGAGTTTTGAGGACTCCTACATGTTAAGTATATATGAGTTAGCGTTGTTGTTTCAAGTAAAAATGAAGGTTGTGAAGTTTGTAAGAGGTTAGGTACTAGTTGATCTTGTCATTTGATGTAAGATATCGTTCATTATCGAGAATTTGAGTGGATGTGGCCATCAATTTTTGGAGGTTGTTGTACATTGTGAAGCTGTTGATGTATGTTGATGGCTTTTGCCCCAGCGACGTTTGCTATTCTCATCTAGTTTATCGTTACATACTTGTGATTCTGTGTATTTGCAGGACGGTATTTGGCACTGGGTGTTCCTACGGTTTTGAATGTATAGTGGAACATCTGCATGCATTTGTCAATGTGGTTAGGTGAAGTAATATATTTGTATATTTATACATACTAGGTATTGTTTTGATTGTACATACCTCATCCAGAGTTATCTTTGCCTTGACGGGTGACGTGTATCTATAAAGGAAAAAATGAGAAAAGCACATTAGTATGTTAATAAATCTATTAGTAGGAGAAGAAAATTAGAAAAACACATTAGTATATTAATAAATAATATTTAAAAGAAGGTTTAGAAGATTGCTTTATTACTTGCTATAAGAAGCGTATAAGATTGCTGTGTGATGAAATGTGTTGTGTTTAATATTTATTTGTTTTTTGTTGAGATGTGTTGTCTCTCTATAGGAAAGGTGTCAGAGCAAAGGCAGATGGATTTGGAAGGCTGACGATAAATTTCTTCTTTTGGTTATGCGGGAGAGCATTACATAGACTAGTTTGGGCACAAACACACTTCTTATATGTAGAAGTACTTTTTGGTTGATTGTGGCTCCTTGTGATTTGTGACTAGTGTTCGTGTATGTGAGTGTCAATGAGAACATGGATTTATGGTACCACTTTATTTAGTGCCTTGTGTTGGTGCTTGCTGCACCTTAGGGTGAGCTGTTGGTTCATTGATTGGATCATGACCTAGATTCTTGATATCATTTTGTCATTTGATGTGTCCATATGGTTGATCTTACTCATCACATAGTTCGTGAGCTTCTTGTAGGCAAGTGGTTCATCCTAAACATTGATGTTCTTTGTAATATGATGCATGCAAACTCATGTTGATGGACTCTTTGGAATGCTTGTCGTCGACCTGGCTAGACTATATTATTGAGCAAATTGTAACCTCTTTCATTCCCATGTTTTGCTTGGAGCATTGGATCGAATGGAGAGCTTTCACCATGCAGCTCTAGAATCCTTTCAATGGATTGCCTGCTAAAGATGCAAAGCCCTATCCTTGGATGTGGATGTTTTGTTATAGCCATGTACTTCTGCATCAATGGATTATGTAGCATGTTGAAAGGGAACACATCCGCAATATCAGATGTAGTCAAGTAAATTCTAGTAGATGGCTGTGAAAGTGATGCATCATTCCAAGAGACTAGAGGGTTGTTAAGAATTGATCAACAATCCAAGGTTGTGTTCGCAATCGATGTTGTTTTGGAGATTGAGATGGATGTATCAATTATGCTCAAGAGTTGAAGCTATAATGGCTTTGCATTGAGAATTCATTTTGTGTAGTTTGGTAACAGTGAGACCACATGTTTGTTTCTATCTTTGTTCGTAAGACATGGCCGAAATTTCGTTATCATCATGTTGACTCCATGTTGTTGGCATACAAGGATGAGAATAGTGCTTGACAAAGCCGTTATTACTTTTATTTCTTTTATAGATGCATCGTTCTTTTGCAAGATGATAGCATGATGTTGCATTGTGACTATACCACAGGATGTGCATATTGTTAGTGTTCCAATGATGCTTTCACATTATGTTGCCCAAGACGATTCAAATTTGTCTATGTTGTATCCAGTTGCAGCAAAGTGTTTTAATTATGTTTTTCTACAAGCTATAGTTTTCCTTTTTCTAGAAGTCTAGAAGGATGCCTTGTGACTTTGTTTTTGCATAGGGTCCAATTGATGCTGATGAGAACAATACATTTTTAGCATTCAACTACACTACACTTGTTCATGAAAATAACATGCTATATTTCATAATTATATATTTAAAAAAGCATTTAAAAACTAGTTTATCTCTTTTATGTGCGAGAATGATGCTTTTTAATTTATTTGCTTAACAATAATTCAAATAACTAGTTTACCAATCTCGTAGCACCCTGGCTGTAGAGTCAACCAAGAATGATAATTCCCTTCATGTAGAATGGCTACTCCAATTTGACTCCACATTCAAAACTTTTCTTAAACTATTTTCCATGACTGATTTGGGCCTTGTCAACAATGAGACAATTCAAATCATTGCATCCCACTTCGGAAGAGAATGAACTCCTCTTCTACAAAAGCCTCGTGGTTCAAGCCAACTATGCCAAAACCCTTTCCCAAAAGTAACTCTAGCCATTTTGTCTCCCCATTGCTAATCGCTTTGCTAGTCCTTCTTTGCTCATTAATATACCACTTGATTATGTGGTTTGGTTATGTGACTTGTTGATCTTGATGTCGTTGCTAAATTGGACTTATTCTTGTAGTGTGTCTCATTCTTGGATGTTACATGTTGCAAGTAATGTCCCTTCTATTGCTAGTCAGCTTCTAGTTGCTAGAGCCATGACTCTAGCTTTTACATCACCAATGAGCTTGAGAAGATTTATAAAAATTGCCCACCATATCTCTTCTACTATAGCACAACCAAGCCCTTCTCATGAATGGCATGTCAATAGTGATCTTCGATCACCTCATCTTTGTTGATGGAATCTCAGTAGACCTTGCTAGGGTGAAACACATCTTGGAGTTGTTGATACCTAAACGAAATGTTAGGATTTTTATGATTAACATCTTGGTACCAAATCTTCATGAAATATTATTCCCTCATTAATGTAGCCTTGACAAATATTTGAAGAATAATATGACATTCATTTGGATAATTGTAGAGTCGAAACCGCCAAGACCCATGGACTTCTTATTGTTTCAAGTATTTCAAGCGAGCACCTATGGCTGTCTCTCACTTAGCCAACACACCTTCGATCCCACTGGGGTGTAGTGAGCTTACCTTGATGCCCAAATGAGTTTCTTCCTCTCTCAAGCACTCCAGTAGCTCTACAATTCGTGATGCAAGCTCAAGCATCCTTAAACCTCTCTCTCCAAGCTCCATCCTCCATAGCCACACACAAGATGAGAGAAGAGAAGAGAAGAGAAGAAGAAGAGAGGAGATGATGGAGAGCTTCACCTCCAAGATCCCTCACCCTCACACACTCACTCCCTCACTCACTCACACTCCCTCCCTCAAGCACTTACAAGCAAGCAAGAGAAGAGAAGGAGAGAAGAAGAAGAGTCCACATTTGCCACACACCCAAGAATGAACTCTTCATTCACTTTTCAACTTTATATACAAAACCCTAAATCCCTTTTGGGTGGTCATCCCCTTATCTCCTTTTTTACATGATTGGACATTATGGCAAGTTCCTTTTCCATTTTTTTCTATGTGTATTTTATTTGCATTCTTTCTTACCTATGCCTACATACCTTTTACAATTTGCACAAGAGGGAGCCTAGCGCTCTTTTACAATAGTTTTAGGGCACCTTGCGTTTAAAAATGTACTATTGCTTTTGGCTTGATTTTAGAGGCAACCCTTGTGCTTTTAGTTGTTCTCCATCCTACCTCTTCCATTGCGTCTGATTCCCTCATGGGCCACCTCTTTTTGGTGACCCAACTTGCACTTTTCCACTTTCTTCTTGTGCTAAGGTTAACATTATCTCCTAGTTTAGTGCCAGTCCCATGGCACTAATTTATAGTGGTTAGAAGGTAGGATGAGTGTAGCTAGATGGCTTTTTTTTTTAGTTTATATATGCCCTTGCGAGGGATGGTGTTGTGTGGATCTGTCTTTGAAATTCAATATCTTGTTGGACGGATCCCAGCTTGGAGAATGGCAGGTGGACGAATCTAGCTTTGAAATTCACGATTGTGTTGAAAAACAGATATGTCTTCTTGCCCTCTGCGCTTGCTATGACACGATCTTAACATGGCTTTTTCTCATTCGTGTCAAGTTGCCTTATCCCTTCACCTATGTCCATGTAGAGTTCACCATTTTACCTAGGAGGAAACATGCGTGCCTTATAAAATGAATTACATTGTGCCTCATGATTTCATTGCGAGAGCATTCAGAGGTTCTCCCTCATCCTTGAGGGTGCCTTGCTAGAGTATCTGGTGCTTACCTCCATCCTTAAGAGAGCATCTTTTATCCTTGACAAGACCTCCCTCATCCTTGAGAGGACCTCACCAAAGTAGTTGGAGCTCCCTATGTCTCTGAGCTTGCCTTCTCCTGCACTGTTCCAAATGAGCTTCTTCATTCACTTTTTGAGTGGGGCTGCCTCGATCACCTCTACCTTGTTTCGTCTGCATGATGACATTGCCGCATAAGATGACCCCTCTCCTAGATGGGTGCTAGTTCCAAGACACTTGTGGTTTTGTGTTGATGAAGGTTCAATGATTTAAAAGGGTGGACGTGTGAGTGGATGATGATGGGGTCTTGGGGAAATTGGTCTTGGGAATAAATGGATCACCCATTTAAGGTGGTGGAGGCCGGGAGTGCATTGCATGGGGATGATGGGCCTCCAAAGTTGGGGAGTTGGAGCCTTTGTTTGTACCTAAAAAGAATAGAATGTGTACTACCTAGGGGTATGCTTGCTTTGCCGTGTGGTGCATTGTGCTTGTGCTAGTGGAACTGGGAGTTGGGTCGAAAGCCTGGGTGTTTTCCCTCACTCGAGGACCCAGTTTATGCATAAGGGAGGTGTGGTGCCTGTAGCTCAGGGTGACAGGTCTAACCATAGGCGAGTGTTACCTCCCTAGGCATGTCCTGCCCTTGATGTGCCCTAAGCGTGAAGTGGAGAATCAAAATGAGGGTAGGGGGTTAATCGACCGACCAAATCCATGGACTCCTTCTGTGAACCCAATTGCATATATTTCTTGTGGGGTTAGACTTGCCAAACAGTAGGTATCTCCATTGCTCTTCTAGGATCAAGCTGACTCCCATAGGTTGTGGTGGCATCTATAGGTCTGGTCTCAAGGCCCTACATGCAATTTGTAGCTTTTTTCTTGATGGTTTCAATGGCCTCCCTATCCTCCGTCTAGGTGACATCAATTAGTGCATTGAGGAAGGAACATTGCTAGGTTTCGAAGCCCACTTGAGCTGCCTCTACTCAACTTTCATCTAGTATGTTATCTTTTTTAGCCTAAGCTAGACGGCATGCCAAGGCTTTGACTCGTTCTTCATTATGCCCTACCCATTCGTCTACCTTTTTTGTCATCTCCTTGAGGCTTTCCCCCTGTCTTTGGGCTAGCATTGTTAGCCTTTGTTCTTGATCTTCCATTTCTCTTTTCATTCTATGATTCTCTTCCTGTGTTGAGGCTACCTTTTGTGTCAATTTCTCCACTTCTTTTTTGTATCTGCATGCTCTTTCCTCCCTCAGTGCCTCTAGTTCCTCGGTGGCTTTATTGATCTTCTCCATTTCTGCTTGCAAGTCCTCATACATCCCTATAATCTCTTCATTGTGTCTTCATAAGTGCACTATGGCTTTGGTTTCTTTGTCTAGTCTTGCCTACCATTCAGCTTCTACTTCTTTAGCCTGCAGTTGTTCTTTGAGCTCACCGATCTCCCTTTGGGCCATGGCTTTGATAGCCCTTAAACTCCCATTGAAGTCAGAGAGCATACCATTTTCTCAAGAAAGAAGAGACATTGTCAACAAATTGCTTCAACTCTTCGATTTCTTGGTCGGTGGCATAGGCAATGCGCTTGTCATATGACATGATGAGGCGTCATTTCTATGCATGCTCATGGAAAATCTTGGTGGCGATTAACTCCTTAGTTTCTTCGGCAGCCTTAACAAATACAAATTTTAATTCTTCCAATGAGCAAGAAACATATGCACCTTTGTTGCTAAAGGCTCTTCCAAAAGGTCTAAGTCCAAGCTGCCATAGCTTTTAGCAAGTGACCAGAAGGTGGCATCTAAGCATCTACGGTAAGCAACCAAGTCATCCCTCATGTTCTCAGGGAATTCCACATCCAAGGTTAGAATTGATCTTCGCTCATAAGAGGGTCTCAAGCTTGCAGGTGGCTGGAACTAGAGAGTTCAGCAAGCAACTGATTGTTGCGGCTCTAGTTGCTTTTGCGATTGTGACTTGGCCTCTTGTTCAACAGGCTGGGTTGCGGCTACTAATGGTGCATCTAAGGGTTGAGGGGCACCAATAGGCCTAGGTTGAAACAGTTTGTTAGTAGCGGGCTACAGTTTTGGCCTATAGATTGCCTTAGATTCTACGGGACTAGGCTTCAAAGGTTCCCTTGATTTAGCAGCCCAAATCGCTCGTGGTTTGAGTGCCTAATTTGTTTTGATGGTCCATGCGGTCAAGCTTGAGGGTGGCATTTAAGTAGGTTCTTTCGCCTTTTTGGCTTTAAGTACCCAGATCCAGGTGTTACTCTCATAGTAGCCTTGCGTCTTGTGCTTGCAATAAGGTCTTGGGAATGCATTGTAGCTTAACTGTACGTCGATGTTTATGGTTGTGTCTTTTCCTCCTAGGCATCGAGTGTGGGTCTCTAGCTTTGCAGGGCCAAGGATGTGTGCTCCTAGGTGGTAGGTTTTGATGTTAAGGTATCCATTGAAGCTTTGGTTCAAGAGTCATAGTTTAGTTTGTAGGTCTTTAGGGTTGGCAGGTAGTGGTGAATCACGACTCCCCTCCTTAGACTTAGCAGCGAGTTTTGCTAAAATGGTGACTTTTTGGACTTCGTTGGAGTCGTGCAACCCTTGCTGAAAGCGGTAATTATACGTACATTGCCTATGGCGAGGTGAATACATTGGGACTCATAGTTGACATTTCAATGAGCTTGCTTTTTAAATGTGCATCCTAACAATGATTTTGTACCTACATCCTTGGTGTTTGGTAACACGTAGAAGATCATTGGCATGCTTTCAGACTTGATAGAGACTGCACCCTTGCACTTTCCCAAGAAAGCATATGATCGGCCCCCGCTTGGCATTGGTGGATTGCAACTACGGTTTGCCAATGTGAGTCTAGTGAATCGTGCATTAAAACATTAGAATCAGCTACTTCATTGATCAGTGCATTGAAGATGTGTGTTTTCTTTGCAGTGACCATTATGCTTGGGTAGAATGGTTCTAGTGCCTCCTCATCCTCGTCATCAATCTCTATGATAGTGGCCACTCGCACATTGACAAGGGATTCCTTCATTAGCTGCTCATACAGTGGGTGTGTGGGAGGGTAGTACTTCTTTATGTGACTGCCATTGAAAAAGCCTATGCCCTCACCCGAGTTAGGGTTTTGAGTTCCACATTGCCAGTTTGATTGATGGTGTAAACTTGGAAAGGCCCTAGCCCTCTAAACTTCATTTTTTGCTTATGTCCCTTGATCGAGTATAGTAGTACTAAGTCTCCATGTTCAAAATTGTGCTACTTGACGTTATTGTCAAACCAGCTTTTGCATCTTGCCTTCTCGCATATTAGTGCATAGGTGGCTAGAAGTTGAGTTTCTGATAGGTGTTCTAGCTCAACTAGGTGCTCTACCCATGCATCCTTTCCATCCCATCTCTCTTGATGAGCAATTCTTAGGCTAGGAATGAAGAACTCTATAAGTAGAATTGCTTCAGTCCCATATATCAACTTGAAGGGAGTCGATCTCACAATGTTGTCTTGTAAGCTGTGCGGCGTTAGGCCCATAAGGCTACCATGAGTTTGTTATCCCAATTGCTGCGTGAAGCAGAGACTACCTTGGTCAAGACATCTACTAGTATCTTATTCGTAGACTAAGCCTAGACATTAGCCTGAGGATAGTACAGTGAGGATTTTCGATGGATTATTAGAAAGGTGGATAGGAGATAAGCAATCACTTCATTGATGAAGTGCGTGCCTTAGTCACTAACAAGTTCGATGGGGCAACCAAATCTTGAGATTACTTGTTCCCAAAGGAACTTAGTAGTGGTCCTAGAGTCATTCTTTCTTGTAGCTTGTGCTTCCACCCACTTTGTGAGGTAGTCAGTAGCAATAATGATGTATTTTGCTTGAGTATTATGCTGCAAGATTGATCACCCAATGAAGTCAATTCCCCATTTCTCTAATGGTTGCCTTGCAATGATTGGAATCAACTCCATTTTGTCCTTGCAAACTGGTACCTTGGTCCTTTGGCACTCATCATAGTGCTTTACGAATCATGTTGCATCTTGGAAAAGAGTAGGCCACCATAGCAAAGAGTACAACACCTTGCGAAATATTGTGTCTCCACTGAAATGCCCTCCTGCTATTCCTCCATGTGCCTCTGCAAGCATGTCATGCACTTCATACTTGCACACACATTTGCACAGTAATCTATCTTGCCCTAGTTGATAGAGTTGGCCTGCCAACTGATAAGGTTGGACTTTGAGAATGAGTCGCTAAAAGTCGGGCTAAACCATGACTAAAAGAATGACGAAACTTCTTTATAACAAACACCATAGCTAAACCTTCTCTCTCTGTTGTCTAATAATTCATTTCTGTATTTGTGAGTTGTCTACTAGCAAAGCTCATAGGATAGTCTAAGTTGTGTTCACCAGACTGGCATAGCACCATTCCTGCCAATAGCGATGTTTTGTGATGCAAATTGCAACGATAATAGCAATGTGTGCAGGTAAATTTGCAACGCTAATAACGACAATTACATAGGAAAAAAAATTTTGTGGTAGGGCAACACATGTAGCACGGTGGTCATCAAAATGAAGGCAAAGTGTACTTAAATCCACAAGACTGATACATAAAATAAATATAAGACCGCTTAATGAAAGCGCTCATGGAATCATGTCAAGATACAAAGGATGATAATAACATAGTGCATAGATAATGTCTACATAAATCATAGGACCAAAAAAGAAGAGGATGTGCACTCCACGGATCCAAGTGAGAGCTATAGATCCTCGCCATCCGAAAGCTTGTCCCGCTACAAAGGAGCATTGAACAAACTCTGCAAAAAAAGACACATCTACACATCAGTCCACCATACAATAATGTATTTTAATTAAAATTAGTAACTACGGACAAGAAAGATGAGTGACTTACTGGGCTGCCACGTGAATACAATCTATCAATCAATGCAGTGAGACCATGTCTCTCTACACATCGAGTCTCTAGGCCGATGGAATCACGGTTTGTAATGGAGTGCTACAAAGAAAACAAAATACAACTGTTAGAAACATGATTGTCAGTACGAATAATATTGCAAAAAAAATAAGCAAGAAGAACAAAAGAAAAACTTACAAAGTCCTCTAGATAAGTCATGTGGCTGCCACTCCCAAGATGATGGACCACTCCTGCCTCCGGTTGTTGTGCCCTCGTTGCCTCACGCTGCTGTCTCCAATGTCCTCGAGTATCTGTAGCCTCCTCCCTGAGTCTACACTAGTCATCTGCATCTAGCCACTCAAGCTTTGAGGCCCCACCGTTAAGTCTGTTGCGTGTGTCTAATCGTCTGTGTGACATGAGCACACGCATGCACTCAATCATCTAGCATGTGGAAAATCTATTGGCTATGTTGGGTGGAAACTCCTCATGCAAGGATGCTACTATGTAGTCCTTTCTCCCCTCCGATATGTTCTTCCAATGATTCAAAATGTTGTGTCAAAAAACTTGTTGACACAACTCTCTTATACGAACCATCACCCTCCTCCTCTCATCATTCATGATGACAGCTCATGTCCTATCATCTACAAGATATCCATACCCCTCTGAGGTATGTTTAAGATGTGTCCTCTCCCACTTGCAATCGCGCTCCTGGGCATATGCAAGAGACCCCTGTACATCTCGTGTACCCACAGGGGGGTGGTATCTCTTTGAGTAGCATCTATAGGGTGCAACCTATGGATAGCTAAGAAAAAGTTGGAGTGACTGGAGTCGACATCCCCACAGGTGTGACAAATCCCACAGGTGACGTAACTCCAACAAAACGACAAGACGGAGACATTGCGTTGGTACCTCCACAACAACCGCATGAGCCACCCTCTCTCCAATCTGCACCAGAGCGAGGAGTAGCACTGTATCTCGAGTTGACCACAAGCTCACCACATCCACATCTCCGCAGCATCCCCTAAATTCACTCTCTCCATCCAAATCTGGAGCATCGACCTCGTCTACCAAAAATCGGAGCATCAGAGCGTGCCAAAGTAGATCTAACAGAATGGCCTAATAGTGTCCAACAGACAGCTCCAAAGTAGATCTAACAGAATGGCTTGATGGTGTCCAAGACAGCCTTTGGTCTACCATATCTCTAAATCAAGCCATCTGATCTAGAGACATACATGTGAAGATCTTCTGTAGCTCCTCATCTTGACTCATCCTATTGTCCAAATATCCACAAAGCTTACCTATACATACAAAAATTGATGTTGGCATAATCAATATAAAGATTCAAGAAAAACACGGTAATATAATTGTTTAAAAAATGATCTTACTTAAAATGCATATTCTAGAGTACCCTTATAAGCAATTCATCAACAAATTGAGTAGGTGGATGCTCCAAGTATGACATAGCCTATGGTCCCATGTCAATCTCATGGCACAACTCCGCATACACTAGAAGGTTGATAGAAAGGTCACCGCAAAAGGATGAGTCCACCTCGTTCTTAAAGAATTCTTGGTCTCGTGTCTTTTCATGATTGTTATCCAATTCTGCCTCCTATACATGCTCCAAGCTTTGGGCGATCTCCACCCCTTCCAATATCGACCCTTCTATCTACATATTATCCACACCTATGCTGGAAACATTGCTTTCATCATATACTGTCGCACTTTGGGGAGCTGAAGGCACAACATACCACCATCAAGGTTGTTGGGGGTTTGGATAGAAAATTACCTGTTCAAAATCACATACAAGAGAGATTTAACATTTGTGACATATACCATGTCGTAATTAAATATAAAAAAATATGAGTTTATGCACCTATTCACAATGGGTCAAAAATACAGACGTGTCACACAAATCTGTCCAACTTTTTTCAAAATCTATTTTGAGAAATCTAGATGGACCTCGTCGAATAATTGTTGCCAGGCTTCTTCCAATACCACTTTGAACCACTGCACATTGAATAGGATCATGGAGAAGCTATGGTAGTCCACTGTACTAATACTTTGCAAGTTTCCAAAATACTCCATCTCATCTATAATAGTGTTTGGATCCGTGGCTCGCCGTTAGCTCTCTTGTGTGAACTTTTCCATGATACCACAATCCCTTGTGGAGTGCATTTTGTTGATATGCTTCACGTGAAAATGTCATCCATGTGACCATGCCGCATTGTATATTTTGTACTATACATTGAAATGGTTAATTAGTTGTCACATATAAAATCTAGATACAACAGTTTATAAAACATGTGGTCACCTTTGGACTACATCCCCTCGAGAATTCCCACTCCTCAATTGAGACCTCCACCCCTTCACAAGAGACTGCAATCAAAGCTCCATGTAATCATTGCATTGACATAAACCGCGGTATCTACTTCATGTCCTCGGGATATCGAATCAGTCAATGGCGTGTACTACATCAAAATTTGGATCGTGCTTCTTCCCGATCTTTCCTGGCTTGCTCGTACCTAGCAAGCCACATCTCCTTGGAGCAATTGTGCAACATAAAAAAACAATTCACTTTCTCCTCCATTGCAATATCCATCCTTTTTTCTACCTTGTTTCCAACCACCACATCTACGGTTAGTCTATCATCATCCTTCAATGACCATAGCATACTATTGTTTGAATCCACCTTTGGTAGCCACTATGAAATATGCACTAACGCCTCAAACACCAACCAACCTTCAGCCACATGCTATCTTCTGACTGAGCTCATTGTTGCACAAATCCTTTCAAAGTTTTCATGAAGCATCCCGAGAAGAACATCCATTTCATATGGATAGGTCCAACAATCTCCACTTCTTCTACAAGATGCACCAAGAGATGGGTTTGTATCATGAGCATGCTAGTGGGAAGGTGCTTCTCAAAGAGACAAACCGTCTTCACTGCTCCCCGCCTTGCAAATTCAGTAGAGGATGCCTTGATCTCCTTCTATGAGATCCATGACACTAAATTTGACAACCTGTAAATTACTCGCATATTTCTAGAGTAAGACATACTGCAATCGCAATTGATAGAACAAACTGCCATAGATGAAGAACCATTATGAACAACGACTACACTCCAAATAGAAAAATATGTAGGCCACTTACAATCCATTCTTAGTACAAACCTAACATATCTTATCCCAAACATGGGATTTTTGCCCTAATAATTGGTCATCTTTAAAAAACGCGGATCCGAGAGAACGCATCATACCCATCGAAGTGCAGATAAACCTAATAATTCGCTTCACAAAAGTGCTCTTATTTAGTGGATAAAACCCAAGGAGCACAAGGTAGTTGCAAGCAACCATCAGCACTCATCGACTGCGGCCAACAATTGCGGCCAAAGTGCCTTCATCTTGCCTATCTCCTTCAAATCCATTTGTGCCCTTGTAGTATCTCTCTTTCTTGTGATGTGGTCCTATAGTAAGCTACCCAATTTCTTGAAAATATGCATAGGATCCAACAAGTGGTTGATCTGTAAGTGGGTCCAATATGGCAACTCGTAGAAAACTGAGACTTGTTACATTCCGTTTGGATGCGACTCCGTGTGGAGCATTTTCAGCTCGTACCAGCTTTAAGAGTTCATTTATGTTGGAGTTCATCCAAGAAAACCTTCTCTCAGTTCATGACGCTTTGGCAAGAAAGTTGTGTGTCCTTGATATACCATCTTCTTCATGATTCATGACCTTCGAGAGTCTAATTGTGGCCAACACAATAGACATGCATGATAACTTGAGGTAACCAAACCTGTCCCAACACCTCTATCCTATGAATACAAACTTGAACGAGCTATGATAGATATTACCAACAAGAATAAACGCTACTTACTTGAGCACTCTCCAAATCTCAAAAATTCATGCATGGTCCACATGAGAATGGCTCGTGTATTGGCAAACCATCAACCATCGCACTTGCTCATATCTTCCACAGAAACCCCCTCCTCCCACAAAATCTTAAGCTCATCGACTAATGGACAAAGATAGATGTCCATATTCTTGACTTTGTAGCAATTAGGAACAAGCAAGCTAAGGATCATGTGTCCTTTCTTCGTAGAAAGCCATGGTGGGATGTTGTAGTTAACAATGACTACAGGCTACACACTGTAAGAAGTTGAGCGGAGATCGAATGGGTTCAGGCTGTCCATAGCAAGACCGAGCCGTAGATTCCTTGGCTCTCATACAAAGCTTAGAAAGGTAGAGTCAATGTGGCTCCATGCGCGTGAATCCACTGATATTTGTTGAACTCCATCTGTGGATCTATTCTACGCATGCCACATTGTCAATCTCGCCATGCATGATGTACGAAACATGTGATATATACAAGGGATAAGTGGAAAGTGTCTAAGAACTTTCTGAGGGATGGTTTGCCCTTGCAAGTCCTGTCAATACCTATGAGCACCATACTTTGGATATGTCTCCATAGTCTCATATTCTCCTCAAAAAAGCACGCAATCGTTGACACATGCATGGATACTGTTGTAGTCCATTTCAAACTTTGGTAGAACATATCGCACATCATCACGAGACTTAGGCATGGTATTTGCAAGTGGTAATATATGATACTTTAGAAAATTTAAAAAATTTTATAAAACACCTTGAAAAATCACAAAAGTTTTTTATAATGGTGCCGAAAAGAAATCAACAAAGCATACGTAGAAGGTACCTGAATAACTCGGTCACACTCACATTGCTCCACCCATATTTTGCTTGCACACTTATGAGTGCAAGCAACGCCTTTAGGTGAGATACTCAGCACCCATCATATAATGGTATGGATGCTTCCTCTCTAAGCAGATCAGATGTCTCTGCATCCGTGGGCATCAATGCATTGATCATTGCCTCCATCTCAGGCTCCAAGATTGTAGGAAAGTCTGAAAGATTGCTTGTCTCCTCTGGTATTGATGGTAAAGACTAGGTAATGCCTTCCAAGTGGTAGATTGACTGAGGCACTCCATCCATCAGATGCCCACAAACTCTTCTAAGTGGCTGCAATAGGTGCACTCCTCCTTAGGATGAGACATCACCTCCCTGTAATAAATTTTACAGCAATATCCAATGTTTTTGTATATGATATTCAATTAGTTTATGAATACAATGCATGATTGATACACACTTTTCTTACCGTTTCTTCAAAGTCTAAGATCGCATGATCAATGATCTCCAATTGAAACTCGCTGAAGCATCGTACGTTTTCTATAGACAATCAACAATTTCATTTAATTGCCAGCTTGTATTGAGAGCAAGGATATGAGACATGCTGATTAAGATACATCTCACGATCTTGAACATCACGACCTTCATCATTTTCCATTTGGTCTACATTATGACAAACAATTTGTTTTTATTCTTGTTGAAAATAGCAAATGATGCTTGCCCATAACTGGATTTGTATGAGAGATATGACAAAGATGTATACTCTAAAAGCTCTAGGAAGGGATGTCAAAAATCCAATAAGCACAGAGAAGAGAAGAGATACTATCTACAAAGCTTTATAAACATGTACTTGACACTCATTTCAATGGAAAATGGTACTATTAATTGAGTCACTCAAGATTGTGTTTATGAGTCCAAGCTAATTTATCTTGGAACCTATTTTACTTGAGTTACAATTCCTTATTCTGATAATGTATCGTGTGTTTGACTTGAGTCCACTAACGCCGATCTAGTTCTAGGTCCATGTTTCTCAACATGGTATCAGAGCCATGGCTGAGCTAGATAGCTAGTGGACACATCCTACTTCTTCCGTGCATACTTTAAATCCTTCCTATTTCAATGCCATCAAAATCCTATTTCCATCTCAATTTCTTTAAGCCATCCATACATCCATTATCTTGTACGAGGTTAAGGAGCTCAAGGCTATGGAGATGATGGTGCTTTGATGGGGTGAGTTGTGACACTGTCCTCTTTTCGATAGAAAAGTGGAGCCTTGCAGATCAAAGCTATGGAATGTATATGGTTGAGGTAGTCCACTGATTGTTTGCCCTTGGAAGTAAGGGAAGGATTGTGGTTTGAAGGCATGAATGGATGACCCTGGAGAATGGATGTTTTAGTAATGAGGTATGGCATTGAGCCAATTTTGATCAGAATCATCTTAGGGATCACCGAGCATTGAAGCTGATGGATGTTTTAGTTGAGAGGAAGAATACATATACATAGCGAGATGCTACTCTTCTGCAAAGAGATGTTGCTTTTGCAGATCGAGAGACTCAGCAATGGCAGCTCTCACTGTAGTAAGAAGTCGTAAGGACCATAATGAAGCTAATGGGAGGCTAATGTAGATGGTGAATTTCGTTATAAGCAATCCCCCAATGGAGTCAAATCTATTGACATATCCAAGACCTGCAAATGTATATGAGAATTTCATAGAAGTCGAACCACTCTTAAAGCAAATGAAGCAGCAAGGAAAGAAAACAAGGGACAGCCCTAAGAAGCAGAAATCTTCCGGGATGAACAATCATAATAACAAGCCCCCTAGATCCTCTCCAAAGTAAGCAAGCTTAGACTGAAACATCTATGATGGTGGATATAGTGAACCAAGACTTTGACTTTTGGATAACAACCATGTTGTTGCTTCTACTCCATATGACATATCATCAACACCTATTCCTTACTATTCTTGCCCAGAAGCTCAAAATGTGTCAAGGCTAATACTAAGGTTAAAAACCCTAGCCCTTAAAGTTTGTTCACACCATCTCATCCTCTCTCTTCCACACTTATTCACACTTGCACTTGTCCAAAAATCCATTGCCATGTCAAGCCTCTATCCATTGAGCGAAATAAAATCCAAAAAGAAAAAAAAATCATGTATCCCGAACTTCAATGTATGAGAGCTTGTCAAACCAAGCCCATGTACCCATCAATGTATTTGTAAAAGCATGAAGCAGAAAGAATGTGTCAAGAAGACTAGAGTAAAAAGCACATACCACACATCGACAAAAGGGATAAGAAGCACAACAAAAGCCACGAGCATAAAGATAAGAAGTCCAAGAAGACAAAGAAGATCAAAGGTTGGAGCAAAAGACCAAGAAGAAGATCAAAGGTTGCCAAAGAAGCAACAAAACAAAAAGGATGAAGAAAATATTTTGCGCTACTACAAACCAACAAAATGTTTTCAAAAATTTCCCATAGAATCATCTAACCTTGGAAAGTAGTGAGAAACTAGTCAATTTCAAATATAATAGAAAAATGACAAATAATATAACAACACGCAATTTAAGCTCTAATATGGCCAGGATATAAATTCATTTGGCATGCATGGATGTTGTGTGTGTATGTGTACGCATGTGTGTGCATGCATGCACTTGCATATGCATCCACATGTGCATAGGTGGAAAACATGAACTCACAAATGGGCCTTTTAGCCCCCCCTCTCTCCTCCTTAAAACAAGGAAAAGAGGAGAGAAGAATAGTAAAATAATCCTCTTCTCTCTCCACTTTTGCAATCTCATTTTGCCTTTTTTATATTATCTACAAAGATATACTCAGATCCCTTCTCTCTCCTCATTTAAGAAGTCTTTTTCAACCAAATTTTATATTCAAAAAGGAGTTAGTTACGGGAGTGTGGTGCTTCGTTTTCAATGCAAAATGATTAGTAGATATGAGATAATTGATTTTTTATTCGAGAACAAGAAAAATGAAATTTCGAAAGTTCCTTTTAAGATATATTGGGGATTTTTTATATTCTAGCTTTTGGTCAAAAAACAAACCAACTGGTCAATTTTCGTGTTTTTTGGAGATATTTTTGGAGGCAAAATAGAAATATCTAAAATATGAAAAGTCTTAGATACTGAGTTATTTCCCCCTATATCTATACTCTCTCATGGCTCTATTGTGACCTCTTCTTTGTGTTTATGCAACCTTCATTAAGAGAGTGAATTACTTACACCCTCCTTTCCCTTGGCACCTTTGTGTGCCTCTCTGTGCATCTCCACTCTACCTCTTGTGGCAACCAAGTAGGCTCCTCATTTCTATTAATAGTAAAATGAATACAGGAAAGAAGGAGCTGCATATTGAGGTAGAGATTGAATATGCCCCATTATTCAAAAGAACCCAGCGTACCAGTGTCAACCCTCAGGTTTTGCAGAGTTACAAGCAAATGGGATTGAAACACATAGATATGTGGGTTGATCGGGGAATCTACCTAATTGACCCCTTAAACAATAGACCTCCAACTTTCTCAGGAATCACAAATTTCCTGAAGTATGTGTGCGAGGGTGAAAATAGGTTGCTCAGTTATACTAGGCGGCTCAATGATTAAGCGTTCAAAGTATTTACAACTTACCAAGCAACCATAAAAAATTGCCATGATGTGATCGCTGCACATCAACTTCATATACAACAACTCATAGGACAAGTGGTACAGCTGAATGACACTATAATTCAACAAAACAATCAAATTATTTCAATGCAGGACACTATCCATGACATTGATATCTCATATGAGGAGGCAAAGGCACAATTGGATGACTTGAGAAAGATCAACAGCAAGCTAACACAGGAGCGCAAATGAAAGAAGAATCCAATCAATGAGTTAATTGTGAATAGCGGCTAGTGAAAATGATGAATCAAAGCATGTAAGGTAGCTCAGAAAGAGAACCTAGGTGAGGGTGAGATTGGATCATGTATTAGTAGATTGTTGAAGGCAAGTACATTGGAAAACACTTTGAGCAATCCTAAGTTTAAGGCTGTGAAGGAAAATGTGATTGAGTGCACAGATGTCAAATGAGTTCTCAGCTGTGGATGCACAATCTATTTGTGATAGGGCCGATATTAGCACACTGACTTACTCAAAGATATTCAAAGGTGTGAAGACTGGGTTTGGTCATGTGCTAAAGAGAAATAGAATCGTGCCTCTTACTCAACCTTCAAAGTTAATAGAGGCCCAATGGTAACTTAATACAAAGGTTTTGGAGTTGATAGGAGATCCCATGCATGTTCAATGTGTGGAAACACTAAAGGTTGGGACCAAAAATGCATATGAGGTGAAGCTCACCGAACTCAACAATTACTATTTAGATTTCAACAAGGTGTAGTTAGCAATGGTAATGTACTACAATATGTCTGTTGAGGAGTGTAATGGTAAATTGCAGTTTGTTATAAAATTAGATAAAAGTGAGGTCGTCAAAGGAGTAAAGCTTGAAAGAGTTAGTGTAAGTCTGATGAATAGAGCTTTACAATTCGACAAGAATAACCTAGGGAACTTTAGTGTTCAATTTGAGCGCCATGTGTGGTGGCTCGCTGCATTTGAAGTTCCTAAGGAAACATTTGAGGTGTTGTAGCTATTCTTTATGCACAGAAGCATTCCAAGCATCATCGATCGTCAGGAACATGGTGAGATGCTCTCGGTTGAAGGGTATGGTCAATACTTGGTTGAATGGCATCTTGCAAGAGACTTGAAAACTTTAAAATGCATGTGTGGAATCTCCAATGGTGCAAATACAAAGAATACATGCCTATATTGCTTGACAGAGAGGGTGGAAGGAAAGGACGGAAAGAAGAACTAGCGAAGGGTGACAAGTACTGCATTGACATGCAATAGAGAAGATCCCACTTGGAAGCCCATCTTCAACATTCCCTTGGATCATATTCACATTTGTTCATTGCACACTTTTGTCAAAATCATGGAGAAACTTGTATATGAATACATTTGCTTTACTTATAGGATGCAACCAGAAAAAGAAGCCATTGCAACGTGTAGGAATGTGGAGTGAGTGCTATCAGAAATTGGGCTACACAAGCATCAAGTGACGATTGAAAAAGATGAGAAAAAATTAGGAAAATCTGGTAACTTGCCAAAAAAGCCTTGCTTTGGAGGAGCAAAGGCTAGGAAGTTTCTCTCAGCACCCATCAATGAGTAAGGGAATGTCATGGTTCATAGGCCTTGCTTTGGAGGAGCAAAGGCTAGGAAGTTTCTCTCAGCACTCATCAATGAGTAAGCGAATGTCATGGTTCATAGGCCGCAGAACTATGATGGGTAGAAAAAGTTACATTTTGCAGTTCATGGTCGAAGTAATGGAGGAAAAACAAGATTGGCCAAAGGTAAGGTTTGGATAAGTCTTAACAAAATGGCTCCCTTACTTCACAAGATGGTGTTTAACAATGAAGATAAGCAAGAATTTATCAATGGTGTGCATAGCTTCTACGAAAACATGGTGGAAGCATGGGGCAAAAGCTCTATCACAGATTACATGGTGTGTACTAAATTAATATTTTAAAATTGTATGAATTGTATAAACTATTGAGAATAGTTTTACTTATGTGTAATATGTGTCTTTGTAGCATATCCTTGAGGCACATGGGCTATACTTTGCAAAAAAGGGAAGCATTGAAATTTGGTCCACACAAGGGATGGAAAATTCACATTGGATAGTGCGTGGTGCATACCAAAGAAAAACGAATCATGGTGGAGGGGTGAATGGTAGCAATCCAATGATCCAATTGCTATCTTGGTGGTATAGGATTATAGTAGCGGATGAAGCTAAACTCTTGCAAAAGAGAGCAAATGAAAGTGCTGATGAATCAGCCAGACATGATGGAATCACGTTGTGTCACTAAAAGAGTGTGTTATGAAGCCTCAAGTGCCAAAGAAAACCATGCCAAGTGGCTAGAAACAAGGCTTCGACAAGGCAACAAATGGGTTCGAAGAGAACTAAGATAGTAAGATGAACAATGTGAGTCAGTGTGAATGCAATTCATAGTTTAAGAGAGAAAGAGAGAGTGTGCATCTATGTGAATGAGTCTCACAGTTTAGGGTTATATAAAAGAGAGTTTCACTTTCTATCTTATTCATTGAGTTCTCACATCCCTTGTGTAGGAAAGATGGCTAGGTCTAAGGTAGTTGCAAATAATCTTCCGCTCAAAGCCCATATCATGTTCAGCTCCTTGGAGCATCTATTAGCTCAGATGTACCCCCTTCTCAACCTAATCCACCTTCCTCAAGCAGCCCTCACAAGGGTCCTCCTCAGCATCCCCACAAGAAACGCAAGTGGAAGCCAGGTACAATGGCCTTGAGAGAAATTAGGAGGTATCGACGCTCTTTTGATCTCATCGTTCCGAAGGCGATCTTCTCGAGACTTGTTCGCAAGATTGTGCAAGATCTCTACCGCACAGAAAGCAGGAGGTGGTTTTTGGCAAAAGGTCAGGATAGACCTGATCACTTCACAAAAGAATGTCTTCATGCTCTACAGTGTGATGCAGAGGCCTTTTTAGTTGACTTTATGACTGATGCTCAACGTTGTGCAATACATGCGAAGCGCATCACTGTAACTCCCAAGGACTTCCAACTTGTAAGAAATCTTCAAGCAGTGAAGGATGCATTCGTTCCAATGGAATGAACACAGTTTGTAATGTTATCTTTTTTGGCATAGTGTTATCCTCATGCATTGGATGTATGACTATGTCCCATTGCAAAACTATTGTATGCGCCTTTAAAATATGAATTAAAATTTTACACTTGTCCTTCGCTCTCAACTTTGACTATGCATATTCGCTGTATTTTCAATTCTTACTTATAGTTTTTGTTAGCACTGTCAATTTCAATAGGAATAACATGCAAAAATTTATCGTTTCTTATTGTAGACTTTACTCCTGATGCCTGTGTATAGTCTATGTGCTGCGAAGTTTCTAAGAGCCAGTAGTCGTCGCAATGTTGATTTCTCAATTATCAATCCATCCATAATTTTGATGTGGGATAATTTTTAAAATACTAAACTATATTGGAATGCGACCAAACTTCACACGTGCACTTGTTAGGTGGCCAAGAGCCCTTTTTTTTTTGAAAAAAAAGTGCATGTAGACCCCTGGTTCGAAGGGAAGTGGCTCCAAATGCTAGACTTCGGACCAGGGGTCTGCGTGCACTTTTTTTCAAAAAAAAATATTTGGGCTCTTGGCCACTTAACGAGTGCACCATGAAGTTTCGTTGCATTCCGATAAAAGGTTATGGATTTACGATCACATGATGGATAGTACGTATGAAGCTGCATTAACCCGGTTTTGGGGTTTAAATGGGTTAAAAGTTCATTCTTTTTCTCAATTTCACACCTTGCTTTCTTTGCTTCCTCCATTTTCACATCCCCAACCTCTGTCTCTTCTCCGTCTTGCCCTCCTCGAGCTTGCATGGCACACACCAAGCAAGCATGTCATCATTTTGGCCCCGAGAAGACATCACGCCAAGGCCTGCCACCTGGAGCACAAGGTGGAGCCTCCTCTAGTGCAGCAATAGGTGCTCCCCATAGAGCACAAGGACCACCACAGAAGAAGAGGAGATGGAAACCGGGCACTATCACCCTCCGAGAGATAAGGAGAATCCAACGCGGATACAAGCTTCTCATTCCGAAAAGTTCTTTTCATAAGGTTATTCGAGAAGTCATGCAAGACTTGGAGCTAAAAGGGATGGGAAGATTTTGGGCATGAGTGCGGGATAGCCCACCAATAGGAAGGTGGACTCCTACAGCTATGGAGGCCCTACAAATAGCTACAGAGGGGTTTCTCATCGACTTGTTCATTGATACACAACTTGCGGCCATCCATGTAAAGCGTGTCACAATCACAGATAAAGACATGAACTTTATCATTCAGCTTCGGCACGGCAAGGGGACTCCGCCATAGTTTACTAGATTAATGATGCAAGGTTTATAATGAGTGTTATAGCGCCATAACATCTTGGAAGGCCAAAAAATTTTGTATGCTCTGCCACATTGGAATATTTATTTATATATACATAATATCTCATGCGATGTGTACTGAATTCAAATAATTGATTAAAGTTGTTTTGTTTTGTTTCTTGAAATGCATGACTCTTAATTCTTGTGTAACGTATGAATGCATCAAAAGAAGTAATACGTACGGATACAAGTTACGTTATTGCTTATGCACAATCGCAAGTGCAGTACTATGCGTTGAATTACGTTAATGTATGCGGATGTGTCATTCATGTACCACGCATTATCATCACACTTACACAATCACAAGTGCAGTACTATACGTTGAATTATGTTAATGTATGCGAATGCGTCATTCACGTACCACACATTATCGTCACACTTATATGAACCACACATTTATTTAATAAATATTTATTTGTAGGAACAAAGTAAAGTATCTTATATTCATCAAGAAAAATACATGTGATGGTTGTTAGTGATGGTAGATACAAAAAGCCGATAGCCAACAAGAACTCTCAATTGTTCCTTGGCTTTTTCATCGGTGGAGAGGAGGGGCTAGCTTCCGATGAAAATATAAGTTCCTTCTTTGCTTCAAAAATGATGCAATCCCCCTTCAACTCTTTCTCAAGGAAAAGCAGATCTAACACTTTAGCGAGATCGCCTAATGTAGCAAGCACACACATTGCTCCACCACGTGTTTGGTCAAACAAGTAAAGAAGCTTTGACTGCTTGATTAGCACCACCTTCTCCAAGCTAGATGTCACAGGTATCGCTCGAAAAGGTCCAAACTTGCTCAAAGCTCAAATTTTCATGATTATTTCATGCCCTCCTGGTGAGCACTTCTTATGGAAGACCACCAAATCCGCAACAAGATTACCAATATACTCCTTCAGAGCTGAATCCTTCCGTCGATCCACACGTCGAGCTCCTCCTTGCCTTGATGCAAACTCATCTATATACAGTATATCCTGAATGACAAAGTCAAATCAAACAATATATTTAGTGACTAACCTAGAGTTATCAGAAAGCGATGAAACTTGACGGTAGGGTGCATTGGGTCCCCCACAGTCCACCGGTGAAATCTTGGCCAAAAATGATGCTTGTAACTGCCTTGTCTGAAGTCTGTTGTCTGGGGCCACTTTCTGGGGTCGCCCCAGATGGTAGGGTACGTCGGGTCCCTCGGAGTCCACTGGTGAAATCTTGGCCAAAAATGATGCCTGTAGCTGCCCTATCCGAAGTCTGGTGTCTGGGGCCATTTTCGACCAAAAGTGACCCCAGACGCGAGGGCAGGTGTAGACTGAAAGTGGCCCCAGACGCCACACTTTGAACAGGGTAGCTGCAGGAATAATTTTTTGCCAAGATTGGCAGAAAGTGGCCCCAGACGCCAGACTTTGGACAGGGTAGCTGTAGGCATCATTTTTTGCCAAGATTTCACAGGTGGACTCCGGGGGACCAACGCACCCTACTGTCAAGTTTCATTGCATAAAAATATATGGTAGTTAGAAATCTCACCTTCTCCAGATCATCTTGTATATTCATTTCCTCGTGTGTCAGTGAGGCACCTCTTTGGGCAGAGGGATCTACAAACTCCTTGGTAGGAAGCTGGGGCCTTGGTTTAAACAAATCATGCTGTAGTGCTTCAAATTCATCATCTGGCACAATGTAATCTTCTTTAACCAAAGTAATATGCTCCTCTACTGCTATGATGGCACTCACAGTATCTAAGCTTCTGCCATCATATCTTCCAATCTCTACCATTGTCGGATGCACATCCATGTAATCATAATCAATTAGGTCTTCCATTGAATCCTTGACTAGGATAGAAAACAACTCTTCTTCCTTCATTTCCAAGTATTGCAGTACATCTGATAGAAGCAAGTATTGTACACCATCTACTTCAATGGGTGTCAAGGAGGAAAGGTTGGGTTTGTCAACTTGTGGTTGTTCTGAAGAAGATGGCACCATGAGAGCCAACCCTTGCTCTGCCACCACTTGATGTTCCTCTTCAACATTTGTGAGCTCTTCAATCAGTTCTTCTCCTGTGTATGTGATAGAAACAACTTGTGGAGTTGTATCTTCATCACTCTTCTCCTCTAGGGGTGTATCCAATGCAAGGAGGTAAATTGCCAATGCGCAATCACACTCCACAAGATCCAAAGGTGATGTACTTAGTGCACTTCCCATGGGAACAGTGCATACTCTTTGCGAAGGATCCACATGGGCCAGACACCTATTCACCACTTTTTGGTGATTCTTCCCTGCTTGAAATACCATGAGCTATCCCAGAGGTAGCCAAGTCATGTCGGATCCCTCAATGGAGTATGTGCATGTAGCAATGGTGCTCACAAAGTCTTCCAAAACCTAAAGGGGGGGATCCAGCGGTGAGAGCACGCTTTCAAGGGTGAAGTTCTTAGAGAAAAACTGGAATATCTCATCACCCTGATAGTCTCATGGATCCACTCATCAAAGTGTGCACGAGTATCCATCGTAGCAGGTAGAAGGGATGTGGTGGATATAAAGAGATGAAGAGAGAAAGTGTGAAATGAAACAATGAAATAAGAACTAAACTAGTTCTACCTTAAAAACCTTAAGTTTTAAACCATTAAGGGTTGTTCTGGCTTTACTTACGTCTTTGTAAAGTTTACATGCATATGTAAATGTGTTGATGTAGAAAGTGTATAACAAGTGTATGATTTTGCATAAATACCATAATTTTTAAATATTGCAAGTTTGTAAGTGACAATATTCTACTAGCCAAAAAAATACAAAAATTTATAGGTGTTGGATATTACAACTTGTGGTGTTGGGATTTTTAGGGAGACTCTACAATTTCTAAAATATGTGGAGCCACACACTTTCTGCTAGTAATAGTATCCTCAGCTCGGCTTCAAATTTTCCTACCATCTAGTTTAAAATAGAAGCTAACACGTGGATTATGCATTAACATTGTAATTTCCTGGCGCATTATACTCAAGGGCCAATCATCCTCCATTTGTAACACTTGGGGCTCACGGCCCTCACAAATGACAATAACATCCACAGCTGCACTTTCACACATGTCTTGATCAAGGCACAACCATTTACCCTTAAGCATCCTCCGTCTACGATACTTGAACACTAGGTATAAAGTCTGTCGTGCGACAAAGTACCTGTAATTGGAAAGGAAAGTTAGTCGATTCATCCCAAAGTAAGATAATAGTCAGCTAAGAGAGAAAAAATTTGCCTCCATGTCCCTCGTCCACTGTGTCAGGACTGTGAGTTATTTTTTATGTCCAAGTTTTGCCTAGAATCCTTGTTACATAATCCTCTGATGTATTTTTTATGATGTTCGTGCTTTTAGTACGTCTCAAACCCTTACATTCCTTGAACATGTGTGCAAAAATTGCAATCGATATACAATTGCTAGCCTCCTAAAGTTGTAAAATATTAACTATTGTATATAACTAATCCTAGTTAACTCTATACATGGTTTATTTTTTTACTCAAAGTTTTGTACCAATAGAGGAATTATTATGTTCAATAATGATACCGTGCAACCCCTCGATTTTTTAAAGATTGTTATAGCTTATGCGAGGGCAAGATATAAAGTATGAGCTTGATGCAATGGTAGAGCTACGATGGCAGAAAATAACAAAGTTGCCAATGATTTCTTCTATCTTTTGGATTGGAATATACTACATGGTACACTCAAAGTTTCACCACATGAATGCAAGATAATGTAGGATAACAATATATAACAAAGAAAAACACTAAAAACTCAAGGCTTGAAGATAATATAATTTGCAATAATAGATTTTCCTGAAGATTCAAAATTTGAAAACATCAAGTTGAAAGTCCATCATATAGTCTCAAACAAGATTCAAAAACATGAGGAGACCATTCATAACGAAGTCCTAATTTCTTCAACCATGTTATACCTTGACTTCAACATCCAATGGTCATCTACTTCCATAGGAGGATTTGCAAATTGCTTTATCAACCACACAAGTCTTCATCAACAGTTTAGTTCTTCTTCAATAGTAACTTCATCAACAACAATTAGGCATTGCACTTTAAATGTCCAAGCTTAGTATTTCACCCTTCGTTGTACAGACTCCAAGGCACCCTCTATTTTATGAGTCAAGTTCTCTATCTTCAATCAACCTTTTTGATCACTTATACAACAAATTTCATCTTTTGTAGGCTACAAGTCAAGTTGTATGCCACTATTAATTTTTCAAAAAAAAAGGAGAAAGAAAAGCATAAAAATAAATTAGAAAAAAATAAGAGACAAAAATTTTTAAAATGAAAAAGAAAGATACACTCAGAAGCACTACACTACACCTAAGGTTCCTCAAGTTAAGAATGTCTAGTGACCTTGGCTAGCTGGCTCCATCTCTAACCCCCCAGTGCTGTCCCATTTTCCACCATACTTAGTTAAGATACATCAAGGTCATGACATACTTAGGGTCTCTTGGCTTGCTTTGCTTAGATTTGTCTCCTTGAGCCACTTGCACTTTTTCTCTTTCCACTTCCTTCATCTCAATGCTAGGAAATGAAATTCAAAGTAAAGTAGAAAGGTACTTCAATCAAAGGCTAGCAATTACATCAATTGTCACATGTGGTTGATCTAGTGAAAAGCCATGCAATTCAAGAGTCACTTGGATTAGAATCCAACTTTTATAGCCCACTATGGGAGTCTCCCTAGAATCCAACTTTTATAGCCCACTATGGGAGTCATAGTTCTCTACAAGAGCACTTCAGAACTGTATGTGATACCATAGTGAAGAGTTCCCTTCAAGTATCTAAGCATTTGCATCCCAGCTTTCCAATGAATTTCTCGTGGTTTGTTTGAGAACCTGCTCAAAACACTAACATCAAAACTAATATCTAACTTGGTGTTATACAAGTAGATGAGACTGTCACCAACCAACCTCTTGTACCTGCTAATGTCTGCTAGTGCTGATGTATCCTTAATGGAGAACTTCACATTGACCTCCATAGGTGTGGTTATTTCCTTATACTTGGTCATGCCAAATACTTTCAAGATCTCCCATGCATCCTTCTTTTGAGAGAGGAAGATTTTTATATACTTCAATCCCTAAACAATAGTGCAACAAGCCAAAGTCTGTCATTCAAACTCATAGCTCAAAGTCTTTCAAGTTTGATAGATCATATCTTCATAGTCACTTATAATAAGAAGGTCTTCCCTATATAGAACAATCACTATAGACTTTTTACCATCCCTATAAACATATAAGCTAGCATCTAAGGCACATCTTTTGAAGTTTAAGCTTAAAATTTTTAATCTATCCACAGACACCATGATCTAGGGGCTTGTTTTAGCCCATACAATGCCTTCTTTAACACTTAATCCCTTTGATTTTGCAAAAGTCTTCAAACTCATATGAGTTGAACTCATTGCCATTAGTTCTAAACTTCTTCACACTTTTCCCTGCTTCATTCTCATTAAGTTTTAGCCATTATTTAAACTTACCAAAAGCTTGAGCCTTATTATGAAGGATGTACACCCATGTCTTTCCATTGTAGTCATCGACGATCAACTTAAGCTAAGAAGATCCCCCATGGCTTGTGTAGGCATAATACTACATAATTTAGCATGTACGGACTATAAAGGAGCCTTTGCTTTGTTCTTGCGTTCTTGTGGAAATGTATTTCTCTGTTGCTTGCCCATAATACAAGCTTCACATGGTTCCTTCATTTTAGTTATAATGTAGGTGGGTAAGCAACCATACCTTGCTTATACATCTTCTTTAACACTACAAAACCAATGTGACCAAGTCTTTCATGCCAAATTTTACTTGTGTCCACACCAACGGTGGCTATAAGAGCACTTAGCTCATATATATTATTCCTTCTTTCACCTTTGTTGGTGACTCCTTTGCCAACAAAGTTGTCACCAACTCTATCAATAATTTTTTCACCCATCTTGGTGAACCTTATCTCATGGCCAAGATCAGTTATAGAAGCAACTAATAACATATTTCTCTTAATTTCTAGAACATACAACACACTTGAAAGATTTTTAAGTTCATCTCTTGTGACATACAAGACAACATCCAACCAATGTTCTGGCTCACACATGGCTTCTCCTCATAATTGGGGCCTTACAGCCTACAACACCATGGATCATTGATGGCTCCTTACGAGGGTGGGGTATTGAGCATATCTAACAAGTAGATTTTGATAGTGCTTAAATGTAGATCATTTGCTATTGTAATATTCTTGTTACACAATTGGTATTAATAAACAATGTGAGATTTTGAAAAAATTAAATTAATGAACAAAATGTATCAATTAAGTATTTCCATCAATGACATTGAATTATTAGCATATTTATACATTTACACATTACTAAATGTAGGTATAGTTAATTGAATTTAAATGTGATTAAAGACACCAAAAAGTAAAAAAGTAAGCCGAGCTATTTTCATTAAAACTCAATAATTTTTTTCCTAAAAACATTTATCTTGAAAAATTAACCATCTTCGATATTACAACATCTTAATTCACTATTGGGAGTACACTAGGATAAACCCAAAAGGAAAAGATGAGAATGTGCTTTTCATAAAATTAAACTATGAGAGGAAGAAAAGAAATTGAGTGGGAAAAGAAATTCCTACTTTGCTTTTGTAGAAAATTAGGAAGAGAGAAAAAGAAATTACTTTATTTTAACTGAAGACATGAGTGAGGTAATAGCATAGTTTTTTGAATAAAAAGAGAGAAAAAAAGAAAAAACATGTCACACTTTCATCCCCCCTCCAACATCCATTGAAACTTCCCTCTTTGGGTAAGAAATCCAAACCCTAGGAGGTGTGAGATTGGGAGATTATGAGAAGTTTGATGGTATGCTTGGTTTGTGGCAAATCGAACACAAGGTGCTCAAACATCTCTCTAACGTGGTGCCCATTTGTTGACCTTTTTCTCCTCTTCCCACCCAAACATCTAATATTAACTCTCCTTTAACGTTTGTCTACACCTAGACTACCCAAAAACTCACTTATTCTAGCCCCTATTTTCTCATACAATCTTCAAGAGGTGATTCGAGTGACCAAAAAACTTCAGACTGAGCTTCAAAAATTCAAGCATGTTATTGTGGTCATGCTCTACCTTGTCTAATAATATTTGATATTTGGAGATTGTTTCCTTTTGTACAAGCGAAAGGCATTCCGAATGCTATTTCCCATGGCCCCAAAATAATGCAAAGAGATCATGCACCAAATTGAGTTCAATGAATCTATGGTTGATGTTGAGGTACATTCCAAGGTTGAGGTGCAAACCCATGAAGCTATGGAGCCCTTCTAACCCAAATAACTACGGTCATGCATCAACCACTTGAGATTTCGGCAATCCCACGCAATGACAATGGACAAATGAATATAACCAAGTTTGGATAAATTATAAATAAATAAATTTTAATAAAATTTCACTTTAGATTCCTTGATTCTCTATCTTCCTTTCTTTCTCTCTTAAAATCATGTGAATTGTCACATGCATAGCAAAAGTAGAATCTGGCTCCAAAATTTGCATTGATTAAAAATTGACTTAATTAAGATCCTGGAAATTATGTAACTAAATTTAGAAATTAAAAAAATGGAAAAAAATCAAGGGCAACTCATGTATGATATGTTCATAAATATTTAAAGCTTTTCTTTTTATTTGTGATATTACTGCTTTTGGATGTGTGTATGTGATGGTTAACTTACTATAAATCCAAGCTTGTGATACCTAGATGAAAGAGAAGATATATTGGTAATTACCATTGGGATCCCTACTCAACAATCTTGAGCATTTTGTGATGTTAAAAAAACTTGCCTTGTGGGTTGAGGGTCCTACACTCTTGCAAGAGTGATAGATGTTTTGTTTTGTTGGATTACTCAAAGTATCTGGTAGTGTAAAGGATTGATTGATAAGTAATCCATAATGTAGGTTAGCTTTTGAGTCTTAGGGGAGCTTAGCAAGCTCTAAGCTCATAAATCCCATGTGACATTGGAAGGAGTGTGATCACATACTACTTGATCTTGTAGGGTTAGAAGGTCCCATCCTAGGTAGGACAATTTTGAATACTCTTGTAAGAGTGATGGCTTTGTACTAAAAATTTATAGTATCTTTTTCAAATGTTTGTTTATATGCTTAAAGGCCATGTTAATGGACTTTGTATCATGTATGAATAAAAGAACAATGTATATAGTGTGGTTTCTTAATTAGATGACTAAAATAAACTCATCAAGGAAAGTGGGAGGCCTCAATCTTGATGGTTGAGAGCATATGGCTAGGTGGATCTGATAAGTTAAGTAACTTTCTAAACACTAGAGAGAGTTACTAAAATGTGACACCCTAAATCGGTAGGATAGAATCAGCTTAACACCATTTTAATAGACTAGACCATAATTGAGTACAATCCTAATGGTTGTGGAAGTTTAAAGATAGATCTACTCTCTTTGAACCAAAGTGTGATATTAGCCCACTTTCACCTTTGATAAGTTGCAAAGTGACTTTTCTTAGGTGGGTATTAGACTATGTTGGGGCTAAAGGTGCTTGTGCCTAGCTACCTACATTTACTCACTGTACATTATACTCGCACATATGTATATCATAGGTGGTGGGCGTCTATCACGATCACTTCATTCTTTATTATTTCAGTAACTATTGAATAAGTGAAGACTGGTCACTCATTGTGACTATTAGAGTTCCTACATACAGTGTCTCTCTCTCTCTTACTCTCTTGATTCCTCCACCATAGCTCTTGCTTTTGTTTGTGTGCTTCCATTGGGCTCTACCCTTTCAATTGGTATCAGAGCTTAGACTCAAGGACCTTCACCGAGCATTGATTTAGACCATGACAAAGTTTCATTCACTATTTTATGGCAACCATTACTTCAGTCCTTCAAGGTATGCATTGTGCTTTTGCTTCCTCCCAGCTTGCTCCACTTGTTGAGACTTGCTCCAAGGGTTCAAAGGACTCCATTGGCCATTACTCAAGGCTCAATAGTAGCCAAGATGACTAGCAAGACCAGCAAACACAATAGCATGATCAACCTGAATTATGCCTAAATTTCAGACCTTCTTCCTGACTTGCATCACTCATTCAATCACTTCTTGATCCTCCTTGGTACTTGACCACCACTTGGCTTACTTCCTAGCATTAATGCTTGCACTTGGGCATTGTTTAGAGCTTATAAACCTCTATTCTTTACTATATACAGTAGTAGACCTGTTGTAATACATGTTTGAAATAGTGTTTGCTCAGTGCTTGGAGCTCCCTTATGCCTCTACTAATACTTAGTTGGTACATCGATGCTTGGAGGATGTTATGGTGATGCATTTAAATGCTATTGGATTGATTTGAGTTAAAATAGCTTAGTGGTTACATGGTTTTCTTACTATGATGTCGTTTTTACAGCAAGTATTTACCTGGGTTGTGCCTATTGAAGTTTGATGCCATTCGGTTATATCACTTGGATGTATGATGTTTAGCATTGATACTTAGATTCGGATATGATTATGGAATGCTTTGGCACTTATCTTTGAGCTCATGTCTTGGAGCTTTGGCTATATTCTTCAGTTGCTTCAGTGATTGTCACTTACGGGTTTGAAGACTTATTGGGTTTTATGCTCTCGAAAGTATTGGTTGATCTCTTTGGCCATTCATCAGGATGTTACGTACTTGATGTACTGAGCCTTGTATTGCTATTTTACATTCCAAATATGCTTTAATGGATGATTTTTGGGATACTTGAATTTACTTGGATACTTTCCATTAGATGTTTGGATATTTTATGTAGTCATACTCTTCCCCTATGTATTAGCTCTCTTGGATGTTCTTGGATACAGTTACACCTACTAATGGGTTGATTTTTTTTTACATGCTTTGGACACCAGCCCTTATTACCTCTATCAATAGGATGTTAGTGATGCACACATGCTTCTTGGTTATGTATTGAGCTTCATTACTCTCTACTCAGTCAGTTGTGTATTTGATGGATCTTTGCACTTGATCTTGAGATCTCTTACATGCATGATGTCTATGCCTATGGGATGTGTTTACTGACACCTTGAGTTTATGACAAGCTTTAGTACCAATTATATGCCTATTCAGTGCTAGTTACTTTTATATATCACGGTTGTTACTTGAATATTTATGGTTTTTAGCATTCTTTTGGAGAGCAGACCTTTTACTTTGCCACTCTTTTGATTTTAATTTTTAGATAGCTCTAGGCACATTTTTTCTTGCCCTTTTGCCCACCCTTTTGGATCAGTTTTGGGGTTGTTTTCCTAAATTTACGGATGTTTGTACTCTTATCATTTACAATCATTATGGAAGGTTCCTTAGCTATCAATAGTGCTATTTTCAATATTGAAAAGCTTGATGGCAATGACAATGCTGGAAGATACATATATGGAAAATCTCAGTGCAGAAGATGCATGTTCAACAATTGAAGTTAGATGGCATCAAGCTTAAGCTTTATGATGCAGAGCATTGGGTAGAACAAGTCCACCATCATTCTATCATTAACAAAGGATACTAGTTGAAAAAACTTATGGACCTTCACACGAAGGAGGGTATGTCTATGTCTACTGATTTGGATGAGTTTCATTCCATTTTCAATCAGCTTGTATCGCAGGGTATTTATTTTGAAGATAATATCAAGTCTTTGTTCTTGCTTGTTGTTACATTGCTTGAGTCATGGGACACCTTTCATACTACTATGAGTGCTCCATCCCCTGAGGGTGGTTTTAAATGTAGTGATATAGTGAGTGCTCTACTCATCGAAGAGGTCAACAAGAAGAATATTGATGCAACCCATACTTCTCATGCATTGATTGTTATAGGTAGAAATGATGGTAATGGCAATAGTAATTGTGGTAGAGACTCCTAGCTCAACAAGGGGACAAATCTCAATCTTGTGGTTAATCTTGTTGTAACTCTTGCGGATTGAGTCCTCGTTGAGATGTCATTATTGTGGGCAATGGGGTCATCTTAGGCCATAGTGCCATATAATGTACAATGATAAGCGCAATGAGAAAGGCAAGGAGAAACCACATGATAGTGCAAAGTTTGATAATCGTAGCATTATCCTTAGTAAGTCCAACATGAAGATTGAAGAGATAAATGTAGTGCAAAATGAGTTTGATGATGACTATATCTTAGCTATTTCATCTCTTGATGCTACTTAGTTGATTGGGGGTGAATATGTCTCTAAAATATTTGAGCACTTTTACAATCAACAAGGTATTAAGTGTGAGTTGACGACACCATACATCCCACCCTAGAATGGTATTGTAGAGCACATAAACAAGACTATTCAAGAAAGAGTCCCTAATATGCTTAGTCAGGTAGGCTTACTGTAATACTTTTGGATTGAGATAGTCACTACTAATGTGTATCTCATTAATAGATCCCCATGCACTGCTCTTGGTTGTTAGATCGCAGAGGAGGTATAGTTTGGAAAACCTCCATCATGTGCTAATTTTTGGATCTTTGCATGTGAGACTTTCTACCATATTCTCAAAGACAAGTGCAATAAGTTGGACGAGAAGTCTATCAAATGCATCTTTCTTAAATAAGAGGATATAGGTGAGATGCATTATTGCCTTTGGGATCCACATGCTTGAGAGATTATCCATAGCCATGAGGAGAAGTTGCATAAGAAGATTGAACATGTAGTTGAGGTACACAAGGTGGTCTTTCTTAGGAGGAGCCTCCTACCTATAGTATAGCTAGCAAGATAGTATGCGATTGATGATGTAATAGCCCAAGATCTGCCTATTGTACAAGGTCAGGTTAGACAATGAGGATATGTTGTATAGGTCCCACATCCAGCTTTGAGGCACTTTGTAAGAGCTTCACATCCTCTTGATTGCTATGAGCCCTCCATGGATTATGGTATGGTGATAGACTCTTCTAAGACACTTACCTCTATGAGGAGGCTATGTGCAGATGTGATTCTCATCCTTGGAAGAGGGCTATGCACTTTGAGTTTGATTTTCTATAGAAGAACCATACACATGACTTAGTTTCCTTACCTAATGGGAAACGTGCATTGCCATACAAATAGGTGTACAAGTCGAAGAGTACTCCTGGTTACCCTAAGCTAGCATATAAGGCTAGATTGGTTACAAAGGGGTTTAAGCAAGAGCATGATATTGACTTCGATGAAATCTTTTCTCGTGTAGTTAAGATGACTACCCTATGCTTGGTCTTGGCCTTGGTTGCTCAGTTGGATCTAGATCTTTATTAGATGGATGTGAAGATGACTTTCTTGCATGGGGACTTGCATGATAATATTTATATGCAATAGCCTAAGGGCTTTGTGGAGAAAGGTAGGGAACACCTAGTATGTAAATTGAAGAAGAGTCTTTATGGGCTTAAGTGAGCATCTAGGAAATGGTACCATAAGTTTGATACTTTCGTGCATTTGCAAGGGTATTCTTGCAGTACTATGGATCCATTTTATACACAAAGAAGGCTCGTGATGGTAGTCTTATTAACTTAGAGATTTATATTAATGATATACTTATAGATGTGAGTGCTAATGTTGAGTTAGATACTCTAAAGACTTGGGTGTAGAAATGCACATCCTTCTCTACTACTAAGGTTGAGTGCATTACAGTCACTATGGTTTGCAAGGAAGCCCTATGGTTAGGCTGTCTGGTTGTAGATCTTGGTATGTCTATTACTCCTACACTGTGTTTGGATTTTATGAGTGCTATTTAGTTGGCCAAGAATTTGATCTTCCATGTGCAGAGAAAGCACATTGAGGTGTGATATCACTTCATCAAGGAGGTAGTAGAGGACAAGTCCATTGAGCTTGTATAGATACCTACAAATAGGAATCTTGTAGATCTGCTCAATATTCCCAATGGAACGCTATGCCTTCCTTAGGAGGTTAATGGGCATAGGATGAGATAACATCTTTTTCTTATCCTGTTGTACTCTATGTATATATTATACTTTTCTCCTTTTTCTTTTAGTCCTCAACTAGGGCCTAGCCATCCACATTTACTCACTGTACACTATATCCACACACTTGTATAAATTGCAGGTGGTGGGTGCCCATTATTTTCACTTTATTCTTTATTCTTTCAGTGACTATTGAATAAGGGAAGGTTGGTCACACATTGTGACTATTGGAATTCCAACAAACTCTCTCTCTCTCTCTCTCTCTCTCTCTCTCTCTCTCTCTCTCTCTCTCTCTCTCTCTCTCTCTCTCTCTCTCTCTCTCTCTCCCATCCTCTTGGTTTACTCTTACTTTTGTTTGTGTGCTTCCACTCGAAATCTATTCTTTTAGATTACTATTAGAGGTGATTGTCTCATGCTTCCCGGGTAAAGCTAGAATTCCCATATCCAACTAGGTGATTGTCTCATTCTAGAATTCCCATATCCAACTAGGTCCACTATTTCTTGAGGGGAGATTGGATGATATTATGTATGGACTTGGGTTTTTGTCAACTACTAGAAGACTCCTTTGGGTTTTAGAGAAATATGCAACTAGATACTAGCAGTTGTACAAAGTCTCCAAGAAATATGCAATTTGTTATATCCAAAAGAAGCAGCAAAGCTAAAGTACATAAACAATAAGTTTGTAATAAGAAACAAGTGGATTACAATTAGTGCATACCACTATTATCTATTCTAATAGAATTGTTCTCATAGGGCATACCAAGTCCAAGAACCAACTCTTTGAGTACCATGATCTTCCAAGTATTTATTTATTCTAAAGATTAAGGCTAGGTCTCCTACATTTGTGATTAAAAAACTGAATGAGGTACATAGTTAAACGCTTGTACTTACCCCTACTGAATACAAGTATCATTATCTTCTCTTACGCTAATGGATACATTATGATTTTGCAGGATATTGAACATGCTTATGCTTGATTCATGATATTTTGGACAATGTACCAGACTGCTTGCCAATTCTCAAACATAAGAGACTATGATAAAAATTCATGAGAAACTTTCAAACCCACAATATATTCAAACTCTAGTGGAGGATAGTCTTGAGGAATACTGTGGAGAATATCCTGTAACTTCTCCATAATTAATATGAACCATGTTGAGCACCTTTGACTGGATCCCAAGAGAATGTGTGGATGGAGAATTGAAGCTAGTACGTTGCTTCTTGTTTGAAAGACAAAGGATTAATGATATTATGACCATTAATAGAGAGACGGTGCTCTTGCATTGTTAGATGTATGATCAAGTCACCTAAGTCTTAACCCTTGACTATATTGTGGTACATGAGAAACATTCTTGGAATGGGTATGCCATTAAGGGATACTCTCCCTTACCTATATCTTATACAGCCTTATAAATAATGGAGAAACCTCCTACTTTTGAACTATGGAGAAAGGTTTAAGATCCTTGAGCAGTTGAATTCTAAGGTATCGACTTATATGGTATTTAGAATTGCTAGACTTGAGAATGTATAAGACTTGTAAGGAGTTCCAAACAAAGAAATTTCTCCAAAAGCAGACCCCACCAATGTAATTTAATAGAGAAGGATCAAAGATGGAACAAGATGTGGAAGCCTAGATTGAAGCCATGAATGATTAGTCTGAGGCTACTAAAACCATTACTATAGATCAATACATGACTTCATGTATTTGTCTCATTGGCGAGGCTAAGCTCTAGTGGAAACAATGATATCGAGATAATGGGTTTACTGAAACTTCTTATACCTTACTAAGGCAAAGCTTTTATAGAAATGAGGGTGCCAAGATAATAAGGTTATTGAAGCTTCTCATACCTAGGATCATATGGGATTTTCATTCAATCACAAGACATTGGTATAAACTCTTATTGATTTAAGAGTCTCAATCATGACAGCTACACTATCTCTCACTTAGGAGCAACACTCTTTCTCTATTCGATCTAGCACTCATCAATTTGTGAAGAACAAACATGCAAGACTAGATGTGAGGTGTTGAGATCTTGCCCACTTACCTATAACAGTGTAGTCATTGTTGTTTGATGGCTTGAAAAGTAGCTCTATGATTCAAGTGTGACACCTCCCAATTTGCTACTCCATAGTTCTCCTTCACACAATCCCTCCCCCCCTCTCTCTCAAGGTGCTTCAATGGATAAGGTAGAGGCAAGAAGGAGAACTCTCAAGTTGGCAAGGAGCTCTTGGACACTCAAATGAGAGGTGGTCACTCCCATAGTGCATGCATTAAATATTTTGCTAATATGGGTTGGGTTTGTTTCAAAGCATCAATGATTTTGGCTAATTCATTTTGATGCTGCTTGAATTTAGTGAGAAGGTCTTGTGCTATGTTAAGCTTTGAGTTGCTTCTTGTGGATGCAACATCACTTCTTGATCTATTCTTCTTGTCTCGATTTCTCTCTCTATGCAAATCACCAATATGCATGCCTTGTCCAAGACTATGTTTAAGTTAGACCTATCTAGTGTCGAGTTACTAGTCATGGCTTTGTATATGCACTCATCTTGAATTTATTTCTTGAAAACCCTTTGTGATAGACTTAGTATTAGGCCTCTCTACAAGAGGGATTTGTTACATAGCCTCTAGACCTTTGAGACATAGACTTGCATACTCTTTTCCTCTTATTGCTACAGGCTCATGAGCTACATGATGAAGTTGCCCCCATTTCCAACTTGTGCAAATCGCATGATGAATAATTCCTTGAGGTTAGAGAAATAAGTTTCTCGTTAGCATCTAGCCCTATGGACCACGTTCAACAAAGTGATAACAACTAAAGCCTTTGTTGTGTGTGTTCTAAAATGAGATTATGTACCTACTGTGTGTTAGTCTAATGCCTTCAACGACCTATATCGAGTTAGAATGATATGCAAGAGACCTAAGGTCAGAAGTGTTAGGATAAGAACATAAGGTCCTTGAGTTGACTATCCTGAATATATGTTCTTTGATGCAAGGTCTTCAGTCCGAGTTCCTTCTAGCTTTTGTTGCTTGCCTCAATATTGGATTTGGTGAAGAGCTTCTACTCACTCTCTCAGGTTTGAGTATAGGTGTATGCTTTATGGACTAAAGTTGTGACTCGATGAGGCTTGGGTCTAGACTCTTGGGAATCATCTTTGTCACAATTGCCCATTTTAAGTTCTTGGATGATTGGCTTCGCTCGAAGTAATGCATCTTGCAAATTTGTTGGACACATTGCTTCAAGACGATGGTTCAGAGAGGAGTGTTCAGGCCATGGCAAAACATGGATACTTGCTGTGAAATATCCATAAGTGGTTCGTATTTTAGTAGGGTTACAAACTTTGAGTAGTAGGCTTCCAAGGTTAGTTCCAACTGCTTGAGCTTGAAGAATTCATTCATCCTCAAAGTCCGATAGGTTGGTGGAAGGTATCGTCCGTGTATGGCATCTTTCAGCTGAGCCTCGGTGACAACAGCTTCAAAAATACATTGATATTTGCACCATTTCTTCTATCATATCCGAGCTTGGCCAACTAACTTAAGTTTGGTTATCATTACTTGATTGGCAGAAGCAGTTCCTGTGGCAGAGACATAATCATTCATCGACTCAATCCATATCTCCGCCTCCGGTGCGACATCTATTCCTTTTCCACCAAACTCGAGTGCCTTAATCTACTTGAGAATGGAATTTCTTCTCTTACATGTCAGTAATCGTGGGTGCAAAAGGTGCCTGACAATCAAGCCATACCACTTAGGTTACTTTGTTTAGGATATGTCTATGAACCATACATTAATCAATCACGTATCATTATGAAGTTTTGCTCTGATACCAACTGTAACATACTCGTCTATCGGCTGTCCAGGCACGTTTTTAATGGTCCATCAAGAGACGAATCTAAGCGATGTTGCCCGACACTCCCATGGAATATTACGGCGTTTGTTGCCTAGGGTTTCTTGAGCCCCCCTCGCAACGGAACGTTCACGGCCGAACACACTAGAATCGACCTAAAATTTGGGTTCCTAGTGGTCAAGGTCTCTTAACAACATTCTAGTGTCGGCTCTTGGACATCCTACTTTATGCATAGATACCCATGCCACACTTGGTTCAAACAGAATGTGAAACAAGGGGGATGCGACGCTCTACCTTTCTACCCGTAGGGCCCATAGGGCATAGTCCCATTCCGTGCCCCTAAAATGGCATGATTCCGCCTTGCCGTAGGACAGACCCATCGAGGGTTCCGCCCACCCGCTTCCCTCAATAGGCATTCTTTAGTTATTTAATTAGGTCCTACTACATTTATGTGTGACATCTAAAATCAACTTCCTTAATTAAGCCTTTTAGGGGATAGGGTTTGTTCACGTAATTTACGGCACAAACACGAATACAGAGCAAGTAATCCTTTGACAAACAAGTTCAAACAAAGTTCCTTAACTTATCTTCACGTTAATCTTTGTCTCCTGCCCATACAGGAGAAATTATATATCCCTTTTGCCCTGCAGAAATAACTGGTCCAAATCACATGGCACCACAATTTCCATCCTTTATCTAGAATATGATCTTCCAACGCCACAGACGTTGGGGCCACAGCAGTCTTCAACTCTGTTTTGGACTTGGCAAGGGGGATCCAGAGCTCCACCTGACCCACAAGCTTCTGCCTAGGAGTGGAATACTATTCCCATGGTTTTCCTTTTCACCACTCGACCTTCGGCCCATGAATCGAACAGTGCCCTTTTCGGGTCAGTTCGTGGTGCGATCTTGGAGGTGATCCACCTGTGCAAAATATCCTTCTTTAATTAGTCCAATTAAGAATCAAGCACAAACAAGGCATTCAGTCCTAATATCATTTTTCAAAAAGCATTCCTTTATTCTCGTGGCAACTTGTTGTCACAGATCGCTGCCATGAATTTGCCATCAATCACAAGCACTTGGAATAATCATCCAAACAAGAATCCAACAATTAGTTGAATGTAAAAGCATTTTGAATGTTGTTTAATCAACCAACAAAACCAATTGTATTTTTCCAAACAATGAAAGAATAGAAGAGATAACAATTCCATTGCATATTCGCTCTCCCCCTTGGGATCAAAGAGTGATACCATGCAAAATTTTACTTAACACTCCCTTTCTTTGGCTAGGGCATATGTCAAGGTTTCAAACACTGTACAAGACATAAGTCCTATCATTTCAATTCGAGATAACTAATCTAAAAAGAGCATTCATACCTCGTCTCTAAGTGACATTTATCTTTTAGCCTTTCCCTAGCGCAATACTATGCAGAATTTTAACTTGACTTTATCTTCCTTTGTCCTAAGTAAAGACTAATTGAAGACTTATTGATGCTTAATTCTTTATTAGAGAGAGAAAAAAACTTAGACTTGAGTGGCCAAAGGTGGGGTGTTTCTCATAGTTCCATTAGCTCTTGTCACACTTACCATAGTTGAATTGACAATGATGCCCTCGCCTGAGGCTTCACTGCGGATTGTGGGATTACCACCCGCACTCGACATTATTTGCTTAGGGGCCATTCTTGATCTTCCTTGCTTCTAGGGCAACCCCTGTTGGAATTTCAGTACCCTCTTGCTCAAGTGGATGGAAAAAAGGGGGGAAAGCTCGCAGGATAGGGATTAAGTTCGCAGGGAAGGGAAGGAGCGTGTGGTCTCCCTCTAAGGAGGGGAAGAGAAGGAGAACCTTCTATAAGGTTCTCTCTCTCTCTCTCTCTCTCTCTCTCTCTCTCTCTCTCTCTCTCTCTCTCTCTCTCTCTCAGCCTGTTGTGTCAAGGCCTCCCTTCTCTTTGCCATTGGGGGGGGGGGGGGGGGAGGGGGGTTTATAGTGGAAGAGGTGGGGAGGAAGTGGTGCTGGTGGTGGTATCTCCACCACATGTCTGTTTTGCATGGTAGCAAGGAGCCCATTTGGGCTGTAGGGTCTAGTCGTTGATCCCAAGGTGGGGGGTGGTAGGCCACATGGCCTCCCCCTCATCGTAAACATTGTCGTCTTCTCCTTCGTCATCATCATCTTCCTCCACTTCAACTTTCCCTTCTTTGTCGTCGTCATTTCCTTCTTCCTCCCCCCCGCCACCTGTTCAGTGACGATAAGGGGGGAGGGGGGTTTCCTATGGCCCATGGGGAGGGTTATTAAAGTGCTACATGATGTGAATCCATGTATTATAGTGCACCTATGTTTGAAATGGTCTAAGGTAATTTGTAGTGGTCATTGCCTATTTGTTAGATGGTCCAACCTATGTGCTAGAGCATTGTTGTTGATGTTCTAATAAAATTACATATGTGTTGGATAGAAAGTTGGACTATTATCACTTATGTCCTAGAACTTGATTGCTTATGTGTTGCAATCATGGAGAGCCATGTGTTGGATGTGGATGTGCATTAAGACAATCCTGAATTCACTATGAGCACCAAACACCCATCCAAGAACTTAATAAGGTGTGACAAGAAATGAATCTTAAAAACTAGGTAATCAAAGAAAAAAAGCAAAGCACAAAAGACTCATATGTGTAATAGGGTTGCACGTGTTCACAAACACATGAAAGAGAACAATTAGGCATACACCAAATGGTTTGTATCATCAAGAAAAGTCTTAAAGCATGTTTTCCATGTTAACAAGGCTCCTTTGCTTTTGAAATCCTTCCCCCCTCACCCAACCCTTGTGCAATAGAGTGCACTTCACTCATTCCCCTAACCTTTATGGAAGAGGAAGCTAACATACTTACTATCTCTTGGGAAACATTGAAGTGGGCAGAAGAAAAAGATGAACCCTCCTATGTGGATGCATTCATCGCTCCAAGATATTTGGAAACCATACTCTCAACTAAGAATAACAAGCCACGGAACTTCATCACATATACCTTAATGGTCCCATCTTGATTGAAATGTGGTTGCTACTCTTAGGAGATAAAAAACCAAAATCATGTTACTATGGAATACTAAAGGTTGGCACATGAAGATGTCCCATCACTTTTAGCCAAAAATTGCCTACATGACCCATTTTCCATGTAGAATTTTGAAGAAGAGAGATACCCATCCCCTTACAGTTATGTGTTGCTATAAGGAACTAGATGGTAAAAAAGATGCCAAGTTTTTGTATGGCTATATGAACTACTTCTATCCATTCATCAAATGTGCATGTGATGTTACATGCCATTAATTTGAATGTAAAATAGCTCTATCCTTTGGTTCAACCATGCTTTATGGTACATCATTGGCAATGTCAACAAGATATTTATTGGACATTCACCTTAGGAATCTATAATCCTCTTCTTTAAATGGATAAGTGATGCATATGAATTCATCAAAATCGCCTTGGTATTTTCCTCTTATGACTACACAATTTGTTGTTTGTGGTTGATGAAAAAGAAATTGACAATTAGGCGAACTTCGTGAGGGATAAGTGGCAAGAAGTTATGTTTAACTTCATAAATTTATGATCTAAGGGCATTAGCAAATGGCCCATCAAGATCACATCCATCAAATCAGGATGAAAATAATTTGTCAATAAGGGGTTTCTGATTCTTATGATATTAGTGGTAGTATACTGAAGTGGGAGACTATCATCAAGGATTACTTGGATGATGAGCCCTAGACACTAGAACATGCAATCAAGCATTCTAGGACAAATGGCTATATAGAAGAGTCACACAAGAAATCATTACAAGTGACCATTGATATGCTCAAAAGCATTTTGACATGAGAGCTCATCCTTCTATGAGAGGATACTTTGAGAGCACTTAAAACCCTTTCAATGGCGAGTACCCTATGAAGGATGGATTAGACTAGGCCTTTCAAGATTACTAGGAAATCAACAAAGTCATCATAGGCTTTACAAGAGATCATATTGCTAGGATTATGCCATATAGATTGCAAGGGTTTGATACACCTTACTCCCAAGGGTAGTGAAGACAAATTGGACACCATTCAATGGATTACCTTGCTTTGAACTAGATGGGTTTTATCCATTGAAGTGTGATGTCTTATATACTCTTCATTTTTTGGGAAACCACAACATTGGCCAAATCTAGGAAATGTGATCTTATTGTCTTGCTTCTCAATTTTGAGGCCTATGATGCAATTGATTGGGATTTTTTGGAGAGCAGAATGATGTGGTTAGGTTTCTAAAGCAATACATTATTGATGTTTCACACAAAGGCAAGTTCTTGTGGTAGTAGGTGTAATTAATTCAATACACAAATGCCAAATGTCCATTTACCCCTCTCATCTTTCTCTTTGTAGAGTTCTTTTTTAGTAGATGGACTAATATTAAAGTAAAGAGGTTTCGCATCACTAGTCATGATGAGCTTTTAGAATAATTTTAAGATGATATGGCAATATTGACAATCATAAGCATTTTCTATTGGGTGTCAAGTTATCTCATTAATTTGCACAAGTAGTATGGATTCTAGATATGCAACTTGCAACAACCTAATAAGAGGCCTTACAAGCCTTTTACTTTGATCCCCCACAAAACCATAATGCAACAACATACATTTTTGGGGCATGTAATAGAAGTGTGATAGTAGAGTATTACCAAATACTCCTCGCATAAAGGATTCAAGTGATCAAGAATCCTTGCTAGTTGCAAAACATTTATTCGAGCATGACACTTCTCCACCCTTTTTACAAATTTTGAGAGCAGTAGCTTGGGATATCAACCATAGGCATTAGATCAATTATGGCAACATATACTTGAATGGATTGTCATGAAACATACATCTATGATATTCTTACAGCTTAGGTCTTATTAGATCAATTATGGCAACATATACTTGAATGGATTGTCATGAAACATACATCTATGATATTCTTACAGCTTAGGTCTTCACAAGAGCCCTTAGATTGGCCTTTTTAGGGCACATAAAGAGTATATTAATGACCTAGAGGGTAAGTGCCTTGGTAATATACAAATTACCTGCTTATGGATAAAGACTTCTAAGAGACCATAGACTTTTATACATCAAGATAACACTTTTTTATCATGTTGTGCATGTACAACATTTTAAATAAGAAATGGGACGTCAACAAAACCCCGAGAGGGGCATTTCATCCCATAGGATAAGGCATCACAAAGCCGCACATGTAAGTTCATTGGAACTTACAACCTTTCAAAACACATGCACCCACTCTTTGCTCATGTTGAGCAAACCTCGTTATGAAAGGACGCCATCGTTTATTGAAATTTTAGATGAGAGCTCAACGGCAACAATATTGCTTGGTATATCTAAATAACTAGATGCGGCCATGCTACATGTCAAACACATCTCTAAACATGGACAAATCATTTACACCCTCTATGGCAAATGATGGTGGAGATCACAAGGCAACTTGGAGTGCATTAGCAAGGGTCACCTTCATATTTCCGGCTTTGGCTATTCTTTAGCCCATCACTTAGAAATACCTCACACGTATCAAATCTCTCTTTAAAGGATAGAGAGACACCAACTTAGTTGACCCACTTTTTTTTTTTTTAATCATGTTCCAGAATTGTGTGTTCGTTATCGACCATAGAAATGGCTATCACAAAGGTATCTTAATAGGGCTTTGTTTTTTGAAGAAAAGAGGGCCATAACTAAAAGGTCCTTGTACACTTGCTGTGATCGCAAATACATGAATGGAAGTGACTAAGCTTGGTTTTTAAGGTTCAACTACTCAGCCTTGAAGTCCCACACCTACAAGAGGCTGGGTTGGCATAGTAACATGGGACAGATTTTAGGGACAACGGGGAAGAGGATGAGAATGGATACCAGTTGTCCAGGGGTCTAACAACCAGTTCCATCACTGATCCCCTGGAAACACACCATGGGGATGAGACTGGGATGGTATGGGCACGGGATTGGGACGGGAAGCTAGAAAATGGCCATCCTATGTTACTATGGCTCAAGGTGAGTCTGGATGTCTCAACAAACAAATAGCAGTACCTAGCAACCTACTTCCTGAAGTACCCATACATACATTTGCATCTTAATGACATTTTCCATGTTGAGGCCTTCACTCAAGCTTTTAGTAGCCGCTTCATTTCAAGATCCCATCTGATGATTTGCACTTTGCAGCTGACAATGAGAGGCATGGATGGCTGAGATAGGTTCACTTAGTACGTGTAATGACGGAGAGATGTAACATGTTTGCCAAACGAGGAGGTTGCTTGCTGCATTCATCCTACAGGCAGAACAGACATTGCGAGGCTCTACTTGGGCATAAACAGAAACTTTCAAAGATGATTTATCAAGCTGATTGATAAGAAAGGTGTAAGACAAACAGTTGTGCTCCATTGAAATTTGAAATTCCTTGACCTGTATGTAGTTGTTTGTGCTGGGACCAAAATGTACGAGGCAGTAGACAAAAGGATACATTTATATGGGATTCGTCAGGTGAATCAGAAAACAATAAAAAATGGACATCTCCATATTTGCCGGTACAGGACTTCAGCAACCCTCTTCTCTAAGCATGGTTGAAACCAGCTTGGAAATTTTTTTCCCCATTTCTGTACAGTCCCTACATGTGCCAGTATGGCATTCGTATTTTCTCATCTTGACTGAAACCAGCCCAGGTAAATTTTCACCCATCTCTGTAGAGTTGAGAACCACCCATACTTCTCTTCAGGCTGTTGAGGTGGAGGATACACATGCTGCTTGTCTGTTTTCTTGCTCTTAGATTTGCTCTTCTTAGCAGGAACAGGAAAATCCTTCAATTTTGCAGCTTCGCGTGCTTGAGGGGACACTACTGAGGCTTGCTCAGCCTTATATTCAGCAATGACACCAGAACCTATGCAAGCATCACCCTCGTAAAAAGCAGCATATTGTCCAGCTGCAAGCCCCTGATCGTCTTCCGAAAGCCGAACTACAGCTGCTTCACTACCAGATGTATTGAAATCAATACTGCAATCGTAAAATCTGGGTCCGTGACGAACCTGGGCAGAAAAGACAACTTGCAAGTCAGAATGAGTTTGCTTGAAGCAATTTTGCACGACAGCCATAAATAATTTAAACCCTTGTCCCACTCACTTGCAGCCCCCACCATATACCCCCCTGCGCCCCCCACACCCCCTACTGGGGCCTTCCCATGGGGCGACCACAGGCCCACCTGCCCCAAAAAGACCAGACACAATTGAGCACACAGGCAAGAAAAAAGAACAACTCATCTATATATTTTCATAAAAATCCAAGCCTCACTTTTAAAATCAATGAATGTATGGAAACAATGATGCTCATAAAGGGATTGATTTCATGATTGACGAAGTACACCGACCTATATGAAAAGGAAGACGAAATGGTTTAATTGGCTGACATCCCAATAGTGCCACCGCATATACACTGATGAATGCAATAAAACGATGACAATCATGAAGGGATTGCTTTCACCATTGACAGAAGGAAAGACTGTTTTATGTTCAACTGACATCCCAATAGTGCCTCCACGATTGAAATTGTGCATACTCATCCAGTTTATGTTGACTGACATCCCAATAGTGCCTCCATGATTGAAATTGCACATACTCATCCAGTTTAAGGTGGTGCTATCCAAAAAGTGAAAGAGGTTTAGAGACTCAATCCTATCCAAAGCAGATGGGGCTGTCTCATTTGAAGCTACGCAACAAGACCATAAGCCATTGTCATGGGGACATGATTTATGTTTGGAACTCTCTTTGATGGGTCAAGGACATTGCGTGAGTTGTGTTGGATATGGGGCAAGTCCATCAGTAATTCAGGTTCTGTTAGTAAAAACAAAATTTATGTGTAAGTTTGTACAGACATTAACTCATCGTAATGCAATGACCCTTATTAAAAGTTTCATTGAATTTGGGTGTAGACCAAAGTTTTGGGAGTGAATTAAAGGCTGAATGATCATATTACAATATTTATTGAATCGTTCTTGTGAAAAGCTGATAGAATGCAAAGAAACCATAGAAAACACTACGAAAGGTGAGCAAAACACAGCTTTTCCTCAGCAGCAGGTCTTCATCAAGCTGTGCATGCTCAGGACGGGATCATCAGCTTCTATTGCTGAATCATGGAATTCCACTGCTGATCATGTTGTCTGCACTTTTTGCAAGGCTGAATGTAGTCAGAGCAGAGCTTTCTTTGGCCAGGGGTGGTAATCCCAAGGTAGTGCAGAGCTGTTCCAAGTGGTGTGGAGCTGTCCCAAGGCAGGGTGAAGCTGCTTGGAACTGGTGAAGTAGTTTGGATCTAAGCAATGGCTTCCTAGAGCTGGACAATGAGTTCTGACCAGGGGAAAGCTATTGGACATTCCTAGGAGGGGGCTTGGAAGACTCTATAGGTGAGTCAGGAGTGGGAAGTAGACCAAGCTTTGACAGCACAATCTCAAGTAACGTGGCTGAGGGACAACATCTCTTGTTTTAGGATCAAACAACTGATCAGCTTTTGGTGCAGAAGAGTGGCCTACAAAAATCAAGATCTCTGCTAGGGGCATGAGCTTTCATCTTGTCATTGGAAGTATGTGTGTACGCATGACTCCCAAAGAGTCTAAGGTGAGAAATAAGAAAAGTGCCAAAGAAAGCCTCAAAGGGGGTCTTATGAGGGACCATTGCAATTGGGCACCACTTGAGGATTTACATCAAAGTGTTAACACCCTCAATCCATGGGAGCTGAGGGAGCTTTGTTAATAGGATTTGGGATATCATAAGATGCTGAAGGAGGCACTAGAATCCAAAAACCTTGCCCAACTGTAGGATGTGGCACTAGAAGATAGCCACAAGGCCCACTAGGTAATGTCATGTGAGCAAACTCTAGAACAACCCATTCAACACTCGAGGGTGGATATGCTTGGGTAGGTAACCCATGCAAAACATAACTTGAAAGTGTTAGATGCGAGGAACAAGACCCCACCATTAGTGGACTTCTACTACCCAGATGCACAAAAGCAGAGAACCTAAAGGAATAAGATGTATTGATGGTTCACCCAGCATAGTGTGTGGTGCTACTAGTGAAGGTGTGAATGGATATGTAAATGAAGGTGCAATAGAAGGAAAGTATGATATGGGTGGGATTTGGAATTGTGGTGCAAATGGTAGTGAAGTGTATGTAGTTTATCGATTTTGTGAATCAGATGAAATCGAAGGAAATTGAAATAAAGATGGTGGAATTAAAGATGAAGCACAAAAAATAAAGTGACTAGTAGAAGGAGAACTTCAAGAAAATAAAAATAATTTTTTCTTGTAATCACCTCTGCTTGTACTAACATACTGGTAGATAATCTTCTTCACGACTGAATCCAATATCTTACATTAAAAAAGGAGCTAAGGAGAAAGGACTAGAAATTTCGACTTATGTACCTTGTATGGATGAAGATGGAATTGGATTGAAGAATGGTGTGTGATTGATATTTCCTTCTCCAAGTGGATGGTCGATCCAATAGATGGCTCAACTTGCTTTTTCAAGGGTCATTGGTGATCGATACTTGAAGCGTTGTCGACAGATCACAAGGGGGAGAGAAGCAATGAGACCAGTCGCATTGAGGCCGAAGGTGGATGAGTAATATTCTGGGATGGCCACAGAATTGGGGGGGTCATGAGGCAAGAAGGGGCACCATCAAGCAGGATAGAGAGAGCGAGGAGAGAGAGGGGGAAGGTAAGAACAGGCTGCGCCTGAGAAAGAGGAAAGGGGGAAATCATTTCTATCATCTTCCATCATCGTCGCCCTTCTCTTTAGTGGATGGAGTAGATGCCGATTGCTCCATCAATTTCAAGATTTCGATTGTGATCTTAGATTCTCCCCTAATCAAGGCGTCATATTTTCTAATCAAAATACAAGCATCTGAGTACATTCAAGGATCATGGCAACAAAATCCAGTGATCAAACGACCAATATTCCCATTAGGAGCAATCTTCTTTTAAACCTTAAGGTTTAAAAGATTTAACTTTTCACCTTATTAAGCCCAATTCACATGTAATTATCAAAATTTGCATTATCGAGCATGGAGAAACATCAAAGTGAATGTGTATTGGGATGGGAACAGCTGATAGATTGATTTCCTTTGTTGGACTGCGGAGACATTGGCTTCAAAGGCGCAATTTCGACTTGCATTGTCAAGTAAGCGTCTTATCTCATTTAACAAAAATAAATGTTGTAACATGAATATTTTCTCAGTTCAGAATTTTTATAAAATGTCTTAAAACCTAATTTTCTATTTTGAATAGTTGTTAGTATTTATGTATGTTTGATTCTATATTTTAAAATAAAAAACAACTAAAAATGCTTTAAAATGGCTTTCAAATCTATCCCACTACTTTCTTGTCTCTGATGTTGAGCTTTCGAATCAAGGCTTGGGGTAAGAGTACCTAACTTTGACACTATGTAAAGAGATACTCAAGCACAAAAGATAACACAAAACACAATGATAGAACAATAGAACTCAAAGGTTGAAAAGAAACTAAATGTAAAAGAAGAATGAATGAAGAATTAAAGCAGTAAACATACTATGCAAGGGTGAATACAAAACCTTGAATCTCTGTCTCAAAATGGACTGGGATAGAGACAAATTGGAGAGTATGTCGTACTATAAATGGAAACCGAAATGCAGCAAGCAGTCTCGATGCAATGACCAACTGCTGTAAATGGTAGTAGACAGCAGTGCAAGCTGCACTGTCCCAAAAACACTACACTTAGACTGATGACGCCAGATCTGGTGAAGTACACAGCAAAAACGAAGCAATGACAACTCCCAGAGGCTATGGAAGATCAAGGCCACAGTTGCACACTGAAAATGCAGCCTCCTGAGGCTGGGCATGTTGCGTGGTCATACACTCTGTGTTTCCTCAATGCAAACACTAGCAGTTTTCTTAACATGGTATCAGAGCCAATGCTCTTGTAAAGAGTATCCTACGGATACTGTGGAGAGTTAGTCTTTGTGCGAGGCACACAATACAACTCGTAACTGAATCACAATGTCCCAGACACCTTTTCCAATTTCTATGATGTCCTATCAGGCTTCTCCATCAGTGGAGGCCCTAAGATGGCACTATGGACTCCGTGAGGAGGATGACACTCCACTTTCACCTTCACCTTCACCTTCTTTTTCTACTCCTATTCTAGATTTCATTAACGTGACAGAGGAGGACTTTGAGGAGTACTATTGCAACAAGTGCGGTAATGTTTACTCCCCTCCTACAAGCTTTGCTACCACATTCGGACCGGTTGGTGAGGCTAGCCACCTCTCCGATCATGGAGAACATACGGCATTTGGAGCATCTGGCGATCCATCTTCATCATTTCAGCCAATCCCAATGTCAAGTTCGTACAACCCTTTTAAGTTGAATGAATCAAAACCCTCACCTGTTTCTTCTTTTGAGGTGCAGGATTCGGATGGTTTTTGCGTATGTGAACTTTAATAGAGGGGGCTCACGAAGCAGACAGAATTCAAGTACATCTATCCCTTCTGTTTCATTTGAGCATGTAAAACACACTTCTCACTTCCCTCCCATCCCACCCTCTTCTACCTCCACCCTTGATCGTCTCTCTTCATCCTTCCAAAATCTCGGATTACACTCCACATCTGCTTCACACACACTAGGGGTTGGATCTTCCATCTCCGCTCCTATACCTTCTCCTTCTCTACTCCATTCTCTACCTCCTTGCACCATGGTCAGACGAGGTTACGTTCTTTTTGAATAAGTTTCCCGAAAAGTACTTCAATTTCATTCAGCACATCATTTCACAGCCTCGATTGCCAACCTTCTACCAGTTTCAGTGTCAGTTCTTGCGTTACGCGAGGCTGTATATTCAAGTCCACGAGAAATCCTCATCACAGCCTTATTTAGAGTAGAGGGGATTGGTTACCTCTTCTTAGGGAGGGAAAACTAACAATGGCAAAAACTTGCAAGATGCGAAGGCAAGCTAATCAAAGGGTGACTCCTCTTCCTCAGATGGAACCAAAGAATCTAGACCTATCTGGTAGCAACTCCCTAAGAAAAACCGGTTTTGCACACACTGCTAGAGAGCAGGCCATGTGGACGAGGAGTGCACCAAACCACTGCGACTGCACAGTCTAGTGGGACTACACCTTCCGCTCTTGCTTCATCTACTCCTTCAACACCCGTTGTTGTTGCTGGACATGTGGCCCGAGCACAACCTCAACAGACAGACTCTTTCACTACCCCTAAGGAACTGGCTGATTGGTCTGCAGGTCCTAATCCTGTTGTGCTTCATGCATCCATATCACCTTCCTCTCCATCTCGTCAGGCGTTCCCTTCGTCAGTCTAGCATCCATTTTTCGCACTCCTAGAGTCAAGCCCATAGGATTCATTGTCCTTAGCTTTTCCATTCTTAAGTCTTCTGTTGCATTTACTCACACACATACACATTCGTTGCATTGTCTTTTCAGTTAGATTTTCTCTCTATTATGTTCTTTGGAGCATCTCGTCACTGACCTCTTTCCAGATTCTCATCTCTTTTGCAAGGTTTTGTCTTTCAGTGTAGGGCTAACTTGTAGATTGCTTTGGTCCTACCTGGGCTAGAGACATCAAAATGCGCACTTTTCTTTTCATGGTTTCATCATCCTAGGAATGCTTGCTCTTCTTCCAACATGGCGATTTTCCCTCCCGAGACGGATCGTACAGCATCTCTCTTAATGCTATCATGGGACTTCTACCTTACTCTTCCAGTGAAGTGCTTCATCCACTTCATCTTCATCATCTTCTTCCATTCTTTATGGTTCTCGGCACCATAGGAAGACCGGCATCAAGCTCCTCTTCCTTCTTTGGCATCTGCATCCAAGTCAAGAGGGGGTTCCTACCCTTCTTGGTACCTACAGGCTTCAACACTTAGTCTTCAACATCGACTTCTCTCCCCTGTTGTACCTTCCCCCCTTTGCATTGCATGATTTCATCATCTTTGTACTAGGGCGTTTGGGCAAGTGAACAATTTTCCCACGAGGAACATTGTCGAAGTGGCACCTACTACATGAGCATTCTTCAGCATGTAGCATACTTTGCATCTCATTGTGCAAAGCACCACTTGAGTAAATCCTAAGTTGTTTCCGCCGGTGGCTTTTGACACCACACCACCATACTCCCCCATCATATTTTTCCACGTCATTGACACCCTTGAGTGGATGGATAAGCTTGTACTATTTTGTAATGTCTTGGGTGTACCCTCCCTACTCTCGTCTTCTGGGTCACTGTTACTCAATCGGTCGCATCCCATAAAATTTAACTCTCACCTTTTTTATTATAAAAATTCAATGTGGTTCCATCCACCTTTATAGAACTTGGTAGGCCACTGGGCAACCGACGTGCACCCTTTGTCCGATGTCCTGACCTCTTTGAGGTGACTACTTGGACTCCCTTGGTAAGATAACCATTGCCTTTGTAGTCTTGGTAGGCCACTAAGCAATAGACGTAAACCCTTTTTCCGATGCCCTGGGCTGCTTTGGGGTGGGATGCCCTGGGATAAGTAAAAATCCAAGTGGTTGACCTAACCTTTCGGCTCTGTTTTGGGCTTGAGAAGGAGTGTTGAGCTAAAACACACTTCTCAATTGATTAGCATTCTTAAACAACCCCAAAACACATTTAATTAATGAAAAACCCTAAAAAGGGGAGTAGTTCGAGAGAGTTTCAATGGTCCCCCCAAAACCCTAATTCTTTGGGACACCCTTCATCATCTACAAATAGACAAGCTGCCCCCATTCAGCCTCATTCCCATCTATGCAGGTTTCACACCCTTGAGTGCAAATTTCAACCATCAGTCTACCTCTACTTGGCTGTCCACCCTTTGAGACTGTTGCCACCTCTCCATCAGCCCTTGCAGCGCCCTAGCGACTTCCTCCAAGCTGTCCCCCACTATTTGTCGCCTTCCTCCAGCAGGCTATGTTTGGCGTTTTCCAACCATCGCCAACATCTTCATCACCTTCTACAATTGTCGCCTCTGTCTCCGGCAGCCTCTAGTGTCAACGTTTTGCAGACTCCTCTCTCTTCATAGTTCGACTAATGGTCGCAGATTTTGGATCCGTCTCCGATGGACATCACTCTCCGACAAACTGCTCTGCCCTTGAATATATGTGCACTCTTACATTCATTTGCAATATTCATTCACTTCAGAGTTGTGTTCTTCTTTTCCTTCTTCTATTTGTGTTTGAGTTTTGAAGAAAATCTCTTATTTTAAAAAGACATGTGATCCAAGAGGGTAACTATGTCCCACATGTAAAACCCTAATTTGGATATCCTAAACGTTCTATAAATAGACATGCAGCCCACCACTCTCCCTCAATCTCGTTTTTACAAGTTTCAAGAACCGTACCTTTGCTGCCCACACCCCATTCATAGAGGGCATCACAGTTAGAGCTTCCCCCAACCATCTGCTACCATCTAGCGTCTGATTCCAGCCTTCACTACCTACCTACAACCTTCACCAAGTTCTTGGGAGCTGCCGTTTACAGTTTGTTGTTGCATTTGATGTTGACATCCGCACTTGATGTTGTCACCATTAGCCTAGAACTGTTGCCCTGATCCTCTCTCTCCTATGAATGTTGTGTTTTCAATTTCTAGCTGCCACCCTAACATTCTCTATCCTTTGTTTGTTGCATTTGCACCTAACAACTGTTATTCAATTTTTCTCTCTCCTCAGATACCTGCGTTTTTAGACTTTCTCTCTCCTACACTGTTGTCTATATCAGATCCAACCTTCCTTGGCTGCATTTGTTGGTGTTTGACACTAGGAGGCTACCTTTGCTGCAATTCAAGATCCGTTCAGAGTACGACACACTCTACAACTCATAACCTCTGCCTTAATCCCAAAGATACAAGAGTTCGAGGTTCAGTATTCACTACATAGTGTGTCTATTGCATGAGCACTATATATTCATTATTCATTCACTTTATTATTCATTGTGTTCACACTCTCTGAGTCACCCTAACCCTAATCCTAATTTGTGAACAGCCCAACCCTTGGGACATACTACCGCCCCAGGTGGCGAAGAGCCGACATCGAGGTGCCAAACCTTCCCGTCAATGGCCCTTTTGAGGTTCCTTAGGGACCGATTCACTCTGCACAATTGACTGAAAGCAGAAAAAACACTAGGATTTCCTTCCCATGCCTTTATGGCTCCTTCCATCTCTCACATGGCATACTTATGCTGAGCTGGCCTCATTACAACTACCCAGCAGCTACTCCCATTGCATATCCTAATCTTCATGCTACATATGGATCTACCATGCAAGGAATCCCTCTTTTGCATGGTGGGACTCTCAGGTTAAGCTGCAAGTGTGCTCCATCCCCAGACCAAAGAAACTGCCTAGCATAACATTCCTAAAAAATCTAGATTCTGTATGCATTGCTAGAAGCCTAGCCACATTAACAACACATGTCATACATGGGCTACGAAATGAATGGGTAGTGAAGATTCAACATTGACTGCACCCTGAGCATGCCAAGGAGAATCCAAGCTAATCTTCCTTGGCAGATAATAGGGGTTTTATTCCTACACATGATCAATGCTCAGCCAGCACCTTTTAGATCTCCCAAAGGCTTGACTGACTAATCTGTTGGACATCATGTGTCCTTGGTCCCTCCAGAAAGACTCGTGACATCTACCTCTCACAACCATTGGCTGTAAGCAGCAGGGTGCAGTGGTGGCCTATCCTTAGGCTGTCCAATAGGATCCTTAGGCTAGTCAAGCTACTCTTCTGGATAAGGGCCCTTAAAATAGGCTAAGAAAAATCTTTAGCTAGACATCTTGTAAGTCTGCATTTATACCTTATGCTGCACTTTCTCTAGGTTCACTTTGCATCCTTAGCCTTGCACCACAAAGCATTTTAGTATGTCAATGTGCAGCATTGGTACCCAAGCCATCATGTATTCTCCTAGTACTACTGGGCTTGCATTTCAGTTAAGGACTAAACTTGCAAGGATCTTCCAATACTAACTAGGGCCTAGCTAGGCCGGAGATGAGAATTTTATACCAAGACATGATGAGTCTTTTATATGATTGAAATGGGCAAAAACTACAAAATGAAAATGTGACACATCACAATTCTTGCTTGCTTCATAATCTTAAGCTTTGACCAAGTGTTCCTTCACAAATTCCGAGATCTTTCAAAATTTCTTAAAAATCCAACTCAATGTGAAAGACTCTGCCCAAACTGAGTTGAAGAGCTTTCCACGCAACCTCATATGAAGCTTTACCAATGTTCTCAGTCCTTGACATGTGTGTAATTCTCGGCTGCTCAATGGAACAAAGCAACCCTTTCAAACAACTGGTCACACTAACACTTGTAAATATCAAATGCCAGATGATTGTAAATTTCAGTCTGCACATGTACCTGCAGATTGAAATACTCTAGAAACCTGTATCGCATCCCAAAATCATCACATAACGCTCTCCAAAATCTGATTTGAAAATTGGATCCCATTTTGAACTGTTCATTCCAGTCAAACTACAAATCAGGTACCGATGTTGGACAAAAGAGGCAAGCTATCATCATCTCTTGTTGCAGCCTGCTTGCATTGAATGATTGTGTAAAACTTATTGAATCAATTGACTTGACAAAACTGAGTACTCCCAGTGCTTATTATCACTTGGAAAGGATCCAACAATGTAGAGATAGTTAGGAAGCCACTAGGTATGTCACATTAGAACTCACAAAACTAAGATGCAATACACCCTTAACTCAAAATGAGAGGCATGCTGGATCAAGCTTTAGACAAATGCAGCCTGCCCAGTTAGTAAACAGGACTGGTTGGATGGAGTATTGGCTAAGAGGGCTAAAGCCACAACCATAATGAGAACTCCAGGTGAACCCGCCGGCCCAAGATGGGGAATGTCTTCACCCATGATGCAAAACCTCTTACTTATATCCTCAATCCTTAAGTATCTAGGCTACAGTTCAAATTGGAGTTTGCTCAAGTAAATCTTCGCCAAGATTTGTCACATGAGCTGCATTATCTCTCAGGCTGGGTTTTCCTTAATCAATCTGGATGTTTTTGTATGAGACAATCTAGAATGTCCACTGTGCCCTTGGGTCAGCTGAATGTAAAGCTTTGGAAGAAAATGGATTTCAGTCACACAGCTGTAATAACACAATAAGTTGATGATTGATCCATGAGCTGTTACTTTGAACCACAACTCCATGGGCCACAACCTCACGATCACATGCTGAGTAACTTTAAGGGGGTAAACTTGAGAGGAGGATAAGGTAGCTAAATAGTTAGTTGTTGACTTGATCCTTGAAAGGGCCCAGGGGCTGAATAAGAATCCAGCCACAGGCAAAGGATGAAAGTATTTACAGCAAATAAGCGAATGACTTTGGCATAGGCTTGAGTGTTAAGGAGTGCCTTGGAAAATGGAGATACAGAGAAAGAAAGAAAGAAAGAAAAAGTTCTGTTTGCTTCAGCCTTCACAGTTGTGCATGACCACATCTCTGTGGAGCACTAGTGCAATATTTAAAAGGTACCAACTAAAGACATTAGAATCTGTAGAGGACATGCTAACAGCCAACATTAATACAACTTGGACCATTGAATCAGGTCAAAAGGCTGACAAAGTACTAACTTTAGCTTCACATACATATAGTAAGATGATGTTGAACTAGATGTTAGCACCAAAAACTTGACCATGAACTCTACAGTGTTGACTGTTCTACCTGGGGATCATAATAATGGATCTACAGTGGACTTTAGGGGTTTGGGAAAACACTAATGCTAAGCCCCATTAAACTCTAGATATGCATCAAAATTATACTCTAATTTACAAGCCATTATCCTGTTTTTTGGTTTAATCTCACATTTTCACTTGATAAACATATAAACAAAGTTCAAAGTTCAAAGAGCTCATATGTTTGACTTTATAGCTTTTAGGAAACGATTGTAAGTCATTCAACAACAATCCACTCTTGTGAGTGCTTTAGATATCATTAGCACTCCCTAGTCGAGTCCTCAACACATAAAACCAAAAATTCACTCTAACTTCTTGCATGTAATACATGGAAGTGTTACAAAAGTAAATGTAATACATATGTATGAAAACCATTGACAAAAAGCACAAACTTCAAGGTGGCAAACCTTGCATCTTAACGCTGATGTGCCGTTAGGGGGATGGCCACTGAACCAGTTCAGCAACTGAACTTCAAATACTCGTCTTTTTTTGTCAACTGAGAAATAGTCTTTAGAGACAAAAACAACATTGTTTTCAAGATCTTTATCAACAACATACCTGCAGTTGAATCATTTTATCAATCAATCCTGCAGTAGACAGAGAAACCCTCTCATTGCAGAATCCATACTTGTTTTTTTAGCTACTTACTCTCACCATGGTCCCTGTGATAAGCGCAATCCTTGCCTCTGACCGATGGTGTGGAACCAATAACCTTTATGATTGCCAAGATAATTGCCAGTTTCTGCTTCTAGTATTCGACCCTCCTTTTCTCCAAGATGACGACAGATGAAATCACTAAATTTCACCTGCATGATCACTTGATATACTGGTCAGTATACTGATATTGGCTCACTTGAGCTACTCAATTGCACACCTAAATTAAGTTGAAGGTGTTTGGAAAGAAACGTACTAAGTGTTTAAGTGCAGAAACAGACAGCTCTTTGACCACCTATCTATGTGAATCAGAGAACTAGCATTGACTAAAACATATTTTTATCTCCTAGCTTTATAATGACTTAAGAAAGAATCTCTATTCAAAGTTCACATTTAAATGTGACAACATAGACATGTGGAATCAAAAAGATATAATGAATTGAACACAAGCCGAATGCAAAACACAAAGAGAGTGCATGGAAGAAAACAGTATCAAATAGGTTGTGCTAACACTTACCAAATATTAGGATGCGTAACATAGGCAAGACCAAGAGACTATGAAACCATCCCAAAAAAGTATAGGCAGCCATACAGCAGCCTAAAGTTCCAAACAACATCCCAAATGAAAAACAAACTGACTACAGAAAGAGCTCATAATGTCCTGTACTAACTCACTGATCTATCTCACAAGCAGGAAATAACCATCATGCTATCACCCTCTTAGATCCTAAGTGGGTGTGAATACCCAAGAAGCCAGTTCAAAGAATCAAAGGCAATGGAAAAGCCTTCTTGATGACGTCTACCACATTGTCTGCAGATTAAACATTCAGACAGGGTCTAGCTCCTTATGAAGCATGAGATCCAGAACAAAAGGATCTTAGATCTCAATGCTTTGTGTCACCAAGACATATTGGGTTATTTGCAATAGCCCAAGCAGCTCTCCTCAAACCAAAGCACAAACAACCATCATTGTCAAAAAACAGCCTTTGCAGGCAATCTCCTCAACCACAAAACTTCTAAGCAGTCACACAAGCACCATTGAGGTAGAAATGAAATGACATGATATATTAAAGCCAAAAGGCCAAAATGAACTATGAGACCATGGGGTTACAATCATCTGTAAGATGATACAACTATCTGATAGGAAACAACAAATGTAAATGTAAATGAACAGCAAAAGAAAGCTAATGCTAAAGAAAAGAACTCTAGCTGGTAAAGAAAGCTCTAGCTGATACAATCTCATTGGGTTATATAAGAAAGACAGAGAAGGGTTCTCTGCAATTGACAATAATCCCAATTCATGATGATAGCTACTATGAGATCACCCTTTAATAAGACCATGATCAATTGCTCATTGAAGGGTTGCTAACTTGTTCTTATTTGAATGCTCCAAATCGGTAATTGACAACATAGAATATATGAAACCTCCCACTAACATCCAACATGCACATGAGATATGACACAAGCCACATTCATGAATATAAGGGACTGGAAATCAAACTCACCTCCTAGCCATAGAGCCAAGCAAGCACAACCTCAAGCCTAGGAGCTAGTAGCACTCCAGGTCATGACCATGTCCCAAAGACCAATCTCATACAACCAATCCACACCATCCTGGTATACAGATGCATTGGCCAACGCGCCAAGAGTCCAAGAGTGGTGATCACACAACCCTATGCACAATAGGGCCTTGAGTATCCTAAACCCGAAGTGTCACTTCATAACCATTGTGACCAATGCTCCTAGCACCCATCCCTATGTCCAAGGATATAACACTTCGCCCCTTATAAATGATTGTTGTCCTCGGCAATATCCTCAAAGATGAAGTGGAGAAAACAACTCTTCAACGAACGTACCAACTCCCAGGTAGACTTTGCCTATCGGTGGTTTTTCCACTTGCCCAAATACTTGGGATAAACGATCAAATGAGATTGTTTGGTCCTATGGCCGAGAATCGATTCAAGTTTGAGTGAAATATAGCGAGTAGTATCCTTAAGCCACGGGACATTCTCAATCACAACTATCGGTTCACCTTGTTCCAATCGTTCTTTCAAATGACTAACATGGAACATAGTGTTAACCCCAACACGAAGAAAGCAAAAGAAAGCAGAAAAGACGCAGGGCAAAGGTGGAAAAAAGGTCGCCCGACTGAAGAAAGAAGAGGAAAAAAGACCAAAAGCGCAAGGGCAACCTTAAAAGTCCAAGGCAAATGCCGAAGGAGAAAGGCACATTTTAAAATGGAAAAGGCGCACCCTGAAATCTTGTAAAAGAGCGCCGGGCTCTCACCCGTGCAATTTGTAAATGTAGACAGGCGGTGGAAAGGAAGCTAGGAGGATAGACGGACAATGAGAAAAGGGGCCTAGGCTAATGGCCGGCCATGTAAAAAAAGGGGGATGACCGCCCATGGAAATTAGGGCATGTATATAAAGTTAAAAAGTGAACGAGAAGCTCATTCTCGTGTGTGGCAGAAAGCTTCTTCTTCTTCTCCTCTTGTTTCTTGCCTTCTTGCTTGTGCTTGAGAGAGGGATTGAGAGAGTGTGAGGGAGTGAGGGAGTGATTGTGTGAGAGTGAGGGATCTTGGAGAAGGAGCTCTCCATCTTCTCTCTTCATCTTCTCCTCTTCTCTTCTCTTCTCTTGTCTTGTACGTGGCTATGGAGGATGAAGCTCATGGGAGAGGGATTGAGGTTGCTTGAGCTTACCTCAAGGATCATGGAGCTGCAGGGGTGCAAGAGAGAGGAAGGTACTCGATCGAGCATCAAGGTAAGCTCACTACACCCGTAAGGTAGGCATTGCGCGACGGCTATGTGAGAGGTAGCCATGGCTGCTCGGTTCGAAACACTTGAGCAATAAGTGGTCCGTAGGTCTCGGGGTAGAGCTTGAAGAGCTCCCACATTTTGATTCCATTGCCGGGACCGGCGGAATCGAGCTTTGAGCGCCGCGCGCATCAGATCGAGCATGGAAGTAGGGTTTGTAGCCTAAACCAGTGCTCGAGATAACTAGGAGACTTAGGAGGTTTTAATCTGAGGAACAGGTAAGTATTTGGGTTTGTTGGAAGCATTAGATTAGGACTACTGTTCTGCATTTCTGTTTTTCATATTGGCTGCACTAGATTGAGGTTAGATTAGGGTAAAACCAGAGAAAACAGAGGTTCTGGTTGCTGCTGGAAACAGGAAAACAGGGGACCAAATTCAAGCTTCTGGGTGAAACAGGGACAGGGAACTGGCTGTAAGGTGTTGCAGTGCTAGGAAAGAACCTTAAGAGGCCTGGGAGGCCAAGACAGACCTTATTTTCTTAGTTGGCTTTGTTTGAGAGAGAGAGAGAGAGAGAGAGAGAGAGAGTTTTCAGTTCACAGGACGAGGAAACGCAACCCCGATTCTAGGCGCAATCGATTCGTGCTACTTTAGGTAGGTCCAGTGTGTTCCAGTGGCGCTCTAATCAGTTATGGGATGTTTTGTGATGATTGAGTGCAGCAGGCATTAGGTAGGATTCAAACGCGCCGGAATCGCACCCGCCGCCGACGCAGTCGGCAACCCGCAGTGGTCCGATCCCCAGAATCGGACCACTCGAATTCTGGAGTCGGACCGTCCGACTCCCAGGATCGGACCCCGTCCAACTGAGAGAGAGTCGAACCAGACTGGTCCGATTCCCAGATTCAGACCGTCCCGATCGGACGTGCCACGTGGCACTCGGACTGCCCCTTATAATCGGACACTCAACTGTCCGATCGGACCACTCGGACCAGCCTGTCCGATCAGACACCTCGTCCGATCGAAGAACTCGGACCCACCCCTGTCCGACTCGGACCAACCCCCGTCCGACTGTTAGAGTCGGACCAGACTGGTCCGATTTCCAGAATCGGACCGTCCGACTCTTAGAGTCGGACCATCCCGGTTCTTGCTAGAACACAAAGACAAGGATCTTTTACTGACCTGACCACAGACCTGAGACTTGACCCCAAGACGCAACCCTGAACACCCCCAGAACCCAATTTGGCCATTAGAACCTCAGAGATTTATCGAACTCAGGGTGCGGAAGGACCATAGAATAGCCGGGAACCGAGTTGAAAACTCAAATTAGGCTAAGAATGTGGGTAGAAACAAGGTGGAGCTTGCATCAAACTCTTTCTGCATCGGCATTTCACTTTTGTGCTCCACTAAACCTACACAGCAAGAAAAGAGAAAAGCCTGTTTTCGCACCAAGCACCACGAAAGCACTAAGCACAACGTGTGAGTAAGGATCGACGCTGCTTTCAAATAACAAGGAACACATCCGGATACCTAATAACATTAAGGAACCCACTAGTAGGAGGAGACCCCAAGACTTAGACAGGTGCCTGAGCGCCCTACTAGTAGTACCTGGAGAAAACACAAAGACACGGGAAGCAACAAGATAGAGGAGTGGAAGCTACCGGAGCTGATTGGATTCATCGACAACCTCGTGGAGCTGGAAGCAGAAACAATGTCGGGATCAAGAGGCAATCAAGGGGAAGACCAATTAGATTTAGGAGAATTTCCAACTTCGGTCCAGGATCTGGTACACGACTACGATCTACTCACCAGGACTGAGATCCAAGGTAGACCTGTAGAGAAAGTGGTGGCTAACCTGGAAGAAGAGAGAAGAGCTATCAAGAGAGCATTGGAAGGCATAATTGCCTACAACCATGAGCAGAGGGCTAGAAGGTTGCAGCAGGACGTGGATATGTACGAGACTAGACGAGTACTAGACCTAGCTGGGGCAGCCAAGTCCAGACCGAATGAAGAGAGGGAACGGGCAGCAGAGGCTGGCATGACGTTGAGTGAACTGGTGGCAAAGCGACGGACAATACATCCGTGGAGCAAAGTGCTACTGCCCTAGCCACCGCGCTACTGTCAGGATTGGGAGTCACGCAAGGGGCTAAAGGGCAGGCTAGAATCCCCATAGTAGCGAAACAACTAGCTCGATACGAACCTATCAATGACCCGTACAGCTTCATGGAGCAGTTCGAGCAAGTATGTGAGGCGAACGGCCTTACTGACCCTACGCAGCGAGCTCAAGCCTTCGGCCTGTGCTTAGGCGACAAGGGAAGGACCTGGTACTCTAGTCTGGATGGCGCAGAGCGTACAAACTTCGCTCGTCTTAAGCGCCTCTTCATCAAGAGGTTTTCGGAGGCAGGGTACTCGGACAACCTCATTGTTAGGTTGATGAATATCAGTCAAAGGGAGAAGGAGGACGTTAGGGATTACGTTACCCAGGTGCGCAGTCTCTATAAGAGAATCCCTGCCAATGAACGACCCACCGAGAGGGCAATGTCTACAGTGTTCATGAACGGGATTCGAAGCGAGGAGCTCTACAAGGCTTTGGCCAGTAACTCCACCCTACAACGAGACATGCTAGCTCGAGTCTTCGAGGAGGCTATACACGTAGATGACCAACTCAGGGAATGTAGCATGAGGATTACCAACCGAGATAGTGTGAGCCAGAGGGACCCTGAGAGATCAGCCATCTTAGGGGAAAAAGTAACTGCTAGCGCGCAGGACAAGGAAAAGAGTGTAGACCACGACCAAGGGATGGCAGAGATGAGACTGGAGATTGCGCGATTGCAAGAGCTAGTTAGAAAGCCTGTGAGATCGCATGTACAATGTGTGTACTGCGGTGGCAATCACCTCCCAGTGGAGTGCCAAGATCCTAGATCTCGGCCGTGCTCAAATTGCGGTAGATTGGGACATGATGCAGCGCATTGCAGAATGCCGAGGAGACTCCCATATACGCAGCAGTACAACCCTCCATACTTAGGTAATAGGCCACCTAATTTCTTTGGCAGGGGAACCCAGTTAGCTCTTCTAGCACCAACTGACCCAAGACCTGTCGTGCCTAGGCAGGAGATGAACCCAACTGGTATACCTAGGCCACCAAGGCCTTTTGTGACTCACCCACCTAGCGATGCTCCTGTTCACTTTGTGGAGGAGCCTAATGAGAAAGAGGCATATGTCAATCCTTATGTATCCTACGACGAGGAGGGCAACCCAGTCCTGATGGACTATCGACCAGTGCTGGTGATGGCCTTAGGAAGAGGACGAGGCAGAGGCTTTGGAGGGCCAAGCCAGGATGCTGGACTTGCGGCCACCCAGGCCACATTTCATCACGCTGCCCAGAGCGATAACAAGCTAACAAGGACAAAGCGGATCTCCGATGCACAGAGTGTGGAATCACACATCTGTTTCCTGACTGTCCTAGGCGGAAGCCATCAACGAGCGCTGCCAACATGCCATCGGTGCCTTTGAGGCTCTTTGGAGTTGAAACTTTCGGTAGTGAGAATATGCCCATCCCACTACATGCTATGACGCGAGCTCAAACGAAACAAGCAAGCATCTCCTTACCAGGGCCAAGTAACCTTGATGCAACCTCGATAGGGAAGAAAAGCCGGAGGAGACAGAAAAAGAGAACTGATGCGAAGATAACCCTTAAAACAGAGGAAACGACTACGCTGATAACGGGAAAGAGGGTCACAGACGCAGAGGCAGAGACCTCGGCTCCTAAGACAGCAGAGCTAGGGAGTCCCAAGGTAGAGGAATATCCCCATCCCAAACGGCAACTCGAAGCTATAGCCAAGGTCAAGGAGTGGGTCAAGGACACCCAAAAGCACCTTGAAGATGCTAAACCCATATTGGAAGACCCTATGGACGACTTCTCCAGTGTTAGCACACCAGTCTCACCCTCAAAACCACAGGATCACTCCTTGTGGCAGGAATTAAAAGACTCGATCGAGGGACTCGCGGAACTTGCGAACACTGATCCGCAAGATCACGACACAGTTACACGGATCCCAAGTCTAACTTTACACGCAGATCCTAAGTCTTTGCACATCAATGCTTTTTGGGAAGGCACTGAAATGCACGCAGTTTTACCCGTCCTAGCCTTAGGAGACATGACTCGAAAAGGAATTGTAGACACCGCCGGTGTTAGTGTGCTAAACCATGCGGTCCTAGAGGAATGGGGAAACCCTCCCGTAGAGACCGCTAGATTCAATGTCATGCTAGCAAACGGAATGAAGGTAAGACCATTTGGGGTCTTAAAGAATTGGCCGGTAAAGATTGCCGGTGTGCAATTCTCGGTAAACTTCATTGTCATGAAGAGAGTGGATTACGACATACTATTAGGCCGACCTTGGATGAGGAATGCACGAGTCATAGAGGATTGGGGCAATGGATTGATTTTCCTAGGGAGCAGAACTAGTGCAATGAGGGTAGAGATGGACACTTGGACGACGACGTCTGTTGACCTGGCTGTCATCTCAGCCATGCTAAAAGGCAATACTCAACCGACCAAGCCCTATGGATCACTAGCTAGATATATTCCTTGCCCTGAGGATGAGAGGGATTGGATGCACGTGCTGGCAACCATTGACCTACCATTCTCGAATGAGAAAGGACCACATCAGCAGGCTGCTAAAACCGCCACCGTGCCAACTGAGGAGCCAGTTGTGCCGCTTTGCATGATAGTAGGAAGCTAGCTCAACCCCGGCAAACCGGCCTCATCTCGCATCCTCAACAACAAACTAGAGCTTCAGGAGATCATAGAGTATCTGACCGATAAATTGAACGGCAATTTGGCCGCTAACTTAAAGCCTCTACGTGACCTTTTAGCTAAACCAAAATGGAAATGGAACAAAGTCCATAACCTGAACTTGTTATATAACTGGGCTTTAGTTACTGACGACAAGGAGAGTGAACAGGGAAGCTTAGGGGATGATGAGCAGTCAGAAGAACAGGACCCGGACGATGAGGAGTATGAGGGCTGTCGCTCTGCGGGAAAAGAGAGTGAAGAAGAGGTAGACACGATAGAGTACGACACGGAGGGAAAAGCGATAGAGCAAATCAAGGCAAACTTAAGGCATAGGAAAGAAGGGCTCAGTCGAAACGAAAAAGGAGTCATACTAATGGAGTGTGACAGATCCTGGCTGGAACGAATAGAAGCCGTGGATTACGAGCAAGCTGGAGTAGCACAACGATGGGTAATCCCAGTGCTCAAGACAGATTCACCTATGGAACTAAGACTCCCTGGGAAAACACCTTCCTCAAGTGAAGGATGCGAGTTCAACTCAGAGTCGGAAGTTAGTATTGAGAGTGATCCCGAGATACCGCAACCCTCTGAGGTCAACGCACCAAGGGAGACTTGCCAGTCCACCTGAGGCGCAGGAGGCTAAAAGAGGAGGCCAGGAAGCAAGCAAGGGGCTCGGAAGCGGAAAGACAGAGGAAACCACAGGATCTACCCAAATGGTTTACAAAATTTAAAAAGGGTGACAGAGTGGTGGTCCTGCTAGGTGCAAAAAGACAAGGTCAGACTAGTGAACCGATAGAGGGACCCACCAAAGTCAAAGAGGTTAACTTGGCTGGGAAAGGCGAAAAACCAAGACCGGTATTCGTCGCAGATGACTTGGCGGAAGAGGAAGAAACCAAACTTGTTGCGCTCCTGCAAGAGTACATCGACGTGTTTGCACTTAAGGGAGTCGACCCTAGGGTTGTGACTCATAACATCCCAATGATTCCAGATGCAGTGCCAACAAAACAACCACCTTACCCCATGAATCCTAAACACGCCCATGCAGTGAAGGAGGAGATTGACAAACTCATGAGGGCAGGTTTCATATATGAGATCGAGCACACGGACTGGGTGTCACCTATCGTGATTGTCATGAAGAAAAATGGAAAAATCCGAGTGTGCGTAAACTACAAAAAAGTGAATGCCGCTACAAAAAGCGATAATTATCCTTTACCTTACACCGAGCACATGCTGGAGAGGGTAGCAGGGAAGGAAGCCTACAGTTTTTTGGATGGCTTCTTGGGTTACAATCAGGTGCAAGTGCACCCCGACGACAGGCACAAGACTGCCTTTGCCACGGAATGGGGCGTATTCGCCTACATTGTCATGCCTTTTGGGCTAATGAATGCACCCGCAACTTTCCAGCACCTAATGTGCACTATCTTTAAAGACATGCTTAGGCGCGAACTGGAAGTGTTCGTAGATGACCTATGTTTACACTCTAGTTGAGACGAACACTTGAAGAAATTGCGAGCTGTCTTTGAAAGGTGTAGGCTGTACCACCTCTCGCTAAACCCCTTAAAGTGCCAGTTCTGGGTAAAACATGGATGCATCTTGGGGCACGTAGTGTCAAGGAACGGCATTGCCACTGACTTTTCCAAAGTCAGAGTCATTGTTGACCTACCGCCACCCGACAACTACAAGGGAGTTTAGTGCTTCTTGGGACACACTGGATTCTATCGACGATTCGTGCTAAATTATGCATTAATAGCTAGACCTTTGTACAAGCTATTGATAGTGTTTGAGTGGACGGAGGAATGCCAGCGCGCATATGAAGAATTGAAAAAGGCTCTTACGATTGCACCAATCTTGCGAGCCCCAGACTGGAACGTAACGTTCCATGTGCACATAAACGCCTCTAAGTTCGCCGTTGGAGCCGTGCTATGCCAGCCTGGTGAGCATAACTTGGATTACCCGGTGAGTTTTGCCAGCAGGCAGCTCACAGGAACCGAGATGAACTATTCCACGACAGAAAGGGAGGGGTTGGCCATGGTATTTACAGTAAAGAAATTTAGGTATTACCTGTTGGCCACTCCCTTTGTCTTCTTCGTTGACCATCAAGCCCTACTATATCTTGTGAACAAGCCTTGCGCTACGGGCCGCATAGCTAAATGGTTACTCCTTTTACTGGAGTTTGACTTCTCTGTGGTTGTACGCAAAGGAAAGCAGCACTATATGGCTGACCACATGTCCCGCATACCCACAAGAGAAGCCGCTGGACAAGGCGTGTCTGATGATTTACTGGACGCCCATCTTTTTAACTTGTCTAGTGAACGAGAATTGTTTAGAGCGGATCTGACACCATATTGGGCCGATGACATAGTGCAAGTGCTAGAAAATGGACTACCAGAGCGACCCATTGAGAAGGCCAGGCTGAAGAGACTTATCCTGAAAATTCAGCCCTACCAACTGATAGCTGGCCAACTCTACAGGTTGGGACAAGACGGTTTATTGCGCAGATGCGTGTGTGAGTACGAGATGCACGACGCATTAAACGAAACACATGGCGGAATCGCTGGCGGGCATTTTAGTGGGGACACAACAGCCCGAAAGGTGCTACAATCCCAGCTATGGTGGCCCACCCTATTCCGCGATGCAGCTAAATTTGTAAAGCACTGCGATGAGTGCCAAAGGACCAAAGTGCCTGTGCGAAAGGACAAGATGGAGATGACCCTTGTCATAGCCCGACAACCCTTTGAAAAATGGAGCATCGATTTTATTGGGCCTGTCAGTCCTGCAGCACAATATTCCCAAGCTCGATACATCATAGTGGCAACCGACTATTTAACGAAATGGGCAGAGGCATGAGCCACGAGGAAGAACGATGCTAGGACCACCGCAAAATTCTTGTGGGAGCAGGTCATTTCACGGTTCGGTTGTCCAATCGAACTTGTAAGCGACCAAGGCACACACTTCATTAATGAAGTGATTGCCCACTTGCTCTCTACCTTCCTAATAATTCATCGGAAGTCCTCTCCCTATTACCCTCAGGCTAATGGCCAAGCCGAATCCACAAACAAAATTCTAGTCAATGTGCTTACAAAAGTTGTGTCTACTTCGAGAAGTGACTGGGATAACAAGCTAATGGCGGCCTTATGGGCCTATCGCACAGCTTATAAAACGGCTATAGGACAGATGCCCTTTAGGCTGACTTACGGAACTGAAGCCATTTTGCCCGTAGAATTCTTCATCATCCCTAGTTTGAGGCTAGCAATCCAGGAACATTGGGAGGGAAGAGAGGCTTGGACCAACCGCTTAGTAGAACTTGAGCGCTTAAAGGAGACCCGACTCCTCGCCACTCACTCTCTGATTTGTGAAAAGGCTCGACGAAAGATGTGGTTTGACAAGCATGTCACGCAACGAGACTTCGAACAAGGGGACCTTGTTCTGCTGTACTCGGTAAAAGGACATAAACAGAAGATGAAATTTCGGGGGCTAGGGCCTTTCAGGGTACGCGTAATCGGTAGGACCGGAAATGTCGAGTTGGAGACACTTGACGGTGAGGGAATAGGCTTTTTTAATGGCAGCCGCATTAAAAAGTACTATCCTCCTTCACATCCGTTACACGAGCCACCCATGCTAGAACCCCCACTGAACGTCCGCATGGCTACTGTAACTGACCTGACAGATCAGGACGAAGAAGTAGTGGCACCGGCATACCTGCGGATCACAGTTGCAGCAGGAGCGGTGTATTCTTTCGACGCCTTGATTGATGAAGGTGCTGACTACAACATCCTAACACATGACCATTGGACATGCATTGGTCAACCGCAACTACAGCCCACTAACGCTCAACTCACCTCGTTTGGGAGTACCGCTTACCCACTCCTAGGGAAATGCAAGGTGGTCGTTTCCATCGAGTCTGAAAGCTTACCGGCCTTCTTCCATGTGTTGCCTGACACTAAGGACGCTGGTAATGTATCACTATTAGGTCGCACTTTCAAGAAACAAACCAACTGTAATGTGGATCACATACATCTTGCTATCGGCAATGTGCGCATAGTGACAACTTTCAGTAAGGGCTGCCCTATAAGAAAATTCAATCTGAGAAAGGTAACGCTCCCAATCAAACTGTCTATGGGAGACATATGCATGCAATATATCCTCCGTAGTGTGATTTGTTCTCTCGGTGTACAGAAGATATAATTACTTGATTTGGATGAGCTAAAACCCCTCTTTGTTGTTCTTTCTGGTATGCAGAAACCAACATTAAGATATTCCAAAGACTCAAACTAGTATCAATATCTCAACGTTGATAGAGGAGGTTCTAGAAGCAGAAGAATGCATACATATATACCTACTATTATATCTTTTGTTCCACCTGAGAATGTTTTTGGTGCTACTCACAAATCCCTCATATCCCTCCCTCATCAAATGATCATTTAGGTTCTCTTTCTCATGCTTTTAGAAACTAGGATTAGAATGTGCACTTGCGTCTTTAACTTTCGGATCTATTCGCTCCTCTTCTAATGCTGTAGGGCTTAGGCATCCTCCCTATATGCCTGTTTTGGGTACCCCTCACACCCCTTGGATCTCTACCTGCTGCTACTCAAGCATAGGGATACCCATCCCATGACTATGACATGCTGATCCACATGACTTGGACCAATCTAATGCAAGGATATCCATCTCATGCTTATGATAAGTCTATTCAGCTCCCTAGGCTACCATGTGACAACCATGCATATTCCCAATCAACCTAGTTATGCAAGTGGATCCATTAGTGTTGTCAAGTCCAATGGCATCTAATTAAGACTATCTAATGTTAATAAGGTAGTAGTTGGACTCAAAAATCATGGGTGTACATCTGATGGAAAAGAAATCATACATTTATGGCCTATACTTAATATTGAGACTTAACATAGTTGACTTTAAAACATTAAGAAGACAGGTGTAAGAGAGTTGAAATGAGAGTTTAGTACCAAACAATGAGTAGATAGTTTAGTACCAAAGCAACAAATAAATAATGAATCAAAATCTCTCTAAAAACCTTGGGTGTACATCCAATGAAAAAAAATCGTACATTTATGGTAAGAGAGTTGAAATGAGAATTTAGTACCAAACAATGAGTAGATAGTTTAGTACCAAAGCAACAAATAAATAATGAATCAAAATCTCTCTAAAAACCTTGGGTGTACATCCAATGAAAAAAAATCGTACATTTATGGCCTATACTTAATATTGGGACTTAAAATAGTAGACTTTTTAAACATTTGGTAGACAGATGTATAAGAAAGTTGAAATGAGAGTCTAGTACCAAACAACAAGTAGATAGTTTAGTACCAAAGCAACAAATAATAATGAGTCAAAATCTCATGCAAAAAGTAACGTGTATGAAAAAGCAGTGAATAGAGATGAGACTCAAAAGCAAGGATCTGGAGGCTGCACATTACAATCTAGGTGTTCATCTTGCACTCAACATCGAAATCGAAAGTAGAATGATAATCACTACCACTAGAGATCTCATCGCAATCCTCACCAAAGTCACCTTCGTTAATGACATTCCCCTCATCATTGTACTCAGGCTCTCTAACCTCTAGAGATCATTGAATTATGGGAGGACAACCCATGCTGTTATTGTCCCATACCCATGCTACTGATGTTCTTTATGCAGTCCTCCACACAGCCCATAAGATCTCAGCCAGCTCCATTTGTGCCCATCATACATGCATCTGACCTTTCAACACACTAAGGATTTCCTCGTTTTGTAAACCAAAGTAAAAGAACAGTGGCTTTTACCGGAAAGAAAAGCATATATATGGGTGTTCCACAACCCTAATTTTCCTTCATGGAGTTGCAAAAGTCCACAAAGTGCAAAGCTCAGTGAAATGTTCCAGTTCCAGGACATTCTCTATGCTGAAAGTGAAAATTTCATCACTTAAAGACTCCACTATGAAGTGAAAACCCAAACACCTTACCATAATATACAAAAAGGTACTGGTTTTCAAAAGAGTTTTGCCTATAATACTATAGGATACTAGTAATTGATAAGCATATACCTTTCCAAGAAAACAGATTCCTTGAGAATCTTTCCGCTGCTTATTGGGAAGTCCCATTGACTCGGCCAGTTGACGAACCTCCCCCTGAAAAAGGAGGAAGCATAAGATCTAGCGCAGATATTAAAAATGAACAACAATGCCAAAAGGATAGAAATATACAAAAAGATATGAAAATGGTCACCTTTGGGATACATCCAAGAGGGAAAATTAGCTGTGATAACTGTGACTGGGTTAGGTTAGACAGGAAGTACGTTTGATCTTTTACCTGAAAAGCAAAGTACTTAAACTTAATTAAAACAAGGAAAAATAACAAAGCCTTTTTAGCAGGATAGTACTATTTAAAGTGTCCGAATCTAAGACTTTGTTTGCTAACCTCATCTTGTGACAACAATAGTACAGCTGATCCATCCTCAGTTTGATCCAGTCGAGCATAATGTCCAGATGCCACTCTATCAAAACCTAGGGCCTTTACATAATCAAGAAAAACACCTGATAATAACACAGATACATTCAGATGCCACAGTGTGGTGAGGTCTACAGGTTTTTAATGTTTGGAAGAAGTGAAAGACAGACAATAGTGTGATCAACAAACACTACCAAACTTTATTCTAGAGTTGCAAAGAACATCAGGATTGGGAGTTCGCCCAGATTTGTATTCTGCTATCATGTATGAAACCTGCTCAAAGGAGAACCAAATCCTGGTAAGTGTCTTCCCTTGGCTCCTTTGATTATTACACCCAAATGCCATGTAGAGACCACAACCATGTTCCACCAAGAGGTCTCAGTCATGTTTGCAAAGCTAACTAGCTACTCAACAGATTTGAATCACATTCTGTACAAAAAAGTGGGTGAAAAACAAGAATTCTACACTGCAAACAAGGACTTGGAACACCTTTGTGAGCTACTCAAAGCATGCAAGAAGTAACTAAGATTTGAAAGCATTTTCATTCATTACTGTTACAGTGTGCACAGGAAATAACAGTTTGTGTTATAAATGTCTTATGTAAAACAGTTGAAAGTTGGAACCCTCAAAAATCAATATACAGAATGCACTTACAAATTGTTGACGGAAAGAGAGAAAAAAAGAAAACTTAAGGAGCTTAGCCTTATCTAGATTGGAACAATCCCAGAACAAGCATGACACTTACCACATTCTTCCAATAGTCCTCAGTCAACTCCACAACATGGAGTTCAACGTGAACCTGAAAAGAAAACAACATCACACTTAACAATTTTCGTCTAATTTCTTTGGACAACTCTCTTTTGTTCACAATGTCCTAGAGCATCAGGGAGCAGACTTGAATAGAATAAAAAGCTCTTTGATTTGGCAGCCAATGTCTCGATAATGTATAAACTCCAATAAATGCTTTCAGCTTTGATGGTGCTTCCACCATCAGGTCTACCTGCCCCTTGTGCATACCTCTAAAGACAACCTTCCAATCTTCCAGCATTTTGAAATCTCTTCTAATGCCTTGCCAAAATGCCAAACTTGAGAATTCAAAATGGCCCAGCCCATCCAGTTCAGAAGTCCTATTAACCTTCGTCTCATGCCCTTACCTTAGATATTATGAAGGTTTCAATGGAATAAACAATATAGATAGGTCAGACTAAGGATTTCAAGCAAGTTTTGGAGAGTTTGCATAATAGAATTCCCAGTCCCTTATTCCATCACAGGACAACTCCTACTGAAACAAAGACCCACAAGAAAAAGGGCCCTGGGGGCCACGGGCGGAGGTGGGGTGAGGGAACTGCTGTTGAAGAGCCTGGAGAAAAGGTTATGGAGGAATTTCATGCAGTTCCTTGTGCAGGATTATAACCAGACATTGCCTCTGTTCAGATTTTGGAGAGAGGTTCTTTTGCCCAAACCTTTGAAAAGACATTAGGCATCTGTCAAGAATATGTTTGAAATTCACAATTGAGGGAAAAGTATGATGTCTGGATTATCCCCTTCACAAAATTGAGATTGTACACAGCTGATTGATGGTTCATAATCACGTATATCTGATCCAGAGGGTTATTACAAGACACACAACTGGCATAAAATAGGAGTCGCATGCAACAGTTTTCTTATGGCTAACAACCCACCCTTTTAATCCAACTTACTTATGCAATTTAATCATACCAGTGACTCTCTTTTCCGGGTAAAGACATGGCACACTCTATTCTCCCTTATTTCATACCAAAACAAGTAACATAAGTACAAATATGCAATATCCAAATACCTCATCACAAACAGCTTGAGCATACTTCAGATCATCGTCCCATGGACAAGATGCCCAAAAATTCTCAAAGTCCTCCTGCAATATGAAAGAGAGTAGCAATGTTGTTCTGGCAATACTGTTCAGTTTATACAACATAACCTTCATAAAGTGGGCAATCAGACCATTTTTTTTACTTTCTTCAACATTGTTGGCTTATAACTTGGTTGATCCCACAGTGAAACTAAGGTACATTGAAATGTAGAAACGCCATCAATTTACAAAGAACAAAGAGGACAATAACCAATTATCACAAGTATTTAATTATAATGAACTGCAAGGGAGTTACTGCAAGTACAGGCACAGCATATATAGGATTTCAACGAGTCCACTGCTTTCTCACAAGTTTGGCATGCATGAAAACTAATAACGGTTGCTTGATAATTTCTCTATAATTCAGCCTAAGATTCTGCCTCAACATTGTAATCGATGCACACGCATAAGAGGACATTTAGTAGATGGTTTATTCGTCTTCAGAAAGGAAAGACATTATTTTCCACTTGTTTTCCAAGCTTTCCACTACATCAGCAAAGATAATTATCCTCCTCCACAAAGGGCTGGGAATCAAAAAATATATCTTAAAGTCCTATTAAATCAATACCCCACCTACTGGGTAGAATCAAGGTTTATTAGCCAAAGCCTACTAACAGACTCTACATATCTAAGATTACCATCAACGTTCAAAAGAAAACCCTACAAACTGTGGTCTCATTGGTGTTGTGCACGCCAATCAATGGCAATGGGAGCTTCTAACCAAGCTCAAACATGGGCGTGGAGAAGAAAACCATTCAAAGCAGTACTTTAAATAGGTATTAGTAGCCCAATTCACATGGTAGACAAGATCTTGCTGATGTCCAGAGTGACCACAATAATACAAGAGGTCCTTACAAGAACCATGACCAATTTAATATCTTAAAATATATATGGTAGAAGATTCAAACCTAATTGGACTGTCTATAAGCCCCAAGTGTTGTTAAGTTACATCTATCAAAGGAACCATGATTATATGAATATCTCAACATATATGGTGAAAGCTTAAAACCTAAATATTGAAAGAAGGTAAGACAATGGATTGAATTATAAGACCTATCCTGTGGGCAAACTCTATCTAGGTCCAAGTTCCAAGAGTTGTTCTGTTTCTTCAACATATGAGGAATCTTCAATAGAGTTCCTCTAGTTCTGGAAATCTGGCCTTATGTAAGGCTTAAGCAAACTTATATGGAAAGCATTGCATATTTTCCAATGAGCAAAAAGGTCAAGTCGATAAGGAACTCCATTTATTTGTCAATTACTTTTAAGGCCCCAAAGTATTTACTAGAGAGTGTTGAGCTTTTTAAAAATGCATTATTGCATAATTAGATCTTAATTACTGTGAGAGTGCGCAACGGAAGAAGAACACGAACACAGAGGAGAGGAGAGAGAAAGCAGAGAATGAAGGAAGAAAGTCTGCACTGACTGAGATGAATGCTGAATACACTGGAATGGACAGAACAGTCCCTGCACGCAGCCCGGAGCGTCAGTGAGGGAACCAGGACAGACTGGAAGCAGTGGCAGCACCAATGCCGGAGACGGAGCCGGAAGGAGCAGTGCTGTACCTGCAGAGCACAATACTGGACTGACTGGGGGGGCTGATATAAATAGCCCCCAGGCCAGCAAACTGGCCGACCAGCCAAACTGGCCGACCTGGCCAGATTTGGCCGACCAGCCAGATCTGGCCGACCTGGCCAGATTTGGCCGACCAGCCAGATCTGGCCGACTGCCCAGAAAATGGGCAGTCTGGACAAAAACAGCCCAGTTTGGGCTGTAACAAACCCAGGGCTGCAGCTGACTAGGGCAGCCACAAAAATGCACTGACAGAGCTCCTCTGTCTCTTGTCAGACTCTGACAGGAGCTCACAACCAGGAGATGACAGACTGAGACTGAAGAGGAGCAGGCTAACACCCCCTCTCAACTCCTGGGAGAGTCTGAAGACCCAAGAACCGCATGTGATGAAGCAAAGAACCCTGAGGCAACGGCTTCGTAAAGAGATCAGCTGCATTTGCCGCCGTAGGACAATAGACCACCACCAGCTCCGAATCCACGATTCGCTCTCGAACATAGTGATACTGAACCTCAATGTGCTTCGTGCGAGCATGAAACACCGGGTTCTTGGCCAGAGCAAGAGCACTCTGGTTATCCACGCGCAGCTCCGTAGGTCCGGTCTGGGAAAAGCCAATCTCCACGAGTAAGCGACGGAGCCAAACTGCCTCCATAGCGGTCGAACATAGGGCCCGATACTCAGTCTCTGTAGAAGAAAGTGCCACAATAGGCTGCTTCTTGCTGCTCCAAGAGACAGCACCAGAGCCAAGGGTGAAAGCATAACCTGTAGTGGATCGTCTCGAATCCACATCACCTGCCTAATCAGAATCACTCCATCCAGAAAGGGTAATCCCATCTCCATACATGATCCCGAAGGATCGAGTCCCCTGTAAATAGCGAAGAACCCGCAAGGCCGCCTGCCAGTAAACCTGGGTAGGAGTCTGCATAAAAGAAGACAATAAAGCCACCACAAAAGAGATATCCGGCCGAGTGTGAAGCAACCAGATAAGAGAGCTGACAAGGCACCTGTAACGGGTGGGATCGGAAAGAGGAACTCCAGCTGTCAAAAGCTTGGACTCAGGGTCCATGGGGCACGAGATAGGCCGAGAATCAGCCATATCAAACTCCGAAAGAAGCTCGGAGATGTACCTGTGCTGCGAGATAAAAATGCCCTGTGCCATCTGATAGATCTCCAGACCTAGAAAGAAGTGAAGGATCCCTAGATCCGTCATGTCAAACTCCTGCTGAAGAATGGACCGTGTATGCTCCACCTGCTGAGTGTCACTCCCTGTAATGATAAGATCATCCACATACAAGATAAGGAACACCGAAAGAGAATCCACAACCCGTAAGTAGAGGTTGGGATCATAAGCGGAGCGCGCAAAGCCACTCTGTAGAAAGAAGCGGTCAATCCGCTGGTACCAAGCACGAGGAGCCTGCTTTAGGCCATAAAGAGCCTTCCGCAACCTGTAGACATGATCCTCCTTCCCCTGCACAAGAAAACCAGGAGGCTGTGAAACAAAAATCTCCTCCTCAAGAACGCCATTCAGAAAAGCAGACTTTGACGTCCATCTGATAGACAGGCCAACGGTGGTGAGCAGCAAGAGCCAAAAGAACTCGGATGGTAGACATCCTGGCTGTAGGAGCAAAAGTCTCAAAGTAATCCAACCCTGCATGCTGTGCAAAACCCTTGGCAACAAGCCTAGCTTTATGCTTGTCCAAGGAGCCATCTGCAAGATATTTGGTCTTAAAGACCCATTTCACACCAATCACCTTCCGTTTCGCGGGACGCGGAACAAGCTCCCACGTATGGTTTCGCTCGATGGAATCGAGCTCGGCCTGCATAGCCTGTCGCCAAATATCCTGTGCAAGAGCCTCCTCCACAGTGGAAGGCTCGGAATCCTGAAGAATCTGTGACATAAGAGCATAGTTCACACATGGTGAACTGTACCGCTGGGCCTGTAAACGTGCTGAGCGACGGGGACCTGTAGAAGAAGCAGGAAAGTGAGTAACACCTGAATCCTGCATGAGCCGGCGATACCATAAAGGAATCCTGAGAGACTCCTGCTGCTGTGAGGGAGACCGGGGGGTCTCCGGAACCTGTAAAGCACCCAAATCGGAGAGGGACTCCCCCTCACCGAGGGAAGGTAGATCCTCCGCATCTGAAGAAGGCTGTATATCCCGTGAAGATCCCGAAGTGGCGGTAGAAGAGCTCGTAGTAGACGAAGGCACATCCACCAAAGGAGAAAGGGAAGCCGAAGGAGGAGGAATTGGGGGGGTGCTAAGGGGCATCCTGGAAGGAAGTGAAGGGAGAGAAGGTTGGGGGGGGTCCGTCGATGATGAAGAAACATCGGTAATAGAACCATCAATCGGATCCTCAGAGGCCGAAGCCTCATCAAAGATCACATCCCTGCTCACCTCAACCGTCCGCGTCGTCGGGTCATAGAGCCGATATCCCTTCGTGGTCGTACTATAACCAACGAAGATAAGCTTTCTCGACTTAGAGTCGAACTTCGTCTTCCTCTTCTTCTTGTCCACATGGACAAAGGCATCGCACCCAAAGATGCGAAAATGGGACACGGAAGGCTTCTTTCCAAAGAAAGCCTCATACGGAGTCATGTCCTGTAACGCCGAAGTCGGAGAGCGGTTGCGAATATGCACCACTGTAGCCACCGCCTCACCCCAAAGGAAATGAGGAAGACTCCTATGCTCCAGCATAGATCGGGCCATCTCAATCATGGTCCGATTCGCACGCTCCACCACACCATTCTCTGATGGTGTGTTCGGATGGGAATACTCCACCCGAATACCATAATCCCTGCAAAACTGAGAGAAAAGGTGAGAAGTGAACTCGCCACCGTGATCAGCTCGAACACCACGAACCTTGGAAGTTGTTTGGGTCTCCACAAATACCTGCCACTCACAGAAACGGGAGTACGCCTCAACAAAGAGATGCACAAACGCAGATTCTGTTGTGGCTGGGGCCGCCTTCGAGTCCTTCTCCTTAGGCTTCAAATGGGGATACTTCTGCCAACACTTCTCCTCGGGATGAGAGCCCTTCCCACAATGGGGACACTTGGGCTTCTTCTCCTTCGCATCCTTCTTGTCCTCCTCCTTCTTGTCCTTGGCCTTCTCCTTCTTTTGTTTCTTCTTCTTGCCGCCACCTGTGCCGACCGTAAATGCCTTGGTGGAGCCACTGGCTCCCACCTCTTTGAGTCGCTCGTCATGCTCCAAGACAAGCGGGGAAAGCTCCTCCCATAGGAGTGTCTCACGGGTCCTCGAAGTGATGAGGCTGGTGTAGAAGACATCATAACGGGGTGATGGCAGCTAAGTCAACAGAATCATCGCCATATCCTCAGACGATATCAGACGACCAAGAGAGGCTAGCTCACCTCGCATATCCTCCATCTTCGTGATGTGCTCCTTCATGGAAGAAGAACCATCAAGACTGAGCATCCGCAATTTCTTCTCCAGGAAAATCTTGTGAGCAAATGTCTTGTGCTGATACAAAGATGCAAGCTTTGTCCACACTTCCGCCGCGGTCTTTAACCTGTGAACATGTACAAGAACAGAATCATGTAGACTCATAAAAAGAAAGGAACGGGCTCGAGAGTTGAGCCTATCCCATAAGGCTGCACGGTCCATAGAGGTGCCATCGGACGAATCCACGGGGGGTCGGTCGATGGGCGAAGAAACAAGCTCCCAAAGGTCAAAGGTATCAAGGATGCAAGCCACCTTGCACGACCATAGGGAGTAGTTGGAACCATCTAACTTATCTTCCTTCGGAAAGGAAGGGAGAATCGGCACTTGAATAGAGGGAATCAAGGAAGGCATCCGCACATCTGAAGCAGTCTTCACTGAAGAAACCTTCGCAGTAGATGGAACCCTCTGAGATGCATGGACTGAAGAAGGACGAGTGCGAGGAGGTTCTTCCCGATGTCGAACTTCACGATAATCCCGCCTCCGCTCAAAGGAATGATGAGAGAGAAGCTCATCCTCTGAGTCTTCAAAGCCTGAAAACTGGTAAGACATCTTCCAATCTGCAAAATACCAAAGAAAGTTGTGCCGCTGTCGAAATAGGACCAGCATTGTGGTCACCAACCACCAAGGCGCAGGCTGAGAGGGCCTACAAACACCTGGATCTGCAAAACGCAAAGAGAACTGATGTCGAACACCAGAGAAGAGACCACCAGCACCAGGAAACAGCCCGGACAGAGGTCTCCAGCAGGAAAAGAGCCGCCTGGGGTGGAAGCGACCTACAGAGCAGCAAAACGCAGCCTGTAGGGAGGTCGCCCAGCAGCAGGAGAGGCCGCCTGGTGGAAAACGCAGGGTTGCTGCGTCGCTGGATGACGTGGCAGCCTCTGCAGTCAGCGTGGGCAGCAAACGCAGGCTGTACAGCCTCCTGAAGCAGTCGCCTGGCTGTGGTTGATCTGTTGGCAGCAGCAGCAGGGTATCTCACTCCTGAGGGTATGTCCTCCGTGCTCTCAATCAGGCGATGATACCATGTGAGAGTGCGCAACGGAAGAAGAACACGAACACAGAGGAGAGGAGAGAGAAAGCAGAGAATGAAGGAAGAAAGTCTGCACTGACTGAGATGAATGCTGAATACACTGGAATGGACAGAACAGTCCCTGCACGCAGCCCGGAGCGTCAGTGAGGGAACCAGGACAGACTGGAAGCAGTGGCAGCACCAATGCCGGAGACGGCGCCGGAAGGAGCAGTGCTGTACCTGCAGAGCACAATACTGGACTGACTGGGGGGGCTGATATAAATAGCCCCCAGGCCAGCAACTGGCCGACCAGCCAAACTGGCCGACCTGGCCAGATTTGGCCGACCAGCCAGATCTGGCCGACTTTGGCCAGATCTGGCCGACTGCCCAGAAAATGGGCAGTCTGGACAAAAACAGCCCAGTTTGGGCTGTAACAAACCCAGGGCTGCAGCTGACTAGGGCAGCCACAAAAATGCACTGACAGAGCTCCTCTGTCTCCTGTCAGACTCTGACAGGAGCTCACAACCAGGAGATGACAGACTGAGACTGAAGAGGAGCAGGCTAACAATTACAACCCCAAAACTCAAAATTACCAAACTTCTATTAAAAAGAAACATGATCCTAGAGAGTATATCTGTCCCATGAGCCAAACCCTAATTTGGGAGGACCCATCCATCTATAAATAGACAAGCTGCCCACCAACACCCTCATCTTGTTTTTGCAAATTGCTTGTGCCAAAACTTTGCTGTCCACACCCCACACAGAGGATAACTCAATTCAAGTTGCCGTCCGCTGCTATTGGCTATTGGTATCTACTTCCTAACACCTCCCAACTGCTGGTGACTACTATCCACTGCTGATTAGCCTATGTTTACTGCTGTACGACCATCTTCTGCCATTGTCTACTGTTCCCAGCCTATTGCCAGCCTGCCATGTGACAGTTTCTGCCTGCTTTTGACATTGCAGTCTGCCATACAGTCTACCACATGTCAACAGCCATTATATTTTGCAATCTACTACATGTGCCTACCTCCCATGTCATCAACTTATCAGCGCTTTGCTAATTCTACCCATGCCTGACCCATTTTTCATCGCTGATCCAACCGCACCTAAGCTATGTCTCCTGCTGCCAAACATCTCCAAAGGCTGTTTGCTGTGATTCAAGATCTGTCAAAGTACAGCACTCTCTCCAGCTCATACTCTCTACCCCAGTCCTAGAGACAGAAGTTCGGGGGTCAGTATTTCACCTTTGTACAATGTGTTTGCTGCATTGAGCATCGTACATATATTCATCATTCATTCTTTCATTATCTTCTTCAAGGTTCATTGTCTTTGAGTTCCCTAACCCTAACTCTGTTCTTTATCAATCTGTACTTTGTCATATGATTGTGTTTGTTATCTATAGACAAGTATCTGTTTACATGGTCAGAGCTAGGCACTCAAAGAAGAAACCTGGGCTTTTGATTGGAGAGCTTCTCTACCCATGCTTGACCCATTTGTCATTGCTGATCCAACCGCACCTAAGCTATGTCGCCTACTGCCAAACATCTCCAAAGGCTATTTGTTGTGATTCAGGATCTATCAAAGTACGGCACTCTCTCCAACTCATACTCTCTACCCTGGTCCTAGAGACAGAAGTTCGGGGGTCAGTATTTCACCTTTGTACAATGTGTTTGCTGCATTGAGCATCGTACATATATTCATCATTCATTCTTTCATTATCTTCTTCAAGGTTCATTGTCTTCGAGTTACCCTAACCCTAACTCTGTTCTTTATCAATCTGTACTTTGTCATATGATTGTGTTTGTTATCTATAGACAAGTATCTGTTTACATGGTCAGAGCTAGGCACTCAAAGAAGAAACCTGGGCTTTTGATTGGAGAGCTTCTCATCAAAAACAAGTTCACAAAGGAAAGATAAGGTAAATCTTTGTTATCTCCTTTAGATTCGATGCACAAATCTACTGATTTTGCAAAAAGGACAAACACTCCATGTGGGACAAACCTGTCAAAGTGTAGCAATGCAAAAGCATGGGACCAAGACTGAGAGAGAGTAAACACAGAGAAGAGAGAGAGCAGAGACAGCGAAACGCAGAAAATCTACAGCGTAGAATGCTGTATAGGAATGCAGAAATATACACGGGTGCAGAGAGAATATTTGCGTATGTCTCCGCCTTGAGGACCTCGATCTCCATCAGCCCACGTGTTGTCAGTCTCACCAGTAGGCTGTCTCTGTCAGATGAAAGTGTCCAAGTGCTGGACAAGATTGCTATATATAGCAAAGGAAATACCACGAAAAAATAGCCAAATCAGGTCAGCTGCATTTAATGCAGCCGACTGCATAAAACTATCCAACTGTTGCTGTGCCATGTGGCAACGACTGCTGACGTGGCTGTGACTATTGACATGGCACTGCGCTGCACTGTCCGTACTGCCTGGTGCAATACTCTTGTCCAGGGAATGACATCTCTAACACCCCCTCTCAAATCCTGGACAGGGCAAAAGACTAAGGAATCTAGAATGTCTCCAAAGAAGAGCCTGGGGAAGCGCCTTCGTGAACAAATCTGCAAGATTATCCTCTGTCTTGCAATACTCCACATCAATGGTCCCATCCAAAAGCTTCTCCCGAATGAAGTGATACTGGATCTCAATGTGCTTCGTCCGGGCATGGAATATAGGATTCCATACCAAGGCAATGCAACTCTCATTGTCGCACCGCAAAAGAGTAGGACGAGTCTGGGGGCAGCCAAGCTCCTCCAACAATCTCCGAAGCCACACAACCTCACATGTGGTGGAAGACACGGCCCGATACTCCGCCTCAGAAGAAGAAAGGGCTACTGTGGACTGCTTCGCCTATAGTGGACCGCCAGTGGTCCACATCGCCAACCCAATCCGAGTCGCTCCAACCTGCAAGAACAAGATCTAAAGCATCCAAACCTACTAGACCAGAAATCCCTAAGTCAGAGGTTCCCCTCAAATACCAAAGAATCCTCATGGCAACCTACCAATGCACCTGCTAGGGTTCACTCATGAACCCTGCCAAAAGACCCACAGCCAAACAAAGATCAACACGAGTGTTGAGTAGCCAAATCAAGGAGCCAATTAGCTGATGGTAGTGGGAAGCATCTGTCAAGGGAGAAGCTGAGTGTGAAGTGGCCTTCCAGTTCGGATCCATAGGAGTAGAAATGGTTCGACAAGTCTCCATCTCAAAAGTCATCGAGAGCTCCTGAATGTATCTCTGCTAAGAGATGAAAATCCCTCTCTGAGACTGATAAATCTCATGACCCAAGAAGAAATGGGTGATGCAAGCTACTTTTTCACAGTTGAAGGCCGAAGGACCCTGAGAAAAAGATGGGTGTTAAAGGCAAAAGTTGTAACAAGTTACACTTGTTAGATTCTAGGTGAATTTTGGTGTCAGTTTGCCCCTAGGACCATTAATTGGCCATTAAGTGTCAGTGGTGACACTAGAAAGTAGGCATTAATTAATGAATTAATGCTTGTCCAAGGGTCAATTAATGCATGGGACCACTTTGGGTTGCAAATGGCCTAGCCAATTAATTTTTGGATAGGCAAGGTCAATTTTCAGGGCATGGATTAAGGGCTGAATTAATTTTCAAAATTAATTAATTCTGAAAATTAATTAAATGGCTGGAAATTGCTGAAAATGGATTAAGAAAGCTGCCACTTGGCAAAACTTTCCCATGCAAGTGGGGGAAGGTTAAATAGGGCTGAAGGGAGAGTGAAATCTCGTTTTTTCATTTTGGAGCTCGTGGGAAGAGGTGTTGGACTGTGGCTGCCAGCTTTTGGGGCCATTTCCCAGCCATTGGAGACCATTTTGGTGATAGAGATTGCATATTCTTGACCTTGGGAAGCTGGCGATTGCTGCTGATGCACTTTCTCCTGAATATCACAGTCTCCGATGCTCCTATCGTTGTTGGTGCATCCGTTTGGGGCTGGTACAGCAGGGCAACAGCTGATTTTGATCAATTCTTCGCGACAAATCTCAGAATTTTCTCTCTTTACAGCATTCTCTCGTCTCCTTCAGCCTATGCTCAGCCATTCTCAGCAATTCTCAGTCATTTGGAGGAGATTTCAGCCATTTTTGGTGGGCTGATCTGTAATTTTTGCAGTAAAGCAGCTACCTTGGGATCTGTGCCAAAGATTGAAGACTCGAGGGACTGAAATCAGCAGCTGATAATTGAAGATTATCAAGGGATTTCAAGAGCCAGCCCATCCCGAATTGATTTGGAGCAGCATTTGGCCAACCAAGGGTCAAATTGGAGAAGAAGAAGTCCTGGATGAATGAAGGGGCAAATGACCCAAAAGGCTTGTTGGTCATTTATGACAGCAAGAGCAATTGGTTAGCAAGAGGAGATTGAAGAATCTCAAGTTGTACTCCTTCCAATTGAATGAAAGCTAAAGAAATATCGCAAGGGGCGCCAATTTTGGAGCCGGCAGGGTGTCTACTGTCCAAGAATGTTACGGTAAAGTGTGCATTTCATTTTATGTGCATTTATTTATTGCTGTAATTAACTCTTAAGTCAAGTTATCACCACCCATTCCAAGAAGGAAGGCTGGTTTCATCCTCCTACAAGTCACCATTGAGAAAGGTTGACTTCACATCCAACTGATAGACAGGCCAGCCAAGGCAAGAACAGCTTGAATAGTCGCCATACGAGCAATGGGGGCAAAAGTATCATGGAAGTCAATGCTTGGGCGCTGAGCAAAACCTTTAGCAACAAGGCGGACCTTGTGCTTGTCCAAAGAACCATCACTAAGGTGCTTGGTCTTGAAGACCCACTTGACGCCAATCACCTTCTTGTGAGAGGGACAAGGCACAAGGTACCAAGTGCCATTCCTCTCAATAGCCTCCAACTCAGCTTCCATAGCCTTCCACCAATGGTCAACGGACTACAAAGCCTCCTTCACTGAAGTGGGCTCTCGATCCTGCATAACACGGGTCATCAAACAATAGTTAGAGCAAACAAGCTCCGTAGAATGTGCCAGGTTCCTCTGTGACCTTCACAGTCCATCCTACAATTCCTACTCCTCACGAACCCCCCCGATCCCTGAATCTCGAAGCGTGTCATGGGCCCAACGAGGAGGAGGCCGGATCTCTCCTCGTTGCTCTCCATCTGGCTGAAGACTCGGATACATCCACCGGCAGAAGCTCCACTGGGGTGGCTGGTGAAAGGGAAGACTTTGTATCAGAAGAATAACCTTCATCAAGAGGCTCTGGCTCCAAAGGAACTGTCTCAAGAGCCCAACTCTCCCCTGGATCTCCACGGACGGGGTGCTTCTTACCCCCCTCTGTGGCCGGAACTTCCACAAACCGCACATCTCAGCTCGTATAGACATCCCGCTCAATGGGATCAAACAAACGATAACCTTGGGACTGGGAGCTATAGCCAACAAAAACTTATCGTCAGGAAGTCGCCTCAAACTTGTCACGCTTCGTCTTCGAGATGTTCCTATAGGCATCACACCCAAAGACCCTGAAATAAGAGACATCAAGCTTAGTCCCAAAGTAAGCCTCAAAAGGTGTCATCCTATCAATGACCGAAGTGGGAGATCGATTGAGGATGTGAACTGCAATAGCCACTGCCTCGGCCCACAGAAACTGACGTGTCTATCTATGCTCCATCATGGTGCGCGCCATCTTGATCACACTTCAGTTCTTCCGCTCCAAAATGCCATTCTCTTTAGGAGTGTTTGTGTTAGCAAACTCCTAGTGGATGCCCCTATCTGCATAAAAACGAGCAAAATCATTAGTCGCAAATTCACCACTCTTGTCTGAGCGCAAGGTCTTTAGTCACCAGCCAGATAGGTTCACCTCAAAGAGAAGCCAATCCTTGAAGTGGGAGAAAGCCTTTGACTTCAAAGTCAAGAAATAGGCCCATATCATCCTGCTGTAGTCATCTACGATCAACATGAAGTACAAGCTCCCCTTTAGGGACTCGGTCCTTATCGGGTGGGAATCGCATCCCGATGCAGTTTCCCACGAATGCACGAGACACATGGCTGTTGGCTGACCACTATGTCCGGCAAACCTCGGACAAACGATCCTTGCGACGCCTTCTGAAGGTACTTATATTCAGGTGGCCAAACCGAGCATGCCAAAGCTCGGACTGTGTGAGTTGAGAAGAAGAGAAGTAAAAGCTGAAGAAGACTTCAATTTGTAAATGCCATTCTCCTCCTTCCCCTTCTTCTAAGAGGGTTAACCAACCAAAGCCTCTGATTTAGAAGCATTCTGTCCCTTCAACTATTCCTCTTGGAACAAGACCGTAGGAACCAGCTCTTCCCATCGAAGAGTCGACTCCCGCCCTGAGGCAATAAGAGTGGAATAAAAGATACCGAATTGTGGCGACAACTGGGACAATAAAGTGATCGCCATGTCTTCGAAGGAAATAGGCTTCCCCGCATTTTGAACCTGCATTTGAAGCTGCCGAAGCTTGTTAATGTATTCCCGAAGCAAAGAAGACTTATTCATGAACAACGTCTGCATCTGCACCTCCAAAGAAACCCTCTTCATCAAGGTCATCCGGTTATACATCTAGTCGAGCTCCAGCCATATCTCTTGAGCCACCATCAAGTGCTCGATGTGAGCTATCACGGCTGTAGTACAAGACAGAAAAAGAAAAAAACGAATCCTGGCATTCAATTTGTCCCAATGAGAGTGAGCCTTGGTCAACTCCACACAAGCATTGGAAGAGAGTTTGGACTCATCTCTCACCGAGGGCCGGTTAATCTCCTCCATCACAAGCTCCGCCAAATCATAAGACTCCAGAATGGCCAACATCATCACACGCCAAATGCGGTAATTGTCACCATCAAGCTTCTGATCTGATGGAAGAACCAATAGGACAAGCACCTTCCAGTCCATGATCGCCTGGAACTCCAAGTTAATCTCGCTAGACATTTTCACCTGCAATCCCTGCACAAACGCAAAAGCAACCCCCTCTAACTATGAAGACTCAGCTCCACTTCTGACCCTTATTCAGCAATGAAAATGTAAAATCTGCAATGGAAGGCCTAAAACACAGCCTTCCTCCCCTTCAAACAACAACCACCTGCAGCAAATTCACCAACTGAACTCCTTTCCACACGCCCACACTTGCTTCAGCCTTGTTCCGATGCGCAGCCCTCGCACTCGCCCTCAAATGCTGGAAACGCGGCCTTGTGTCGCGCCCAATCTCATCTTTAGGTAGGTTCTTCAATCAGTCAGTCCGTCTTCATTGCTCTGATACCATGTCAGAGTGCAACGATGCGGAAGCGTGGAACCAAGACTAAGAGAGAGTGAACACGGAGAGGAGAGAGGAGACAGTGAAATGCAAAAAAATCTACAATGTAGAATGTTGTATAGGAATGCAGAAATATACACACGTGTAGAGAGAATATCTGCGTATGTCTCCGCCTTGAGGACCTCAATCTCCGTCAGCCCACGTGTTGTCAGTCACCAACAGGCTGTCTTTGTCAAATGTAAGTGTCCAAGTGCTGGACAAGAGTGCTATATATAGCAGAGGAAATACCACGAAAAAATAGCCAAATCAGGTCGGCTGCATTTAATGCAGCTGACTGCATGAAACTGTCCAACTACTGCTGTGCCACGTGGCAATGACTGCTGACTGCTGATGTGGCACTACCTTGCACTATCTGTACTGCCTGCTGCAATACTGCTGTCCAGAGAATGACATCTCTAACAAAGCCATTCCACTAGAGAAACTAGCATGGAGTGCAAGCCTCTATTCTCTACCCCTCCATTTACTCACATGTGAGATATGCCCATTTACACTTTATCTTATCTTGTCCCTACTTCTTTGCAATATCTTGGTGATACTCTAGAGAAAGAAGAATTATTCAATCAATCCACATCAGTATAAGTCTCAAAGAGGACCATTATCTTTATGTAAACACAAGAAGAGGAGCTTATAAGAAAAAGAATAAAAAAATATGTACACCCTTCTGTAAGTTTTCCTTCAAGTTTTGCTCCTCTAGGTCAATTTGAAGTAGGTAAAACATCTCATTCGTCTTTTCCATCTTCATCTACATTTCAACTCCAAAGACTAAATTCAAAAAATCAATTTAATGAATTCACTCACACATCATGACCTCAACAAAATTTCCCATCCATCCCACCCACTTCTTCCATTGCATTACCATCCATACCATTAACCTTTCCTATGCATAGAAAACCAATGACATCTCACATCACATTGGGGGGTTCTTCAAGCATTGCCACATCCTTTAGGACCGTTTCTTTTCTGGGTGGTGTAGATGCACCTATGGCATAGGCTCAACCTCTATCTTACACACTTTTGAGCTTTGCGCGTGGGACACCCTCCCAAGCTTTCCAAATTGTGGATTAGTTGTGGTACCACACTTCACCCACATGGTTTTACCTAGTGGACCAATTGGTTATGTTTCCATGCCTCAGCCTACAATTGGATAGGGTTACAAAGTCCCCGTGTCTTCTCTAGCGGCACCTTTCAGACCATCACATGTTGAGCTAAAAATGCATTACATGCTGATTAGCCACTAAAAACAGCCCCAAAACAAGCTTAATTAATCAAATTACCGAAACTTTCATTAAAAGAAATGCAATCCAAGAGAGTGTTTGTGTCCCATAAGCCAACCCCTAATTTGGTAGGACCCAACCATCTATAAATAGACAAGCTGCCCACCATTCAGCCGCAATCTCGTTTTTGCAGCTTGCAAGTGTCTCCTCTCTGCTATCCATACCCCATTCGCAAAGGAAATCTCGGCCAAAGCTACTACCCATTGCTATCTACCATCTGTTGCCCGCCTTCCAACCTTCTACTGCTGTACCAAAGCTTTCTACCAGCTGGCAACTCATGTCTCCTAGGCTGAAACAGCTTGCAAATTACTATTTCCACACCTCCTAAAGCTGCCATAAAGCCTATCAGCCTGCCACCCTACTGCCACATCAGCCCTACTGCTGCATTTACCTGTTTTCTGCATTCATCCTGCCTGCCACGTCAGTAAAATCTACATTTTACACTCTATAGCATCCATACAGCTGCCACATCATCGCTGATGCCTACATTTGCAGGTTTCTAGCATGTGATGACCGCCCATCTGTACACAGATTCAGAATCCTACTACTACTGCTGCTGATGTTATTAGTCACTCATGGAAGCTGTCTACTACATTTTCAGAATCCATCAAAGTAGGACACATTCTTCCACTCATACTCTTTGCCCCGGTCCACGAGACATGAAAATTCAAGGGTCAGTTTTCACATTACATAGTGTGTTTGTTGCATTGAGCATTATATTTATTCATTATTCAGATTTCATTCACCTTCTATGCTCATTGTCTCTATGTTAACCCTAAACCTAATTGTTTCTTTATCAGTCTTTGTGTTTATCGTACACTTGTGTTTGTATTCTATAGACCAGCATTTCTTTACATGGTATCAGAGTTAATACTCACTAAAGAAACTCAGCCCCTTGATTGGAAAGCTATGTCTTCGGAAACAAGAACTACAAAGAAAAGTCTAACACTTCCACGCCTACTCTTGATGAAGATTCTGAGACACCTCCCTCGCACTAGTCATGGAGTCCCCAGACCAACACCACCTAGGCTAGTTCTTAGTCAAAAACTCCACATTATTACAAGCAAGCACAATATAGAGAGAGCAGTGACAATCCAAAGAGCTAAGGAGATCAAAGCAGTATGCCAACCACGGATAAGGGGATACCACACACAGATGCTACACCAAAGAGAGATGAGGAACATCCACCAACAACATGAGGAGCACATGATAGAGCTGAGGGCTCAACCCAAATACCACCCCTGTAGTATTTCATCAAGGGTGTATGACATACTCTACCCACTCATCCTAGCTCAACAAGGGTGTATGACATACTCTACCCACTCATCCTAACTAGGTGTAATTAAATATATGGATCACTTAGTCCATTGAAACATGAAACGGAGAACAGGAAACGAGGAAGGGAACGGTGATGGGGACGCCAAACCCAAGGAATGGGGATATGGAAACAAGAATAGAATTAAAATTTCGTGAAAAATTTTAATATTTCACTCATAATTCGTGCAAAACATTAAAGCCAAGGTTTATAATCCACAAGGGCAAATCATTTTAGCTTTAAAGATATAATGCATCATCCTAAAACTAGTGATTATAAATTGAATTATAACTTACAAGACTCAAGAGTCGAGCTAGTCAACTGTAAAACACATAATACATATGCCATAAAACAATAAACAAAGAACTAAGCTAAAACAACATGCAAAAAAGACTACAAATATGAAGTCTAATCTCTAGACTAAAGCAAAATGCAACATGCCAAAATAGGCCAAAGGACAATTGCAAGATTGCAAGTACAAATATAATGTCAGCGTGGCACAATGGCCCAAGTATCACACTATCATCAATGATCATATATATATGTAATGATAAGCAAACTAAATCAAAGATCATCATGATCTAAGGCTACTCCAACTACTCCTAAAGTGTCAACCTCATGATCATCCTCAACATCAACATGTGTCTCCTCTTCTTGTTGTATCTCCCACTCTGTGAATGGATTGGGCTTTGCTATCATACTATTACATAACATCCTTAAATTTGCACTAATAAATACCAGATCGTTTGCCCTCTCTACACCAAGTCGGTTCCTCTTCTTTGAAACAATGTGAGTGTATATACTCCACAATTGCTCCAAACAAGAGGAGCTAACTAACTGACACAAAATACAAATAGCCAGTTGTTGCAATCCAACACTATTCGAACCATAGTCCTCCCACCACAGTTGCCCCAATCTTGCAACAATCCTCTTGTGCATCCCCACAACCAAAAGAATCCCAAAAGGTCCTATGACATGAAAGCTGGTCTCGTATCTTTCGTCTAGTACCATGATCACACACTAGATGAGACAATAAGTCTCCATCCATCCATAACCTCAATGTCATTCTCCTAACCCTTGCCCTAGAACTCCAAATCCACAACAAATGCAACTGCATGCATGGGTGAGCTATATGAGTTCCACCTCGTCACAATTAAATGGCGTACCTCCTCATATGCCTTATCATCTGGTACCAACTCCTGCAACTTTTCATTCAGCCTATCCATGGCCTCGTATACCTTACCATTGCAAGGCCGCATAGCATCCATCACTCTCAAAAAATGCACAATAAGTGATACCATACATCTATCTACTTTACATCATCCCAAAAAGATGAGTTATTTGCTTTCTCCAAGCATAAGATACCAATAGAAGTATCTGTCAATGCTTATGAGGTGAGCTCATCACTAAGAAATAGCTTCCTAGCACCTCAGAGAGAACTGATGACGAAGAAACCGGTGATTTAAAACAAAGCTAATCATTTGAGCTCCTTGCTCTCTGATAGGTACAATCCATGAGAGGCTACCAATATCCTTCAGTAGATTATTCAAGCAATGAGCCATACAATATGACACTATGATATACGGATAGTATCCCTGGATGATAGCACCTACTGCTCAATTGGTAGACTCTCCATCTGCAACAAATTCCACAACATACTCTGGGCCAATAAGCTCAATACCTGTAACCCACTCTCCTGTAAGTACATCTTCCGACTTTTGTATCCCTGACGCATCGTGTGAAGATATGAAATACATCTTCCCACAGGAATAAGCAACCATGTGATGAATCGACCACCTCCGTACATCACTCCAACCATCAGCAATCCATGAAACTCCATTTTTAGCCCATAGGCTCTTTTTCTAGTCACAGTTGCTTGCTCAAGGCACTTCTCCTTGTCAAGTAAAGTGATGCATATAGTCTCTAATGATGGAGATACTTATGAAGGACCTATTAGCCTACCTATGTTAGTCATGTCAATCAGTCATCTCCTTGTTGTGAGCTCCTGTAAGAGCCTAACAGAGATATAGAAGCTCTAACAATTCAAATGTATTTTCTTCAGTTGTCGGCTTTCTGTGTGCATTGCTAGGTCATTTCCTGCTTTTCACAGTCTGCCTACACCCGCCAAACATTGTCATTGTTATCTGGGATTTTTCCAAGGCCTCCCCTATTTTTTCTGGCATTTTTTTAAGAGTGCATTTAATGCTAGTCAGCCAGCATTTATGGCACCTGTTGGTGTAGTTCAGCCAAATTCTTGTGTTATTGGCTACTTATAACATATCTCCCCCACTTGGTTGACACACACTCTTTAATCTTCAATCTTCCATTTGCAAGTGCACACTCCGACACTCTGTGCTTAGTGTTGCCATGGTCATCGGCCATGTTGCCCTCACTAACACTTTGGGTTGCGTGCAAGGACTAATCCGTCCATCCCCATTGTATCGTCATTCTTCTTCAATTATTGCAATATTCTCTCTCTCTCTCTCTCTCTCTCTCTCTCTCTCTCTCTCTCTCTCTCTCTCTCGTGTGTTTCTCTTCTATTGGGCACTCTCACATGATATCATCTCCTAAGTGAGGACACAGTCTAGAGATTTATTCCAAAGGAGCAGCCCAAAACTTCCCAACACAGATTTTCAGCCTATGTTTGCTGCATTAACAGCCCATGCAAGTGATCCAATGCCCAATCAACCCTCCTTGAGACCAAGCAACATTGTCCAAGGCAAGGCGACCTTATCCTGGCTGTAGATGCTCTTTTCCTTCTGCATTTTGCGCAAAAAGAAAATTTGCATTTGTTGACAACTTCTCCCCAATGGAGGCAACCCCTTTCTGGAGACACACAACAACTTTCTTCTGACAGATGACACATCTATAGTCCATGTAGCCAATCGCCTTCTATTTCCCGTGTTATCTCCATCCCTTTGCAGCTTTCTAGGTGATTGTAGAATCGAAGATGTCTTACCAGTTCACGAGCTTTGATGACTCAAAGGAGGAGCTTAGTATGGGGCGCCTTGTGGCCAACTTCTAATGGCAAGTATGTTGCTACTACACTACCATCATTGTCTTCATCCATCGTACGCAACATCAAGGATAAGTTGAGAGTGCATCACATACCCGAATATCTAACGCTTTCTGCTTGGGAGTGATGCAGTAATAGGTTAATTCTCATTTCCCTTTTGAGTGGAGTCTGGACTGATAATCACTTGCCAAGCAGTTGTTTCCCATGTTGGATTCCACTAAACCTAGATTGTGTAGTACATATATTCATGATTTCATCCACAAATATTTTTTATCCTGCAAGTCAAAGTCAAGCTCTTCTAGAAAATTTTGTGGTTCATGACACACAGCTCAGTGCAAAACCTGGAAGACTTATCATTTTCCCATATTCTACCTTGCCTTGTCCCATTAGGATCCTTGTCACCCATCTGTACCTCCCCCCATACCCCTGGTCATGGCCAGATCTAATATGTTTTCAGCTATTTTTTATGCTTGGAGGCATTTATGGTCATCCTTAACTTGACATGCCCCCCAGTCAACTCAAGATAACCATTGGTATATGGTTGGAATAATCTCATCAAACTTCCTTCTCACCATACCATTGGTTCTTGCACACACTTCGAATGAATTTTAAAGGCTCTCAGAGACCATGGCATAGCTTCTGTCTATCTAGAGTATCTCTCCCTTTTTGGTCAGTAACTCAGTTCAGCTTTGCAAATGGCACTCAGCTTTCCTGACCAAGACACTGTCCAGCTTCTGAGCTCTGCAGTGATCAGACATCCTGTCACTGCATATAGAATTGCCCGTATGCACATCAAGTTTGGCTTCAAACTTTTGTTACTATTTTTCAGCACCATCTGCATTTGCATCCTCACTTGGGATGTAGTGGCTTGGCCCTTGGATAATTGTCCAGTACTTTGCTACAACCTCTTTAATCCAGAAAGCAGGGTTCCCTCATCTTGCATCAACCAGATCCTAACACCACCAGCCTGCTGCCACAGAGATTCGAATTTGTTAAAACCAGTCTGACTGCTTGGCATATCTGGACCACCCAGTGCTGTCATGCAGCGATTGGACATTATTACGTCTCTAGTTGACACCTTCCCAAGGATCCACACAAGGGTGTGAAAGCTACTCGTGAGGTAGAAGTGTATTGGGGTCACCAATAAGTTATTACTTATGTTGATGGGTGAGTAAACATGAGAGCGTTGGACAGATAGCTAGAGACTCTCCCTTCATCACGCTTTCCATCTAGCAATCTACAAATAATCTTGTGTGCAACTCTGAAGCTTGTTTTTCTGGTACAATTGGGACATGTGGCTTTAAGGGAAGACTTGGGATTAAGGCATCTCATGACGGATACTGATTGAGCAAGCGATCCTCTTGTCACACTGTCTTTCCTGTCATTGTTGCTTCTACTTTTGGCCTATTCTTCCTCTTGTTTCTTTTATTCTGTGCACACACTCAAATGCTTACAAGTCCCTTTTTTTCCCTGATATAAAACACATACACTTGAATATCCGCGTCGGGTAGCTGCCTCCCTCATCCACAAAAATTTTTTAATATGTCAAGTCCAAAAGCCCATAAAGTTGGAGAAGTTTGAGCACCTGAAACCATATTTTCAAGTAGAATGCTGTGCAGGAATGTCCAGCAGCCACAAGGAGACGCAGCGCCACACTGCTATCAACACCACCGCTCATAAGAACTCCAACTCGAAGCTGCTTTCCAAGCTCGCAGCAAGCAAAGTACTTGCGGCCGACGTGGAATTTGCAATCGCCGGATGAAGGGGCAGGGGCCGCCTCGGATGTTGATGATGATTCCTCTATGACGCCAGGCTCCGCACAGTGCAGGGCTCTCCCACCGAAGCCCTCCAAGTCATGGAGGGCATGCTGCTGCTGGATTGCAGGGGTTTTGCCTGTGTCAGTGTCGAAGGTAGGGATAGCTAGTGGCTGGTCTCTGCTGCTGCCTGCTGGCTCTGCTTCTTCTTGGATGGTGGATATTGGGGAGGCCGAGCAGGCAAGCCTTCGGAGATGGTGACTCCTTGTGTGCGCATGCGACAAAGGGAAAGGAAAGATCAGAGAGGGAGGCCTGCGAGCTCGCGTCGACAGAATTTTCTGCAAGAGCATTGCTTGGTCCACGGAGAGTGCCATAGCCTAGATTAAGGCAGAATTATGCAAGCGATGGGAGCACACTATCCCGGGATCCGTAGGCCTGTGGCGACCATCTTAATATTTTCTTTTTCCCCCACATGAACGTGTAAAAAGTTTTAAAAGTTGGCTATCACCTATGTGGACCAATGGGGTCCTACATTCACAGAGAGCAACCTAGGACAACCCCGGCACGTGAGGTCTTCCGTCGAGCACGTGACCTATTGGGCCCTATCAGAAGACCTCGAGCACCCAACCTATTGAGCCTTATCGGAATTTAAGAGCTCATGTTTGCTGTAAAACATCCGACCTCTATTGGCATTAGGGGCGCCTGGACCGATAAGCTTCCACGAGGCAAAGTGGGCATTAGGGGCACATTGATTGATAAGGTTCTATTAGGCAAAGTGTAGTAGGCATATAATTGATGGCGGACTGAGGAGCATGTGTGTCTCAAATTAGTGCCATAACTTGTCGAAAGTACGAGCACATGTTAGGTTTGCAATCCGATAGCACCCAACCTATTGGGCCCTATTGGAATTAAAGGGCTCATGTTTGCTATAAAACATCCGACCTCTATTGGCATTATGGGCACATGGACCGATAAGCTTTCACTAGGCAAAGTGGGCATTAGGGCCACATTGATTGATAAGGTTCTATTAGGCAAAGTGTAGTAGGCATGTAATTGATGGCGGACTGAGCAGCATGTGTGTCTCAAATTGGTGCCATAACTTGTCGAAAGTACGAGCACATGTTAGGTTTGCAATCCGATAGGTAAAGCAAAATATATTTTCTATGACCTTTGGGGATTCGAAGCCTGACAATAAAATGTCTTCCAAAAAGACCGCACCTACCTAGGTTGCACATAGGCTAACTAACCAAAGAAAAAAAAAAACCAAACGCTCAAACACGCATGCAAGCACACAACCTAGGTAGGCCACACGCACAACAAAGGAACACACACATGACTAGGCAGCAAAAAAAAAGAAGAGAAAAACACACATCACAAGCTATGCAAATCCAACACACCAAATAAGCAAACAAGTCCTTTTCTTTAAAAAAACCTCAAAGATTCTTACACATGTCAACAACCATGCACATCTACATCACAAAAACCAAAATAGCTACTGGGCAATAGAACCAATTTCACTCTTCATCCATTCCTACGTCTTCTCCTTCAATATCACTACCTAGCTCATCCTCATTGTCTTCTTTACTTTCCTCCACAACCTCTTCGTTCACTGCAACCCTTGAGGATAAAATGGTGGAATATATAAATAAAGCTCCTCTTAGTCGAGTCCCAAGGTCTATCCGCCCTTTGTGACCTCCTCGCATCACCTCCCTATCATTTCGATGAGGATCTATGCAATCTTAAAACTCTACCTCTCCTTGCTTTTTGTTACAAAGTTATGTAAAACACAACATGTAACTACAATCTGAGTTCCCAAAGATGAATGGGTTGTGACCTCCCTAGGAATGCACCACTTATTTTTCAATATACCAAATGCATTCTCAATAATGACTCTATCCTTATTATTGACTTGACGATCAAATCTATTTTTCTCATCTAAGTATAATCAACCTTTCACTCTAAATGCTTTCAACACAAATGTATACAGAGTCTACAACAATATAAGGTTGAATGTGCTCATCCTATACTTGGATCATTGGGCCTTGCAACGCTTCTTTTTTAATGAGCTTTAAGTATAGGGCTAACTCCTTAAAAAGTGTAGAATCATGCATATCTTTAAGGGCACTCCATACAACTCTCCAAAATGTATTCTTTAAGTCAATTATACCCTATAGCAACACATCAGGAAAACCATGTCTGTATACGTAATGTGAATGGGTTTCATGTTCATCTGGTTGTCAATAAAGTTGGATATGTGACCTATCTATTGCATCACACATGTTCGCGGCAAGGATGTCAATGCTTCAAACTCGAAAATAATCCTTTGCAATTAGTTACCCAAATGAATTATAAGGCCATATCATGCCAACATTCTCATTGAATTGTTGGGGTAAAAGGCCTATGGGCCTATCCGTGTATACTGTGACCGCCCATTCTTTATTCATATATAATATGATAGTGCAATAAGGCTGTCACTTCAGTTGGACAACACCTATATTGTATGTGCTCTTCTCTCCCACATCTTCCTCTTCTCCTTCTCCACTGCCATTGCATCCCCTTCAACTAGTATCAGAGCGGGTCTTCAAGAGCTCATCCCGGCCTTCCACACAAGGTATGAGATCTTCATTCTCACTCAATTTTCAGCTCAACAAGGTTTTCATAGGTCGTGGGCAACCATAGCTTACACCTCTTGGAGCTTCCTTCACCTAGATCTTACTTCCAGCCTATCAAGGCTTGCTGAGGCTTGGTGTAGGCCTTCTTTGGCCCCCATTTGTGCCCCCTTTGGGCCCCATTGTTGACACATGGAACAGCAGACCCCCCCAGCCAGCTCACGTTTTTTTTGCGCATGTTTCAAAATCTGGCCTAAAAATCACTCTTTTTGTCATATCTCAGACATTCGGAACCTGATTTAGGCAAGGTAAGAGTCTAAGTTGGGTTTTTGGCACGCTCCAGATGCGATGGTGATGTTGGATTTGCCAAATTCTGATGACATAATATTTTGCAACAAATTTCAGGTCTGAGACAACATGTATTTGTATGCCTATGGCTTATGTGATGCTTCTACTGATGTCTATTGATACCGGATCACTGGTGGATGTTATGCCTCTTATGTGAGATGCATTTGGAGCTGATTTAGCTTAGCCATTGACTGCTTTGAACAATCCCAAATCTGTCCAAAATAGGGCAGTCACCTGTTACTTCAATTTTATGCTTATAGGTCTTAGCATTTGATGCCCGATTATGCCCGGTTGGTGCCTATACATACGGGAATGTATGCCTATGGCTTGCCTATGGATTTGAGCTTGGATTGAGCACTGATTTGCTCAATTTACAGAGGTTATATGCTGCTGAAAACTTCAAGGCTGAAGCTATTTATGCTACAGTTGGATTATGCCTATATTGGTCACGGGGTGCTCTCGGCTACTCAATATGATGTCATGATGTATTTGGACTATGCCACATGTCTTGTTTATGCTCCGGGATGCTTTTGAGCTGAGATTAGAGCTCGATTTGGGTTTGGCTGTCACTTCTTTGCAGCTGGCATTTCATCTATAACATGGTTTATGCCTAGGCTACCTAGTACGGGTTATGATGTCTTGGTGAATGTTTTATGCTATGGCTGTGGATGGTAGTTGTTTGAGCTCGTCTCGACATTCATTTGAGTATTCCCTTGAGCAGTTGGACATTGACTTGGCTTTTTCCATTACGACCTTGGATGCTATATGGGATTTGATGCTCCGATTATGGATCTTGGCTATTACTTGGATACACTTACAGGTATTGAGCAGCGAACTGCTCCCTTGTTTTGGCAGTTGCCTATTGAGCTGTGATTGCTCGTTTGCATTTGATATGCGGGATACTTACTGATTAGTGGACTTGGATAGTGCTTGGGATTTACAGTTATGGCTTTCTTGCTCCTCTGTTGTCTAGCTTCTATGCTAGTTGGGCTCCTATTGCCCATCCATGTTAGAGAGCAGATGATATGTATGCTTACCCGTCTATGCACATGGTCTACTATTGTATACCTTACAGAGCCACTTATTTGGAAGTTGTTGTATAGATGCTTGGGCTTCACCTAGAGCTTGACTCTTGCAGGATGCTTTGCCACTTGTCGGTCTTTACTTGACTTGGATGTTCCTTGGTGGCATGATGTACTGCAGAGCTATGCTTATGCATATGGTTATGGGCTGATTTCATGGCTAAATATCATATGCTCTTATGATAGATCTCTTATGCTTTACTATATTGTGGTTGGTTATGTCATGCAGTTGGCTAGGACTCTTCTTCATCTGGGAGCTTTTGCATCCTTGATTGATGCCTTTATGTCCTCCCATCCATTGAGGTTTCATGAGCATTTGCAACATGCTTCTACCACTGATGTACTCGCAGATGATTGTCTTTATGAGTAGGTTCCCTATGTTGGGACAGCCCTCGACTGCTTGAGCTCCGTGGATGCTATGGATAGCCCTATTCATGATGACTTGGATTCCTTGTCATCTTCTACATGTTCTTCTACTTCAGATGTTGTTTGCTTCCATTGTGGGAAGCTTGGGCATGTTCAAAGAAAATGCTTTAGACGAATTAGAGAGTAGCAGAGATATAGACGAACTCAACATGAGTAGAGAGTCAGCGATGTAGTAGGTATTACCACTCTTTCTAGTGGTGAGGTACATGTAGTTACCCATGATGATGTAGTTGAGCATGTCCTCCTGTCATCTAGTTTTCCTACAGCTTACTTGCTCAATGATCAGGCCCATACCTTTGATTGGCTTTTCGACTCTATGCCATCTTGTCATGTTACCCCTCATAGAGCATGGTTCTCTTCTTACAGGGAGGTTGATGGATGTATTGATCTGGGCCTTGAGAAGACTTATGCTATTGTTGGTACAGGGAACATACACCTAGCTTTGCCTAATGGGACTTCTCTTATGCTCAGGGATGTTCTACATGTTCAGCCTGATTTCTATCAGTCAGTTGCATGATGCAGGTTACTCTTTTTCTCTTAAGGATAGGTCATGGAAGCTCTGTCATGGTTGCTTGGTTTTGGCCAGAGGTTCTCGAGTTGGTTCTCATTACCTAGTGCATGTCTCTCATGTGGGAGATTCTTTGGTTGCAGTTATCCAGATACCACATGCATTGTTATGGCATTATCGCCTAGGCCATATGCACCACTGAGAGATGGAGATCTTATCTCGTTCAAACTCATTGATGCCTCCTATGTCACTTACAGATCTTGATGCTTGCCCTAATTGTACTCTTCGTCCTTGCAGAGCCCCCTTGGCTTATGGTGATCATATGAGGCATGCTCCTCTAGATCTTGTCGATTGTGCAGTATATGGACCTATGCCTTCCCAGTCACTTGCTGGAGCGCTTTGTGACCTTTGTTGATCATGCTACCCATCGTGTTTGGGCTTTTCCCTTGGTGCAGATTGAGGATGCTGCAGTTATGCTTGACAGGTTAATGGATTAAGCTGGTAGCAAGCCTAGGTGCTTGCAGATGGATTATGAGAGTCATGCTCTCTCTCCTAGCTTTCGGACCTCTTGTCAACAGTATGGCATTGATTTCTTGTGCCCATGGTATTATGGGATTGCTCATGGCATGTGTTTGACCTTACAGGCAAATGTTGCTTCTATGCTTACCACAATTGGGTTATCTTATGGCTTTTGGGCTGAGGCCCTCATGACAGTAGTCTATTTGGTTAACAGGACGCCGTGGTTGACCTTAGATGGTATTACACCCCATGAGGCATGGAGTGGCATGCATCCCTCCTATGATTACTTGAGGATGTTTGGCTGCCAAGCATCTGTACGTATGCCACATGAGCCTATGTCACGTAGATGTATCCTCCTTGGTTATGGAGATGGTGACTTTAAGGCCTACAGATTATGGGATTTGGATGCCCAATAGGTCATACACAGTCGTCATGCTGTCTTCTATGAGAAGCAGACACCTCTTAGCCCTCTTGATGAGCATTCAGTACGCTTTATGGCTGATTTTACAGCAACTACAATGCCATTACATCAAGTTGTTTATGCTGAAAATGAGACACTTATTGGCCTAGATGACGTAGCTATGCATAGCAATCAGGGTCAGGATGTTGGTGGTCAGTTGCTAGACCCCTTGCAGGCTCATGAGAGCCGTTTTCTTGTAGTTTTATAGGCTAGACAGCTAGCCATATGTCAGTCTTTCGCTTCGTTGAGGCCACATGTAGTCTTGAGACCCCGTTGGACGAGTGTTCGGGATGTTGGTCCTCTTTCAGTGATTGACTCTGGAGAGTTTGACTGCTCTCCGTTGTCTTATATGCGCCACGCTGATGCTATGCGCGACTCTGATGCTTTACAGTCATGCACTGATGAGTTGTGCTTGCTTCATGAGAAGCATTCTTGGATTACTCTGTTGTATGGAGCTGCGGGATCGCTTATCTCCTGGATGTCATGGACTCGGGGATGCTTGACTCTTCTTCTGCAGAGGTTCCCGACACTTCTTGCACAGCTCACTTTTCGATTGGGTGTTGGGTGAGATGTTATGATTCCTCACCTTGTCTTTTTTTTTTCTTTTTTTTTCTTTTCTTTGTTTTCATTCCCTAGCCACATTGGCCTTTTAGTGGGAGGTTGTTGGGGTAAAAGGCCTCTGGGCCTACCCGTGTATATTGTGACCGCCCATTCTTTATTCATATATAATATTATAGTGCAATAAGGCTGTCAGTTCAGTTGGACAGCACCTACATTACGTGTGCTCTTCTCTCCCGCATCTTCCTCTTCTCCTTCTCCACTGCCATTGCATCCCCTTCATGAACAAAGAATATCCACGATGGGCTCAATATACTTTATAATGGTGCTACATCCTAATGCAAAGGTTTCTACAATCACTCTAGCTGAGTGGCCATGTGCAAAGTGCAACAAAACACATTAAGCACCAAGTCGCTAGGGGTTGGACTTCTTACAGACCATGTTGTATCCATAGACAACGGAAATGGCTTTATTTGTGACTTCAACACATGAAAGTTATCATAACCCATCATGTGACATGTCTAATGTTGATGTTGGATTTCCAACATTACCTCATGCCACAATCCTAAGTGAATTCATTGCCACAGTGTTACTTGTCATGGGAAAACCTACCACATGTGAGTCCCATAGTCTAGAGAGACTATATTATATTGACAGCTACAATGATTGCCATGGTGTACACAAAAAACAACATAAAGTATAGACTCATCTTTGTGTTATTCCCCTATTGTTAGCATCTTAACCATTTATCTACACATGTTCAAGTAGAAGAAATATATCTCCTCATCCATCCTATGACAACAAACACGAACACTTGAAACGATCCTTCCACAACTCTCTCCCCTCACTACCTTCCTCTTTTAAAAACAATACAATATGCTTTATAGAAAATCAAAGAATAAAAGCATGTCACAACCATACTCATCATTATTAATGTGAAAACTAAGTCAAAACAAATTACCTTATGACTATGGTGCTGAAAGGTGAGAAGGATTCATGCTTGCACGAGAGAGCAAGAGCGAGAGAGAGAGACTCACAATGTGGGAACTCCAACAGTCACAATGTGTGACCGGCCTTCCTTTTATTCATCTATCACTAAAAGAATAAAGAATAAAGTGACGGTACCGAGCGCTCGCCACCTGCAGTGTGCAGGCACGGGTATTGTCAGTGTAGTTATACACGGGCGGCTAGGCGGAGGTGCCTTTACCCCCAACAACCTCCCACTTAAAGGCGAATCTGTCCCAATGATGAGTGAAAAAGAAAAAGAAAAGACAATACAACATGTACACATGCACAATAGGATGAGGAAAGATGTCATCTCATCCCACGCCCATCAATCTCCTGAGGAAGGTAAAGCGCTCCATAGAGAGGCTTTTGGTGAGCAAATCTGTAGGATTCTGGTTAATCTTGAGATCTTGACAAGGTCAACAAACTTGTCCTCAATGACCCCACATATGAAGTGATACCTCACCTCAATGTGTTTTGTCTTCGCATGGAAGACCCTAACTGAATAGCACTCATAGAATCTAAATGCAGTGTAGGGATAGATTCAATACCAATGTCACGAACCAAACAACCTAACCATATGGCCTCCTTGCAAGCCTCAGTGTGACTACAACATACTGATGCTTAGTGGTGGAAAGAGCCATACACTTATGCACCCTGGAAATCCAAGAGACGACATATCCAACATAGGTGTCCAAAAGTGATCTGCATGTCCTCATAATCAGAGTCAGTGTACCCCACGGCTTCCATATCCTGACTGCCATAGCATATGCATATATCTACAGTGCCCTTTAGCTATCTCATCATACCCTTCAAGGCAACCCAATGCTTCTTGCCAGGTGTAGCCATATAGCATGCCACAACACCAACTACAAAGGCAATATCTAGAGACGAGTGGCTATCATGGCATACATAAGACTCTGTTCAATGTGGATGCATAGGGAATCTTGGCCATCTTGGTCCTTTGCTCATCTGTCTATGGATAATCGCCATGTGATACCTTCACGTAAGAAGGCAATGGATAGCCAATAGGCTTCACGTCTTGCATGTGGAAGTGCTCAAGGACTTTATGAATGTACTCTCTCTGTGACAAGTAGAGGAGTCCCTGATGCCTGTTGTGTCTAATGCACATACCAAGTATGTGAGAGGCCTGTCCCAGATCCTTCATCTCAAAGCTCTTCTTGAGTTGAGCCTTAAGAGCATCTAGCTCATCTCATGAGCTTTTCCTGCTAATAGCATGCCATCCACATAGAGCACCAAAATAAGCAAAGATCCATCACGGGCTTTCTTCCTGTACAAGCACAGATCCATAGCACTACGGCTATAGCCCTACGACTGTATAAAACCATTTGGTATGGTACCATTCCCTAGGTGCTTACTTCAAGCCATAAAGACTTTTCTTCAACCTACACACTAGGTGCTCCTTTCCAGGCTCTACAAAGCCCTTAGGTTACTTCATGTAAATCTCATCATGCAAATCCCCATGTAAAAATGCCGTCTTGGCATGCATCTGATACAAGTCCAAGTCAAGCTGTGTGACTAAGGCCAAAACCAAGCGAAGGGTGGTCATCTTAACCATAGGAGGAAAAACTTCATCAAAGTCAACTCCATGCTCCTATTTAAAACCCTTAGCAACAAGGCTTGCCTTATAAGCTAGCTTGGGATATCCAGGGGTACTCTTCAACTTGTACACCCATTTGCATCGTAGAGCCTTCTTGTCACTAGGCAAGGAAACCAAATCCAGAGTCACATTCTTATGCAAGGAGTCTATCTCAGATTGCATAACGCTCTCCTAGGAGTGACTGTCACCCCTGCACATAGCCTCATCATAAATGCAAGGCTCTCTTGGATCTGTAACCAAGACATAATGCATCGAGGGCTGAAATCTATCAGGGAGGTGTCTATCTCTAGTAAAACACCGCACTACAAGCTCTGCTCCCTACTCAACATTCTGTCCAACACCCTGGCCATGAGTACATGTTGCTGCTGCAGGCTATCCAACTGGCTATATGGGATCATGGCTCCTCCTGAAATATAACCCTATGTATCTCCACTATCTTCTCAGGCTACCTATGCATCTTGTCTTCATGGAATACTACATCATGGCTGTGGATGGCTTTCTGTGCCTGTGGATCCCATAGACAATAACCCATCTCTCCTGCATCGCCATAGCCAAGGAATATGCATTTAATACTCTTAGGATCCAGCTTGGCGCTTGTCCTTGGGCACATGAAAAATGCCTCACATCCAAAGACACGTAAATGCACATAAGAGGGAGGCTTTCTTGTCCATACCTCCTCTGCAACCTGGAAATGAATGGCACTATAGGGCAATCTAATAATGATATGCATGATAGTCATAACTGCCTTAGTCCAAAAGTGTTGGGGTAGGATTGCATGGCTAAGCATATTGCGAACCCTCTCCTAGATGGTCCTATTCATCTGCTCAGCCCTACTATTCTGGGGAGGGGTGTAGGGGGTGATCAATTGACACTTGATACCCCTGCCATCACATAACTGCTCAAAAGCACATGAGATATACTCACCCCCATTATCTATCCTTATGCATTTCAGCCTATGCCCAGACTAGTTTTTTTCCAAAGCAAGCCATCTCTGAAAAACTGCCAATACATTGGACTTCTGCTTTATGGGACAAGCCCATACTTTACATGAAAAATCATATATGAAAGTAACAAAATACTTCGCACCACCCATAGACTGATAGGGCATGGGCCCATTGACATCCGAATGAACCAAAGCCAAGGGCTCACTCATGCGTGACATACCAAACTTCTTATGTGTAGACTTAGTTTGCTTGCCTTAAAGACAATGATCACAAGAATCAAAATGAGAATAGTCAAGGGGTGATAAGTACTGCAAACCAGAAAGCATTTTCATTCCCTTAATGGACATGTGCCCCAAATGGGCATGCTAAAGAGATACATGAGGTAAAGACCCCATAGACAAAGCATGATCAAATGTAGATCCAAAAACAACTAAGGGGTAGATGCTGCCAGCCTTGGCACCTTTCACAAGCACAAGCCTACCACGAGTAATCTTCCATGTAGAGTCTCCAAAAGATACATGATATTCTACATCATCAAGCTGTCCAGCAGACATGAGACTGCATGTCAATGCAGGTACATGACATACATCGTGTATAATAAAACTACTACCAGAAGGAAACTGTAGCCTAGAATCACCAATGCTGACAATCTCAAGAGACTTGTCATCATCCAAGCGCACAGAACCCGAAATAAAATGGTATGAATGGAACCACTCTCAGAAAGGGGTCACATGAAAGGATGCACCTGAGTCCATGAGCCAACACTGTGCATACATAGAGTGTATCTCTATCATTTGCAAAGCACTAGATGAAGCTGCTACAAGGATATAATCCCCCATCACTATCCTCGAGCTACATAACATTGATCTCTTCAATTTTAACACTTGACTTAGCAGGTACTATGCTATGATCAAAAGACTTTTCCTACACTTTCTCTTTTCCCTTGTCTTTGCACCTTTCATTGCACAAGTCATGACAATATGGCCTTATGTGGCCTTTCTCCCCACAATGATGATAGGTCAGATTGGCATTTCTCCCACCACGAGACTTACTACATGACTTGGACTGAGATTTATGTGAATCCCATCCATGGCTAGTACCACGGTCATTCTTTGCATTTCCATCATGTTGGCCTCTAACTGTCAAAGCATGAGACATACAAGAGGCACCCAAAATATTCTTACGGTTTATCTCTTCCTACAGAAGAGAGCTCTCAACATCAAATAACTTTAGAGTAGTAGCAAAAAGCACATAAGGCAGTGCGGAATACATCCCAAGACTCATTAAGAGTTCCAAGCAAGAACAACGGAGTGAATCCTCTTTGAAATCAATGCCTTGCGAAACCAAGTTCTTAAGAATAGCATGAAATTTGCTTAGATGAGCTGACATGGTCACATTCTCTTTCATGCGGAGATCCATAAGCTGTTTCAGCCAATACATTTGACTTGCAAGACTTTGCTTGTCATAGAGGTTCTTGATCTTATCCCAAAGCTACCAAACACTATGTGCTTCCTCGGCCACATTGTAATGCACCTGTTTAGTGAGAGACAAGATGAGGGTGGACTTGCATAACTCATCAAGCTCTATACATTCATCATTAGTCATAGTTTCAGGTTGCTCTCCACTCAATCTTAGTGGCTTTAACTGAGATTTCTGCACCAATACCTGCCAAACTTGGCTCTTCCAATAGGCATAATTCGTACCATCAAGCTTAGTGGTGTTGAAGATAGCACTGTCAGTGGAAGAAGATGCCATACTACAAGCTGAAATAGTGCAAACAGTTTAAAACTGCTAGTTGTAAACTGTAGAAAATGACAAAAAAAACCACGAAAACCAAGTCAAAATGGCGAGAAACGAGTATTTAATGATGATTCCCACCAAGTACCATCAAAAGTACATCAAACTAGGATGATTTGACATCAAAAATACATGACAATCCAGAGATATATGCTTGATATGACTTATAATAGCAGTGTACAATGAGAGCTGACAGTAGGCAAAACCCAATCTTCAAAGTCAATCACTGATTGTCAATGCAAAACCAGCATCAAGTGGGCATAAACAAGCATGTAACAGTCAAAATGACATGAGCCAACACCCAAGCATGTCAGACAAAGTCCATTAGTAAAGTCAGTACACCCCCCAATCAACAGGGCAAAATGTACATATCACTGCTAAGACCTGACATAAGGCGATGTCTGCTCAGTGAATACAAAGCCGAATCAGCCCAAGTACATCTACACAAACCAAGGTATATCAACCATACATCATCCACGAGGAGATCATAGTCTCAAAGATCCAAAAGCTCAATATGCATAACCCACATTGCTCAATGTCTGATAAGCGTACAAAGACTCTCCCACTCGCACAAAAGCCGTAAGTGTCAAGCAAATAAGCTCAAATAAAGCATGTAAGAGCACTAGTGATCGAGTATCCAAGATCATACATTAGTAAGACATCGAGAGCATATATGAACAGTCAAGTATCCAATGATAGCATCCAATGTCATGAAGACAATTCCAATCAATCTCTGATGAGCCAAAGCAAGACCAAAATAAGCTCCAGAATATCCAAAGTCAAACCCAAACGAAGCTCCAGTAGCATTCAAGTCCAAACAATGTAACTATTATGTGTAGGTAACATAAGCATCAAGCATGTACCAGCAGGTCATACATAGACCATAGGTATAACATCTGTCACAAACCATGCCAATGTAGACCAATGTCAAGTAAATGCCAACCAATACAAAGCTCAAACAAGGCGCAAAATACATTCTGGAACCATCCAAAGCATTTGCCAACCTTCATTTGCATCCCAATAGTCATATGAAACACTCGAGAAGCACCCGTGATCAATAGGCAGAGCATAAAGTGACTAAATAAGCTTCAGCCTTGGAGTGTACAGTAGTGATTTACTGTGTAAAATTGAGTATTTCATGCCACTAAATCAACTCCAAATGATGGCCAATCAATAGGCATACATTCCCCTAACATTTCGGGACCACCATTCGAGACCAACCAGGCATCGAATGTCAATGCTATCCAAGCATAAACATAAAGTGCTGATGTAACATTATTTGTGGTTGCATGTGGACTACGGAAAATAGTCCTAGACTAAGGTAACTTAGTCCACAAATCAATGCCAATGATAAACCACCAATGCCGAGTATTACGGGCATGTTCCCAAGTGCCAAATGAAGTGTTTTCTACCAATGAGTGCCAAGGGAGGGTTGAAGTAAAAAATTAATTTTTTTGCATGTCTTCAAGCTGGCCCAAATAGGGCTGATATTGTTGGGTATGCTATTGGTGCATGTGGCATTGATGGGGTGGAAGAGGGGCTCAAGTAGGGCCTAAAGAAGGCCTACACAAAGCCTTGTCAAGTCTAATCAGGTAGGAGCCAAGATATAAAACGGGGGAGATCTGATGGTTGGAGCTATGGCTGCCCCTTCCTGTTGTACCCTACAAACTGAAATAAACACTCAAAAGAATGCTTCAATACCTTTGAAGGAATGCCCTAAGGGTGCTCAAATGGGACGGATAGGTGCTCGAGAAGTGGGGAGTGATCGACGGAGCTCGAAGGAGTTAGATATGGCTGCCAAGAGTGAGAATCAATGGTGTAGGGATTCAAATGAATGCTGAAGGAGTCACGGATCAAGCTCGAGTGCTCAAGCAACCATGCTCTGACACCAGTTGAAAGGTGAGAAGTATTGAAGCTTGCACGGGAGAGCTATGACTCTACCACCTTGAGTTGAACATCAACAAGAATCTGTAATCAATCTATCTCTTCATCTTGCTTTATCTTAAATAGTGCCCTCTGAAAATTCTTTGGTCCTCTTCAATGGTTCTCATATTGCACATTTCATGAAATGTGTCTACTATCACATGAAAAAGCCAACTTTGGATTCTCTTTCTTCGATTTTGTTGTTTCCTTGACCCTTTGGCCCTTTAGCCCACTGTCTTCAATTGCTTTGTCCTTTCCTTTTGCTTCAAGCTGCTGTCTACAACCTCATCATCATCTACATTCATGCTAGGAGGTGTTTGCCCTATATCAGTATCTATTGCACCTAGAATGCCAACCATTTTTGGTGTGGAGTCGAGAATAGCATCCATGGACTCGTAATATGGCCAACTCAGCATCATTGACCCCGTTTGTTCTACCAGCTTCTTCTCCTTCTTGTATTGTTTTTTCAAAGTGTCAAGACTTGGTCTACATTGTACGACTATTGAATCTCTTGATTAAGTGCAAATGTTAAGTTTTCCCAATTTTGTGATCTCAACTTTCCCTTTTTTACATGCATATACATATCCTCATAACATTTAATCAAAACACTCATGATGTGATCCTCCCACTCTACACTACTATGTTTCTTTGCCTAGGAAGAAGCATAATTATTGGGGATTATCTGCTAGATCTCATTTTCTATGAGCTGTGGTAGATGTTTCATGAGAAGGCTGCTCATGCTCAAATGATTTTTCTTGGATATCATTTATAGTGCCCCCTAACATTTCTATGAAAGACAAAGTACTACCACCCATATGACCTTGGGATGACGAATACATTGCCAATTGTGAGAACTCCCATTAGCTTCCCCTCATTTCACTAAGCCCCATATCATGTTCAACACAAGAGGAAACCATTACATGGCAAACACCTCCTCTCCTAGGAATTGGATGAGGAATGTGATCGATGTGGAATTTACTTTAGGGTTTAGGGAAACTATTGCATAAGGAAATTGGTTTCAGGTGTACATGATAAAGTAATTGAGCATAATATCAGTTTTCCTCCAAGGACTCCATCGTCCTTGTCATAGTACATAAGATTATCACACCTATTGTCAAAAGTCATGCACACATCCCCCAAGTAAACTTACGTCTTGGAAAAAACACTATGTATGATTATGAAGTGTTAGTGTTATCATACACTACAACTTGAAGCATAACAACACAAAAGACAGATTCAAACATAGATCTCATACACAAAGTAATCTTCCAAGAACCCCACATCACAAAACAAAATAAGTAACACAAGATCTAAATTTGTTTCACAATATAGATGTTAGCAGCCATAGAATAGACTTTCCATGGATCCAATTTCTTACACGTCACATCATGGACTCATAGAATTAGTAAGAAACACATCCACCAATGCTATAGTAGAGGTAACATATCCTTATTATGACCTCATATCACAAAACACAATGAACAATCAAAGGGAATGAACATATTCGACAATACAGGATGTCAACAACCATAAAGAGGAACTTCCACGGCACCCCTTTAGAAACATTATGTTGCCCATTCAAAAACCTTGCATAATCTCTTTGAACCATGGTAAGACTTTAAACCACATTAAGAGAATAGGAAGTTAGAAACATGAACTTCAAACCACAGTACATAAAAGATACCTACATATATGGTTCCAAAGAATATGCATAAGCATGCTTACCTATGGTAGAATTATACATCAAATAACTTAAAACACATATGGAAACATGAACTTCAAACCACAAAGCATAAAAGATACAAAAAATTAGCAAAGAATCATAGCAATTAGCAAAGCAAATGCCCGTGCAAAGAATCCATATGAATGAGCAAAAAATCAATTATGAAGGTGTATTGAAATGGTACCAACAATTCAAATCAAAACAAAAGTAAAGCCTTTATATAAACATAAGCAAGTGAAATGGAGACCCTTCTACATGCAAGGATTCTCAATCATTGCATCTGATGCATAGTATGAGGATATCCCAATCCTAATTTCGTAAGAGAACTAAATTTTTTTGGTTGAGAGTAGAGGTCTCCTAGATTTGAAATGCATGCCATCCATAGAAAAGGTTGCATGTAGAGTATGCATTGCGATAATACGATTTGTGTTCAACGTAACTCATGATCATGTAGGCTTCGCAAGAGTAGTATAGTGAATGACCAATGGCAACCATCAGGGAGCAAAAATTCATAGCGTGGTGGAAACAATTATTTGAAATGCATGAAAATCGCTATTGAATGTATACCAACAAAATGAAGTAAGAGTTTTTGTACATGACAAACCTAAGATTCAAAAGTGTTGGAGTTGAATATTGCACTTGTTAGCAAAAAATAAATGAACACAATTAAATTCAAAAGCAAGAAATCAATGAACACAAATGCAATGAAGACAGAAATCAATGCTTGAGAAAGAGAGACCATCTAAGCAATATGGAGATCATACTTGCATCACGATGACAACAATTTTAATAGGTTGTAATTCCCTATCTACCACAATCAACTAATCGCATGATTGGACCTATTACTTGCATGAAGTAATAAGTAGGAATGATGTACCAATATGTACACAAATGTTGTTATACATGTTGTTTGAGGTTGCTTTGAAACCAAGTTTCACGCACAATTTTAGGACAAAGGATTGAAATGTTAGATCCCAAAACTGGGAAAAGTATGTATATAGATACAATTACATGGTCAATTTGAGGTTTCTTTAAAGATCGGGATCAGGCATCATTTTGGGGCAAAGGATTGAAGCAAGCCATCTCAGAAAATTGCAATGCATCTACAACAAATTGCTAGCCAAATGCACAAGCAAGGAGAAAATTTGCCAAGTCAACACATGCAAAGCATTGTTTCATACATGAGGACACTCCAAAAGCTCCACAAAGCACATGTGTGACCTACAATCTTCTTCTACTAATGTTAGCAAGAGATTTTAGAAACCAAAAACTTCATGTGAGCACTTGTGATCAAGACGATCACAAGTTTAGATAGATAAAATACTTTTATCCATGGATGAGGGAATCAGGATGAAGTGGCAATAGGGCTATCTTTAATGGCTTCTTGATTGTGTAGGAGTTCTTGGTGATGCTTGATTGGTTGTTGAAACCCTACTTACTATGTTATGCTACTATGCTCCATCAGACTAACCTTCATCTCTGTTTGGCCTACTTACTATGTTTAAGTTGGGGTTGCAAGGCTATTGTTTTGGCTTTTGTAGGCATGGACACCTTGGGCCAAAACCTAAACAGAAATTGAGGTCATGTGCCTAGGGTGGGAGACTCACTTATCCAAACACTCATAAGGGGAGACACCTCCCTTCCAAATATTAGCCATAACATAGGTATCTATTATGGATACCAAGGATAATCCAAGAGCCAAGCAAATGACACAGAGCTTGATTGCAACTAGGATCCTCCTCCTCGAGCCAACTATTGAGGAGGAAGGTTCACCCAAGTGTTCAAGAGTCTTGATTGCACAAACACTCCATGTGAACATAGGTGTCCCTACCCAAGATGTCTCTTATGGGGTTCAAACCCACACCTCTAGGTTGTGAAGCACAAGCTTTAGTGCTAGGCCATCACTTTGAGGACACGTAGTGAGTTTTCATTGATCAAGTTAAGACAAAAAAGTGTCCACATGGAGAAGATTTCAAGCATTGAAACCCTGGTGAACAAGTAGACAAATGGGTCTTGAACCTACACACTTCCAATAATAAACATTTGCATTGACAACCATTTGGCCAATGGCAATTTTATGCTATATTGAAGAAAACATTTTTTCAAAGTGTGTTGTGTCAAAGCCTTAGTAGATGAACATTTAGAAAAGGTTTATTCCTTGCTTTAATCTATGTTAATTGCGTACATGAAGAAGGATGCAAGTTTGAAGCAAAGCACAGACATGTAAATATGGAGTGTTAAGAATACTTTGGAAGAGATTATTTTCCAAAGTGCATTATATTACTTTAGGCACTATCATCCATAATGTATGATATAAGCACATTTTTTCTCATGATTGCATATTTATTTTGTAAAATTATCGGGAGTTGAATTGAGCTCACTCCCATGCAAGTTGTAAAATATCCCAGATAGATAGAAATACCCATAACCATGAGAGGTCATGCATGCCATCTTTTGTTCACTCAATGGATTGGTCCCATTGACTTAGTGTATGCATGAAGTCAATAGGATTGGTCAAGTATCAAGAAGTGAAATTGTGTTCAACTTTTGGGTGAAGCGTGAAGTCCTAAAACCCATGCATAAAAGCCAAAAAGTGAATAGAAGCACACAATCAAATGTGTGCAAACTTAAGAGTCTCCATCATCTTCTTCTTGCTTCTATCCATCTCCTTATGGAAATGTGAGAGTGAGGCTATGTGTGTGTGTGTGTGTGTGTGTGTGTGTGTGTGTGCGTGTGTGCGCGAAGAGTGCAAGTGAGGAACTTGGGAGACTGAAGCTCTTATCTACTCTTGCTCTTCTTCATTTGATTCATGGCAAGATTGAGGTTGCATGTTAGGAAGTTAGAAAGGGAGAGTAAGGAATCAAGAATGAAGAAGCTCTCCTCCTCCTCCTCCTCCTCTCTCCTGAGCACTCAAGAAGTAGATCAATGGTAAAGGAACAAAGTGAGCATATCCAAGGAGTGGTAGTAGATCAATGGTAAAGGAGAGCGGATCTAAGGAGCCATTACTGTCCAAAGGTGATCCTACTATGAACTCTAATTGTTTTCTTTCTTGCTTCCTTGGAAGAGTGAGAGGAGAGTGGATGACTATGAGATAGGAGTGTGAGTTATTGTGTAAGAAGTGGTTGAGTGCATAAGCATTGAAGTTCCCAAAAAAGTTGCATCCAAGTCCAATGTGTCATGCGTTTAGCATTGACTTATTAACATTTTTAGTTTTGTTGTTAGGTTAAGAATGGAATTAGTACTCTAGGACACTTGCATTCTGATTGAGCAACAAAATAGGCGGTCTATGCATTGAGATTGGGATTGAAAGGTGAGGCACCGATCTCTTGATCTTACGCTAGGCTTGATCCAAAACTCAAGCAGCTAGGATAGGGCAAAGTAGAGAATCAAACTTGTAAGAAAAATGAATTGAAAAGGGTTTCCTATTTCAAATAGGAAAGGTTAGGGGAAGGCTCACAACAATCAAGGAAAAAAAGCTTGAAAATCCAAAATTTTTTTGACCCATCAATTATTGTAATAGAGAATGGGAAGGATCTTGGTGATACTTGTTCCAACAAATTGATTGTGCCTCGTGGTTGGCTTTCATTTTGATTAATGATAATTGTGGTAGAGAAGGGAATAGGATAGTTTGTGTAAAGAGAACATGGTGGAACAACTCTACGGATAACCACCCTCCGGTGGGCTAGACTTGAGTGTGAGCTCTTAAGCAAAGGTTCTCAAGTGACTGTAGAAAAGAAGAGAAGAGGAGGGAGGCAATCATCACTTAAGCACACTATCTTTTTAAAAGGCCAATGAACTATTTGGGTGTGGATTAGGAGTTGATTCAAGAAAAAAAGAGAAAAGAATATTTGGAAGCAAGAGAAAAGGGGGGCTAATAAAAGAATGGTGTACAAGTGTTCTAAATGATAATCTTAGAGTACCCAAGAATAAAATAACTGCCAACCATGCATCAATCAAAAGGCCTTATTGAACATGGCAAAGAAAGGCTTATCTCTGCAAGCTATTAAAGAGTCTTTATGGATTAAAGAAAGCCCCATAGGAATGGTGAAAATTTTTTATGCCTTTATGTAGTCTTATGGCTACAAGAGAAGTAAGATAGACCATTGCTTATACACTAGAATGGCCAAAGATGGCAGCCTAATAGTGTTAATCATTGGCAACTTGATAGTGTTGATCCTTTATGTGGATAATATGTTGATAGTTGGGAAAAGCAAGTATAAGATTGATACCCTAAAGAAAAGGTTAATGGAAACCTTTGAAATAAGCAATTTGGGACATGAAAATCACCTTCTTGGTGTGCACATAATCAAGGACAGAACAAAGAGATTACTCTATCTATACCATGAGGATTATCATAGCAAAGTGTTGCAGCATTTCAATGTGAAGGAGAGAAGGCAATTACTACTCCATTGTCTCCATATATAAAACTTGGTGCTAATGATTGTCCCAAATCTAATGAGGACATGGCTCAAATGGCCAAGATTCCATGTTCCTTATGTGTGGATAGTCATATATATGCTATGGGAAGCTATTAAAGACAACTTGAGGTACTTGAGATACTTGACTAGTACAAGAGATATGTGCATATGATATGGAGAAGTAGTAGTGGTATACTTGGATACATAGATGTAGACTATGCAAGGAATGTTGCACTAAATAAAATGTTAGTCCAAATCTCATTAAATAGAATGTTAGGTTGAATCTGGATCAATGGGAGTCTTAAAGAAAATTGGATCTAAAAAGATACTAAGTTCATAGCATCAAGTTCAAACAATATTGGATTATTTTGAGGATAGGGAGATAAACTAAGTACTATCTAATTTTCGTAACAATAGAAAGTTAACCACAAGATGTTCTTTTACCTTGTATGGTGGTGAAAATCTCATGGATGTATCATTTGTAGAAATGCATGGCATTATCTACCATTGAAGCTAAGTATATTGCAACCATAGAGATGCACAAAGAAGCCATATGGCTTACTCATCTAGTGGAAGACTTGGGCCCCGATGGTGATATTCCATTGTTGCATAGTGATAGTCCAAGTGCCATCATGTTGGTGAAGAATCTTATACTTCATGCAAAAATCAAGCATATAGAAGTGAGATATCACTTTATTTTTTAGGTGGTTGAGGACTCGGGCTTGTCAAATTTCATATTGATGATAACCTTGCAGACTTTGTAGAGCTTTCCCTCTACAAAGTTTGCACATTCCAGGGAGTTGATGGTATTGGGTGAGGATCTCATCATGGAGGTCACTGTGCAAATATATATTCTTGACATCCAATTTTACAAGATCCATGTCATATTTAGCCACCAAGGCAAGCACGTTGTAAAGAGTAGTCAATTTTACCATAGATGAAAATATCTCATTAGAGTCCACACCCATCTCTTACTTAAAACCTTTGGCTACTACTAACCTTGCCTTGTACTTTGGTTTAGCATCACCTATAACCTTCAACTCATAGATCCACTTTGATTACAAAGCATTTTTACCCTTTGGCAAAGGAACCAACTCCAAAGTTTGATTCTTCATAATGAAGTAATTTAAAATTGCATCGCTAGCTTCCACTTAAGCTTATCAATCACAAGTCATCGCCTCTTTATAACAAGATGGCTCCACATAATCTGTCAACATCACATAATCAACCCCAAGTTGAAATCTTTCAAGGGAATGAGAGATGTGAGTAGATTTGTGTAGCACAATGGACTAACCTGGAGTAGGACTTTCAACCTCTACTCTTCCTTAATGAGACACCATACGAATCTCAACATATTGTCTATCATTTGGATCTCAACATGCTGTCTATTGTCCAATAAATCTCCTTGTTTCCTACTCACTACTTGAAGCATCATTTGTGCCCTTTGTTTGCACACTTGGTGCACTAATGAAAAAATGGCAGGAGAGAGGGAGCTTGAGCTCTTGCAAGGCATAGAAAACATATAGAATGCACACAAGATAGTAAGCTAAAAATACTAATGTTTCTTCTTCTTCTTCTTCTTCTCCTCTATAGTAATCTATTAATAATAAAAGAGAGTATAATATACACAATATACAAGCAATCCATAGTGTGAATATGCTAACTAGAAAGATCAATACATATCTCATAAGGCTAGGTGGACTAACTGATATCCAACTTTAAAGTATCACTAGAAGTATATGATAATGCATGCATCAATCACACTAGTGATATGAATGCAAAAATGGTTATTAAGGTACATGAGTGTCAACTCATGTTAGCTTGACATCTCAACACTCCCCCTCAAGCATATTCCATTGCATATACTCCAAGTACGCTTTGGAATCATTGAAGATTTTTTCATCCTAGGGCCTTGGTAAAAATATATACAACCTATTCCTCTGTGCTTACATATGTGAGGTCACATGCCAAGACTTGCTCTATGATGAAATGGTAATGAACCTTAATGTGTCTTGTGCTTCCATGGAACACTAGGTTTCTCGCCAACTTTATGTTGCTTATGTTGTCACAATAAATGATAACTATCTTGTCTATTTGTGTTTCCAAATTATCAAGTAGCTTTTGCATCCAAGCTACCTCACATGCTACCATAGTAGCACCCGTGTACCTACCTCTATTGTATTAGATAATGCAATAGATAATGCAATAGTGGGCTATCTTTGACTACTCCAAGTCATAGTTCCACTTCCATAGGAAAACACATAGCCACTTGTAGACTTCTTGTCGTCAGACACTACTTGTCCAATCTCTACATCAATATAGCCAAATAATTATACCACTAAATTAACCTCACAAAGATATCATATATCAATGCGGCCTTAAGGTATCCCAAGATACATCTCATACTATCTAAATGAGACTTATGAGGCACTTGCATAAACATACTCTCTAGACTAACTGTGTAGCTATAATCGAGCATGATGATAGTAATAAAGATCAAACTTCCCACCATCTTCTTATACATTGTGGGATTCTCTAATATCACACCCACATCAACACTTAGCTTTACATTTTGATCTAATGACACTGAGATTGGCTTACAATTAGCCATACCATACTTTGTCAATATTTTCAAGATGTAATGCCTTTGTGAGAGCCATATCCCATTAGATCACTTAATCACCTCAATGCCAAGAAAATACTTTAGCTCTCTCAAAATTTTCATGTCAAATTTTTGCTTGAGAAGACTCTTCACATGCTCCACCTCTTCCACATTATCATCCCCAACAATCAAATCATCCACATCAAAATAATCACAACAATATCCTTATCACTTTAACACTCATAAAAGCGAGTGATTTGCATTTTTAATATAAAAGCCAATAGAGACAAGATACTATTCTATCTTGTCATGGCATGCTCTTAGTGCATGTTTTAGTCCATACAAGGCTTGGTACAGCTTACATGCATACTCAAGGTGAGCCATGCTCTCATAACCCTATGGCTACTCCATATACACTTCTTTTTGTAACTCACCATGCAAGAATGCATTCTTTATCCATTTGATACAAGACCAACCTTTTGCTAGCCATCATTGCAATGCTAGGTTTAGTAGTATTTATCTTTACTATTGAAGCAAATGTCTCCTTGTAATCAATCACTTCCTTAAGCACTCCAAGTTCATGAAGATGGATTGTTAATTGGAGATTGTATGATAGAGATCTCCAGAGATATACTCTATAACAAGGCTTCCTTGTATACTCTTATGCTTGTGGCTCATTGCTTCTCACTTGGACGCTACTCTAATACCATGAAAAGATAGGGGGACAGAGAAGGACTTGAGCTCTTGCAAGATACACAACACATAGAGAATGCACATAAGATAGGAAGTTGAAATCCTAATGTTTCTTCTTCTTCTTATTCTTCTTTCCTAGTATAGTAGTTTGCTAATAATAAAGAGAGAGTACAACATACATAACAACAAGCGATCCATAGTGTGAACACACTAACTAGAAAGATGACTAGATAGATATCCCATAACTTGAGTAGCAGACTAATTGATGTCTAGCTGTAAAGTATTAGTGGAAGCATATGCTAATGTAGGTACCAACCACATGAGTGATATGAATGTAAAAACAATAATCGATATACTTGAGTGTCAGCTCGTGTTGAGCTTATCTTAACAACTAGCACTTGCTTTACACGACAAAATAATAGATGGCATTGTATCTTGGAAAGTAATCTTTCTTGTTTCTACTTCCTCAAGAGGTTGCTTATGTATCTTTTTCTCATTTAAGATCGCATCATTACTACATATAATCTTTCTACCTTCTAGATTCTAGAGGTGATAATCCATCTCAACACTATGTCCATAGCTTGAAAAGATGTACTTAGTGAATTTTGGTTCTAACTTGCTACACTCATTATAACCAAATGCTCTTAAGTGATCATAAGAGGGCTTCTTACTCTACCATGCATCCTCAAGAATGCCACCATCCAAAGTAGTATTAAGCAACTTGTTTATCAAGGATACAATAGTTGCCATAGCCTTAGCCCAAAATCCTTGAGTAAGACCAATATTAGATTTCATACTCAATGTCCTTTCATTTATCATCCTATTCAAATGCTCTGCAACATCATTTTGGATAGTATTACTAGGTGTAGTGAGTTCTCTTTTATCCCATGTCTTTCACATAAATTTTGTAACTCATGAGAGACATATTCTCCACCACTATTAGTTCTAAAACACTTAAATCTCTTGCCAAATAGATTTTTTGTTAAGTCCAAGAATTTCTGAAAACAAGACAAAGCCTCATTTTTCCTACCCATAGTGATAGTTTACACTTTTCAAGTTGTATCATCAATGAATATGATGAAATAGGATGCTCCCCTATAGACTTTATAGACATAAGTCCACATATATCACTATGCACTAAGTCAAGTGGCTTGCTTCTTTTCTTGTTTAAGTTTTTCTTATGGAAATAGCATTTTCATTTACTTTTTGGACATATGTTTCAATAGATGATGACATAAAAATTGATTTGGCTGCTTGATTATTGCAATTACATGTTTTTTGATAGAAGATAAATGAAGAGGATACAAAATGCCACATTTGGTCTCCTTTACCAACATCAAATGCTCCCTTGTGGACCTTTCATGACTAACTCCCTAAAGCAGTAGAGTATTCCAAGTCATCGAGTTGAGTAGTAGATATCAAGCTCTTAAATCTTAGGCATATGGCATGTGTTTTGAAGAGTAAAAGTAGATACATTTTGAAAAGCAAACTGATGTACACCAACTATATCACATACATAGTCATTACCAAGATGGACTGATCCATGCATGCTGTTGTCATATGGCAGACCCACTCCTTATGAGGATTCACATGAAAAGATGTATTACCATCAAGTATCCAATCTTGAGCTAGTTGGTATCTATCTGCTACAAGTAGTATCTATCTAGAAAGAGTAGAAGTAAATAGCTTTTGTAGCACCTATTCACAATATAGTCAAAATTGAGAGAAGATAGAAAATGATCCAATGCTCAACAATAATGGACATATATTTTCTAAAAACTATGAAGATCATTGCATATAGTTCAAACATGGTATTAGAATATAGTACTTCCTCACAAATATAATAGCAAAACAATATCAATACTTCCTCACAAATATAGCAACATAATAACATCCAACTATTCGAAAGAATATCAAAGGATTGATCTCCTTGAAACCTCTATAATACACCAAAGAAGAGTGTTCTTGTTCATTTGTGAGCAAATATGCATGGAAAATATGCTAACTTATGTAGGCCAAGAAGTGCTACAACACATACATCAAAGTCTCTACTATAGTAACACTTGTTGTGCATGCAATAGCAGCCAACAACAACCTCAAAAACTCTAAAAATTGCAATTTGCAACTTGTGCTAGACAACATGCAATCTAGAGATGCTTTGTTGCTAATAGTCTCCCACTAGTTACCGATGACCGATAACCTACATACAATGTCTCTATAGTGGATACTACAATCCTTGACTTGTTTGTAGTTTTTAAACAACATGTGTAGCACTTACATGTAAAAAATGGAGCCTGAAACAAGCTTAGATTGAAAAAGGAGTAGAATGAGCCTTATAGGTTCACCATGAGAATTCATCAACCTCTTTGCGTACGTCAAATCTTATACAAAATGGACCATAAAGATTTCTATTGGTGGCACTGGTTGGAGAATCCCTCTCGCTCTAATACAAGTTGTTGAAGCTACAAGGAGAATAGAGATTTCCCATATATATATATATATATATATATATATATATATAGAGAGAGAGAGAGAGAGAGAGAGAGAGAGAGAGAGAGAGAGAGAGAGAGGGAGAGGGAGAGGGAGAGGGAGAGGGAGAGGGAGAGGGAGAGGGAGAGGGAGAGGGAGAGGGAGAGGGAGAGGGAGAGGGAGAGAGAGAGAGAGAGAGAGAGGGGGGGGGGAGAGAGGGAGGGAGGGAGGGAGGGAGAGGGAGAGGGAGGGGGAGGGGGAGGGAGAGAGAGAGAGAGAGAGAGAGAGAGAGAGAGATTTCTCGAGTGTGGTCCTCGGTGACTCAACACCACATACTAGCTCGTTTGTGGATTATGGGAGATGTCCTCTATGTCTTCTTTGCATTCAGATTATTCTTGCCTTTGCCATTTCCTTAGATGGATAGCCCTGTGGCATATATGGTATACTCACAATGCCTTTATTTTTGATTCAGCATCGGGCATCCATGGGCATGTGGCATGTGTGCATGGTTTAGTGCTATCGCAAATCTCTTCTATGATGTTAGCTGACCTGGTTCTTTCAGATATCGCTATCCTTGGCTAGCTATTATTCGCTCTACTCCAGCTGTCCTTTCGGTGTGATTTATTAGTGCAACTCATGTAATAGGTTGTTCTGATAGCTTGTTGGCTTCATTATAGTTGTTTCCTTCTTGTTTCATTAGCCTGAAGGCCTGATGTAAATATCTATAGAGAGAGAGAGAGTTTATGATTGTTATTTCTTTGCTGACCTAATGGTTTGATGTAAATATTTACTACTTAATTCAATTATCTTAGTGAAGAGAGAGAGAGAGAGAGAGAGAGAGAGAGAGAGAGAGAGAGAGAGAGAGAAGAGTAGTTTATTATCGTCCAGGGAAGGCCAAATTATGACCCATGGGACCTTTCCAGATATACAATGATTCTCCTCCCCCATGATAGGAAAGGGTAGCTATGGTGAAAGAACGATCTATGCAGTGTGGTTCTCCCGAAAGCATAACGTGCGGGTGATGAGATCCCCTAACTTCGATATAGGAGTAGTGGTTAGAAACTGGTGAAGTGGCACTTGTAAAGGGATATCAAAGTCATCCCATATGTGTGCATATGTTGGGCATGTCATAATCATGTGCTCCTCTAATTCTACACTTTGTAGTCCCCACACCTTGCATAACGTCATCTCTCTTGCTTGCCCACTCCATGCACCTGTCTCAATCAATAAAGTGTGCGATGGAGTTCGAAGTCGTGCAATACTCCATCTAAATACCATTGAGAGTAGGTTGGCTATGTATGGCTACACGCGTGCCTCTGCCTGCATGTAGGATTCCCAACATGAAGGATAATGCATACTGTAATAAGCAAGTTTGCCATTTGCTCCCTTGCTTTGATGTTTTTTGCTTGATATTCTCGTAAGAGGTCTGATTGAAATGTGTCCATACAAATATCTTAGAATGCCAGATCTAGATATCTATCCAATCCCCACCCTTTAAACCATTTTCGCATATCCAATGCTCATCCTGTTGACAAGACTTTACTTTTCCATGTTTTCTGTAGGCATGTGCTAGCATCCCATGCCCATTTGGGGAGCCTATTGTCATCCATTTGACGTACTCGGGTGGCATATCTCAGTACTTGGATCATAGCATGTACCTCAATTGACCAATGGCCAGTTTCCAAAAGCATAAGTACATATGGTGTGGTGCTTTTGATGCCCAAATGTCCACGAATAAAAGCTTTCTGCAGCTTCTCAATGTCGTTCCATGCAGATGAGGAGATGCTCCCCCCTCACACTTCCACTCCATATAATACCATCTGTAGAACATATGCATCAAAATTCAGACACAACTTATTTTCCAGCATTTAGCATATGTATAGGTGCACTCATTTTCAAAGTGATAATACTTGCTTTTCCTAGCCACTAATCGCCACTCCACACATGTATGCCATATGTGGTCTGCAAGTATCTCAATCCCCAAGTATTTGAAAGTAGATACTACCTCTATAGACTGTCCCGCATAATGTACTTTTGGTGGGGTCTTTGATTGCTTGGTGCAC